>NC_090446.1:531151338-532379709 GCF_031143425.1 Pleurodeles waltl | reverse complement strand
TCCCAAGGGCCGGGCGTCTGCAACAGACCCCCTCCATTATCAGCCCCCATAGTTTGTATCATTTGCCCCGGGGTGTTGGCAGTCCCTGGGACTGCGGGGAGGAGGTGTGCAGGCCCCCTCACATTAATTTTAGAAGTTTGCCCAGCAGAGGTGGTGTCCCTGCGGTGTGGGGGACTGCGCTGCCTGCCATACATCAGTCACTGCCCCAGGGAGATGGTGGTCCCTTGAGCTGCGGAGAGGGCTGCACGGGCCCCTGCATGAATTTTAGAAGTTTGCCCTGGGGAGGTGGCAGTCCCCAGGGCACGGGGTGTGCCGGCAAGCACTCCCAGAATAGTTCATCAGCAGTGCCCTGGGGTGGTGGCAGTCTTCGGGCTTTGATAATCCCTGGGATTGGGCCCCGTGTGCCACCTACTTTTTCACTCCTCCAAATGCCCCAGGGACCTGGCCCAGTCAGGGGCAAAGAAAAGGAAAAGCAGGTGATAGAGTGCCTTTAAAAGAAGAAAAAAAAAAAAATCTCAGAAAAATCTGTAGATCCGTGGATTTTTCTGAGATTTTAAAAAGAAAATGCTTTTTAGCACTGGCAGGGTTCCTGGGGGACTCCTAGACCAAGGCTAGGGGCTGAGGGTGTCCCTACCATGGTCACTTTTCTTTTTTTAATCTTTTTTGTGGGACTCGGCTGAAGCTGAGTGCCAAAATGGCTACCAAGACTTCCTTGTTGAAGTGTTGCCAGCCAATCAGATAGCAGCACGTGGACAGCTGGATTTGCGGAGGATCCGCGTCTCTAGATATCTATATTTTTTAAGCTCTAATATCTCAAAAACTTCTGAACAGATTTACATCAAATCACAAGAAGCACACTTTTGGGACCAAGAACTAGCTTTCTGCCAAATTTGGTGTAATTCCAACCAGCGCTTCGGGCTGAAGATGTGTTAAAAATCTTTATGGGAAAATGCACAGGGGAAAATAGCATTTTTGGTCCCCCCTTTTTTTTGGCCCCTGCTTGGCGGATCTCCCCAAAACTTTCAAGACAGCAGCTGAACCAAAGGAAGAATACGTTTAGAAAGTTTTGTGAAGATTCGTCAAGTGGCAACAAAGAGTTCGGTAAAACAAAAATGCTCCACCTAGGGAAACTAGGTCCTAACTATAACTACCTACTGGTGACCATCAGTAGGTTATATATATATATACATATACATATACATATACATATATATATATATATATATATATATATATATATATATATTTAGATATAGATATATAAAGATATATATATAGATATAGACATATGTGTGTGTGTGTGTGTGTGTATATTTATATATAGATATATATATTTGTATGGGTTTCACTTACCTTACTATTCTCACCATGCGTAGTAAAGGCATCTGTGTGGTAAAGGTTGCCTGGAACAAGCATGTATTGTGTTGTCATACATCCCATCTCCAGTTGTGTCCAATGCTCAGTTATCCTTGATGCATGTTCATATTTGCCCCACCAATTAGGGCTTCTTCCGATTTGCACAACCACTCAATAATAAATGTATGTTTGGATTGGCACCATCCCTCAGTAACCCATATTCGAAATTTAGGGCCAGATTTAAGAAGCCTCTTACGCCACCTTGCGCCACATTTGTGTCATTTTCTTATGCAAATGTGGGGTTAAGGTGGCTTATCCTGTGCCATATTTACAAGTTAATCCCTTGCGCCACATTATGTCTGCACCAGGCGTAATATATGCAAGGGGGCATTCTGGCACTAGGAGGCTTGAACAAATGGCTCAGTGAAATTTCATGCACCATTTTTTCTTTCATTTTTAATGCCTGCTCAGAGCAGGCGTTAAAATGACACACCAATTTAAATGAATGGGCCTCCTTGCACTTTGCTACACTAGCATCAACATTTTTGACCCTAGTGTAGCAAAGCACCACAATAGCAGAAAAAATGTTGATGCTATTGTCCTAACTACAGCCATGGTGCGCCTTCTGTGAAATGCGGCACAACCATGGTGACGTTAGGTGCTGGTGTGGGGGGGAAGGGGGGTCAGAAAAAGTGGCACATCACAGCTGATGTGCCACTTTGTCAGAAATTTGGACCTTAGATCGGCACCATCGCTCATTAATCGTTACTGTATACCAAGATTGCACCATTACTCAATAATTCTCAGCGCATGATAATATTTGCACTATCTTTGAGAAATCTTGAATTTCTGTCTAGTTTTACAACATCCTTCAAAAAAACCTACTTGCTGCCTACATTTGAACAATCTTCATTTTGCATTAAACTAGTTCTCCCTTGCTTATCTTCCCATAAAGAAACCCGAACGTGGACACACCATACCAGGCAACGTATTTTCATAAATCTCCCCAAATATGTATGCGTTAATCATTTGCCTCCAGCTTCATGAGTTGTCTGTCTAGCGCGTTGCTGTAATACTGCAGCAGAGTGAACCAATGAAGAAAAAATTTACTCATCAAAACCTGAAAGCATGTGTGAGCAAGGAGGCAAAAAGTGATGGTGGGCTTGAATACCAAGGAACTCCTTAAACGACAATAGACATAAGGCAGGGATTGTGAACATTTCGTTGTGGAGAGAGAGACAAGCCGAGGGTCACCCTGCTCATTTCACATTGTGAAATCACATGATAACTGACACAAGCTAGCAGAGCGGACAAAACAGTGGGGCGTTGGGGAGCGAGTTGTGGTAAGGCCCTGTCTCCAGGGTGGAGATCAGTTGTCAAGTAAAACCAGCAGTCGGACATTGGGGGCCATGGTCCAGTGAGGGAGGGAAGAAAAATGATGAGCCTTTAGTGTGGGTGTGATACACTGTATGCATGATGTCATGCATACACGCTCACTGGCATACAGTGCTGCAGAGTTTCACGGACAACAAACCAGCTATCCCCACTACCACTAATTGACTTTGCTGCCTTTGGCTAAGTATGTGCTTTAGATTGTTATTGAGAGACTCTTCTTATGATAACAAGACTGCTGGATTTGGGCGACAGCACCACCAAGCGCGGAGGACTGAGTCTGATCCTGTGCTGTGTGACAGCTGTCAGCTTAACCCTTCTTGCCAGCTAGCAGCACCTCACCAGTACCCAAAAGGAAATGTGATTTGTGGCAGCCCTTCGCATGACTTCTTGGATTTCTCATGGAGACCGTGGTGGAACAGATCATACCCCTTTGTCTCAGTCACATATGTCTCGTACAGGCAAGGGACAAACAAAAGCAGGACTAGGTTCAACACGTTTTATTGAATAAACTGCATTCTATGTAGAAAGGCATGTGTTGCTATTATGAGGATGATAAAACATAATAGAAGCAAAGCAGTGACAAGGAAAGTGAAACATAGGAAAAGTCCCACCATTCTCTCACAATAATAGCTTTATAATCCCTACTTGCACTAATAACATTCTATACAAGAGCATGGAAATGTAAGCCCTAATCCGCCCATCAGGCGCCCTGGAAGGAACCCATCCCCTATACCTGTGGTTCTAGGTAAAGAAGAGGTCTGTTGGTCTACTGAGAGTCCTCCCACGTATGGGCAGAGGAGGCGTCAGATCTCAGCAGAAACTGCAAAGTCAGTGTGCAGCTCACGATGGCAACTGGCTAGAAATCCCCTCTAATGTACAAGGGGCAGTGAGGTGTTTTATAATCAAACAGCAGATGTTCTAAGAAACTGCCCTGAAGTGACAACACTTATATTTCTGTGTATAAACGTTGGGTCATGATGAACGCTTTGTACCGGCAATAATTAATAAGCTTATCATAGTCAGCTTTGGAAAAAGCACAGAGTGAATATGCTGTGCAAGAAAAGAATAACAGAATTCTGTGCGGAGAAACAATTGATAAAATAATAAACACATCTCCACTAAATGAAGCCTTTGCTAAAATATTAAATGAATAAAATGTCATATATTTAGAAGACATGGCACAAACTGCAGGCCTAAGCTAGAAAAGGCTAAAATAATGTGCTTGTATACTAGCTAAGTCAAAAAGAACAAATGATGGACAGAATCCTGAACAATGCAGAAATTCACCCGCAGTCACAAAGATCTGGGTTTAATCCATCGTTCTTTTGCTCACCATACCACCCCAGTTTGGATCCAGCCGATGCAAATCAGTCTTGACCCTGTTCCCCATGGGAACAGTCCAGCCCGAACTGCCAAGTCAGGACCTCCCTGGACCAGAAACAAGCATCCTAGAACCGATTTCAGGGTATCACCTTTCATCAGCCAGGCTAGCTTGAATCCAGTGGCACAATGAGCACAGGACCCACGTCTGGGCATACCCTTCCCACTTGGGGCGACAAACGCAAAAAGAACAGATGATGGACGTAATGCTGAATTCTTTTGGCAATTGTTCTTTTTGCAATTCTTTTTGAAATTGTATACTAGCTAAAGCAACCTTACAACAAGATATAGAATTAAAGATGGGTAACAGTGAGTTGCAGGCAGGAATGTTTTTCACAAAGGGGTCCTGAGTAACGTCAAATAGACAACAAGAGCGAAGCCTGAGTCGTCTATGATGTCACTCAGAACCCGAAGGCGAAAAACATCCCAGTAATTCACTTTTTACCCATCTATAATTTTATGTTATGTGTGGCTCCTAAAATAAAATCATCTGCTCTTGCCTCCAGCTACACGCAATGGCAGAGGATAATGGAAGAGCTATCAATATCATGCCTTCTACAATTAGGCAAATGTTAAAAATAAATATCTTACCTCTAATCCTTAACTAAAACCGACTACTTTCTCTGCCTTCCAGTCACAGCTCATGGGGATTACTGGAGGTGGGGCTGCGGGCACGGGGGAGAATTAATAACATTTTTTATTTTTAAAACTTACCACTGCTCCCTCGCCACTCCTTTGCTGCACGCAGGCACAGGCTCCCAGCCTGCCCTGTGGCCAATCCTGATGCTGCTCAAGGCAGAGGAGCAACCACTGCTGCCTTCCTTCCACTCCTGCAGCTGTGCTTTCTGTTTTCAATCAAAGCAGACAAGCAGAGTTGCCCTGACAGGCTCTCAGAGCCCTGTCACCTGGCATGAAAGGCCTTCATGACTTCACAACAGTTGATAACCAGTTTTGTTATAAACTTTTGTGATGTCATAGCAAGGAGTTATAACATTCAGAAACTGCCAAACATTACAACCACATCATATATACATACATAGATACTTGCTAATGAGGCTCACCACATCCTCCATTGTCGGAGGTTATACTTTGTCTCTCTGTGCTTGGCCTCACTGAGCCGCCCTTCGGGTTTGACTCTCAGAAGGATCTGGACAATTGATGGGGGGGCAGAAGGCAAGCAACACCATCTTAGGTAGTCATTGGGCAACGGTCTGTGCAGGGAGTGCGGTGAATACATATTGAAAACCAAATACAGCCTGGGTGGCAGACAGTGCCGGAGAGCGCCACAGATGCTGTTCTTCACATCCTAAGTGTGCAAGGTCGTGTTTTGTATATGTGTGTGGTGGCCGTGTGATGCCACGTGATTCATTGTGGCTGCATCCATTGGTCTTATTTCTCAATGTGTGAGGCCCTTGTGATGCCACTTGCCTCATGGTGCCTACTTGCACTGGCCTCATAGTTCTGTGTGTATGTATGCCTTTGGGAACCACTTGCCTCATGGTGTCCGCATGCAGTGGCTTCACAGCTGTATCGGAGGCAGAGTACAGGGGCCATTCTAATGCTTAATGATGGACTCTTTTGCCTATCTTTTCTCACCCAACCTTATATATGCAAACTCAAATAGGTAAGAGGATGTACTCCAAAAATTATGATGACTGTCACTTCAAGCACCAAATGGCTGCCCCGAGAGTCAAACACAACCTGTCCAACATCTGTATGACTCATCCAATAAACATTGGCTGAAGGGTAAGTCTCACAGCCCCTCTCAATGTATTTTCTTTATTTTATTAATGACATTAGCTCTACTATATGTAATGATGTAACATGGCTCCATGCCAGAACACTGGGCATGGAACCAGCTTGTTCTGAGGTTCTGTCATGCAGGGTTCTCTGCATGACAGTTGATATGCTGGCTGTTGGTTGAGGCTGTAATAAATACCTCCTACCACATATCTTCATCTGGTGTGGATTCACTTTATTACACTGGCGACGCTTGGGCGGAGAAAGGAACACAGAGGAAGGGACAGCCTCAACAACAACAAAGAAGGAAGAGCTTGGATTATTTAAGAGAAAAACGGAGATAACTTACAGAGACGTGCTGGGAGAGGATCGAGCGTCTTGCAGCATGTTCTAGCGGAGAAAAGTGTGAAATTGCGGTTGTAGGGGCTTTGTGGAAAGCTGTTTGAGCATTTACTGAGGATCAAAATGGTCTCTGTATGCTTCACGACGTCAGAAGGTCAGTGAGCAATTGGAAAAGGACTGAAAGCTGTGGGAATTGTTGGCGGCCATCTTGAGTGTGGTGAAAGGAGAAAAACAAGCCCGATTGACTGAAGAAAATAGACTGGATGTTTGGTTGCGGCCATTTTGAGTGAGGAAAACGATCCGAGATTGCTCAAAGAGAAAGCAAGCCCAACTGCCTGAAGAAAACGGACCAAATGTTTTGTGGCGGCCATCTTAGATGAGGAAGAAGGATTATTTTGTTTTGTTTTTTTGAATTTTTTTTTTTTACAGCGCAATTGTTGGAGGACATCGAAGAAGAACATCAACGGTCTATTGGAAGTTGAAACTTAGACGGAGACTGGATAAGGATCACTATATTGGTTTGTGGTCACGGGAATATACATTTCTTTGGAAACTTTATTGCACTTGTGGAATACAAGTATTGGGCGTTGTAAAATGAATTAAACTGAAAAGGTCGTCTCTGCAGTGACAAACACACCTGAAGACCCGTGTTTGATATAGTGGCATCGTGCTGGGACATACAGTGACTGGCACACCTTTTGGACTTTAAGTACTTTTAGCAACTAGTAGGGTTTGGAATATATTGTGGGGAAGAAGTGTTTTACACCTCTTGTGAGTATGCAGAATGTTACGGCGCCGCCGTTTTTCTTGTCAGATCCAGGAGAACCGGTTATTAAGTGGAAGAAATGGAAAAAGATTTTTGAGAATTATGCCAGGGTGTGTGGTACGATTTTGAGTGGTGAAAGGAAGCAGGCACTTTTGTTACATTGTTTAGGGGGTGAAGGACAGGAGGTGTTGGAAAATCTACCTCCATTGTCGTAAGCTGATCAGAGGGGGTTGAATGAATATGAAATATGTGCAAGACAACTAGATTTACATTACTTGCCAAAGATTAGTACTATTATGGAAAGGTACCATTTTGGTTTGCGGGAGCAAGGGAAAGAGGAGAGTGTTGAAGAATATATTACGGCTTTACGGAAGTTGGCTTCAAGTTGTAAATTTGGGGCGTTGGTAGAAGAAAGGATTAGAGATCAGTTTGTGCTGAGGTGTTGCAGTGATAAAGTGAGGGAAGAACTCTGGCTAAAAGACGAGCCACCGTTGGATGAGGTTGTTAGTATTGCAAAAAGGGTAGAGCATATGTTAAAGTGTGTTGGAGAACTAAGTAAAGCACATAAAGAAGACAAGGTCAGTGTAAAAGCACAAGAAGTGGAGTGTCAAGTCATACAAAAAGATGAGAAGGAAAAAAAGTATGAGGGTGTCCGTGAGAAAGGTGTTGTAATAGAAAATAGCGCAGGAAAGACACAGGGGAATAGGAGGTTTGCAACACCTTTTCAAGGAAATTGCTACAGATGTGGAAGATTTGGACACATGGCTAATGCAAGTGAGTGTCCTGCTAATAGGATTACTTGTAATATTTGCGGAAAAAGAGGACATTTTGGAAAAAATTGTAGGATGAGGAATAGGAGAGATTCTAGATCAGAAATAAAGGAAGTCAGTTTTCAAGTTAGTGAGAGTGAGGTGGAACATCCCTCTGAGTGAGTTTTGGTGGGGATGTTAAAGTCAAAATGAAATTTGATTCGTGCTCTCACATCACGTTTCTCTCAAAGGATTTTTTTATGAAGAATTTTCAAGGAAGAAAGAAGCTGTTCAAACCTAATATTAAACCTACGGGTTATGGTGGGTTGCCAATTAAGTTATTAGGTTATTTTGATGACTGCATTGAGTACAATGGTAGGTTCACTGATGCTAGGATTTATGTTGCTGAGAGGGGTGATAATTTGTTGAGCTGGAGTCATCAAGCACGCTTGGGTGTCATTCTCAATCCTAATGCACATCCATCTGTTCAGGTACAATCTATTGAGGGTGACGAAAACAAGTTTGTGAGAGCTTTTGGTGAATTGTTCAGTGACACCTTGGGGTGTTTAAAGGGGTACAATCACCATATTAAGTTGAAACAGGGCGCAGTACCAGTTGTGGCAAAAGTTAGACGCATTCCCATTTGTGTCCAAGACGCTGTACAAAAAGAGATAGATAAATTGTTGTCCACTGGTGTTATACAGCCTGTAGAGGCAACGGAGTGGTTAGCTCCCATTGTTGTGGCACGTAAACCAAATAATGAAATCCGTCTATGTGTGGATCTTCGTGCCTTAAATAAAGAAGTGGTGGTTGACAAGTTCCCACTTCCCAATATTGAGGAATTAGTATCATCGTTGGATGGTGCTTGCTATTTTACCACTCTGGATATGGCATCAGCATACCATCAGGTTCCGTTGAGTAAAGAGTGTCAAGAATTAACGGCTTTTATTACGCCAATGGGGGCCTTCAAGTTTTTGCGTATGCCGTTTGGGCTGGTTTCTGTGGCCTCAGTATTCCAGAGGATTATGGAAGATCTTTTTAAAGGCATTTCAGGCGTAAAGTGCTACCAGGATGATGTATTAATATGTGGGAGAAACGTGAGAGAACATGATGAGAGGGTGCATGCTGTGCTTAAAAGGATGCTTGATGCTGGGTTATCTCTTAGGCGAAGCAAATGTAAATTTGGAGTCACTGAACTGGACTATTTGGGTCATCATATTTCACGGCAGGGGGTGAGTCCTAAAAAGGATTTGGTGGACACTATCGAAATGTTAAAAGGACCGTGTACAAAAGATGAGGTTTCTTCATTCTTAGGTATGGCAGAATTTTATAACAAATTTATACGAAATTTTGCAGATAAGACAGTAAATCTAAGGAAGTTGATGTGTAAGAATGCAGAGTTTGTTTGGACGGAAGAGTGTGGTACAGAATTTAAACAAGTAAAAAATGATCTCAGGAATGCACCAAACTTACAAGCTTTTGTACCTGGGAATCCCACTTTCATTGTTACTGATGCGAGTATAAAGGGGCTGGGTGCTCTTCTTTTTCAGATCAGGAAGGGCCAAGAGGTGCTAATAGCTTGTGCTTCAAGATGCTTGAAAGGGGCAGAGATATGTTATTCTGTTATAGAGAAGGAAGCGTTGGCAATTTTCTGGGCCATAAACAAGTTCAAAAAATTTGTGTGGGGATCTTCTTTCGTAGTCAGGTCTGATCATAAACCCCTGAAAGAAATTTTTGAGAAGAAGGGTTTGGACTCGATTTCCTCGAGGATCAGGAGATGGGTCATTTCCTTACAGGAGTATAACTTCATGTTTGAATACATTCCGGGAAAGACAAATGTAACGGCAGACTGTCTGTCGAGATTGGTGGAGGTGGTAGAGAATGATAAATCTCAGGATGAAAATGATCAATGTGATGCTGAGTGTGGCATAAGAGTTTGTGATGTTACGCTGGGGGCTGTAAAGGAAGATGAATGGAGGGATGAGTTGCAAAAGGATAGTGAATTGTGTTCTGTGATGTCTCTTTTGGATCAGCATAAGTCTCGAAGTCTGGTTAAACCTTGGTCGTTAGTTGCGAATGAGTTAGCCGTTGTTGATGGTGTTCTAATGAGGGGCACAAGAATGATTCCCCCATTGAGTTTGAGAGAAGTCATCGTGAACATGGCTCATGAAGGGCATATGGGCATTTCTAAAACCAAAGAGCGCATCCGGCAGGATTTCTGGTGGCCTGGATTAGATTTGATGGTGGAACGTACTGTTAGGGAGTGTACACCTTGTCAAGCTAGTGATAAGGTACTCAAACCAAGATGTTCACCTATGGTTTGTAGAAGTTTACCAAAAAGTCCATGGGATGAATTAGCTATCGATATTGTGGGGCCATTGCATGGAGAACATCAGACTCCTTACCTGTTGGTGTTGCTGGATTTGTATTCACGATGGGTGGAGGTGAGTTTGGTGAGAGAGATCACTCCTCAATCTGTGATCAGTTTTTTAGAATCTGTGTTCAAACGCGAGAGTTTTCCTAACTCTATTCTTTCTGACAATGGTCCGCAGTTCTGTTCTGCTCAGATGGAGGAGTATTTTGTAAAATGTGGAATTGTACATAAAAAAATTGCGTTATATCATCCAGAGGCGAATGGTGCTTTGGAGAGATTTAACAGGACTTTAAAGGAGAGTATACAATTAGCAAAGGTAAACCGTTTAGATTGGAGAAAAGAACTGCAGTGTCGTATAACAGCTTACAGGTACACTCCTCATGCATCAACGGGGAAGACTCCTTTTGAACTGCTCAGGGGAAGGTCTCCAAATACTTGTTTGTGTCCTGGCTGGATGGTTACTGGGAAGGGTTTGAAAAACAATGGTATTGGGGAATGGAGAGACAAAGAAGTGTCTCTGCAAAGCAAAAGGAAGATTTATGTTGATAAAAGGAATAATGCGAAAGTTACAAATTTTGAGGTTGGAGATAAAGTAAAGGTCAAAGCTCCTGTTGGGTGTCAAAATTGGTCAAAATATACCTCTCCAAAAACTATCATTAAGCTGTTTAAAAATGCTGTCAAGACGGATGATGGTCGCATCTGGAATCATAGTCGTGTAGCACATTTTGGGGGGTGTGGTGTGGCCGACAGGAGAGATGATACTTCTTATCGTTTTCCCTCTGACATTGATTTAAGGTCTGATAATACTCGTAGGAGTGTCAGAACACGCAGGTTTCCTTTACATTTGTGTGATTTTGTGTAGTTCTTTCTACCCTTTTTTTCTTTCTGTTCAAATGTGTTTTTTGTTCTCATGTTATTTCTGTTCTAATGTAAAGAGGAAGAAGTGTAATGATGTAACATGGCTCCATGCCAGAACACTGGGCATGGAACCAGCTTGTTCTGAGGTTCTGTCATGCAGGGTTCTCTGCATGACAGTTGATATGCTGGCTGTTGGTTGAGGCTGTAATAAATACCTTCTACCACATATCTTCATCTGGTGTGGATTCACTTTATTACACTATATAGCTGAAGCAGGCTCAATGTCAGACCTAATCACCATAAGAATTTCTGACTAGCTGATGATCCTTTAATTAATGCCAGCTAATAGACCACTGTATTTAGATTATAAGTTATACACATGTCAAAGGAGGTGTAACAGGGAACCTCACTGATCTCACCAGTGCCCCTCTGTTGTCTCTGCCCTGTGGCTAGATGTGTGCACTTGGGCAGTACAAGGCAGTGACATTTTTGCATGGTGATGATCTAGCTTGTCCATTTCACATGCTTCATCTCTGCACGTTCTGTTTTTTCTTCCAGAACACATGGACACGATGAAGCCACTGCTGATGTTTATTGTGGCTGCAAGCTTCTGCGTCCGAGGTGAGGCACATTTGGGATACATTGATAATACTGTGGGAATACATTTGATGCCAACAACAAGGCAGGCACAAGATTAACTGGAGGTGGAGGGTGGTAGCAACCGATATTACCAAGGGTTACACACGGCTATTGAAGATCATGGAGGGTGAGAAGAGTAGATGCTGCAAAATATGAGAATTTTCTGAAGGCCTCTCTCTGCAGGGTAAGATTGTACCACAGCCGTTTCTAGGTCCGCTTCTAGAGCGAAAGAAGTGTACAAAGTATAATGATTTCAGTTAATATACATGTGAAAAAAAGCCTCTCCATCACCATCCCCATGCACTATTTATGTGTGAACTGTGTGCTCACTCTGAATAACTTAATAGGAAGTGAATGGAGCGGAGGTGAGTTGGAGGAAAAGTGTTTCCTTCAAAATGTACCGTGAAAGGGAAAGCTGCCTGAAGAGTGCACCCTTGCAAATATATCAGTGAAAGTTGCATGGATAGTGTATATCTCCATATATATATATATATATATATATATATATATATATATATATATATAGGTAGAACTGCAAGGGCAATATACATCACCAGGAAATAAATATAAAGACAGGGCAAAATGTACAAAACCATTTTGCAATCGCAAAACCTGTGATACGCAGCATCAAAGGGCTCACTTTTGCAGTCCTTTCCGAATCGCAATATGAGGTGTTGTGAATGGACGGTATCACTAGTTTTCAATCACAATTGTAGTTACAAAATATTGATGAGGTACCAAACCCCGAGTTGGGATGGTAACTGATTCGTAAAGGGGAAGAGGACCTTTTAGAACCTCTTCCCTTACATCAATCGTGTAGGCACTATCGTGGGAGTAAACTATGGTCCAGGGGACTACTCCTTTCTGATGTTTTCCAAAGCTGAATATTTTTTTTAAATTTAAAAACAGCACCAGTTCTTTGAGTAACACAGGCAGGTTTCAAAATAAAAAAGTTTTCCACAATGGAATGCAATCATAGGGGTGGTGGCCTGTTCCGTGCAGGCCAGCATCCTTTTGACTGCAGCCTTTCAGAGGGGATCCCAAATTGTGACCAGCCTAACTAGGATCACTGACAGAACATCTGAAACACAAATATCTTGTGGACTGAAAATCTTGTCAAAAGTACCAAGGCCCAATATATCAAGAAGGTAAGTATAGATTTATCATTCTTAACTAAACATCCACTTACCGGGATATATATACTGTAGATATGTGTGTGTGTGTATATATATATATATATACCTTTGACAAGGTATATTACTTACCCTTGTAAACGTACCTTCACAATATTTTTCTCCTCAATATTCAATATTTTTGACACCATATTCTGTCCCACGATATTTTTTGTTTACTATATTCTGTCTAAATGCCTCTAATGAATGTTAGCTATGCAGGTCATTCTGCGACCCCTTGCAATTCAGTATGTTGGGAACTGACCTGTTAGTATCAACAACAAAAAACTAAAATATATATAATAACACAGTTATGTTTACAGTAAACTGCTTATAAGTTACAGAACCTGGCTACAACATGCTATCCAGGAATGCTGTAACATCACATAAAAGAGAGATAAGGTAGTTTTTACAATCGTATGTGGAGCAGATCACACACACACATAACTAGACATTGTCTCTGTATGGGGTATTGTTATACTATTCCATTGAAGAGTCTTGGGGGAAAATTTAGACCATGGTAGGCAATCCACCAACTTGCCTGGAGTCCAGGTTCCGCAACCACAGCAAAGTTCTGCTTGGCATATACTGATCCCACCAAATCTTTTTGCAGAGAGTGCCAGAAGGCATAGCAGGAGCACTTTCTGTGAATTTGTAATGCTAGCAAGCCAGCATATTATGGTACCTCTGAGGTATTCAGTTTCGTTTTACAAAAACAAATTTCCAAAGTGTGATTTTTCTGCAAAGCAAAAAGGCAATGTTTGTGGTGTCCAGGGGACTCTTCTTTCTGTGCATCAGGGAGGTATCGCCTTTTTTCCTGTGTGCAAACAACATGGCTTACATGGTGGTAGCTAAAATTAACACAGAGCCTCAAGAACGGGAAAAAAGGGCACTAGAAAGTGTGGCCTTATAGGGCTTGTGTTAGAAATTGGGTCTCTAGTTGGCAGAGATATACACCCTTGTCCAAGTAGAGACCACAATCCTAGTCAGGGTAAGTTACTACACAACCTAAGTTATCCTGTGCTCACTCTCTGGTAGCTTGGCACAGACCAGGTAGGCTTAACTTAGAAGGCAATGAGTAAAGTATTTGTGCAAATACCCAGACATGGATTGGAGACAGACTGTTAGACACAGAAGGCAATAAGTGCAGAGAAATGCTGACTTTCTAAACGTAACACTTCTATAATAGTGATAATAAATCCAACTTCACCATTAAGTAGGATTTTCTATTACCATTGTTGCCATACTGAATATGACAGGGCTACTCCTTTCAGACCAGAATCTACCACTTAAAAAGTATGTAAGGGCAGTTCTAATGCTGGCCTATGAGAGGAGCAGGCGTCACTGTAGTGAAAAATGAATTAGTGAGTTTTTCACTTCCAAGACATGTAAAACACATAATTGTTCTGCCTTTTACTTACATAACACTCTGCCCTATGGGTTCTCAGGATCTACCTTAGGGGTGCATATATTAAAAAAAGGGAGTTTAAGGCTTGGCAAGTAGTTTTAAATCCAAGTCAAAATGGCAGTGAAACTGCACAAACAGGCCTTGATTTGGCAGGCCTGTGACATGGTTAAGGGGCTACTTATGTGGATGGCACAATCAGTGCTGCAGGCCCACTAGTAGCATTTAATTTACAGGCACTGGGCACCTCTAGTGCACTTTACTAGGGACTTCTAGGTAAATTAAATATGCCAATTGGGTAGGAGCCATTGTTACCATGTTTAGGGGAGAAAGTACATGCACTTTAGCACTGGTCAGCAGTGGTAAAGTGCACAGAGTCCTAAAACCAGCAAAAACATGGTCATAAAAATGGAGGGAGGCAGGCAAAAAGTTGGGAGGAGACCACATTAAGGCTGTCAGGTCCAACAGCACGCATTCTTACACTTCGGAGTCCCTGAGTGCGATGGACCATCGGCTATAGGTTTTTGAGTGTAGAGCTAGTTGGGACTCGGCCATTAGGATCCATATGTTTCATACATCTCTAAATGAGCTGTCAAAACAGCAGACTTAGTTGTTGGAGCACTTCCCAATCAGTCACGGCTCACTGGGTTACAAGGGACGGGGCGGCGCATGGCAGGGGGGAAAATATTAATTATATACAATTAGTAAAAAAAAGAAATGTACCTGCTCGCCGCGCCGCTGCTCCTCCATCCCCTCAGCAGGCACAAGCTCTCATCCTGCCCTGCGGCCAATCCTGACACTGCTCAGAGCAGCGTTAGGATTGGCTGGAGAGCTCAGCTAGGGCACTCCCAGGCAGACTGGGAACCTGGGCCTTTTCTCTCCAGCCTGGCAACACGGTGCCGGGCTAAAGAGAGCACAGTGCGCACGTGTGTTTGGCCAGCCCGAGACGGCCGTCCAAACACACATGCGCACTGAGGGGTGTGCACAGTGCACTCCCCTCATCCCCATCATCCCCCATGGCCTGCCCCTTGAACAACAAAACGATAATAAACACAGTACATTTTTTGTTATTGTTTCGTTGTTAAATGTTTGCAGTGGCTGCTGCTGGCAGGGGTACGGGGGCGACGCTCCTCTGCCATAGCGGAGGAGCTGCCTCTGCTCCCGTTTCTGGCAGATGTCCTGCATGCACCAATCCCAAAATAATCCATCTTTGTTGCTATAAACGTGTGTGCCAAAGGTTTCTTAGCGTTTTTTCGGCTGCTTCCAAACCTCTAACAGGAAGCGCAATGGATGGATTAATGAGGGTACATATTCCTTGATCAGAGAATTTATTTGGTGCAAAAAATGATTCTCTCTTGATTTTGCAAACTACTCTACATCATCATACATAAATACGGATTGAAGATGTTTTGCTTCTTAGTGTAATATATTTTCTTGAGAAGAGACATCTTTAAAGGAAGGATCTAAAGTTATGTAGGAATCATTAATCAAGTTTAAAAGACATTTCCAGAGGATTTTGTTTTTTTATTGTTACTGGGGTCTTAATGCAGCTACACCAATCTGTCATTCTTTGAAGAAAGCACAGCATGATCTGGATTACTTTAATAAGATTAAAAAATGTGATTTTCTAAATTTCAGATGAAATGTCAGACGAAATGCACAAGTAAAACAAGATAACCTCTGTTTTGGTGGTTGGAAACCTTAAACTCTAAATTGTGACATGCCATCAGAATTACCTAAAGAAACATTTCAGTGACTACAAATTCCAAATTCCAGTACATATTTCCATTTTTGCTATTTGGATTCCTGTATGTTTTCACAGTCGACATATTGATCTACAGATAGAATGATTGGCTGCCTAATCTTCAGGCTTTGTTGCCTGACTTTCAATGTTCTAAATACCAACATTCCTTTTTACCATTCTGCTCTACTCCCCATCTTGGGAGGACAAACCAATCTTTGCAATCGAAATGTATTCAGAATTGAAATTCAAAGATTCAAAGCCTCCTCTGCTCAGAATTTATCTTTCTCTGGAGCAGCAATATCAACCTGTAACACACTACCAATAAATATCAGAATTCATCCTCCCTCTCCTCTCCCAATAATGCTTTCCTTCACCATTGATTATCTCCTATCCTACTGCATCGACCACCATTTGCTCGACCCACTACCAACTGTCCATAAATAGGATCTGCTTTCTTGCTTTTCAGATACTTGTGTTTAAAATGTTAATTAGGATTCTTTTCTCATCCCTTCTTGTTTTCATCTCTAATTAAGTATTAATCTCCCCACCCAAAGTGAACAGAAAGAACACAACATACAGAAATTGTCAAAGCCTGTAAAAGCCTAATTGCTGTTATAGGCCTCCTCTGATTTGTCCCAAGTTAGATGTTTATGTTGCGATAAAAGAACATATAGTAATTTGGCTTGTGGAACTAATATCAAGCAAAAGTGTTTGATCATTGAAGGTTCAAGGGAGTTGTAATTACCAGCAATTGTAGGTAAAGGTTAATTTCAGAGGAATGCAGAGGATGATATCTTTTGAAAGTGTATAAGAAAAGATACACATGACAGCAAAAAAAAAAGCATTTATAATTAGGACATTTTCCCAATGACCCAGACAGTGTTCAGAAGGTGAATGTCAGCAAAGCACAAATTGGTAGCATCGATTACCTCAGCACCTCCAGCTTTACTTGCAGGGGCATTTCCATTACATTGTGCTGTTATCGACTCCTGCATAGCCTTTTACATCATTAGAAAGTCACAGTTGTGGATGGCAATGCCTGACCCTGGCAGGGAAGGGGGCGGGAGTAACATTGGTTCGTTAACATCTTAAGTGATTATACAAATTGGAGGTCAGTATACTTGAGCATGAGTGGACAATGTTGCAAGGCATATGAGAGAGGCGTATTGTTGCTCCAGCAAAAGAATAATCTCCCAACACTGGCAGGGGAACAGATGGGAAAGTTATATTTTGCAGACAAGTGACAAAAATACTGACTTTGGTCTTCAGGACAGCCTGGTGAGCTGTACTCTTATTGTCAATGTATTGTCCTTCATGGTCATTAATTTTATTTTTATTTTTTTACTTTTGACACTGTCAGGTTTTTGCCATTTTAGCAGTTAACACCTTCAAATACCTACAGGATATTGTTATTTGGGAATTGGGATCAACAACCGAATTTTCTGGCCTCTCTTGAACAGGTCAAAAGAAGTGGGATCAGGCACTTTTCAAATTCTGGTAAATGTTGTATCACAAGAGCACTGTATGCTTTTTCAATAGAGATAGCAAATAGAACTTTATGCAGAAATCCTTTTACGTCATTTTTAATGGTGCCCATATTAGTTTAGATGAAGGTAGAGTTAATTTTGACTGCTTATAAGCCACAGTATGATGGCAATTCCTAGGTTCAGGATAGTCGGCCAATGTGGGTATAGTGCACCATTAGTTGGATATCAAGGGGCATATTTAAAAGCTCTCCTTGCACCACATTAGCTTCATTCTTTTTTACGACAATGTGGCCTAACGAGGCCAAAATCCCCGAGCCACACTTACAAAGTGGCGTAATCCATGCATTTTGCCACTTTGTAACCCTTTGCGCTACGTTATGCCTGTGCCAGGCATAATGTATGCAAAGGGGGCATTCCCCCGTTAGGGGGGACGAAAAAATGGTGCAAGGAAATCTAACAGATTTCCTTGCTGTAGGAGCCTGACCTGATTTGTAGTGGGTACCTAAGGTACTTACACCTTAAACCAGGTCCAGTTATCCCTTATTAGTAAAATGTAGTAGTGTTCTAGCAGCTTAGGCTGTCTAGAGGTAGCTGTAGCAGAGCAGCTTAGGCTGAACTAGGAGACATGCAAAGGTCCTGCAATAGCACTATAATTACACAGTACTTATACACAATAAAAGACAATACTCAGTGTTACTAAAAATAAAGGTACTTTATTTTAGTGACACAAGGCCAAAAATATCTAGGAGGCAGTACTCCTTCTGGAGGTAAGTGTTATACACAATATACACACCAGTAACCAATATCAGGTAAGCACACAGTAAGAAAATAGTGCAAACAGTAGAAGATACAACAGAATGCAATAGATCTAGGGGCAACACAAACCATATACTAAGAAAGTGGAATGTGAATCACAAATTCCCCCCTTGGCAAGTGTGATGTGTAGAGGGGTGCTGGGAGTCTAAGAGAACACCAAAGGTAAGTAAAATACCCCAGAGCCCAGGAAAGTAGGAGTAAAGTACTGCAAGTTTCCTCAGGACACACTACAAGTCTTGATAAGAGATATTGCAAGAACCAAGCAAGACTGCAAGCAACATATTGTGGATTCCTGGACCTGGAGACCTGTGAAGAGAGGAGACCAAGTCCGAAGTCACAGAAGATTCTAGGAAGGACAGGAGCCCCTGCCAACCTAGAAGATGGTGCAAAAGACGATTCGCCGGTTAGACGTAGTCTGCCAAAGAAGATGGCTGTGGGTTCCTGCATGGTGCAGGAGATGTCCCACGTCAAGATGCTGGATGCAGGCTGTTTGCATTGCTGGATTCCTCCAACAAGCCTTGGTTCAAGCAAGGTTGCAGTTTGCATCAAAATGGCGCTGCCTGGACCCAGGAGGCACCTGGGGGCCTCAACTCAGCATGAGGAGGCGGGGGGGCTCCCAACACTGGAGAGAGCCCACAAATGACTAGGCAGCACACACAGGAGTCCCAGGACACAGGAACAAAGAAGATGCAAAGTGTGGTTGGTGCAGCACAACAAAAGAAGAACCACGCCGCCGGAGAACAACTCAGCAAGTCGTGCATCGTAGGATGGAGTGCTGGGGACCTAGGCTACCCTGTGCACAAAGGATTTTTGGAAGAAGTGTACAGAAGCTCAAGCAGCTGGAGATGACGCAGTGCACGGGGGTGCTGTCGCAAACCGGGAAGGCAAGCTCTTACCTCAACCAAAGTTAGACAGCTAGACCTTAGGACAGTCTGGATCGTGTTAGTCCACCACCTGTATTCCAGGGAGCACGCTCATTGTGGGGAGAGGTGTCCCAGAGAAGTGGTTGTCATTGCAAAAGGTGCCTGCAGAAGCAGGGAAGTGACTCTGGTACTCCACTGGAGATTCCTTTGGTTCTTCTGGTGCAGGGTGAAGACAGGAAGTCCTCAGAGTGTGCACACCTTGGAAACTGTTGCAAATGTTGGCTGGAGCTGAAGTTGCAGGTCACAGGAGTCATCCTGGATACTTTGTTACAGTTACAGCGGTTCCTGGAGCAGTCTGTGGTTGATCCGACGGTCATAAGCTGAAGCAGAGGATGCAGAGGATTCCTGGAGTAGTCTTGCAAGCTGAATCTGAAGAGACACCCACAGGAAAGACCATAAATAGCGCTGAGATGGGGATTGGCTACCTACCCAGGTATGCACCTATCAGGAGGGGTCACTGAAGTCACCTGCTGGCACTGCTGCTCAGAGATCTCCAGAGTGTCCCCACTCTTGGAAAACAAGATGGCTAAGGCCAAGGACACACTCGAGAAGCTCTGGGCACCACCCCGGGGGTGGTGATGGACAGTGGAGTGGTCACTCCCCTTTCCTTTGTCCAGTTTGCACCAGAGCAGGGACTGGGGGTCCCTGAACTGGTGTATACTGCCTTATGCAAGGAGGGCACCAACTGTACCCTTCAAAGCATTTCCAGAGGCTCTGGGAGGCTACCCCTCCCATGCCTGTAACACCAATTTCCAAAGGGAGAGGGTGTAACACTCTTCTCCCAAAGGAAATGCATTGTTCCGTCTTCCTGGGACTGAGCTGCTCAGACCCCGGGAGGGCAGAAACCTGTCTGGGAGGTGGCAGCAGCTGTAGCTGCAGTGCAAACCTCAACCTCAGAGAGCTGGTTTGGCAGTACTGGGGGTCCATGGTGGAGCCCCCAGGATGCATGGAATTGGCCCTCCAATACCAGATTTGGAATGGGGCGACAATTACATGATCTTAGACATCTCACATGGCCATATTCGGAGTTACCATTGTGAAGCTACATATAGGTATTGACCTATATGTAGTGACCGAGTGTAATGGTATCCCCACACTCACGAAGTCCGGGGGATTGGCCCTGGACAGCATGGGGGCACCTCTGCTAGTGCATGGGTACCCTCACACTTAGTAACTTTGCACCTAGCCTTCAGTAAATGAAGGTTAGACATATAGGTGACTTATAAGTTACTTAAGTACAGGGAATATGGCTTTGAAATAGTGTTTCACTATTTCACTCAGGCTGCAGTGGCAGGCCTGAAGAAAGGTTTGTCTGAGCTCCTTATGAGTGGCAAAAGAAATGCTGCAGCCCATAAGGATTTCCTGGAACCCCAATGCCCTGGGTACCTAGGTACCATATAATAGGGACTTATAAGGGGGGCCAGTGTGCCGATTGCAATTGGAATATGGAGTCACTAAACTATAGTGACTAATTTGGAAGTTGAGAGAGCATAAGCACTGGAGTTCTGGTTAGCAGAACTTCAGTGACACAGTTAAGCACTACTGACAACACACATAGGCCACAAACTATGAGCACTGGAGTCCTGGCTAGCAGGATCCCAGTGAGACAGGCAAAACACACTGACAAATAAGGTTTTAACTATGAGCACTGTGGTCCTGGCTAGCAGGATCCCAGTGAGACAGTAAAAACATACTGACACACACTCACAAACAGGCCAAAAGTGCGGGTGGCCATACTAGAAAGAGGCTACTTTCTCACACTTGTATAATTTTTTTATGGCACTTTTAACACCTGCCCAGAGCAGGCATTAAAAGGGGCACACCATTGTTTACAATGGACCCCTATGTACTCTGCAGGAGTAGTGCCAAAATGTTGGCGATACTTCTGCAGAGTACATCAATAGGGTCATAAAAAATATTGCTATTGCCCCCTACCCTGCGCCATGGTGCGCCGTATTTTGAATACGGTGCACACATGGTGGTGGTAGGGGGCGGTAAAGGGCACAAGAAAAGTGGTGTTGCACTGTGCACAGCGCCACTTTTCTTAACTATTCCCCTTAGTCTGTTTGAAGTATGTCTCTAGCTGTTGCAATAAAGATTCAACGTGAAATTAAGAATGCAGTAAAAAGCAGCCTGTTGGGATCTGTTGGAGAAGTATAACGAGTCCTTTGGTAAACAGGGACACCCTATGTGCTTCTAAGCACAGTGCAAAGATGTCTGACTTTAGGTATTCAGATAGATTGTATTCTGACCATAATGCCACCAAAAAAGCACTCAAGAAGAAATGAATCCTGTGATCTGAGTATGTTCTCCTTCCACCAATTTAGATGTGCTTACCAAAAAGATATGTTTAATGTATTGTAGCATGTATGAGTTAGAGGTATACCCATCTCATATTAACCTTGTACTGGAGCCTGAAAAAAAAAAAAATATCTGCTTTTAGGTTTCAGCTACTGACAGATTTAGCTGTCTGGAGAAAGCTCTATTGTTTCCTTACATATCATATTCTTAGAGTGGGCTTTGGGTCAGCCTCTTGCTCATGACTGGATGGCTTTGTTGTCTTTCACATGTGTCTGCTTTTGATTAGATATATTTAGTCCCTTTTGTTGGGTTTGTCAAACCTAGGGGTGTATCGGTCTCACAGTTGTTCTCATTGAATGAGTTGTACACTTTCACTGCTGATGTCAGAGAACTCTTGTTTCTATTGCAGGTTTCTGAATTATTTCACTTTTAGCCTTCGATGGGAGCGCACCTGTTGCTTTCTTCTCCCTCACCCATCATGTCTTCCTCCACATGCTTTCCACCTTGTTTTACCCCTAGTGTCTCTCCTTGCCAGACAATATTCCTGCTCTGTACCTAGTCGCTTGTTCACTTGTTATGTCACTCTCCCAGCCTCCTTCTCACTGAATTGTGCCTCTACATTCCAGTCTGGCCCTCTACATGCCTCCCCAATACATGATGCCTCAATAATTCAGTCTTCCCTGTGGTGCCTCCCACACCATAACTTCACTAATTAAAGTCTCTCTGTCTGCTTCTGTCTGTCTCTCACCACCCTGTTATCACTCTTGTGCTTGTTTTTGTATCCATGCCACCTCTTACAGCTTCAAAAGACCTTCTTTTAAAGTGAGTTTAGCTTGTTTTCTGAGCAGAAACAACCTTGCTCATGGAACAAACTGAGTTGACTATGGAAAAAGCCCTGAACTGCTAACAACCTCCAGGATACCCAAAGGGGCACAACAAAGTTATGAAAAGGTGAGGCTCAGAGCTATCGCACTCCTGTTCCCATCATTGCTTCCTATGTTCCCCCACCTGTTTCTCATGTCATTGATTAATTCCTCCAGTCACACATAGCCTTCCTTCCGTCCTCAGAAATGTTACTTGCTTCCTATGTTCCCCCACCTGTTTCTCATGTCATTGATTAATTCCTCCAGTCACACATAGCCTTCCTTCCGTCCTCAGAAATGTTACTTGCTTCCTTCGCTACCTCTTCCCCCAGTCAGCCCCATCCTGCAGTCATTGCTTCCTTCCTACACCACCCAACATTCCTTTCCTTAAACCCCAAATGAAGGCCAATTGGCTTTGTCAATACCTGTGGAAGCATTTTGAACACTCTGGTGTACATAGTTGCAAAGCGTTTGATGTCTTGTGAACTATGTTCAGACAGTCAAGGCTTATAAGTTAATTGTTCATTGTAATTGTTAATTGTCATTGTATTTATATAGCGCTTACTACACCTGACAAGGCATCTAAGCGCTTTTTGGCGAGCAGCACGCTACTCCGGAACCCAAAAGATTTAGTGGTGGATTAGTAAAAGAAAATGTAAGTATAGTAATGTCACGACTTACGCGCTGCTTTAACCTGGAGTCTGCTGAATGAGTGGTACGGTTCTTGTTTCTGAATGTTCGGCCTTGGCCCAGGTAGGGGCGACTCTTTCTGGTAGCCACGGTGCTGCAGGCGATAGGAATGCCAAGGGCAGCCCGTGTCCTACAGAATTAGTGCCAGAGGGGAAAAAAATGTAATAAGGGGAAAATTCCTCCAAAAAGGAAATTTCCTGAAACAGGAGCAAAAGTCAAAAAGTAAATCCAAACAGAAAGTGTTGCAGCGCAAGGAGGGAAAGAATCACAACCCTTAAATACCCCAAAACAAGAATTGACCAACAGGAAGTGCAAGGACGCCATATTAGATAGGGAAAAATACATAGAAAGTAATGGACAAGGAGCCATAGAAAGCAGGGAACCAAAGCATGCTGGAAAGAGAGGGGAATAATGGGAAAGAAGGAAAAACATAAAGGGAGGCAAAAATGAGGGCGACAGAAAGAAAAGGACAACAATAGCAGGTGCAACAGTAGGACCCCCTCCGAAGTCCAAGGTTTGTGCGGAAACAAGCGGTGAAAGTGACGAATCAGAAGAGGAGCGTGAACAGAAGACGCATCTTCCCAAGAGCATTCGCTAAGGGGGTAATCCTTCCAATGAATCAGATACTGAAGACGGTTGCGAAAGACACAAGAGTCACAAATTTCCTGTACCTCATATTCTGGTACGTCATTCACCAACAAGGGAGGAGGACAAGGAACTGCAGAGAGAAAGGACCAGGCACATAGGGTTTGAGCTGGGAAACATGAAAGATTGGATGGATTTTCCAGGTACGATGTAAATGAAGACAGACAGTGACAGGATTAATCAGCTGAAGAATACGGAAAGGACCGTAGTAACGAGGTGTAAACTTGTTCTGAGAAAGACGCAAAGGCAGAAATTTTGAAGAAAGCCAGACTTTATCTTGCATGTGATATACTGGAGCATCCCTGCGCTTCTTATCTGCCATTCCCTTCATGTATCTCTTAGTGTTCAGCAAGTGAGATCGAATCAATCTATGGATCTTCAGAAGTCGTTTGGAAAATTAGGTGACAGCAGGAAAAGAAGAGCTAGACTGATGAGTAGTAGGAAAAGAGGTAGGATGCTAGCCATAGGATCAGAAAAAAGGAGTGACCTTGGAAGCACTATGGACAGGGTTATTGTAAGAGAATTCAGTGATAGGAAGGTAAGTGTTCCAGTTACTCAGGGTAGAATTACAAAAACAGCAAAGGTACTGCTCTAGTCCTTGGTTGAGAGGTTCAGTCTGCCCATTGGTTTGGGGATGGAAACCAGAAGATAATGCTATATTGATGTTCAAAGTCCTACAGAAATGTTTCCAAAACCAGGAGATGTACTGAGGTCCCCTGTCTGATACAATGCTATGTGGGAGTCCATGGAGACGAAAAATATGATGGATAAATATCTAACTTAGTTCTTGAGAGGTAGGTAATTTCTTCAGGGCAGTGAAGTGAGCCATCTTATTAAAGGAATCTATTGTGACCATGATAACCCGGTTTCCTGCTGATGGAGGTAGTGAACACATGAAATCGGTAGAAATGGTGTGCCAGGGAGCAGGTGGAACAGGTAACGGTTGTAGTAATCCCGCAGGTCTGGTACGGGGTATCTTTACTTGGGCACATATGGGACAGGCCTGAGCATATTTTTCGACATCCAATTTCCAGGTAGGCCACCAGAAAGATTGCGAGAGTAATTCCTGCATGGCCCTGATGCCTCTATGACCAACAACCAGAGAATCATGCCACATCTGAAGCGCCTTTTCTCTTACTCCGCTAGTGGGGAGGAACAACAGGTTCGTATAATAATAATACCCCTTTTGTTTACGTATTAGGGCCCATATTTATACTTTTTTAGCGCCACATTTGCATCGTTTTTTGGCGCAAATTTACGAAATACAATAGTATTTTGTAAGTTTGCGACGATTTTGCGTCAAAAAACAACGCAAATGCGGCACTAAAAAAGTATAAATATGGGCCTAGGGGTTTTAAGTTCTCTAGCTCTTGTGCAGAAAGGTTGGAATATTCCAGTTGTACCTCATCCAGGAATTATTGAGCTACACCGATGATCTTGCTGAGCTCAAGTAGATATTGTGATGGGGTAGGTGTACAATCTGGATAATGGCGAGACAGAGCATCGGCCTGTAGTTTTTGGGATCCAGGAATGTAGGTGACATAGAAGTTGTACTGACTGAAAAAAAAGGCCCAACGAGTCTGATGACTGTTCTGGCATTGAAAGTTACGTAAACATTGTAGATTACGATGGTCCGTTCTCACCTCGAAGGGCTCTTTGGAACCAATAAGGAACTGTCTCACTCTTGGCAGGCAGTCTTCAGGGCTAATAACTCCCTTTCCAATACTGAGTAATGTTGTTCCGACACAGAGAGTACATGAGACAAATAGAACACAGGATGTTCTAGACCATCATCATCTTGTTGTTGGAGTAAGACAGCTCCGATGGCTCTTTCGGAAGCATCAGTAACAACAACAAATTGTTTGTTGGTATCTGGATATCTCAGTATTGGTGCTTGAGTGAAGGCCTTTTTTAGACTTTGAAAAGCTGTTTCAGCCGCCCTTGTCCAGACAAATCCTTTACTTAAATTTTCCTTCTTTAATGTTTGCGTAAAGTGGCTGGTCTGTTCCGCAAAATCAAAAATAAACTGTCGATAAAAGTTGGCCAGTCCTAGAAAACATTGAGTTTCCTTAATGGAGGAAGGGGAAGGCCAGTCTTGGATGGCTTGTACCTTTTCCGGATCCATAGCTATTCCAGTGGGACTAAGGTGATAACCCAAATATTTGACTTTGGTCTTATCAAACTCACATTTCTCTGGTTTACAGGACAGTTTATGTAACCTGATACTTTGGAGGACCTGTTTCACATGTGTAGCATGAAGTTCAGGACATCTAGAATATATAAGGATATCGTCTAAGTAGATTACTACAGTATGGTTCAAGAGATCAGAAAACACAGAGGGCCATATTTATACTTTTTGACGCAAAACTGCGCTAACGCAGTTTTGCGTCAAAAAAATTAGCGCCGGCTAACGCCATTCTGAAGCGCCATGCGGGCGCCGTATTTATTCAATAACGTTAGCCGCCGGCGCTGCCTGGTGTGCGTGAAAAAAAACGACGTACACCTGGCAGCGCCGGCGTAGGGGGATATGGAGCTTGGGCGCCAAAAAATGGGGCAAGTCAGGCTGAGGCAAATTTTTCGCCTCAACCCGATTTGCGCCATTTTTTCGACTCCCAACCCCCATTGAAATGACTCCTGTCTTAGCAAAGACAGGAGTCATGCCCCCTTGCCCAATGGCCATGCCCAGGGGACTTCTGTCCCCTGGGCATGGTCATTGGGCATAGTGGCATGTAGGGGGGCACAAATCAGGCCCCCCTATGCCACAAAAAAATAAATTAAAAAAACTTACCTGAACTTACCTTAATGCCACTGGGATGGGTCCCTCCAGCCTTGGGTGTCCTCCTGGGGTGGGCAATGGTGGCAGGGGGTGTCCCTGGGGGCATGGGAGGGCACCTCTGGGCTCCTTCCGAGCCCACAGGTCCCTTAACGCGTGCACTGACCAGGCGCTAAAAAACAGCGCAAAAGCGGCCGGACGTCATTTTTTTTGACCCGCCCACTCCCGGGCGTGAATTTTGCCCGGGAGTGTAAATACGGCGCACATGCCTCGGAGTCAATTTTTTAGACGGGAACGCCTACCTTGCATATCATTAACGCAAAGTAGGTGTCCACGCTAAAAAATGACGCAAACTCCATGGACTTTGGCGCTAGACGCGTCTAACGCCAAAGTATAAATATGGAGTTAGTTTTGCGTCGGAATTGCGTCAAAAAAACTGACGCAATTCCGGCGCAAACAGAGTAAAAATATGCCCCAGAGTCCATAAATCTTTGGAAAATTGAGGGGGCATTAGTGAGACCAAAAGGCATAACTCTGTATTCATAATGACCACATGGGGTTCGAAAGGCAGTCTTCCACTCATCTCCTTCTTTGATGTGCAAAAGGTGGTAAGCTCCACATAGATCTAATTTGGTAAATCGTTGAGCCCCTCTGACTGCCTCCAGAATATCCTTGATGAGGGGTAAAGGATAACGGTCTTTTATAGTGATCTTACTTAAACCACGAAAATCCAGACAGGGACGAAGATCTTTAGTCTTCTTGGGTACAAAAAAGAGAGGAGCCCCCGCCAGAGAGGATGATGGCACACTAAGACCGCTGTGCAGATTTTCTTGCAGATAATCTTTGAAAACTTCCTTTTCAGCTTCTGTGAAACAATACATTCTCCCAAAGGGAACGATCGCCCCAGGTTCCAGGGGAACTGTACAGTCATAATCTCGATGTGGGGTTAAAACAGGTCTGGATGGTTTTTGGAATACATCTTGAAATTCTAGATAGTGATCGGGGACTCCTTGGACTGTATTGATGGAACAACCTGTAGTAAGTTCAGTAGGCATCAACTTCTTGGGTGACCAGTATGTGTCTGATGCAAAACAATTTTCATGACAAAACTGTTTGGACAAGGAAATAGTCCTGGTTTCCCAATTTACATAAGGATTATGTCTTATGAACCACAGAATTCCTAAAATGATAGTATGATTGGGAGATGATATTAGGTCAAATGAGATGTTTTCTTGGTGGTTCCCAAATTGTAAACTTAGAATCAGGGTGGTAGTATCGACTGGACCAGAGGATATTAAGGACCCATCCACTGTGTGTACTTGTTCCGGGACTTCCTTGGGTTGTGTTGGTATTTGTTGTGTTGTGGCCGAAGACTTATCCATATAAATGCCACTAGCACCACAATCAAGTGAGGCCATTGTTCTTTCTTCGCAACCTTCAGGTAACAGCAAAGTCACAGGAAGCATAAACAAAGTAGTGGCATGGTCCTTGAATGAACTAATGGAAGGTACAGCAGATGATTCTGTCCCCTCCCTTCTTACAGAGGATGGGAAGTAGCGTTTCCCGACGGCCTTAGAGGACGAACGGGGCAGGTACGAAGCATATGACCGGCAGAACCACAATACAGGCACAATCCTTTTTTGCGTCTTTCTTCCCGCTTACTGACGGAAAGTGGGCCACGAGTAGTATCCACCTGCATAGGTTCACCTTCGGTTTCTCTGACGGGAGGGCGAAGTTCCTCCGGACTGTGCAAAAAGACACGTGAGGTACTTGGCTGGGAAGGTCCTCTGTTTCTTCTTTTCTCCAAACGTCGTTCTTGGAGACAATATTCGATGGAAAGGGCTAGATCCATCAGACCGCGAAGATCTTCAACTCGAGTGGAGTGCACTAATTCGTCTTTGACTTCCTCCTTTAGCCCTCTACGGAATAGAGTAACCAGAGTTCGTTCCACCCAGCTTGTCTCGGCCACAAGCTGTCGAAAGCATGTAAGATATTGGAGGACATCTTGAGAGCCTTGTTGGATGTCACACAGTGCTTCTTCAGCAGAGGCCTCCAATCCTGGACGACTAAACATCTGTTTAAACCAATTCACGAAGGCTGGATAATCAGACAATACTGGGTCATTGGATGATACCATCGGAGTTGCCCAGGCCAAGGCAGGACCGGATAGAGCACTGATAAGATAACCCACCTTTGTCTTGTCGTGGGAGAATTGTGTGGGTCGGAAGGCAAAGTAAACAGTTAATGCATCTAGGAACTCTTGCAGTATTGTTGGTTCACCGGAGTAACGAGGAGTTGAGGTGGAGACGGTAGGAACATCTGTACTGCGGAAAGCCAAAGCCTGTCCTAAACCAGCATTCTCATTGCGTAGTTGTTGCAGTTCCTGAGCCTGTTGCTGAATGGTTTCCAGAAGGGACTGATCAGGATCTGCATCAGCCGCCACTGTATCATCCATGGTGTTAGACGACGTCAGGTGTATTTGGCGCTGCAATCGGTCACGACTTACGCGCTGCTTTAACCTGGAGTCCGCTGAACGAGTGGCGAGGTTCTTGTTCCTGAATGTTTAGCCTTGGCCCAGGTAGGGACGACTCTTTCTGGTAGCCACGGTGCTGCAGGCGATAGGAATGCCAAGGGCAGGCCGTGGCCTACAGAATTAGTGCCAGAGGGAAGAAAACCCTATTAAGGGGAAAAAACCTCCAAAAAGGAAATTTCCTGGAACAGGAGCAAAAGTAAAAAAGTAAATACAAGATCAAAAAAGAACAGGAAAAACACTGGAACTGACGTAAACCAGTATCTGACACAAGGAAGAAGGAGCGAAGACACCATCCAAACAGAAAGCGTTGCAGCGCAAGGAGGGAAAGAATCACAGCCCTCAAATACCCCAAAACAGGAAGCGACCAACAGGAAGTGCAAGGACACCATATTAGATAGGGAAAAACACATAGAAAGTAACGGACAAGGAGCCATAGAAAGTAGGAAACCAAAGCATGCTGGGAAGAGAGGGGAATAATGGGAAAGAAGGAAAAACATAAAGGGAGGCACAAATGATGGCGACAGAAAGAAAAGGACAATAGCAGGTGAGTGGGGGAGGGTTAAACATGCCCGAATGTGTGCCGCGCTATGAAGAAACGAGGCCCCATGCCCAATTCGGGGCCTCGTATGCTGCACCATAGGCTGGGGGCGTGGCGTGTCTCTGTGCCGCCTGCCGTGGCTCGAGCCAAATGCTCGGCTCGCGCCGCGGTGCAACAAGTAATAGTTTCTGAATAGGGAAATAGGAGTTAATTTGAGCTGTGAGTCTGTTAAATGGATTGAATAGAACAATGGAGGGACAGAAGAGGGAAGAATCTAGAGAGTGTTACTTGGGAGATCATAGTAGTAGGGTGAGGTTTGGGATGAGTAAAGGAGAGATGGATGAGGGAAGAGTCTGTAGAAAGGGATTAAGGAGATCATAGCAGTAAAATGAGGTTTGGGATGGGTCAAAGGAGAGATACATGAGAGACAATTTAGTAGGGTTGCTTGGGAGATCATATCAGTAAATTGAGGTTTGGGGTGAGCCAGGAAGGATAGAGGAGGGAAGAGTCTAGGGAGGGTTATTTTTAAGATAACAGTAGTAGAAATTAGAATGAGGTTTGGGATGAGTCAGAGAGTGGAGATAGAGGATAGATTGAGAGAGTTTTATGGTGAGACAGTAGTGCATAGGAGAGAGTCTCTTTTTCTCTTGTACAGTAGGACTACAGTAATACATATATAGATACATGATTACATAGGAACGGAATATATGTATAAGGAAGATAATATATTGAGATTTAAAAATGCATTGTTCAAGTGTTACAGATAATTTGTGTACTTTTTATACATTTTTTAATCTTTCCCTCAATATTTCAATACTGAAGTGCATGTAGATAAATAGGTAAGACAATATTTACCTATTGTGATAGAGAAAACAGACTCACAAGCATCTAATCAAAACAACGTATATAGAAACTATGTAATGACCTATGAACATGTGAAGCATTGTATATATCTATATATATATATATATATATATATATATATATGTGTGTATATATATATATATATATATATATATATATATATATAACCGTACCTCATATATACATTTGTTAAGGAGACCCAAAGAGTATGTTCATATTTTAAGGCAAAAAAAACATTATTATACATATTTGTTCAAAGAAATACGCATGTCTAGATCTATACATATAATCAAATCATAAATGTTTACATACGTAGGGATATGCATTCCATTGCTGTTTGAATATGGTGGTTACGTAGGAAAGAGCCAACTCTTGAATAGTCTTCTGAAGATGAGATAGTTATCCACCGATCTTATATTTGAGGGTAAAGAATTACATAGTTTGGCTGCTTGAACAGAGAAAGATGTACCACCTATAGTTTTTTTCTGGTATGGTAAGGTTTTGAGGTGAGGTGCCAATATTGAGCGGAGGTTCCTTTTGGTATTTGGTTATTTTATTTCTGTTGAAAGGCGGTCCTATTCCATTTACTGCTTTGTGAGTGATACAAAGCAGCTTGAAGATGGATCTTATGGCAACCGGTAACCAATGTAAGGCCCTCAAGGCAGGGGAGATATGGGCTTGTGGCTTTCCTTGTAGGATTAGTCTGGCAGCAGAACTCTGTTGTAGTCTATACCTAGTGGATAGAGATGATCTGTGGCGGAGGTCATTGGCATAATCCAGTTTAGACAGTACTAGAGCAATAGTAGCCTGGACCTTGTGTGGAAATCCCAGGTGGGGGAAGAAGCGTTGCAGAGCTTTCATGGTGATGAAGCTTGAACTTGGTAACTTGTCCACGTGGGCATACATTGTGAACTTGGAGTCCATGGTAATTCCAAGGTTTCTTACTTCCTTAGAAACTTTAGGTGGTGGTCCTAGATCGTCAGGTGCATAATTTTCCCAATTGCCACATGAGTATTTCCAATTTGGAAGCATTCAGTTTGAGATGGCTCCATGTCATCCACTAATCAACAGCTGTATGGCAACTGAAGATTGGTGAGTTTTTAATGTCTTTGGGGCATTCTAGTTTAAGGAGTATTTTTGTGTCATCTGCACAGTTGTAGCATGTGAGCTGAAATTGAATGATCATTGCCAGTAATGACTTAATGTATATGTTGAAAAGCATGGGTGAGATCTTTGAGCCTTGAGGGGCCCCTGCTTTTGTGAAGTACAGTTTGGATGAGAAAGGGGGAGTATGGCATTTGTTTTGTTTTGAAGGTAGGATGTGATCCAGTCGAGAGAAGTCCCCTCTATGCCGGCTTAGTAGAGTCTTTTTATTAGGGTGCCATGGTCAACTGTGTTAAAGGCAGCTGAGAGGTCCAAGAGAAGTAGTGCAGCAACTCCATTGCAGATGGCAAAAAGAGCAGATTCTGTTCCCCTTTCTGGGTGGAACCCAGTTTGGTAGACTGAAAGTATGGAGTTATCTTCAATGAATTGTGACATCTGGGTGAATGCTGCTCTTCCAATCAGTTTGCCCAGGAAAAGTCCATTTGTAATTGGTCTGTAGTTGTTGGGGGTCATGCAGGCCCAGGTCTGTTTTCTTTAACCCCTTCCCTGCCATGGACATAATGGTTACGTCCATGGCAGCGCCCGTGTGGTGCCACCGACGTAACCATTACGTCCTGCTACCGGCCCTCGGGTGAAGCGCTAGCGCTCCCCCGAGGGCCGCCCCGCCACCCCCCCAGCCCAGGGCTGAAAGTGGAATCCATACCCCTTCAACCCCTGACCCCCCCTGTGACATCAGCGCGCATCGCGTGCTGACAATCACAGAGCCTCCCCCATCGCGCTGGAAGCTCAGCTTCCAGCGCGATCGAAAGAGAAATGCTCAGCATTTCTCTTTCGATCACGTGGGGAAGGCCCAGAGAGACTTCAAAGGGAAAGAAACCCCACTAGACACCAGGGATGTTTTTTTTTATTTTTTAAAGTGACATAAGGGAGCGACCCCTTGGTCAAGGGTCGCTCCCAGGGGGGCATTTTTTTATAGGCCTTTTCTGCCCCCCTGGGGCCAGATCGGCCTATTATTAGGGCGTTCTGCCCCCAGAGGGGGCAGAAACCTCTAGGCACCAGGGATATATATATATATTTTTGTTTGTTTTTTGTTTTGTGTTTTAGGTGTGGGGAGCGACCCCTTAGGCAAGGGTCGCTCCCATAGGGGGCAAATTATATTTAGGCCATTTCTGCCCCCCTTGGCGGCAGATTGGCCTATTTTTATGAGGCCAATGTGCCCCCAAGGGGGGCAGAAACCACTAGATACAAGGAAGTTTTTTTTTGTTTGTTTTTCACGGAAGGGGAGCGACCCCTTAGGCAAGGGTCGTTCCCCTGGGGGGCAAATTTATTTTGGGCCATTTCTGCACCCCATGGGGGCAGATCAGCCTATTTTAATTAGGCCGATCTGCCCCCAAGGGGAGCAGAAACGACTAGGCACCGGGGTTTTTTTTTTTTTTTTAGAGATGGGGAGCGACCCCTTAGGCAAGGGTCGCTCCCCTGGAGGGGCAAATTGTATTTAGGCCATTTCTGCCCGCTTTGGGGGCAGATCGGACGATTTTAGGTCAATCTGCCCCCATGGGGGGCAGAAACCACTAGGCACCAGGGATCTTTTTTTTGCGCCGTCACGCAAGGGGAGCGACCTTGTTGGCAAGGGTCGCTCCCCAGGGTGGGGGGGGGGAGCAAATTTATTTTAGGCCATCAGATCGGCCTATTATTATTAGGGCGATCTGCCCCCGGGGGGGCAGAAACCTCTAGGCGGCAGGGCAATTTTTTTTTTAATTTTTTTTTTTAGAGATGGGGAGCGACCCCTTAGGCAAGGGTCGCTCCCCTGCAGGGGCAAATTGTATTTAGGCCATTTCTGTCCGCGTTGGGGGCAGATTGGCAGAGTTTAGGTCAATCTGCTCCAAAGGGGGGCAGAAACCACTAGGCACCAGGGATCTTTTTTTTGCGCCGTCACGCAATGGGAGCGACCTTGTAGGCAAGGGTCGCTCCCCAGGGGGGGTGGCGGGCAAATTTATTTTAGGCCATTTCTGCCCCCCCTGGGGCCGGCTGAGCTAGAGGCCAAAATCCACAGGTAGGCACTTTGCAAAAAAACATCTCTGTTTTCTGTGAAAAAATATAATGTGTCCACGTTGTGTTTTGGGCCCTTTCCTTTCGTGGGCGCTAGGCCCACGCACACAAGTGAGGTACCATTTTTATCGGGAGACTTGGGGGAACGCTGGGTGGAAGGACATTTGTGGCTCCTCTCAGATTTCAAACTTTCTGTCACCAAAATGAGAGGAAAAAGTGTTTTTTGGGCCAAATTTTGAGGTTTGCAAAGGATTCTGAGTAACAGAACCTAGTCAGAGCCCCACAAGTCACCCCATCTTGGATTCCCCTAGGTGTCTAGTTTTCAGAAATGTGCTGGTTTGCTAGGTGTCCCCAGGTGCCGGCTGAGCTAGAGGCCAAATTCCATAGGTAGGCACTGTTTTCTGTGAAACAATGTGATGTGTCCATGTTGTGTTTCGGGCCATTTCCTTTCGTGGGCGCTAGGCCTACCCGCACAAGTGAGGTACCATTTTTATCGGGAGACTTTGGGGAACGCTGGGTGGAAGGAAATTCGAGGCTCCTCTCAGATTCCAGAACTTTCTGTCACCGAAATGTGAGGAAAATGTGTTTTTTAAGCCACATTTTGAGGTATGCAAAGGATTCTGGGTAACAGAACCTGGTCAGAGCCCCACAAGTCACCCCATCTTGGATTCCCCTAGGTCTCTAGTTTTCAAAAATGCACAGGTTTGGTAGGTTTCCCTAGTTGCCGGCTGAGCTAGGGGCCAAAATCTACAGGTAGGCACTTTGCAAAAAACACCTCTGTTTTCTGTAAAAAAAAAATGGGATGTGTCGCGGGCGCTAGGCCTAACCACACAAGTGAGGTATCATTTTGATCGGGAGACTTGGGGGAACATAGAATAGCAAAACAAGTGTTATTGCCCCTTGTCTTTCTCTACATTTTTTCCTTCCAAATATAAGAGAGTGTAGGAAACCCTTGTAGGATCTACACAAATTACCCCTTGCTGAATTCAGAATTTTGTCTACTTTTCAGAAATGTTGCGGTTTTTGGGATCCAGCATTGGTTTCATGCCCATTTCTGTCACTGACTGGAAGGAGGCTGAAAGCACAAAAAATCTTTAAAATGGGGTATGTCCCAGTAAAATGCCAAAATTGTGTTGAAAAATTGGGTTTTCTGATTCAAGTCTGCCTGTTCCTGAAAGCTGGGAAGCTGGTGGTTTTAGCACCACAAACCCTTTGTTGATGCCATTTTCAAGGAAAAAAACACAAGCCTTCTTCTGCAGCCCCTTTTTCCCATTTGTTTTTAAAAAACGAAATTTTCACTGTATTTTGGCTAAAGTCAAAGTCTGGGTACCTCTAGAATACCTAGGATGTTGGAAAAAAAGGACGCAAACTTAGCGTGGGTAGCTTATGTGAACAAAAAGTTATGAGGGCCTAAGCACGAACTGCCCCAAATAGCCAAAAAAAGGCTTGGCCTGGCAGCGAAGGGGTTAATAAAGGGCGTATGTATGTTGTTTTGTGTTTTTTTAGGAAAGCCTCCTGTAGTTAAGGAATTATTGATGATTCTTCTAACTGGTATGGCAGCAGAGGAAGAATGTACTTGAAAATGTGTGGTGGACAAGGGTCAGAAGGGCACCCGGAAGGCCTTTTTGCTTTGACAAGATCAATAAATTAACTTTGTGATATTTGTTTGAAGGAATGCAGAGGCTGGGACGCGCTGTGTTGCTGGTGGTGGTTGCCGCAGGAAGCTGTAATCGGGCAGGAGCCCTTTAAAAACTTCAAAGCGCTCCCGCCTCGCGGGACGCGCTGTGTTGCTGGTGGTGGTTGCCGCAGGAAGCTGTAATCGGGCAGGAGCCCTTTAAAAACTTCAAAGCGCTCCCGCCTCGCGGGACGCGCTGTGTTGCTGGTGGTGGTTGCCGCAGGAAGCTGTAATCGGGCAGGAGCCCTTTAAAAACTTCAAAGCGCTCCCGCCTCGCGGGACGCGCTGTGTTGCTGGTGGTGGTTGCCGCAGGAAGTTGTAATCGGGCAGGAGCCCTTTAAAAACTTCAAAGCGCTCCCGCCTCGCGGGACGCGCTGTGTTGCTGGTGGTGGTTGCCGCAGGAAGCTGTAATCGGGCAGGAGCCCTTTAAAAACTTCAAAGCGCTCCCGCCTCGCGGGACGCGCTGTGTTGCTGGTGGTGGTTGCCGCAGGAAGCTGTAATCGGGCAGGAGCCCTTTAAAAACTTCAAAGCGCTCCCGCCTCGCGGGACGCGCTGTGTTGCTGGTGGTGGTTGCCGCAGGAAGTTGTAATCGGGCAGGAGCCCTTTAAAAACTTCAAAGCGCTCCCGCCTCGCGGGACGCGCTGCGTTGCTGGTGGTGGTTGCCGCAGGAAGCTGTAATCGGGCAGGAGCCCTTTAAAAACTTCAAAGCGCTCCCGCCTCGCGGGACGCGCTGTGTTGCTGGTGGTGGTTGCCGCAGGAAGCTGTAATCGGGCAGGAGCCCTTTAAATTCTTCCTTTGCGCTCCCGCTCGCGGGACGCGCGCGGGCGTGCCCGGGCCAAGCCCGGGCCAAGGGCGGGCCCGTCCGTGCCCGTCCGAGGCCGAAGGAGGCCGGGCTGGGCCACCTCTCTTGGTCCTAAGGCACGGCAATTGTCCCTCCTGCATAGGGAAGTACTCCAATCTCTCCTCTACATTGTGACATAGTACCATTCGCCAATGGGGAAGCGTAAGGCCAAAGACAGCCCGACTTTAGGCTCTGGCAAATCCAAAATACTCAAAATCAATAAGACTATGTTACCCCACACTAGCCATGTTGCCAAGGAAAAAGATGATTTAATAGAAGAGGTAGAACAGATTCTAAACAACAAGGAGAAGCCTAGTCGAAAGGGCTCAAAATCTGGCACGCTTATTCCATTTCTAACATCTAGTTCACATACTGCTGTTAACTCTCATTCTGTCGCCTCATCTCACCAACCACTCCAACAGTCGTTGCCTTGCCAAGATCCTATTGCCCTCCCTACACTCTATTCCGATGTAGATGCTCTTAGAGCTTGCACACCTCACCCTTCAATTTTATGCTCTAATCGTTTTTCTCCGCTGGCATCCATTGACTCGGACAATCAGCAACCAGCCGTCTCAGCTCTGCCATGTATAGTGAGTCCTCCTCTACAAAATGATTTGTTCACATTGGTGTGTAGCCTTAAGACTGAAGTTAGCGAGTTGAGAGCATTATTGCTTGAGATCACCACCCTTCTTAAAAGCAAATATCCTTCCCCTATTAGCGAGCCTAACTCAAACCTTTTGCCTACCAAGCATCCACCTGCAAAAGGCGTTTTTCCAAACGGGCCTCTTCTGCCACTAGCTTGTGCTGCAGGTCCCATAGACGATCAGTGTCCTGCAAAACAGCTTACGTCCTCTTTTGGAAGAACTACCCCTCTCCTTCCTAATGTTCCCTTCAAATGGGATACTACCAAAGCTTTATACCACAATCATAAATTAATTAGCAACAACTACATATACATGTGCAATGTTCCACCTTTGCCCCCAAACGTGAGAGAAGACAAAGCCTCACTAACAAACAAGGTCTTGCACTGGGTGAGACATACCAGGGGTTGTGGCTCAATCATCCATGATGACATTGTTTCTGTCGAGCGATCTAATGGTTCCCCTGGTCTCTCTGGTCCTAGTGACTTTATAACACTTAGTCTTAAAAGCCCACATTTGGCAGCAGGCCTCATGGAAATGGAAGCACGGTCTATACGCAGGAAGTCCTCAGCAATTACTCTTTCAGCTAGCTGTCCTATTGCTAGCTATATGCGTGCGAATCCTTCCACTAGATCAGCCAATTTGGCCCGAACCATTTTACAACTACTCAAGACATAAGACCAACAGGCCATCAGGTCCAGAGAGATCCACTCCCTGATTTGGCCCCTAAGTTCTGTTTTGGCCCTGCTTCAAGGGCCCAACTAACCCATGATCCTGGGGCTACCTCGGATATTGACTGACTATGTTTCACCAATCTTTGCACAGCCACAGCAGCCATGAACTTTCCATCTAATTCACCCTGCCCAGCCTCTCTTCTTTTATCGGGCTCACAACCTGGAACTATTAATAATACCACAAGTTTATTCAAGGCGAACCCCGTTGCCAGTTACGTCCAAGTTGATACTACCACGAACTCAAACATTTCTTGTGTCCAGCACACAGCAAAACTTTTATCCTGGAATGTGGCTGGCATTAACAGCAAACTTGTTGACACTGAGTGGGGGGCACTCGTTGGAAATTTTAACGTCTGCATGTTCCAGGAAACATGGGCAACGCATTGTACATACAAACAAGGGTATAGTTCCTTTTTCAAGCCTGCTAAGCCATCTTTAGCTGGCAGGGCGGCAGGGGGTTTAATCACATGGGTAAAATCTATAGAGGGGAGTGGTACAAAGGAGATATATGTGGATTCCCATGATATTTTGGCCGTTGCTATCTACCCAGCCTCAGGCACTCCTGTCCTTTGTCTAAATATTTATAGCAGACCGGGACCCTCAAATCACCGATCTCCCATTGTCGAGCTACTGAATATCTTAATCTCAGACCTTCGCCTCAAATATCATATCATAATAGCTGGTGACTTTAACGTTCTACTTGAACTTAATGCAGATCACATAGAGGTCATGCAGTCTGAAGATAGTGTATGGAATATCCCTCCTCCTGTGACTTTTCATTCTACCCAGCAAAATTCATATAAACCAAGCGTTAGGGCCTCACAGATAGTGGACCTCATGATATCCCATGGCCTTCGTTTGGGTAATGGCCGCTTTCCAGCGGACATTCCGGCCAGACCAACCTTCTTCAGGGGCTCATATAGTAACAAATTGGATTATATCCTCTTTGACTTAAGACTATGGCACCATATTCTAGACTTAGAGGTGGGTCTTCCCCATACTAGTGATCATGCTCCCCTCCAGATCACATACAAGAGTTCTCTCCTAGTAGGGGTCGCACTTCCCCCTGTCTCCTCTACTGCTATGGAGCTGTCCAGTAATAGGCGTACAGTCAGGTGGGACTCCTTTGTGCAATCAAATAAGCTTCAAGGAAAATTGCGTGCCCTAACCTCTTCTCACCAGTTATTTGATACCAACCTTATTCTGGCTCCATTAGAAATATTGCCTCTTCATTTGGACCTTTTTTCTACTTTGAAAGAGCTGTTTACTAAACGTCCAAGGCCACTGACTATTTCCTGTATTCGACCACATACTAAATGGTTCAACAAGAGGTGTAGGGAGGCCAAAAATACTTTGGCCATCGCGCTAAAGACCAAGGACAGATCAGGCATCATCATTGCTAGACGTCATTATGCTTCCACTTGCAACAAAAGTAAATTCGAGTACGAAGAGGGGCTATGGAGCAATTTACTTGAGGCAGCTACCGTCCATGATTCAAAACGGTTCTGGCTCCTAGTTTCCTGTGGTGATCAGAACCGCGCATCTCACCTGGAGTCTTATATTTCTCCTGACATCTGGCTCTCCTACTTTAAGGAATTGTATGGACCATTGTTGGCAAGTCATATTTCTGACATAATTTCGGAGGAGCAAACAACTTTTGACGAGTCTATGGCTTTCTTGCCCCCTTTTACACTGAACGAAACTGTGTCGGCCATTGCAGCTCAGAAAGCAGCAAAAGCCCCTGGGATGGACGGGATCCCCTCTGATATGTTTAAAGTGGACCAGAACACCTGGGGCCCATATATTAACAGACTTTCTAATGCCATCTTGACTAGCAGAATTTATCCTGACTCATGGAAAGAGGCGATTATAGTGCCCATCCATAAGAAAGGAGAGAGGAACAACCCGGGTAATTATAGACCCATCAGCCTCCTCGACAACCTTCAAAAAAAATTCTGTTATCAGTTGTTGAGCAGGCTGAACAAGTGGCTAGTTGAAAATCAAATCTTAAATCATCTACAAGCGGGCTTCAGAGAAAAAATTAGCACATTAGATCAGATATTTCGTTTTACTTCTATTAAATGGAAAGTTGTCGATGTTGACTTAGGCCACCTATATGTAGCATTTGTAGATCTAAAATCGGCCTTTGATCTAGTACCCCGCCACAAACTGTGGGAAGTTCTGTCTAAAATAGGAGTCCCGTGTTCTATTTTAAATATTATCAGGGATCTTTACACTGGCAACTATGGTAGAATTAGATGGGGCCCACAAGGTGAATTAACAGAAAAATTCCTTACTGCCCGAGGTGTAAGACAAGGTTGTGTTCTTGCCCCTACCTTATTCCTTCTCTTCATAAACGCATGCATCCCTTATCTTATGGAGTGCTCTAACGACTCGCCTAAAATAGGAGGGCAGAAGATCCCCTGCCTTCTTTTTGCCGATGACACCCTGCTGGTTTCTCAAACAGCCACAGGCCTTTCAACCCTGCTTTCAAGATTCATTGACTATTGCAATGATTATGGGCTCGAAATCAACCGATTAAAAACCAAGTGCATGGTGTTTGGCGATAGGAAAGGCAGAATGAGACGACCTATCTATTTAGAGGGTGCCGCGCTGGAAAGAGTCAGCGATTTTGATTATTTAGGCCTGAAACTAGAAGACTCGCACAAGTGGCAGCGCCACATCCAGAAGGCAACTTTACGATTGCAACAGCGAGCGAGTGGCATTGCAAGATTTGCAGCTAGATCTCCTAGCTTTGCCATGACGCCCGCAGTAGAAATTTATAAACTACAAGCAAGAGGGGGAGCAATCTATGGAGCTGAACTGTGGGGCCACTGTTGCCTGGATGATTTGATAAAAGTGGAGAACTCTTTCTTAAGGTCATTGCTAAGAGTTCCTTCCAGTACCCCACTGCTCCCAATACGCATGGACCTAAATCTCCCTTCTATCAGCCAGATCGTTGCACTCAAGCCCCTGGTGTACTGGATTCGCATATGGTCATCAGATTCTCTTGTCCATTATAGATGTGCGCTAGCTAACTTGATGGCCAACAACACTAGCTCCAAAATCAAGTGGTGTGCATATGTAGAAAGGACCCTCTCGCTTCTTGGTTTGGGGTCCTATTGGAAGGAACCATTATCTATCCCTAAGAACGCAACCCAGACACTAAAGGATGCTTTCTGGCTCCACGTTCAACTTTCCCAATTGTCCGCTGTCTCGTCATCATCCATGACGGGAAACTTTTTATATTTTAAATGCCATTATGAATTTGCACAATATATGGATATAGTATCTTCCCCGTTTGCTCGTTCATTATACATTAGATTCAGGGTGGGCTCTCTTCCTTTGCGTTCCCTCACTTATAAATGGTCTAATTTTAGTTGTTCTTCTAAGATGTGTCCGATGGGCTGTGCCAGAGAAGAATCAGTAACTCATATTCTCTTCCAATGCCCCGCATACTCCAGACAAAGAGCCCGTTGGATTATTCCTCTGTGCAGAAGTAAGGGTTTTAAAAACTGCTCGCTAGCTTTGAGAATTTTTAAATCTGATTCATCGGTTTTAGTGGTTTGTTGTTTGTCAAAATATTTAGACTCAATCTGGCGTATCAGACTGAACACGCTTAAAAAAGCAGATGGAAATTTAACAATGAATGTGGTAAACAACAATTGATGGATTTATCATTGTATGCACATATCACTTTTATTGGTTCAGATGCATTCCCTACCTGCTGTTTTTATTTTTCTTAGATATTTTTTAAATAGAAATGTCCTTTTTATCTGATATGGTTTGCCAGGCTTGTATCTTATTCTTTTACCTATAACGTGTTTTTACATAACTATAAGGTGCGATTTTCCATGAGGGAACTGCTTATGTGTAAATATTTCTCTTTTCTTTTTTTTCTCCTTTTCAATCTTTTATGACTTAAATTGTTTATCATGTAGCTTGCCGTTCCTTTTTTGTGTGATGCGCTTTTATGGTATTTATATTTACCGAAATAAAGCTAATAATGGTAGTGTGTGAATGCAGAGGCTGGGTTGGTCTACTGTTGGAGGGAATATTTGGAAATGGGTTGGTGCTGGTGGTTTTCCTTTGTTTTAAATAGGAGTCAAACATGTCTGCTTTGGTTGTGTAATGGTTTACCAGTTTGTCTGAATTCTTGAGTAATGGGATGAGTTGCTTCTGTGCATTTAGGTTTATGAAATGTGGTGAGAATTTTATCAAATTCCTTATTTGCAGATGTAGCATTTTGAATTATGTTTGAATAGTACCTTTTTCAGCTTTTTGATAATTGATTTGTATATTCTGTTAAGTTAACATCACTTTGCATGCTCTGCTTATAAATCCATGACTAAGAGAACTGCAACAAACACATAAGAAGTGATGGGAGGAATGCTTGCAAATAGTTCACTGGTAATCGTTCGGGATAACATTCCAACCCATAGTTTTTTTGCCCACGATGCCACCTCAGATTAGACCCAGACATGTGCAAATCAACCTTAGCCCTGCTCCAATAGCAATATTACAGCCTGAACTGCCAAGCCAGGTCCGCTCTAAACCAGAACATAAGTAACCCAAGACCAGTTTTCACTTAGTTGGGCCTCAGCTGATGAGTAGAGCTTGGTTCAGGTGGGAAAGTGTGCACAGGACCCATGTCTGGGCTTCCCTGTGGCAACTCAAGGCATTACATCAAACACGTAGAAAGTGATGGGAGAAATGCTTGCAAATAGTCTAACTACTGGCAGTCACTCAGGGTAACATTCCAACCCAGGGTTTCTTTGCCCAAAATGCCAGTTTAAAATAGAACCAACCAAAGGCAAATTAGCCTTGGTCTTGCTCCAATAGGAACAGTCCTACCTAAAATTGCCAAGCCAGGTCCTCTTTGAATGGGAAGATAAGCAACCCAAAACCTGTCTGGCAGTTCGGGCTAGATGACAGCTAGGAATTATTTCAATGTATTTCTGCAGATTTCAGGTATTGGGGTCTTCCTCTCTTGAGGACGTGTTTTTGTTTCTTCACAGCAAGCAGGTGGAAATTCTCACACAGGTCAAGGTGCAACTGCTCTCTCGGTAAAAAGTGTTGCTTCTTAAGTGAAAGGTGTAATTCCTACTTCAGTGGAAGATGATCTTGTAAATTAAGGGGTATTTATGTACTCTGTTTGTGCTGAATTAACGTAATTTATTTTAAAGTTAATTCAGCACAAACTTAACTCTATATTTATATTTTGACACTAGACCGTCTAGCGTCAAAATATAGGAGTTAACATCATTTTTTGGATGTGGGAAACCACCTTGCGTCAATGAGATGCAAGGTAGGCATTCCCTCCCATAAAATGACTCTAAGCCGCTAGCACCATATTTATACATCCGTGCAAAAAAGACACATGGGTGGGAGGCGGAGCCAAAAAATTACGTTATCCCCGTTTAGTGTCAAATTTTAACGCCTGGGTCTGACCACGCGTTAAAATGAGCCACATATACCACTATATAAGGAAAACTCACCTAAGGAACACTTACTACCTCCAAGACAACATGGAGGTTGTACTGCTCCACCTAGGCACACGCTGCAGATGTCTGCAATGGCAGCTGATCCCTCCACCTCCACAACAGCAATGACAAATACCACAACGGCACCCACAAAGACAATTCAGGAGGCAGGAGAGGATATTTCGGCAGAGGACAACCCTCCTTGGCCTCAGGGAGCAAGACCTCATCAGGACTTACCGTCTCAACTGGGAGTCCATTCAACGCCTTCTGAACCACATTGCTGCAGACATCACTACAAGGCTGCAAACTCCCTACAACATACCACCCATCACAAAACACCTCACTGTATTGCATATGCTGGCTTCTGGATCATTTCACACAACAGGGGCACTAATAGCTGGTGTCTCACAGCCATCAATATCTGCTTACCTGCCTAGATGTCATCATCCCCCTCACACCCCACCACATCTGCTTCCCAAACACCCAGCAACTGCAGCAGGAGACCAAGCAAGGATTCTATCCGATTGCTGGCTTTCTGCATGTGCTAGGTGCATCTATCAAACATATTTACAGGAACCGCAAGCACAAACATTCCATAAATGTGCAGGCCATTGTGGACCACCGTGGGCTCTTCACCAACATCTCAGCCAAGTACCCTGGCAGCGTCCATGATGCTTACATATTCTGGAACTCCACCATCAACCAGCGGTTCCAGGATATGGCAAGGGTCTACTTGTCGGTAAGTCAACCAACCAAGCAATACACACACAACACACCAACCCTGTAGGACAAAAAAGATACACACCACAACAAAGACTCATGGATATGGGACCACAGACTTACTGGCAACAACACATATGCAACATGCCGCAGTACACAACAATGATTGGACATCACAAATGCAGACACCCACATGTACCTAACACAGCCACACCGTGTGAAGGACAGGAAGAGATATGTACGCATTGCATACAGAAGAAGACCACAAACCACTACAAGTGTCCACTGGTTAACTTCTAAGTATACTTCACACACAATAGACCAAACCATCAATATCTCTGCCATGTCAATGGCCTATTGCATGAGCATGGAAATAAAGTCACACCTAGGCACATCCCAACCTGATTCAAGGTGTGCAAGACTCAGGCATAATCCACATAAAATCACACCCAAGTGGTGCGAACCACAACTACATTCCATCTGCACATTCCTGACATACCTGTAGGCTGCACATACATCTGTCAAATGCATCAAATTGCACACATTGGAAAACTAATGTACCTGCCAACATAGACAATGGGGCAGAATCATGAGAAATGGTGACACAACTACTCAACTGACACTTCACATGCCCCACTTAGTGGCCCATAACCCCATCATGCCTGTACTGTAGACAAACAGTAGTACACCATGGCGTAGGTTCACTGCTAAACTGGAATGTACATGAATGGCATAGTAGACCCCTGTAGGAGTATGAAGGATAAGACTGGCCATAAATGCACTGTACTAAGTGACCCAACAGAAATATAGCAGGTCCCCCTCCTAAAGTCTGCACTGTGCATGTGTAGTAATTGAGGCAGAAAATCAAATTACTTTGGAGATAGGACACATAACGGTACCAAATGTAATCACAATGCCAAAATATGATACACACCCTTAGACACCTGGACACTCATCATGAGTTTGTTGACTGGCAGAGGCCACTTGTCAAACTTCCACCACAGTAAGACTGCCACTGTGGTCTAAACCCTGCCAGCCCAATTAGGAGTTCACTGCTGGGCCTTTCAGTGGTAACATAATTTTCCATATGCTGAGCCAGCTGGAAAGATGCCCAAAACATTGCAGCTGGTTTGTAAGTGATACGGCTGCAATGTGGTGCTGTGGTGGGTGCAGCAGCACCAGTAGCAGTTATTACCACATGTAATTTGTGCATTGGAAAGTGCTACAGGACTGTCTGTGTGGAAACCCAGCACCGCCCATGTCAAGTGCATGGCCAGTATAGGGGCCTCCAGAGGGCACCTTACACCCCCATACCTCCAGCCCTTGCATGGAGGTGGAACCACCATGCAAAGGCTGGCAGAATATGGAGTCCAAAGGCCTGTGCTGCTTGCAGTGCTGCCCTGGCATGATGAAGACTGCCGGGACTGCCAGGCAGCTGGCTGGTGGCAACCCGCCAATGTTGGCGGTCCAAATATGGTGGGTCCACCACAGTCATAATGCCATAACCACAGCCGTCCAACTGCCACTGTGAGTCTGGCATACTGGGAACACCAGATATTTAATGAGGGCCAAGATGGTTGACACAAACTTAAACTTTGTACTTGTGTAGCGCACTACTCACCTGTTAGGGTCTCAAGGCGCTGTACGCATGCCACTGTGGAACCCCTCCTGGCTTTTCCCTGTGAGGCGCCCACTCCTGGACAACCCCCAGGGTGAAGCCAGGCATCCAAGCGCTGTCAGGGCCGTTGTGGAGATTAAGCAAGCTATTGCCCAGAGTTACAGAGTGGGACCCATTAATTAGATTAGGCACTGAGGCGAGAATTAGCTGGTCCAAGGGAATCGAGCCCAAGACCCGCCAAGGCGGGAATTGAACTGCTGTTCCCGGGCCAGATCTCTGCATCAGGGTCTGCTGCTCTAACCATTGTGCCACACTTCGCCACACAACCACCATCTGCCACTAAGGCTCACTAAGTGTTATGCCCCATCCGTAACGCCACATGCCGATATTGACGGAATAGGCTGACTTTGTAGGTCAACTATGCTGGCCACACATCAGACACCATTGTGCTCCAAGGAGGTGGCAGCCTTCATCCAATATGAGGTCACTGCTACCTAAATGGAATACACATAACATGTAACATACATGATGAGCACACGTATTGCAATCCAGATTGTCATATACAGGTCCTTGAGGCAGTACCCATGAATGACATGTACATCAACACAGTCAAAATGTACCATATCACGAGACCTGGAACATACAGAACACCACAAACACCTCTGAAAACCCACTCAAACGGCAACCAACAACTGTCATGGAATATTCATGGTCCCTCTCAACTCTACACTACATTCCTCCCTCTTATCATTGCAGCTGACCAAGGTTATGGCATACAGCCGTGGGTCATGACCCCATTTGCCAATCCAGATACCAATGAACAGCGTGCCTACAATGAAGCACACCGGAAGACATGCAATGTGGTGGAGAGGAGCTTTGGCCTACTCAAATCCCGGTTTAGGTGCTTGGACATGACAGGAGGAAGCCTCCTGTATGCACCTCGCTGGTATGCAAGATCACACTGGTATGTGCTATCCTGCACAACATGTGTGTCAGAAACAATATCCCCTGGGATGGACAAGTAGATGTCCATAGTCAGGAGGAGGAGGATGATGGGGATGAGGACATTTAGGGGAACCTACCAAACACAGCAGCAGGGCTCCGCAGGAGACAGACAATTGTTGATAATTTTTATACATAGTCAATCAATAAAGTACTCTGTGAACACCTCAAATACATTTTGTACAACAACACAAATCTTGGTCTCCTCATTTTCCAATACATATATTTTTGACATGTCAATCCAACCTCGGGAAGGGTGTCAGAAACACAGAAACAACAAGTATGGTATATACATTTTTGGTGTTGTAGGGGGTTCTACACAATCCAACTCACATATCAGTGACGGCCAAATCCCTAGCACGTGACTTCTGAAGGGCAAGGCCCATGCACCACTACATAAATTGTTACATCATGTGGTCAATGTGCAATTCCATGGGCCAATCAACAACACAACACCATTTCTAGCAGGTAGGGGGCCACACATAAGGTATGGGCTGTCAGGAAATCGAGGTAAAGTAATGTCAGAACTGAACACTGTCACAACACTGTGTGAGAGCAGCTTGGCCTGCACCGTACATGTGTGTCAAGGGGGGGACATCATAGGTAACGTTGCTCCTTCAGTAATTGCCCATGGTAACTAGTCAATGTTGGAAGCTGAGCCTGCACAGTGTCTCCATGGGAATATGTACTGGCACTACAATAGGCCACATACCTGACACAAGGAGGACTTTAAATCATATATGGCACATACACATTGGATGGGGAATGGTCAATGGCTTGGCAGTGACATGAAGCACCTAAGGGTGTTGAATCCGTATGCAAACACATTACAGATTGTATGGACCATGAGTTACAATGGGAGAATGCATCTGCAAAAAGATAGTCTGGCTGGAATGTAGGCAGAGTGTGTGACACACTCATCTACATAGGATGCACAACGGTCACACAAATAGGCTTGATTCACACATGCCCATACCTAATAATGATGAATACATGTTGACAAATGTATGGGTGTCCATCCTAGGTAGCAACGGGTATACCATTGTCCACAATGAATGACCTGTGTTTGAATATCTACACAGTATGCCCCATACAACAACATAACACAGCACTTAGCAATACAAACCACTCACTGTCACTTACATGACAGATCCACTGCATGGTACCAAATATAACTAACTTGTTCATACATGTAATGGCCTCCAATTTCACAATCATATGTGGCATGTGTGTACATCTGCAGCATTCTCCTATACAGTCAGGGACCCACATCACACTAAGTGGGAGTAGTCACAGCCATATTGTCAGCATCTTGCAAAGGATGAATACAGCACTAAGGAGATTATGCACCTTAACATCAGTCAGTCACGGTAAGAGTCAGCTATGTTGCGGCATGCTGGGAGAATTGCATTGCCATGTTCAGCAGTGGATGTCGATGGACAGCTCTGAGATACCCACAAATTCCTGCTGATACTCCGTGACATGTCACACGAAGACTACTCAAGTGCTGTGGCATGTGCAATGTCATGTGTGTCTGGCACTCATTCCATCTCACTAATGATGCCAATGGGACAATGACAACTGAGTTGACAGTTGTAGGAGAGAATATTCCCACTTAACAAAAGTTGCATGTATTATCCCATCCCAATATCACCAGACAATGTTGCTGTAGACGATCTGTACAAGGTGCTAGCAATAAAAATACTGTGAGCAATGGAGGACACAAACATACCTCACCATTCATGGCAGACAAAAGGGATAATGACCAGAAAAACACCAAAACAGACACTGTTAGACACCAATGTCTACATGTCAAACTCTAACTGATGCACAGAAAGGGTGGGCACGTCAGTACATGACCTTGACATGTGTGCCACCACCATACTGTGGTAATTTCCCAGGGCATAGTATCAGAACAGGAGACAGTCACATACACTTCAATCTTAACCGTATAATTTGTCCAACCTTTATGTCACAGCAGTCATGCAACCCCAGGTAGGGTGAACATGGAGATAACTTTGAATTCCTAAACATCCAGACATGTACTACATCCATCTATACATGTCCTACATGTGTAAGCACATGACCTCTGTACCTGAGAGGGGAAGGCTGACATTTCGTACTGCATTGGAATTCGTCACAACCAGGGCTGTATATTAACAATTGTGCAAGTCTCCATCAAATAGGGAGTGTGCACAAGCTGGAAATTAGACATCATAAATGGAAGCGATACCAGCTCAATAAACCCATGCAACACTGCTCTGACAACATCGTCGTATGATAATGTCAGATGCTTTATGCACGTGCACAGGGGGCAGAGTGAAGCGGACCAACATCAACCTGCACCTCCACATGCAACCATGGGTTTGTGTTGCCACACACACTCACATAGTGATCTAGATGGGTAGGTCTGCTATCTATGCTACACTACAACACTGCAACACAGTGGTATGGCATTGTATGTGACAGTCATGATTGACATGATGTTGACAGTAAATAAAACACAAATGGAGGAAGGCACACATATCCTAAAGAGATTAGCACATGTTTCACCATAATGGGCTAGCCATGGTAATGTGAATGGATTCACTACAAAAGCTAACCTAGCAGCAACATAATGGCATAGGTGTCACAAAGACTGTGACAGTATGAATGTACCCACAAATTGTGCACTGACGTACAGTACACATGTGCCAGTGATGTGACAACACAGGCAATAGTGAAAAGGACAACTTCTGTCTATGCAGGGAGATGTCAATGTGAGCTTGCACATCCCCTGACACAGCAATATTGTGATGTATGACACAAACAACACTTCACCTGTCCATACAGATACATGGCATATAGCGTTCTCCACCAACACACATTTCCATAACATCTGCAGCAACTATGAAGCATAGGAAAATACATGGCACATGTGTAGCTGGCCTATAACTAGGTATTTATGATAAGTAACCAGTGAGTAGACACACATGCACACTCAACTTTACGTGATACGTGATGTCAGTGCAGTCCCAGTCCACTGCATACTCTGAGTATATGATGTAATGGTTGACACATGCCTTAGCATGTCACTGGCACAGGGCCATTATAACAATATGTATGTAGGTATGTAGACATATTTTTCCAACTGACATAACTATGTACTCCACCTGCTAATCACGAGTCATATACATATGTGAACACATAGCACACATGTGCCAAAATACATGTGGACACAGCGTAGGACACATGAACATATGCCCAAATCATGAGTGAGTGCCTAAAGCTGCGGCATGATAACACATATTGGATGCACATACTAATGACAGCACAATTACATTAATGCATAGACTTGCACATGTAGCCAAAAAACATATACTACATAGTAGTACAGGCCATGTAACATGCGAAACCACTCATGGTGCATTCAAGACCTACAGAGTAAAAAATGTCGCTATTCTGATATGCATAAAAATAACTGGTGCTAATGCATCTACACCACACCGCAACAAAGCGAAAATGATGCCTGGGCCCTGAGCGGCAAATTCAATGTTACCACTACTCTCAGTGCTCCATGTAGAAAAATTGACACATGACACCCATGCGTCAAAAAAATACACGCATGATGCAAAAAACGTGACGCACACGCCCAGGAAGTGATGTACAAGGATATCCTGTCTGCAAGCATCATACAGAAAGCGTAGTTTCACCTTCACTTCACAGTCTGTTCCCCTGTGACTGTGTTTGGTTATGTTTTGAAGGTGCTGGTGGATTAGTGGTGTGTTTGGAGGTCTTGTTGTGTCCCTTGTGCTGTGTCCTGTTTTTTTGTAGTTTAAAATGTAAACCTACTTGTCATTTGTATTATGGGTGTACTCTTTTTGTCATTGTATTGTTGGGTGTCTGTCTGGGGCAGCTTAGTTTTTGGGGTAGTTTTGGGAGTTTGGGGTAGGTTTAGGCTTTAAGTTTCCTTGCTCATATATATATTTTTCATGTACTGTGCCCTTTTGTCATGTCTGGGAAGGGTAGGATGGGGAGAATGTACCTGGATGAACTGGGGCTGTACAGCTGGTTGGTAGGCCATTACCTGCCCCTCATGCTGCAACTGGGTGGCCGGGTGATCGTAGGCTACCCCACAGAGGCAAGGCGTCTGCGGTGGGGCAAGGTCTTGCCCATCTGGGGAGGATCATCCAAAATGGACGCAATGAGCACCAGCTCAAACATCAGTGGGCAAATCTAGTGGCAAGGAAGCAGGATCTGCTGGACCATCTGGGGATCAAAATCGGCGGAACTGTTGGTAAGTCACCCATTGCCATTCAATTGGCTGCATGTAGCATTTGACTGACAGTAGCAGATAAGTCGGAGTGCTGTTTGTAATGCTTGTGAACATGTTGCATACAACCTGTATGAGGAGTCCCTGCCCCATTTGAGTCCTGTAGATCAAATGTCATATACGTTTGACCATGCGGGACACATGTAAGATGAACCCTGCATAACCATCACAAAGGGGCATATGTGAATGCCCCAAGCGCAACCTATGCACTCCCATAGTGTCATGTGGTTGACGGTAATGCGGTGCTGACCAACCATTTTGACCGCGTAGTCATTAGAAAGTGGTGCAGTGCATGCATTGCACCACTTTAGCAATGTTTAACACACATCATGGCTGGGCCAGCCACAATGTATGCAAGGGGGCCGCTCTGGCGCAAAGGGGGCCTCCATATTGCAAAGAAAAGTCAATGAGACAGCTGCACCCCATTTGTGGCAGATTTCCTAACGCCTGCTCTTTGCTGCCATTAAATATAAGCTCCCATAATGATCAATGTGCCCCTGGGTGCTTAGCAGGACTCGGGTAGGTGAATAATGATGCTAATCCTGTAAAGCGCCACACTACTGTCACACATTTTTGAGCCTACTTCCCCTAACTACCACCAGGGTACACAGTCCATTGGAGATGGCGCACACATGGTGGTATCAGGAGTATGCTAGGGCCCGCACTTCAACAGGCCCAGCACTAGGTGCTGCGCCACTTTCATATCATTGGCCCCAAGTGTTGTGATTCATGCACAGAGCACCTTTCCATTTATACACTTAGGAATCACGCATGAGCCATTAAAAAGGCATGAAAGGGTGTGTACCAATTACTTAGTGAGAGCAAAATCCGGGCCTCAGTGTCACGACTAATGTTCCAAACTATGAATTCCAAACACTCTGTATGGTTGCTAAGTATAGGTGTGATTTCTGTGCATGAAAATGCTTTAGAAGGGCCCCTATGTACTCAGCAGGTGGGTCCATGATCTGTAGCAGTTCCTGCCGAGTGCATCACTGACCTTCACATGTAAACATGATGTTGGCCCACACTGCCAGCATACTGTGACTTAAGAATGACTGTGCACACACATACTGTAGGTGTGAGTAAGGGGTGCACTAAGGCCCACAAGGACAGGATGGATGCAATAGGTGCTGCAATACTGTAGTGCTATCGGCCTCTTGGTGTAAATTTGCAAGGCCATGCTATGGAGCATGACCATGCACGGGGTCCAGACTACTGGCAGTTCCATTTGATCTGTGCATTGTGTACCAAGAGTCAGTATTGTTCACTGAACTTTGTTGCCCATTTGCTTTAAGTAGGATTTACACTAAGCAATGTTCTACCTACATGTCTTACAGGTGGACCTGCCCCTTACACCATCAGAGAGGTGGCGAGATTTGAAGACCCCGATGCATCCAGTAAGTGCCATTTTGTGGCTCCTGTTACCTACTCCAGGATTTGGTGTGAGTCAGTCAGAAGAGTGGAATGCAATGAGTGATGTTGTCATCTGGACCAGTGATAAGAAATAATAGGAGGAGGGATGATGACATCATGGGACATGTGTAAGAGGCCCAAGCACCACTGCAGTGTTAATATTTGAGAGGCTCTGGGGATGCTATGCCCTGCACCGTGTATACACAGTGGCCTTAGTACACATTTGGTGGCTTCACATCAACTTGTCAATACGGCCCCTTCACATGCAGTACTCTGTGTGGAAGGAGTGTGCAATGGGTGTTGTAGTGGCTGTGCCATAGCAACACCATACCAATTAGACGGTGTCCCATAGTTACACATTTCCTAACACTAGAGGCTGTAGCCAATCCTGCAAACACACCAAGGTGTGGCTTTAGCAGGCCAAAACTTAAACAGGCTAACATATATGTTGGTGTGCCTTCTATACTTTGCTCTTTCAATGGGTGCTGCATCTGGCAGCACACATCAAAAGTGCAAAGTCCATTTGTAGAATATATATGTGTTTGGAAGATGTCCCTCCATGCACAAAGACTATCTCCCCCTCAAAGCAGCCAGCTAAGCACCATGGGGTAAGGGTGCCTGGTTCGAGTACTGGAAGCAAGATTATTGATGGTGTTTAGAGAACCTTACTCATATCAAGGTAGCATCAGTTGTACATGTGGCCACAGCATGGGAAATGGAGCTGGAAACCAGTTATATAGGCTCAGGCCAAGTTTTACACCTGAACACATGAATGTAGATGTACTACAACATAGAATACCAGCTTTGTAGCCCCCCTTACAATTGGCCCACTCCTACACTCCATGAGGGGTGCTCGGGCCTTGCGGTATTACCAGGGGTGTTTAGCTGATGGATTGGATGCCCAACCCCCCGTCAGCTCAGGGAGACAGGAAATCGATACTTGTTGAGACAACTGATGCTTAAAGTGTAGATGAGTGCGATGTTTGACAGTCCATAGTCGGTTCCTATTAGCTGTGGCCCATCATTATTTACAATGGATTGATGTCATCCCACTGACATGTACAAGATACCGGTGCTGTATAGTTGTATATGGAGGCACATGAGGTGCAATACAAATTTTATGAGGCACATGTGTAGGACTTTCTGTGTACTAAGCTGTAGCAGCGCATGTTACAAATCTGTACATACTCCACCCAATGCTGATACTAATGGTTGCTTGTCCTCATTTTGCAGCTGCCAACATGACCAATGAGAAACGGCGTCAGTTCACCTGCCGGGCAGAAAGGTACCGTCACATCCTGGAGGTGCACACAGGTTACTGACGCATGGCACGCCATTTCCATTTGGAGAAGGTAACTGGGGAATGGTGGTCATTCCCACACGGGGGACCAACTCAGTACCCAAATCAAAGGATGGAGCATGACCATCATCACAGCAGAGGCTCCCAGCTGAACCCACCCCATCCACCTCTGCAGCACCAGTCGACACCCTCACACCAATTTTGCCACCACCAGCTGCTGCTCCCGCACAACTGGACAGGGACTTACATTGGGACGTGACCCTCATACTACAGCAATTGGACAGGTGTGAGGACGCACTGGCAGAGGACCGCAAAGACCTCAAATACATCAAGAAGAAGATTAAGAGGTCACAGAAGTAAACAAATACTCTGAATGACCACCTCCCAGTACCTTCCCCTCCCTTAAAGTTGTACCATATTTTAGTTTGGGTTTTATGTAGTTAGTGGAAGGTTAGTGTAGTGTAGCCATTATTTAGGATAAGTGTAGTTGGGGGTGGGTTTCTATTCTTAGGTTTTGGTTGTTGGGTTGTTGGGTGGGGGTAATGTTGGGGTTTATATGTGTTTTAATCTAAAAAATATATATATATATATATATATATATATATATTTGTTTAGGTGATAGGTTTAGTTAGTACATGTATAGGTACAGTCATTGTTGTCCTACTTGTTTCTTCTTTCTTAAGGGGGTGGAGAGTCAATGTTTAGAGTGTAGTGTTTTATGTGTAAGTTTAGCATAGGTTAGATAGTTTAGTTGTATGATAAGTATAGTTAGTATAGGTTAGTTTAGTTTAGGGTAGGTTGTAGTGTATTTTTTTAGTATATCCAATTTATAATAAATATCCTGTTATCATTTCAACCAGTTTGTGTAATTAGTGTAGGTCTCGGGGTTCTCCCCATGTGTGTACTGGCCAAATTGGGGAAATGGCTTATGGAATCCATCTTGCCTACGAAAGCCTCATTTTCCATGAGTACTTCCTATAGACAATGGAGCTATCACATTGATTTCAATGTCACATCTACTAGTCCAAGCATCTGCCATCCAGTGTACCCACCACTCGTGATGACTATGTATACTTTGTATTTTACAGGTAGGTCTGGTACTTCAGCTGTCAGTGTTGGGGTTGTGTGTAGGAATCTCAGGAACTGTGGCACATCTGACAACAGCCTCAAATGGAACTCTATCCTGCAAAACTTGCCAGTGGACATAACTAATGAGGTTTGCTACCTTTGTATCACACCAATGAGTTCTTCTGGTACTCCCAGATGATGATATTGCCCTAGACTGGCTTTACTGCCATACCTGCCTATATAGTTAGGGAACCATATATGTGTTCTTCATTTGTGACATACTCAGTGAATTGTTTGTAGATGATAAGAACAGCACACACATTTGTCATATTAGGAACCCTGTGTGTAGCTTTGTGCCCCCACAGTCTTGCACTCTTGTACCGATATTCTGTGACCAATGACATGGATTCACACATTACAATCATTTAGCTGAGTCAATGGATTACAATAGACATGCTGATTGTGTACAAGGTGTTTATTTACAAGTGGAAGTGTTGTAGTGAGGTATTTACAATATCCAGGTCAGGGACCCCATTTGTGAAATCCATACATTTGTGATACAACATAAATCCAGGGTTGAGGGACATCTCATGGGACATGTTTGGGAATAGTGTCAATAAGTGCGGAGGAACAATAGTTGCCAATTGGTGAGTGAGAGACAATGACAGTCCATAGCAGACAGGTCAACAGTGTGTGGGTAAAGAGTGCACATATCCAGCTGTGCTCACACTGGCATGATCTTAAGCACAGAACAAAGGAGAACACTGCCCATGCCGCACAGGCTGGTGCTACCGGGTACTCTTCAGAGTAAAGGTGTTCGACATCTTAATCCTCCGCTGTGTGTGGTGTTTCCTGTGCCCCTGATGGTGGTGGTGAGGAGGTAGAGGGGGCCACAGACACTTCAGTGGTTGAAGATGTGGAATCCCAATTCCTGGCAGCTGTTGATTTTTCAGGATAGCAGCACCATCCCAGTGGTAGGCAGCCATGTCTGCCCTGAGGGAGGCCACTTCATGCTGCATGGAGTCCAGCTTGTTTTCAATCACGCTGCTGCCAGTTTGGGAGGGGAGTTGTTGTGGCCTCTCCCTCATGACAACAGCTATGTCCTTCAGACACTGCTGGACTCCATGCAGTCGGGAGTGTGTGCCTCGTTTGGCATCGGTGTGTTCATTAGCCGTCATGAGGCACGTGCACATCCCTTTAGGCTGACTGCTACAGTCTCCATCCCCACCCCACCTGGGTGGCCCGCTGGACTCTGACCACTGTCCTCTGGAATCTTGTCCCTGGGTCCTCAGAGTCCTCAGCTGTGTCAGACCTGGCAGGTTGTAATATTTGGGTGCTGGAGGGTCTCTTAGCTGATGGTTGTCAGCTGGTCATCCAGGTCATCGGGGAACTCCAGGACAGGCAGATCAGCAGGAGAGCCATCATCCTCTGCAATGAAATGGTGTAAAATCAATCTTTCTCTGTTGTGGCAGTTGACATGTAACTCACTGACTTGCTATTGGAGGCTAAGGGACAACTTACAGCCCAGCTATTGTTCCTGTACATCATTGGTGAAATTTATCAGCCCTTTGCCCCACCCGAGTGTCACATAAAGGAAAGCTCAGGTGGTGCAATAGGCTGCGTCATATTTACTAGGTGTTTATGTATTTCCTTTTGTTTTGTTGGCTTGACACCATCTTATTATTGTGGACCCTTCCTATGCATCCATTTGCATGGTAGGGCCTTGCAGTGGGTGTTGCAGTGGTCAAGCCACAGCAACACACATTGCAATATGCCCCTGTGCCAGTTTTACATGTTTTACATACACCAAGGTGGCACCAAAAGCTTAAACCACCCTGGGGATGGCATTACCAAGGCGCTATATTGTTGTTTCCTTTGAGAATTCCTCATGTTGATGTATGTGGATGTGTGCGACATTGCACAGCACACATGGACCTAGCAGATTCCCATTTCTGTTTCTGGCTGTGCTGGAAGGTGCTCCTTCCTACACAACTATGATCCCCCCTCAATGCAGCCATCCTTGCATTATTGTGCAAGAGATGCAGCATTGTGGCAGTGCAGCTAATTTAACACAGGCACAGGGCTGGACCCAGGGGTGGCTAGCATGGGTATCATTGTTTGATGTGTACATCATTTTCTACATGACAGTGCCTGATGTCACAAAATAATGGACATAGCCAGTTGACTAATGTTGAACTTTGAATAGGGCCTCAAGCTAGTTTGATGGAGATTTTGCAGGTTGTTGTACTAGTGCATACATGGGCCCTCATTACAAGTCTGGAAGACCTATGACCACCAGACTGCCATTGTCAATATGACCACCGCCAACAGCGCAGGTGGAAGTGGCATGTGTTGTACATGGGGAATGCCCCATAGGCCAGTGGCCTGGCATTGGCATGTAGTCGGCAGCTTACAGACTGGCAATGCCACCTGTCTTGTGACACCAGACCAGTATTATGATCAGCGCTACCCTCCAGGTTATGTTCCCGCTTTTCCACCAGCCTTTGCATGGCGGTGAAACCCCCATGCAAAGGTTGGTGGTAATGTGGTGTGCCCCTGGGTGTCCCTGCACAACCCATGCACCTGGCATGGGCAGTGCAGGGGGCCCCATGCCCAGGCCCTTTGCGCTTTCCATTGCCTGATTTGCAGTGCTAAAAGCAGTGTGTCCTGTAACACCCAATGCACCCCAAGATTGGTGCTGACTCTGTTTAATCCATCAATAATGTAGTGGTAACTTCCCCACAGAGCTGACATGAGGAGACAGATTTCCACCCGCCACCCCAGCCTGTAACTCATACTGCCAACCGCAAAAGGTACACTGCACTAGCAGTCTTGCCAACGCCAGACTTGCCCATGCACCATCCCCCGCCTGTCAACGTGAAATTGTACACCATGATGTTCACAGACATACACCATATGTTGTGTTTGTGTGGTTATTTCCCCATTCCTATGTGATTACATTGTTGTGTTACTGTGGTTGTGGGCTCAGCCTGTATGTGTTGTGACCTACAGATTGCAATCTGTAGTGCATATTTTCTCTAGTGGCACAGTTCTGATCAGCGTAAATTTATGTGGCTCCACACTACACCAGTTTAGTTACACTGGGTAGTGCCATGTTTCCTGTGATACAGGACCACCCTGCAATTCCCCCAGCAGCCTGCCCAGATTACTTTTCCCTGCACCCAGAGAGGCATCCTTACTGCATGATGGAGAAGTGGCTGTCATATGAAGATGTGTTATTTATGTGCGGGGTTGTGTTGCTTCCGGCACATGTCTAAGTAAGTTGGCTAAAGTTGCATTTTATTGTGTGCTGTAAGATGCAGCACACATGTGTTTTGGCAAGGGGACAAGGCAGTTGCGAGGTGTTTCTGCAAGGGACACCACCATAACATAACCCCAGGAATTGTATTGACTGACTTCCTAGTCTTTGATGTCTTGGTCGTGTTGGTAGAGTTTGTTTGACTATATGCAAGGGATGTTGTGATGACACAACCACAGGCACAATAATTAGACATGCCTTCCATCCTATGTGCTGCATATGTACATGTTGGTATGTAGTCCTGTTGATTAACATATGTTCAGGTTGTGTATGTGTTGTGGTGCATAGCGCAACCAAGTTTTGTGTACATGTGTTGCTTACGTTTGAATGGTGCAACTTGATTCATGTGCTTTGTGTCCCTCTGTGGTCCTTTCACATGAATTGAGTGTGTCCTATGTGCCTCCCCCTTCTTGCCTTTGACACTTTTGCATTAATTTCCTCCCTGCAACTTACCCTGCATCAGTGGTGGTTCCTGGTAGTCTGCGCTGTCCTGTCCTGCAATTCCAGTGACCAGTTCCTCCAGGATTACCGCTGCAACCATCTCCTCCATCTCTCTCAGGTCCACTTGTAGTGCTGGAACTCCACCTCCAGTTTGCAGTGCTACCTTCCTGTTCCTTGCCATTTTCTCCTTTGTCCTTCGCTTACAATCATGCCAGCGTTTCTTGCACTCATTTACGGTTCTCCTCACCTCTGCCACACTGTTAATCTTGACAACTATCTGCTGCCATATTGCCTCTCTCCTGCCAATTGGCAATTTGGAGTTGACGAATAGTTGTTGTTGGGGCTCCGTCACCTCACTCATAAGGATTTCATGCTCCTCTGCACTAAAACGACACTTGGCTTTTTCTTCTCTGTCCCCTGGGACTTGTGTGTGTCCTCCTGGCTGGCTCCTGGTTGTATGGGGTCACCCTGGGGTCTCTCCTGGCCTGCTGGTTCCATTTTGCCTTTCCTTTGCAAAGTTTCCTGCAATAGCGTCTAAAGGTGAAGCTAATGCAGGGTTAAAATGGTGCATATCCATTGGCGACATGTTTACGTGCCGTAAAACGGGTTAGACTAAATTTTGCAGCGTTAATGTAATTTTGCCGTATGACAGGGCACAAGGGTTAACATCAAAATATTTTACTCTAGCCAGTTCTTAGAGCCACCGTGCATCTTAGTATATATAGGACGCCCTGGTGGCGCTAAAAAATGGTGCAAGCCAGTGCTAAACTTCTCGACGCAAAACTGCGTTTGCGCAGTTTTGCGTCAAAAACTGTGAATAGGGGTCTAAGTGGTTGTGCTCCCCCAGAGAAAGGTTTACATGCCAACCAGTGGAAAGGGTCCTTGTTTGCTCAAAGAAAGGTACTTTTACATCCTCAGGAAAGTATGCCTTTGCTTTCTCAGGTACACTTATTTTCGCTCTTTAAATCCATCTCCCAGGAAGTGAGTGACTCCCTCTTATCCGAAAACATGCATTTTCTCTAACACAGAGGTCCTTGCTCTTCAGTGTTGGGTACCTTTCATTCGTCAAAGGAAGTTGGCCCTGCTCCCCAAAAGTCAGGTGCTTTTGTCATTTCACTGTAAGATTCCCTTGGTTTTGTTAGCTCAGACACAGCCACTAATGCTCCTTTATAAAAATATCCTCTCAGCACTTACCAGCCACAGTGAACGCTCCTTTCAATGTGGCAGCGGCTGCTCCACATTACTTTTTTTTTTTTTTAATCAAACGGTGCAAAAAAATGTTTTTTTTTTAAGTTGGTCCCCAGTCCCAAGTGGGCAAGGCAGGATGGTGTACCTTTTCTTGAAACCAGCCCAGGAAGACTGTTATTGTATCGAGCAAGGTGATGTATGAGCCATGAAGCCCTCTTTCTGTCGCACATTTCAAACGTAGCTGTAAAAGAAATTAACCGCGTTTGATTTGAGAGCAGTTACTTTTCAAGGAAGCGTCACTGGTGGCTTTGCTGTGACTGTCCTCGCTCTCACCAGCAGTGAAGGCAAAGGATGAATGATGCAGGGTTCAATGGTAGCGCTCGACAGATGTCAGGGTGTCACATTATGAATCATACTTAATGCAGGATCAGGATACCACAGTCAGTATGATCAGTATATAGGTGCTCGAACTACACAAGCCTAACAACAAAATGCTCGTTCACCCATTTTGCAAAATGATTCTAATTGAGACTGCCAATACCAAGTGAGACTGCAACTGCGAACCAAAGGAAACTAAGGGCCAGATGTACCAAGAAGGCCTTTTGCGAGTCGGAAATAGCGATTTTTAAGAAATCGCTATTTCTGATTCGCAAAATGCAAAGTATCACATTTGCGATTCGGTAATAGCGATTTCTTAAAAATCGCAAATGCTATTACCGAATCGCAAATTGCGATACCGGCCCCATTCGCAACCATGGGCCCATATCTGCTAATTTTTTGCATTTTCAAAATTGCGATTTCTTAACTGGAAATCGCAATTTCGGAAATGCAAAACCCCAGGGTGCTGGGGGCCTAAGGCCCCTTCTGCTGCACCCCAAAATAACTTTTTACAACATGTAAGGTGCACACATGCCAAAAAGGCATGTGTGCTTTACATATAAATTTTAAAAATGCATTTTAAATGCATTTTTAAAATTTGCACATGGTTACCACCAGGTTCAACCTGGTGGTAAATAGCGATTCCTAAATGCCCAATTCGCATTTAGGAATTGCTTCTTACATGTGCTTTAGAAATCGCAAATAAGGAATCCTTATTTGCGATTTCTTATTTAGAGAGTCGCAATTTGCGACTCTCTAAACAGGGTCGCAATTTTAAGGAATCGCTATTTTAGCAATTCCTTAAAATTGCTTTCAGAATGCCTTTAATACATTCTGAAATGGCATTTTGGATTCGCAAACGGGCATTCACACCGTTTGTGAATGCAAAAAGCTTTCATACATCTGGCCCTAAGTAACACACAAAACTCTCCAACTGTGTCTACAACAATAGAAAGAATGAAAGCACTCAACTGGCAATTAATTTTGTAATCTATTTACTTTACCTACTATATATATTTTTTTATATCGGGTCTCCACTCCGACTCTCCAACTCCAAGTGCTGCTGCCTTTTCAGCCAGGTCCGGCCGGAACATGTGAGAGGTCTCTGAGGAATACCTCTTCGTCTCGTCTCTACAGCTGCGCTTCTTCGTGAGAAATGACGTACTTGTGACAAATGCGCAAGAAGTGGGAAGAGACTGAGAGGGTAAGGGCAGAAGGGCCAATCACTGCATGGCTTCATAATAAAGCCATACAGTGATTGATCATGAGCTCCGTGGGCCTGAAAGTAACCTCCCACCTCTGTGCTGTCCCTTGTGCACCAGAGAGGCTTACTAACCGTGTCTCTTGAGCCAATCCCAACACTGCTCTCTTGCTGTAATATTACCAACACAACATGAGAGCAGTGCCAGGATTGGCTTGAGCAGGCAAAGGCAGTGCTCATTAGGGGACCAGGGGGCTGCAGCTGCGAATCTCCCGGCTCACTAATAGAGCAGGTGAGAAAGGCCTCAAGTGCGCATGTTGGGTTGGACGGCTTCCTTTCTGCGGCCACCCTGACATGCACACTTGAGTGAGTCAGTGACTGTCAATATGTGTACTGTGTGTGTATTTTGAAGGCCCACCCACCTCCCTCATTCAGGATTCAGGAACTTTATTCAACTGGCCCGCGGCTGAAAAAGCTGACCATCGCAGCCAGACCAAAAAAAAAATATTGTGCTATTTTACATTAATACCGGAGATTAGAGGTCCACAAATATAGGAGGGCAACGCCCCAACGCTCTTGAAGAGGAACCGCCCATGGTTTTCTTTTTCTTTTTTTTTTTTAAACACAGAAAGGGGCAGCAACATGGAGGATGCAGGTGGGGGTATGCAACACGGAGGAGGCAGGTAGGGAAGCACACACAAGGAAGCAGGTGGAGGAAGCGTTACAAAGGACGTGGGTGGAGGAAACAACACAGAATGTGCAGTTGCAAAGAAGCAACACAGATGGTGTGGGTGGAGGGGAGCAAAAATTAGAGTGGGGTAGACAGAAGCAATGGGGAAGCAAGACTGAGAGCAGAAGTAACAGCGCGGGATCAGTGTGGAGTGGGTGGAGGAGAGGCACACGGGTGAGAAAGTAACACAGGGAGGAGAAGTACACCAGAGGGAGTGCAATATGGAGGGGTCAGAGAATGGGCACACGGGACAGAAAGCAACACAGAGTGCAGTCTGGGGAGAGGAGTACAAGAGAGAGACAGTCGGAAAACACATGCACTATCAAGCATTGCCTAACCCAAAAGCAAAAGGTAGAGCTTGAAAAGCAAGCAGTGGACACAAGTAATGCATCCAAGTTCCAGTGGAAGTACAAACACAAAAGAAAACAGAAAGCCTACACAAGCTAACAAATGAAAAACAAGCAAAGGAGAGTGACAATAAAACGAATCAGTGGTAAGCAATAGGCAGAATCTAAGCCAACTGCAAGCTTTCAATAGGTCTTTTTGACAGAAGACAGCTGGTGATGTCTAATAAGCAAAACCTTAAATGCGTGCTGCAAGAAAGATGTGGTATTTTAGAGGATAGTACTTTAGAAATGACTTATTAATGTTTAGGAAAATATATACAACTAATTTAGACAGAAGGCAAGAAATTAAGACAGTGGTATTAAAAGGTTTTAAAGCATAAGAAAATGCTTTGGAATGTAAAATATTGGTAAATGAAAGAAGACGAAATAAAACAGCACACTTTCAGGTATAATAGTTTCTTGAAACTCAGCACATGAGCAGGCAACTCTGGGCCATAAATGCTTTATTTAGGAGGCATGGATTTTATGTGATAAATGTGTTTGGTTCTTTGGATGAAGAATTCAAACATTGTTTGCTTTCCAGCTATTCTCTCCTACAGGAGACACAGGTACTTAGAAAAGAGTGAGTATGCCTTAGAGCCAAGTGGTTTCATTTTCAGAAACTGCTTTTTCCTTTGTGCCCCTCACCCTCCCACACACTCTCATGCACACACACACACCAACATATATTCCCCCGACACCACTCAAAAGCACTTTTTCCAAAACCATGGTGGCAACAATCCTGGAGAAGGTTGTTGGGGACATGAGACTTGCAGGAGAGCAGCACTATATATTACAAGATGGCAATGCTCTCTCCATTTTCCCGGACTTTACCCTAGCTGTCCAAGCAGCGAGGTGGGATTACCTGCTACTGAATCCCAAACTGAAACAAGTCGGCAATGCTTATGCTATACTGTCCCGGGCCAACTTGAAAATAATGTAAGTCGAGGTATTCCAGGACCCGCATAGTGCTGCTCCAATTGTCAAGCAAATTGTAGCCAAACTTAATGCACAGCAAAATGAACAAGACTGCATGGGATGGGTCGATGAGTAGTGTGGAGTAAGGTGTTGAAGAAGAATCCTTGTAGTCATCATCCCTCTGAATAGACCACCATCACTTGTTGTCAAATGCGAACATGTCTGAAAAAGCATCTCAGCCCCTGCAGCCCTAATGGGCTTACCTCACAGGAAACATTGCCACCACAGTTGGGCTGCGACAGGACCACCGGGCTGACTGTGAACATGACTGTGGTCTGCAAACTACTACATTCACCCCCAGGTGGATGCCTTATGCGTGATGCATATGCTTGTTGGAACTCTAGTTCCCCCACTGGTAGTATCTCATAGAACTGAGATATGTGCTTTCTCAGTTTATTGCTTCGTTGGCGTAGGTGGGACAGGATGGGGATCCCTAGCTGGTTGGGATGGCCAATGAGCTGAGGATGGAATGCATGTACTGTTTGGTTCGAGTCTCAACACAGGCATAGAAGGTTCATATCTAACATAGGCAACAGAATCATTTGGTCACCTGAAGAGCTGTGGGGTTGCTAGACACCCCTCTGGCAGCATGATTCGTGCAGCACTTAACATAAGTATCAAAGCTATGTCGCAGATTAAATTTTTGATCTGGAATGTGCAAGGCCTTGACAATCCATGCAAGATTAGACAGGTCCTCGCATATTTAGATAGACACCAAGTAGACGTCACCCTGCTTCTGGAAATGCACATACCAGATAAGGGCAAACGTGGTCTTGTGAGCAAGAGTCGCTCTTACACAGCGCATGTGATATATTCCTCATACAGCCGTGGCACAGCAGTACTGGTCAGAAGGGTCCTCTTGTTTCAACTCCTCCATGAGTAAAATGATTCCCAGGGCAGGTATAACTTGCTGCAAGTTATGATTAGTGGTCCACATATAACAATCTTAAACACATATGGCCCTAACATTTATGATACAGACTTCCTGGAGAAGGTCTGGTTTAAGTGCATCTCGTTGGCCCCCCAGCTTCTGTTGCGGGGTGGCAACTTTAATCTGGTCATTGATAAACAAGCAGACTGCTCGATTCCTAATCTCCACGCACACCACAAAGATGCAAAGACAGTGGCCGCTATCATGGCTGATAGTGGCCTGGTGGGTTTCTAGCACCTGCAACATCTGACCACGAAGGAAGGCATGCTTGTGTCCACTGTGAATGCATCCTGGGCCCACTCAGACTATTGGCCTCTGCACGGTTGACATATGCATGTGGGTAAAGTAAGTGGTCAACCTTCCCTTCACGATGTCAGAGAAAGTCCCTGTTAAACTTGTACTAGGCTTCCCCAGCCAGGCACACTGAGCATTTACTAGTGCCTATCCACAGTGGCCCTTGTAGATGATGCATTTAAAGAAGAGATTTGGTCTGAAATCCTCACTTCCTTTCAAACCAATGAGGGGTCGGTTGACAGTGTGGGTACTTTATTGGAGGCCTTCAAGCATACATGCAGGGTGTCTGCAAGCTAAGCAGAGTGGGGATCGCAAAGCCCTCCGTAACTGGCGTGACCTGCTGAAGAGAGAACTAGAGACCTTCGAGAAGTACTTGGCGTGCACCCCAGATACCCGAAGCATAGCGAGCATGCATGGCAAACTGAAAGAATATCTAAACCTAGCCGATCCCTAGCAGGCACATGCACAAATATGCCCATGCCAAAGCATATGGGAAGTCTGAACAGCTGGGCAGAACATTGGCAGCGATGATACACAGCCACCACACAGTCCCCATCATCAGATGGATTTAGGTTGACAGAGAGCAGCCTGTATGAGGCGGAAGATATCCTAGCAGAATTTGTGAATCACGTCTCTGTCCTCTACACGTCCTGTGCTAACAGCTCCATCCAGGAGTACCTCACCAATTTTGACCGTATCTTCTGGCATGGTAGGAGGGCTCGAGACGGCAGTTCGTAGATGTACCCCTTCACCTGGAAGTGATCTATGCTGCCATTTCAGGGCACCCCGCCTGCAAAGTCACTGGGAGTGATGGTTTCCCTGCTCAATTTTATGAAGTATACTCAGCCCAACTATGGTCCCAATTACTGTAAGTAAACAACAAAGCTCATGAGAGGGGTATGCTCCTCCCCTCTCTTACTAAAGCAACTCTTATTACTTTACTAAAACCTGGCAAAGATGCAGATCTCTGTGACTCCTATCAGTCCCTGTCTTTAATCAACGCTGACACCAAGGTTTTGGCCGAGGTCCTGGCAAACAGGCTGATGCTCCTGCTTCCGGACCTTATGCTCCCGAATCAGGCAGAATTTATCCCCGGCAGATCCACAGCTCATAATCTCCCTACCCTCTTTGCCCTCACTCACCAGCTGAACCCACAACTCAATGTGGTGGCGACCCTCCTGGATGCCACAAAGGCCTTCGACTCTTCTGAATGGGCCTTTTTATTTGCCATTGTTGATAGAATGGGATTTCATGAGTAGTTACACTCACTGGGTAAAACTCCTATATACAGCCCGGCCCGCCAGGGTGTGACTGATTGGTCTTCTCTCAGACCCCACACTGCTGAGTAGGGGCACCCCACTGCTCTTTGCTCTATCCACGGAGCCACTAGCGGGGGCAATATGACATTTGCATGCACAGAGAGGATTAAACTTACCTCCATGCAAAATCCTCATTTCCCTCAAAGCAGACAACATAACCCTATTCTTGCGAGATCCTGTCAAAAATCTGAGCCCAGTCATCAAGGAGTTCACGTTATTTTATATTCTCTCAGGCCTTGCAATTAACTGGAACAAATCAACAGTCTTCCTACTTACTCCGAGTACTCCAGAGGGAGCCTTGAAATTCCCACTTCAGCGGTGCACCACATCAGTGAAATACCTGGGAGTCTGGGTCAGCGGTGATAAAGATCTGACCCTTCTGGAAAGATGTGGGGTCCAAAACAGAAGATCATTTAGGGAGATGGCAAGCCTGCCCCACTCACTAATGGGGCGTCTGGCTCTAGTGAAGATGGTTATGTTACAGAGCCTCTTATACCTCTTCTACAACGTTCATATCTTTCTGAACAAACATGGTTCACCACACGATGCTCTCATATGTTAACACTGGCATGGGCAGGTAAGCACCCACAGATAAGATGGGAGGTACTAACATTGCCTTATACACGGGCAGCCTTGCTACACCAGATTTTGAACTTTATTATGCCTGCACCCAAGCACACTTTGCTCACTTTTGGGTGCATCCTTAGCTTGACATGACACACACGGCGATAGAACATGACACAGGGAGACCTCGTCCCTTGGCAGCGATGGTTGGCCAGCGCCCACCATACATATGCAATGAGAGTAATACAGTAACTAGCACCGAAGCAGCCTGGTTTGTGATGTATGATAGGCACTGCGTGCCCGCGTTTTTTGCCCCAGCACTACTCACGCACCGCCCACCGATCCGCATCACGCAGGAGCCTCTCATCTACCGTCGGCTCCAGGGTTGGGGACTGAGGACAATGGGAGCTGTGGAGGTAGAGCACTGGATCCTTTTACTTACATCTGTCCGAAACCCCTTTGCAGGACACATGATCCCTCTTCCCTCAGGCACCAACAGTATGCGGTGCGCTTAGGCTCCTCAATCAAACCACGGTGCAGGTAGAGACCCCTGACATGGCGCATCAAGCTTGACTAAGCTGGAAGGGCGACATAGGTGGGATTCTCGCTGATGAAGAATGGACATATTGCTGCAAGCAGACAGGCAGGCTTTCATCTAACAGCAAACTACGCTTTTTGCATTTTAAATTTCTGCATCACATTTTATTACACCCCTAGGCCTTGCTAAGTTTCACCTGCACCCGGACTCCAGATCACTGTGAAGTGGAGCACCAGATGCAGACTTCATGCAGTTGGCGTGGAGCTGTCCACCTATGAAGAGGAATTGGGTGCCAGTCGTTCATAAACTTCTCCTGGTGTACACAGCAGACATCTTCTGTACCCCACGGAAGTTTACAACTACTGCATTGTTGATAGCTCAGAGGAGGGTAGCCTGCATGAGGGCAGAGACAACACCCCCACAGTCACGCAATGGCTATTAGACATGGGGCATTGCCAGGAACAGCTGGAGGTATACTTCTCAACAATCCCACAAGCCTGCAGGCCAAATGACATATGGAGCTTCCTGAAAACGTACCTGCTTGATACAACTGCCCTAAGTGGATAGGGTGGCCAAAGGGGAGAGTGGGACTCCTCGGGTGGCGCATAGGACAGAGTTGGGCTACATTGGCCTGACTGTTGGATAAATCTGTGTGCCAACCCACCCTCCACTGCAACTGGGTAATAGTGTGTGACTACCATTGCACCTGTGTTTCTCTTTTCCCCTCACTTGAACAATCGAGCGTACCAAGAACGTGCCTTTTCAACGTACATTGTACGAAGTTTCATGCCTTTTTGTATATTATCTGAAACGCTAATTAAACATAATACATTTTTTTTTAAGGTTGTATGGGACCTAATCACAGGGGACAACCTCAACCTGGTCATGGTTAGCCTTGGAAATAGATCTAACATACACATTACACACAGTGGGCATTCATGAAAGGAGGAAGGGGCACATGGCTGGTTAAGGTGGGTTTGACTGATGCATGCAGACACCTGCACCCAGATGATACAGACCATTTGTTCCACTCAGAGACCTACAGGTCAAATGCAAGGATAGAATACTTTCTGGTAGGATATGAGCTACTTCTCAGAAAAGCGGAAGCCAAGATCGACACATAGCATTTTCAGATACTGCCCCAGTATAGGTGATAACTGCTGGGCCAAGGAACAACTACAGAGTGCATAAGAGGAGGTTGCATGACAATACCTTAAGCAATGGTCAGACACGGGGGTAACTATTGTAGACTTTAGAATCCTTTCTAAAGAAGAATGACATGAGAGAGGTAAGGCCTCTACGCATTGTGGGATGCACCAAAGATAGTTCTCAGATGGCAGATAATAGTGGCCTCCGTCCGGAGAAACATTCTATGGCTGAGACCCAACTGAGCATAGAGACACAGCTCAAGAAATTTGAGAGTATCAACTTGCCTGTCTTTCCATTACAGAGGGGCACCAAGCATGGGGGTCATTGCTGGTGCTGCTTTTCAACGACAATGGAGAACCTTGTGCATATGATATACAGGAATTGACACATTGAAGGCATGAAGATAGGGAACGATGAATATAAAGTGACATTGGGCCATATGTATGAACACATTTTCCCACAGACATACAATGGGTAAAAACCTTTGATACATCTGGCCCCATGTGCTTGGATAATCTACAATTGATTATATTGAGTCTGCCCAGCTCATTCCCTCAAGTGTTAGAGAGACTAAAGTCATATGGCATGGTTTTGGCATTTAAAGATAACCTGCAGAAATCCCATCTGATGAATTGTGGACTCCCTGGTGATCAAAACCACCAGCTGAAGCCTTTGTTTCTTTTCCAGTGAACGACTGATACACTCATCTACTCAGGGATATGAATCACACAAACTACACTTACACTGTCCTTGGAGGTTCAGTCGTGCTACATGCTGAGGTTGGCTGAAATCTGGACAGAATTGCAAAAAAGTTATAAAGGGGGGGCTGTCGTGTTGGGGTCGCTTTGCTGTGATCAAGAGGAAAATACTCGGGCATTGCCAAGATGGCAGCCACCTCGGACGCTTTCTGAAAGAGCTCTGTGTTGGGACCTAACACCATCCTGTTGTGATCCAAGCCGTCCTGCCTGCTGTGGTGCCAGCCTGTGGGGGGGGACCTGGGGCCCCTGCAACTAAACTACAGGGCCCCTCAACTGAATCTGGGGACTCTCCAGTAACCTCCTGAAGTGAAGCTGCTGAGCACGGCCTGCGATGCTCCTGAGTCGCATGGGTACCTACCTGCAGCCCGACTCACTTTGAGGGGCCAGAGAGCTTAACGGAGGCCCGTCTGGGGTGTACTTCACTTTGCCCGGATCCCACTTCACACCATACCCAACAGCGGCCCCTCTCACTACATCAGCAAGCCTTACTGGAGGTGCGACAATTGACAGCACCTGGCCGGCGCACTTCTCTCCTACATAGGTGTGTTTGGGCTCCGTGTGGCCCCTTGACACCAGAGGCATGGCTGTGATCATCTCTTGTGGTCCCAGGCAGCCGCCACCAGGGGGTGGGGGCTGCAATCCTCACTCTCTTGCAGGTGTGTGACACACAGAGTGACCATGTGTGGCACACACACAGTTACACAGAGTGCACCCCCTTGGACACTCAGCCTCATCGGATTGTAATTGATGGAGCCCTAAAGAGAGGTGAGAGATTCCAGACTCCTCCCCTACAAACATTTTGTGAGTGCTGGTAGTCACAGGGTGCCCACTGCTCTGCCACTGCATGAAGCGGGCCCGCAATAAACTCACCTCTTTAAATATCAGTGCTATACACCAGCACCACAAGTACTGACTGCAACTCCTTGACACCAGCTTCCTTTCACCAGCAGCCCCTTGCAGGAATAGGTGGGTCACTTGGCCCAGAATATTGCTATTTCAGTGCCACCATTCACATTCTTATGAGCTGTGAATTTGCACTTCCTGGGGAGATGCACTATTCCACCTCTGAAAGATCCTTGTGACCCAGCGATCTGAACTTACTTACAGACTGGACCTTACCTGTATTTTGGGCCTTGCTGGGGGCTGTAGCAACCTGTTCAAAAGCCCACTGCCTGATGCCGAGGCACATGTTGGTTGGTGCCCCTTGGTTTATACACGACATGCTGGGAAGACACACCAGCATGGGACAGGGAAGGGTGTCACATCCTCCACAGCACATATCACTAGCTACTCACAAGACAGGGTCCATGACTGACACTCATACCGCACAATACCACATCCTAATGTGGTATGTGTGTGGCATGGTCACTCCTGTTAAACTCTATGCATACCTTAAACATTGGCACACGCACATTACCATGCTACATCCCACATCAGAAAAGCTACAAAAGGTCTGCACGAAATGGAGAAGGCAAGTATCCAGCACATCAGTGTCAGCTTATGCTAGGGGAGTGCTCGTATAGATCGCCCCTGGGGTCCCATTTGTTCTGAACACACACAGAGTGGACACAGATGGATGCTATGTGGTCCTAGAGGACCAGCTCAATGGTGCTCCCCTCACACTGGTGGCAGTACATGCTTTCAACACAAATCAGTCTGGCTTCCTCGACATGCTCACTCAGGCGCTCTTTCGCGACCCCCTACACCCAGGACTTTGGGGAGGCAATTTTATGTACCGGATGTTGATCTTGACCTCTCCTCTGCTCCCCTATGTGCAGCTACCTGTATTCGCACCACACAGTACTTTCAAACATGGATCACACCACAACACCTACCAGACTCTTGGTAGGTTGGGCACCCAGCACACTGGGAATATTCTTTTTACTCATCAATTCATGATGTACACACCAAGATTGACCTTTTTCTTTTACACATGCAGGGTATTTGGAACACATTGTCTCTGACCACTGCACGCTGTTGGTCACCCTTAGATGGGGTAGACAGAATCCCATCATACCCACATGGCGTTTGCAAACAGATGCACTCTATGACCCCCCATGATTGCGTAGTGCATCACACAATACTTTGAACATAGCAAGGGCACTTCCTCGTCCCGGGCCCTAAAGTGGGATGCCCACAAAGTTGTCACACATGGCCACTGCTTAGTGACTACTTAGGGGTATGACGCCACTTGGTGGGTGAACTGCCATTGAGCAAGAGCTACAACCCCTGGAGGTGAGGGTGGCACTCACACCATGACAGCTGAGCAACTCAAGCAGCGAGCTGAAGCTCACCTGGTAAACATGACCACAAATGCCACACAGCCCTGTTATATGCTGTGGGAGACAGATCGGGGAAGCTATTGGCATGGCTTGTGAAGGAGGACCAGCGAAGTGCTCCGATCGGAGCACTGCACTTGGACGGTGGCACAATAATCACCTCTCAGCCAGCCATCAATGATACCTTTAGCAATTATTACCACAGATTGTAGGCAGCGATGGATCACCTTACTCTGGAGCACGTACACAGTTTCTTCCACAGCCTACAGATGGTCACCCTCTACAAATGACTGAACTGGACGAGCCCCTACAAACTGCCTGCAACAAGACCCTAGGAAACTACAGGCTCCCAATTGAATATTATACAACATTTTCCACTCAAACCACACAACATCTACTGGACATGATCACCGAGGCCAAAACGCTGGGTTAACTTCCGGTCTTGCTTTTAGAGGCCCTGATTGAGGTTCTCCCTAAACCAGAAAGAGACCCGCTTGATGTTTGCTCTTACCATTCTTCCTCATTGCTGAGTCTCGATTGGAAGATTCTGGGCAGTGTACTAGCGAACCACCTCCTCCCAATAATTAACATTCTTGTCCATGTCGACCAATTGGGATACATATCTGAGCAAAGCACTTTCACCATCTTTCATTGCCTACTGTGCCTCATACATGACACCCCACTGACACCTTCAGGCAGGTGGCAGTGTCCTTGGACATCCTTCTTACCCTTGCACACAATGGATTCAGCCCAGGTGTCTTGGAATGGATTCACTCATTGTACAATAGCTCATCGGCAGGGGTCATGACTGTCCAGCTGATCTCCGACAGCTTAGTTATTCAAAGATGCACCAGGCAGGGTTTCCCATTCTCCCCATTCATCTTCACCCCCGCCATGGAGCCACTGGCTCATCATCTCTGCCAGCAAGTGCAGGATTGGGGCATCCCAGAATTAGATGCCCATCATGTCATATTGCTTTACATATTGCTTTACACAGATGATGCCCTGGTCTCCATGCGCAATGTAGATGCCTCTCTCCCAAACCTCATGCACCTGCTGGACAACTTCGGAGACATAGAAGGGCTCCATGTGAAATGGCCTAAGTTATGGTTGTTTCATCTGGTGCCGCACCCTGCTCTGCTCCGCACTGACCCCCTGGTGACACATCTCCAGTGGTGTTAAAGCAGCTTTAGATACTTGGGAGTTCAGATCTATCACTCAGAGAAAGACATTAAGGAGGGCAACCCAGACAAAGTGATTGACTCTATCAGTTGGTCCCTGAGCTTCTGGCATTTGCTGCCCCTGTCCCCGCTGGGCCAAGTGGCGATATCTAAAATGTTGGTGCTCTCTCGCCTGCTTTACCTTTTCACAGTGCTCCCATTAGTGCTTCCCAAGGGCTTCTTTTGTGAATTGTACGGCTTATTGCTCAAATTGATATGGAGTGAGGGGAGCCACTGAGTTACACTCACCACTCTACAAAGCCCACTGACTGAAGGTGGTTTTGGCATGCCCAGTTTTGAGATTTACTACGCACTGGTGCAGCTATAGTGGTCACTGACCTGCTTGCACATACCAACATGCCCGAACCTGGCACCCATTTGTGCTACCCTCATCGACCAGAGCGTCTACACATGGCTGTTGGGATTACTATCCCACCCCCACCGGTTGACAAGCTAGGTGGCTGTGGCTCTCGCCTACTGGTGCAGGGTTGTACATGCCAAGGGAACCCATATCCGTATTGCACATCCATAATGACCTGGGACCTGCCCTGACTTTGCGGTGTGGTGCAGCGTAACAGTGTGTCTCCCTGGATAGAAGCAGGAGTTGTGCAACTGGGGGAACTCTACAATGAGAGCTCCATCATGTCCTTTCAGGACATCATGGACACGAACGGAATAGGAGCAGGCCAGTTCTTACAATTTCACATGATACAGCATGCACTATGCACCAGGTGGGGTGTTGGTGATGTCGAGCCCCTAAGTCTGCCATGCTACATACATTCCTGACCTTGGAAAGCTCACATAACACTATCATCCTCCTCTACATGTCCCTCAACTGAACCCCACCAGACTATGCCACTATTGACTAAAGCTTGGTCCTGTGCTCTGCAACTGGTGAAGGATGTATCCCATAACCCCAGATTTTGCTTTACACAATTCTATTACATGCACCACGCCTACCTCTCCCCTCGGCCCTCAGCATATCAAATGCAAGTAACCGACCCTATTCCCTGAAGGTCCCTGAAGAAAACAGTCAGATGCTCTGGACTCTACCATATGGTGTGAGATTGCCAAGCACTGCAACCAGTATGTCAAGTGGTCACCACCACTGTGATTTAACAGGCGGACCACACACTGGACCCCATACCTGAATCCTGCCTACGGGGCATACGCACCCACGTGGGCAGTAACAGACACCTCAACAAGTTTATTAACCTTGCCTTTGTCCTAGTTAAAAGACAGATAGCTTTGAGGTGGAAGGCACATGCCCCTCCTGACCCCCAGCGCTGGCTGTCCACTCTACTGACATAGACGCAGGCAGAAGCTAACACTCTTAGGTTCCTCTGGATGAGGCGGGATGCATGAACAGGTTGAGAGTGCTGGGAAGACTTCTTGCTTCATGCTGAAGCCAGGAACGAGATGCACACCACTCATGAACCACAGCATCATTCTGTATACTCAGAGTCACACTCAAGCGCTTATCAACAAACCTTTCCCCTCATGATGTGCGGCAGCACCGTTTCTCCTGCATACAACACAACAACCAACATGCACGCCACAACCGCCCCCGTGGAGCTCTGTCCTTACTGCACCCAAGCACACCCCCTCCCAGGATGCTGATTGCCCACGCTCCCTGCCCATGCGCTACCCTCGTCGGGTGATGCACCCTAGCAGCGCACCCCTCCATCAAGCCCATGTGGGACACTCTGTCATATTTTCACTCTAGGCAAACACCACAGTTGTGCTCATTTCAGACTATTGTTTCTGTGTGTATTGCATTGTTTCTCATTACTGTTGTGTGAAGATGGCTGCAGCGTCCTATCCAGCTGCTATCCGATATATGGCTTCACAGTTATGCCAATAATTATACCTGTCATTGCTGTCATGCCTTGACTATGAAAATCAACAAAACACATTTTAGAAAAAAAGAGGAAAATATTCCCCAGGTATGTCACCCATTCCCTTGTCTGCCTTTGCCACCAAGTCTTCAATGCGCCTATAAAGTGCTAATAATAATTTTGCACGGGCTGGGTAGAAATTTAGGATAGTGAAGGGCAGCATGTGTCTTCTGTTGAAAAATACGTATACTGGGCATACCAAGTGTTGAGAGATTTTGTCAAGCACAACAACTGTGTTTCTTGGTGGAGCAGCACAACAACTGTGCTTTGTGTTGGACAGGGTAGACCAAAGCCGGAAACAATGGTGATTCATCGATCAAATCATTTTAGGCACACAGAACTGGAAGATACCACAGCTGTACAAAAGACACTGAAGCTGGTGCTATACTCTTCCCCAGTGATGAGATGCACAAGCCATGAAGGAAGAACTGTTGCCAAATGGAAATGGTTCAGGATAGGCGATAGGGGAATTCTTTGATGAGCACAGGCTCACACCATTCGAGAAGCTAAAGAAAGAATTTGGCCTTGTAGAGATGAATGGTTTAGATACTACCGGATTAGACAATGGGTCATGCCCACGTGCCTCTAGACTGACCATTTAGTTTGAGAAATTGATTTTACCCCAAAAGAGCAACAAGAGCAGCATCTCTAACCGAAATTGTTAAGCCAGCCTCAAAATCCCCAGGTCAGGTGAAGTGGGAGGAAAAACTGGGTCACCTACTCACAGGTAAGGAACGGAGGGGTGTCTACATTACAACACAGAAGTCCAAAGAAAGCACTAAGGTTAGAGAGGCCGTGGGCAAATTGTTACTGTACTTGTATTACATTCATAATAAACTACACAAGTGGTACCCAAAATGCTCTGACAAAAGCTAGAGGGAATGCAGAGGTAAATATACAGTGTTGCGCCTAATGCCTTTAGCTTCCGAAATTCTGATTGACCTACTAGACTCAACTGACTGCATGTCCCAGATGGCCATACCCAGATTCTCTGCATACTCACTGCAAGTGCTCCCCTATAACCAAACATCCCTGTTGCACTCCGCTGGGGCACACAGATGGTGCAGGCACTGTGCGCAGGCAATTAAATGTTCACTGCCCAATGGGGGAAACATGCACACCAGATGTAGGGCAGTGGCACATCAGACCAAGGGGTCTCAGCTAACCGTATCCCTCGAGAAGAGGAGGACAGAGTTTGAAACAGATTGGGGACTTTTTCCCCCTATCTCTCTTCAGACGTTTGTGAACTCGGCTGCCCCAGATTTCTCAGACTGCTCTGAACCACACCATTAGATAGCTCCCAAATTGGCTGAGTGGGACTGCTGCAGGTGCTGAATGACAGTGGGTGAGGGATTTCTGAAGTATCAAAACTCAGGACAAAAGCTGGATGTCCCATTTGATGGACACTTCTGGGCATGTGGCAGGTGGGCTTTTTTGGCCGTTATTTGTTTATGATATTATGTTGACTGTTATATATCAAAAGCATTAATCACACTTCCTCTCCAGTTGGTGGTTGTAGGTGAGGTGTTTGTGCAATGAACATTTTAATAAAAATATTTGACCCTGAAAATCAATTTGGTGTGTTTTGCCTTGTTTTTAGGTTGAAAACTCAGAATTGGAGGTATTTACCAAACCAACCAAACCACCATTTAAATACTTCACCCTATTCTGTCCACCTTGTAGTGAGGGCTTATGTACGATAAAGTTTGCTATAGACATCAAACGAGCTGTCAACTAAGCAGTATAAATGATGAAAACAAGGCAATTTCTCCAAAGAGCAAAATAGTTACTTACAAGCATTCCCAAAGTTCACCTAGGCCCTCTCAGAGCAGCCCTACATGCTGCAGCCCATTTCATGGCAGGACACAAAAATATTCAACCACAATTCCCCCATTCTATGCTCCATTAAGTGGCTTCCCATAGAAGTGAGAGCTCAATTTAAAACTGCCTGCATCACTCATAAAGTTCTACACTTTTCTTTACCTTTGTTCCTCTCTGAGAAACTGAAAATCTCAGGTGCTGGCCAAGACTCATGAAACACTAAGGGCCTGGTTTATGAAAAGTTAGCGCCGCCTTTACGTCATTTTGTAACGCAAAATCAGCACAAATTTTCAAAATATAATTATATTTTGTAACTGTGCGCTGCTTTTGCGTCAAAAAATTACATAAAGGCGGTGCTAACTTTTCATAAATCAGGCCCTTAATTGCTCCTCCTCAGCCCCTCTCCACCCCCTTCCCCCACTTAAAGCACAGGCAATACATGAGCCAATCATTTTCCAGAAGCGCAACAAGATGATGGAACTCTCTCCCGCCAAGCCTCCACCTGACCACATGTCATGTCATCTTCAGAATACCTCAAAGCTGTCACTTTGAACAACACCTGGGCTAACCTGCTATTTCCCCCTCATGCTCCCATAAGTATAGACTAATCTCAACCAGCACAAACAATTGTTGTCCAGCTCCTGGTGCTGTACCACCTGCCTGTCACTGCTATGCTTTACAATGAAAAAGTGTGAGGCGCTCTACCTCACTGGGAGGCTAACCTGGTGTTCTCCCTACTTTTAATGTTAAATGTATATTTTCTATTGATTACTGATACATTCTGCTTTATTGTGAAGTGCTTTGATGCCTACGGGCCATGTCCTCACTATATAAAATCACAAAAAGTAAATAAAATGTGCTTCTTCAGCCTCAGAAAAAAAGTCACATATTTTTGCAAAGAAGCCATCATGAGGGGAAAAACAAGAAAGGCTTTGGACTGATATATCTATTTTACGTTCTCTTGTCAGCCAATGGACTGCAGTGCTACCACTGCTCTTTTGGGCAATGCATGCCGGAAAATGTGACGATCGTAGACTGCGCGCCTGGGCAGGACACATGCCAGATAATCTACAAAGAAGCCCAGTACAGCAGCATGGTATATAGTGAGTATATCCCTCAAGGCTCAGTACTTATCTCATCCTCTCTTTAAGAATCCCCTGTCCTTTTCTTCTAACTCTATTGCGGAGTTGACATAAATCAATTTCTTAATGTCTCTCTACCACAGATTTACTCCTAGCCGACTTACTCTTTTCTTTTCTTCTCTTCTAAATTCTCAACCCCACCAAAACAAAAATCAATTACTTCCACTTTCCCACTTCATTCCCCATTACCCCCTCACGGAGTCCTCCTCATCCCAGTCCTAATTAATGTGCTATGAAGAGGAAGATTCCTAATTGGGGTAACGATGATTATTGGTAAGCAGGGCTTAGTTTGTACAAAAAAATAAGTGCCAGAGCAATCGCCATCAGGCCACTGCAGCTTGCACAACTCATTACCCCTGCCAGCACTGCCAATGACAGTAACAACACAACTGCTAGACATCACACTCCAACACGTGTGACAATTCAGGCTATTCCAGGCCCCAAAAGCTATAAGAATAGCTTGGGCAGCAGGTATTAGTCACTTTTATTGTATATTGAACAATAGACAACTGTTTGTGTGCTCATCTCTAAATCAGACAAATGTAAGTGCTGGTGCGAGCACCAGAAACCACCGGTTCAAATTAAGCACTGCCGACAAGTAACTGGTAATTCCCTTCCCCATCATTTTTCCAGCATGTCAGTTTCTCTTTCATTACAGCCCACAGAATAAAAGTGCTGTGCAAAAGCAAAATACAATCTTCAAGTTAATCGACATGATGGCCACTGACGCCCACCGAAAACCTAGGTTGTTTCCGTAATATAGCCCCAGGCCTCTCGGTCCTCTGCCAAGTCCCTGAGCACAGTTCTACCTCTCAATATGGTAACTGCAACAGTCTCTTCTTCTGTCTCACTGAACCAAACCTCGATTTTGCCACCAGGCCCCTGTTCAACAGACACAGGTCCATCTCTACGAATGACACCAAGATGAATTGTTAATGGTAAATAGGGGGGGTCCTTATAAAAGCTGCTTGCGTTAGAAAACAATTGTTTCTGGCCTCACTTTACGCTCCTTTTCCTTACCTCCTTGCACGGACAATCTCCCTCTGCACTCTTGCTCGCCATTTATACTCACAAAGCTAGCAAGACCTGGCTAGCTCCTTCCTCATCCTGAGCCTTATAAAGATTCGGGAACTTCCTCAAACCGCCTTTAGAATAGGCATCCAAAAACCAGAGTGAAGAGCAGAATGCCTGCTTTCAGTAGCTCTTCATACGCGAAACGGAATTCTTAATCCCTCATGTAATAATAATGCATATACTACGCAGCTCCCTTTCTCACAAGTACTGCTTTTGTTGTAAACACCCACTCTAATTTTATCCAGCATTTTGTTTAGATTAAACTCAGAGTAGCGTTTTTAGATACTCACCAAAAATAAAATGCAAATTCAAAGTAAGACAACAAGGTGAGTTAGTTGTTTGCACGCACTTGCATGTGCTTCTTTCCATCAGGCAAACCCACGTGAAATCATAGGGAAATGCCAAAAGCAGCAAAAAAAAGACCAAGGCAAAGAGGTCATATAGCATTTTAGATGCATGGCTGGGGCAGCTTTCATTGAGGGGTTCCACATGACAGCAGATAGCCAACGGGAGTGAAGCTTGAGTTTTCTGTGATATAACTTTGAACTCTGAGGTTAAAACTCTGTAATTGGCAGCTACCCATGTACAATTTTATGTTATGTTTGGACCACTAGTGGACCACTAAATCCATGTGGCAGATGCCTCTCAGGATCCATGGGCGCTGAAGTAGAGAAATAAGTTGGGGCTTATTTACAAGGAGCTTGTGCTGACGCACTCTCTGCTCTATGTTGCCCCATATTTACAAAATGATGCATTGGACCCAATGTGTCAGTTTGTGATGGCCTGTGTCAAAAAATACCTGCGCTAGACCCGGCTGCACCACACAGTTTATAATGTATGCAGGGTAGGCGTTCCCACATAAAAATCCACTTAGAACTGCCGCAGTGATATTTACACATTTTTCAATGTGTGACGCATCTTAGAGATGCATCACGCTGAACCTGTCAAAATTCCTACGCCTCTTCAACCAAGGCATAGGAACTGACACAGTGGCTTTGTAACAGGAATCTGCCCATTTGAAGTCACTTTACACACTGGAATATGTCTGTAATTCACATCCCCTCTGTTAGTAGTGGATCTACACATGTGACAATCATGTTGTAGGACCCCTTGACCAACCTGGGACTATGGCATCTATGATATCATCATCCACTGTGGCAAGGCTATGTGATGTTGTCTACTCCATGGAAGGGACAGGCCAGGATTGTCACTTCTTCATGGAGGAATGGGTCCCCAAGTGCAGGCCAGCGTACTCCAAAGGACAACAGGTAAGTACACACATAAGGTAGGTAATACACAAAATGCCACTTAACATTACAACATATACTTACATTTACTCACATTGCACTGTCCCTCACCATGTCACACATATTCAGGTCTCACATAAGCAGACTATAGCCAATGTAATGTGGCACAAAGCCATACTGCATACATTACACCCAGGACCAATATAAGAGTGTAAAAGGTGCTATTCCACCATTTTACAGTCTTTGACATTGGGCCCCACACAATAGGCTACTTGCGTCAGTCAGAACTGATTTTTGATGCATTGTTGAAGTTGCATCAGTTGTGAGGCCAACTTCATCAATGTGCCACTTTTCAGGATGATGCCTTGCAGCAGAGTTCCCACTGATGCATCAGTATTTCTGACGCATCATGGGTCCTTGCACCATGGTGCCTCGGATTGTTAATAGGACACATATATGGCATCATAACCTGTTTTGATGCAGCACAACTTATTTTGATGCATTGCTGCCACAACGCAGGGATGCATCAATTCTTGTAAATGAGGCCGCTAGCTTGCTGCTGCAACTGCCTCATCACCCTTTCCCAGTATTCAACAAGCAATGGATCGATAACTCACGATTTCTGCTGCTCTAAAGTGGAAATAAAATGCTTGATTTTACTGTGGATTGGTGCTTCGGCTTTCTGTTGCTATTAATATTGGGATGCTTCGCCCTTTACCGCGACCGCCCTGGAGGGTCTGTGGCCCCATACGGAGCAATTTTGGAGAAGGATTGTTTAGTGAGTGGGCCTAACCCACTCCACTTCGTGCACATTACGGCATTTATCCAAGATGTGGTGTCATGAAGGTGAGAAGGGGATGGGACAGAGGTATTCTACCTCTGTCCTAGCTTTCCACAGACCTTCAGCGTGAACTTTTATTTTGGGAGCAGCAGGTGCATGGCACAGCCTGTGGATATGGAATGGATACTGTATAACATGCTTAGAACTGTGATGCCTTTTACATTATTTGAGCAATATAAAGATTAAGTACTGTTGAGCGAAATAAGGAACATTAAGATGCATTATTGGATTTGTATTTCAGACTACTGAACCACGTGCTGATGGTTGAAAAACATTGTGAGAAAGCACATCTGTTTCAAATTACCTGTGATCAAGGCATTAGCCGAAACGCATCTGGATTGAGAACTCACAATTTCTGCTGCTCTAAAGTGGAAATAGAACACTTGATTTTACTGTGGATTGGTGCTTCGCCTTTTTGTTGCTATTAATATTGGGATGCTTCACCCTTTACTTCGACCACTATGGAGGGTCTGTGTCCCCATACAGAGCAATTTTGGAGAAGGATTGTTTAGTGAGGGGGCCCGACCCTCTCCACTTCGTTGTGCATTTATCCAAGATTTGGTGTCATGAAGTTGAGAAGGGGATGGGACAGAGGTACTCTACCTCTGTCCTAGCTTTCCACAGACTTTCGGCATGAACTTTTATTTTGGGAGCAGCAGGTGCATGGCACAGCCTTGGATATGGAATGGCTGCTGTATAACATGCTTGGAACTGTGATGCCTTTTACATTATTTGAGCAATATAAAGATTAAGTACTGTCGAGCGAAATAACAAACATTAAGATGCATTATGAGATTTGTATTTCAGATTACTGAACCATGTGCTGATGGTTGAAAAACATTGTAAGAAAGCTCATCTGTTTCAAATTACCTGTGATCAAGGCATGAGCCGAAACGCTTCAGGATTGAGAACTCACAATTTCTGCTGTTCTAAAGTGGAAATAAAACGCTTGATTTTACTGTTGATTGGTGCTCTGGCTTTCTGTTGCTATTAATATTGGGATGCTTCGCCCTTTACCACGGCCATCCTGGAGGGTCTGTGGCCCCGTACGGAGCAATGTTGGAGAAGGATTGTTTAGTGAGTGGGCCTAACCCACTCCACTTCGTGCACATTACTGCATTTATCCAAGATTTGGTGTCATGAAGGTGTGAAGGGGATGGGACAGAGGTATTCTACCTCTGTCTTAGCTCTCCACAGACTTTCGGCGTGAACTTTTATTTTGGGAGCAGCAGGTGCATGGCACAGCCCGTGGATATGGAATGCATACTGTATAACATGCTTGGAACTGTGATGCCTTTTACGTCATTTGAGCAATATAAAGATTAAGTACTGCTGAGCGAAATAAGGAACATTAACATGCATTATTGGATTTGAATTTCAGACTATTGAACCACGTGCTGATGGTTGAAAAACATTGCGAGAAAGCACATCTGTTTCAAATTACCTGTGATTACGGCAATAGCCGAAACGCATCAGGTTTGAGAACTCACGATTTCTGCTGCTCTAAAGTGGAAATAAAACGCTTGATTTTACTGTGGATTGGTGCTTCGGCTTTCTGTTGCTATTAATATTGGGATGCTTCGCCCTTTACCACGGCCGGAGTGGAGGATCTGTGGCCCCGTACAGAGCAATTTTGGAGAAGGATATACATATATTTACGTCTTTTTGTCCCCTCCAGGAGCCTCTCTTCTTTCCGAGGCTTTTCCCAAACCGAAAAGAGAGAAATAAGGCGGCACCACCAGAAATGGTGGTTAGGACCAGGTTTCTATAGAAAAAGTGTTTTTTGATTTGCCTATATCTTTGGCGCCAGTTGACGAATCTTCACAAAGTTTTCCCAAAACGTTTACGCTCACTTTAGATTTTGCCTGGAATGTTTCGGGGTGATCCATCAAGCAGGGGCCCGCGAAAAAGGAGGGGTCCCAAAACGCGTTTTCTCAATTAATTTTTTCATAGGGATTTTTAACAACAATAAAGCTGAAACCACTGGACAAAATTACACCAAATTTGGGAGAAAGGTCATTCTTGGTCCAGAAAGAGGCCTTTTATTATTTGGTGTAAATCCATTTGTTAGTTTTAGAGAAATTAACTAAAATCCTAATTTATATATATATAGTGACGCGAAGGATTTGGATCCCTTCCAATCTCGTCCTGAGATCTGATTGGCTGCCAACACTTCAACAAGGAAGTGTTGACAGCCTTGTTGGGGCTCGGTATCAGCCGAGGCCCGGAAAAAAGTGTAAATAGGAACAAAAGGGGCCAGGGTAGAGTCACTCTGACCCCTTAGCTCTGGTGCTGGGGACCCAAAGGGACTCCCCCAGAGCAAAACAGTCCAGGGGCATTGTTAATTTTAATGTGGGGGACCAACAACCCCCCCACAACCCCAGGGACTCCCACCTCCATGGGGCTCAAACGCAATGCAATGTAGGGAGCCGCGCAGCCCCCCACAACCCAGCCCAGGAAACCGCCGCCTACCCGGGGCTATTAATAAATTCAATGCGGGGCCACGCGGCCCCCTCAGCCCTGGGAACATACCACCTTCCTGGGGCAGTGACTGTAAACAGTTCAAGGGACATGCGGCCCCTCGCAGCCCTGGGTCCCACCACCTCCCTGGGGCTATACTAAAAGAGTGAAGGGGGACAGTTTCGGACCCCCCCAAACCTCCAGGGACCACCTCCTCCTCAGAGCTATGCTTGTTACAGGAGCCACTGATGGCCCTGGGGACCCTCACCCCCCAGGGCAGGCTCCTGCTATGTCCTGCTGTGCCCAACCCTGGGCCATAGATGTTTGCTTTTGCTTGGTGGGAGCTGATAGCTCCCAGCAAGCAAAAGCAAAGAAAGTCCACTTTCTGACAATGAGAGCTGTCAAACAGCTCCCGCTGTCAGAAAGCAGAGTTTTTTATCTGTCTTTCCTGCACACAAATATGCGTGCAAGGAAGACAGATAAAAACATTGCTCCCGCAAGCAGGGAGCTGCTATTAAAAGCTCTCCATAGCGAAATGCCATTGACTTCCGATTGGCAGATTGGGTGCAAACAGTGACTGTGTTAGGTTCCACTAACTGTGGACCATTGTCTCGATTTCTACAACCTCTGCCTTTGTCCTGTGTTTTACGCTGTATATTGTTTTATATGTTTGTTTAAAGTGGGGAGCCATTGTTTTATGTAAGATATAATTGAATAATAATTCAGATTTTTTTGCATAATTTTGTGTTTTGGCACCGTTCCTTCTTGTTTTTCTTTTTTCTGTTGAATACTTAGTTCTTGTTAATTTATGTTATAATTGACTGCTTTCTCCCGGAAACACAGTTGTCAGTATGAGGTTTAAATGGTCCAAGCTATGGGTTAGCAGGGCAGTCCCTGTTGTAGTAATACCGAATATTCCTAAAAGCCAATTTAATTTGGTGGCATAAAAAGCTTCCACTGGCTTCCTGTCAAGCAAAGACTAGAATGAATTCAAAGCCCTGACATTATTGTGCAGGGCCACTGAATTGAAAGGCTCAGTGACAAAACCCAAAGATACCTTCCCCGCAGAGCCTTAAGCTTAGTCAATCACAAGTTGCTCTGCATTTTCAAGATTAAAATGACCAGAACAGGTGGGTGTTCCTTCTATTTTTTTTTCCCGAAGCTCTTGAACCTTTCACCTGACCACATTAGAGGTGCCACATCAGATAATTCATTTAAGAGTCTTTTAGTCATATAGCGGTGGGATGCTCCTTTTGGAGCAGCTGTTTTGCACTTTACAAATCTATTTCATTAATTCATTCATTCAATGGGAACTAATGATGTCACACCAGAGATGCGTAAATAGGTGCACATATAGCAACCCTTTGCATTCATACACTACAGTGCTCATGCAATAGCCGAAAGGACACATTATCAGAAAATTTTCCCTCAAAGCCATCTTCATGTTATATCTTCATGTCAAATCTATGTTGCACTTTTAAATAACCTAAATCAGGTTTAGTTTTGGGGAAGCTTGCTCAATAAAAGAATTGAGAAAAACCAACAAGTCAATCAATAATGTAACTAAAGCAATTGCCACTATTATTAGTATAAGTCAACATTTTTTTGGAGTTTTACACACCATGGGTTCTCTCAAATCAGATCAAAAAAAGGAAAAGGAAAACTCAAAATCAAAAAGCAAACTCTACATCCAGTGTATCAGTTCATTTAACTTCTGAATCAGAACCTAACCCTACAGCTGGTTTTGTCTGCTGGAGCGTGGGCCCTAATAATTTCACAAGATATTCAGGATATAAAGCATAAATGTTCAGCATTCGGACATTTATATTCAGTCAGTCAAAAATCAATTCTTCTTCACTGTGGCAGTTCTGCTCATACAGGCTATTCAGAAACGCTCTGTTTCTTCTCAATCTCATGTGTTCTCAAGTCAGTCTCACTCTCAACAAAGTAAGTCCATTTAGGAGATGATAATCTTCGTCTGGGCATCCAGCTGTCTATTTGATCTTCAGGCTACTGACTGGTGATAGTTTGCTCAATTGTTTCTGTTTCTTCTTCAATTGTTTCTGGGATGGATGAGGCCCTCTGACATAAATGCTCCCCACATTTCAGCCACCTTTCTGTCCTCTGTACTCCTCTGGGCAAAGTGCTTGCACCTTCTTCGAGTTCAGGGTGCACACCTTCAGTTGGTGCAGCTTGGTTCACTGTGGCTACTTGCAGTGCTTAATTTGTAAATAAAAATGTGCTGGTGCTCAAAGCACTCCTCTTAAACACGCAGCTGCTGCATTTAAATGTGCGAGAGCAGAATGCTGAAGCGGGGTAATCCTGAAGCCATATTGGGCCTCTTCAATCCATTTAAAGCCTCTCCCTGCCCCTTCAGCTCACTCTAGCAGCTTTCGGCTTTCTACCTTTGTGACGCTTTTTCCTTTTTCTCTTCCTCCGTCTTTCCCATATGTGTCTTTTGCTCGCAGCAAATGCTTGAGGCGGAAGACTAAGCACCAGCTCTCAAAAATAAGTGCTGGTACTCATCACCGGAAACAACAAGCACAAATTAGGCACTGGCTATTTGACTCACTCACAACATGCTCTGCGCTTGTCTTGATTGAACTTTGAAACACTTGTGCAAAATCTTATGCTTCCTTGGAATGTTCATTCTGTGCTGCATTTGCACTCTGTGAATCAGAGGTCACCACTTTTTCTGCGGCTTGTCTCACTCTCTTGGTATGAGAGGTGTTGGAAATGGCTCTTTTTGTAGGGTTATCGCCATACTTTTTGCCTTCTTCCTTCCATTTTTTTAGACCTGTTTTTGCTGGTTTATTGTCTTTGCACACTTTACCACTGCAGATCACTGCTAAACTGCAAGTGTTCCCTATGAAAATTGTATTGGTGATTGGTTTATCCATGACTGCCATATTTGCTTTACTAGTAGGTCCCTGGTAAAGTGCTCCAGAGGTGCCTAAGGCCTGTAAATCAAATGCTACTAGTGGGCGTGCAGCACTGATTATGCCACCCACATAAGTAGCCCTGTGAGCATGTCAGTAGCCAGTGTCTGTGGGTGCAGTTTTAAACTGTGGGTACCCTTGCCAGGCCCAAACCTTCCCTTTTTATACATGTAAGGCACCCCTAAAAGCCCCATGGGTAGCGAGCAGTGTATGTTAAAGGTGGGGCATGTAACGTTGTGTTTTACATGTCCTAACAGTGAGATACTGCCAAATTCAGTTTTTACTGTTGCAAGGATTATCCCTCTCATAGGTTAACATGGGGACTGCCTTTAAATATCCTTAAAGTGGAGTTTCCCTTTGATAGCAGATAGAAGTGTGGAGTTTGGGGTCTCTGAACTCACAATTTAAAAATACACCTTTTGATAAAGTTGGTTTTTAGATTGTCAGTTTGAAAATGCCACTTTTAGAAAGTGGGCATTTTCTTGCTTAAACCATTCTGTACTTCTGCCTGCTTGTGTATTCCACATCTGGGTCAGACTGACAGTTGGGCTGTTGTAAATTTGCCCTAGACAGTGACACAAAGGGAGCTGGGGTGTAGCCTGCATATCCTGATAGGCCATCTGGGTTAGACTGGAGGGAGGAGTGGTCACTTACACTTGAAAGGGCTGTACCTGCCCTCGCACAATGCAGTCTCCGACCCCCTGGTTTATGTCTGGGGCCAGGCCTGGGCAAGGCAGGATCTTGTCAACAACAGAGTATTTCCTTTGAAGTTTGCCTACTTCAAAGGCAGAAAGGGGTATAAGTAGTGAACCCAAAACCCCAGACTTTTAAAATATTTCTGGATCAAGAGGAACCTCTGCCAAGGAGAAGAGCTGAAGAGCTGGAGGAGGAGTACTGCCCCTTTGCTGTATGTGCATTGCTGTGTTGGCCTGCAGTTGCTGCTTCTGCCTGAAAAGAGAGCAAAGGGTGAACTTTGCTGTGTGTCCTGCTTGAGAGAGTTCTCCAAGGGCTTGGAGTAGAGCTTGCCTTCAGTTCGAAGTCTTAGGGATTTCTAAAGACTCCAGTTTCATCTGCCTGCAGCACTGGGAACTGTGTGTTCTATGCTGTTCAAGAAGAAAACCACTGAGATGCCGTCAACTACGCCGCTGGCCTGCACCGTGACCTGCTGATGCTGCACGGAGCCGCACCAACTCGGCTTCACACTGCAACCGTGGTCTCACCAACGCCGCCATCTGATACCGCCACTGAGCCACTGCTTGCACTGTGACCTGTGGGCCTGTACTCCTGCATCACCTTGCTCACACTGTAGCCTGGGCATCCCCAATGATGAAGCTCCTGCTGACACCGGTGCTGCTGCCTGCACTGTGGCCTGTGAACATGACTTGTGAGGTAAATGAAGCACCATCCCACACCGCAGCCCTGGTCCACCGAGGCCAGCACCATCGACTCCAATGTCGTCAACAGATGTCCCAGGCTGCCCCGCAACCCGTGGATGCCACATGGAGCCCGTCAATGCCGCAACGCCGACTTGGGCCTACCGATGACAGCGCTTCAGCAACAGTGCCACTGCTGCTGCTCCGTAGCCTGGTGACACTGCACGTCACACCGCCCGCTTCATACCGCAGCCCTGGTCTCACTGACGCAGCTGGATGCCATCACCAAGCCACTGCCTGCACCGTGATCTGTGGGCACCACACGTCGCATCGTCCCTCTTTACACCGCAGCCCCACCGCCATCCACGCCAGCGATCCTGACTTCATCAGCCCGGAGCTCAATCTGCAATGCATGTGACTTCAAGGGTACCAACCTCCGGAAACCGACGCCTACGACGCTGCTCTCCGGATCTCATCATGAGGATCCCGGTGCCCTGCATTTCCAAGGTACGGTTTGCGGATCTTCAAGACACCGTTGCTTTACCGTGATGCCGCAGCCAGCCTGAACTGTTGGTTTTGTTGATCACGACGCCATGATAGCCCCAGGTGGAGCTATTGACTTCAAGGAACTGTATTTTTCAGTTAATTCTTGCAAAATTCATACCCTTATTACTGTATATTGGATTTTTCTCGCTTTGGTCTTGCTTTGCAGAGATAGATATTCGCTATTTTTCTAAAACTGGTGTGGTGTCCTTTTGTAGTGTTTTCACTGTATTACTGTGTGATATGTGCAAATGCTTTACACATTGCTTTTCAGATAAGCCTAACTGCTCATGCCAAGCTACAAAGGGGATGAGCAGGGATTATCTGAGCTGGGTATCTCCATTATCCTGACTAGAGTGAAGGTCCCTACTTGGACAGGGTGCAAACCGACTGCCACCTAGAGACCCCATTTCCAGCAGGAGGCATGAATACAGTTTAGAAGGCCCCCAAACATAACAGCAACATTTGTCAGAAGAAGGAATTGGAAATGCCCATTCCAATGGGAAGAGTCCAGCCCAAGCTACCAGGGCTCCAGACAACCTTTCCTGACATACTTCTTCACCGTGACCTCATCCCTCAGGCTTAGATCATGGCACTCATCATGCCTTGGAAGTGGAGTTGCACAATCAACCTGGTGAGAGACAGAACACACCACATGGACCAGTCCTTTGCAGTGGTCAATAATCATATAATCCATTATAGTCACAACTGCTGCTGCAGGCAGATCATAAAGTCTCATTGCTCTTCCCATTATAACCTTATGGAGGAGATATCCAGTTCTTTAATTAGGAGTGTTTCAGAGAATCGTCAGAACCAAAGGAAGGGCACAATGCCATTTCATTGGACTATACACCTTAACCAGTTGAGACTTCAGCATCTCATGCACTTGTGCCACCTTTCCAGATGCCTCAGGCCTGCAGCTACCATGGAACCTCTGCTCTACCGAAAGCTCTATACACAGCATTTACATTATTTTATTTTTTTAATGCCTGCCACAATCTGACTCCAGAGAAACCGGTAGACTGAAATGAGGGATCGACCCCCACAGCAGTAATTTGGCCACAGCAAGAATGTCATGTATCCTAGTTGGCTAGGCCTCAACCCAATGAGAAAAGAGGCAGACTATCACCCAAGATATCGCAGAATTCATTGCAGATTGCAGAATCCAATGAAAATGGCCAATTCCACAAAGTCGAGTTGAATACAATTAAAGGGACCCCCAATCTCCCTATGTGAGTCATGGTTACAACTGTCATCTTGCCCATGTTTAACTGGTGGCAAATAACACATCTGTGACACAAGCTTTGTGCAATGACACAGAAACGTGGGTTAAACCCATAGGTCTTGAAGAGATGAACTATAGCATCTCTCCCTATGTGAGCGGGACCGTGAAAATGTCTTGCCATGGGTAACAACTGATCACTCGGTAGAACTGGTCTATCATCTGTAGAAACTCAACCCCCCCTACTGATTCTTTACACATTCTGACCTAAGTCAGTTATATTCCCCCTGAAGACAGACCTTTTCAGGTCTAAAATGCATTGAGGTGGCATGTTGAGCTTGTGATTGTACTCGACTGAACAAGTGAATTAGGATGACAATAAATCATTTATACAAATGAAGAATCCAGTGATCAATTTGGTTAAAAACTTATTTTTTTTAATTTGAACAAAGTGATAATCAACATTTATTAAAGACTGATGAACTATATCTTTTCGGTACAGTCAGTGCCTGTGTACCTTGGGTCTACTTCCCCTTCGTTGTTAGAGCAGCTATATTTTCTTGAAAAGGCTGCACAGCTTTATTTGATAATTTGGATTGTTACAATTGGTTAAAGAAGTAATTTATTATGCAGATGACTCCCATCTGCTCTTCGTCTTCCGGGGGCCCACTCTTCAAAAGAGAAATCATTCAAGGACTGCAGGCAGGCGGTCTTTGATTAGATGTACAGTAGCCAACTGTAGCCAGCTGAAATGTAATTCAGAACAAATGGAAATTATTTTTGGCTCCCACAAAGGAAACTGATGTGAAGTGGCTTGGCCTTCCTCTTTGTCGCCCCCCTTCATCTTCTGTAGCTAAACACTTGGGAGTTATACTGGACAACCAACATTCTCTCCAACCTCAGATCTCGGCTGTGGTTGGCACCTCTTTCAGATTGCTCTGGACCCTCACTAAATGTTTGCATCTCCTTCCTCCAGACTATAAGAAGACAATGGTCCATGCGCTGGCCAAACCTAGGCTAAACCATGCCAATGCTCTTAACCTGGGAATGGCTGAAGCTTATTTAGGCTGCCTCCAGGTTGTGCAAAATGCTGTGGCTGTATTTATCCTGAGACCTCCTAAATGGACTCTGATTTCCCCCTTGCTTAGATCACTTCACTTGCTCACAATAAGAAGCAAGTTCTTTTTAAATCCCCATTCTTGGTTCACCAGGCTTTGTTCCAAGCCAGGCCTAGCTATTTTGCAGACAGATTCCATCCTTCCTGTCCTACTAGATCACTGAGATCAGCATCAGCAGTTCTGGTGGTGGTGGTGCCTCGAATCAAGTGCATGAAGAGGGGAGGTAAAGAATTCTCATTTTTAGCTGCCAAAACTTGGAATCACCCTATCTACGGAGGATGCATTCTGTAGGAAGCAGAAAATCTGGCTCTTTTCTTCTGTCTCTTAGGACATGGTCTATTTATGCGTATTGGACTGTACATATAGGCTTAGCACTGGGACACTTGGTTGAGGACTGTGCGCTCTACAAAACCCCATCATTCATTCATTCATTCATTCAGGTGTGCATCATTTGGAACACTATATTTGTCACATCCTGACCAAACTAACTTCTCTTTTTGGGCTCTGGGGCTTCCACCTGTACACACTTGTTTCTTCTCCAGTATCAATAATGTTTAGCAACATGTTTGAAGTATGTTTGGATGGCCCTTTCTGTAATACCAAAGTGCCCCAGGGAAGCGCAAAGTGGGCACACATGCCCATGCTCCCCCAGGGCACTTCATATAATAAGGCCCCTGATGGTCTATCAGCGAATGAAGGAAGCTGTCATTAGGAGGTTTGGGCTGAAGCCAGCTCAATACGTGCAGAGATTTCCCGACTGCAAGAACCCTGATGGTGTTCTGTTTGAGATTTGGATTCATGGTGTATTGCGCAATTGGAATGAATGGGTAAGAGAGATGGAGAGCTAGGATTTTCACCAGTTGATGGTGACAGAGAAACTCTCAGTAGGAAGAGCCGGTGCTGCTGTGTGCTGCTGCATCCATTGAGAGCAGCCTAACTTTGCTGTGCAGGATCCAGACTTGGTAGCACCTGAAGAGAGGGCAATTGCTGCACCGCTGAACACTGTTATACCGCCAGAGTGGGTAAGACTGAAACCAATCCTTTGGTACCCAGTTGGACTTGCTGGTAACTGTGCTTCGGCACCATAGAAACTTTTAACTAAATTCCAAAAGGTCAAAAGGAAGAACTCTTGAGTACGGCTTAATAGTTGGCATTCCTTGATGCAGCCACCAGTGAATGGGGAATAACCCAGAATAGGTTACATGTTACCCAAAGGAGGGTGGGAGAGGAATTCGCCTAACAACTACTGGAGCCCCCGCCTCAAGGGGGATTGGGTTATTGCATTTGAATGTCTCTTTTTTGGATGTGTAGAATTATAAATAAAATGCTACTTTTTCTTATAAAAGTAGGTATTTAGCTGGTGATTGATTTATTGTTCATACTGTTTGCATTTTGAGTTATGAGTCATGTTCAATGACCTATATCTACATCCACCCAAGGGTGCTTTGACTGCTCAACCACAGCTACCACTGAGAGTCAAGTGCAGAAGAGGTACTCGGCCCAGTTGATCGAATCCATAGATGATCGGGCCCTGAGACACCACGATTAAAAGGCCTCAACCACCATGGTTGGGCCCAGTAGCCCTGTGCGCCCCGTGGCCCTCTGAATGGGGTTCTGGCACTTCCAGTATAGATGATAACTCTGAAGGTGTTAGAGACACAGCGCACTCTAGTAAGAGCAATCAATTGAGCCACCTGTGCTGACATTCCATTGCACACATAGGAGGCTTCCACAATACACCCCAAGGAACACACGTACAGGCTGCTCTCAGAATTCAACATTCATCTCTCAAATAAGAGCCATCTGCCAACAGAGTACAATCAGGCTCTTCCAGATGGATGGCTCGAATGTCATGTTTTGGCTTGGTACACAATTCTGTCACATCAAAAAAGTCCTGATCTACCCCATCATCATTCCTCATCAGACAAGGACAATGGCAAAGTATGGCAGGGTTTAGTGTAGCACTAAAAAAAAATCCAATCTCAACAACCACTCTGGGTAAAATGGGGAATAGTACCCTCCTGGCACTATTCAACACGAAGAGAATTACCCTGGGTACCACTGTCTACTCCTCTGTGCAAAAGGATTATTCGAACACTAATCTCAATTAGTCCAGTCTCACAATAGAGGTTTAATAAGTCCCTATCATGGTGTGGCCGATGGTGCCTCAAGGTCCAACACCTCAAACTTAACAGACAAGTCAAAACCTTAATATAACTCTGTATCTATCCTAGGATCTTGGATTACAATTAATCCATTACCCTAATTATACTCACACTCCTAGGATACTGCACCTGCTTCAGGAATGCCAAAACACCGTCAATACTCAGGCCCGTATTTATACTCCGTTTGCGCCGAATTAGCGTCGTTTTTTTCGACGCAAATTCGGCGCAAAACTAACGCCATATTTATACTTTGGCGTTAGACGCGTCTAGCGCCAAAGTATGGGCAAATAGCGTCATTTTTTTGCGTGAACGCCTTCCTTGCGTTAATGAGATGCAAGGAAGGCGTTCCCGTCTAAAAAAATGACAGCGACGCAAATGCGTCGTATTTATACTCCCGGGCAAAAATCACGCCCGGGAGTGGTCGGGTCAAAAAACCCCGCATTTGTGCCACTTTTTAACGCCTGGGTCAGAGTAGGCGTTAAGGGGCCTGTGGGCTCAAAATGAGCCCACAGGTGCCCTCCCATGCCCCCAGGGACCCCCCTGCCACCCTTGCCCACCCCAGGAGGACACCCAAGGATGGAGGGACCCATCCCAGGGACATTCAGGTAAGTTCAGGTAAGTATAATTTTTTATTTTGTTTAATTTTTTTAATTTTTTTTGGTGGCATAGGGGGGCCTTATTTGTGCCCCCCTACATGCCACTATGCCCAATGACCATGCCCAGGGGACATAGGTCCCCTGGGCATGGCCATTGGGCAAGGGGGCATGACTCCTGTCTTTACTAAGACAGGAGTCATTTAAATGGCGTCTGGGCGTCGAAAGAAATGGCGCAAATCGGGTTGAGGCGATTTTTTTGCCTCAACCTGACTTGCCCCATTTTAAGATGCCCTAACGCCATTTTCCCCCTACGCCGGCGCTGCCTGGTCTACGTGGTTTTTTTCCACGCACACCAGGCAGCGCCGGTCTGCTAGCGCCGGCTAACGCCATTCCATAAATACGGCGCCCGCATGGCGCTTCAGAATGGCGTTAGACGGCGCTAAATTTTTTGACGCTAAACTGCGTTAGCGCAGTTTAGCGTCAAAAAGTATAAATATGGGCCTCAGAGTTCAGGAAATTCGACTTCCTCTGGGCACGTTTTAACTATCTCTGGGGCAAATTTAGACTTTCTAAGCCTTTGTGAAGCCATCCTCTGCTACCAATGTCTTGGGGCACTTTGCTCGGTGCTAAATTCCGGTGACAATTATAGTTCAATGAGTGCCCTCCTATGAACCCTTATTTTCAACTGATGCTGACATCCAACTTAATATATTTCAATAACATTAAGCACGTTTGGCCCCACAAGTTGGCTGAGAATGTTTCAGTTCAAAACCATGAATGTTTATTACAAGATTTGCAAAGTTACAACTCAGATCATCAGGATTAATTTTAATTCAATAGCCAAGACATGAACCCTCTAATCAATATCTCCAAAGCAATTCAAAATCATATGAGCAATGACAAACTGTTATAACGTGGTCTCAAATAGAATTGAGCAAACCAGTTCTCCTGTATAGGAGAACTCCCTACACCTCCTATAAAGGAGAACTTCCTACACCTCCCGTAAAGAACTCCCCACACCTCCCGTAAAGGAGAACTCCCTACACTGCTAAGCTAGAGAAGTTAGACAAGTCTAAAGAAAAGTCAAGATATCAGAATTATTCTAGGAAACCTCTGCATCTGAAGGCAAATAGGAAAATAGGAAACAATCTACACCTGAAGGCAAGTGAAAATGCATCTTAATCACTAGTGTGGGAGAGAGTCCTGAGGAAATCTACATCTAAAGGCTGCAAACACGATCCTAAAATGACAGAATTCTAACATTATCAATAACCGTAATTTCTCAAATAGCCCCAATAAAGTGATGACAGAAAAGACACAATGTCAGTCTCATTGAACTATACAAACCTTTTTCACACACAAGCTTCAAACTAGTAGATAAGACATAATGGGCTGCTTGCAATCTAAGGTGCAGGTAAAAGGCTTCCTTTCCATTAAGAAATTCCACAGCATTCTCAAAGAATAAAACATTCTTTTCTGCATCAGAAACAAGAAGAAAATAAGCATTACACATTTTCAATATCAATTTTGCTTTTAGACTAGAAAATAAATGTTCATATTTCACATACCAAAGTGGCAACTAACATGAGCCATTTAAAATACAGGCCTCCGTGGACTATGATCAATCTAAACGTGGAAAGTACACTTCCCATACCTTTGCATGTTGCCTATTAATGTCGATATATATGCAAAGCATTTCATTATGAAAAATCTTCACCACATATACCTTATTGTTAAGGGAAGGACTACATGGGTATGCCGCTTTCTTGTGCCTTGATTGCCAGAAGAAAAGGCGACTCCCTTCTTGTAGCCACGGTGCCGCTGAGCACCATTTGAGACATGTAGAAGCAACGCATGCCTTTAAAAGGTGCACTGAGGCTGCACTGACGACCGGCAGGACAAGCCTTGTATCAGGATGGAACTCAAGGCCCTACAGAAAGAAACAAACAATATACAAGGTCACAGCTTGTAGCTTAGTAGGCCATGTTCCTACACCAGAAAGGAACCAGAAGCATTTGCAACTCAGTTTTTCTTTGGGTTGAAGCGCCTTAATCAGAGGAGAGCAGGAAACTGCTTATAAGAAATGATGGCGCCATGATGAATAGGGGCTGTGTGCTACATGGGAATGTAGAAGAGGGCAACTTGGAAATGTGTAAAAGGAGTTTCCCACCTACTTTCTACTTAGAAGTGATGGGAGACAGAAGTATATAAAAGTCATATCTGCAACATGTGTAGGCCTGGGCTAACAAAAAACCAATATGTATTAGATCGTGGCCTTAAAAAGTGAAATGTAAGTTAATGGTGTAAGGACAAAGGGAGAAGAATGATCAGTCCATCCCAATCACTGACTGGTTGTATGAGTCATTGCAAACGCATATCAAGTACAGTCCAGATTGTGACCCTCCGTGTATGTGTGGATTTCTCAGGTATTATCTGTTTGCCACTTTTCACCCACTAAGCTTTTAATTTGGTTATAACATAGATTTTTGTTCCGGTGTTCGGCAATAGTTCTTAGGGCTGCTTTCCTAGAGCCTGGATAGTAGGGCCTATGGGCATTGCTGCGTTGCTGTCACTGTTGTCAGTCCGTTTTCACCCTCTCACCCACTCTGAATGAAAGCACTGGTGGCTGAACAGCTTTGAAAGGGATGAGGAATAAATGCCCAACTTCAACTGCATTGAGCCATTGTGTGACGCCAGCAAGCCTTATTCCCATTAGTGGAAATTGTGGCAATTGTCTTCCTCAACAAGTGTTTTCAAAAACAGGCAAATACTCATTTGATTTTGCATTAGCTGGAAATCCTGAAATTCTGACCTGGCGTCAATAAAATATTCCAATCCTTTCATACTGTGCCAGCCAAGCCTTACCCTCCACAGCAATGCTGGGGGACCACCTCTCCTCAACCAAACGTCGAATATTTTGTGTACAATACCCCTGCTGTGTTCAGCAATGACTTCCGAAACTTTCGATTTAAAAGCACCTGCTGAAAAGTTCCTTGTGCGTTTAGCCCTCAAGAAACAATTAAAATGTCAAGATACCTCTTGTGATTAATGTTCCTGCTAGAGAGAGAGATGGAAATTTTGCCTAGTGGCAGCTTTGTCTCAACATAAAGTAACATAGAGGGTTAAAATGCCTCCTGCAAAAAACAGAACTATGGGGCATATTTAAGAGATGTGCAGCGCCACTTTTCTTGCACCCCTTAGCACCCCCTAATGCCGCCATGTGTGCGTCATATTTAAAATACAGTGCACCATGGGGGGAGGTAGGGGACTAGTGGCAGAATTTTTTACGCTAGTCCGGCACTTTTCTGGATTAGCGTCAATTTTGACGCTTATCTTGCAAAGCACCCAGAGGCCTATTGTAACCAATGGATGCCTCCTTTTAATGCCTGCTCTTAGCAGGCGTTAAAAGTGCAGCAAAAAAATGACGCAAAGAAATCTAACAGATTTCTTTGCGTCATTTCCTTGACCCCCCTAACGAGGGGATACCCCCTTTGCATACGTTATGCCTGGAGCACCTGGTCCATTCTTCCAGGATCCAAGTCACCCTGTCCTTTTTGCTTTTTGGCCTGAGCCCTGGTTAAAGCAAAAATATGTCCTGGAATGCCCAGCATTGCTGCATGGGCCTCCAACTCCACATCTGACCAAGCTGATGTCTCTAAATCATTCCCTAGTAGACAGTCTACAGGTAAATCTGAGGCAACCACAACTTTCTTTGGACCAGTAACCACCCCCCCAGTTGAGATTTACAACAGCCATGGGGTGGCTAAGTGTGTTGTTGTGAGCATCGGTTACTTGGTACTGGTGACCAAGTAGGTGTTGTTCAGGGTGGATCAGTTTCTCTATTACCATTGTAACACTGGCACCTGTGTCCCTGTAGGCCTGAACCTCAACACCATTTATTAGAGGTAGTTGCTTGTACTTATCCATGTTAAGGGGACAAGCAACTAAGGCGGCTAAATCAATAGCCCCCTCAGAGACTAACACAGCCTCTGTGGTCTCCCTAACAAGACCAACCCCAACTAAGTTACCAAAAGTGAGCCCAGCTACTCCCTTGGATTGGCTATTAGTAGGTTTGCTCCCACCACCACCGCTATTACTAGGGGCACTAGGTGTAGCAGCAGGGGTTGTAGTGGTAGGAGGCTTGGTGCTTTTCTTTGGTAACTGGGATCTGTTGTCCAATGGCCTTTTATTTTACATAAATAGCACCATGGTTTCTTTTCTTTGTTTTGATTTGAAGAGGATTTGGACCCACCACCCCCACCAGAGTGTTTTTGTGGGCCTGATGAAGACTCATTTTTAGATTTGTCCCCATCCTTGTCAAAAGACTTACCATCCTTCTTCTTGCCATCTTTGTCACCCCTTGTATGAACTTTTCTGTTCACCCTTGTTCTGACCCATTTGTCTGCCTTCTTTCCCAATTCTTGGGGAGAGGTCAGATCAGAGTCCACCAGGTACTGGTGCAACAAATCAGACACACAATTATTAAGAATATGCTCTCTCAGGATTAAGTTATACAGGCTTTCATAATCAGTAACTTTACTGCCATGTAACCACCCCTCCAAGGCCTTCATTGAATGGTCAACAAAGTCTACCCAGTCTTGTGAAGACTCCTTTTTGGTTTCTCTGAACTTCATCCTGTACTGTTCAGTGGTTAAGCCATAACCATCTAGGAGTGCATTCTTAAGAACTGCAAAATTATTGGCATCACTTTCTTTTACAGTAAGGAGCCTATCCCTACCCTTTCCACTAAATGATGGCCATAGGATAGCAGCCCACTGCCTTTGAGGGACATCCTGTACAACACAGGCCCTCTCAAGTGCAGCAAACCACTTGTTAATGTCATCCCCCTCCTTATAAGGGGGAACTATCTTATGCAGATTCCTAGAATCATGCTCTTTTGCAGGATGACTATGGGAAATACTGCTGCTGCCACCATGGGTTTCTAAACCCAATTTCTGTCTTTCTCTTTCCACTTCTAAGGACTGCCTATCCAAATCCAGCTGTTGCTTCTTGAGCTTCAGTCTGGTTTGTTCCACTCTCAATCTATTGAGCTCCCTTTCTAACACTCTGTCATCAGGGTGGGTGGGCGGGTCATTCCTTGAAACAGAAGTATGGTGAGAATGAACAGAAGGAGACCTGTCCCTAACAGATGACACCCTAACAGCTTGGCTAACAGAAACATCACTTCTACTATGATGAGAAGGAATACTCTTGCTGTGATGTGAGACAACACTATCAGTATGGTGTGACTGTACATCAGTACCAGCTATGCTAGGTGGCTTGCTAGGGGGCAGGCTGGAAAGCTTCCCTCCCACATCTTTTGCTAGGGTGCCCCAGAATCAGAGTGGGAACCATCAGCTAATTTCTCACCAGAAGTGCCACCTCTGGCTTTATCTTGTTCAACAAGCATATTAACCAACAGTTCTCTAGAGGGATTCTTCCTTACACTTAAACCTCTTTCTATGCAGAGACTCCTTGCTCCTTTCCAGCTAAGGTGATCATAAGCTTGTTTGGACAGATCAACAGTTTGGCCTGTGCCAGACATTTTAGAAAGTGTTTAAGTGATAGAAAAAGTGAGAAAAAGTTTTTCAGAACTTTTGGAAAGACAGAAAAAAACTTTTTTAACTTTTTAAGAACTTTTTAGAAAGTTTAGAGGTACTTTTCAGCACTTTAGAAAAGAAGTGAGAAAAGAAATGCAAAACTTTTTGGTTAGGTGTACATACACTGAACTTGTTTTGTATATTTTTGTCTTATGAAAAGTACAATGACAAAAGTGGTAAGTAGTTGCAAGTACTTATCCCACCGCTGCACAACCAATGTAGGAGGCTGGACTGGCTTGTAGTGAGTACCAAGGGGTACTTACACCTTGCACCAGGCCCAGGTATCCCTTATTAGTGTATAGGGTGTCTAGCAGCTTAGGCTGATAGATAATGGTAGCTTAGCAGAGCAGCTTAGGCTGAACTAGGAGACGAGTGAAGCTCCTACAGTACCACTAGTGTCATATGCACAATATCATAAGAAAACACAATACACAGATATACTAAAAATAAAGGTACTTTATTTTTATGACAATATGCCAAAAGTATCTCAGTGAGTACCCTCAGTATGAGGATAGCAAATATACACAAGATATATGTACACAATACCAAAAATATGCAGTATAGTATTAGAAAACAGTGCAAACAATGTATAGTTACAATAGGATGCAATGGGGACTCATAGGGATAGGGGCAACACAAACCATATACTCCAAAAGTGGAATGCGAACCACGAATGGACCCAAAACCTATGTGACCTTGTAGAGGGTCGCTGGGACTGTAAGAAAACAGTGAGGGTTAGAAAAATAGCCCACCCCAAGACCCTGAAAAGTGAGTGCAAATTGCACTAAAGTTCCCCAAAGAGCACAGAAGTCGTGATAGGGGAATTCTGCAGGAAAGACCAACACCAGCAATGCAACAACAATGGATTTCCAGACGAGAGTACCTGTGGAACAAGGGGACCAAGTCCAAAAGTCACGATCAAGTCGAGAGTGGGCAGATGCCCAGAAAATGCCAGCTGTGGGTGCAAAGAAGCTGCTACTAGGAAGTAGAAGCTGAGGATTCTGCAGGAACGACAAGGGCTAGAAATTTCTCCTTTGGAGGATGGATGTCACATGTCGTGAAGAGTTGTGCAGAAGTGTTTTCCTGAAGAAAGACCGCAAACAAGCCTTGCTAGCTGCAAGTTGTGCGGTTAGGGTTTTTGGATGCTGCTGTGGCCCAGGAGGGACCAGGATGTCGTCAATTGCGTCAGGGGACAGAGGGGGCGCCCAGCAAGACAAGGAGCCCTCTCAGAAACAGGCAGCACCCGCAGAAGTGCCTGAACAGGCACTACGAAGTGGAGTGAAACGGTGCTCACCCGAAGTTGCACAAAGGAGTCCCACTTCGCCGGAGGACAACTCAGGAGGTCGTGCAATGCAGGTTAGAGTGCTGTGGACCCAGGCTTGGCTGTACACAAAGGATTCCCTCGGAAAGTGCACAGGAGCCGGAGTAGCTGCAAAAGATGCGGTTCCCAGCAATGCAGTCTGGCGTGGGGAGGCAAGGACTTATCTCCACCAAACTTGGACTGAAGAGTCACTGCACTGTGGGAGTCACTTGGACAGAGTTGCTGGATTCAAGGGACCTCGCTCGTCGTGCTGAGAGGAGACCCAGGGGACCGGTGATGCAGTTCTTTGGTGCCTGCAGTTGCAGGGGGACGATTCCGTCAACCCACAGGAGATTTCTTCGGAGCTTCTAGTGCAGAGAGGAGGCAGACTACCCCCACAGCATGCACCACCAGGAAAACAGTCGAGAAGGCGGCAGGATCAGCATTACAGAGTTGCAGTAGTCGTCTTCGCTACTTTGTTGCAGTTTTGCAGGCTTCCAGCGCGGTCAGCAGTCGATTCCTTGGCAGAAGGTGAAGAGAGAGATGCGGAGGAACTCAGATGAGCTCTTGCATTCGTTATCTAAGGAATTCCCCAAAGCAGAGACCCTAAATAGCCAGAAAAGAGGGTTTGGCTACTTAGGAGAGAAGATAGGCTAGCAACACCTGAAGGAGCCTATCAGAAGGAGTCTCTGACGTCACCTGCTGGCCCTGGCCACTCAGAGCAGTCCAGTGTGCCAGCAGCACCTCTGTTTCCAAGATGGCAGAGGTCTGGAGCACATTGGAGGAGCTCTGGGCACCTCCCAGGGGAGGTGCAGGTCAGGGGAGTGGTCACTCCCCTTTCCTTTGTCCAGTTTCGCGCCAGAGCAGGGCTGAGGGGTCCCTGAACCAGTGTAGACTGGCTTATGCAGAAATGGGCACCATGTGTGCCCATGAAAGCATTTCCAGAGGCTGGGGGAGGCTACTCCTCCCCTGCCTTAACACCATTTTCCAAAGGGAGAGGGTGTAACACCCTCTCTCTGAGGAAGTCCTTTGTTCTGCCTTCCTGGGCCAGGCCTGGCTGGACCCCAGGAGGGCAGAAACCTGTCTGAGGGGTTGGCAGCAGCAGCAGCTGCAGTGAAACCCCGGGAAAGGCAGTTTGGCAGTACCAGGGTCTGTGCTAGAGACCCGTGGGATCATGGGATTGTGCCAACAATGCCAGGATGGCATAGAGGGGGCACTTCTATGATCTTAGACATGTTACATGGCCATATTCGGAGTTACCATTGTGAAGCTACACATAGGTAGTGACCTATATGTAGTGCACGCGTGTAATGGTGTCCCCGCACTCACAAAGTCCGGGGAATTGGCCCTGAACAATGTGGGGGCACCTTGGCTAGTGCCAGGGTGCCCACACACTAAGTAACTTAGCACCCAACCTTTACCAGGTAAAGGTTAGACATATAGGTGACTTATAAGTTACTTAAGTGCAGTGTAAAATGGCTGTGAAATAACGTGGACGTTATTTCACTCAGGCTGCAGTGGCAGGCCTGTGTAAGAATTGTCAGAGCTCCCTATGGGTGGCAAAAGAAATGCTGCAGCCCATAGGGATCTCCTGGAACCCCAATACCCTGGGTACCTCAGTACCATATACTAGGGAATTATAAGGGTGTTCCAGTATGCCAATGTAAATTGGTAAAATTGGTCACTAGCCTGTTAGTGACAATTTGAAAGAAATGAGAGAGCATAACCACTGAGGTTCTGATTAGCAGAGCCTCAGTGAGACAGTTAGTCATAACACATGTAACACATACAGGGCACACTTATGAGCACTGGGGCCCTGGCTGGCAGGGTCCCAGTGACACATACAACTAAAACAACATATATACAGTGAAATATGGGGGTAACATGCCAGGCAAGATGGTACTTTCCTACACTGGCGCAGGCATAATATAGCGCAAAAGGTTACAAAGTGACGCAATGCATGCATTGCGCCTCTTTGTATATATGGCACTGCGTTTTTGGCCTTCTGACGCCCCATTAGTGTAAAAAAATGACACTAATGTGGTCTTAGAGTGGCACGAGGGGCTCTTAAATATACCCCTATGGCAGTGCTTAATTTGTGCTTGTTGTTTCTTGTGCAGAGCACCCACATTTATTTTTGAGGGCCTGTGCTTATTTTTCTGCCTCAAGCATTTACTGTGAGAAAAAGACACATATGGGAAAGACGGAGGAAGAGAAAAACAAAAAAGCGTCACAATAGGAAAAAGCAAAAATCTACAAGAGTGAGCTGAAGGGGCAGGGAGTGCCTGTAAATGGTTTGAAGAGGCCCGAGATGGCTTCAGGATTATGCTGCCTCTGTAGTCCGTGTTCACACATTTAATTGCACAAGCTGCGTGTTTTAAGAGGAGCACTTTGGGCACCGGCACCTTTTTATTTACAAATTAAGCACTGCCCTATGCAGCATATTTGAAAAAAGTGGCACTGCAGACAGTGCTGCGCCACTTTTCTTGCACCCTTTAGCACCCCCCCAACGCCACCATGTGTGCGTCATATTTAATATACGGCGCACCATGGCGGTAGTTTGGAGATTAGCATCAGAATCTTTTATGCTAGACCGGCGCTTTGCAGGATTAGCATAAAAAATGTTGATGCAAATCCTGCAAAACACCCAGAGGCCCATTGTAACCAATGGAAGCCTATTTTTAATGCCTGCTGTGAGCAGGTGTTAAAAGCGCTGAAAAAAAATGACGCAAAGAAATCTGTCAGATTTCTTTGCGCCATTTTTTTGAACGCCCCCAACAAGGGGATGCCCCTTTTGCATACATTATTCCTGGCGCAGGCATAATGTAACATAAAAGGTTACAAAGTGCCGCAATGCATGCATTGCTCCACTTAGTAAATATCGCGCAGCATTTTTGTCCTTCTAACGCCACATTAGCTTAAAATAAATTACACTAATGTGGCGTTAGAATGGCACTAGGGGCTCTTAAATATGCCCCTAGGGGGCACATTTGAAAAAAGTGGTGCTGCACACAGTGCTGCACCACTTTTCTTGTGCCCCTTAGCGCTGCCCTAACACCACCATGTGTGCGTTGTATTTAAAATATGGCACAACATGGCAGTAGCTTGGACTAGTGTCAGAATTTTTTATGCAAGTTCAGTGCTTTGCAGGATTAGCGTCAATTTTTATGCTAATCTTGCAAAGCACCCAAAGCCCATTGTAGCCAATTAAAGCCTCCTTTTAATGCCTGCTCTGAGCAGGCGTTAAAAATGCCGGAAAAAATGACGCAAAGAAATCTAACAGATTGCCCCTATATTTTATGTGGCTAGCTGAGTGGATTAGTAAAGCCATCCTTTACAAGTGCTTTAAAACACATGAATGTATGTGAAAGGGGAGCGATGGAGAGATGAGGGGCACATTTGCCGAGTGGTAGTGAGTGAAACCGAGGAGGAGGTCATGGGATGGGGAGGCGCCACAATCAATTGTCACACAGGGCGCCACCGGTCCTAAAGCCGGCCCTGCCCGCAGCACGAGAGACTATGCAGCAAGATTGACAGGGCCCAACTAACAAGTTGACGGTGAAACCTAGGCCTCCCCTCTGATCCCCGGTGCACCTGCTATTGGGCAAAATGCCAGTGATCCAGAGAGGGGCTCAATGCCGACTTACTGGAGGCGCCTCACGCACCTGAGCATTAAGAGGGCACCATCAAGTGGTGATTTACGCGGGGCACTGCAATGACCAAAGGGGGGCCCCAGGGCTACCCCCAACACATTAGCCACCCGCTAAGAGTAATAGTGGGGTGGCTCACAGCTGAGACGGCATGAGCTTCAGGGAACAGTGGGCATACGCCGGCCGGATATACTGGGTGGGGGTCGTGTGTGCACCCTGTAGCCTCGAAATACATGCATTCCAAGGAGCCCAAGCCACAGCATGAATGGAGAAGAGGGTTTAGCAGTATCAGAGATAAGGGGGACCACACAGTTGTTGACAACACAAAAATGAGTCTATCCACAGTTGATTGAATGGGTGGGGGAGCACCTCACCTATTGCAGTCAACCACTATGGGCAAGTATAGGGCAGCACATTCGCACCCCGCCAGCACCATTACTCAATATACTACACCCCGTCCAACAACACAGTGGCTTACATGACAAGGAGGCGAAGATGCAGGGTAAGAACAATGCAAGAAAGATCCAGAGCTGTCGAGAGCCGAACTGTTAGCTGCTATTTATGGCACCATAACAACATTAGAGAATAAGATAGAGACAATATCCATTGAAGTTAATCTCCTGCATGCAGAATTAAAGAAGGTGGCAGAAAAGGTAAAAACGGCTGAGGGCAATATCACAGAACTTCAAGGGGAAGCTACAGCACTTAAACCGCAAATGGCCCAAATGACCACAGCTGGCGCAGATTTGGAGCACCACGTGGAGGATCCGTAAGGTCACTCTCGCTGAAGTAACATTTGTGTGTTGGGGTTCCCCAAACAAATAGAGGGAAGAGAGGCGGAGAGGTTCCTGGAAAACTTGGTCAGTACAGAACTGAAACCCCAGGCCTGTCACAATTCTTTATTGTGGAGAGGGTGCACAGGGCCTTTGTCCCCCCCTCCGCTACCCGGTGCTCCTCCTAGAGGCCTTATTGCAAAACTCAATTATAAAGACAGAGTCTGCATATTGCAGGCAGCCCATGAACAACAAGTCCCGCAACTTGGTAACAGCCGCATAGCTATCTATCCCGATTACACAAAGCAGGTGCAAGCTCCTTCCAAGCAGTCAAACAAAAACTGAAAGTCCTACACCTGCAGAATATGCTGTTGTACCCAGCACGGTGGAAGGTCCTGTTCCAAGGGAAGGTGATTTTCTTCGACCATCCTGAAGATGTCTGGGAGTGGTTGGAAATGAGGACTGTGTCTACCCTCCTGTGACCTGATCTTCCTCAGAAGCAGATGCAAAGCTTCCGCTCATGAGGGGGAGGGAGACACAGGTTCCGCACACTGCGGAAAACTCCCCATACGGACCCAATCAGCCCACCAAGAGTGACAATCAGTGATGATGGGACGATGCGGATACAAGACACTGAGGAACATAGTCTGGGGCCGAGCATTATCATGCAGACACCAGACCCTGAGGCTCAAGGTGGGACAGCAGATACTCAGTTGGATGTCATACTGGATACCATGGTGGCGGCGGAGTCGAAGATGGGGAAATTGTGAGAACTATGCACTGTACTTCGTTCAGATTCCAGGGATGGGGGTCAGAGGCCCTCAGGAGGCTAGAAGTGGTTTGATGCATTAGTGGTGTGGGGGCCTAGATCATGTAAGAGACACTGGAATATGATACACAATGGGTGTGACAGGAAAGGGGTCCTGGTGCACCCACGCTTGGAAGAAATTAGTATTTGAAGCTTGTCATGCACGGTGATTGGATGTGAGCAAGGAGAAAAAATAGACTGTGCAGGCTGGGAGTTAATTGGCAGGAGGGCAGCCTTAGTCCCAGTTGGACCAAAAAAGGAGATGCTATGCAGGTCCTGGGACAGTTTGTGGGTGGGCATATATAGGCCTCTAGATGCACTTTGTAAGTCGGAGGGTGAGAGGGGAGGGAATGTTGTTTTTGTTATGACTATTCAGTTCAGCAATTTGATGTAAGGTGGTCTAAAGCACAGTCGACATACATGAGATGGTGAGGACACTGACAGTTGTGCACTGTGGGTGATGGGGGGTAGTTATAGATTCCTGATATGGAACGTCTTGGGGATGAGCTCATACACAAAAGGATATCGGATACTCTCCTTCCTGAAAAGGCATAGGATTAGTATAGCAAGCCTTCAGGAGACGCATCTAGATGATGCGCAGCCAGGTTGGAGAAAACGTGGCCAGGTCAGGTCTATCACTCCTCATTCTCTACCTACACTAGAGGCACACTCATTTTTGTGGTGCCAGGTCTCCCCTTTTCACTGACATACATGGAGGCGGATGTGACAGGGAGGTACGATCTTGTAAAAGGGTTCTTGTATGGTCAACCGGTGACACTACTTAACACCTATGCCCCTATTATAGATGACCGGACCTTCTTCCTAGCCATGCAGGACGTGGCAGAACAGGAGGAAGGGGACCCCACTACTCTGGATGGGTGATTTTAATTGTGTCTTGGATGGCTCTATAGATAGGTCCCCCCCCCCCAGAGCGAATACAAAGTCCCTCATGACTGCGACGCTTAAAGAGGTCATGCACAACATGGGTTTAGTAGATATATGGAGGGAGAGAAACCCAACCCAAATACATGCCATTCAACCACACACAACACGTTCAGTAGGCTGGATAGATATAACACATATGGGCCGCATCATCTCAGATCACTCACGTGTGTTGCGAAATGTCTTGGTGCAGACCCATTTCGGGGGCCAGATATTGGAGGATGTCCTCGAAAGTGCTAACATATCCGCTGGGGAAGGAAACAAAGACACAGAGTGACCAACTATTTGACCAAAAACTGGGGCACCATGAAGCATAGGGCCACAGACTGGGAAACCCTGAAGGTTGTAGAATGGGGGTCATGTATGGGGCTGACATGTGGTATAAGCAGACAATTGCAGTCAGAGTTGTGTAGTGAGGAAACACACCTGGCATCACTATAGGTCCAGGACCTGATTCGCAAGGACCGGCAGGCATAAGAGAGAGTGTGCACAGGCGTATAGGTGACAGTTGGGACCGGCTAGACAAGTTCACACTTAAAAAATACAGACGACAATTACATAGAGAGGCAGATAAGTCAGAGAGCCTCCTAGCATGGATCTTATATAGGGAAACTCTGCCACCAACATAACATACCTAGCTACGGTGGACAGGAATGTGGTGGCCACAAGGGAGGGTGTAGTGGAGGCATTCAAGGCACACTTACAGGTAGTGTATACCTCAAATCCTGATATCGCTCCAGACCGCTACACACCATTTTTGGAGGATTTAGACATGTTGAAACTACTGGATGGGACGATTGAGGAGTAGGAAGCTCTGTTGGAGCTTGAGGAACTTAGGGCAGCATTAAAAATGCTTTCCCGGTAAAAGCCCCAGGTGGGGATGGCTTCACCACCGAATTCCGCCAGCTACACACAGCAGAGACCACAAAACATCTGCTGGAAATATTCCACTAAGCAAGAGATACAGGGTTGCTCCCACCAACTATGAGCAAAGGGGAGATATGCATGTTCCTGAAACGTGGTGGGGATACAAAAAACACAGCAGCGTACCGGCCTAACAATAATCAACTCAGTTGTAAAAATACTGTGTAAATTGTTGGCGAACCATTTGGCTCTACATATGATTACCCTCAAACCTGAGGATCAGTGTGGCTTTCTCCCAGGCTGTAGCACGGGTATGAATCTAAGATTAACTAATGTATGCCACGAGGTGAGGGGACTAGATACAGAAATGGCACTAGTCTCTATTGACCTAGAAAAAGCTTTTGATACGGTCGACTGGGGTTATTTATTAGAAGTCCTGAGGGTGGCGGGCTTCAGACCCCAGTTTCGTAGATGGGTTAAGTTGCTATATACGGACCCAGTCGCTAGAGTGCGTGTGGGACAAACACACTGAGGCGTGGACATTGGGACGGCAACACTGCAGGGATGCTCGTTGTCTCCACTCCTCTTCACCATGGCAATAGAACCATTGGTGGTGAAAGCACGGCAGGAACTACAAGCATGAGACATACAGGTAGGAGAAATGCGTCATATTATTTCACTGTATGCGGATGGTGTGCTATTTTAGATCTCGTCCCCTCAGCTTGCATTGCCGGTGCTCCTACGTCTGCTGGATGAATTTTCAGGGCTTAGAATTAACAGGGCCAAGTCCTTGATGTTCCCCATGGCCTCACTGAGTGGGACATCAGAGGAGCACCTCCCGGTCTTAGGATTAAGCAGGGAATTAGTGTATTTTCAGTATCTGGGGATCCAGATGGCCCTCTCCCAAGCCCAACAATACCATCTTAATATGGGTAGGATACTAGACTCCCTTAAGACCTCAGTGACCTTCTGGAATACACACCCCTTATCATCAATGGGTAGATTAGCCATTTCTAAAATGGTGCTCCTCCCCCACTGCCTATATGTACTCCAGAACTCGATGTGCCACCTCCCAGCACGTGTATTTTGACAATTGAACTCACTATTTACTTCCCTACTTTGGGAGGATAGTCGGAGTAGGGTGTCATTGGCCACATTAACCAAACCATACCATTGGGTGGGCTGGAGGTCCCACGCCTGATCCTACATTATTATGTTTCCCACTTACAGCATGCAGCATGGTGGCTAAACCCCAAAGCTAAATGGGAAACGCGACTTTTGGCAGGGATGGTAAATACAAATTGTCCACCCAAGCTACTTCTGGAGGGGGCGAGTATGCCTAAAGACACCCCGCATATAGTGTGCCAGACGGCCAGGCTGTGGCAGCGGTTTGTTGTGATAGTAGTAAAACGTGCACCATTTCACAGGGAACACCCGATATGGATCTTAAAACTAGTCAGGCAGATGATAACTTAAATGTCCTTCTGGGCATGGAGTTGGGGGGCGAGGGGGGATGAGAGGGGTTATTGTGAGCAATGGGGAAACCTTTACCCTGACGACTACTTTATATCGTTTTAAAATGACAGTGTGGCGATTACTCACCTATGGCTCGGGCAGGCATTTAATCGCGCATCTCTATAAGGCTATGCGATTAGATGCAAAAGGAGAGCCTACGCAGACCCATGCGGCCTGGGACGTTGACTATGCCCCAATCTGCAACACAGTTTGGGACCGCATCTGCGAATTGACGCGGACAGTGGCCGGTACTGCCCGATTCCGATTGATAGATTATAATTTCCTGCAAAGGATTTATGTGACACCCAAAGATATCCATCACATGGCACCGACGAGATTTGACACTTGCCCTCGTTGTAATACGGAGGGGAGGACTTTCTACACAGGGCGTGGAACTATAGAGCAGTATATAACGTCTGGGAACAAGTCGTGGACAAGATGGTACGTGCCACATATCTGCCCATAGGTCTCACACCTCAGTGTTGCTTGTTAAGTATTTTCAAGTGCCTGAAAGGTCAAAACATGACATAAAAATGTGGGTAGCTGGACATGGTATTAGCGCGGCATAGAATTGCTATAAGATGGATGTCGCAGCACGCCCTGACAATTGATTTTTGGCACAAGGATGGGGTAAAGTGGTCCCTAGCGGAAGAGGCACGTATAAGGCTCAGCGGAAGGGACAACAAACGGGAAGAGGCGCTTATTACCTGTCAGGCACTGTGCGATAAATTGTTAGAACGTGGACATGAAACGACAACAGACTCAGACAGTAGTAACATCTCAGATGAATCGGGAGATGCAGCCTCAGAGAGGGCGGGAATCAGACTATTGTATGGCTAAAAGAGGATCCACTCATGGACAGCTATAGATATCACGTGCTGAATGTACATAAGACGACTTGTTACTTTATGGTAAAATGAAAATATTAAAAAAAGAAAAAGAATTGCCAACAAGTTGTCCCCAAATAGCAGCCAGCCAGTTTCTGAAAATGAACGCATACTACCACATATAGACTAAGAATCTTTGTAAAATAGACTCAAAACAAGACTTTTACATTTTCATGAAACAACATTTCTTCTCCAAAAATACCAGCTTTTCATTTAGCAAATACGTCCTTTCCAATCGTTGGCTATCATTTCCATGAAGTATTCCCATGCAGTACTGCCAAAAATTGACATATCCTAACGCAGAGGTCTTCAAACTGGGGGGCGCCCCCCCCCTAGGGGGGCCTCAAGTGATCCCAGTGGGGGCCCCAGACTCTGGCCAAAATAAATATTATACAGATAACAGGCCTTTGTTTTAAGCAGAAGCATATTATTGCAGTTTTAAAAAGGTAACAATACCTAACTGCAATGTTTCAATAGGTTTAGACATATTTAAACATTGCCATGTTTACAAAATAATTGTATAAAATTCTGACGGAGGGGCCCAATGATTTTTATTTTTCAACTGGGGGGGCGCGGCATTAAAAAGTTTGGCGACCTCTGTCTAACGTTTATATACATTTAACATTATCATGCACCGGGGACTTTCATCCAATCACTAGGACTCCTAGCAGTGTTATGCTAGGGATAGCCATAAGGGTGTTGTGTACCCGCAGAATCACAAGGAATACTTACACCATTATGCCAAGGTCCCAATAATATCATTTTATTATTACATACTTAATATAAGACAACGAGTACTAACACATGCAAAAATGAATTTTAGACGCCACCTATATTTTGGAAAAAGAATGTGTTTGTTAAATGATGCTTTATCTATGTATTTATTTAGTTAGTTTGAGGGGTTTCTACAGCCAAACATGACCCTAAGGCAGAGGTCTTCAAACTGGGTGGCGGGCCCCCATAGGGGGGCCTGAAGTGATCAGGGGGGGGCAGACTCTGGCCAAAATAAATATTATACAGATAACAGGCTTTTGTTTTAAGCAGAAGCATGTTATTGCAGTTATAAAAAGGTAACAGCACTTAACTGCAATGTTTAAATAGGTTTAGACATATTTAAACATTGCCATGCTTATAGACTAATTGTGAAAAATTCTGAGAGGGGCCCAATGATTTTTATTTTTTAACTGGGGGGGCGCAGCCTTAAAAAGTTTGGAGACCTCTGCGGCCTAAGGTATCAAAGCGCTATGCAATAAACACAAAAGCATTTATCACCATAGTTGGTGTTTACACGTTATGAAAAGTTAACAAGCGTCTTATTTACATTCTGCTGGTTAAATTGGATGTATACATGTCTCCATATGTAAGGTGTTATTACTAATTACACGTTCATAGAGGTTACCCATCACTCAATGACCCTTTGTAGCCTCAAGTGAGTGTAGACACATTACCGTTTGTACTTAACATATACAGATAACTCCCTTGTAGGTTAAGAATACATATGTTTGGCCTTTATGCTGTAGTCCAGTGAAGTATGTGGGTGGGAGACTGGGAGGAATCCTGCCCTGTGGGTGGGTTTTGTATGGCGGGAGTCGGATGGTGATGAGGGGCACCTAGATAGGGTTCGATGCTTGTACTAAGCAGCTTACCATGGTATAATGTACAACCATGATGGAGCTAGTGTACGTTTATGGAAGGTGACTCGGTGTCTGTTAGGGCCTAAGTAGCTCTCTAGAAGTAGTGCCTTGATGTCTCTCTTGAAGGTCCTTAAGAACAGGTTAGGACATACCTCCGAAGCCAGGGAGTTCAAGATTCTGGGTGCGTTCCCCAAGAAGTTTGAGCGGTATCAGAGAGGGTGGAGCAAGTGTGTAGACGATATACCAAGACTGCAATTGATGCAATTAATTATTGCTTACCTAAAGAATCTGTCTCTAAATGCCCAAACTATCATCGCAGATATTCAACAGGGCAGCTAGGAATAGTTATCAGAGATTTCCATGTCTACTGCAATTGACAGGTCTAATAAAAACTGTTTTCAGCGCTCAAGTTAAACTTTGGGTCAGGGATGGATCTCATTGCCATCCATTGGACTTAGAAGTGAATTTCAGCTTCAAAGATAAAATAGCTAATGAGGCCATTCCTCCTCCATGAACTGCATCAGCAGTCTTTCTTTCCACTAGTCGTTAAGCGTCATTTCCGTGGGCCTGGAGAACAGTTAATTTATCCAGTCACCAAAACGTCCTTACGCAACCTCTCTGAATTAACTACACCTTTTGAAGTACGTGTGTATTGGAGAATCACTGTACGAAGATTCCTGGACATAGATAGTCTTCTCACCCAGAAGATAATGGATGCAATAGGGCTGGCAGCATAATTTCAGTCAGTGGGTGATTACAGATTCTCAAAACCGGTTGCCTTTGCTAGAGCATTAACTCTACTAGGAAGAGACTTTAAGGCAGTTATGAGGGTTTTACACTATTTCTTATCCTGGTTTGTTGACCTACCACTCTCTCTCTCATACCCCTTTTTCTTTCAGCCATATTACTCACGCTCTCTTCATCTCTTTAAGGCCTCCAGACCTTGCTCAGAAGTATCTAATTCTGCTCGCTTATTCCTCAAAGGTGTAGAAAGGTTTTGCACAACAGAAGCCCTCTGTAAACAACGATTTCAGGAACCAGATCAATGGGAGTCAATCTTCTGTTGCAGCGACTCGCTGTGCAACAAGTAGACGGAGCACAACATGGATGGCGTTAGAGACCAGAAGCTCACCGCCCCACCAGAGGCCTGCTACTCACAATGATCCAGCAAATGAAGGTGAAGAGGAAGAGCTCATTCGACTTAACCTTCACATTGTCCATCCACGTTTGATCAGCCTGTGTTCCACGCAAAATTACATATGGCTTGTAGAGATTCTCCATTTTCTCCCTGTGCCAAATATTAATAAAAATCTGAATCAAGTATATATGCCTCTGTGTATGTATGGGGGGGCGTGGATGTGTGCATGTTTATGAGCGTGTGTGCGAGGGAGAGTGAAAGGGGCAGATAAATAGAATGCCATAGGCTAAAATGAAATGGGTGAATAAATGAGGAGCTATGTGTGGCACACAGACACATATATATGTGGACCATTTTATGGGCTAGCGGAGCCATCCACAGAATTTCAAACCTGCCAGAGCACTGTAAGGTCTACTTAATATTATGCACTTTAAGTACTCCCATGTGCCCCCTTCATGCCATAACCCCACCTCTTCAAACTGAAGATTTTTAGGTATAGACCTACAGGCAGCTTTACCTGCCTTTTGTCGAAAACCTTTTATTTACAGTACAAGATACAGTGAGTGAGTTTTGGGTTAGACTCTTGCTCATGATTGGATGACTTTCTTTGTTTAGCTCCGTTGCTTGTTCCTTAATCAATGGCATTCCACCCTATTTTTGTTTTTGTCCACACCCCTGGGGGATAGCCTCTTTACCATCCTCGCTCTCTTCCCTGGCTCAGGCTCCTGTTTTACTTTTTTATATAATGTTTCTTTATTTTTTCAAGGACCCAGCAGCTGGACATTGCAGGCGGGCAGCTCACTGTTCATGATTTGTTCCCACTCTGTGCTGTCATCTTGCTGTGCTGTCCTCCTCTCTTGCCCATCACTCAGCACACCATTCCCAGTCCTGTCCCCACTCTTTTAAGCTTTTTTGATCATTATTTTTCCAAGGGCCTGGGAGTTGCACTCTGCTACACGGTTACTCACTTCTTTCCCAATGCATGGAAACCAAAGTAGATTATCTTTTTTAATTTACCGCTGCAACACAGCCACCTACCACCTAGTACCAGTAAACTAAAAGTAAAGTAAAAAGATGCCCAACATGTTTGTGCATGTGGTTCATCTCTCAATTATTTTTTTTTTTATTTAAGAAAACTCATGAACACATGGCTACCACACTTCAATGTGCATTTATGGCAGCCACCATATAAGGATTTTTCTTCAAGCATAAAAATAATAATTAAAGTTGGCCTACGTCCATGAGTCACACACGTAGTGGTCATATTAGAATGATTTTTCTACCCTTTAAGAGAAACATGAGATGGCAGCCATGTTTGCTTGCACATGCACAAGGGCCATGTAAGGGAAAAATGATTTGCAAAACCAATACGTTTCACAGGCGAGACCTAGTAGCCTTGGCCAATGCTTGTTATCCACTACCACAGTTTATATGAAGAAAGGATGTCTTTATGTTACCTATTTCTCCTTTAACCATATCTGTTTTGTAATTCACAATCCCTTATCAAGTGTCAGGAGCATACTGCATCCTAAACTTGAGAAATCCCAAGCATTCGTTCTACGATAGAGGGGTTACTGGAAAAAACAGTAGGTCTGTGTGAGATGGCTGTCATGTCTCCTACTCTCCAGATGGGGCTTGCAGTCAGTGCTTAACATGCAAAACAATAAGTGCCCATCGCACACAGCTCTGCTCAGAGGTGCACGGCAGATGCTACTGGATATTGGCCTACCAAAAACCAAGGCTGCTTAGTCCTAAACGCACCTCATGCATCTTTAATCCACTTCTAGATACTCCCTATCCGTTTATCTCTTCTTTGCAGGTTTCTGCTTCCTTCCTTTGTAACTGTTTTCTGTCTTTATGTTCCTCCGCCTTGCCATTTTGTGTGTTTTCCCTCTCGTGGTTTCGGTAAATGTCTGATAGGAAAAAAAACTGCCGGTCCCCAGTGGTCTCCATGGGCAACCACTGACTCAAATTAAGCACTGTTGCCAGTTAATCAGCCTGGAAAGCAATCAAAATTCTAGTTATTGAACTGCCCATGTTCTCTTGCACTTTTACGTCTCATAATTGTTTACAGGCACCTGCTGACCGCTACCGTCATACTCGGTAGACCTTCATCTTCCCTTTCACTTTCCTCTTTCTACCCCGGTTCCTTCCCCATTCCATCACTTTCCTCTACTCTTTCCGTGAGCCACTTCTCCTCAGTGTTCTACTTATCTCCCTCTGCTCTGTGTTCTGCCCCATTTAACCTCCTTTCGCAAATCCCCCTCCTGTTCATCCACACACTTTCCTCCTACTCTCAATCATTGTCCCCTTTGACTAGTACAGACCACTGTAGCTGGTACTGTACCTGTTGTGTTTGGTACTTTGACATACGCCTGTCACTCTCTGAACATCGTGTGGACAATGGCGCCTTGCTAACAGTACCCAAGCCCTTCTCACTTAAAATATTAGATGTGCATTGTGTTTGATGCACACAGTTGGGGACCGTCTCCGGGCTCATTGTGTTTGATGCACACAGTTGGGGACCCTCTCCAGGTTATAACAATGGCATCCACACAAGTGCTCACTCACTGCACTCTGCACTAAAAACTTCTCTGCTATGCCCACCTTCTGCTGGCCTAAACCGTCTTGCTAAAGCTCGTGTGTCAAAAATACTGCATCATGTCTTGCGCACCTCTCTGAACCTGACACGCATCACTCAACTGCCACTGTACATGCCACACCCTTCCTATTTATACAATCAAGCCACTGTTACTGCCCAGGGTAAAATAACTGTTTTGATGCCCCACAAGTGACGGCGATGTCCTTTAAAAATGACAATGAAAAGAACTGCATTGGAAAACCATGTACTATAACATCGTCTCTAGTAAAAATAAGTAAGTGAAACAGGAAATGCAACAGATACACAAAGGTGATGGGAGGATGCTTGCAATTTTAATAACGACTGGAAATCGCTCAGAGTAGCATTCCAACCCACTATTCTTTTGCCCAACGTGCCACCTCAGTTTGGACCCAACAATATGAAAATCAGTCTTGACCCTGCTCCAATGGGAATAGTCCAGACCAAACTGCCAGGCTAAGTCCTCCATGAACTGAAACACAAGAATTCTCACAGTGTGCTTGCTATTTGGGATGGTCCCTACATTAGATAATTGCAACACATAGGGTATTTGGTATTTGCCATGCTCTATACTACCGCACACGGTACACCAACACTTGCCAATCTTCCGGAGGTGTTAAAATAAATTCAAGATGAATACAGGGCTTCCCCAGCCCTGGATTTGAGGATGGAATTAATGGGCAATTTTGCCACTGTGTCTTCAATAATATTAAGTAACCTTAAAGCGGAAGCAGTCACACTAGCAGTGCACATGGGGCTACGGGACATTCCTGCACCGGATCAAGAACGGGAGCTGCCAAACAATATAGCTGAGACCTACTCTAGTATTGCTCGAGATACTCTGGGGGTCACACCAATAAAACCACAATTACAAGGTAGATCTAATAAAGATACTACTAAGCAAACACCTGAAGGTTCTAAAAAGTGCTGGGATAAAAAACAACAAACACCTAAAAAAGAAAGGGGAGAATCTCCACATTCAGAGACCCCCCAGGAAAAGATATAGGCCCGCATTACGACCTTGGTGGGCGGCTGAAGCCACCCGCCAAGGTCTGACTGCCGGGTAGCCGCCAATGTGGCCGCACTCCCGCCGCAGCCATCAGGAGATCCCTGCTGGGCCGGCGGGGATCTCGGCCGCAACATAGGAGCCGGCTCCAAATGGAGCCGGCGGTGTTGCGGCCATGCGACGGGTGCAGTTGCACCCGTCGCGCTTTTCACTGTCTGCATAGCAGAAAGTGAAAAGCTGCACGGGCCCCCAGGGGCCCCGTGGCTCCCTGTACCGCCAGCCTTTTCCTGGCAGTTCAAACGGCCAGGAAAAGGCTGGCGGTAGGGGGACTCATAATCCCCTGGGCAGCGCTGCCCTGGCGGATTAAAACCGTCGGAACCACTGTGGCGGGAAAACACCGGTCCCGACGGTGCGACCGCGGCGCTTCCGCTGCGGTCGTAATTCCCTGTAAAGCACCGCCAGCCTGTTGGCGGTGCTTCCTCCGGACCAGCCCTGGCGGTCTTGGACCGCCAGGGTTGTAATGACCCCCATAATCTTAGAAATACAGATAATATAAAATCACCTGATAGATATCAATATACTGATAAACACCAATCTCGTTCCTTTCAGCACTCACCGGAAAAAAGCAGGGAGAGAGGTGGGCGGTCAGAGCAGCAAACAGAGTACATGAAACCGAGAAAGGACTCAAAACGCTCGACCGAAGTTTCTGTTAAGGAAGAAGAGAAACTTCCCCAACAAAAACGCCAGTTTAAAAAGAAAAATGTGGTAGCAGTTGCAATATGACATGCCATTCAGGAAGAGGGCTTTACTGAAGAACAGGAAGTGGGCACTGGCACTGCTAGACAGTGCAGCAGAGGTCACAATAATTTGCCGGGATCTTTAAGAGCATCTGGAGGTGAAAGCAACTAATGACTTCTTAGAAGTTGAGCCTGCGAACATGCATGTCTCCATGCCCAACAGAGTGTAGAAAATAACTATCTAATTAGAAGGAGACATTGAATGCATAATCAATGGTATTTTTTGGGACCTCATGGTCACCATTTATGACATATTGCTGGCCGAAAAAGATTGACCACCTGAATACGTCCGTGATCTCCCTTATAGAGAAGAGATTATTGAGAAATCCTTCTCGCACCTTGTTCCCAGAAAGCTTGTTGAAATAGAGGCCATTGATTGGGCAGTGGTGCAAGTACCTGCGTTATACTGCAACCATGTAGGGTGGGATAAAGATTCCCTCTATCACGTAATACCAATTAAAAGCAAACCTCAACACCAATAATCAGTAAAGCATGAAGCTAAAGCACCTGTGAGGAAAATCCTCAAACAATTAGAGTAGCAGGGTGTAATTGAACCCTGTGTTTCACCAATGAACAATCCTTTGTCTCCGGTCGCTAAACACTATCATTCACACAGAGTAGTTTTAGACTAAAGACATTTAAACAGTCACACATGCACATGTGCTATACAAAATGCACACAGCACGGCACTTATGAACAATCTAGTGCGCAAAAAATTAGAAATCGGCCCTGGATATTTCCACCGGTTTCTTCTGCCAAAACATACCGCCTGAAAGTAGGAACTTAACAAGTTTCAACACTTTAGGCTTTAAGAAAATTTTGCCGACTCCCACAAGGGTACAGGAACAGTCCTGGACTGTCCTCAGCTCGTGTTACATCTATCTTACATGACATTGACCCTGAGGAATTGTCCTACGGGGACGACATCTACCTTACAGACGGTGACCTCATGCAACATATAAGATGGGCAGCCCACATTGTTGTAGGATTTGCCGAATTCGGCTACAAATTAAATTTAAAAAATAGCCTTCCTTAGTGTCCTATTTTTGGGGTACGAACTGTTGGATGAAGGCAAGAGCCTTGCACCCCAATTTTTACAAAAACATGCACAATTACAACCACCAAACACAATAAAAAAGCACCAGTCCTTATTGGGCTTTTTACATTTTGGCAGAACATACATTCCAGATTATGCACAACGCATTAAACCATTGTATGACTTAATACATCCTACTTTAGCATCAAATTTTGGACAGTCAAACACACATGCATTCTCAGAGAATTAAAAAAAGACATGCTTGAAGCAAAACACCTAAATACGAGGGACAACAAAAACATCTGTTCATCAGAGTAATTGCTCATGCCATTGGTTTCAACTACGTAACATTCAATGAGGGTAAGACCGTCCAAATTGCATACAAATCACATTTGTACTCCACAGCTGAACAACGCTTTGCTGCCACTGAAAAAATACTCACTGCTGTTCAGATGGCTGTTATAAAAAAGAGACCACTGGCCCAGGGGAAATGCACTATTGTCGTATCCCCCATTCCAGCCCTTGAGGCTGTTATTAAAGCTAGTGTTCCAAACACTAAAGCATTATATCCACGTTGGATCCAATGGGCAATGTCTCTGACAGCCACTGATGTTGATTATATTTTTGACTCAAAATTACAAACTCAAGAGTTTTTGCAATATGAACTTGAAATCCAGTTCCTGCAAATACATTGCCTATTGAACAAAATCAGCGAATTTTGTCACTGATGGTTCAGCCCAACCAGCTATAGGCACAAAATATCAATACTCTGCTGCTTGCACCATCATGAATGGATATATGAAGGATGGCAAATTCCATCCACAACAAACTTACACGCAGACCTTAGGGGACTGCACTGCACAGCTTGCAGAACTCAAGGCTCTGGTGATGGTACTGGAACATATGGATCCTGAGCGATGTCGCTGACTGTATGTGATTCGTACTATTGTGTCCAGTCCTTCAATGAAAATCTGCATTACTGGCGCCAGAATGGGCTCACAGATTTCAAAAGGACACACCATTAAACACAGATTTCTGTGATGGAAAGTAGCGGATCTGAAAGAAACACTACCCAATGTCCATATTGTACATACACTAGCACATCGGCAAGTTGGAATACAGGTTGCAGGCGACAACTTGGCTGATGAAGCAGCCAAATCAGCAGTAGCTACAGCTTCTGTTGCTGCAGTATCTTGTTCTAGAACAAAATTGGATGATGAAACACTGGCAGCTGTGAAAGTTTTGGCTGATGGCATGCCCTTACCAAAATCATATCCTGCTAAATACTCCTACCGCATACCATACCTCAATACAGCCCTAGTAGTGACAGAAGGGGTGGGAAATCTTGTGATTCCCAATAAAGACCAAAGACCAGAATTGATCAAAGCAGTGCATGAGGGAGTTGCTTCTGCCCATGCTGGTGGGGCGGCTACAAGTTCACTGTTACAAGCACATTACTGGTGGCCAGGTCTTTACAAACAGATTTATTGTGACATCGGCCACCAAATTAAAGGATTCACTGTTAAACACCCACCACAGACACTCCTCCTAATTTCCAAAAAACCATTACAATGTGTATACTTGGACCATTGTGGTCCCCTGACACCTGATAGTGCATTCAAATATATCTTAGTCGCTGTTGACTCATGCTCCAGATTTCTATGGGTTTGGCCACAACGCTTGGCTGACGCTTGAACTGTTATTAAAGATTTGCAAGTCTTTATCAGCACATATGCTGTTGCTGCTTTCCACTTGGACAAGGGCCCTGCCTTTGCCTCAAGGGCATTCAGGGATGCCATGGCTTCATTAGGGGTCCAACTGCATCACTCCTCTCCATTTCATCCCAAGGGAAATAATGACGTGGAGCGATGAAACCAAGATTTAAAGCAATCCTTAAAAGACAGAGTATTAGGCACAGATCGTAGTTGACTTTCACACCTGTATGAAGTCCAGAAAGCACTTAGGGGCATATTTATACTCCGTTTGCGCCGAATTTGCGCCGTTTTTTTCGACGCAAAATCGATGCAAAACTAACTCCATATTTATACTTTGGCGTTAGACGCGTCTAGCGCCAAAGTTCATGGAGTTAGCGTCATTTTTTTGCGTGAACACCTTCCTTGCGTTAATGATATGCAAGGTAGGCGTTCCCGTCTAAAAAAATGACTGCGATGCTATTGCGTCGGATTTATACTCCCGGGCAAAAATGACGCCCGGGAGTGGGCGGGACTAAAAAACCCGCATTTGCGCCGGATTTTAGTGCCTGGGTCAGGGCAGGCGTTAAGGGACCTGTGGGCTCAGAATGAGCCCAGAGGTGCCCTCCAAAGCCCCCAGGGACACCCCCTGCCACCCTTGCCCACCCCAGGAGGACACCCAAGGATGGAGGGACCCACCCCAGGAAAGAGAAGGTAAGTTGTGGTAAGTATTTTTTTTTAATTTTTATGTGGCATAGGGGGGCCTGATTTGTGCCCCCCTACATGCCACTATGCCCAATGACCATGCCCAGGGGACAGAAGTCCCCTGGGCATGGCCATTGGGCAAGGGGGCATGACTCCTGTCTTTGCTAAGACAGGAGTCATTTCAATGGGGGATGGGCGTCGTAAAAAAATGGCGCATATCGGGTTAAGACGGTTTTCTTGCCTCAGCCTGACTTGCCCCATTTTTAGACGCCCAAACGCCATTTTTCCCTACGCCGGCGCTGCCTGGTGTACATGGTTTTTTTTCACGCACACCAGGCAGCGCCGGTTGGCTAACGCCGGCTAACGCCATTCAATAAATACGGCGCCTGCATGGTGCTTCAGAATGGCGTTAGCCGGCGCTAATTTTTTTGGCGCAAAACTGCGTTAGCGCAGTTTTGCGTCAAAAAGTATAAATATGGACCTTAATAATTTGCCCAGAAGGTCCCTGGGGGGCGTACTTTATACAAATGCCTTTTCAGAACACAAATGTATGTTCCTGATCTTGATGGTCCTGGCGTGGAAGTGGCAGAAACAGTTCCATGAAGACAACGCATCTGCCAGTGCTGCCACCTTGGGAATAAGGGATGTACCAGTAACATCTACCGGCTGGATTTCAAAACTTGGGGATCTAGTGCGTAAAAAGATTGCTGTGAAAAAGGAGTTTGGTCCTTCTTATCTTGCACCGGTTCCAGTCCTGAGAATACATGGTACAGAACTGTCATACTTCCACCGCTGCCTGGTTCTAAAGAAAATATCACAAAATAAGATTATGGATGGAGTCTTGAAACTTTTCAAACACTCACCCCCAGTCAAAGATCTGGGTTTAATCCATTGTTATTTTGCTTGCCACGTCAACCCAGTTTGGACTCAACTATATGCAAATCAGTCTTGATCCTGCGCCCTATGGGAGCAGCCCAGCCTGAACTGCAAAGCCAAGTCCTCCCTGGACAGGATTCAAGCATCCTGGGACCGGTTCCAGGGTATCACCCTTCATCAGCCAGGCTAGCTTGAATCCAGTGGCGCAGCAATCAAGGGACCCACCTCTGGGCATACCCTAGCCACTTAAGGTGCACAACGCAATGTCACAAAATAAAATGATGGATAGAGTGTTGAAACTTTTCAAACACTGACCCCAGTCACAGATCTGGGTTTAATCCATTGTTATTTTGCTTGCCACATCAACACAGTTTGGATCCAACTATATTCAAATCAGTCTTGACCCTGCTCCCTATGGGAGCAGTCCAGTCTGGTCCTAAAGAAAATCACTTCATCTCCATCGACAATGTCAAGCTACACCATGAGGCCGATCCTGCACAGAAGACCTAGGGGACTTCTGGGTAGTACCCCAAGCCCTCTCACTACAGATCAAGATGTTCCTCTACAGGTTTTCAGCAGCAACGCTGATTCCTCTCCTAGCTTTGGGAATGTGGAAAATGAGCTTTCATTGGTTCCCCTAACTTCTACTTCCATGAATAACACGAATAATATTGATACATTTTATTCTAATTCTATGCAAACGGATGGCATAGTCTACTATGAAACACCAAGGGAGTCTTCTGCAAGTTCTCCTCTTCCAAATACATCGCCAGTTTTTGCACAAACTGCTTCTGGATATTTTGCTGTCGTGAATGACACTTTCACTGACTCATCTGACTCATCTGCCTCTACTGCAACAGAATGGTCAAGAGCACGTAAGCTTATAAATTGGATCAAAATTAACTACTTTATCCTCCCATGGAACAACTTATGGTTCTTATTAACTGCACTTGCCTTTGTCCTTTGGACTGGGTTTGTCATTGTTTTCTTTTTACTTATTCATGGTCATTACCTTCCTGAACGCTATACAGTTGAACTGGTGGATGAGGTCTTAAAACCAAATTTTTCATCATACAAAGTCCGCAGAGACTTATCCCTAGTGAACATTTCTGCCATACCAATTCCTGATGGGATTGTTTGGGATAAAGTATTATTTGATATATATGGACCAACGGAGGTCATTCAAATTCCGTATGTATTCAAACTTTCTGTGAACGATGTAATTACACCCGGAGTAGTTCCTGATGATTGGGATGTGAAAACCGTTGATTCCATGATGTCTGATGTACAGTATTATACAGGGTTTGAAAATGAAGATGTGTATCAATCCAGAGAAAATTACAGAGATATGTTCTGTTATAATTATTATGGACATCATTTTATTCACAGAGGAAGTACCCCAAAGACTATTGTTAAGCACACAGTGGGAACACTGTCCGACTCCACTAGTGGGGAGTTCCAAAATGTATACTGAAAAGTTTGCATATTTTTCTGAGCACAATTTAAAAAATGATGAGTCGTATTATTTCAAATTGTCAGTGGTGGAAAGTCAACATATTCTATTTACAGACACAAAATTAATTTATTCTGATTCCTTTGTTTCCCGGTTGGCTATAGAAGGCTATGAGTAATGGTTGAAGTCGATTGACTTGAAAAGTGTGTGGGGAAATGAAAACTGGCAAATAAGGGGAAAGGAAGCTTTATTTAGGGCATGCCTTATGCCTGTTCAAATTATATTTTTAAATGAAACAGTACAACAGACAAGTTGTTTAGGCTTAGCAAGAATTAAGGAATTGAATGAGCCCAGTATTCCAACAGCTGCAAAATTTTACAAATGGCAAAAATATATAAACACATCTGAAGATAAGATCGATGGATGGGTCCACAATGGAACATTCAACACATCACTTTCACATCCAGGTGGGTGCTTATTGTGGCCAGCAGGCACTAATGGGTGCTATAGACGTTTTGCAAACTCCACAGGGGGTTTTAGAACAAATAGGCTGGACCCTAGCTATGCGTCCTCAGAACTCTCGGGCATAGTGACAACATATAGGGCCTGATTCTGACCTTGGCGGTCTTTTCGCAAGACCGCCGAGTTACCGCCGCGGTAAAGACCGCCGACCGCGGCGGTATGCCGCTGCGCGTATTCCGACCGCTGGGAGCGTTCCGCCGGAATACCGCCAGCAGCCACACTGGCGGTCGGCGGGAAAGTGGAGACTGGTCAACCTCCACCGCCACGCCAGCAGAACACCGCCCCCAGAATTACGACCCACATTTCTGTGTGGCGGTCTTCTGTTGGCGGTCTTCTGTTGGCGGTCACGTCCCTATGGCTCCCGTCGCCTCCCGGAGGACCAACGCACAAGGTAAGTTGATCGTCCGTGAGGGGAGGGGGTGGGGGGGTGTTGTGTGATGTGTGCGTGCATGGGGGTGTGTAGAGGGGGTGTGTGAGTGCGTGCATGCGGGCGGGGGGTGCTGCTGTGCCTTTGGGCAATGTGTGTAGTTCGGCGGGTGCGCATGTCGGCATGTATGTGCGGGTATGTGCCCCCGTTGTGTATGTGTGTGTGTAGGGGGTGTGCATATGTGCATGTTGGGGGTGCGTGCATGTCGGGGTGCGTGTATGTGCATGTCGGGGTGGGGGGGGCAGGGGGTTCGTACCACCTCTGGGGGGTGGCAGGGGGGTGGAGGGTGTGGGGGGAGGACTCGTGGGGGGCAGTGGGGGGTGGGGGAGACCCCTATCAGTGCCAGGGAAGGAATTCCCTGGCCCCGATAGTGCCTACCGCCATGGTTCGCATGGCGGTTCCCGACCGCCAAAAACCGCGGCGGTAAGCAGGGTCATGATACGGTTGGCGGTCTTGGGTCGACCGCCGGGCCGGAGTGTGCGAACTCCAGCCCGTCGGTCATGACCGCCGTGGCGGTCGGAGTGGGGAAGTGGCGGTCGATCGCGGCGGTGACCGCCGCGGTCAGAATGCCATTTTTCGGACCGCCGGTCTGTTCGCGGTCCGACCGCCGCCTCTCCGCCGACCGCCAAGGTAAGAATCAGGCCCATAGTGTAGGAAAAATATGCCAGCAATGGTTGAAAAGTTCCTCACTGGATGTTGTTAAAGAACACCTCAGTCTCCAATCTTATGACGCAGATTTACAGGATTTCCTGTTAGGCCCGAGAAGACAACACAGAAAACGCTTCTTATATGCAGTATATAATGACATTTGGAAACTTTCACAACAAGAAGCGGCTGCCCGGTTAAGGCAAGTTGATCAGGAAAATTTACAGAAAGCATTAGCCGTTGTAGATAATGGGATTAGCACCTTGTCTGACCGGATATACTCTTTAAATAACATTGTATCCTCTGCAATAGACATAGTACAGAGTGACATGTCATCTTTACACCATGGACAGAGTCAGCTAAGGTCCATTGTGCAATTAGGTTGGACACAACAAACACTGAAAGCAGGTTGCATACCCTGGCAGCACGTTTGCGCAAGGGATATTTTTTCAACATTTAATGAGACGACAACAAATAATGGCTCAGAATGAAACGACGTACGTCATGCTAGCCACTGAGAAATTAGAAAAGTTGGCTTTTCCTGTGGCTAAAATACCATCTGCTGAATGGCTAACACACAGGGTTATAAATATGCTTATTTCAACACTTCAGTTTACATCCTGATTGAAACACATTCCAGTAGGCAGATATGAAAGGCTAAGAGATAGTTATGTACATGAGGTGAAGGAGCTTCCCTTTTCATACAAATGTTTCAATGGCATGAAAGAGGTCTTTCTTAGCGGTAGTGAATGCAAGACTTCTGTGAGCCATTCAACGGTTTGTAAACAGCTGTCCTTGCACGGGGCATGTAATGCCTCGGCGGCAAATCTGGCTTGTTATCTGAAGGCAGTCTCCCAAATTGTTACATGTTGCGGGAATGTCCTCTTTCCCTCTACACAACAAAGAGGAGTAGCAGATATTTGGCCTCACATTGCTACTTCTGATGTGAATTTTGACAAGTTGAGCAGACTCAAGGCTTTATTGTTTCAAAAACATGTGGCACTTACATCTGCACAGGAGACCTATGCGCTTCAGATTGCTAGGTCATCAGCAGAGATTCAGTCCCTTGTAAACACAAATTTTCTGGGACACTTTGGTGAACTTGTGGGACGAATATTGAACGTGTCCGGTACTACTGCAATCACCCATTTCTTTAAGGCTGTTGGTTCTGGTTTTGTTCACACCTTCTGCTCTGTATTTGGCTTAATACCTTCAGCCATGCACTCAATATTTCTGAATATTTTCTGGGAATTTCTGAGTCCTTTGGCTATAATAGGTGGCATCTTGCTGTTGCTTCTTTTTCTGCGTAAAGGCTGTCCCTTCACAGCAAGGAGAACTGAAAGCGCTTCCACCAGCGCAACTGTGTCATGAACGTATGATGTAGTATTTCGGAGCACCACTCCTAGAACAATTGGAGTGCCACTGGTCCTTGTCATTCCAACTAGTTGTGGATTGTGTGCAGCCTGTGTTTCGATGTCTTTGGTGCCTTTTTGAACGTGCACTGAAAGTTTGTCTTTCTACGCAGCGCTTACTTTCATTGGACACTGATCTGTTGATGTTCTCGATAAGGGCTCATTATCAGACATGCGCGTTGAGGGTGTGTTTGCTATGAGAAGACTATGAGTTGTCCTTTGTGGATACAGCGACTCTTAACTCAACATTGGGCACAACATGGAATGCTGCTGCTTCAGCTGGAGCGCAGGCTTTGGAACATGAGTGCTCTATGGTTTTCCTTGGAAACTATCTGGATGTTTTACCACCTGCCGAAGTAGAACTTTTCCTGGCTTCAATGATGCCGGACATAATTTGCTACTTTCAAAATGACACTGACATTTGAATTCGACTTTCATTGGCACCACTATTACATTTTTAAATTGTCCTTTTTATTCCTGCTCAAATGTCTTTTAACTTGTTATTATTGACATTTATGCTTATGAGCTTTTTTTATAGTATTTCTTAGGCTTTATTTTTAGGCTTTTAAACCGCCTTTGAACCAGCAAGGGGAGGGTATTGTATAGCTATTTTAGCCATATTTTCGACATGTTTTTTTAGCAAACTGGGCCTGCCGTTGTGCACTTTAGCCCAGTTATATTTTATTCAGCTGTGCTTTATTTTTTCTAGCGATAGCCACACTTGCAGTATTGTTTTATTTCCTTTCAACTACTTGTTCTTTCACCTATGAAAGCATTACGTTCAGGAAGATATTTATTTCACTTTGTGCTTCCTTCAAGGCTACAGTCAAATAGGGTTGCCAGCAAACGCGGTATGCTGTGTCTCCATCATTCACAGAAACACACACACTCATATGTGGGGACCATTTCTTAGAATGTCAACTATTCTATTATAAAAACATTGCTTTGTCCCATACACATTAGAGGGAGATTCCAGCCAGATGACCACGACTACATGCTGATTGCCTGCTAAGAAAAAAGAAGGAAGTGGGAGCTAAAAAAGGGGAATGCCAATGTTAAAACTCCAATTAGGGCAGCATTGCACCCCTGGTTTCGTTTCTGGGGATCTATTAACTCATGATGCAAATGGGACTTGCTTATCGAGTAGTGTAATGATGTGTATTGAACCATTGTTGAATTGTTTTTTTTTGGGAACGTTGAACTGTTAAGAATGCTTTGGTAGGTATTTTGAGAAAATGTCTGCATTACAGTCTCATTTTAAGAATCTCGGTCCTGCTGTGGTGTGAAAGCAAAAGTAGGGGCTGATAGCACATACCCTTGCTTAGAGGTGGCAAGTCCACCTCAAGGCAATTATAGTAAGATGGCTCAAAACCAATCCTCTCTTTAATTTTTCTAAGACTTCTAACAGAATAGAATTGCTTAGGTGCAAAGCAGGTGGATCCATGCATATCCCATCGGAAGTTTTAGGAGAGAGATGTCTGGCTCCAGAAATGATTAAAAGTCCTTTGGTCCAGAATCATAGCGCTCAGCTGGAACAACCCATTTCAAGATGTGGAGATGGGAGTGGTGTTGGGGAAGGGGGGTGGTAGTCTTTCCTTCACTCCCCCAAATAGACTAGTGAGTCCCAGATGCAGGCTACACTTACCCCTAGAATCCACCCTTCTTATAGCCATTTTAACTAGAGTCCTGCCATTAAGACCCAGATCGGAAGAATCCACTCTCCAGCTAAAAAACAACATTATGAATTTCAGTGGAGAGAGGAAATCATCCAACAGCCCAGATTAATATTGTCAGAAGAACTCAGTGGGTAGAAATTAGGGAGAAAATGTGGAAGGGGGATTGCATTATTATCAACTTTGATCATCCAGATATTGCCGGCTATTTAATACATCAAGCTTCCCAGATGAATCCCTCCTCAACAGGGATAAAGCTACTTCATCTAGCTTACTTTTATCTGCCAAGTGTCATCTCAAATGTCAGAGATCCCAAGAAACCGTTAGAGAAACATGTAATCCAGCAGAATATGACAAGACCTATACAGCTGACAAATAGATATGATCCATTAAGCTCCTTGAATTATAATAACTGGCTGACAAAAACCCACTCCCCCTCTCCAAGTAGGGTGGGGGGTGTTGATGGTCAGCTCACCAACCAAATCCCTGCCTTTATATTTAAGTTAAATACCCTCTTTAAATGTCTGAGTTTGAACATTGCTGGCCTAGACAATAAGAAACCTGATGATAGATGGCTGAATTTTGTAGAAGGACATCATATAGTGGGACTTCAAGAAACATGAGATACAGGTAGTTCTTTCAACATAGATGGATTTACCTCCTTTTTTCCCCAGCCTTGCCCTCTTCAGCGGGTAAAGATAAGGGTGGACCACTTACCATAGTCTCAAGTGATCACTTGTAAGACAATCCAAGTTGACACTGGTTCACAGTATTTGCTGGTGGTTACTGTAGTTTTTAAAAGGCCCCCAAGCACATTAGTGATTCATTTTTACAATTCACACTTACAGAAATATTTGTCTGAACACGTATTGGCCTTAAAGACCTTAGATCGCTATGCTGAAAAGCAATATACACTGTATGTGGTGATTTTACTTGGAGATTTTAATATTCACCTGTGGTCTTCTCCATGTCAAGTCGGCGGTGAGAGTCTTGTCATTTCGAACACACACGACAAGGAGATTCACTTAGCACTATTCTGGCCAACCATAACTTGGTATTTCTAGATCAAAATATAAAAAGGTCAAGGACCTGTAGAAGCCACCCCTACATTTACTGACAGAAGCGTTAACTCTATTATTGATTATATATTTATTTCTGCTTTTTTCTTTACGCAATTTAGGGTTATCTGGAGCCAGTTTAGTAATCATAATCCATTACTCCTCATCATTGAGTACAGACAGATGGAGGAAGTAGTGGGAAAAGAATGTCCTGAGGCCCAAGATATTAAGCCCATAGACCAGGGGTGTATATTGACGTGGAATAAGGGGGGCCGGGGACCTTCCTAGATAATCTATACACTGTATGTGGTCAAGATTTTGTACTCGGCTAGAGGTTACCTCTCAACCCAAAGGATTTCTCTCTGCTTTTAATAGGGTTTGTTTGCAAGTCTCAAAGAGTTTAATCTGTGTGGGTGGTAAAAATAAGATACCTGTTAATAGATGGTTTGACCATAATTGCTCAGTGGCTCATCAAAGCTTATTTCTAGCCCTAAAGAAAATTCCAAGAAGTAGCACTGAAGTCACAATGTGCAGGAAGAGATCTAAAATGGCAATAACTGACCGGAAAAACGTTATAAGTAAAGCTTGGAATCAATTTCTCCAGGTCAATATTTTAAAATGCAGCGCTAGACTCTGGGACATAGTCAATCGCCCTTATTTTACGGGAGTTACTAATGGAGCAATGGAGTGCTATATATTCCCAGACACCTGGGTGAAGCATTTTCAGGGGATATATGGTTCTGTCACTGCTGAAGTGATAGCCCCAGACAGGGAGGATTCTTAAGGTAAACTCAAAACAGAATTCCTTGAGGAGGAGTTAAATGAGGCTATCATTTACATGTCTAAAAACAAGACCTCAGACTGAGTACCTGCTGATTTATATAAAGCAGATCCTACAAAATGGACAAACATGTTAACCAATATGTTAAAAGCTGTAGGTAAAGTGGGTATCCTCCATCATGGTCCAGGTCAATCATTATATCTTTGTTTAAAAAATGGCAGAAAAACGACTCATAGACTCTGGGGGTGATTCCAACCCCCGTCGGGCGGCGGTAGCCGCCCACCAGGCGGGAACCGCCATTTGGCCGCCATGCAGCCAAAATACCGCTGCCCCCATTTCAACATTCCCGCTGGGCCGACGGGCGCTAACCAAGTTAGCGCCCGCCGGCCCAGCGGGAATGAGGCCTGCAACACACGGTGTTGCGGCCGTGCGACGGGTGCAGTTGCACCCGTCGCGCTTTTCACTGTCTGCTAGGCAGACAGTGAAAAGCTGGCCGGGGCCCTGTTAGGGGACCCCTGCACTGCCCATGCCAGGGGCCCCAGGACACCCCTTACCACCAGCCTCTTCCTGGCGGTGAAAACCGTCAGAAACAGGCTGGCGGTAAGGGGGTCAGAATCCCCAGGGCAGCGCTGCTTGCAGCGCTGCCCTGGCGGATTCTCCCAGCCAGGGCAAAAACGGCGGAAAACCGCCAGCCCCGGCGGGGCGACCGCGGCTTTACCGCCGCGGTCAGAATGGCATGTGAAGCACCGCCAGCCTGTTGGCGGTGCTTCCGTCATTCGTGACCCTGGCGGTCCAAGACCGCCAGGGTCAGAATGACCCCCTCAGTGGTTAAGGTCATGGAGTGTGTCATTATCACCAGGTTAACCACGTGGTTGGATGATAATAATGTTTTGTCTACCTTGCAGTATGGCTTTAGGGCTGGTAGAAGCACCCTAGAGCAATGTCTAAACCTGAAGATGATTATAGGGAAATGCACAATTGCTAAGGGGGGCTCATTACATCTAGCCTTCATGGATCTCATGTCAGCCTTTGATAAAGTCAATAAGTGTGGACAGTCCTCCTTAATATGGGCATTGACTGAGACAGAGTGCCTTATTATGACTTCGGCAGATGGCACAGCTCGCCTGCTGAAGTCCCGATGGGTAGGTTGCGGCCAGTGGTGTAGCCTCCCTTCCGGGCCATTACGAGTTTCCCACTGGGTCAACGGGCAAAACCTCAGTTTCTGTCCACTGGCCCAGTGGGAAATGGCGTACAGCATTGTCTCTGGCTCATAATAGAGCCAGCGGCAATGCTGTAGTGTGTAGGGTGCACCAGCACCCGTCACAATGTTCAGTGTCTGCAAAGCAGACAGCGATCATTGTGATGGTTCTGGCCAGACGGGCCCTGCACTGACCATGCCGGGTGCATGGGCAGTGCAAGGATCTCTCCAGGGCGCCCTGCACCCTGTCTCCTCCAGACTTTTCATGGTGGTGTTACCACCATGAAATCACTGGCGGAGAAGGGGGTCATAATCCCCAGGGCAGAACTGCTTGCAGCGCTGCCCTGGCAGATTAGGACCGCCAGGCTGTCGTGAAGTCGTAATCTGACATTGCTGGCGGTCCGACCGCCAGGTTCATAATGAAGCCCATAGTGTATTTTCTGCATGAACTAAATAAGGATCTGTCTGTTATGAACAGTCTAGGAGTTCAACCTTGCCATTTAAGGTTCATCGGGGAGTAAGATAGGGGTACATAATGGCCCCACTTTTATTCACAATATATAAAAGGGTTTGGGAGCAACATTATGCACCACCTGTAAAGACATCCTACAAACAGGATTGCATCTTATTCCTGCTTTATTATGTGCTGACAATGCAGTGCTGATAGCAAAACCCAGTGTGGGTGTATAGCATTTTCTCAAATCTTTTGTTACCTTCATGAACAGGCTGGATCTGAGTGGTATATACAGTAAATCCCGCACATTGATTATGGGTTCTGGGTGAAAGGAAAGCTGAAAATATACTCCAGAAGGAGGTGAGATCACTAGAGTAAAGCCTTTCCGTATTTTTTTTTTTTTTTTAATGATAAGCACTCATGAGCCCCTTTGTTGACAGCAAAACGAAATGCAATGGGCAGACTGGTTGCCTCTGTGTTTGTCTGGGAGCAAAGCCACTAGGGCCTTAATTAAAATCTATCAATCTAAGGGGCATTTTATACTTCCTTTTCCCTGAATTAGGCCCTCATTACAACCCTGGTGGCCGGTGATAAAGCGGCGGTAATACTGCCAACAGGCCGGCGGTAACTAAAATGGAATTATGACCACGGCGGACATCCCTCACACAGACAGCCACTTCAACACACCGACTGCCACGCTGGTAGCAACAAGAACCACGGCGGTAACCGCCAACAGCCAGGCGGAACACAATGTACCGCCCACTGTATTACAACAGGTCTATCCGCCACCTTTTCCGGGGCGGTACCAACGACATTAAAAGCACGGCAGAAACAGTGCACAGAAGGGAAACGACTCACCCCTGGTGACTCAAGGAAGAACCACGCCGCCATGGAGCCCGAGTTGCAGGTGTTCCCCATGCTCGTCTATCTCCTTTTTCACCATGAATACCAACGCCGGCGAAGACGACCACGGTGTGTACTGCCGCCTAGCACACAGAGATTCACACACATGCAACATCCCCACCCCCAACACTATACACACAAACAGATGCAGTAACATTACATATACATCCTGTACCCCTCAGGAATAATGCAAGGACAAAAGGAATTGATTAAAGTGAGTGTAATAAGATAAAATGTTAGAAAATTGTGCTTCAAAATCAAAACAGTATATACATATATACAAATGGAGGGACACAGCCCAGTCCACAATTTCCGTGGGCCACAGGGCCACATCACATAGGCCAAGGCCCCACTTGACTCCTGCAACAACACGGAGAGAACACTGCAGGGGCATCAGGTCGAAAATACACAGGCACCTCAGGGGACAGGGAACGGGGGGCACCTCAGCTGGAAGATGGAACAACACCACTGGTCCTGGAGGGAGCAAGATGCCCATCACACTGTCCTGGGGAGTGCAAAGCCACAGTCTCTCTAGTGGGTGGTACGCCCACCGCCTGGTCCTGGGGAGTGCAAAGCCACAGTCTCTCTAGTGGGTTGTCTGCCCACATCTTGGTCCTGGGGAGTGCAAACCACAGTCTCTCTAGTGGATGGCTTCTCCACTGGTTCTGGAGGGGGCTTTGTTCCCAGTGTGATTCATCCTGGCAAGGAGGGGGTGAGTGGATGTCTTCTTCCACTGGTTCTGGAAGGGCCTTTGTGCCCAGTGTGCTTCATCCTGGCAAGGAGGGGGTGAGTGGATGGCTTCTTCCACTGGTTCTGGAGGGGGCCTTGTGCCCTGTGATGCAGCACATGGGGAGTGCAAGGTCACAGTCTCTCACCTGGGTATCACACCCACAGGATTTGCAGGGGCCAGAATGCACTACAGTCAATGGAGGCAGGACTACACACTGCCCGCCGGCAGTGACGGCTGCTCAGTGGTGGCAGCGGCAAGGCTGCTGGCGGTGCTGGCAGTGGTGGGGGAGGCTCCTGCCCTTCCCCTGCAGCCTTAGACGGCTGCCCACTGGGGCTGCTGGCAGTGATGGCAGTGGTGGGGGGAGGCTCCTGCCTGTCCCCTGCAGCCTCGGATGGCTGCCTACTGGGGCTGCTGGCGGTGCTTGTAGCGGAGGGGGGAGGCTGCTGCCTGTCCTCTGCAGCCTTCGATGGCTGCCCACTGGGGCTGCTGCTGGCACTGCTGCAGGCAGTGATGCTGGTGGTTGTGCTGGTGCCGGGAATGCCCGTGGTGGGAGGATGCTCCAGCCCTTCTCCTGAGCCTCGGACGGCTGCCCACTGGGGCTGCTGCTGCTGGCACTGCTGCAGGCAGTGATGATGGTGGTGGTCCTGGTGTCGGGAATGCTCGTGATGGGGGGTGGCTCCAGCCCTTCCCCTGCAGCCTCGGATGGCTGCCCACTGGGGCTGCTGGCACTGCTGCAGGCAGTGATGCTGGTGGCGGTGCTGGTGGCAGGAATGCCTGTGGTGGGGGGAGGCTACAGCCCTTCCCCTGCAGCCTCGGACGGCTGCCCACTGGGGCTGCCGCTACTGCTGGCACTGCTGCAGACAGTGATGCTGGTGGCGGTGCTGGTGGTGGTGCTGGTGTTGGGAATGCCCGTGGTGGGGGGAGGCTCCAGTCCTTCCCCTGCAGCCTCGGACAGCTGAACTGCCATGGTTGGTGGTGGGGGCTCAGAATCAGTCCCTGCACCAGGCCTCCTGACCTTCCTGCCTGCAGGGGCAGGCCCCTTGCCCTTGTCCTTCACAGCTGGTGGTGCCTCCTTGCCCTTCACCTTGACAGCCGGTGGTGCCTCCTTGCCTTTGCTCTTCACAGCTGGTGCTGCCTCCTTGCCCTTCACCTTAGCAGCCGGTGGTGCCTCCTTGCCCTTGCCCTTCACAGCTGGTGGTGCCTCCTTGCCCTTCCCAGCTGGTGGTGCCTCCTTGTCCTTCCCTTTTGCAGCTGGTGCAGGCACACTGTCAGTGGTTATGGCTGGTTCCTTGGAGAATCTCCCACCTGCAGTAGCTGCCAACACTACTGTGGCTGTGGACTGGGTTGCTGAGATTATAGCCTGGGTTCTGACCACTCTGGTCGGACGTGAAGGACAGGGGGGAGGGGTAGGGAAGAGGTCAACGGCAGAGAGGAAGAGCTTCTTAGGGACACTGGGGCAGGAAGAGGGTGAAGGTCTGGGAGTGGAGGAAGAGGGAGTGGTTGTAGGAGGTGTCAGTCTGCTGTGTTTGGGTGGAGGTGCATGGGCTGAATGCTGTTGTGAGGTGGATGGCTGTTGGGTATCTGAGTGCTATCGTTTGTGTACTTTGGGAGGAGGGGGCACAGACACAGTGGGAGAGGACACAGGGGACGTGTGCATCGATGTGTGGGTGGTGACTCCCAGTGAGGTGTGTGTAGTGATAGGTGTGATGGAGGTAGTGGATGAGGGTGAAATGCAGGCAGGTATGAGTGGAGACAACACTGGGTGGGTGGTGGATGAGGAGGAGGAGGGGGACACAGTGGATTTTGGTGTGTCTCATTCTGGATGGTGTTTGTGTGAGTGCCTGTGGGATGATGTGTGGTGCTTGTGTTTGCCTGAGCCACTCCTGTGTGTTGTCTTGGGTGCATGTTGGTCTGAATGTGTGCTTGGGATAGGTTGGGGTTCAGGGGAATGGGACTGGGTATAGGAAGTTGGAGGGGGAGGCTAGAGACAGGGACAATGACTGCCACCAGAGAGGAGGCCAGAGTCTGGATTGATCTCTGTTGGGCTGCCATGCCAGAGTGAATGCCCTCCAGGAATGCATGTTTGTTGCAAATGGCCTGCCAGCCCCTGGATGGCATTCACTATGGCTGACTGCCCAACAGAGATGGATTGCAGGAGGTCAGTAGCCTCCTCTCTCAGGGCAGCAGGGCTAACTGGGGCACGGTCTGAGGTGCCTGGGGCGAAGGAGATTCCCACCCTCCTGGGTAAGCGGGCACAGGAAACTCGCTGAGGGGCTGCTGGGAGGGCCGTGCTGGTTCGGGGTGGCGGCTGTACCTGTAGTTGGGGTGGCCACAGAGGTGCCTTCCACCACCAAGGAGCTTCCATCGGAGGAGGTATCACTGTCCGAACTGTCCTCTCCTGTCTCCGCCGTGGTGCTCATTCACCCTCAGTCCCACTGGTGCCCTCATCGTCGGTGGATTCGGCCTCCTGGCACAAGTGGGATGCAGCTCCTTCGGTCGCTGGTGCCTCTGCTCCTCCGCCAGATGATTCTAATGCACACAAGGACAGGGTGACAAAACAAAAAGGTGGGGGAGACAAAGGATACACTTGGTCAGTGGCTGCACCAACACCACCGTTGGCGTACACAGCACACTCACACAGGGAACAGGCCTACGCACTATGCAATGCACTACCAGTCACAATGCTAGTCACCAGCCCTAGGACAGGAATGCCTAAGGCCAATAGCAGTATACCTGCGAACCACAGACCCCTGTACAGTAGTGGATGACTACTAGCTTGGTTGGAGGAATTTTACATCAGAACCCTGCCCAATATGGTACCTACCATGCAATGTCCGGCCTGGTCTAGGGGCACCCACAGGCCCACATCCCCCACCCAGAGACCACCCCACCAGGCGCAAGCTGTAGATTGGGAAACGGAACTCACCCCCTTGTGGCTGCTGTGATGCCCTCAAGCCCTCAATCAAGCTCCGGATTGGCCACTGCCAGTATGTGGGCCATCAGGTGGGTTAGGGTGCGACGGGCACCCCTTCCTCGTTGGGAGGCCATCCCCAGCTGGGCCTCTGCCGTCTTCCGTGCCCAGCGTCTCAGGTCCTCCCACAGTTCGCGACAGTGGGTGCTCCGCCTGCCGTAGACCCCCAGGGTCCACATGTCCTTAGCGATGGCACACCATATACCCTTTTTCTGATGGTGTGAGAAAGTAGCCTCTTTCTAGCCTTGTTACCCCCACTTTTGGCCTGTTTGTGAGTATATGTCAGGGTGTTTTCACTGTCTCACTGGGATCCTGCTAGCCAGGGCCCAGTGCTCATAGTGAAAACCCTATGTTGTCAGTATGTTTGTTATGTGTCACTGGGACCCTGCTAGCCAGGACCCCAGTGCTCATAAGTTTGTGGCCTATATGTATGTGTTCCCTATGTGATGCCTAACGGTCTCACTGAGGCTCTGCTAACCAGAACCTCAGTGGTTATGCTCTCTCTGCTTTCCAAATTTGTCACTAACAGGCTAGTGACTAAATTTACCAATTCACATTGGCATACTGGTACACCCATATAATTCCCTAGTATATGGTACTGAGGTACCCAGGGTACTGGGGGTTCCAGGAGATCCCTATGGGCTGCAACATTTCTTTTGGCACCCATAGGGAGCTCTGACAATTCTTACACAGGCCTGCCAGTGCAGCCTGAGTGAAATAACGTCCACGTTATTTCACAGCCATTTACCACTGCACTTAAGTAACTTATAAGTCACCTATATGTCTAACCTTCACCTGTTGAAGGTTGGGTGCAAAGTTACTTAGTGTGAGGGCACCCTGGCACTAGCCAAGGTGCCCCCACATCGTTCAGGGCAAATTCCCCGGACTTTGTGAGTGCGGGGACACCATTACACGCGTGCACTGTACATAGGTCACTACCTATGTACAGCGTCACAATGGTACCTCCGAACATGGCCATGTAACATGTCTAAGATTATGGAATTGTCACCCCAATGCCATTCTGGCATTGGGGGGACAATTCCATGATCCCCCGGGTCTCTAGCACAGAACCCGGGTACTGACAAACTGCCTTTTCTGGGTCTGCACTGAAGCTGCTGCCAACCCCTCAGACAGGTTTCTGCCCCCCTGGGGTCCAGGCAGCCCTGGCCCAGGAAGGCAGAACAAAGGACTTCCTCTGAGAGAGGGTGTAACGCCCTCTCCCTTTGGAAATAGGTGTGAAGGCTGGGGAGGAGTAGCATCCCCGAGCCTCTGGAAATGCTTTGATGGGCACAGATGGTGCCCATCTCTGCATAAGCCAGTCTACACCGGTTCAGGGATCCCCCAGCCCTGCTCTGGCGCGAAACTGGACAAAGGAAAGGGGAGTGACCACTCCCCTGACCTGCACCTGTCAGGGGAGGTGCCCAGAGCTCCTCCAGTGTGTCCCAGACCTCTGCCATCTTGGAAGCAGAGGTGTATGTGGCACACTGGACTGGTCTGAGTGGCCAGTGCCAGTAGGTGACGTCAGACGCTACTTCTATAAGGCTCTTACCTCTCTTGGTAGCCAATCCTCCTTCCTAGGTAGCCAAACCTCCTTTTCTGGCTATTTAGGGTCTCTGCTTTGGTGATCTCACCAGATAACGAATGCAAGAGCTCACCAGAGTTCCTCTGCATCTCCCTCTTCACCTTCTGCCAAAGGATCGACCGCTGACCTCTCAGGACACCTGCAAAACCGCAACAAAGTAGCCAGACGAATACTAGCAACCTTGTATCGCTTCATCCTGCCGGCTTTCTCGACTGTTTCCAGGTGGTGCATGCTCTGGAGGTAGCCTGCCTCCTTCTTGCACCAGGAGCTATGAAGAAATCTCCCGTGGGTCGACGGAATTTTCCCCCTGCAACTGCAGGCAACAAAAGACTGCATCACCGGTCCTCTGGGTCCCCTCTCAGCATGACGAGCATGGTCCCTGGAACTCAGCAACTCTAACCAAGTGACTCCCACAGTCCAGTGACTCTTCAATCCAATTTGTTGGAGGTAAGTCCTTGCCTTCCCACGCTAGACTGCATTGCTGGGTACCGCATGATTTGCAGCTGCTCCAGCTCCTGTGCACTCTTCCAGGATTTCCTTTGTGCACAGCCAAGCCTGGGTCCCCGACACTCTAACCTGCAGTGCACAACCTTCTGAGTTGTCCTCTGGCGTCGTGGGACTCCCTTTTGTGACTTCGCGTGGACTCCGGTTCACTATTCTTCCAAGTGCCTGTACAGGGACTTCTGCGGGTGCTGCCTGCTTCTGTGAGGGCTCCCTGACTTGCTGGGCGCCCTCTCTGTCACCTCATCAAGTGGCGACATCCTGGTCCCTCTTGGGCCACAGCAGCATCCAAAAACCCTAACCGCGACCCTTGCAGCTAGCAAGGCTTGTTTGCGGTCTTTCTGCATGGGAACACCTCTGCAAGCTTCTTCACGACGTGTGACATCGATCCTCCAAAGGGGAAGTTCCTAGTCCTCTTCGTTCTTGCAAAACACCAAGCTTCTTCCATCCGGTGGCAGCTTCCTTGCACCCTCAGCTGGCATTTCCTGGACTCCTGCCCACCCTCAACACTGTCGCGACTCTTGGACTTGGTCCCCTTGTCTTACAGGTACTCAGGTCTGGAAATCCACTGTTGTTGCATTGCTGGTCTTGGTTTTCCTTGCAGAATCCCCCTATCACGACTTCTGTGCTCTCTGGGGGTTGTAGGTGCACTTTACACCTACCTTACAGGGTCTTGGGGTGGGCTATTTTTCTAACCCTCACTGTTTTCTTACAGTCCCAGCGACCCTCTACAAGCTCACATAGGTTTGGGGTCCATTCGTGGTTCGCAGTCCACTTTTGGAGTATATGGTCTGTGTTGCCCCTATTCTTATGTGTTACTATTGCAATCTACTGTAACTTTACATTGCTTGCATTACTTCCTTTCGCTATTACTTGCATAATTTTGGTTTGTGTACATATATCTTGTGTATATTTCTCATCCTCATACTGAGGGTACTCACTGAGATACTTTTGGCATATTGTCATAAAAATAAAGTACCTTTATTTTTAGTATATCTGTGTATTGTGTTTTCTTATGATATTGTGCATATGACACCAGTGGTATAGTAGGAGCTTTACATGTCTCCTAGTTCAGCCTAAGCTGCTTTGCCATAACTACCTTCTATCAGCCTCAGCTGCTAGAAACACCTCTTCTACACTAAGTAAGAAAACAGTGATGGTTAGAAAAATAGCCCACCCCAAGACCCTGTAAGGTAGGTGTAAAGTGCACCTACAACCCCCAGAGAGCACAGAAGTCGTGATAGGGGGATTCTGCAAGGAAAACCAAGACCAGCAATGCAACAACAGTGGATTTCCAGACCTGAGTACCTGTAAGACAAGGGGACCAAGTCCAAGAGTCGCGACAGTGTCGATAGTGGGCAGGAGCCCAGGAAATGCCAGCTGAGGGTGCAAGGAAGCTGCCACTGGATGGAAGAAGCTTGGTGTTTTCCAAGAACGAAGAGAACTAGGAACTTCCCCTTTGGAGGATGGATGTCCCACGTCGTGAAGAAGCTTACAGAGGTGTTCCCACGCAGAAAGATCGCAAACAAGCCTTGCTAGCTGCAAGGGTCGTGGTTAGAGTTTTTGGATGCTGCTGTGGCCCAGGAGGGACCAGGATGTCGCCACTTGGATGAGGAGACAGAGGGGGCGCCCAGCAAGTCAGGGAGCCCTCACAGAAGCAGGCAGCACCCGCAGAAGTACTGGAACAGGCACTTAGAAAAGGAGTGAACCGGAGTCCACCCGAAGTCACAAAAGGGAGTCCCACGACGCCGGAGGACAACTCAGAAGGTTGTGCACTGCAGGTTAAAGTGTTGGGGACCCAGGCTTGGCTGTGAACGAAGGAAATCCTGGACGAGAGCACAGGAGCCGGAGCAGCTGCAAATCATGCGGTACCCAGCAATGCAGTCTAGCGTGGGGAGGCAAGGACTTACCTCCACCAAACTTGGACTGAAGAGTCACTAGACTGTGGGAGTCACTTGAACAGAGTTGCTGAGTTCCAGGGACCACGCTTGTTGTGCTGAGAGGGGACCCAGAGGACCGGTGATGCAGTATTTAGATGCCTGCGGTTGCAGGGGGAAGATTCCGTCAACCCACAGGAGATTTCTTCAGAGCTCCTGGTGCAGAAAGGAGGCAGGCTATCCTCAGAGCATGCACCACCAGGAAACAGTTGAGAAAGCCGGCAGGATGAAGCGATACAAGGTTGCAGTAGTCGTCTTTGCTACTTTGTTTCAGTTTTGCAGGAGTCCTGAGCAGTCAGCGGTCAATCCTTTGGCAGAAGGTGAAGAGGGAGATGCAGAGGAACTCTGGTAAGCTCTTGCACTCGGTATCTAAAGAATTCCCGAAAGCAGAGACCCCAAATAGCCAGAAAAGGAGGTTTGGCTAGCTAGGAATGAGGATTGGCTACTAAGAGAGGTAAGAGCCTACCAGAAGGAGTCTCTGACGTCACCTGCTGGCACTGGCCACTCAGAGCAGTCCAGTGTGCCAGCAACACCTCTGTTTCCAAGATGGCAGAGGTCTGGGGCACACTGGAGGAGCTCTGGGCACCTCCCCTGGGGGGTGCAGGTCAGGGGAGTGGTCACTCCCCTTTCCTTTGCCCAGTTTCGCACCAGAGCAGGGCTGGGAGATCTCTAAACCAGTGTAGACTGGCTTATGCAGAGATGGGCAGCATCTGTGCCCATCAAAGCATTTCCAGAGGCTACTCCTCCCCAGCCATTACACCTATTTCCTAAGGGAGAGGGTGTCACACCCTCTCTCAGAGGAAATCCTTTGTTCTGCCTTCCTGGGCCAGGGCTGCCTGGACCCCAGGAGGGCAGAAACCTGTCTGAGGGGTTGGCAGCAGCAGCAGCTGCAGTGGAAACCCCGGAAAGGCAGTTTGGCAGTACCCGGGTTCTGCGCTAGAGACCCAGGGGATCATGGAATTGTCTCCTCAATGCCAGAATGGCATTGGGGTGACATTTCCATGATCTTAGACATGTTACATGGCCATGTTCGGAGTTGCCATTGTGACTCTATACATATGTAGTGACCTATGTATAGTGCACGCGTGTAATGGTGTACCCGCACTCACAAAGTCCAGGGAATTTGCCCTGAACAATGTGGGGGCACCTTGGCTAGTGCCAGGGTGCCCACACACTAAGTAACTTTGCACCCAACCTTTACCAGGTGAAGGTTAGACATATAGGTGACTTATAAGTTACTTAAGTGCAGTGGTAAATGGCTGTGAAATAACGTGGACGTTATTTCACTCAGACTGCACTGGCAGGCCTGTGTAAGAATAGTCAGATCTCCCTATGGGTGTCAAAAGAAATGCTGCAGCCCATAAGGATCTCCTGGAACCCCAATACCCTGGGTACCTCAGTACCATATACTAGGGAATTATATGGGTGTTCCAGTATGCCAATGTGAATTGGTGAAATTGGTCACTAGCCTGTTAGTGACAATTTGGAAAGCAGAGAGAGCATAACCATTGAGGTTCTGGTTAGCAGAGCCTCAGTGAGACAGTTAGTCATCACACAGGGAACACATACAGGGCACATACTTATGAGCACTGGGGCTCTGCCTGGCAGGGTCCCAGTGACACATAGACTAAAACAACATATATAAAGTGAAATATGGGGGTAATATGCCAGGCAAGATGGTACTTTCCTACACAACCCCCCCCCCCAAACGAAGGACAGTAAGAATATCCATGACATGATAAGTCTTCATTGTCTAAGAGGAAACATCTGGAGTGTCCACCTGCATTGGAGTGGGTACTCCCAGGTCTATGTTCCACTGTATAGTCCATTCCCTGTAGAGATATGGACCACCTCAACAGTTTAGGATTTTCACCTTTCATTTGTTTTAGCCAAAGTAGAGGTTTGTGGTCTGTCTGAACAATGAAGTGAGTGCCAAACAGGTATGGCCTCAAATTCTTCAGTGCCCAGACCACAGCAAAGGCCTCCCTCTCAATGGCAGACCAACGCTTTTCTCCAGGGGTCAACCTTCTGCTGATAAAAGCAACTGGTTGATCCTGACCCTCAGAGTTAAGTTGTGATAAGACTGTCCCTACCCCTAATTCAGATGCATCAGTTTGAACAATGAATTTCTTGGAGTAACATGGGCTTTTTAGGACAGGTGCAGTGCACATGGCCTGTTTGAGCTCCTCAAAAGCTTTCTGACAGCTAGCTGTCCACAATACCTTTTTAGGCATCTTCTTGCTAGTGAGATCATTAAGTGGGGCTGCAATGGAGCCATAGTTTTTAATGAATCTCCTGTAATACCCAGTGAGGCCTAGGAAGGCTCTCCCCTGGGTCTGTGTTGTAGGGGGAACCCAATCCATGATTGTCTGGATTTTCCCCTGAAGTGGTGCAATCTGTTCTCCACCTACCAGGTGTCCCAGATAAACCACTTTCCCCTGGCCTATCTGGCACTTTGAAGCCTTGATAGTGAGGCCTGCCTTTTGCAGGGCCTCCAAAACATTCTACAGGTGGACCAGGTGATCATACCAGGTGGAGCTAAAGACAGCTATATCGTCTAGATATGCTGCACTAAAAGCCTCCAACCCTTGCAGGACTGTATTCACCAACCTCTGAAAAGTGGCAGGTGCATTTTTCAAACCAAAGGGCATTACTGTGAATTGGTAGTGCCCTCCTATAGTAGAAAATGCAGTTTTAGCTTTAGCATCTTCTGCCAATTTGATCTGCCAATACCCTGCAGTCAAATCAAAGGTGCTTAGATACTTGGCAGATGCCAGTGTATCTATGAGCTCATCTGCCCTGGGTATAGGTTGAGCATCATTTTTTGTTACCTGGTTGAGACCTCTGTAATCTACACAAAACCTCATCTCCCTTTTTCCATCTTTTGAGTGAGGCTTTGGTACAAGCACCACAGGAGAGGCCCATGGGCTTTCAGAATGTTCCACCACTCCTAGATCAAGCATTTTCTGAACTTCTTGCTTTATGCAGTCCTTGACATGGTCAGGCTGCCTATAGATTTTACTTTTGACAGGCAAGCTGTCTCTAGTATCAATTGTGTGTTCACACCTAGATGTGGTGCCTGGCACAGTTGAAAAGAGTTCAGAAAACTGTCCAAGGAGATTTATGCAGTTGTCTTTCTGCTCAGCAGTAAGACAGTCTCCCAAAACTACACCTTCCACTAAAGCATCATCTTCAGTGGAAGAGAAGAGATCAGGGAGAGGGTCACTCTCTTCTTCCTGTCCTTCATCTGTTGCCATGAGCAGGGTGAGATTAGCCCTGTCATAGTAGGGTTTTAGGCGGTTGACATGGAGCACCCTAAGGGGACTCCTGGCAGTGCCCAGGTCAACCAAGTAGGTGACCTCGCCCTTCTTTTCAACAATGAGATGGGGTCCACTCCATTTGCCTTGGAGTGCTCTTGGGGCCACAGGCTCCAATATCCACACCTTCTGTCCTGGTTAGTACTGAATCAGAACAGCCTTCTGGTCATGCCATTGCTTTTGGAGCTCTTGGCTGGCCTGAAGGTTTTTACTGGCCTTTTTCATGTACTCGGCCATTCTGGATCTTAGGCCAAGTACATAGTCCACTATATCCTGCTTAGGAGCTTTTAAAGGTTGTTCCCAAACCTCCTTCACAAGTGTTAGTGGACCTCTTACAGCAGGGATACTCAAAGTACGGCCCGCAGGCCTCATGCGGCCCCTCTGACCTTTACATGCGGCCCCTGGGGCAACAGGAGCACTGGGCAGCTGCTGGCTCGACTCCGCACTAACAAAAATATGAAATACACGCACAATCATTTATTTCAAACTTAATTGGTGCTAAAGAAAGGAAGTAACTAGGGACTTCTGCACTTAACTTTAGAAACGCCTTCATTTTTAAAGACATCTTGCAGCATAAGTGTAAAACTAAGACAGTCTCTTCAAAATTAATTAAGTGTATTTAGTTAACATGCAGAATCTTTTTGCCTTAGTACAATTTATTTTATCAGTGCATTGAGATGCATTCCTTTTAAAGTGATACTTTTCAAACATAAATTTGGAAACATTAATTATTTCCCTTACCCTGAGAACACCATCAATAGTAAATTAAAGAGGCAACTCACTTGGTATGTGCACTTTATGGGTGGCCTGGGTTCCCATCACACATAAACAACATTATAGTTTATTAAATCAAACATAGAAGCAGGTTTTGTGCAGCGCACACCATGAATCATTTATTTTGAGGTAATCTTAAATGTGATAATGCAGAAAAAGGAGGGAAAGTGACACTAAACAATTGCCTAGGATCACACAATATGGAAAAGTGGGTAAGCCGGGATTAATTCCAAGTTTTCTGGTTTCGCATTGTTTATTTCAGCCACTAGATGTATATCATTTGCTTCACCTACACCTACCTTGCCACCAATCCACCTAGTCACCCCACCCGACCGCCACCGCCCTGGCATCAATGCGGCCCCCAGTCACATCACAGACCAAACTTTTTGGCCCCTGGGAAAATGTTTGTGAGTACCCATGTCTTACAGGGTGCCCAAAGAGGAGTTCAAAGGGGTTGAAGCCCACTCCTTTCTGGGGTACCTCCCTGTAAGCAAAAAGGAGGCAAGGTACCAGGACATCCCATCTCCTCCTGAGTTTTTCAGGGAGTCCCATTATCATTCCTTTGAAAGTTTTATTAAACCTCTCTACCAGTCCATTTGTCTGTGGATGATAAGGTGTGGTGAATTTGTATGTTACACCACATTCCTTCCACATAGCCTTCAGTTATGCAGACACAAAGTTGCTACCCCTGTCTGATACAACCTCTTTTGGAAAACCCACCCTGGAAAAGATTCCCAGGAGGGCTTTTGCCACTGCAGGTGCTGTAGTGGTCCTTAGAGGAATTGCTTCAGGATATCTTGTGGCATGGTCCACTACCACCAAGATAAACCTATTGCCTGAAGCAGTAGGAGGGTCAAGGGGGCTAACTATGTCAACCCCTACCCTTTCAAAGGGAACCCCAACCACAGGTAGTGGAATAAGGGGAGCCTTTGGTGTGCCACCAGTCTTGCCACTGGCTTGGCAGGTCACACAAGACTTACAAACATCTATTGTGTCCTCTGATATCCTAGACCAGTGAAACAGGGGGACAAGCCTTTCCCATGTTTTGATCTGGCCCAAATGCCCAGCCAAAGGAATGTCATGTGCCAGAGTTAGGAGGAACTCTCTGTACTGCAGGGGAATGACCAATCTCCTGGCTGCTCCAGGTTTTGGGTCCCTTGCCTCTGTGTACAAGAGGTTGTCCTCCCAGTAAACTCTATGTGAGTCACTGACATCCCCATTTTGCTGCTTGACAGCTTGCTGTCTGAGACCCTCTAATGTAGGACAGGATTGCTGTGCCACACTCAGCTCTTCCCTGGCAGGCCCCCTCCACCCAAAAGCTCAGCAGTGTCTGCTGCCAGCTCATCTGGTGAAGGTTCTGCACAGGGAGGAAATTCTTCTTCCTCAGAAGGAGAATAATCTGTAGAGGGAGGGATAGTGCGTAGGGATTTACCCTTGCTACCCCTAGCTTTAGGGAGCACTTGGTCCATTGTTCCAGGATCCAAGTCACCCTGTCCTTTTTGCTTTTTGGCCTGAGCCCTTGTCAAAGCAAAAATATGCCCAGGAATGCCCAGCATTGCTGCATGAGCCTCCAACTCCACTTCTGCCCAAGCTGATGTCTTTAAATCATTTCCTAGTAGACAGTCTACAGGTAAATCTGAAGCAACCACAACTTTATTTGGACCAGTAACCTCCCCCCCCAGTTGAGATTCACAATAGCCATGGGGTGGCTAAGAGTGTTGTTATGAGCGTCTGTCACTTGGTACTGGTGACCAAGTAGGTGTTGTTCAGGGTGTACCAGTTTCTCTATTACCATGGTAACACTGGCACCTGTGTCCCTGTAGGCCTGAACCTCAACACCATTGATTAGGGGAAGTTGCTTGTACTTATCCATATTAAGGGGACAAGCAACCAAGGTGGCCAAATCAATGGCACCTTCAGAGACTAGCACAGCCTCTGTGGTCTCCCTTACAAGACCAAGCCCAACTAAATTACCAAAAGTGAGCCCAGCTACTCCCTTGGATTGGCTATTAGTAGGTTTGCTCCCACCACCACTGCTATTACTAGGGGCACTAGAGGTTGCAGTAGGGGTTGTGGTAGTAGGAGGTTTGGTGTTTGTCTTTGGACAACTGGCATCAGTTGTCCAATGGCCTTTTACTTTACATAAATAACACCAAGGCTTTTTTACTTGATTTGAAGAGGATTTGGCCCCACCACCCCCACCAGAGTGTTTTTGTGGGCCTGATGAAGAGTCATTTTTAGATTTGTCCCCACCCTTGTCAGAAGACTTACCATCCTTCTTCTTGCCATCCTTGTCACCCCCTGTATGAACTTTTCTGTTCACTCTTGTTCTGACCCATTTGTCTGCCTTCTTTCCCAATTCGTTGGGAGAGGTCAGATCTGAGTCCACTAGATATTGGTGTAACAAGTCAGACACACAGTTATTCAGAATATGCTCTCTCAGAATAAGATTATACAGGCTTTCATAGTCAGAAACTTTATTGCCATGTAACCACCCCCCAAGGCCTTCACTGAACAGTCAACAAAGTCTATCCAGTCTTGTGAGGACTCTTTTCTGGTGTCTCTGAACTTAATCCTGTATTGTTCAATGGTTAAGCCAAATCCATCCAATAGTGCATCCTTCAAAACTGCAAAATTGTTAGCATCACTTTCTCTAACAATAAGGAGCCTATCCCTACCCTTTCCATTGAAAGATAGCCATAGAATAGCAGCCCACTGCCTTTGAGGGACCCCCTGTACCATACAGGCCCTCTCAAGTGCAGCAAACCACTTGTTAATGTCATCCCCCTCCTTGTAAGGGGGAACTATCTTGTGCAGATTCCTGGAATCATGCTCTCTCACAGGATTGCTATCAGGAATACTGCTGCTGCCACCATGGGGTCCAAACCCCAATCTCTCTCTCTCCTTCTCCAGGTCTAGGGATTCCCTGTCTAGAGCCAGCTGTTGCTGTTTAAGCTTCAGCCTGGTCTCTTCCACCCTCAACTTTCTGAGTTCCCTTTCTAACATGTTGTCTTCAGGGTGGGCGGGTTGGGAATGTTTAGACACTGAGGACATATTGGAACCAACAGAGGGAGACCTGTCCCTAACAGCTTGCACTCTAACAACCTGGCCTCCAAGAACAAAAGCATCCCTACTATGATGAGAGCTTCTATTACTACCAGCATTGCTATGTGGTCTGCTAAAGGGCAGATTTGGAAGAGAACCCTCCACACCTCCCTCAAGGGGTTCCCCTGAGTCAGAGTGTGAGCTATCTACCATCTTCTCAATTAAAGTGCCAGCTAGTGACTTATCATTCTCAATTAGCAAATTAAATAGAAATTATCTTGAAGGATTCTTTCCTATCACTAAACCTCTATCAATGCAGAGACTCCTTCGGCTCTTAAAGTTTAGATTGTCATAAGTAGTATTGACCATTTTAAGAGAAGTTCCTACATCAGACATGATAGAAGAAGGTTTAGAGACAGTGAGAAGAGAGAAAAAGTTTCAGGACTTTTTAAAGAACAGGAAAAAAAAAACTTTTTCAAACTTTTTCAAACTTTTAGAAAGTTTAGAAGTACTTTTCAGCACTTAGCAGACAGTGTAAGAGAAGAAAAGCAAAACTTTTTGGTTAGGTGTACATACACTGAACTTGTTTTGTATATTATTCTCTTATGAAAAGTACAAAATGACAAAGTGGTAAGTAGTTACAAGTACTTATCCCACCGCTGCACAACCAATGTAGGAGGCTGGCCTGGCTTGTAGTGGGTACCAGAGGTACTTACACCTTGTGCCAGGTCCAGTTATCCCTTATTAGTGTAGAAGAGGTGTTTGTAGCAGCTAAGGCTGATAGAAGGTAGCTATGGCAAAGCAGCTTAGGCTGAACTAGGAGACATGTAAAGCTCCTACTATACCACTGGTGTCATATTCACAATATCATAAGAAAACACAATACACAGATATACTAAAAATAAAGGTACTTTATTTTTATGACAATATGCCAAAAGTATCTCAGTGAGTACCCTCAGTATGAGGATGAGAAATATACACAAGATATATGTACACAAACGAAAATTATGCAAGTAATAGCGAAAGGAAGTAATGCAAGCAATGTAAAGTTACAGTAGATTGCAATAGTAACACATAAGAATAGGGGCAACACAGACCATATACTCCAAAAGTGGACTGCGAACCACGAATGGACCCCAAACCTATGTGAGCTTGTAGAGGGTCGCTGGGACTGTAAGAAAACAGTGAGGGTTAGAAAAATAGCCCACCCCAAGACCCTGTAAGGTAGGTGTAAAGTGCACCTACAACCCCCAGAGTGCACAGAAGTCGTGATAGGGGGATTCTGCAAGGAAAACCAACACCAGCAATGCAACAACGATGGATTTCCGGACCTGAGTACCTGTAAGACAAGGGGACCAAGTCCAAGAGTTGCGACAGTGTTGAGAGTGGGCAGGAGCCCAGGAAATGCCAGCTGAGGGTGCAAGGAAGCTGCCACCGGATGGAAGAAGGTTGGTGTTTTGCAAGAACGAAGACGACTAGGAACTTCCCCTTTGGAAGATGGATGTCCCACTTCGTGAAGAAGCCTGCAGAGGTGTTCCCACGCAGAAAGACCGCAAACAAGCCTTGCTAGCTGCAAGGGTCACGCTTACGGTTTTTGGATGCTGCTGTGGCCCAGGAGGGACCAGGATGTCGCCACTTGGATTAGGAGACAGAGGGGGCGCCCAGCAAGTCAGGGAGCCCTCACAGAAGCAGGCAGCACCCGCAGAAGTACCAGATCAGGCACTTAGAAGAGGAGTGAACCGGAATCCACCTGAAGTCACAAAAGGGAGTCCCACGACGCCTGAGGACAACTCAGAAGGTTGTGCACTGCAGCTTAGAGTGTCAGGGACCCAGGCTTGGCTGTGCACAAAGGAAATCTTGGAAGAGTGCACAGGAGCCGGAGCAGCTGTACCCAGCAATGCAGTCTAGCGTGGGGAGGCAAGGACTTACCTCCACCAAACTTGGACTGAAGAGTCACTGGACTGTGGGAGTCACTTGGACAGAGTTGCTGAGTTCCAGGGACCACGCTCGTCGTGCTGAGAGGGGACCCAGAGGACCGGTGATGCAGTCTTTTGTTGCCTGCGGTTGCAGGGGGAAGATTCCGTCGACCCACGGGAGATTTCTTCAGAGCTCCTGGTGCAAAAAGGAGGCAGGCTACCCCCAGAGCATGCACCACCAGGAAACAGTCGAGAAAGCCGGCAGGATGAAGCGATACAAGGTTGCAGTAGTCATCTTTGCTACTTTGTTGTGGTTTTGCAGGCATCCTGAGCAGTCAGCGGTCGATCCTTTGGCAGAAGGTGAAGAGGGAGATGTAGAGGAACTCTGGTGAGCTCTTGCACTCGGTATCTAAAGAATTCCCCAAAGCAGATACCCTAAATAGCCAGAAAAGGAGGTTTGGCTACCTAGGAAGGAGGATTGGCTACTAAGAGAGGTAAGAGCCTATCAGAAGGAGTCTCTGACGTCACCTGCTGGCGCTGGCCACTCAGAGCAGTCCAGTGTGCCAGCAACACCTCTGTTTCCAAGATGGCAGAGGTCTGGGGCACACTGGAGGAGCTCTGGGCACCTCCCCTGAGAGGTGCAGTCAGGGGAGTGGTCACTCCCCTTTCCTTTGGCCAGTTTCGCGCCAGAGCAGGGCTGGGGGATCCCTGAACCGGTGTAGACTGGCTTATGCAGAGATGGGCACCATCTGTGCCCATCAAAGCATTTCCAGAGGCTGGGGGAGGCTACTCCTCCCCAGCCATCACACATATTTCCAAAGGGAGAGGGTGTCACACCCTCTCTCAGAGGAAATCCTTTGTTCTGCCTTCCTGGGCCAGGGCTGCCTGGACCCCAGGAGGGCAGAAACCTGTCTGAGGGGTTGGCAGCAGCTGCAGTGGAGACCCCGGAAAGGCAGTTTGGCAGTACCCGGGTTCTGTGCTAGAGACCCGGGGGGTCATGGAATTGTCTCCCCAATGCCAGAATGGCATTGGGGTGACAATTCCATGATCTTAGACATGTTAGATGGCCATGTTTCGGAGTTACCATTGTGACGCTATGCATATGTCGTGACCTATGTATAGTGCACGCGTGTAATGGTGTCCCCGCACTCACAAAGTCCGGGGAATTTGCCCTGAACAATGTGGTGGCACCTTGGCTAGTGCCAGGTGGCCCACACAGTAAGTAACTTTGCACCCATCTTTCACCAGGTGAAGGTTAGACATATAGGTGACTTATAAGTTACTTAAGTGCAGTGGTAAATGGCTGTGAAATAACGTGGACGTTATTTCACTCACGCTGCACTGGCAGTCCTGTGTAAGGATTGTCAGATTTCCCTATGGGTGGCAAAAGAAATGCTGCTGCCCATAGGGATCTCCTGGAACCCCAATACCCTGGGTACCTCAGTACCATATACTAGGGAATTATATGGGTGTTCCAGTATGCCAATGTGAATTGGTGAAATTGGTCACTAGCCTGTTAGTGACAATTTGGAAAGCAGAGAGAGCATAACCACTGAGGTTCTGGTTAGCAGAGCCTCAGTGAGACAGTTAGTCATCACACAGGGAACACATACAGGGCACATAGTTATGAGCACTGGGGCTCTGCCTGGCAGGGTCCCAGTGACACAAAGACTAAAACAACATATATACAGTGAAATATGGCGGTAACATGCCAGGCAAGATGGTTCTTTCCTACAAATGGTGACCAGGGTGGTGTGGATGTCCCTCAGGTCCGCCCTGATCCCCAGGTACTGTCTCTCCTGCAGCCTCTGGATCTCCTGCAACTTGGCCAGTATCTGGCCCATCATCTCCTGGGAATGGTGTATGTTCCCAAGATGTTGGTGAGTGCCTCGTGGAGAGTCGCTTCCCTAGGCCTATCCTCCCCCTGTCACACAGCAGTCCTCCCAGCTTCCCTGTTGTCCTGTGCCTCTGTCCCCTGGACTGTGTGCCCACTGCCACTGATCCCAGGTCCCTGATCGTCCTGCGTTTGTGGGGTGGCCTGGGGTCCTTGTAGTGGTGGACACACTGCTGATTGACGTGTCCTTGGGACAGTGGTATGGGCCTGCTGTGTGGGTGCTGTGGTGGTGTTTCCTGAGGGGGGAGGCTCTGTGGTGGTATGGTACTGTGCCTGGGTAACCGACTGTCCGGAGGTCCCTGATGGGCTAGGTTGGTCATCCAGATCCAGGTGTCCAGAGCTGCTGTCATCACTGTGGGCCTCTTCTATGAGGGGACTGGATGTTGCTGACACCTCCTCTCCGGTGACGTTGGATGGGGGACCTGTGGGGATGTAAATGCAGTTTTATTATTTCTGTGTGTGCCATATTGTGCATGGGTATGTTGCCCACTATGGTTGTTATTGCCCTGGCAGCTGAGGCTTGTGTGAGTATTGATTTGGTGGGCTAGGTGATTGTCTCAAGTGTGCATGATTTGGTGATGGGTGTCCATGCAGGTCTGTGATGGGGGTCCATGCATTGGTGTTGCATGCAGGGCTTGGTTGTGGGAGGGGTGGGTTGTGATGGTGGGGTGTGTGGAAGGTAGTGGAGTGATGGGAGTGAGGGTGAGGGTGGGGGCATGTGATGGAATGCAGGTAGTGGGTGAAAGTAGTAAATATTTGACTTACCAGAGTACAGTCCTCCTGCTACTCCTGCCAGGCCCTCAGGATGCATGACTGCCAAGACTTGCTCCTCTCAAGTTGTTAGTTGTGGGAGAGGAGGTGGGAGTCCACCTCCAGTCCTCTGTACTGCTATCTGGTGTCTTGCTACCACGGAACACATCTTCCCCCGTAGGTCGTTCCACCTCTTCCTGATGTCATCCCTTGTTCTGGGGTGCTGTCCCACAGCGTTGACCCTGTCCACGATCCTCCGCCATAGCTTCATCTTCCTGGCAATGGATGTCTGCTGCACCTGTGATCCGAATAGCTGTGGCTCTACCCTGATGATTTCCTCCTCCATGACCCTTAGCTCCTCCTCTGAGAAACTGGGGTGTCTTTGTGGTGCCATGGGTGTAGTGTGAGTAGTGTGTGTGAAGGTGTGTGGGGTGATGTGTTGGGGTGTGTGCTGTAAGGCACGTGGATGGTGTATGGGTGATGGTGTTTTGTGGCTCTGGTTCTGTGGGTGCTGTTGGTCTGTCTCTCTCAGTTGGCAATATTTTTGAGTTGTAAGGGTTTGTGGAGAGTGTAGGTGTGTGTTTTATAGTGGTGTATGGGTGTGGGTGTGGTGTGTTTATGGGTGCCAGGTGTGTGTTATTCAAATTGTCCAATGTGGTGTTGTTTTGTATGTGTGTGTGTGTATTTTGAGTGTGGCGGTATGTACCGCCAATGGTTTTACCGTGGTTGAATGTCCGCTGAGGTGATTCGTGGGTCATAATGCTGTGGGCTTTGTTCTGTTGGCGTAACGGTGTGGGTTTTGCTACCGCCAGTTTATCACTCAGCTTTGGGCTAGCGGACTTGTGTGTGTTTCTGTATAGTGACAGATTGTTATGTGTGGGTCATAATATGGGTAGCAGTAAACCGCTGCAGCGGCGGTATGTTGGCGACAGTCGGCATGGCGGTAAGCAGGAGTTACCACCAATGTCATAATGAGGGCCTTAGCATCATTGTTTGTATGCTAAATCAGCGCAAACTTAACTCCATATTTATATTTTGACTGTAGACCCGTCTAGCATCATAATATTGGAGTTAAAGTCACTTTTGGGATGCGTGAAACCACCTTGCGTCAATGAGATGTAAGGTAGGCGTTCCCGTCCAAAAAATGGCTCAAAGCCCCTTGCGCCTTATTTATCCTCCAGTGCAAAAAAGGTGCACGGGGGAGGCAGGCCTAAATAATGGTGCTAAGCCTGCTTAGCGCCATTATTTAACGCCTGAGTCAGGGCAGGCGTTAGGGGACCTGTGCACCCATTTCCATGGTCAAACACCATGGAAAGAGGCCACAGGTGCCCACCCCAAGCCCCAGGAAAACTCTCACCCACACCAAAGGGACACCAGAGGATGGGGGGGCATCCCAAGTGAGTAGAAGTAAGTATTTTAAAAATGTTTTTAAAGTGCCATTGGGGGCCCTGAAATGGGCCCCCCTCCATGCCACTGGCTGCAATGGCCAAGCCAAGGGGACCCTTTTCCCCTGTGCTGGCCATTGGGGTGGTGTGCATGACTCCTGTCTTTTATAAGGCAGGAGTCATGTGGTATGGATGGTTTTGCATCAGGAAATGACGCTAGGCTGGTTAAAGGTATTTTTGTGCCTCTAACCAGCCTAGCGTAATTTTTTGGTGCAAAACTCCCTTCCCCCATACCTCCACCCCGCCTGGCTAACATAATTTTACAAGACGCTAGCCCACCCTTTGCGCTGGCTTGAGGGATTCCATAAATTTGGCGCCCGGCTGGCGCTCTGGAATGACACAAGCAGGCACTATACTTTTTGACACACAACTGTGTTGCGCAGTTTTGAGCCAAAAATATAAATATTGCTGTAAATGCATCTATTTGGTGACATACGGTAGTGACACTTGGGGCTATAAAGAGGCCTTGGAATTACAAGTAGATGAAAATAAATTCACGAGGCGCCTATCATCGGTGCCCCAATCCACAGCCTCTTTTATTCTGCATTATGAATTAGGGATGGGATACTTCTCGGACCTGTTAACACTGCGACCCCTACTTAGCTGGATCTCGATATGGTGATATCCAGAAAAGGGATTGAATAAGGTGATATTGAAGGAATGCATGAAACTTGAGAGGGCTTAGCTATTTTAAATCAACATTTGTGGAATTGGGACATCCCAAATATACACGTCCCCAGAAAGGATTGTCCGTGAGGACTTAGCATGGGGCGGGAGACAATATATTTATCTATAGTTCAGGTAAAGAGATAAAGGAAGTTGATGTGCAAACCCTCTGTACGAGCTTATGTCACTACAAAATCATGTGGGCTAAAACAGCCTTATCTTACATTAGTCACAAATTCTCTGCATCGCTTCCTTTTAACAGGATTTACATTAAATCTACTACACTGGCTTTTGGCAGAGCCACTCGATTGGAATAAAGTTGAAAATGTAGTCCCTTGTAGCTGTGATTCTTTCTCAGATCACGATACCTTGCACTTTGTAATGTTCTGTGAATACTACAGCCCTCTCTGCCATCAGTATATTTTACCTTTGCTGAGAGGGAAACAATTTACACAAGCCAGACCTGCTTTAACCTTTTTAAAGATGTTACACAATTAATTTATATGTTTTAGTGTGGCAAACTTTTAATAGGGGGCGACAAGACTTAGAAAGAAATTAGGTTTACAGTGATTTTGATAATAGAGGACTATGGAACGCCTGAGATGTTAGTTTTGTGGTCAACAAAAGAATAGACCCTTTCATCACTATTATCTTTTTGACTGTCTTTAAGGATGTGATGTCCTCATCATTATTTTATGTTTGTTCTATTTATGTATGTCAGTCTGAATGAGAAACAACATTTCAAGTATTTTTATCTTTTTAAATGTATGCATCTTTTGTGGTTTTAAGTAATCGAATACCAAATATTTGATGATGATAGCTAGTAATTACATATGAGGTTTGGCTGTTTCTTCCATGAGTTTTGCACTTCTTGTATACTTGTCTGTTTACAGAAATCGTACAACAGTTCTTTAACGCTATCGCTCCTTAATGTGTTAGCTACCTGTCTTGGACTCGCCCTATATGTGTGAGAGAACTGTGTGATGTCCTTTTAGCTACTGCCGCCCTTCCTTTATTTATTATTTGAGTTGCTGAAGGTTGTGTTGATGCCCCATATTGTACCTTTGTTGTAAAGTCTGGTTTAAAATTTCCACGATACAAAAAATTTGCATTATAAGTATTTGTTTAATGAATGATGTGTGTGAAAGACAGTTGCGGCTCGCGCGATGGTGCATGGGCGGCGTGCAGGGGGAGGGAGAGGGGATTGACATGGGGAGGGAGAGTGGGCGTGGGAATGAAATAAAAAAAGTTTTAAAACTTACCTGTGCTGCCGCCGCCTTCCAAACCATGCTGCTCCTCTGCTTGCAGGCACAGGCTCCTGGCCTGCCATGCGCCAATCCTGATTGGCTGGGAGTGCCCAGCTAGGGAGCTCCCAGGCAGACTGGGAGCCTGTGTTGCCGGGCTTGAGAGAGGCTACTGTGCATGTATGTTTGGCCGGCTCGAGACGGCCGGCCAAACAGACATGCACAGTGAGGGGGAGTGCCCAGCACTCCCCCTCATTGCTCGTCACCCCCATGGCCCAGCCCCTTTTCCACCAAAACGATAATAAACAAAGTTTATTATCGTTTTGGTGGAAAAGGTTTGCAGCTGCTGCTGCTGGCAGGGGGATGACGCTCCTCCGCCGTTAGGGAGGAGCTGCCCCTGGTGAATGAGTGAACCCTCACAAAATATGTCACCAGAGACTATGATAACGCGTCCTTCTATGTCAAGTTATACACATTAGGACTCGTTTTAGGCCGATGAATCTTTTGACCCAGTGGTGAGACACCGTAAGACGAGGTAACTGATCAATATGTCAAGCAATATATCAATAATATCATCAACATATATCACCACGAAATATTTTAGTTTAGACATCAGTTAAAACTGTCGGCGCAACCATGACCTTTCAGTCATGGATAACCACACCTTTATTGAAGTTTTGTGAATTTTATTCCCTATTGATTACAATCTAATAGCAAATGTATTAATCTCAAAACCAAGAAGCAAAAGACCATAGTCACGATATGGCAACTGTGCTAAGATTTTGACAATGTAAAGATCAGAACCATTAAGACACTAACATAAGAGATACGCAAGTCAGAATGCATAGAACATCATATAAGCCAAGTTCAGCATAGTACAACGTCAGTCATGTTTGTTTGTCAGTCAAGGTGTATATCTACTCTAACCACTAATTAGCATTAGCATGTTGGAATTCATGCAAAAACAACTTAGAACACCGATTTGGAAAACATCTAACTAAGGTCTCTAATCAAAAATACAGCAGTTGGTACCTAGAAAGGAAAAGCGAATAGACAAATTACAAGAGCAACTGTCATAATTACCCTCCTCGGAATGAGTCAGCAAACATGTTCAGTCTTCGTCTTCAGGACATCAGTTAGATCGTCGTCAGTTTATCTAGTCTAAAGACAAGGGACACTTCCCTCATAAGGAAGAAAGTGTAATGGGGCGACTAAGGGTGAGGATGGTTTATTAAGTCTCAAGTCACCAAACAGAGTGACAGAGTTTCTGGATGCAATCCATATCATTCCCTACCTAGATCTCTCGAGTCTCCTGTGTCATGAGTTTTTATCCCTTTTTCGTGATACCTTCCCCCAAAATTCTATTGGATAGTCATTTCACCCCACTATCTGTAACCTATCAAATTATACATTAAGTAATGCACTTGTCATTTCATGATAATTCATAACATTTTGATTGGTCTTCATAATTGACGTTTTTCGTAGGTGGCACATCCGGGGTTACTTCATTCTCTGGCACATTCTTCGGGTCAAAAGTTCTCTTTTCTGTGGTTGAATGTCCTTGGATGTTTCCATATTTGTAGCAAAACGTATAAAACTCATACTAAAGCAGCTAGCATGCGGATGGGAAGAAACCTAAGTTCGATACAAAAACAAAGGAAGAATACATGCTGGGTCATCGCCTTTTGCAAGTCAGCACACTGGAGAAACATGAAAAAAGTATGCTTTAATATGAGAGCTACACGGCTAATTCTTCGACTCACGCTAGCTTAAGGCTTATGGATTCTAATAAAATGCAATCTTCGTAAATGTTAATGTATTCGATTAATTCATAATATAAGCAATTGTTTCTTATAGATGACATCAGTATATGCGTACAATAATTCTCTTCAATTATAAGTGTGTTAGAATACAAAATGGATAATATTGATATATTTATTAATGCAATATTCGTTAAGTGTGAGCACTTCACATCTACAATAGGTAATATTCAAATTACGCTCTCTCAGTCCCTCCTCTGATGACGCTCGTCATCACACAAATCTTTCTTTGATCTAGTTTTTCACCTTGCGCGTAATATGCATTTCAACATCTTGCCCTTAATGTGAGCTTTCCCATATTTCATTGAACATTTTCTCTCTTTCACTTTCTTCATTTCTTCTGGCTCTTTTGGTCCAATTTCTTTTTACTTTGTCATTGATTTTACATGCCCCCCATAATCCTAATAGACAAACCAAAACAATTAATAGACCCATCAAAATTTTTGCAAGTACCCCATTCCAAATGCTGGTAAACCAGCTTCCCACTCGGGCAATTCCTTTCCCAAATTTCTCCCAAACACCAAGTTCTTTCAGATCCTTCAAATCTGTACTATCTCTAGTAAGGTTAGTAAGCATGCTTCTAATTTTCTTACTGTTATCTGGAATAAAGGAGCAACAATGACGCTCATTAAGCATTTTGCAGACCCCTCCACTCTTTGCTAAAAGAATGTCTAAAGCAAGCCGATTTTGAAGAGTCATAGCTCTTTCTGCAGCAAGTTCAGTATCCATCAGGAGAATGGCTCCTGTAAAATTTGTCAGCATGTTATCCACAATAGTAGACAACTTTGGAATTTTCATAGAATTCAAGATAACCCCTACTGATGGGATTATAGCTCCAAATATATCACCAATGACAGCCGCCACTGATTCTCGTTTTTGTCTAGAATGTTGCAATTCAGACGTCTTAGGTATTTGTTTCAAGTCATCAATCTGGTATATCTTTGGGAATACTATCCACAAATAACATGTCCCATACCATCCCTTAGGGAGACGGTAATAAGCATTTAGCCCACAAATATAATAGATTCCAGGAATCGCTGGATCTTGTCCATTCAACATAAAGGTCCATTTACTCTGAAACAAAAACACACGCCTACACTCACTCGTACCCACAAACAAATTGTCTTGATCAGATTTTGGTCTATATACACAAAGCCTACCTACATGTAATGCATCTATAGCTAATTTGCCTTGCGTTTTGATTGCAGTATAAGCATAATCATTTGATATGTACGTTTCTCTAATCCTTTTTCTAACCTTTCTTTTAGTATTTTGCGTCTATCATCTGTGTGATCTAGAAAGCTCTTTTCTATAGGCGACAGTAAGCAAGTCAAATTGTTGCGATGTGCATAAGCAGTTCCAAATGTAAGTGTTGGCTCAAAGAATCCTCTAACTATTTTTATATCATGCTCTTTAGCTAGTTTATTCAAGAATTCAATCACAGGCACAAAGAAAAGCACAACATCCAAATTCGAATAAAAGTATTGCACATGCTCTTGATTATAAAATCTTGTTAGTAGCAAGCTGCAACTAATTCCATAAGTAAGAGGGAGGCTATGATAGGTAACTCCCTCCTGCACAGACGAAGGAATTTTAGTACATACATAACAATCTTTCGCACCCATTGTTTCCACATACTCATTTAGTAAGCGATAGAAGACATTATTAGATAGTTCTCCCTTTGCATTAGTCCCTTCATGCATATGCCTTGCATCCTGCTCAAATCTCTCCCACGGTGTCAGTTTAGAAATAGTTTCAGGTTTTGAAGTTGCGTTAATAGTTTCTTTCTCTGTCCATGGCATTCCCACAATCACTCCTACAACCATTATTGCACACACAACACCTATTATAAGACCTAACCAACCACACACCTTACTTTTTTTCTGCGTATATTACAGCATCTTCACTCACTCCAGGACCCTTTTTTTTCGTCAATTCAGGTTAGCAGCTTGTTTTAATCAGGTTTCTTTAAAAGTCAAGTCTGGTTTTAGTGTCACTTCCAGTAATTTTCTAGAGTTTCTTTCTTTTTAGTTTTCAAAATTTTCAACCTAGCCAAATGTTCCTTGAGTTTTGTTCAGGTACCGTAATACTGGCCTGGTACTTCTCGATCAAAACAGAATGCTAGGAATTCTTGTTGCCATTCAGATGTTGTAGCATACGCCCATTCAGGACCTGTATATCTTCTGTTCGCAATTCTTTCTCTCTTTACTCGTCGTTCTCCTTGTTGTTCTCCTTCACTCAGATCATCAGCTTGTGTGGTATCACTCTCTTCTATTATGGTGTCATTCGATACCTCTCTTATTTTAGGATGCGATTTGTCTGGCCAATTATCGCCTCTATGTGTCTTTTCTCAACGCTTCCCTTCTGGACGCTGGACAGCACCCTCCTCTTGTGATATGGTGTTTTCTCTTGACGGACCTGCAACCGGTTCGGGAGATTTTGACACGTTTTGATTTGTATCTACAGTTTCTCTTTTTCTTTCCTCTTCCGGTTCTATGTTGGGTTCAGATTCTAACCCGTATTCGTCTACTTCTGGGAGAACCTCTCCTTTGCTTAGTTCTCCTGTCTCTACTGAGATAGGCGTTCTGTCACCTCTCTCGAACTCATTGATAGCTTGAGGGACTAGGCTGTTCTCAGTGGGCTCTCCAGTAGTCTCAGTTCCTTCTTGACTGATCTCTGACTCTGAGACTTCTCTTCCTGAAGTTGCTGTACCGGATACTTCAAGTTCCTCTTCAACAGGACACGTTACCTTTTTCGTGTGACTGGCATGTATCCAGTTGGGAACCCCGGCACACTTCACAGCAGTGGTGGTCGTCAATATTACTTGGTACAGTCCTTTCCAACGTGGCTCTAAACACGATTTTCTCACGTGCTTCTTGACAACCACCCAATCTCCAGCTTGCAGAGAGTGGCCTGGATCGCCAATTGGTGGCAATGTGTTAGCTTCCACCTGGTGAGAGAAAGAGCGAATTACGTCAGCCAAACCTTTGCAGTAATCCAACACCATATCATCTGTAATATTCACTAGTGCATTTGCAGGTACTGCTGGTAATCTCATTCCTCTGCCCATGAGGATTTCATGGGGGGACAGTCCCGTTTTCTTGTCTGGAGCATTTCTCATAGACATCAGTACTAGAGGTAAGGCATCTGGCCATTTCAAGTTTGTTGCTGCGCACAATTTTGCCATCCTTGATTTCAGAGTACCATTCATCTGCTCAACTAGTCCTGATGCTTCAGGGCGATGGCTACAATGCAGCTTTTGTTCAATGTTGAGTGCGGCACACAGAAGTTTAATCACCTCATTGTCGAAGTGTCTACCCCTATCTGATTCTATAGAAACCGGAAACCCGAATCTTGGTACCAGTTCCCTAAGTAGTAGTTTTGCAACTGTAAGACTATCATTCCTACGTGTGGGATATGCCTCAATCCAATGACTGAAAACACACACAATCACCAACACGTACTTCAATCCTCCACAAACAGGCATCTCGATAAAATCCATTTGCATTTTGTTGAATGGACCTCCAGCTCTCCCAATGTGGCTCAAAGTTACCACAGTTCCTTTTCCAGCATTCATCTGTTGACAGATGACGCAGCTGTGGCAAGTGATTTCTGCGGCATGTCTGAATTTTGGATTGAACCAATCAATCTTAAAGGACCTGATCATGGCATCCCTTCCTAGATGTGCCTGCCCATGGTATAGCTGTGACAAAAGGCTATTTGGCAAGGCCAATTTTCCCTCTTCTGAAACCCATAAGTCATCAGCTCTTTGTACACATTGCATTCTTTGCCAAGAGCGTTTCTCCTCTTTGCTCGCACGACCTTGTAATGTTTTCAGTTCATCTAAGTTGTCAACCACTCGTAATGCCATATTCAAATGTGTGTCATTTTCAGATTGTGGTAACAATTCCCATTGTTCCTTAAACGATATACAGTTCAATGCACAAAATCTTGCGACTTGATCTGCATAGCCGTTTCCCATAGACACAAACTCTTGTGACCTGATGTGAGCACTGCACTTCACCACGGCAATTTCTTGAGGTAACTGAATCGCATGCAACAAATCTCTTATTTGTTCACCGTTTTTCACAGGAGAACCAGAGGAGGTCATAAAACCCCTCTGTAACCAAAGTTGGCCAAAATCCTGCACAATTCCGAATCCATATCTGTTGTTAGTATAGATAGTGACTTTCAAATTCACAGCTGCGTGGCATGCTTTAGTAAGGGCAATTAATTCAGCCACTTGTGCAGAAAACACTTTCTCGAGCCAAGAGGCTTCAACGATGCCAGTTATGGTACATACTGCATAACCGGCTCTCAGTGTTCCTGCAGAGTCTCTTAAGCAGGACCCATCAACAAACATGATACAATCATTTTCTTTTAGCTGAATGTCCTGAATATCGGGACGAGGCTTGGTGCACAACTCAGTCACCTCAAGACAATCATGTTCAAATTCTTCCCCATCTTTGATTTCAACATTTTCATTAGGAAGTAAAGTTGCCGGGTTCAGCACAGTGCTTCTTTTAAGAGTGACATTCGGCGACCCCAGTATGATCGTCTCATACCTAGTGAGACGTGCATTTGTCATGTGTTGTGTCTTAGTTTGTGTCAAGAGAATTTCAACTGAATGTGGAACCATTACTGTCAGAGGGTATCCCAGGACTATGCCTTCACATTGTAAAAGGCTCTGACCAACTGCTGCAACTGCCCGCAAACAACCCGGTAAGGCTGCTGCGACAGGGTCCAAAGTAGCTGAAAAATATGCTACAGGGCGATTTGCATCTCCGTGGACCTGTGTTAAGACAGACAAAGAACAAGCATCACGGTCATGACAAAACAACAGAAAAGGTTTTTCGTAGTCTGGCATTTCTAATGCTGGTGCCCTGCACATGCATTCTTTTAATTCTACGAATGACTCAAGCTCCTCTTTTGACAAAGTTATAGTGTATGGCTCATCCTTGACTTCCTTTCCTGTCAGTTTTATTAATGGCTTTGAGATAATTGAGAAGTTGGGTATCCACTGACAACAGTAGCCCACCATTCCCAAAAACATCCTAACATCTCATTTTGTTGTTGGGGGATTCATTTGCAAAACAGCTGTTATTCTTTCCTTTGATATTCTTCTGGACCCTTTCTCAATCAAATGTCCCAAATATTTTACTTCTTTCTGACAATATTGTATCTTTCTGGGCAACACCTTGTGTCCATTCTTTCCCAGATGATTCAGTAATGCAATGGTATCGTATTTACAACTGTCTCTAGTCTTGGATGCAATTAGCAAATCGTCGATATACTGCACAAGAGTTGAATTAAAAGGCAGCACAAGGGGTTCCAAATCCTTTTTCAGTATCTGATTGAAGATGGATGGTGACTCTGAGAACCCTTGAGGAATTCTGCACCAACTGTACACTTTATCCAGGAATTTGAAACTGAACAAAAATTGGCTATCCTCATGGAGAGGTATCGAAAATAAAGCTTGTGATAGGTCTACTACGGTAAACCATTCAGCATCACAGGGAACCTGAAACATTATTACTGCTGGGTTGGGTACCACAGGACAACATTTTATCACGATTTCATTTATTTTTCGCAAGTCTTGCACAATTCGAACTTTTCCACAGGGCTTCTTTAAACCCATGATGGGTTAGTTACATGGACTGCTCAAGACTTCTTTCAGAACCCCCTATCTGAGAAAATCTGCAATTATTTGTGACACCTCAATGAGGACATCGTGGGTCATGTGATACTGTGACACTTGTGGGAACACTGCATTTGGTTTGATCTGAACTTTGACTGGTTCTACTCCTTTTATTAATCCCACTTCCTTTCCGGTCAAATCCCAGACTTTCTCTGTCACTGTTCCCTGCAAGTCAACAAGTAAGCCAATCAATGTATGCATTGGGAATAAAGTAATCAAAGGGTAGTCTTCATTTGTTCCTGCTTCTTCCTCTACAAATTGACTCTCATCTCCCTCGTCGTCACTGTTTGTCTGTACCTCGATTCCATCATTGGAACAGGTAATTGAACATTTTGTTTTACACAGTAAGTCCCTTCCTAGTAAGGATACTGGACTTGAATCACATACAACAAATTTATGCAGCCCTTGGAAGTTGCCAATTTCAACTTGCACTGGATCAGTAATCGGGTTAGTCAGGTACTGATTTGCTACTCCAACCACTCGTATGGTTCGCCCTGAGAGAGGTAATCTTGGGACTTCTGCACTTCGAACTGTAGAGCGTGTAGCTCCTGTGTCAACCAAAAATGAAACCTTATAGCCCATTACTTTACCCTCTACATATGGGCCTCTCTGATCCACCTCTAGGGATGCTGCAAGCCTGCACTCTTCACTGTCTGAGCTATCATCTGACCAATCCTCATTCATGACATTTTCACCTCATAATGGGAACTGTTGTACAGGGTTATTTTGATTTGTTACCTGACCTGTGACCTGCCGAGGAAGCATCACCTGTTGCTGTCCCATCGGAGCCATTGGTAATTGCATTTGCTGTCTAGGCACCATAGGAATCTGCTGCTGCACTGGTTGCATTTGTATTGACTGAAAACGCGGCATTTGCATCTGCTGCATGGGCTGTACCCCTTGCATTTGTACCAAATTATTCTGAAAATTCGGGTTTTGATGTCTCATCTTTGGACCCCGCGAATTTTGTAATGTACCAACATTAGTGCTCTGCTGAACTTCACCATCCTGCACCACATTCGGGCACTCCCGTTTCCAGTGCCCCACGCCCCCGCACGCGTGACATGGTGACATCTTTTTCACTCCTTGAACTTCATTTTGAATAACAACATTATTCATGTCCGAACCGCGGTTCCCAAACCCTCGGCCTCGGCCTCTCGGCTGTGCCTGAAACACACCATTCATTTGCGGTTGTTGTTGTTGTATCATCTGCTGAACTCCATTTCCCTGTATTCCAGCCTGTGCAGCCCTTATCTGCATCAACATCACCTTTTCCTTTAAATTTTTCTGCTTCAACTCGATCTCATCACTACAGTACTTGGCATACTGCAATACCTCATCAATCGGTTTAGCTTGCCAACAAATCAAATGATTCTTAATCATTTGACTGACCTCCGGTCTCAATCCTTCAACAAATCTAAACACAAGGTGATTCATGTCCTTTGGTTCAATTGTCTCAGTACCACTGTAATGCTTGAACGCTTTCAACAAGCTCTCATAATAAGCATGTATTGACTCTTTAACCTCTTGAGAGGTCCGGTCGATTTTCTGCCAATCAGTCACCTTCGGCGATACCTTTTGCTTCAAAAACTCAAACACTTTATGATAATATTTCATCACCTCTTCTGAAGGTGCTCCGGTCACCTTATCTCTCGCTGGCTCCTTTGTCGGCCAATCTACCCCTCTCTTGCACTTGAGCCACAAATCTGGCGGAACAATGATCTCAAACAAAGTATTCAAGTCTTCCCAGAGACACTTTGCAAGCTTCACAAACCTATCTGTTTGTTGATACCACTCGATCGGCTTCTCTCTCAATCTGGGATAATCATTCGTAAAGGATAAAATGTCTCCCCTTGTCCATGGCACATGCACTAAAACACCACCAGCTGTCTCTCTCATAGGCAGTATTTTTACTGAATCCAAATCAGGTGAAGTCCTAGCTTGATTAGACCCTGGACTATCACTCTTTCCCCTATCTCTTTTCTTTGCCCATCTGCCTTCCCACTTTTCCAATGCACCCCAAATCTGTGCACTTTGCAGCAATTCTCTCAAATGTGCTTTCATGCCTGCAGATCTCATGTGTTCAAAATCTTTTGAATCAAAATCTAATCTATAACTCTTTTTCAAATGTTTAGTGTTTCCGATATCGATATTGTATTTGTCTGCTAGGTTTGCCAATCTCTGATGTGCTTTGCCTACCTCCTTGGTAATTTTGGGACACAGGTATCTTAATTCTGCCTCTGTGTATGACTCCAATCTATTTACTCCCATTGTCCCTTCTACCAACTCGGCAGCTTCTGCCCCTAGTCGTACAAGGTTCAGGTATTCGTCTTGTTTCTCCTTCTCGGGTTCAACTGTGGTCACTGTAGTCTTTTGTGAAGTATAGGTTTTCTCTAACCATTCGTTTAACTGTTGTACCATAAATCCCTGCAGTGAAATGTTCCCTGCATGTATCATTGGAGAATGCGAAGTGTTCGTACTCATGGTTTGGGGAGTCAAAACTCCTAATCCTGCTTGACGCATTGCTTTGAGAGGTGCCCCCACTGGACTAAGGTCCATTAAGGGTCTCGGTGGCTCATTTACTTGCTCTCTAGGGGCCATTATCTGTGGTGTTCCCATATGCCCTCCTCTTATCGCTTCTTGAGTCATTACTCCCTGATCACATACCCCTGCTTTACCCTGTGCATACAATGGTACGGGGGGACCAACAGTAATAGGTAATGATATAGCGGCAGGTGTCTGACCTGGACCCAGACCTCTTGGAGCCTCAACACCATAGGTCTGTTCCAATGTACCCGGAACGGGTACTAATGGCGGTCCCACTACAGGATTATACCCTGGTATCAACTGTGGGGGTTGGGACATTAACTTCGGAGTTGATTCAATCTGTATTAACTTTGGCTTTGTGTATATCGGGTCTGGCGGCACTATAAAATTCGTGGTAGTTTTAAGCACCGGGACATCAGGATAGATTCTCTTTATCTGTGGTGGCAGTTGCAACTGTATCGACATGTCGGGTGCAGTGGGTACACTGACACCATTCTGTGTCAAAGCTGTATCGCTAGTCTGTACTGTATCAGTAACTCCCTTTTCCTGCGTCTGGTTCCCAGGATCCAAGCTAGTGCTTGGAGCGCTGTCGCTTACCGCATACGGTGGCAGACGATCATGTAACAATCTATCCATAAATTCCTCATCGTCTGAATCATCGTCCTCTTCCCAGGATCTTTTATTTTCTTTAGATTTGCCTGAGTCTTTGTCAGTTTTACAGGAGGCTTTCTTTCCTTGTGTTTCTTCTCCCTGAGTTATTACTGGGAATAACTTCAACCCATCTACGATTCCCCTTCTCCACATTTTACTCTTGTTGTCCCACCTGGCCTCTGCATAGGATTTTTCTGCCCTTCTCAGTCTTCTCTGAAACCTTTCTTGTCTATGTTTAAGAGCCATTAAGTCCCAAATTGCTAAAGCCTTATATTGTGCCGGTCTTGGAGGTGGTTTTTGTGTACTTAACATCCACCTCAGATTTTCTAGTACCTTTGGATTGAACGTCCCATGTTCTGGGAACGCTAAACACCCTTCTTTCTCTGTTAATTTGCGCCACTGTTTCATCCATAAACAAGGCGCGACACCTTTCTCTTCCATAACTGTATAAGCTGGAGTACCCTCAGGTGGTGTGGGTTCCCCATCGGTTGCAACGATATATACATCTCCCTTTAGAGCGCTCTTGAATGCTTTGACAGAATTCATTTTTTGCGATTCTCTTATTTTGTATTTAACCAGAAATGGCTTAGTTCCCAGGACACTCTTCACCCGCCCTTTCTCAACCTATTGCCTCTCACGGACGGCAGCCAATCCGTGCGCGACCCCTTCCCGACATCTGACCTATCTCAGCACGGCACCACTGATGTCACACTCACACACACTGCAGCTGACAAAGTCTTGCAGCTTGTCCGCTCCTCACTGACCCTTACAATCATACAAACTAAAGTAAATTATTGCGAGCACCACAAATCTGTCGGTTTACTACAGGAAGGGTAACACATTCGCTTCAGAACTTTACAGAGATTTCACTTGAAGCCTCAGCCGCTACTCGCTCCTTATCAGTTCCCGCATACGCAAGCATAATTCGGCCCGCAAATTCTACTCTCGACTTGTCAATGACTCCTTCTAGTGCACTTTAGAATTTGTCAAATCTCCATCGAAGGTTTCATACATGCATTATAACTCAAACTCGATTTGTCAACCACGCCCGATTGACCTATTAAACCGCACAGATTGCGACATAAACCACATTTATCTTCATACTCCGGAGTCTTAGACCTCGACAGGTCCGTACACAACAACCAACCATGTGGATAATTTTGAGCAACAAGCGATACATTCACATGAAGTACGCCGCCTTCCCTACTCTCATACTGTGGAGTACGCCTGCTCCTGCTAAACAACACTTAATTTGGCCTAATTCACACAGATTTTCGCAAACACCTGCAAATTGCATAAGCTTTAAGCAAGCGCAAAAGACCCTAACCACACATATTATGGCGCCGAGAACATTCCCAACTCATTTAGGCAGGCTCCGAGATCCCAGGAAAGCCATGGTGAACTTAGAAACCCATCATACCTCTGAATTGCATTATCACAGAAAAACAAATTAAACAATGAATCTCCGTCTTAGGGCCCCCAAGGGCCAAACCGTCGCTCTGCTACCAGAACTGATAACGCGTCCTTCTATGTCAATTTATACACATTAGGACTCGTTTTAGGCCGATGAATCTTTTGACCCAGTGGTGAGACACCGTAAGACGAGGTAACTGATCAATATGTCAAGCAATATATCAATAATATCATCAACATATATCACCACAAAATATTTTAGTTTAGACATCAGTTAAAACTGTCGGCGCAACCATGACCTTTCAGTCATGAATAACCACACCTTTATTGAAGTTTTGTGAATTTTATTCCCTATTGATTACAATCTAATAGCAAATGTATTAATCTCAAAACCAAGAAGCAAAAGAGCATAGTCACGATATGGCAACTGTGATAAGATTTTGACAATGTAAAGATCAGAACCATTAAGACACTAACATAAGAGATACGCAAGTCAGAATGCATAGAACATCATATAAGCCCAGTTCAGCATAGTACAACGTCAGTCATTTTCGTTTGTCAGTCAAAGTGTATATCTACTCTAACCACTAATTAGCATTAGCATGTTGGACTTCATGCAAAAACAATTTAGAACACCGATTTGGAAAACATCTAACTAAGGCCTCTAATCAAATATACAGCAGTTGGTACCTAGAAAGGAAAAGCGAATAGACAAATTACAAGAGCAACTGTCATAATTACCCTCCTCGGAATGAGTCAGCATACAGGTTCAGTCTTCGTCTTCAGGACATCAGTTAGATCGTCGTCAGTTTATCTAGTCTAAAGACAAGGGACACTTCCCTCATAAGGAAGAAAGTGTAATGGGGCGACTAAGGGTGAGATGGTTTATTAAGTCTCAAGTCACCAAACAGAGTGACAGAGTTTCTGGATGCAATCCATATTATTCCCTACCTAGATCTCTAGAGTCTCCTGTGTCATGAGTTTTTATCCCTTTTTCGTGATACCTTCCCCCAAAATTCTATTGGATAGTCATTTCGCCCAACTATCTGTAACCTATCAAATTATACATTAAGTAATACACTTGTCATTTCATGATAATTCATAACATTTTGATTGGTCTTCATAATTGACGTTTTTCGTAGGTGGCACATCCGGGGTTACTTCATTCTCTGGCACATTCTTAGGGTCAAAAGTTCTCCTTTCCGTGGTTGAATGTCCTTGGATGTTTCCATATTTGTAGCAAAACGTATAAAACTTATACTAAAGCAGCTAGCATGCGGATGGGAAGAAACCTAAGTTCGATACAAAAACAAAGGAAGAATACATGCTGGGTCATGGCCTTTTGCAAGTCAGCACACTGGAGAAACAGGAAAAAAATATGCTTTAATATGAGAGCTACACGGCTAATTCTTTGACTTACGCTAACTTAAGGCTTATGGATTCTAATAAAATGCAATCTTCGTAAATGTTAATGTATTCGATTAATTAATAATATAAGCAATTGTTTCTTATAGATGACATCAGTATATGCGTACAATAATTCTCTTAAATTATAAGTGTGTTAGAATACAAAATGGATAATATTGATATATTTATTAATGCAATATTCGTTAAGTATGAGCACTTCACATCTAAAATAGGTAATATTCAAATTACGCTCTCTCAACTACAAACACTACAAGTCCCACAATGCAACATGCTGTTAGCAGAACAGCAAGGACAGGCTGATGGTATCACAACACAGTGCAATTTGGCAGACTTGTGAAATGCAAAATAACATTTAGTTCATGACTGCTTCTTGTAGTCTTCCATGGGTGAGACAGCCCAGTAGATAAAAAGGCAAAGAGATAGCCTTTCAAATAGAAAAAGGAGCATATTGCTGCCGATAGGCTAACATTAACACTCTTTGGAAAAGAGGCAAGCTAAAAAAGATGCTGTTTATCAGAACAATAGCAGCAGCAGCTAGACGTGCCTGAGGAGACACTGAGAAAGGAAAACAGTGTACTGACACCCCTCTTCATGAGGAGAGTTTAGTGTGGTTTAGGTGGCACACCCGGGAACACCAATGTGATGAGTATTAACACTGAGTTTTTAATGAAATTATTAATGAATATTCATGTAATTTGAGTATTAGATTTGCGCAGAAAATATAATAAGAGAAAAAATAATGCACACATTTAAAGGTGCGACTACCTGAGTGGCCGCCAATGTTCACAAATAATGGCTTATTAATATGAAATGTTGAGCTTATGTTTGAAAAATGTAGTAATATGTCACATTGAGAGTTATGCATTATGTATTAGCATTATAATTGTAGGCCTTAACTTAGCGGAGGTCTTGGCCTAGTTGCACGGCCTCATGTCAAGCTGTATTTCTTAGGCATTTAATAAAATGTCCAGTTAGGGAATTAAATTGTAATTTTCCACAGTGCTGTCCGTGTGCTCGTAGCTAAAAGTCTTTCTGCTTTCTAGAAGATGCTGTACTAGCTAATTCAACTCAGGAGAATACAATGGAGACTCTGGCTGGAGTACAAGCTTCAACAATATTGTTACCTGACGAGCCGGATGATGAAAAACAGGACGAAAGGAGCCAATCATCGACATGTGAACCCTGTACTAGTAGAAATGTAGATTTGAAGTTTTAGTTTTATTGGACAAAGTGTGAACATGCAATGCCTTCACCAATAGGGACTTGGGAAATAGTTTTAGATAATCTAACTTAGCAGGACTGCACTGAGAAGAGGACAGCATTTGCATTTTGCCTTTTGCCACTGCAATTACCCATTTTCCATCTTGAGAAGAGACATGCTTAACTTTACTGCTTGAAGACTTTGCCTTTTCTGAACTTTGATGTTGAACCCTAAAGCCTTGCTGGCCAGAGTGATATCCTGATGATGAAGACTGACACAGCTTGCTGATCCAAACTGAGGATAGGTATATTGACTATGATGTTGTTTGCTGTGTCTATTTGCTTTTGTTTCTAGGTACCAACCGAGCTATTTTGATAGAGCCATAGTTAGATTTTTTTCCAAATTTGTGTTGACTATATTGTTTTGCATGGAGCACAAACATGCTAATTTTACTCTGGTGTTAGTTAGGGTTCTCACTGATGAAGTTTGCTACATGTAATAACATTTGATGCATTTTCTTTGCTGAATCTAAATGTATGTAATATTGTTTGCACAGTTATTCTTGCTATTAATTTGCACTGTTACTATGGGATGTGTAGTAGCTCAAGCTTTGATTAGATTGGAATTATTTCTTCATTTCGGTTAGCCAATGTTGTTTCTGTATGCTTATCAATTGATTTTGAGATTAACCTACAACACATTAGTAATGTTAATATAGGGACATAAATAACTTAACTTTTTACACAAAGGTGTGGTTATTCATGACTGCAAGGTCTTGGTGTTTGACAATTACTGACTCTAATTGATTACTAATATTATTGATTGTTATTGATTATTGATTTGCATATACGTGATATATGGTGGGAACATCTTAAGCATAGTCAAAAGGTTCATCAACCTATTTGCGTCCACTTGTAAGTTTAATTATTAAAGTCAGATGCTCCAATATGTGCACTGCCTTGAAATATGTCCTGCAAGTGCTGCAGGAGCTGCTGAGTGTGGCCTCCAGTATGAAGCAGGTAAATAACTGCCCTGCTTCTAAGTGTGCACTCTCACAGTACCATCATATGGGCTCCCACTCACAAAGCCTCCCACTGCAGGTTCCCCGAATATGTCAGCTAAAGTTTACAAGATGCAAGACAGCACAGAAAGGAAAGTAGCAGGACTTTCTCTTCCCGGGGCTCACTACAGCAGGGCTGGCTTTTGGCATAGGCGATCTGAACACAGGACTGGGGTACATACAGTTAGAGGGGAAGATCACCTTCTGAGCTGCTATGAATAATGCTTTCAATCCAGGCTGCCGTTCTGTTGATAACCTACCGAAGGCAGGCTCTTTACTTTTGTTATCTTCCCTCCCATTACCTTTCCCCCATTCCTCCCTCATCCCTCCCTCAACTCCCCCCTTTCACCTCCAGTTTAGCAACTGGATAAGTGCTTAATGGAGGAAGCTGGCTCTTTATATAGTAGACCAAAATTAGGTACACTGTGCAAAGATTCCAGGCAAACCCCAGAGGTATCACAGAGGCACAATTACCATCCCAAATGCTCTCTTTTGTGGTAGTGTGGTCGAGGCGCTGGGCAAATCAGAGGGTAGCGCTAAGCATGTAAGGCACACACTCATATAGTAAGTGAGACACACACCCAATAAAGGAATCTGACACCAATTTATAAAAATAACATGTACTTTTATATAAACTTTGATACCAAGATCAGCGGAATCAGGTGAGTACTTTTCAAGTTAGGAATTTCTAGAGTTTTTAAAAGTTGACAGTGCATTTTTCAAATACAGTAATGTTACCCTATGGAGGAAGAACAAGCACTGCATACAGGTATAGTACAGCAACTTACGTACCAATCTCCTGGACTTAAAGTAAGTAGGGGGCAAAGTCCAAGGCCATACCACAGGTCACCTCGGGCGGCACTGGGGAGGCTGGGTGCAGGAGTGCAGTTCAGCATCGGGTGCCCCCAGTAATTCTATGGGGATCGGTCCGTTCACAAAATTGCTGCAGGGATGGACTGGAAGGTCATTCCAGAGGGAAGCCACAGTGGGGCTTGACCCCTGAGGTCTTCAGGCACTGGGGGTCCAGTCTGACAAAGCCAACAAGTGGGATGAGGTTTCATGAGGCTGAGAGATGTGGGGACACCCTTGGTTCTCTTCTCCTTGGTCTGGGGCGGACGGGTAAAGAGGTGTCCTGGGGCGCGGGTCTTTGTCTCCTGTTCACTCACGGTGGCAGGGGGGTCTGCAGAAACAGGACGCAGACGCCATTGTGAAGTCTGCAGTGGGCACACTCAAGGTGGGCTTCAACTCTGGAGGGCCTGGGGCCCACACTGACACCATTGCCCCACTTCAGCTCGGGTGCAGTGGTGATGCCTGGCATCGGGTTTTTGGCAGTCCCGGTCCTCACAGTTCTTTATTGGGTGCCTGCAGATGCAGGGGAGCAGCTCATCTACTCCAAGGTTGTTCTTCTTGGAGATTTGGAAAGCATTGGCAGCTATCCCTGTTTCTTGGAGGTGCCAGGACAGGTCAGTTGCTCCTTGAGGGTCAGGTGCAGCAGGCAGCTGGCAGGGATGGTGCCAAGTCAGTCATGCTACCCAGTTCTAAGGTGCAGCAGGCTTCATGTCCACTCCTTCTTTTGTGTCCCATGAAGATCTGACGTCCTGGTATCAGGGGGTCCCCTAAATACTCAATTTAGGGGGCATTAAGGGGAGTGAACCTTAGTAGGCAATGGGATACTTACTCTTTGGGTCACTACACCCCCTAGATGACCACTTCCTTTTGAGAGTGGGCATCACCCTGTTTCAGAAATCCTAATTGCCCCACACACAAGATGGCGGAACTCCTGAGGCTGTGTTCATTTCATGCTGGTCACCCTAGGGGTGTCTCCAGCCTGGAAAATTAACAGGCCTCCGACATAGCTAATTTTTTCACCTGTCAAGGTGCCAGGTGGGCCCTGAGGCAGGGAGGGGGTCTGCATCTCCCTCTGAGGATGGCCAGATCTACATACCAAAGGCTGTAGGCTTCTTTGAAGCTTCCTGTCTTGGAATACAGATCATCCTGTGGGAAGGGTGAGCAACACCCCTGCCCAAGCAGGCTTTGTTTCTGACCTCTAGAGAACAAAGTCTCTCACCGTTGGTGGGTCTGTTGGTTAGACTGGTTAGAACTAGTCAGTGAGCTCACCAGCAGTTGGTAGGTTTCCAGGGGACACCTTTAAGGTGCTCTCTGGGTGCATGTATTAATAAATCCACCACTGGAATCAGTGAGGGTTTATTAATATGAGATGCTTAATACCAAACATCCCTAGTTTCAATGAAGCCATCATGTAGCTGGGGAACTCGTATTGACCAGTGTCCAGCACATGGATTTAATGGCTTTACGGCACACTTACTATGTCTAAGAATCAACAATGACATAGCAGGGGGATATCTGCTCTTGCAGATATGTCCACACATTTAATATAATGCACCCTGCCTTATGGCTGTAAGGCCTGCTGTAGGGGTGACTTACAAATATTACAGGCAGCATTTAAGGGACATGGCACACAGGCTGCGTGACATGTTTTCACTTTAGGGGAGTACCTTGTCACGTAGCCTGCAATGGCAGTGTGCATGAGGTCGGTGCTGGGTCCCTTAGAGTGGCAGAAGCTGTCCTGCAGCTCTTAGGGACCCTCTCGGGTATGTAGGCCCTAGGTACCAGAGGCACCATTTACTAGGGACTTACAGAGGTGCTCAAATGGTTTGGTCACTTTGGGATCAAGTGATCAGGTGTCTTGTTTTGGAGAAGGAACACTGGCACTGAGGACCTGGTTAGCAGGAACCCTGTGCAATTCAGTCAAAGGTGCATCAAACACCAGGCAGAAAGTTGGAGGGTACTGCAACCAGAACCCAGCTTCCTACAATTAAGGTGAGGTGACAAGTGGCAAATGTGTGCTAACAACCTCTTCACAGGTCTGAGGTATTCAGCCAGGACTGACCAGTGAGCACAAAACGGCCCCTACCTTTAATCACCAATGGGAGGGGGAGTTAGGCAAAATGTGGGGGAGGAGAATCAGGTGGGGCGTCAAATTTAGTTTCACCCGGTGTGCTGTCTGAGGAAAGGCCAGCCCTGCACATTAGGGGGCTTTTTTACAAGCCCTGTGGGGCAGAGCAGTGCAGCAAGTCACCTTGCTGCGCTGCCCTGCCCTGCACCACAGGGAAAGGGCAGCAATGTGCCGTATTGGCGCATTTCCTTCCTCTCTCCCTGCGCTGGTGCACAATGGGCTGCCTAGCGCAAACGCAGTCACTGTTGCACCAGTTGCAAGGATGGCTGCGTCACAGACAGGATTGTTTCTGTGCAGGAAGGGACATCTTCCTGCACACAAACAATCCATGGAGGCTTTTTCCTCTTTCTACGTGTGCTGCAAAATGCAGCATACATAGAAAGAGGAAAAATTTGGATAAATAAAGATCTTTCTACTCATTGCACCTCCCCCGGGGTGGGTAAGATTTTGACGCATTCCCAGGTTGACAGTGCCTTGTAAATCTGGGAATGTGCCAAAACCCATGGGTGTTTGGGGGGGGAACCCAATGGGTGTTGTGTGGGAACCCCTTCCTGCCGCAGTGTAAGGCAATGCAGTGACTTGCACAGCATTGGTTTACACCATGTCTACAAGGCCACGAAAAGCCACACAAGGTGGCTTTGTAGATATGGGCCTCCCCAATAAGCCACCGGTGCATCATAAAAAGTGAAGCACCAGCGGCACACAGGATTGTAAATAAGCCACTAGGTAATAAATAAGGATGCACTTCATGTGAGATTTATATTGTGCCTGTTGTGTAAGACCTGCTGGTTGTGAATGATAAATAAGCACCCGGATGCAGTCCCAGGTGAGCTGTGGGTGCAGAGTTAATGCTTGAGCTACTTTTCAAAAATGCGAGTATCTGCGAAATGCCATGGGCTGCCCCAAAACTAGCCCAGATAAGTTTCCCAGGTCCATGTGTGATATGCTGCTCCATTCCAGGCTTTTTCTTTGAATTCTGGGACTTGTAGTTTTGTTTTTTCCACGATAGAACAGGGCTACAAATCCTAGAATGCAAAGAAAAACCTGGAGTGGAACAACACATCAAGCGTAGTCCTGGGAAACTTGGCAACTATGCAAAACGTGATGGGCAATTCAGACAAATTATGACTGAAGGGGTCTGACCTACACAAACCAATGGTGGGCTGACTGAAAGCCCACTCTCTGTGTGTGTATTTAAAGGAACAGGTCTATTGCTAGGCCAGACCTTAAAAGCGTGAATCCAGTGGTTCCCAACCTGTGTTCCAGGGACACCTGGGGGTTCGCCAAGCCTCTTTAGGGGGTATGCAACTGCTTAGAAAATTAAATAATATTAACAGATTAGGTCCCCAGCTTTCAGTATTGACTCACTGGGGGGTCCCCAGGTTCCAATAATGATTCAGTGGGGTCCCCGGGTTCCAGTAATGATAAAGTAAGGGTCCACAAAAGTGAAAAGGTTGGGAACCACTGCTATAGACCATTACTAGATTTTCCTATGAAGTGCCAAAGGGACGTCTAGTAACAGCCTGTGATTCTGCACCCTCGATGCTGCCTGCACTGTTTCATATGCGTCTGACCTGTGCTACTGTATTGTTTACCAGGTTCACTGCAGTAATACAAACTACTCTTGCATGTCACTGGGCAGTCAGCAACCTCATGCTGATGCACACAAACATCTAGTAACACTCGTACTGCAAGAAATATGTTTCATAGGTGCCTGGTGATAACATGCGTATATTTGAGTGACATTACTGAATTACTGAACTTAAAACTGGGAATATTTATGAAAAATGCCATGATGTTGGCTTGAGCGATCCACCGTACAATTATGATTTTAGTATGCAATTTATTAACAGTTGTGCACATCGGTCTCTGGGGGCAAAAGGGACAGAGTGAAGGACATGGCCACAGGCCACAATCTTCTTCCAGTGCCTTGTAGGCACCCCGATGGGTCCTAAACTAGGGGTTCTGGTGCCAGGGGTATTGCACGTAGATAGTTTTGGCAAGGTCTTAAATATTTCACTAAAAAACAAATAACTCACTGAAAAAAACGTTGTCAGGGGGAGTTAAGGGTAAGAAAGTATAAGATTCACACATATACTCGAAACACTTCCTTATGGCACAGTCCATCTTTTCCAGGCTTTTCTCATGTCGCTCTAGTTTAACTCTGTGCACAGACAAGTCTGCAAACCCTAGTTTTTTTATTGCATTTCACCGAGCTTTTAGAAAGAAGAGTCAGGGAGGAAAAACTGACACATAACCTGGATGGCACAGAGGTGAAGTTTAAAAAATTTGCAAACCTTGCTACCCCTTCTGCCTCTGAACACTACAGCTCTTTCAAAAGCGAAACAGCAAGTAATGCTTTCTAGATGTTACCCCAAGTCTATCAAATTATTGAGGGAAAAATATGCGGAGGACTAAATATATTGAGAAGATAAATGCTTAGTGTTAAGTATAGATTTACCATTCTTAGCTCCCCTTCTACACACCTTGAAGACATATACCTACATGATACACATATTTGGAGCTAAGCGTAGTAAACCTATAACCGGTTCCACTGGAATTATGCGATTTTGCAGCCACTGCGTATTCTGCATAATTATGGATTTGCCGCATATGCTACAAAATCTATCATCTGCTGCATCAGCAGAATTCAACAAAAAAGTTGAGTCTGCTCACAGTGATGAAAAGTTGCTAAAGTGTGGCAACGCGTTGGTGCGCGCGTAGTGGAGGGTCATTCACAGAGATCGACTAGTCCCCTTTATCTTGCTTATTTCTGTATTCATGTGTCAAAGTGGCACTAATAAAGAGAAACCTTAGCCCAGATTTTGTTAACATGTGTAAAAAATGAACCATAACGAGGTAATACTAACACTAAAAGTGCTGCATTACGCCACATAATTTGTCTTTTCTTGCCACCAAAATTGGTCAACTGCGCTGCATAATTTGGTCCTCCCTTGTAGCATAATACTTCTACTGACCCTGCCTATAACTTGAATAGTGATAACAAAACCCTGGAATCATATTAAGTCATTCCATCTCATTCAACAGAAATTTCTCCAGCAATAAAGGAGGAAGCTTAGCTGTCAATATAGAAAAATTTACATCTGTAATGTTGGGGGCCCTAGGCCCTCATGCTACTGGAATGACGTGACACAGACACAGTGGCATGGTGCTAGTAACTGGCCCTGGGCACGTGCGCCCGGCCCTTTTTATTGGCAGAGTCATCTGACCGGTGACGCCTGTGTTGGGTGGGGTGTAGATAGAAGGCTAGCCCTCAGCCGAGTGGCTGGCAAAACACTAGAACGTGTCCAGGAGGACACTACAACATCCATGCCTGTAAACTGTTACCCAACTCCAACTGTTGCCTGCTCATATTTCTTCACTTACAGACCACCTTCAAGCAATCTGAAACTTGAAGGATGCTTTATTGGACGAACTGACAAAAACCATGCAAACTCCCGTCAAAACTACATGAAAGGGAGTTGCGCGAGCATGCAAAACAAGATGGCTGCCTCCCGATAATCCCCAGACAAAGCCCGAATTTTATTACAAGACCGGAGGCTCATATTATGCAGTCTTTCCTTGCTTTAATTCTTAACAGCAGCCAAGTAAAAAACTACAGTACCCAGAATAAAGAAAACTACAACGATGACATCATAGCTGCAACAGCCAATAGGATAACATACAGTAATACTAATAACTTAACTACGAGCAACAAGTCCTCTTTTCTTGCTGCTCGCAGTCAAGATAAGTACCTTCATTGTTTGCTCGATATTTTTATTGTGTGCATTGTTTTCTATGGCTTACATATCGTTATTTTACAGCGCGTCCGTTTCCAATCTTAAAACGCGCGTCTCCCTTTCTTCTTGAAGCGCGTCTTTCAACGGTCGTTTTTCGGCCATTGAAGACGCGCGCCCGCTAATGCGACCATTCTTGACATTTTCCTCATGCCGGCATACCTTTGACTAGCGCTCACGCCGCGTCGATATCTCCGGGTATTTCGAATAATTATTGAGCGCATTTCGCTCGTTTCTTCTCCCGACTGCATTTTTTCTCCTCATTACTTCGGGGGTCAATCGGCTTCTGCCTTTCCTGGCAGTACCGCCCCTATTTCCTAGTTCCTGCCCCTTCAGCCACTCCCTCCCACTCTCTTCATATTTAACCCCTGTTTCCCCAGTTTTGGTTTTAGGTTTATTTTATTTTATTCTAATTATATATTTATATATTTAATATATTTTATTTTTCCTCATTATGGTTGAGGAAGAAGATTCTCAACTTTTTCAAGAGAATTTAAAGTCCTTCATTAAGGACTCTGTACAACAGGCAGTGAATGTTTCCATGTCGGATATTACTAAGAATTTGGAAACCTCTTTTTCCAAGATGATTTCCTCTTCCAAGCTGCCTGCTAATAAAGGCAAGAAACGTGCGGCCACCCTTCCAGTGCCGTCCAAAGGCGTTTCAGCTGGTCCTTCCACCCGAGAGGTCACTAAGTCGGGTCCCCCTCCTTCTCCTGTACAAGTTTCACATTTGAGAGACACAGATGATGACGATGATGATTCTAGTCATGATGACGACATGGACGGATCGGCAGATCCATTTTTGTGTGGGCCTTTGGAGAAAAGGCGTACAATTTCTCCGGGTGACGGTGGTGCCGTTCACCCTGTGTCTCATGTTTTGGTTGACCATACTGGCGAACCCTTATTCGACCCTTCCTTCATGGTTCATCCAAATTCAAAGGAGTGGTATCCATCCGATCATGTGGCTGATTATGTTTCTTTCTTTTTACGCCATCCCCTTGACAAAGCCACTCGTAATAAGCTTAAGTCGGAATGTCCCCGTCCTCACTACCAGATAGCATTACGGCAACCCCAGTTATTGACCCCAACATGCTGATGTTTTTTACCAAATTCGGTAAAGATCCCAAGAAGGGTGTTGATAGAGCTTGGTCAGGTTGTCAAGACAAGCTCCTGGATTTGGTGGGTCCTCTCACTAGAATCTTTGACTTAGCGGAAGAGGCTAAAATTGACAACAGTCCTATAGATCCTGAGGTGCTTTCGAACTGGGCGCAACGCGCTATCTGCATGCTGGGGAATGCCAATACTCAGTTGTCTATTGAGAGGAGGAAGAGTCTACTTTTGAAGATTGATCCTAAATTAGCCTCCTTAGCCTCCAAAGATGATGGTCCGTTGGGTAAAGGCCAATTATTCGGGGATTCTTTCATTAAAGATCTGGGGAAATATGTGTCCACCTTTGCCTCCCTGGACAAGGCCCAACTTTCAATGAAAAAGATTTTTTCTTCTCGGGTTTTTGCCAGGGCCGGCAAAGGCAGGAGTCGCTTTGCCGGCCGCTCCATCAGAGGCCAATACGCCAGCAGAGACTCCTACAGTCAGCAATCCCAGCTTGAATCCTATACCGGATATAAACCAAGGTTCTATCCCCGTCGGTCAAGAGGCTACCGGCAGAGAGGCTACGCCAACAGAGGAGATCAAACCTCCGGTAAGTGCTTCTGTTTCTGGCCTTCCTCCAGTAGGAGGCAGACTGGCTCTGTTCCTCAATTCATGGTTTTCTCTCACCTCAGATCCCTGGGTAATTCAGGCCATTCAGGGTTACCTGTTAGAATTTTATCAAACCCCAATTCAATCCCGCGTTCCTCTGCCCCTAGTTTTTTCCCAAGATCAAACCGAGCTTTTGCGCGTCGAGATCCACTCTCTCCTTTCCAAACGCGCGATAGAACCCGTTCAGTTCGACCCTTCGGGTTTCCTCAGCACCATCTTCCTCTTCCAAAAGAAAAATTAGAAATTTCGTCTGGTGTTGAACCTAAAGGCTTTCAACAATTTTATAGTTTATCGACACTTCAAGATGGAGACTATTCTCCATCTCAGAGACATTCTGCTTCGGCACGATTGGCTAGTCAGATTAGATCTTCAGGATGCCTACCTCACAGTGCCAATTCATCAAGCTCACAGGAAATTCCTTCAGTTCCAGTGGCTAGACTCTTTCTACCAATTCAGAGTTCTTCCCTTCGGGCTTTCTTCCGCACCTTGGTGTTTCACCAAAATTCTCAAACCCGTCGCAGCCTTTCTCCGTTCTCACGGGGTTCGTCTAATCCTTTATTTAGACGACTTTTTGTTGATGGCACAAGACAAAAGTCTGCTTCTAAGCCATCTTCAACTTTGCCAGAACCTACTTCTCGGCCTAGGTTTTCTTATCAATGTACAGAAGTCGGTCCTAATTCCGACTCAAAAGTTGGAATTTCTTGGTTTTCTAATAGACACCACTCTGTCAGTGTTGCAACTCCCCCAACACAAAGTATCCCTGATCAAGAAAGAGATTCGTCAATCCCTATCTCTTCCTCATATCTCCCTCAGGACTCTGGCGCGCTTAGTAGGCCTTTTGGCTTCTTCTATCCAAGCCATCTTCCCAGGTCCTTTGAATTACCGCGCCCTTCAGCGGCTCAAAAACCGTCATCTTCACAAGGGGTCTCGCTTATTCGGATCCTTTGGTTTTAGACGCCGAATCCAAAGAAGAACTTCTGTGGTGGTTGACACACCTAGATGCCTGGAACGGCAGAACTATCTTCTCTGCCGCCCCAGATCTTGTATTAGAATCCGATGCAAGTCGGACCGGTTGGGGCGCAAGATGTGGTCAGTTCTCGACTGGAGGCGCATGGTCTCTGAAGGAGTCCTTCTTGCACATCAACAGTTTAGAGATGCTTGCAGGTTCCTTTGCCATCCGCACTTTTGCAAAAAAACAGAGTAAGTTGCACCATCCTCCTCAGGATGGACAATTTGTCCGCGGTCAGGTATATCAACCACCTAGGGGGTACCAAATCCAAGATCCTCTCCACTTTGGCCAAGCATCTTTGGGAGTATTGTCTTCCTCGTCGCATCTCGGTCAAGGCAGTGTTTCTGCCAGGCAGGCTGAACACAGTAGCGGATTGGTATTCCAGACATCTTCACGATTCCAGCGATTGGCAATTGCACCCTTCAGTATTCAGGTGTCTTTCTTCCATCTTTGGCGAAATGTACATAGATCTTTTCGCTTCTCGCCTCAACTCTCACCTTCCTTCCTTTTTCAGTTGGAGGCCAGATCCGCAGGCTCTAGCCACAGATGCCTTCCTTCAGACTTGGCCGTCTTCCCTTCTTTATGCATTTCCTCCCTTCCTTTTCATTCCCCGGGTTCTGGCTCAGGTACGCAGACAACTGTCCACTCTGGTGATTGTAACTCCTTTTTGGCAGTCCCAACCGTGGTACCCAACTCTCTTGGAGTTGGCAATCGATCGGCCCATCTGGCTTCCTCACTTTCCCGACCTCCTCTTGGATCCCCAAGGCCAACGACATCAGTTAGTTCTCAACGGCTCCTTGTTCCTCATAGCCTGGAGAATTTCGGGGCGTCCTGGAGAACCCCAGGAATTTCGGAGGATGCTGCTAGACTCATCCAACAGGCCAGGGCCCCTGGAACCTCCAGAGCCTATAAATCCGCTTGGGCCCTTTGGAGCAGCTGGTGCTTGGACAGGAGTTCAGATCCCTTTTTGGCTAATGTAGTTTTAGTTATAAATTTCCTGGCTTCTTTAGCCTCTCAAGGTAAAGCCTATCGCACTATTAACATGTACAGATCCGCCATCTCTGCGGAGCATCAAAGAGTTGATGGTAGGCCAATTGGTGAACATCCTCTCGTTTGCCAATTATTAAAGGGAGTAAGATACGTTTTTCCACCGTCTCCTAAATATAATGTCATGTGGGATGTTAATTTTGTATTACGCTTTCTCACCTCTTGGCCTAATAATGATTTGCTATCTCTCAAACAACTTTCGGCCAAGTTAACCATGCTTTTATGTCTGGTTTCTATCAAGCGTGTCTCAGACGTTAAAGCGTTAGATGTTTCTTCCTTTTTCTTCTCTCCCCTTGGTGTTTCTTTCCAGGTCAAGAGACGTACGAAAACTAATTTAGCTTGTGTTAATTATCCATTTTTTCCCTCTCAACCCAAACTATGGGGGTCATTCTGACCTTGGCGGTCTTTTCGCAAGACCGCCGAGTTACCGCCGCGGTGAAGACCGCCGACCGCGGCGGTATGCCGCTGTGCGCATTCTGACCGCTGGGAGCGTTCCGCCGGAAAACCGCCAGCAGCCACACTGGCGGTCGGCGGGAAAGTGGAGACTGGTCAACCTCCACCGCCACGCCAGCAGAACACCGCCCACAGAATTACGACCCACATTTCTGTGTGGCGGTCTTCTGTTGGCGGTCTTCTGTTGGCGGTCACCTCCCCATGGCTCCTGTCGCCTCCCGGAGGAACAACGCACAAGGTAAGTTGATCGTCCGTGAGGGGAGGGGGTGGGGGGGTGTTGTGTGATGTGTGCGTGCATGGGGGTGTGCGTGTGAGTGTGTAGAGGGGGTGTGTGAGTGCGTGCATGCGGGCGGGGAGTGCTGCTGTGCCTATGGGCAATGTGTGTAGTTCGGCGGGTGCGCATGTCGGCATGTATGTGTGCGGGTATGTGTCCCCGTTGTGTATGTGTGTGTGTAGGGGGTGTGTATATGTGCATGTTGGGGGTGTGTGCATGTCGGGGTGCGTGTATGTGCATGTCGGGGTGGGGGTGGGGAGGGGGTTCGTACCACCTCTGGGGGGTGGCAGGGGGGTGGAGGGTGTGGGGGGAGGACTCGGGGGGCAGTGGGGGGGTGGGGGAGACCCCTATCAGTGCCAGGGAAGGAATTCCCTGGCCCCGATAGTGCCTACCGCCATGGTTCGCATGGCGGTTCCCGACCGCCAGAAACTGCGGCGGTAAGCAGGGTCATGATACCGTTGGCGGTCTTGGGTCGACCGCCGGACCGGAGTGCGCAGACTCCAGCCCGTCGGTCATGACCGCCGTGGCTGTCGGAGTGGGGAAGTGGCGGTCGATCGCGGCGGTGACCGCCGCGGTCAGAATGCCATTTTTTTTACCGCCGGTCTGTTCGCGGTCCGACCGCCGCCTCTCCGCCGACCGCCAAGGTCAGAATGAGGGCCTATGTGTTGGAAATTGTCTCAAAACTTATGTGACTCGTACTGCAGATTTGAGATCGTCCTCTGCCTCCCAATTGCTTATTTCCTTTCAGAAACCACATAACCCTGTTTCTTCCCCTACTCTGGCTCGTTGGGTTAAATGGGTCATGTCCTTGGCTGGCATTGATATAACTGCCTTCGGTGCCCATTCGGCCAGAGGCGCTATGGCCTCTCACGCCTTTTGGGCAGGATCCTCTCTACAGGATATTCTCAAGTCTGCAGACTGGTCGAATGAAAGTACGTTTAGAACTTTTTATTGTAAACCAGTTTCTCATGTTTCAGATTCTGTCATTGCTATGCTTTGAACATGCATAATATGAGCCTCCGGTCTTGTAATAAAATTGAGATTTTCCTAGCCTTGGTGTCTGAAAGGCTAGATTTTATTAAAGACACGGAGGCGAGTATTATCCCACCACTATTTTAACCCGCCCTGTATCTTCTTTCAGTGCCAACTCCCTCTTCCAGCGTTGGACAGACATGATGCACACGAACAGCTCTTACCGATTCTGGATTCGCCTGGCGACGTCTATTCCCAGATGGCTCTCCACTTTCGCCATATTCGAGATTGTTGCATGGACATTGTGACTTTGGTTTCTATTTTCTATGCCGTTTTGTTTGTTACTTCTCCTCTTTAGTTTTGCATCAAGAAAAGAGGACTTGTTGCTCGCAGTTAAGTTATTAGTATTACTGTATGGTATCCTATTGGCTGTTGCAGCTATGATGTCATCGTTGTAGTTTTCTTTATTCTGGGTACTGTAGTTTTTTACTTGGCTGCTGTTAAGTATTAAAGCAAGGAAAGACTGCATAATACTCGCCTCCGTGTCTTTAATAAAACCTAGCCTTTCAGACACCAAGGCTAGGAAAATCTCAATTTTCAACGCTAATTTAATTATTTGTAGGCATTTATTATCTGTAAAAAGTGGCTTATTGTATTTTGTTCATCCAGCGCTTCCTGGGGAAGTAACTTTTGAGGCTTTACAAGTACTCTGAAAGGCTTTCATCGATCAGAGCCTTTCCTTTGAGCTGTCCAGTGAAGTGCTGCTGGAGTTTTCTGTCAGGAGGGCAGAGACAGATCAAGGAAAGGGCACAGCTGAGGCCTAACCCACACCCAGCTGGTTCTAGCTGCTGTACACTCTGCTACTTCGGTGATACCTTGTGTAACTTAAATTTTTCTTCATTTGAAGTGAATTTGACATTATTTACTTTATTTACTGATATTAAATCAATATGGAAGGAAAGAATGTGCATGTTATAAATAACAAATGTAAACAAACAACTTCTCCCCCAGCAGTAAAGTATAACATTGTTGATTCCACTGAACTTTCTTTAACTGCAATATTAGAAGAGTTACAAGCAGTATGCTCTAACACAGATAACATCTCATCAGAAATTTAAAATATATGCAAAGACATGGCTAGTCTATCAATATAGGTTTTTGATAACACAATAAAAATCCAGTATAACAAGGCTAAACTTGACAGTATAACACCTCTTACTGCAAAAATTGGCCTACGAATAGTCTATTACTTGATTTAGAAAATCCCAATACACAGTATAACGTGCACATCTTTACTTTACAAGATGTTGAAGACAAAGATTGCAGGAAATACTTGGAAACCTTGTTACCTGGTCTTTTACATGTAAAATTCCCAGAAAAATTAAAAATTGACAAGGCACAAAGAATTCCTAAGAAAAGAAAAGTACACAGTTCCAGACAAAAAAAGGTATAGAAGCACAGTGGATTGAGAATGGAACATGTGAGTCTACTCTTGTTAGAACAAGAGCCCTCACTCACCAATTGGTGACATGCTTCATCATCTGGCTTTTTCTCCTCGTCAGGCTGGCACTGCAATGCCTGATGGGCCCCTCATGGGAGCTCTTTGCCGGAGATCTTTTCGGTGTAGAAATGCCAGTCGTTGAGTGCTGGAATGTGGGATTGGTATAGAAAAATGTAAGTGAGTGAGGTTAAAAATGGCTAGAGGTCTTCAAAACTCATATTTAATCAAGATCAGACCCCTGTCATAATTACAAACAATGGTGTGGGGGAAGGATTAGTTGTAATGTCTAATCTACCCTCAAAAAGAATTAAGAAAAATATGTTTTGTCTACAGTCCCTAAAATCAGAGAGCGTATAGAATGTCAGTACAGAGGTCCCTATACTGCTTCTAAAGAGGTCAACATGGTTCTCGCATTTAAAGTCATTAAAGATCAGTGCGATTCGTCAGGACCAAACGTACCTAATCCACATATAGCATTTAGTTTGTAGTTAAGTCAGTAAGAGGAAATATCATCTAAATTAATTTAGAGGATTATATGTATTGTTTGTATGTGTTTCACTGTGTCGTACACTTCACACAAGGGAAAAGTCACCTGTGTGGTCCTACTTTCCTACCCTCACACAGTGCACATTATTGTATCTGCGACATAAGTTTATGTGTTCCCTTCTCTTCTTTAGGTTCCTGTGAGATGTGAGATATACATTTATCTAAATTTGTAGATCTAAATGTATTTGTAATAATAAGCAACCATGTATAAACTATAAAAAAAATCAAAATTGCAAAATATAATGGTGGTTTTGGTTTACCAGACTTCTTTAATTATTATAAAGGGTTTATTTTAAAACAAAGCATTTTTTGGTGTACTAATACAGACTTTAAGAACGTACCTACATGGCTTTTCATTGAACAAAGTTTGATTTCACAGTTCCAGTTAGCTGCATTACTAAAGGAGTCATTTTGAGTTTGGCAGACGGAAACATCTATCTGCCAAATGTGGAGACTGCCACAGTTCTGGTGGTTTCCCCACCAGCCCTATTACAACTTTCCTAAGGGGCTGACTGGCGGAATGCAAGGTTTCTGCTGATCAGCCCAGTGGGAAAGGTGAGACAGCCTTGTTCCCGGCTCATAATTGAGCCAGTGACAATCCTGACGCACGAAGTGGTCACACTGGCTGCTTTGCAGACAGTGTGCATTTCAAGGGTGATAGTCAGGGGAACCCTGGCACTGCCTCTGCCATAGGCATGGACAGTACAGGGGCCCCTTGTGGCTCCCTGCACTTGTTCAACAAGGTTGTAATCAGCACTGCAGCGTTGACTTCAGCACCGCCATGCCTGATTACAACCATGACCGTTGTCATCCCATTAGGATCACTGATCCTGGCAGAAACAGCAGTCTTTTGGCAGTCCGACCGCCAAACTATTAATTTAAAGGACGTATAGTCAAAGCCACAGTGGTCCAGACCACTACAGTGGGTCTGGCGGTCAAGTGACACCAAACTTGTTATTAGGCCTTATGTCTTTTCCTAACTCTTTAATAAGACGAACCTCAATACTAAAATCTACAAAATGAATAATAAAAGATTTAGGGCCTCATCACGAGTTTGGCCGTCTTTTGGCAAGACCGCTGTGGTGGCGGCCGCCAAAAGACCGCCATGTTGGCAGTGATCCGACCGCCATATTAAGACTGACAGAACTAATCCTGCCAAAAAACAGACAAATTTCCCACACTGCCAGGACACTGCAGGGTGGGAAAGAGGCGGTCCCACCACCAGCACCGCCAGCCCACCAAAAAACCTCTGATCATATTACGATCCACAAATCACGGCAGCGGTTCGTCCACGGCAGAAAACCATTTGCAGTGCAAACCGTGGCGGTCGACAGTCACATCAGTTAAACACCACACTACATTGGATAGTTTGAAAACCCCACACCTGACACACATCCACACACCAGACACACCTACTAACTGCATTATATAACACACCCCTACACAACCCACAACCCTTTGCAACCAGAACGCCACACACAGCCAGAGACAAGCCAAGAATTAAAAAATATACAAAATCACACAATAGGCACCACTACACATTTCACTCAGAATTCATCCCACACCTGCACAACATACACAATACACAATTTTGTATCCCACACAATACACAACAACCGTCACCCATTCACATCACAGCACCCACACCTCATCACCAATTGTTAATTTATTTTCCCCATTTTTCACTACCTCACGGTCTCATCCACCGCTACCATGTCCCCACAAAAAAAATCATTTTTTCACTGATGATTAGTTGAGGGTCAGGGTGGACCAAATTGTCAGAGTAAAGACATACCTTATTGAAGCGCAGGTCCAGCAAACATCAATAGCCAGGAAAATGGAGTTGTGGCAAAGGACAGTTGACAGGGTGAATTCTGTAGGCAGTTATCCGCACACAAGGGAGGGCATCAGGAAGAGGTGGAATGACCTCAGGGGGAGGTATATTCCGTGGCCGCCAGGTACCAGCTGGTGGTCCTCAAGACTGGCAATGGACCCTCACCCCCTACTTTCACATCATGGGAGGAGAAGGTCTTGGACATCCTGCATCCTGAGGGCCTGACGGGAATGCCTGGGGTGGTGGAGTCTGGTAAATAACTACATCATTCATGTCACCAAAAAGCTTTTGTCTTGCATGCTCAGTGATCACCTTTCCCCACCTCAATGACCAGACCACCCACTACCCGTGTGTCCAAATGTCCAAAGACCCCTCTCTCACATGCCACATGTCAACTAAACTCACCTGGCGCCATAGTTTGTGTGTATGGCATGTGAAGTAAAGGGACTGACAGCACTACAACTCCCAGCAGGCACTGTTCCACCTGTAGGAACCCAGAACAGTGTACTGCATCTCAAATAGCTTTAAATGTGAAAATAACAAATCAATGTAACCCATCATCAATGCTCCACTATTTAACAGTTTGTGGCAATGACAGCAATGCTATAACCCATTACCAGTACCATTTCAAGCAAAACACAGCTAGGGCTGTGTTCCCTACTAAACTGGCCTTTGACATAACCTTCCAAACAATGTCATATACTCACCTGGGGTGGGGGGGTGGAGAAACGATATGGGGAACTGGATGTACTTGCAGTACACCCATACAGAGGCCCAGGTCAAATTGTAACTCCCATACTCTTGGCTAGCTCTGTCACCATTGTGCATTGTCCAGCTATTAGTTCAATCAATGATGCCATACACCTTACTATAAGATAAATGTACATTGTCATGTATTTACTCAGACAAGTTATGAGGGCAGCAGCAGTCATCTAACCACCAAAACCACCAACATACTCCAAGACCTTGGAGCAAGGTGTATGCAATTGCAAATCTCTGTGTCCCACATTGCTCTAACCCATATTTATAAGCAGCTGTCATTGTCATATCAAGGGAACATGTAAAGGCATTGTGTGCATTTCACATAGCATGTCTAGTGCTCAAAGTTGAACAACACGTGTTGCCTCACTCACAGCAATTGTGTGTTCCACTTCTCCTACAGGTAACCTTGCCATTCTGACCATGGACAGGATACCAAAGACTGACACTTCCCCTCTGGATGAAGGCCTCAGTGAGGAAAACACTCCAGGATGTCTAGACACTGAGGACAAAGCTGACCCATCAGGGACACCTAGTCAGTCAACAACAGTCAGCCTTACCCTGACCACATCAACTCCTCTCAGCCCTGTTGCATACACATCAAAGGCAAACATTCGCTCCCAAACCTGTGTCTAAAGGACAATAATTTCCATGGTGTGCCCTCCAGTACAGGTACTTGAGTCTCCTGTTGTAACCCCTAACAATGATGGACCTGCCACCAGTAGGAGTGGGCACACTGTGCCAGAAGCACAGGCACGTGGGGGTACAGTGCATGGGAGGGATGGTGTAGGCCAGAGGATGGGGGCTCCAAGGGACACAACTGACCAGGACACCGTCTCCCAAGCCTTTGGAGCCTACCAACATTCCCAAGCTGTGATGGGCCAGGTACTGACCATGATGGGGAAAATCAGACAGCTGCACAGAGACAACCACCAAGAAGCTATGCAGCAGTGGCAGGCCAAAATGCCATTCTGGCTTCCAGTGCTGGGGTGCTGAGAGACATGAATACCACCCTGAAAAGCTTTTGTACTCAACATCAGGCCTCTTCCAGTAGCAATGAAACATCAGGCCCTTCTACATCTGTGGCAGCTAGCAGAATGGAGGCCCTGCCAGGGAAGGGGAATGCCTCAGACACTCCACCCTCTGTAGTTGAAGAACCCCCCCACCCGCAAACGTAGATGTCCACCCAGACATCCTGGAGGAACAAATGCCAAAACCACTGCCAGGAAGTGAACCTCTACTGATTGGTTCTCCTTGTGTGCCACAGAGACACCCTTTTGACTCTTCTGAAACCTACCTCCATTTTCCTATGGTACACGGACACTAAACTTGTGTTTCCAAATGGTGTAGCATCCACCATGACAGAACCATTCACTGTTTACTTTGTGTCATTTTGGTTTCTAATCACTCTCTTTGCTGTGTAATCCCCAATAAATATCACTTGACCACAGATCATGTGTTTGTGTGATTTATCAACCATATACAACTGTCATGTATAACAACTCTTGTACTAAAATGTTTCTCTCAATTGTAAAACCTTTGCCGTGGTTGTTGCATATGTACTGTACAATCAGGCTACATATTGCATTGACAAAGTATTATTTACTTTACACAAATCACTTGTAAAGTGCATTCCCATGTATCAATTTGGAGAATGCCAATGACTACATAGTGAAATACTGCTGCTAACTTCAGAGTTACAGAATAGGTGTCAAACACTACAAACTCACTCTGAAGTTAGGGACATGTCAGTCTATAACTATCCCAGGAGGCAAACATATTGCTTCAGTGCATCATCAGCTACAGCCTTATCACATAACCATACCATAGCTCCCAATTAATCATACCCCATGTAACAGATAGATGTCAGCACTAATGCCCCCAGTCACGGCCCTTCCATATACAACGGTCAGGAATCTGTAGGTTTGCCATTTACCCATGTCAGTCTTCAGGCACATGCACATTGGTCTGCTAAGTGCAAACACACTGACAGCTATGTACAAGTTAGTTCTCAGCCAACACAAACCATAATGAATTTTGAGGGTCTGGATACCACATCATGACATATGTCAGAGACAAATAAACACACACATGGCACCATTGGCCCCATCTCCAATACCAAACAGGTCTTTAGTGTGGAATAGGAAATTACCATCCCACTGTCCTAACAGTCTGGGCATAGAACTCACCCACCACAAATCACATGCTAGACAGTACCTGGTTTAATCCATGTTCACTTCACATGTCATTCTGCAAATCCCATCTGCCTGTGACACTGTCTGATATTGCCAAATGAGGATGAGCCAAACAGTCAATCTGCAATCTGTAAAAGACAAACAAAAGGTATAGGCCACATTGATACATAAACATTACACATCCAAAACGTATGTATAAATGTGACTTTGAATGTACATTGGCAAAACATTAGACTATGTACATAACATGTCTGTACACAACTCCAAGTAACAATCTACATACATAATGAGTCATGGGCTTTGGAGCCACTTATGTCCTATGTGAAGGTCATTAAAGAACCTTATCTGGCATTCCTAACTTCACCAATACCCCACTAAATAACTTTAATTACATCACCACACATACCTTAAGTCAGGTGAAGTTCTGATTGATGAGATCAGCCCTGATGTCTCCAGCATCATCCTCATCATGCTCATCCTCACTTGGCAAAATCTGCATTTCAACCCACAGGATCTGCTGGCTGCCCATCATCTGGTATGAATGGTATCCAACATCTCATGGTGAGGTTGTGAAGCATGCAGCAGACAACAATAATTTGACAATTTTTGGGGGTGAGTAGAGGAGGGATCCTCCAGATTTATCTATGTTGCGAAATCTTGACTTCAGGAGCCCAAAAGTCAGCTCCACAACATGCCTTTCCTTCCGTGGGCCTCACTGAAGCGAACTTCCCCTGGCGTGGTTGGGTACCTCACTGGTGTCAACAACCAAGGATGGTTTTGGTAGCCAGAGTCCCCTGTAAGGAGTAGTGAAAACAAAACAAACATCACTTGGATATCCACATATCTGGTATCAGATAAAAGGTACAGACACACATTATATATAGGACCTACCAACCAGCCAGTCCCTATGAATGTATTGTCGTGTCATTAACAGTGGGATATTGCTGTACCACATGATGAAGGAATCATGGACTGACCCAGGATAATTTCCACACACTTGTGATCTGTAGAGGTCAGCCAAACAGATTACTTGGACGTTGATGGAGTGGAAGTTTTTCTGGTTCCTATAAACCTGTTCATTGGCATTTGGGAGAACCAAGGCTACACTGGCACCATCTATGGCTTTAACCACATGTGGAATGTGTCCCAAAGCATAAAAATCAGCCTTTACATGGGCCAAATCTTCACATTGTGGAAGCCTGATACAGCTGTCCAGGTCTTTCAACAATGCAGACAGTACATTCTTCAAAATCAGACTGAACATGGGCTGAGACACCCCTGCAGGTAGGGCCACTGTATTGTGAAAGAAGCCAGTGGCCAGGAAGTGAAGCACTGACATGACTTGGACAATGGGAGGCATTCTATTGGGATTAAAAATGGCAGGCATCGGATCTGGCTCCAACTGACGACAGAGCTCCATTATTGTATGCCTATCCAGACAGTAGATTTGTATCACGTCACTACTCCATGGTCTGCAGGTCTGCTAGTGGACGGTACACAGGAGGTTGTCTTGCTTTTCTCATGCCAAGATAACTAAGTGGGACAACACCTGATTGTATGTGTATTACTCAATCTATACATCACAAATATGATCACACCAACTTCACATATGAAGCTACATGATGTCACATGAAACAGTGAAAACGTTGTACTCAGCACATACCTAGGCAACATTTGGCTAATAACTACATTCTGATCCCCTAACCACTAGCATGTTCTGTAAATGGAGAAACATGTCACTGCCAGTAAGAGTGACATAAACAAACTTAACTTGTTGAACATTTTTGGTATCGCGATACTAATATCTGATTATTACTCTGCTGACAGTGCTATTTCATGTACATAACTCTGCATACAGCAATTTAACTACCTTTACATTACACCAGTACATTTATACCTGTTTGTATAACGCCATCAGTTAACACAATGTCATGAATGCGTTTCATGGTCAATGACGCACCTATCATAACTTCAACGTACATATATGAGTCTCAAAAAGGCAGCTGCCTGACCTCCTGTACAGGACATCAGGAAGTGACTTAACTCCGCCGGCAGATGTCGTCATGACGATAGACAGGCACAACCGTGGTGGACATTGCCATTGGAACACATTGCTGCCATTGGCGGACTTATGCCAATGGCGACATCTGCTGGTGGTGACGGTCCTGTATGTGGCGGGCATGACCGCCATCTCATACTTCATCCCTCACTTGACTCCTGACACTGCTGCCAGCAAGACCTCCATGCCCTGAGCTCCTGTGTACTGCCTCTGGGAGCAATCATGCCACGTCCTACACGAGATAGGGCCCCTTCCTTGTCTGCTGAATAAGCTGAACAAGCTTGTGGAGGAGGTCCTACCCCTGTATTGACAGCTCTACAGTGCACCAGAGGAGCAGGTAAGCGCAATGAAATACCAATGTTTGAAATGTTAAGTGTATGATGATGTTCAGGAAATGTAGTTGAATGACGATTTGGGATAATATATGTGAGTAGATGGACATGTGCGCACATGCTTAGATAGGTTTTGAGGCCTGATACATAGTAGGAAGTGTGTGATGTTTGTACCCTGACCGACCTAAAAACTGTATAATTAGAAAAATGAAGGTGGTGTCAAAATTATTTGAACACTTATACCATTCTTTAAGACATGCTTTGGTCTGGTCATATGTTTGTAGCCGACATCTGGTGTTGGATATGCATGTTGTATGCCTGACTCAACTTCACACATGGCCAGACTGCAGATTGCCATTCCACATAGAAGGGGATGTTGGAGGAAGTGTGTGTATGACAACTTGCACTACCTTGTTTTCCCCCCTTCTTGTTTTAGTATGGTGCATGTGGACATGACTTTCTTCTCTTGTCTGTGTCATCCATGCAGGTAAACGCCCAACAGAAAAAGGGAATTTGGCGTGCCATCACCAAGAAAGTGAGGAACCTGGGGTCCACAGCCGGCAGAGCATCCACTGTAGGAAGCGGTTGGAGGACCTGAGATACTGGTCCTGACACCCCGGCTGGAGATGTCCTCCCAAGGAGGAAGGGGTGCCCGTCGGACTTGACCCCGCCTAATGGCCCACATATTGGCAGTGGCCTACCCTATCCTGTTTTGAATGGGTGTTTGAGGGCAGCACAGCAGCCACAAGGGGTAAATACTGACTTAACACATATCCTTCCCTATGCCAGGTCAGTGTAGAAACCATTAGAATCTAAGGACTGACAAGAGGTAAGTTGAAAGGCTCACATATCTCCAAGGAACTCATAGATGTACAGTCCTCAACATTGGTACACAGGTGTGTACATTCCATTGTGTATAGGGACATATTTTCTCCTGTTATCCATTCTGTACACAAGTATATGATGACGCACATGTGACTGTGTCATATGTGTACCACTATACTGCGTTAAATACCCTACTAGTTGGTCCTTGCCACCAAAAGATCCATGCTCCCAATATCATGAAAGTAAGTTGTTCAGGTCTTTGCTCTCTGTCCATTCCAATGTCCCTTGATCCATGTCTATCTGGACCATAGAGTATGACAAGTTTAGGTCATTCCTACTTCTGAGAAACATCTGAGGTTTCATGTGAGGCTGCGATGTCTATCTGAAATGCCACATTCCGTACTTGCTAAACTTACTCAGAGCTGTTAGAAGGTGAACCCATTTGGAAAGTGCAAGCTGTACAATGGCCCCTGTAATGTCTCATCTGACTGGACATCCTACATGTTGAAAGCCATGGAGGTACTGCTAGACTACTATTGCCAAACATAAATTCATATCACAGCTCTGAATGTTGGTACCATGTACATGTTCTCTGGATGGTAAGTGGCTACATAGCTATTTCCTTAGTCATTGTGTTTTGGGCATGCTAGGTAGGCCAAGACATCTTATTACCTGTTACATTCTTCACTGGTTTTTGCCAACATCATGTGTACATTGTAAGGTTCTGTCATAAATAAACATTGTAATGTAGCAGGCACATACTTCATTTTGCTTTTTGGATATGTTTTGAATGCTTTTAGGATGGTAACCTATTGTTTGCACTAACTACACTGTGGTGCAAGTGTGATAGTTCACATTCACATGTGGGTGGAATGGTATGTGTTGTCTGTCATTTGGCTTGCCTCAAGGTGTATGTCTCTATCATGGTATCTTCAGATGTGGTTTGTGTCATTGACATTTTCCTATACAGATGTAGGACTACTCATGTCTGAAGTGTGGATTGGGATGTTGCTGCTCATCATGAGACGTTGAATTGTATATGGCCTTATTGCACATGACAAGTGTCCATTGTTTTTAAGGAGTTGTCATGCTACCTATGGTTGTATGTGGGTAAATGCTATTGGCTAATTAGGCCCCTACATGTGTGCAAGGCTTTGTATACAGATAGAGAATGACTAAGATGAGTAGGTCTACAAAGCATCTATCATCCTATCCTACTTTACTGTTGGTACATGTGTTGGTGACGTGTGTTTAGACTCTATCATACGTCAAATATTGGAACTGCCAAATATAGTAGGTGAATGTTTACAAATTTAAATTGTGATGGTTGTGGACTGTGGCATGAAATGTTTTTGGCTTGTATGAAACATGCTGTCTTGTGTTTAGCGTATGATAAGGGTCCTTTCCTGAGACATTACATCAGGTCATATTGTAAGTATGTGTAGATTTTGTGTATGCGATATGTGGAAATCAATGATACCACTACTTCCCATAGCTTGGTTGTTGGTTGACTATGTTGCTGTGGATAGGGACCCAGATTCATGTTGCCTAGTCAGGTTGTCAAGGAATGGTTAGTGTGATAGCTCTACAGATATTATGGTATTGTAGGTGTGGGGTAGGTGGCTTAGCTAGTGTGTGACATTGTTGTAATACAGAGATGTAGATTGTATCTTTTTGTGACATGATGTTGGCACTCACCTGGTTCTTCCTGGGGGTGTAGTACATATAGATGTAATGATCTAAATGATGAGTATAGTGTGATGTTAGTGTATGAAAAGTATGCAATGACCCTACCTTTCTTTCTGTTTCCTGGGATCAGCATCGGTAGTCGAAGGAGATGGGGCACAGCCAAGTGGGGAAGCTGCTGGGTGTGGGACCTCAAGTCATGATACCACAAAGACTAAGGCCCAGTGGCCCGGAAGGCGAGGGGAGTGCCACTGGGAGACAGGATCCACCTCATCATCTTCAAATCCTCCTCCTGTGGACACTCCCTGGTGATGGCAGACCCATCTAGGTCCATCCCAGCACCATCTCTGTCCGTCACCCTCCTTTATACCACTGCCCTCCCTGTAGCTCCCCACCCAGTTGGGCGTGCCAGCTCACCCAAGAGGTGGGCATCTCCTTTGCCGCCGGCCCCTCTGCCCGAGCCCCAATTAGCCATGCGGCCCAAAGTGAGGAGGCTATTGACATCCTGAGGTCAACCTCTGTGTGTCAGTCCACCATTGTGAATGCTATCCAGGGACTGGGAACTCAAATCCAACAGAGTAATGCATTCCTGGATGGCATTCACAGTGCACTGGCTGGCCTACTGAGATCCTTTCAGGCTCTGACCTCCACACTGACAGCAGCCAGGCACCCTTTGTATACTGTCCCCCCTCTACCTTCCTCTTCTCAATCCCAAACACCTTTTCCCAGACCCAGCCAAAGCACACAAACAGATAGGCATGCATCCAACTCAACATCCAAAGGTAGCTCAGACAAACATAAGCACCACAGGACACACCACTGGCATACGCACAAGCAACATTCAGATGCACACAAATCAACAGTCACAACCTACCCTGACACCCCCACCATCACAGACAACACACCTGACACATCTGCAGACACAAAACCAACATTCACAGATCTAGCCACTACACCTATTCTACCCACAAACAGCACCACAGCATACCCTCAGACATCCACCCCAGTCACCACACTCGCAGACACCACAATGACTGACACTCCAGCATGCAGCACATCCACCATGCCTGCAGTCACCGCCCCAACAGACAGCCACGCACACACCATGGCATCTCCCAGCACCTCTAAACCCCACCTCAGCCCAAGACACATAAACACCCGCGCTCACCCACCCAACAGACACCCATTATCCACAAGCATACCTTCCACAAACACACACCCAAGACATCCACACAAACAACTCAGACAACCACTCCCTCTTCCTCCACACACAAACCCTTTTGTTATGACTGTCCCTGTGTGTGCAAAAAGTATTTCCTCACGGAGTTTGGCCTTTTCCCTACTCCTCTGACCCCATTACACCCCTAAACGTGCTGCCTTCCTCCCCAAGTCCATCCCTCCCAACTCAAAAGCCTCCCCTACCCCCTGCAAGTACTCATGCCCCCGTGAAGAAGTCTACCCCTCCCAAGAAGACCCAGCCCTCCCCAAGCCTTAAGTTAAGACCCACCCTCCGAAGACAAATCCCAAACCCCTCCCTAACAGGCCTAAGCCTAACTCCCACCCTTCACCCCAAGATCATCCCTGAGGTGCCAGCCTGCCCCCTTGATGCCCCTACCTGTGGAGGTTACATGAAAGTCAGGAGTCAAGTTGAGGCACCATATGGTGCCTTTGGCACATTACATGTGCTTTGATGTTGGACTGGCTAAAGGCATTGTATTTATCTATTTCTTGGTTTAAGTAATATAAAGATACCAACCTGTGGTTTGTTTCCAGATTACATCTTTGTCCTGCATTTCCTTTCCTAGGTTAAAGTTGTTCCTGGCTGACATAGGTTGTGTGCCAGTATTTGTGTGTGTGTGTGTGTGGTGCTTGTGCTGCCTGTGTTGTATGGGCAGTATGAGAGGGTTTGTGTAATGCTTTTGCCCCCTAGGGATAGGGTGTGTGTTGTGTGATGGGCATGTGTATGTAGCAGACATGTTATTGTGATGGTATTGTGTAGTGTTTGAATTGACATTTGTTATTTGTTGTGGTGTGTAGCTTTGTGTGCTTTGACTGTGTGAGTGTGCATGTATTGTACGTTATGATAGGTACGATGAGCTGTGTGCTTTGTGATGTGTGTGTCGATTGGTAAGTTGATTGATTTTGTGATTGTGTGCGTTTGTTCCCTGTTGGTTGTACTTTGTGTTGTATGTGTGATGTGTCCTTGGGTTGTGTCTATTGTGAGTGCTTACCAATGTGTTTATGATTGTGCGGTTGTGCTGTTGTTGTGACATGTTGTTGTGTTGTATGGTATTGTGTGAGACTGAACCTGTGCTGAGTTTCCATGCATAACTGTGTGTTTTTGACATGTGGTGTGTAGTGTGTGGTGGTTGTAGTGTGTGCTGTGTATGTGCGGGGGTCTGTGTGGCTGTATGTGAGTGTGCGTGTCAGTGTACATTAACGTGTGAGTGTAGCTCTCGCACCTCTGTCCCTTTGGTATGTTATGTATGTGTACACAAATTAACAATATACAACAGTAAAAGGTGAGTGTATGTACTTACGGTTGCTGTCGTGGGTGTAGATTCAGTAGTCTTTCGGTGAGCAGGATCAGACGGATGATGTCTAGTTCTGGTTCATGGGGGCTCCGGAGGAGTATGGCTTCCTTTTATAGAGTTCGTTCCTGTCTGGGTATCTGTGGTGGTGCGACCGTGGCAATATCTTGGTGGTGTGCAGCCTTGTAATATGTCCTGCAGAATCATGGTCTCTGCTGGCCTGCTGATGCCTTCAGTCATCTGTGGCAGTCTGACCGCACTAGCGGTGCTTTGGCTGTATTCCATAGAGAATCCCGCCACAGTCATAATTTGGCGGTCTTCTCCACCAGCCTGTCATGGGAACACCAAACTTGTAATCAGGCCCTTAGTCTTCCCCTTCCAAGCATCGATTTCTAGGACCTTAAATATATTCTTATTGTATAATCCCTTGTTAAAACTCAATCAAAATATACAATTTTGGCAATCTTGGATAAATGTTGGTATTTATTTTTTACCTAAAAGATATATATCATAACAATACTTATATGAACTTTTTTGTAATTTCATCCTTGATTCATGGCCCAATTTCCCTGAGAAGAACATATCTGATTTAGAGATTTACATTGAAGCAAGTATCTCATGCAGTGTAAATGTATTATAAAACATTGAATAATTTTGAAATAAATAATATTAATTTTCTCTCTTCTTTTTGGAATAGTGAACTAGATATATCTATTTCTCAAGACATATGGAGAAAAATATGGTTGAATAACATTTGTGGATGTTTACCGGTGTCTCTATATCAAACTAATGCCTTTATTATTTAATTGTTTATGGACTCCATTAAAACTATTTAATGCAAAACTACTAAATTATCTTAATTGTTGGCACTGTAATATATGTTCATGCTTGTTAAAACATATGCTCTATGAATGTAATATTGTTTCTAAGTTTTGGAAAGAGTTCAAAAGATGGTATTACATAAATGTTTAATTTCTCAGATAAACTTTCATATAATATGCTGATTTGTAAATCGATTTTACTTTCAACAAAACTGTCAGATTCGAATAACAAACTTTTTTATCTTTTTACTATCTGGTGCTCTAAAATCAATTACTGCCAATTGGAAAAACATGTTATTATTATTATTAATCCATACATTGTGGTCATTGATAATTTATAACAGAAAAGGAGCTGATCTGATTCTGGGCCTTTTTAGGAGTTTGGCGGTCGGAAAACCTAACCACCAGACCTGTGGTGAGGTGACCCGCAGAGCTAGCGGTCTTCCCACCAGCCCCAAAACAAGTTTTCCACTGGGATCACCCTTGGTTTCTGCTGGTCAGCCCAGTAGAAAACGTGCGGCTGTTTTGGACTCTGCTCCACAGCTGCGGCAGTCCGATCTCCACTGCAAGTCTGGAGGTCTTCGGACCGCCAGACTTGTATTCAGCCCCTATTTTGGGTGTTGTTCAAAACATATCTGCTTATCAGTCATTTTGGAAACCTATTGATAATATATAGCAATATATTTATAAATAAATACTATTAATATACTCTATATTATATAATATGTAAAGTCTTTATAATTATAGAAGTAGCTCTAGTATGATAAAATTGTGAAGATTATATTTATTGACTCCCCCTCTTTTATTTTCAATTTCAGTTATTATTCTGCAATTGTCATTGTTTAGGTACAAATATTATATTAATGTTATATTGTAAAATTCAATGCACCGCTGTCAGTGCTCTTTTTTGTTTGGTCTGTTGTCATGTCATATATAATTCAATAAAATATTTTGAACACAAAGCTACATGAGTGAGACCCAAATAACCTTCATATGGCAAAACCCATATGAGGTTGGAACTTCAAAACTAGGTGACTGCCTGAAAGAGTTTGACCACTGGATATTTCAAAACTACTTAAAAATCATTGACTCTAAAAACGAGGACCTAATGTGTGGAGACTGGAAATTCTATCACTTTTAACAATCTGACCTGAGGAATTAAAAACACTATCAACAACCTCAAAAGAAGTAAAGTAAAAAAACTAGGATTTTTAAGGACTAATCCTTATCTATTATACAGCAGGTAAATCAAGTAACAAAAGCAACAGTCCATATTGTGAAGATGCTAGAGCGTATTTTGCCACATCTGGGATACCCTCTGAAAGCCCAACTAAGTACTCCCCTAGTCATGTCACAACTGGATTATGCCAATGGCTTATCCCACTGAGAATCAATTTCAGTTATGAGGCACCTCTAAAGAATGCAGGGTGAAGTGGCAAGAAAACATACACAAATTAACTTTCAAAACTAGATCTCTCCCGTGCTGAAAACCCTCCACTGGCCTCATGTCACCAGAAAATATACTTTCACAAGCATTACACAAATAGCAGTAAATGTTAATGGTATTTCCCAGTTTGAATATATCACATAAAACTAACCAAACTCTCAAACAGCCTAGAATAACAAGAACAGTTGGTGGTATGCTCGATTAACCAAATGATGCCACAATTTAAATCACAAATAGCATTAATCTATAACTAAATGAGGATTACTAGAGCATTAGTGTATAATTATATACCCGCATGGCCACTGTATATCAGATCCAAAGAACAACATGCTAATAATACATTATACTATACAAATATAACCAAATAATGGAGTAAGAATTTGCATGAGTTGGTGTGACAACAGCAATAATAACACCATGCCAGTGATCTTACCAATCAATCAATCAGTTTTTATAGAGCGAAACTACTCACCTGTGAGGGTCTCAAGGCACTGGTGATGGGTCTGGGCCTCATTCAAAGAGCCATGTCCTGAGGTTCTTCCTGAAGATGGTGAGTGATGGGCTTTGTCTGAGGTGTGTGGGCAGGTTGTCCAGCTCTTAGCTGCGAGGTAGGCAAAAGATCTTCCTCCGGCAGTGGTTTTGCAGATGCGTGGGATGGTGGCTAGCACCTGCTGGGCGGCGCGAAGGGGTCTGGCGGGGTTATATAAAGAGATGCATTGATTCAGGAAGGCCGGTCCGATGTTGTGGAGGGCCTTGTAGGTGTGGATGAGTAGTTTGAAGTTGACTCGCTTCTCCACTGGGACCAAAGGAGGATCCTCAGGTGTTGGGAGATATGTTCCTGGCGAAGGAGGTTCAAGACGAGTCTGGTGCAGCATTTGGATGAGTTGTAGTTTCCTGATGTTCTTTGTCGTGGTGCCGGCTTAGAGTGCATTGCCATAGTCGAGCTTGCTTGTGACTAAGGCGCGGGTGACTGTCTTTTGGCAGTCGACCGGGATCCATTTGAAGATTTTGCGGAGTTGGCTGAGGGTGTGCCAGCAGGCAGAGGCGACTGCGTTTACCTGTCGGGTCATTGATAGGGAGGAGTCGAGGATGATTCCTAGGTTGCGGGCGTCGTCAGTCAGTCAGAGTAGGCAGGGCGCTGAGCGATGTGGGCCACCAGGAGTCGTCCCAGGCTGAAGTGGAGTTTCCAAAGATGATGAGCTTGGTCTTGTATGAGTTGAGCTTGAGGCAACTCTCCCTCATTCAGACTGCAATGGCTTCCATTCCGGTGTGAAAGTTCTTCTTAGCTTTGTCCGGGTCTTCAGTGAGGGATATGATAAGTTGTGTGTCATCTGCATATGACACGATGTTCATTCTGTGGCCTCCGACGATGGCTGCAAGCGGGGCCATGTAGATGTTGAAGAGCTTTGTGCTCAGGGAGGATCCCTGAGGGATTCCGCAGCTGACTTCTGTTGGTTTAGATATGAAGGGTGAGAGCCTGACTCTCTGTGTTCTTCCAGAGAGGAAAGAGTGAATCCATTGCAAGGCTTTTCCGCAGATTACTGGAGTCTGGTACATAAGGTGCTGAGGGAGACCATGTTGAAAGCTGCTGAGAGGTCGAAGCGTATGAGTGCTGTGGTGAGTCCGTGTCAAGGTGTGTGTGGATGTCATTGGTGGCTGTGGTTGCTACAGAAGCAAGACTGAGAGGTATCCAGAGAGCTGTTGTCTTCGATGCATTGTCGTAGCTGTGAGTTGATGGCTTTTTCCAGTACTTTGGCCGGGTAGGGTAGTAGCGAGATGGGCCAGAAATTCTTTAGCTCTGATGGGTCAGCCATGGGCTTCTTCGGGGGGCGGACTTCAGGCTGTTTCCAATCTTCAGGGAAGGAGGCTGTGTTGAAATAGAAGTTCAGCATCTTGCGGAGTTCGGGGGTGATGGATGCACTGGCTCTGTTGTAGATGTGGTGAGGACAGGGGTCTGTGGGAGCTCCGGAGTGAATGCTGTTGATGATGCTTTCAGTGTCTTCTGTGGTGAGAGTGGACCATCTTTGGATGGTTTGGGTGGGTTCTGGGGAGCTTTGTTGGTTGTAGGTTCTGATGCTGGGCGGGTTCTGCGGGACAAAGCCTTCATAAATGTCCTTAATCTTGCGGTGGAAGAAAGTGGCCAATTTGTCACAGAGGTCTAGCGACGGGGATGTTGGTGGCTTCGGAGAGGGGATTGGTGAATTTGTTGATTACTGTGAAGAGTTCTTTCATGTTGTGCAGGGAGGTGCTGATGCGTTCACAGAGCGCAGCTTTTTTTTTTGCGTTTTTGATGCGTCAGTGATGGGTGGCAGTGGTGGCTCTGAAGGAGGCGAGGACTTCGCTCGTTTTGCTGTTTCTCCGTTTCTTCTCTAAGCTCCTGCAGGTGTGCTTGGATTATTGGTGTTCAGTGGTGAACCAGCTGTCTCTTTTTTTAGATGCGCTCGACCAAAGTTGATCGGAGGGGGATAAGGAGTTGGCGCATTCAGTGATCCAGGAGCTGAGGTTGCCTGCTGCGGTGTTGGCATCGTCAGTGGGAGGTGGGGTGATTTGGCAAGGGTTGTGGTGAGTTGCTTGTCGGTGATTTTGTTCCATTTCCTGTGGGGGGGCTGGGGACGCAGAGGCGGCTGTTGGGTGTGGTGATGGCAAAGTGTAGGCAGTGATGGTCAGTTCAGTCCAGGGTGGAGATGTTCTTGATGGTAATCCGGTTGCTCGAGGTGAAAATGGGGTCTCGTGTGTGTCCTGCGGCGTGCGCCTCTGCTTTAGGATCGAAATGAGAGCTTGCCTGACTCTCAGTTCGAGGCCCTCCTCAACCCGCAGGCTCTTGCCTGCGCCTCATCCGTGGTGGTCTAGTGGCCATCTACAAGTAAGTATCTTCTGTCTCTGTTCTCTCCTTACTCCTGCTTTATAATTCTGGCTTTTACCTCTGCTTCACTTCGTTTTTCAATTTTTTTCCTTTTTTCTGTCTCCTCTCTTCTTTCCTGTCTCTTCTGTTCCCTCTCGCTCCCGCACCGCTGCTGCCCCTGTGGCCCCCTTCCGCCCTGTGAAGCACTTTTCCTGCTCTCCCGCATCCCAGCTGACTAGACCCCCGCCTCCCTCCTCTTCTTAATGGCAGCCGCGTGCAGCAGGCGTGCCAAAGGCAAGCCCGTCTGCGCCCGTCCACGCCTGGATCACGCCCGTACCGCACCCAGCACCGGGCACCCTGAATCTCCAAGAAGCCATTCCCTGACCACCCTCCATTACGACGCCAAGATCGTCCATCGCTTTAACTCTGGATGTCTTAGCGCCTGCTGCACCGCATCCCCTAAGGACACCCACAGACCTTTTTCCGGCTGGAACTGCAACCTCAGTTTCAGCCACAACACACAGCCGGAACACGCCAAACCCGAAACCACTGACGCCCGCCACAACCTCATCAAGTGCCTACTTCTGAATATACGCTCCCTCCATATGCACACCACCTAACTTTGGGACCTGATTGACTCCGCCCATCCAGACATTGCAGTCCTAACCGAGACCTGGACAAACCCTACCTCCGGACCAAACATCGCCATTGCAATCCCGGACGGCCTAAGGAAGGACTGGCTCTCCCGTCCGGGTGGAGGACTGGCCATTGTACATAAGTCCTCAATCCACATCACGGTCAACACGGAGGAACATTCACGCCACTCACAACTCCTCCCCCCACAGCACCCTGGTCTACAGACCACCCGGCCCCCACCCAGCATTCATCAACACCATTGTAGACATCACCATCCCCCATCCCGTGGCCGGTGACTTGAATTTCCACCTCGAGGACCACAACGACCGAAACACCACTTCCCTACTCAACAATTTTGACACCCTCGGCCTCAGACAACTGATCACTGTGTCCACAGCAGCAGGAGGAGCTGGGGAGGGCAACAGACACTGACCAGGAGGTCTGCTGAGTCTTAAATATAGGTTAACCTGTCTGCACACATATACCTCCATTCCATTTGTGATTAACACTAATTGGTTAATCTTGCAAGTGAACCCAGTTTACATCACAATCCCCTAAACTAGAATAACACGAATAACTCTATCTTGGGATGTGACTAATTACTAACTCTGGGTACTCATGCATAGTTGCCAAATTCCCATGCCTATGAGAAATGTGTTGCTCCATTCCAGTTTTTCCTTTGAATTTTGGGACTTGTAGCCCTGTTTTATAATGAAATACACAAGACTGCAAGTCCCAGAATTCAAGGAAAAAACCTGGACTGGAGCAGCACAACATGCAATGACCCTGGAAGCTTGACAGGGCTTCCCATAAGTAGAAGGCTACCGGTCTAGAAAGCGCTTCAGCGCCTTGTCAGGCGTAGTGGGTACCATATAAATGCCAATACAATACAATGTGACACCTTCTAGAAACTCTGGATTTTAATGAAACTCTCTGTGCATTCTGGGAATTCTCGATCCGTACTCCTAAAAGGAAATGCAAAGAGCTGTTAGCTAAAAGCAGCCCTGACATGGAGCCATTTGCTAGCTATTACAAACACCAGGACTGCAAATACCAAGAAGCAAAGGGAAAAGCAGATCGATTCACGAGCGGCTCACACCTGCCACGTGACAACCCTGGAATCATTCGCGCTTTTTCTCATTATTTCGTTCCTGTACCGCTTTTGTTTATTCTTGCTCTTCTGGATTTTGGCACGTATCCTGGAGGCCGTGCACAATGCAACTGTGTCCCTCTTCTCCGACTCTCAACTCCACCCATCTTGTCACGAGACCAGTTGGTGCCAGGCGTCTTCCTTCACACCCTGCTCTCCCTAGAGTTCTCTCCTTCCAAAGGGTGCAGTGGGGAGACTGTCGCCGTAAATGCTACTTTCGCTTTCTCTTCCTCATTCCCCAACCCCTTGTTGTGTTTTCACATCTCTTGGAGAAGCAGGAGCTAGGCAACCTGGAGAGAACCGCGGCTCTCAGGTAAACACTTGTCGGAATATATCAATTTAATATTTTTTTTTTCCACATATTAGCCATTGAGTCGCGATTGTCTCTTTACTTTTCATTCATGTTTGTCACAAAGTTTCATCGGCGTCCTTGTTTTTAAAAGATATCCGCCATATAAAGCGCATGTATATATTTAAGTACGGTAATTGTGCGTGTGTTACCCACAAATACAACCGGATACTCCCGTACAACGAGCGCAGTTTACGATTTTTGAAATTAATTTGAGCAGCTATTTCGGTGTTTTTTTTGTTGTTGTTTTATAATACTTGTAGTTCCCAATTTAAATATGGACGAACATGACTACAACTCCCAGTAGGTAAAGAAACACCTTGCGTGGATGAAGAATTGCGAAAGGACTCCGGGAACTTGAAAGTGCTGTGCAAGGATAGGGCTGGACGCAAACTGCGAGTAGGGTGGTCATCTCTGGTGCGTGCCGGCGCTTCTCCAGTGTTGCGTTTTTTTTGTATAATAGCTTAATACACTAAGGGTATTGGGTTCTTGTTTCACTTCCCTTAAAGTAAATAGTCTAAACCTGGCTGGAATCAATGATTTGTAGGTGAAAAGTTCAGGACTGAAGACAATGTCCATAATTACCTGGAATGAGGCGCCCCAATTAAGAGTGGTGGGAGAAATACTGAGACTTCAGTTTCCCAGTGTCCCTTTGACATGTATACGGTTAGACAGGAGTCATATGATGACGCAGGGTCTCAATGATAGGAAGCAAAACTGTATGTACAACAAACACTAGCCAAGGAGCCCTCTGTGGCTTCTGGCACCCTCAGAGAGTTCCTCACCACTCCTCTAGCAATTTAAAGTGTGGGACTTGTAAAGTTGCATTTTTTTATTGTTGGTGCTTAAGTGGAGTAAATACAAGGGTGGGACTATAATGTGATAACACAATATTCATTAAGAATGTGGCTTAGGCAATGCTGAAATGGCCTAAGAAGATGTAACTGCAAATGCCTCCTGCTCCTCTGCATCTTAAGGCTGCAGCTGTACTTCAGTGATGACACCCAACAAGGGGAAACTGGCCTAGGTTTGCTTGTGTTCCTATTCAGAAGAGCCACAGTTTCACAGCTACGGCTCAACTCTTTCTATTGGAGCAGGACCAAGGCTTATTTGCATATGGCTGAACCCTATCTGTATGATGGACTGGAATGCAGCCCTGAATACCAGTGGCTGTGGCTAAGATCAATTCAGATGTTCCATTCATTGCTTTTATGTTTTTCTCAGTGGTTACAACTGAAGTAACTGCCATTATTCCTCCCTTGCTGGCTGTCGTGATCGCTGTCCCTGCTGTGGTGGCAGCTGTAGTCAGTGTTTTATTTTTTTCTGTAGTAGCAGCTGTGGTTGCTGTTGTCCCTTCTGTCCTTAAAGTTGTGTTCAGTGATGTTGCCTTGACTTGCCTGCAGCTACTGTTGTTATTTCTGACATACTGCCAGCTGTGGTTGCTGGTGAGTCTCTGTTGTCACAAGTCTTGTAGCAGCTTTGCTCGCTGCTTTTGTGGAAGTTTTTGATGCTCTTGTCTTTGTTGTGGTAGCAGATATGGTAGCTGCTGTGGTACTTGCTGTAGTCAAAGCTGGCACATTCTGTGGTTCCTGCTGTGCTTGCAAGCTGTGGCCCTTGCTTTATTGACAGCTATTCTGCTGATGTGTCACTGCTTGGGTCTGTGCTGTCATGACAGCCATTGTTGTTGTTATGGTGGTGGTTGATGTGGCCACTGTTGTGTTTTTTGTTATGCAAGTGTTAACTCGTCCCTTTATGATTAATTTACTCACTTTGGGACTCGTTTTAGGCCAATGAATCTTTTGACCATGATTGAAGACACCTTAGGACGAGCTAGCTAATCAACATGTCAATCAATATGTCAATAATGTAATCAAAGTTCACAGTAATACGACAGTTCAAATTAGTCAAAGACATTTAATAAAACTCAAAACCACCATGACCTTTCAGTCATGAATAACCACCCCAGTTTAGTACGATTTTTGTGAAGTTTATTCCCTATTGATTACAATTCTACTAGCAAGTTTATTAGTCTCAAAACCAAGAAACACATTAGCAAAGTCACAATATGGTAACTCTGATAAGATTTCATCAAAGCAAGAATCACAAACATTAAAATATAACACAGTGTCAGCATAGGTTATCTTTAGCAGAGTATCATCATAAAGTTATTTCAACAAAGCATAGGTTCAGTCATTTGTCTATTTGCATCAGTTTAGTGAATCCCTCTCCTAACCTCAAATCAGCATTGTCATGTTGGGCTTCATGCAAAACAATTTAGTAACATCAATTTGGAAAACATCTAACTATGGTTTCTGTCAAAAGAAGCAGTTGGTACCTAGAAAGGAAAAGCAAACAGACAATCACAATTTCATTGTCCTATAGTTACCCTCCGTGTTTTGGGTCAGCACTCAGGTTCGGTCTTCCTCCTCAGGACATCAGTTGGTTCGCCATCAGGAATTCAGCTATCGGGTAAAAGGGGGCACTTCCCTCATAAGGAGGTAAAGTGTAAACGGCAATATAAGGCAAGAATGGTTTTAAGAACCAAACAGAAAAGTCTCTATGCAAAGTGTCTGGGTCATAGCAAATAGCATCAGCATCTCCCTAACTCTCTCCTAGTTTCCTATTCTCTCTAGTTCTAATTTACTTCCTGGTGTCAAGGGTTTTATCCCATTTTTGTTGTACGTTCCCCTAAAATTTGGTTGGATAAGGGGTTGCACCCCACTATCTCCCTCCAATAGAGTTCCGATTACTTCATCAAATTTGTCACCTCATAACAGTTCTCACATATTTTAGTGGTCCTTATGATTGACATCTTTAGCGGATGGAATGTCCAGTATGATTTCATAGTCTTGTGGTCCTTTGCACATCTTCGGTCAGTGGCTCCATTGTCTGTACCAGTTCAGGCGACCTTGTACCTGCTAACGGTCTACAGTGTTGCATCCAGCTAAAATGTTTCTACAAGCAAGTCGAATCTCATGAGAACGGATCTACTACAGTTACATTCAGCTTCTAGTTTGAAGAAAACAAGAGTTCATGTCCTTCAGCAAGTTAGCACACTGCACGTTAGAAAAACACATTTAATATGAGAGTCAGGCAACTAGGCCTCGACTCATGATAACTAAGGCCTAATGATTTATTAGCAAAACCTTTACATATACCTATTATTATTAGTGTAAAATCATAACATCATATAACATTTCAACATTATTAGTCAGTTTCATTAGTCCTCGTGTATGTTGACGGCCACTCCCCGTGGGCACATTTCAAGCACACGTTATAGCAAAATACATTAATACATTTTTTTATGCAGCATTATTACACATTAGTTCATAAACATTTCATGTTAATATTAATTATCTAAGCTATGCTCTCACACAAGCTATCGCAGATGTTGTCACTACTGCAGTTTCTGCTATTTATGGCAGCTGTTTTTGCAGGTGTCACTTCAGTGAACCTTCCTCCTGGGGTGGGACATTATCCATGTGGACATTGCAATGTTTGTCCTCTGACTAGCCATGTCAATACACTTGATTTGGAACCTATAGGCCAATGGCATCTCACCAAACACACCAATTGCAATACAAAAAATTATGTCTGTATGGTGACACGTCCCTGTGGCCTGCGATATGTTGGGATGACTACTAGACCTGTCAAAACACAAATTAATGAACACCGGAGCAAAATCAGGTGTGGACGTGTCACCACCAAATTATGTGCACATTTTTTGGAAGCACCCCATAGTCCTGACGACTTAAGATGGGTGTTCTATCCAGGTGGCTGGTTGACACCTGTTCGGTATAAGTCAATAAGGACGCTCAATGAAGGACCACACGCCAATTATGAATAAATTTAGCTTTACTATAATTTCAGATAAATGCAGGCATTTAGCACATTAACAATAGTGAAATAAGAATGGCAATGAAAAGCATCTATTCATATATATGTACACTACAGATAGTATCTGTATACGAATGAGCAAAGAGTTCATTGACAGAGTAAGAATAGTAAATAAAAAAAATATATCTATATAGATGTTTATATATAAGTACACTACAAAGACAATCTATGCATACATCTGAGTAAAGAGTACATTAACAGATATAAACTTGGAATAACTGTATACCAACATGCAATACACTATGATGTTCAGGGAGCAGAATATTAACGAGTTGAATACTTCAGATAAGCTTTGATTTACTGCACACTAAAATGCACATTTCAATTACTGTGGCAGACTTACACTACGATGTTCAGTAAAGCAGTAAAAAACTATTAACGAGCTGAATTTCTCAGATTATAAACACAGTAGAAATATAATAATCAATCATAATAATAGAGCAGAGAAACGAAAAGCCTTTCATCCCTGGGTGGAACTTAACTTAGTCACTTAGTCCACGAGTGCTGGGAAGCCCTCTACCGCTCGCTTGAACCTCTCTCCCCCTCGAGCGTCACGGTCTTGGAACAGCAAAACAGGGAGGCAGCTCTGGGTCTGAAGATGACAGTTTCATAACTCCATGTGCGAGCTTCAAAATTCCCCCACCCACCTTTCAGTGTTTAAATAACCTGAAGCTTGAATTCTACCCCCTTCCAGTATTTTCTAGCTATGTTATCAGTACATGTCTCTTGGCTGCCTTGCCATTCCCTGGCCATTGTTTTCATTCCATCTTTTACTGTGGTCTCGTTCTCAAGGTTGAGACTGACTCTCCTTTACAGCATGTTTCTCACACATGCAGCTGCGAATAAGTTTATCTACGGAATGTCAAAAGAAAACAGGCTTGAAAGCGAACATCGTGAATTTCTTTCACGTTGTTCTGGCTTCGGCAGGCATCACGCTCATCTACACTGTTCAAGCTAATTAACCCTTTGCGTTACAATGTCTTCCGCATCTTTCCCTACTAATACACTGATCAATGGGTGATTCTGGATGCCCCTAAGTTTAGACCCGATTTTTCACACTCTCTGTTCAGGCTTGAACAACGTTGGGTGTTTAAACTTCATATCAACATTGACGGGTTGAATGGCGATATCCAGTGGGTTACACTATCTTAATAACTATATCTAAGTTGATTTGTGGTTAGATTAGTGACTATTTGTTAGCTTTATCTTTTTTCCTTATTTCTTTACTCAGTACTGTCCCCCGTGACCTTTCTGGTTACCAATGACATAACTCCTTTGTGTTAAGCACTATGAATGAGTGTATAACACCACCACGTTGTCTGATTGATGATATGACCTCTCACTAGATTTGTTTGTTCAATGGGACTACACCGCCCCTATTCTATTTTTTTATTACCTACATTTATCCTTAATTGGCATTAGGATACTGAGACACTACGTGTGATTTAGTGCCTCTTGACGACAACGAGTACTAATCCCCTTCTCCAATATGGCCCCTGATCGACAATTTATGGAGTGTCCTTTTTCTATTCCTTTGACTGCCTTAGGAGCTGGTCAGTCCTTTCTTTATTTTTATTAATGCCTTCGTGTGACTCGGGAGCGCGCTAAACTCGCGTCTTCCTTCCCTTCAAAAGAATACTCTGGCGGCCGGTTCTCTTGTGTACGGGAGAACGAGTCAAGGTAGGTGCCAGAAGCAACGACCGTCATCACGAAAGTGAGTGATTTTCGACGATGGCTGGGTTTGACGAGAAAATCGCACGTTAAGCCCGCAGTCGACTGTAGCTTGAGTTTGTTTTTGCTCCCACAATCGTCTACAGTTATAAATAAGTTACGGCGACTACGATTTTTCGCATGTGGTTTGGTTAAAATGTGGGGGCCCTCGAGGGCAGATTCTACTACTGTAATTCATTAATATATTTTCCACGTATGGTTGTTTATGGTATATTAGCCCTGGAGCATTAGTATGTGGGCGACCGCTTAATCCTTTTTATATCTCTTTTTACCCTTCAGCAATTATAAAAATAAAAGAGACAAGGCTTAGTGACAAAATAGCCTGCACTAGTGGCCATGACTCGATTGTATCCCTGGTCTATGACTGAGTGCTTGAATTGTGTTGGCATAGACATACCCATGACCAGTTGAATTTGTAAGATCCTACTTGGATTGGAGTTTTATGAATTTTGGTTTTCCCATTTATTTTTGATTTAGTAGTGACCGTTTAAGGCTTGTTTCTTCCCAAGGGGCCCTTCCTACGACTGGGGATGGTAAGCATATGAATTTGCTCACATCAGTACATTATGGGTTGTCACCCTTTGTTTTCACTGGTTCACCACGGGTGACTTTGGCACTAATCATGTGTATTGAAATTTATGATTTATTTTCTAGGGCGACCTTTTTGTTCTTTTTGATTGACAGTTTACCCCAATGTAAGTGACTATTCGTTAATACATATATAAATCAGTCCTCTGTATTTGACATACATTTTTTAAGCATCTTTACTAATTATGAGTCAGGAGAAGTCCTGTTTAAATGATGGTCCTGAAGAAGCGTCATAGGATCTGTATAGACCGTCGGACGCGAAACATGTTGACCAGTGTTTAGGGGATAGGTGATAATTTCCCCGACCCCATCCACCAAAAGAAAGTGGCTGAGCATTATTTCTCAATTTACAATTTCCCCGTGTTTTTAATCTTGGTCTAACCCCCTTTTCAGATACAATAAACAGTGCTGGTTTTTGGGGTGTAAAACCAATTTTAACCTTCCACTCTCCTGCCAGAAATAGTGCCTGACTGTAACAATTCCCAGTGATATTTTCCATCACGGCAGCCACTTCAAAAGATCTCCGGCAAAGAGCCCCCTAACGGGGAGCCCGTCAGACATTGCAGTGCCAGTCTGACGAGGAGCACCCCTGTGATGAAGCGTTACATCTGTTAGGATGTGTGAGGGCTCTTGCTCCTGAACTATAAGGTTCCCTTAGATTCATTCTTCTCTGGAACAGTGTACACCTTTTCTTGCTTGTCCCTTCAGTGAATACAGCTGCCCCTTTCATATGTTCTCATGTGCTAAGTACAAATGCAACGACTATCTGTTAATGTTCCTTACAGTATTTTCTAGAAGCAGTTTTAAGATGCCTCCATGTCCAAAACAGTGAATTGTTAAAATGGCATGAAGGAGTGTTATTATGGAAAAGTCCACTATATTGTATTGGCCGTGCACCCCTACCCTGAGTGCCCAACTATACTGGTGTCTGGATCCCTAATGCTGATTTGTGTTGTCACTGGCAAATGCAGATCATGCATGTGCACCAGGACATAGGCCTGTCTCATGAATTTCTGTCTTGTTGGACTGGGATGGCACCCAAACTGCTACCCTCATAGTGGTGGAAGGCTGTCGCCTTCACCAGGAGTTAAGCAACACAAGTGTGGTGGTGGCAGCATACCGTATAGTGATCAGTAGTAGTGCAGTGAGTTTTTAACCCGTGTCACTGGAGTGAGGCCTACAAGCTCACTCACTTAAAAGTTCAACTTCAGTGTGCTTAACTTACAATTGGCTACATCAGAAGGGTGTGAAGTGCTGTGCAGTGAAGAAAGTGTATCTGTGCTGGGTGTATGTGTTCCTCAGGACTGTACCATACAGGGAAAAGTACTGCGTGGTGTGTGCATGATGTATGCATGTGCTGAGGTGCATGGTACAGTACCTGAAGGATGCAGTGGTGTGCTTGGATGTATGTGTACTGATGAATGGTACAATATATGAAGAGTGCAATGTGTGCAGGGAAGGTGCATGTGCCTGTTGTTTGGTTGCCTATGAGTGGTTCTGTACATGGGGACTACAGTACTTTGCAGTGTTTGTATGCTGTATGCAGGGAGTGCAGAATTATTAGGCAAGTTGTATTTTTGAGGATTAATTTTATTATTGAACAACAACCATGTTCTCAATGAACCCAAAAAACTCATTAATATCAAAGCTGAATATTTTTGGAAGTAGTTTTTAGTTTGTTTTTAGTTTTAGCTATGTTAGGGGGATATCTGTGTGTGCAGGTGACTATTACTGTGCATAATTATTAGGCAACTTAACAAAAAACAAATATATACCCATTTCAATTATTTAGTATTACCAGTGAAACCAATATAACATCTCAACATTCACAAATATACATTTCTGACATTCAAAAACAAAACAAAAACAAATCAGTGACCAATATAGCCAAATTTCTTTGCAAGGACACTCAAAAGCCTGCCATCCATGGATTCTGTCAGTGTTTTGATCTGTTCACCATCAACATTGCGTGCAGCAGCAACCACAGCCTCCCAGACACTGTTCAGAGAGGTGTACTGTTTTCCCTCCTTGTAAATCTCACATTTGATGATGGACCACAGGTTCTCAATGGGGTTCAGATCAGGTGAACAAGGAGGCCATGTCATTAGATTTCCTTCTTTTATACCCTTTCTTGCCAGCCACGCTGTGGAGTACTTGGACGCGTGTGATGGAGCATTGTCCTGCATGAAAATCATGTTTTTCTTGAAGGATGCAGACTTCTTCCTGTACCACTGCTTGAAGAAGGTGTCTTCCAGGAACTGGCAGTAGGACTGGGAGTTGAGCTTGACTCCATCCTCAACCCGAAAAGGCCCCACAAGCTCATCTTTGATGATACCAGCCCAAACCAGTACTCCACCTCCACCTTGCTGGCGTCTGAGTCGGACTGGAGCTCTCTGCCCTTTACCAATCCAGCCACGGGCCCATCCATCTGGCCCATCAAGACTCACTCTCATTTCATCAGTCCATAAAACCTTAGAAAATCAGTCTTGAGATATTTCTTGGCCCAGTCGTGACGTTTCAGCTTGTGTGTCTTGTTCAGTGGTGGTCGTCTTTCAGCCTTTCTTACCTTGGCCATGTCTCTGAGTATTGCACACCTTGTGCTTTTGGGCACTCCAGTGATGTTGCAGCTCTGAAATATGGCCAAACTGGTGGCAAGTGGCAGCTGCACGCTTGACTTTTCTCAGTTCATGGGCAGTTATTTTGCGCCTTGGTTTTTCCACACGCTTCTTGCGACCCTGTTGACTATTTTGAATGAAACGCTTCATTGTTCGATGATCACGCTTCAGAAGCTTTGCAATTTTAAGAGTGCTGCATCCCTCTGCAAGATATCTCACTATTTTTGACTTTTCTGAGCCTGTCAAGTCCTTCTTTTGACCCATTTTGCCAAAGGAAAGGAAGTTGCCTAATAATTATGCACACCTGATATAGGGTGTTGATGTCATTAGACCACACCCCTTCTCATTACAGAGATGCACATCACCTAATATGCTTAATTGGTAGTAGGCTTTCGAGCCTATACAGCTTGGAGTAAGACAACATGCATAAAGAGGATGATGTGGTCAAAATACTCATTTGCCTAATAATTCTGCACTCCCTGTACATGCCTTTGGTGTATGGATGCATGCGAATGGTAAGACCTAGGCCTTCATGGTGAAAGATGGAGTGGAGGTAGAGGGAGCACCCCCACTGCATTACTGTAAGCTGGGTGTAACGCACTGTGCAGGGGAGGACGAGGCCTCTCCTGTAAATTTCAAAGGGTGCTCTTTGATTCAGTGAGAGGTGACAGGAAGGGGGCTAGGTACATCTAAGGAAGAAGATGGGACTGATAAGAGAATCATTAAGAGGGTGACTTGTGCCCATGGGCTAACCCTTTGCACATATCACTAGTCACTCCTATGGCCTGTGTTGTAGGACTGTCCACTTCAGAGACATCCCTGATTGGCAGACTTTTTTTCAGGAGGACGAGGGAGCAGAGGAGTATACACTTCAAAAGAAGGAGAACCCAAACATAAAATGTCAAAGACTCCGACCCTAAATCACATTTGGTGTCTGATAATGGACTATAAGAAGGGGAGTTTGAGACCCAGAAAACTGTCATCTGCCAAGAAGCCAGGCGGGCTGTGTGGGGAGACAAAGCTCTAAGATTTCTGCCTGTAACCAGCACTGGGGGCCAAGGCCTGCTAGTCTCCCTGGTGGTGAGGGAACATCACCTAGGGAAACAAAGACAACCTGCCCTGAAGTCTGGAACACCCGCACTGCCTGCTTGCCAAGACCAATGTGCCATGTGCGGAAGAGGAGATCATTGGAGGGAGCGAGGTCTAATAGGGAGCCCTGTTGAGTGGACTCCCTGTGCAATGTGTTAGGAAACGGCTGCTGCACTGCTCTGCTTGTTGTCCGTGTGCATAGCCGTGGTAAAGACTGTCATGCAGTAATGGTAGAAGCCTTGTGTGATAGCTGCAGCAACCCCCCCATACACCAGGAGAGGCCGCTGTGGGTAGCTTCGCCAGTTGGAGAAGTGAGGATACCGTGGGAGCACCATCACCTAAGCCTCGGACGCAAAACAGGATCATCGAAGCCACCTCCCCAACGGGAGAAATGGAACATTTACCCTGCAGAAAAGTCACAGGAAACCTTGGATTGCTACAGGAGCGCAGATGCAACAGAGAAAACATGCACCTGCCAAGCGCAGCCACTGCGTCTGCATGTGGCTTACTCACTTAAGTTAGACAAGAACCGCTGAAGGGTGAACTCCAGGACTCCGAATGCTTCCCTTCTGCTGGTGCGGGTAAGACTTTTTTCGGGCCTCACAGCCCCAGGGGATCTTGCTGCTAATTCGAGCGTGTGTGCCCTGGAACACTATTTACTTTAAATAAGAATCGTAGTGGACTCTTTAGATGCAGCAGTCTAGTGGGACATACCCATGATGTTACAAATGGTGAACAGGGAATAATCACAATTGCTAACGTTAGTGGGACAGGGAACCACCAGTCAGACATTAGAGCCCCAACTTGAGGGAAGGACTGTGAAATTGTTTGTGAAATTTGTATTCTTCCTTTGTGTGGGTAGTGTTAGAAATAAAATACTTCTCTTTTTTCATAAATGTCAGCATTTGGCTGGACAATGATTTAGTGCCTCAGTTGCATTTTGGGTTGTGAGCTTGTGTTTACTAATCTGTATCTACACCTCTCACCTGAGGGAAGCTTGAACTGCTCGGACCACGCATATCCTGAGAGTCAAGTGCAGAAGGGGTACTATACCTATTTACTTAGCCTCCATAGTAAATCGAACCACCGGACATCAGGAGTAAAAGGCCTCAACCACCACAATTAAGCCGGTAGCGCTTGCATGGCCCTTTTCATCCGAAAGGAGTTATGATGGTGTGCTTCTATTCCCCAGGGGTTTGTGGACGGTGCAGGTAGGTCCTAGTGAATTGCACCGCCACAGCAAACAGTTCAAGGAGAGGCAAGGAGGGCAATGCAAAGAGAATAGGCAACTCGTGAAAGATGAGGTGGACATAAGTAACAGCTGCAAAACCAGTGTTCTAATTGGGTCAGGGTCTACAAGAACCTTGAAAAAAAGGTGGAATGTTGAACCAGTGTCTTCTGATTCTGTCCTTTGCCAGCTGGAAGGTGAGGTGCTTGGGGTGGTGGGGGTGTGTGTTCGTGTTTGCCTGTGATATTTTGGAGCTACAGCACAACATCACCAGAAGGCTTCTTTGTGACACAAGGGTTAAGGAACAGTGGACACTTTTATTTATTAATTTTTGTATTTATTTATTTTATTTATGAGTGGTGTCCCAGGACCTAAAATGCTATTTTTGATTCCAGTTAAATGGCCAAGTTTACACTTTGCTTTTCAAAGGTAGTGATATAAAATAGTGAAGGAACTGCTTTCTTTTATATTTACCCTGTTCAGTATGTTATTGCTCATGGCTAAGAATCATGGGTCTTTATAAACTTGTGAATAAATGTGTTGTTGCCCATTGATTTCAGTAATGTTTTTGTCCAGTTAGGCTCTACTTATGAATTTGTCAAAAACAGAGTTCTGTTTCACGTGTAGGAGAACACTCCCTTAGTTATGTAGGCCACGCCTCTTGTGGATGTTTCTTAGATATGCTATGTAGCCACACCCATATTAAAGCCACCGGCCATTCCCCAGCCATGCACACACTTTTGACACCCCACACAAATCAACACTGTTTGGACTGGACTGTGCCCTTAGTGGTAAGCGGGTATTTTTCCCAGGCCTGGCTGCCTGACTTTGTGAACCCGGTATCCTGAATTTCTGTTTTGGCCATGGTATCATGATAATCTGTCAGTAGGTCTTGGACTTGTAACACTGAAGGGTGCACCAGGCATAACCTCATCTGTTGATAATGGATTACTGTCCCTGGCCTGGATTAAGCATATAAAGGAATAGTGGCAGCATACTGTTTTAAAAATCAACAGTGTGACCACACAATTATATCTGAGTCACTGGATTGGACACTTGTTGGCCTACACATATATAGGTCTGCTTCAATTTAGTTTACTCATTCCTTTGCACTAACATCCAGAGTTGTGTTATGTGGAGCCTGCATGGTACATGTGTTGTGTATGTGAGTGAGCCAGACTGATGCACAAATTAGAATCCATTTTGAATTCCCCTAACCCGGCCTTTGCAAAAAGTGACCTTGTGGGCTGTTTTATCAGACACTGGAAATGTATTGCTCATATTCCTAAAGCCGGTCGGAGGTGAGATAGACACTGTAGTAAGCAGAGTGGAAACAGGAATCCTTTAGATACTCAATTAGGCTTTTTGCTTAGCCAGGATCTTTTCATTAGTCTACCTGAGTGCTATTTTTTGGTGGATGGGATAGGTGATGGTGGAGATCGCATACTGGGTTGTACAAGTTGAGAAAACCTTGAGATAAGGCCTGCATATCTGTCTTCCCCTGATTACTCCTTCAGTAAGGCTGGTGACAATCAGGTGCACAAACCTCACACCTTTTTGTGCTCCTGCCGTGTTTGCTCCAGGCTGGAGATTACTCTGCTGTGAGAAACCTCAATCTACCCAAACACTGTTAGCAGAACAGCCTGGAAATTGAAAGGACCCTTTGAAGGAGAACCAAACTGAAACTGGCTGTATAGTTTCAGACAGTGGATCCATATCTCATGTCTGCCAGTTATGTATAAAATAGGGGCCCACTTCCCCACTCTGTTGCTTCAAGTCCTCTTTTGAAAAGGAATGGTGTGCTCTGCAGAGCACTCAGAGGGCTGTGGTGCAACCAGGACTTGTTTGCCTGACACCAGAGGTGACGGGACATCCCCTGAAGCGTGGATATCTTTCTGAATAAGCTGTGTACTTGTTCTGAAGCACGTAGAAGTCTGCCTGTCTGCTGAGAGAGGAAAGGACCATGCCATCCCCACAGGAGGTGAGACTGTCCAGGAAGGTATTGGGTGTAGCACGTTCCCAGTGGTTGTGGGGCAACTAGAAAATTAGACTGCAGGAGAGTGATCTGGGAGGACCCAAGCTTCAAAGTTCCCCTCCCAGACTTTCTCAACTGGAACCTTGACTCTTCAATGATGTGATTGCTGAAGATAGTTTGGAGCTGTGATATAGTGTTGCCATTCACCCCATATGGGAGCTTCATCTACCTAAACGTATCCAGTCCCTGCGGTGCTGGAACTCCTGAATGTCTGTGGGCCAGCCAACCCTCATTGTAGCCTTCAGGTGTCAACTTCAGAGGCCTGAGGGACCACACACCACCCCATCAAAAAATCAGCTCGGGCATGCTACCACACAAGGCCCAGTGCTCAAGGCAAGGGGTACTCTAGAACGGTCTGCTAGTGCACTGCTGCTCCTCTGAGTCAGCAGATACGCCCCAGAATACTAGGTGCCCTGAGCAGGAACCAGAAAGGACTCATCCAAGTAAACAAATAAGAGACTAAGACTGAGCGCACATACTGATTTGAAGTGATTGAACTGCACCTGTACTGAATTTACACTACTTCTGGTTTCGCTAGAGATAAAAGGCGATCACCCAGGATTGGAGAGGGAGCCTGGAGACAGTAGGCATAGGGACGGAGTGGGGTGGGTTCAACATTTGTCTCAGTATTGGCCGGAGACACTAAGTTGCTTTTGATACTAGTATTGTGTGGTATTGAGCACCATTCTGTACATCAAGCACTTTCTTTCCTGGAAGGGTAAGCAGTGGCCTGGACATTCACTTTATTTAGTTGTTGATAGTTTGACTTCTGAGCTTAAATACCCACTGCCTACTTCCATGAGAGGCATGTCACTGCCTATCCTTGCTACCTGAGAATCAAATGCATAATCGGTTATACTTGGCCCAGTTTGCAGAGCCATAGCAGGAAGGGCTCTTGGAAATCAGAGGCAAGTGACCCAACCCTCTACAGTCGGGGCCAAGCTGCCTTTGCATGTCCTGTGGCTTCTACAGCATTGTCTGACAGTTGTGCACAGAGCAGTTCAATGCTGCATGTTTCGGACAAAAGGGACAGTGCTTTGGCTTGTGTGGCAGTCACGTTTGCAAGAGATGTGCTAAGGGCTTCTCTACAACAACACGCCAAGCCAGTTGCTAGGGTATATTCCCTAGCAAGACATTCACTTCAAGTGGAGAGTAGCACCACCAAGATGTGTGCAGCACTAGAGTCAGCAGAAATTGCCAACCAGATGTTACCAAGTACTCCACCCAATGCATTATTCCAGATGACATGGTGAAATTCCACACTCCAATACATGGCACACTAAATATTCCATGAACTACCATATAGCAAACCATGACATATTTCCCCCCCTCTGCATATATCACAAAACAAGGTAAGACAAAACAAAACTTCGTTGATGAAAAAAACATAAGGAACAAACTTATGTCACCCATACCCTATAACGATTATAAACAAGCAGACCACTACTGGGACCATAAAGTAGCGCACCACACATTCAAAAGTGCACAAGAAGTAGATGTCATGTAGATTTAATGTGGCTTGAAGTCCTTCCACCATACAGGCTTCTTCTACTATCTTTGGCTCCTTCATAGCTTCTTTCAGGTTTCAGTAGTTGTGTAATAACTGCAGATTGACAGAGAGGCCTTAATAAAGCACCAACCATTTTATAATCAGGATATGCTCCACACATACCCAAAAGTCACCACATTTTTCCTCAGTTCGATGATTTTGAAAGGTCCCATAAACGTAGTCAGCATTTTTAACAAACCCAGGCTTTAATTTTAACAATTATTACCCACTTTCCAATATCTCTTCTGAACCGTGTTATTTAGATCATCCCAATTCTTGTAACACTGCTGGTGAAATTTCCTCCTAACATCTTCCCTGCGTTTGAGTCCTCTGCTGCGAATCATGCTTTAACCATAAGGGAGTAAGCTGTGATCCACCAACCCTTCCTTTCAAACAGACAAATGGAGAAAGTTGGGTTTGGCATGTTGCACTGTAGTTGGTACAGAACAGTCTCTTGATCGACTTTAAGTTCCTCAAAACAATCTTGCATCCCTTGTGACAGAAAGTGAACACTGTTGTCAGTAACAGTTGTCTTTGGTGCTCCTTCACAAGCCGACTCATCCCTGAAAGAAATTTCCAATACCACACTCGTATTAATAACAGTTAGAGGCTTGGTGGTAGTCTATTTGGATGTATATTCCAACAACAGGACTTTATTCTCCGATGCACTGAGAATTTCAAAATCACTTATGATATCAAAAGCCAATTTACTTAGTTTCTTTTCAACAGAGACACTCAAGACTTATCATTTCCAGCACACAATTGCTCATAACAGCCTCCACCTGACCGTTCACACCCGGCTCCAGATATTGTTTCCTCACCCTGCTCTGGTGCAGTTCCCGCCCAAGTGTCCCTCATGGGCCATGTTTATCATTGTGTTTCTTTCTAACTGTCTTGGTTAACACAATGTCCACCCTTCATCATTCCACCATCATGAATACATAATTCATCTCTCAAATTCCAGAACGTCTTCACAGGCTCCTGCAATTTACTAAAGTTCATGAAACCTTCAAAAACAATTTAATGACAGACTGTGAAACTTCATGACTCACTTTAGTTTTATCCCACTCCCTCTGACTTATAGCATCTTCCCTCATCCAAAGTACAGGCACAACACAGGCAACAACAAGTAATCTGCTGACTGCTTTCTGATGGGAGTAAGATATTCCACGTGATAGTTAAATTCCCTAAGGCTTTCTGTTTGTCTTTTAATTCTTGGTGTCATCCCCTCTAAATTACTAATCACAAAGATCTGAGCTAGAGACTGATGATCCGTCCTTAGTGGAAGCACCCATTAAAAAAAATTGAAGCACTGGGTGGCACATGCACAGGCCAGCACCTCCCATTCAAACACTAAATGGTATTTTTCAGCTCTTTAAAGTGAGGCAAGGAGACAGGTGTCATTTCTGTCCTGCCATAAACTGGAGCAACACAGCCCCCAGTCTCTTTAAACTTGCATCAGTGCAAAGGGACTGTTGTATGAATTTTTATACGTCGCAGCGTGGGCATGTGGCCTATCTCCTTGAGCACCTAGAACACTTCCTCACACTCAAACGTGTCAAGAGTTGAACAGTGCTGGACATATTTCTTATAATCCACATAGAGCCCGCCCAACGCTTGTTGCAAGGAATGGGAGTTTATACTATGTTTTCTTCTAGGTCAAACTTGGCATTATCTCTTCCTAGAGATTGTGTGTCCGATGTATAATGCAGTTTCCACTTAGAATTAGCATTTCAGAGTGAGCCCATTCCATTGTAGCCTTCTCTGAAGATTTTTTTATTTTCATCATGCTTTTCCCTAAACTTTTGTTACAGCCACCAAAACCTTCTTCATGATTCTCTGGAAGCATACCACTGTTACAACTGCACACAAAGCCAGTTTCTAAGATACATGGTTGGAAGACATTTATTTCAAGTGCAGAATGACACTAGCAAATCCTCTACCCATATCATCTTTCCCAACGTCATGATATGATTCCACACTCCAATACATGACACACTCCACATTCCCTGAACTAACTGAAAACAAAATACAAATGGGTACCAGGCCTAGAAAAATCATAAAAATGTTATTAGACCTGCAGGTCGAGTAGCTTGAATACTCTACTCGACCTAACTGTAATGTACTTGACCCGGAAACGGGTCTCAAATTGATCCTAGGCAAATACTGTATTTTACAGTCACCTTTTTCTTCATTGTCACATATGAGTGTACTTTCAAATATATGAGCTCAGCATTTCTGCTGTAAAAAAAAAAAAGTCCTCTTTTGTTTTGAGTAAATACACAAAATGTTTGCTCCATGTATAACAAATCTAGCCCACATATAGAGTACACATTATCCATTCATGACTTACCTATTCGTTTACTAATAGCTTTGCCATCAGGGCAGGAGTGTTTCTCAGTTTATGTTGAAACACTCACTTTAAATAAATATATTACTAAAGCATAATGTGGTAGCGCACTGTCATTTATAGACAGCACATTTTCAAGAAATGTCCAAAAACCTTCCCACTAACCTGCAGCTTTACTGATAAAACTATATAATGTATTAACAATAATCTGTGAAAATTGGGTTTCAGAAAACATTTATCATTTGCACATCACCAAGTAAAGTGTTCTGACATTTTTCCATTCTATTAAAATATTTTTTTCATCACACAGAACTAGAAAAAATTGTCTTTTATAGCTACTGATATATAATTTGAAATATTTGTAAAGTTTACTTAGGTTTTTCCTAACACACAACATTTATATAACTGATACCAAAAGCCTTTCATTTCACATAGGCCAGACAGTTCACCTTACAAAATCCTGGAACCCTGCAGTCACAAGGAAAAGTGTCTGCATTGCAGGAAGACAAACTGACTTTTGACCTATGTCTCTGAACACAGAGCACATGTGACAAGAATAAGATTTAAAGGCATCTTAATTGCTAATTCAGTTTCTAACTGAACAGCACACCTGCTCTTTGCCCACTCCCAAGAAGGGTGGAGTGGAATCTAAAAATAGCTCGATCTCATAAAATAAAACTGGTCCAGTAGATTTTTCCTGCCCTGCAGTACACAGTTTATTGTGGATGTCACCCGAAGAGACAGGGCTAGCACTGTTTGACAGATACGTAGAAACCAATAATAACCTATGTGGCTAAGTTGGCAATACTAGCTGGACATGTCACTAATTATACCGTAAGGCAAGGATTGCTAACTGTTTTAACATAAGTCCATCTGTCGACTGAGGTGTGGCCAACTTATTGTGTTGTCATTGCCTCAGAAATGCTGGAGCAAAACTGACATGGTTATGCAGCCTTCACTCTGCAAGTGCGCCAATCGTATTGAAAACTTGAATGTTAATCCTTGCCAAGATAAAAGTGAAGGAGTCGCACCAGAGTAACCAACTACACAATCTGGGGCTAAGTCTTGAGCACTTACAGCCCAGCTGGGCCATTGAGTGCCAGGGCCATTCCTTTGAGCAGCCCAGGGAAGGCTAATCCTGATGTCTCTGTCCTCCCACAGACTTGAGCACCTTGAGTCATGAGATCTTATGCACCTGTCCCTCACTCTGGCATCCGCTTCAGCGGTGGGTACAGAGGGAAAGGTATCCATTAGGGAGATACTGCTGCAGACTTCTGAGGGCAGATTCTCCAGAGGTCTGGATGGGGGTTTCTCTGGCCTGCCCAAATGTCTCTTGATCAAGTTACCAATGTAACTTTACACCCTGCTCTGTGCATTCCCACGTCACGACCATAACTCCACATCTGCAGTGCTCCTAGATCCTACTTTATCTGTCTTGCACCTTCTTTCCCCAGTTGCTCAAGACCGGCTTCCCACGATGTCCACCAGCTGAATGCAGTGAGATGCGCTTTCATGCATCCACAAAGCTCCTTCTTCTTTTCTTTTATGTTGTCATGTCCTCCTTTTTGGCCCCTCTTTTCCATCACTCCTGTTTCCCCAACTCCCAAGGAACCGTGAGGTGACCTTATGGGGATGTTATCCATTACACAAATCCACAAACCCTTAACACAAAAGGTGTGGAGGTGATCAAATGCCATATATCTTTGTTTGAAAGACTTCTAAACAGAAATAATCTTTTTAAACACGATGATATGCTGAAGTAAGCAGATAAACACGTTATTTCACATTTATTGCATAGTTTGATCGCAGACAACAGCAGTTCTATGTGTGGTAAGGTAAGTGCAGATTGCATAGCACTTTACAACTGCTTCTCAGCAACCAGGGATACCTCCGCTGCCATACCCCTGGACCAGCCACCCCGATAGCAGTACACCACAGCTACAGACCACATCAATATGACCTTCTCCCTTTATACATGTAACTTCCTGCTACATAGCTCTCCGTTGTAGGCAGCTTCAGTGAGGTCCCTCATCAGACGTTAAAGGGCTGATTGTACTTGAAATATCTGTAAAAATGTATTAGAGAGCTACCTGCCTTAGGTGAAACAAAACCAGACCTTTTGGTCTCAGTGCAAAAAAGTGGCAAGACCATTTTCTCGTTATTTCACACACAATTCATACGTTTGTAGGTGGCTGGGACATTTTAATGAGTTAGAGGGGAGGCAAACATATGCTGGGGTCCTCTCTTCGCAACCGCTCTGTTTTATGAACTAGTTTGAGCTCCTTCGTGCCCTCTTTAGCCAGGTCACTTATAGGGTACATGCACACTCGTCCAAATTCTAAATGCGTTTGTTCCTAATATTCAGGGATTGTGGCTTGTGTTTTGAATATTGTGGTGCAGCAGCTGCTCAGTAATATTACTGCAAATAATGTCTGACACCCTTCCGTTTATCATATACGAGTTCCTGTTTTGATCTAAAAACATTGTTATGGATGTCGCATGAAACATAAACACAACGTGTCTCTGAAAAATGTCTGGAATAGGCTCTAATACATTACCCACATTAAAAATAGGGAAAACGGTATTTCAGACAATCTGTTTAAGAAGTATTCAAGGTAATCAGGGCAAGACTCTGGCAGGACAGAGCTGGATGTGTCAGGGAGCCCCCTGAAAGGCTGGGCCCTGGGCCAGAGCTCCCTTTGCCATGCCGTACGACGTCTCTGGTATGTGGTCGTACAGCCTTTCTCACGTTCCTGCAGTGACATAAAACATAACGGGTCTTACATTTTAAAAACCTCAGAATGGAAGCCATCAAATTTGAACTTGTGACATTAAAGTTGTCCACAAATTTCTATGCTGTGAACTTTAAGATACTTTCTAATTTATCACTTATGGCCGCGCTTTAATTGAAAAGAGATAGGTGTGTATCCAACAAGCCTTGTCAGATGTCTCAGCTGGTTATTATATATGCTGTGGAGCACCAAGAGTTAGCATTGAGGGATCTCGGTAGACATCTGGCATATGTATTCCTGAAATGGCTGGATGTGTTCAAGATCTTACCATGTTGATGCACTCACGGACGGGTAGTCTTTCAATACATGAGGCAGATACACTGGTAACAGGGGCACCATATTTTGGGGTTAGGGTTTACACAAGATCTTCTAACATTAATATTTTGAAATGGTGGCAGTACTTAATGTTTCTTTGTTGAGCCCGCCTCGACCCACACATGGAAAAGCATCCCAGGGGTTTCAGTAACAATGAAGAATCCTTAGTGTTGGTCTGGACTGTAAAACAGAGGATGTAGATACTGGAGAAATGTCGAAATAAGTTTAGTGACTTTCCCTGGCCATGGTTCTCTACATTGCAAGCCACAGGTTCAGAGGGACTGGCATTCGCTACCAGTCTGTAGGGCAAATCAAGCTGGTTCACAAGCGTGTTCAGCCCTCATGTTGTCTCTGGACCATTGTCAGTCTTCTTGCGATAAGAACATATTTAGGTTTGAACCTGGTCGTCCAGACCGCAAATTCTCATCGGTTCTAGAGCAGGCTGTCTCTTTCAGTCAGTCCTCCATGCAGAGCTTAGTTAGCTAGGCTTTGGTTCTGTTTCCGCTTGTTCAGAGCAACTTGTGTCTTCCTTGGAAAGTACATTTATTTGTTTTCCAGGGTAGGAACTGGCAGCAGCAGCCTTGTGTTCCCGTCTAATGCAACGGATCATCCTTTCAGAGTTCAAACAGTTACAAAAACTGGTTCCAGAGGCAGTATTTATGGGAAAATGGTCATTCTGCCAGGAAACCAGTCTCTGAAGGCGTGCCACCTTGGAAATGTAACTCATCAGTCCACCAGAGCAGAGAAGACTCGCAGTGGGAGAAAGGAGAAATCAGTAGTCCGTGGGATGTAGATTTGAAGGCCAGAAGAGACTGCAGGCAACATAAAGCATTGAAGATAGTTGTCTGAGCTGAGGGGCAAGATGCACTGAGAGATCAAGCAAAGTAGGGCTATAAATGAAAAGCCAGGGAAGAGAGTTGTGGGACAGGCAGATTTGAGTGTGGGGATCAGTGAAGCCGGAGATATGGCTGTTGGTGATCACCACGCATATTTAATATAAAGATGAAGACTGACTACAATGCCCACTTACGGCCTTTTCCAGGGTTTTGTTTTCAAAGGCATCCATCATTAAATAGTGCTTGCCCAAATATACAAAAGGTTCCTTCACAATAATATCCTGTCCAGAGCAACTCCTAATAGAGGACAAATTCAGATTGCAGTGGCACATTAATATCATATTTACATGTGATTCTTTTACTTTTTATTTTTTTTAATTTGTGGGTTGTGTTTTTACGTGTTGTATTAGTTTCTTATCAAGGTATAAGTCCGTTTGAACTTTGACCTACCCGAAATGCTTTTTTGTTAAATAAAGAAAGCACTGCTTGTTAATGTCGAAAATTCAGCAGCGATTGCAGTGTTAACGTCACTCTTTCTATATATGTGTTGAGAATGGGCACATTTATGTATCAAAGGTAGTGGAAACTACCATGCCCATCTCCTGCTCCGTGGCATGAACCGCGGTGGCATCAATCTTGCTTATAATATCTAGTTGTATTTTTATCAATCTATGCAGATGTGTTTGTTTTCCTTTCTGCACATGCCCTTAAGTGATGTTCCTTTGTGCACGAGTTACTTCAGACTGTTAGGGAAATACATGTGTTGTAGTTTAAGAAAGTAACTGTGAGAAAGTAGCCTCTTTCTAGCATGGTTACCCCCACTTTTGGCCTGTTTGTGATTGTGTGTCAGTGTGTTTTTACTGTGTCACCGTGATCCTGCTAGCCAGGACCCCAGTGCTCATAGATAAAAACCTATATGTCAGTGTGTTTTGCCTGTCTCACTGGGATCCTGCTAGCCAGGACCCCAGTGCTCATAGTTTGTGGCCTAATGTGTATGCCTGTGTAGTGTGCCTAACTGTGTCACTGAGGCTCTGCTAATCAGAACCTCAGTGCTTAGGCTCTCTCTGCTTTTAAATTTGTCACTGTAGGCCAGTGACTTCATTTGCCAATTTCAATTGGCATACCGGACCTCCCTTATAAGTCCCTAGTATATGGTACCTAGGTACCCAGAGCATTGAGGTACCAGGCGATCCATATGGGCTGCAACATTTCTTTTGCCACCCATAGGGAGCTCAGAAATACCTTTACACAGGACTGCCATTGCAGCCTGCGTGAAATAGTGCACACACTATTTCACAGCCATTTTCACTGCACGTAAGTAACTTATAAATCGCCTATATGTCTAACCTTCACTTGCTGAAGGTTAGGTGCAAAGGTACTAAGTGTGAGGGCACCCTTGCACTAGCAAAGGTGCCCCCACATAGTTCAGGGCCATTTTCCCGGACTTTGTGAGTGCGGGGACACCATTACACGTGTGCACTACACATAGGTCACTACCTATGTGTAGCTTCACAATGGTAACTCAGAATATGGTCATGTAACATGATCTTGGAGTTGTCCCCCCATTCCAAATCTGGTATTGGGGAGCCAATTCCATGCATCCTGGGGGCTCCACCATGGACCCCCAGTACTGCCAAACCAGCTCTCTGAGGCTTGCACTGCAGCTACAGCTGCTGCCACCTCAGACTGGGCAGGCCAGTCCCAGGAAGGCAGAACAAAGCATTTCCTCTGAGAACAGGGTGTTTCACCCTCTCCCTTTGGAAATAGGTGTTACAGGGTGGGGAGGGGTAGCCTTCCCCAGGCTCTGGAAATGCTTTGAATGGCACAGATAGTGCCCTCCTTGCATAAACCAGTCTACACCAGTTCAGGGACCCCTTCTCCCCTGCTCTGGCGGGAAACTGGACAAAGGAAACGGGAGTGACCACTCCCCTGTCCATCACCACCCCAGGGGTGGTGCCCAGAGCTCCTCCAGTGTGACCCAGACTTCAGCCATCTTGCTCTGCAAGGTGTGGGGGCACTCTGGAGGCTTCTGAGTGGCCAGTGCCAGCAGGTGACGTCAGTAACCCCTCCTGATAGGTCCATAGCTGATAAGGTAGCCAATCCCCCTCGCAGGGCTATTTAGGGTCTCTCCTGGGGGTTCTCTTCAGATTCTGCTTGCAAGTTTCCTTCAGGAATCCTCTGCAACAACTTCCGCATCCTCTGACTTCGGATCAACCGCAGCCAGCTCCAAGAAACGCTGTAACTGCAACAAAGTGTCTACAAGAGACACTTTTCTTCAGCAACCTCAGCTCCAAGTCACCAACTGCAACAGTTTTCACAGTGTGCACGCTCTGGGGACTCCCTGTCTTCATCCTGCACCAGAAGAACCGAAGAAATCTCCTGTGGAGTGACGGAATCACTCCCCTGCTCCAAGCAGGCACCTTCCAAGGTGACGACCGGTACCCTGGGACACCTCTCACGGCAACGAGCGTGCACCTAAGGATACAGAGGGTGGATATCATCGACATAGACTGTCCTGAGGTCCTGCTGACGCAATTTGCAGGAGGTAAGACCTTGCCTTCTCTGAGAACTATGGTACTCCTGTGTATTGTGTCTTCTTCACCTCGTGAGGCCTTCGTGCACAGCCTGACCCAGGTCCCCACCATTTCACCCTGCAACGCTGAACTCGCTGAGTTGTTCTCCGGCGGCATGGGGCCTACTTTTGTTGTGCTGCATCAACTGCGTTTGTACCTCCTTTGAACCCGAATTCTGCAGCTTCTGGGGGTACTGGCAGGCATCCTGAGGGCTCTCTAAAGTGCCGAGAGCCCCCTCTTCCTCCGCACACAGAGTTGAGGCCTCCAGGTCCCTTCTGGGTCCATCCAGCGCCATTTTGATTAAAAACGCACTTCTGCCGTAGCCAAGGCTTGTTGGTGCCTTCCAACACAAAATCTCATCTGCAACGATCTTCACGCCGCATGACTTCTTTTGCATCATGCAGGAACCCGCTGGCATCTTCCTAGGGTGCATTTCTGCAGTCTTTTACTAACCGGGGACTCTTCTTTTGCACCCTCTTCTGGGTTGGCAGGGGCTCCTGTCCTTCCTGGAACTTCTGGACTTGGTCCCCTTCCTTTGCAGATCTTCAGGTCCAATAATCCAGCAGTTGTTCTTTGCAGACTTGGTTGGCTGCTGCAAACTCCCAAAAACGAGGTGTAGTGTGTCCTAAGGAAACTTGAAGTACTTTACTCCTGCTTTTCTGGGCTTTGAGGTGGGGCAATTTACTTACCTTTACTGTATTCTTACTCTCCCAGCCATTCTGCACACACTACACTTGTCTAGGGGGGAATTTGTGATTCACATTCCACTTTTTTAGTATATGGTTTGTGTTGCCCCTAGACCTATTTTCTCCCATTGCATTCTATAGGATTTCCTACTGTTTGCATTACTCTATGACTATTTACTTGTCTAATGTTGGTGTCTATTGTGTATAATACTTACCTCCAAAAGGAGTATTGTCTCTATGATATTTTTGGTACTGTGTCACCCAAATCAATACCTTTATTTTTGGTTACACAGAGGATTGTCTTTACTTGTGTATAAGTACTGTGTAACTATAAGTGGTATTGCATGAGCTTTGCATGTCTCCTAGTACGGCTTAAGCTGCTCTGCTATAGCCACTTCTATCAGCCTAAGCTGCTATAACACTACTACATTCACTAACAAGGGATAACTGGACCTGGTGTAAGGTGTAAGTACCCAAGGTACCCATTACAAACCAGGCCAGCCTCCTACAGTAACATTTTAAAACTTTTATATAATTTGATTGGGTGTCTGATTTACTTTTGTCACCGTTTTTTTTCTTTTACAAAACAATTGTTTTTATGCATGCATATTAGTTGCACTAGTGTTTGACAAAGGAAAATTAAGAGTAGTTAAAAGTTTCTACCGCACAAGTCATTTAATAAGGTTGGGTTTTGGATTACAATGGAATATGAGAGGAATGAGCTAGAAATTGCATATTCCTTGAAAGGAATATTTTATATTCCATGGACTGTAAAAGGAATATTTTGTGTAATGTTTCTGTAGATTAAATGAAAATTGAAATTAAACAATATGTCCTTGTCGTTCAGGTGGTTGCGTGCTTAACAGCTGACATTTTAGACCTGTCTATCTTGGCTTCTAAATACTTTCTAAAAGCTTGCTTGTTCAGACACTTCTTGAAATAAATGTTAATTCGACAAAAAGAGTACATCTGTTAATTTCCTTACTGAAGTGCAGAAGCTTTTTTTTTTTCTTCAATTGGTTTCAATACTGAAGTTCCTCAATGTTTTGATCGCTGAAAGATGTGCCTTGCCTTATTTTTGGAAGGATATAGGTGACACAAAATGAATCCTCTCTGCCAACGTTCAGTTTGAGCCTGTGGCTGCAAATGGGGCACACCAGCACACATTTTTGGAATCTAGCACTTATTTTTCTCATCAGACCTTCACTCAGAGAAAGAAAAAAACACAAGAGGAGGAAAAGAAAGGAAGAAAAACAGTTAGCGAGGGAGAAAGCAGGGATGAAAAGAAAATTGCAAGTGTGATATAAAGAATGGAGTACCTGGTGGAGGATTCAATAGGCATGGGGTGCAATCAGTCACGGTATTCGGCACCCTGATGATGCTGTCCGCAGGCTTTTACACAAAACTTTGGGCACTGGCACACATTCTTTTAGCAATTAAGCACTGCTCTCACCACTAAGAAAGGCATTCAATGCATCCTGATTATTCTCATTAGACATATCAGAATGCTTGTTGATGCTAAAAATGATGTGGGCAACTGTTAATACAAACTCAGGTTAGGATCCTGTAGCAGATTGGATTGAAGCATCTCTTGATGATTTGAAGACAATGTAATTTTTAGTCTGATAATACCCTGATTACTTACCTGGTAATCTTCATTACTCCGAGGCCAAGTCTCTCTCATCAGTCATTTATCAGAGTGTTGGCTATCATGAACAGAACCCACCAAAAAAACAAATGAAGTTCTAGCCTTTTCCATTCCCTCCAAGAAGTCTTACCTCCTCTTCCTTCTAGATAATATTAAAAGGAATTTGACCAACTCCTCCTTCCTCAACAAAATCTATGAAGCCGAATGTAGGAGGCTAGCCTGGTTTGTAGTGGGTACCTTGGGTACTTACACCAGGTCCAGTTATCCCTTGTTAGTGAATGTAGAAGTGTTCTAGCAGCTTAGGCTGATACAGGTAGTTATAGCAGAGCAGCTTAGGCTGAACTACTGAACTAGAAGACATGCAAAGCTCCTGCAATACCACTTATAGTTACACAGTACTTATACACAAGTAAAGACAATCCTCTGTGTAACCAAAAATAAAGGTATTTATTTGAGTGACACAGTACCTGAAATATCTTAGAGACAATACTCCTTCTGGAGGTAAGTATTATACACAATATATACACTAGACACCAAAATAAGGTAAGTAATTAGACATAGGACACTGCAAACAATAGGAAATGCTATAGATTGCGATGGGAGAAAATAGGTCTAGGGAAACACAAACCACATACTAAGAAAGTGGAATGCGAATCACAAATTCCCCCCTAGACAAGTGTAGTGTGTAGAGAATCACTGGGAGAGTAAGAAAACCACAAAGGTAAGTAAAATACCCCACTCAAGAGCCCAGAAAAGTAGGAGTAAAGTACTGCAGGTTTCCTAAGGACACACTACAAGTCGTGATTAGAGTTATTGCAGGAACCAAGCAAGACTGCAAACAACAAATAGTGGATTCCTGGACCTGAAGACCTGCAAAGAGAGGAGACCAAGTCCATAAGTTGGAAGAAGTTCCAGGAAGGACAGGAGCCCCTGCCAACCTAGAAGAGGGTGCAAAAGAAGTGTCCCCGGTTTGACGAAGACTGTAGAAATGCACCAAAGGAAGATGGATGCGGGTTCCTGCATGATGCAAAGGATGACCCACAAAGAGATGTTGGATGCAGGCAAGTTTCGGAGCTGGATTTGTCCAACAAGCCTTGGTTCAAGCAAAGTCGCAGGTTGTGTCAAAGTGGCGTTGCCTAGACCCAGGAGGGACCTGGGGGGCCTCAAGTCGGACTGAGGAGGAAGAGGGGGGAACCCACAGATGACCAGGCAGCACCCACAGAGGTCCCATGACACGGGGACAAAGAAGGTGCAAATTGTTGTTGTTGCAGCACTACAAAAGAATGTCCTACGCTGCCGGAGGACAACTCAGCGAGTTGAGAGTTGCAGGATACAGTGCTGGGGACCTGAGCCAGGCTGTGCACAAAGGATTCTTGCTAATAGTGTACAGAGGCCTCAGAAGGTGAAGATGAATCTGTGCACAGGGGTACTGTCACAAACGGGGAAGGCAAGCTCTTACCTCCTCCAAATTTGGACAGCAGGACCCTAGGACAGTCTGTGTTGAAGGGGTCCACCACCTGTGTTCCAAGGCGCATGCTCGCCGCTAGGAGAGGAGTCCAAGAGAATCGCTCTTTGACTTAGAAGGTGCCTGCAAGAGCAAGGAAGTGACTCTGTCACTCCACTGGAGATTTCTTTGGTCCTTCTGGTGCAGGGTGAATAAAGGGAGTCCCCAGAGCGTGCACACCGTGGAAACTGTTGCAGTTGCTGGCTGGAGCTGAACTTGCAGAGGACAAGTAGACCTTCTGGATACTTTGTTGCTGTTACAGCGGTTCCTGGAGCAGTTTGCGCTCGATCTGAGGTCAGAGGATGAAGTAGTAGATGTAGAGGATTCCTGCTGGGAACTTGCATGTAGAATCTGAAGAGAAACCCAGAGGAGAGACCCCAAATAGCCCTGAGAGGGGGAGTGGTATGGACCGATCAGGAGGGGTCTCTGGCATCACCTGTTGGCACTGGCAACTCGGAGGCCTCCAGAGTGTCCTCACACCTTGGAAAACAAGATGGCTGAAGTCTGGGACACACTGGAGGAGCTCTGGGCACCACCACTGGGGTGGTGATGGACAGGGGAGTGGTCACTCCCCTTTCCTTTGTCCAGTTTCGCACCAGAGCAGGGACTGGGAGGGTCCCTTGACCGGTGAAGATTGGTTTATGCAAGGAGGGCACCATCTGTGCCCTTCAAAGCATTTCCAGAGGCTCTGGGACGCTTCCCCTCCCAAGTCTGTAACACCCATTTCCAAAGTGAGAGGGTGTAACACCCTCCTCCCAAAGGAAATGATTTGTTCTGCCTTCCTGGGACTGAGCTGCTCAGACCCCAGGAGGGCAGAACCCTGTCTGTGGTGGCAGCAGCTGTAACTGCAGTGCAAGCCTCCGAGAGCTGGTTTGGCAGTACTGGGGGTCCATGATGGAGCCCCCAGGATGCATGGAATTGACTCCCTAATACCAGATTTGGCATGGGAGGACAATTCCATGATCTTAGACACCTAACATGGCCATATTCGGGGTTACCATTGTGAACCTACATATTGACCTATATGTAGTGCACGCATGTAATGGCGTCCCTGCACTAACAAAGTCCAGGGAATTGGCCCTGGACTGTGTGGGGGCACCTTTGCTAGTGCACGGGTGCCCTCAGATTTAGTAACTTTGCACCTAGCCTTCAGTAAATGAAGGTTAGATATATAGATGACTTATAAGTTATTTAAGTGCAACGAAAATGGCTGTGAAATATTGTGTGCACTATTTCACACAGGCTGCAGTGGCAGCCCTGTGAAAGGGTTTGTCTGAGCTCCTTATGTGTGGCAAAAGAAATGGTGCAGCCCATTAGGATCTCCTGGAACCCCCAATGCTCTGGGTACCTAGGTACCATATACTAGGGACTTATAAGGGGGGGTCCAGTGTGCCAAATGGAATTGGTAATGAAGTCACTAGCCTATAGTGACAAATTTAGAAGCAGAGAGAGCATAAGCACTGAGGTTGTGGTTAGCAGAGCCTCAGTGACAGTTAAGCATTACTGACAACACACACATTAGGCCACAAACTATGAGCATTGGGTTCCTAGCTAGCAGGATCCCAGTGACCCAGTAAAAACACACTGACACTCACAAACAGGCCAACAGTGGGGGTAACCAGGCTAAAAGAGGCTATTTTCTCACATCGAATAACCTAAAACATGAAATGGGAGGGATGGCACGATTTGGATTTGGAGAAATGAAGATTAGTGGTGAGTAACTGGGGCATTACTTCTGATTCAGTCTTCCTCGCCACAGTCATTTACACAATGAGCTGAGATCAAAGGCCAGATCGTCTTCATGACACCAAATCATTCTCTATGACCACTGTGAGATGTTGATGTCAACCACAAATAAAAACGATTTTAATCCTCTTTAAAACATATTAATTCTACATGTCATATGTTACTTCACACCTTAAATGTCAACACTTGCATTTAAGACAGAAGAAGCAAAATAAGTAGAAAGATTGCCACCCAATTCCAGCTTATAATGGTCCATACATGTGTGTGGTGATGACCAAGTGATTGTGTTGCCTAAGTCTCCTTTATTGATACACCCATAAAGTCTGCCCAGGAGATCTAAATATTTATTGTTGCTCCTCCTTTAATCTGATTGGCTAACTCTCTACACTGAGGCTTACAAGCAAGCAGAGCTACTTGCTTAAGTCATCTCCTCAGAGTAGAGTTAGATGGTTTAGACCATTTCAGACTGGTTGAAAGGTCACAAAAAGGCCATTCACCCTCTGAAAAGCTTGTGCTCTTTCTCAAAAAATCAATATAGAAACTTTCACATCTAGCAAATGTAGCAATGACTATCACTCTGACTGAAGATTTGGGGAAAAAGACTGGCAGAACCACTTTTGTAAATTAATGGAAAACTGAAGGAATATTTGAATAAATTTAGGGTTAAATTTTAACACATTTTTGCCTGGGAACACCTTTAAAAAGGCTCAGATCTTAAAAATGAACCCAACGCCTCTGTTCTTTTAGCAAAAGAAATTGGTCACCAAACAGAGTCAGGAATTTAACATCTACCTCCTCCAGAGGCTCAAAGAGGGCAAACTGAAGAGATTATAATACCAATGGTAGATCCCATAAAGGATATGGATGCAAAAGCCTTGATCTCTTAAGAAAATAATCATTGGCAAAGCCAGTAGTTCTTGCCAATGCAAAAGCTATTGGCTTTGCCAATGTCTTTTAGCAACGTTGCACATCCGTGTGGCTGTGCAGCATGGCGTGAAGTTAGAAAAATGTGCTATGACGCAGCCTGCGCTGGCTTCCTCTTAGCATTTTCTTTCGTTATGGATGGTGTGGGTTGGCAACACAGAGAACAGGAGCAAGGGTGGGAACAGGCAACAAGGACAATTGGAGGGTGGGAAATAACTGCAATGGGATGGTTAAAAAAAGAGATCAGGTGTGGCCAGTGCAAGCTGCATCCTGGGACTATTTTTCTTATGGTAGATTGGCAGGAGGCAATCCAGACAGTGAGAGTAGGAGGCGGGGGAGAAGCAACACAGAGAACAGGCGGATTGGGTTGAAAGGTAAGAAGCAGCATGGGAGGTGGGAGGGTGCGTCAACAGTGAATACAGCAGTAAGAACAAAAAATTTAATTTAGTAAAACCCGGATTAAGGATTGAGCACAAAGACTGAGGCTGTATTGAACTCATAATTAACTGATTCCTCATGGATAATGAACCGTGTCAGAATGAGGCCTGAAGGGAAAAGGTGCTTTGGGACACTATTATCTTTGCAATCTTCAACATATGAATGCCAAGAGATAGAAACGCAGATACCATGTGGCCCCTTCAGGCCCGGCTCTAAGAAATTGTATTTGGATGGGCCAAGGGTACATTCAGGTGGGCCGCTGCAGGCCTAAATTGTGGCTTCTGGAGGTAGCTTAAAAGCCCTAGATTATATCATATCTAGTTCAAAACATGTTTGCACCACAATACAAAGGATACATTCTGTGTGTATACATTGCATGTAAAGCTGAAGGGTAGTTTAATTGCCTGGGTACTCCCTTGCATCTAGACCTCTACACCTCCTCTGTGTGCCATGCCAATCCATCTGGCTGGGACAAAACTAATTACCTGACTCTCCCACACATTTTGAAAGAGGACAAGGGAAAAAGTTGAATCAGTGTTAGGGCACTGATGCCAGTCAAAGATCTCAAGTTAGGCACTAGTGTCCTGCCAAGGAGAGGGGCAGATATGAAGGGACAGATGTCAACACGCTTATACAGCGTTGCAGGTGGGTAGGCCACTGAAGGCTTGAGCCAGACCTGTCTGGCTCGGCTCAAGCTCCTCTTGGAACTTCAAGCCCAAAACAACCCAAGCTTTCATTTGGCCTGTCTCTGGGCCTTTCTTGTCTCTCCCGAGCTTTACAAAGCCTTATAAGATGCACTGTTTTCCACGTCTCTTCATAATTGATAACCTAAGAAGTGATTTTCCCCTTTTAATGCCAAGAGAATATTTCCGAGTTGGGAGTACCAGGCGAGTCCTCTGTGCTGGTCTTCGTAGAGGGATTCTCTCCATTGGCTTCTCCCCTGACCACGGACTCAGCAACACACCCCCTTTCAGCCCTAGTTATCCACTTTCCTAACATTGCTCCCCCATGTGCCTAATCCCACTACTGAACCTAGGCCCCAGCCACTTATCAGCCACCATCTACCTCAATTTTCATTATCCCCTTAATGTTGTAATAATCATAAGGTTTATTATTCGGCTAAAGAAAGACTTTTAATTTCCCAGTACAAAATCACCTAAGGTCGTGTAGTTTCCATGTTATACTTAATACAGTAAACGTAAGGAGAACGCACTTTAAAATGTGTTGTAAAGTTCCCCGATGACCCACCCGATTATTAAAGGAAGGAAAACAGAAAGGTCATGTTAATAATGCCATCTATTTTACACAAAGTATGTATCATGGTTGGGTCTTTGCAGATTCTTAAAACCTGAACAAATGGCCACACACTCCCGCAACATTCTCTCACCTGCTTAGAGCTTCACTGTGATCTCTGCCTCGTAGCCGGTCTAATAAAGCATCGGCTGCAGGGGTCCAGGAAAGGTCACGAAGGGTGTTTTAGGATTAACTTCTTTCCTCCAATGAGGAAGCCTAAAAGGAGGTAGAAAAACAGCGTTCGGCTGCCGATATGGAGGAACGTTTTATTTAGTATGTACATGCATTTTCTATTTACATTTTTGCCCTTGATCCATCAGCTCTTCTAGGTTTTGAGAATCCCTTGAGAGACTGTATAGCATAGGAGGAATATGGTACAGCCCTGATGGCAAAATTCCATGCTGCATATGTGCGCTTTACTGCAACACCCACCCTCTTGTCTTCTGGGTCTGATGAGGCCCCAGACATATCTATAAATTCCACCATTTTAGAAGAGGAAAGTGGGAGATTATTTTTTCTTATATATTTTGACATCTTTTGAAGGAGATGCAATTTCAGACTGGAATCAGTTATAAAATAAAGCAATTTTTGGCTTAAAAAATCAGGGGTCTCCCACCTGAATCGGGGCTATTGGCTTGTTGCATATCTCCCTCTAACCTTGTATTCCACCGATTGGGATAATCATTCACTGGGGAGTCTATTGCTGCCCCCATATTAAGAGTTGACTCTTTTGATTTCCCTGAACCCTCCATAGCTGTAGACTGTGTTCCGGGTGAGAAGAACTCTGCACACATAATGAGATTGCGGAGTCGTAAAACTGTTCATGTAGTTTGTGAATTCCAAAAAGTAGTATACTTACGCAAAAGTGCAAGTTTACCTTTGTGAATCAGACCTATGAGTTTGGCTTTGCAGAGGCATTTTCTTGTATTGCGGCATATGGGTATGTTATTGGCGCAGCAGTGAGAAAACTCACATAGGGAGGGTAAGCTTTATTTCCTTTGTGTTTGTTGACTTGGGAAACCCGAATTTTCTGCATCTTAATCAGTAGTTATGAGTAACAGTATTCGTTGATTTGCTTTTATTGAAGTGGGTGGCGCTTAAAGCGCACTTGCTATTTTCCTTATCCTTGTTTGTTTATTCTTTTTTGCTTCGTACGCAGTTGTTGAACAGTAACTTCTGCAAATACAGTTTTATTAACATTTTTTATTGTTAAACAGCACGAATATTTGTGAATAAGCAGACACGTGGCATGCGTTTTTGTAGTTTCATTTATGTGTGATAAATTAGGCACCACTGGACAGTCGAGAAGTGTATCTATTGCAATCGGTAACACTTTAATATGCAGACTTTTGCAACACCCTGTTAAGAAAAGCTCGCTTAAAACAGCACATACCACTCTTACGCTCATTTGTTTGCCTCTTATTTGTTAACGTGTGGGCTTACCTTCCTCTTCTTATGTCTCTCCCTCCGCCGGCGCGTAGATGAATTCCTGTGCCTTTTCTCTGCTCACTTTTTCAGGCACTACATTTTTCTTTTTATTTAAGCACTCTACAAGATTGTTTGTATGTGCTTTTTAACTATGTTCCTCTTGTGCTTCTCTGTCCCCTCTGTTGTGTTCCATGTTGCTTTCACCTGTGTGCTTCTCCCTCACCCCACTGTTTTGCCTTCGCGTTTGTGAACTTTCCCACCTTTCAACTGATCCACCCACAAGGGTCCCAGTATTACTTCCCTGGTGCCGTACCCAAATCCTTCTCCTTTTTATGGTCTGACTTAACAGCACAGCTGTCAGTTATGTTAGGATCACTAGAGAGAGCCATTGGCCCTTTGGGAGCCAGAAGTACATGATTTGATTGGGCAGATGTTGTGTACTTTCACAAAAAAGTGCTAGCCTTCCACACAGCTGTGATAATTTTGAAATATCCATCTTCCTGAGCTTGAATTGTCAGGGGCACAGATGTGTCATCGTAATGCTATTAAACTATCTTAGACAGCTAGATAATTTATGGTGTTTTTCTCTGGTGGCAGCACAGACGGGAGGGGGCAGTCATTATTCTCCATGGATTTTAAAGTCTGGCTTGTAAGTGCAACTGTCACCTGACCTTTCAACTTTAGCCAATGTTATTCTACAGTTCTTTGCTTCCAGTCAAATACATATTCATTTCCATACTATTTACTTGTAATGCTTCATATGGTCTTACACTACTATTGTATACCCAGACCTACTGGCATTGCCAGTGCTTGTTTTAGGTCAAAGCCTACCCAATAGTGCAGCCTGGTTTGCTAACAACATCTTGGGGACATTCTGAAAGCTTCCCTGGGAATGCATTCCGCTCATTGCTTACCATTGGCTTTGTGGCTCGTAACTCATATTTGCTTGCCTTTTATTTGCTGGCTTTATTTGTTCAAGGCTGTCCACCTTGAGTTCATCACTCCCATGGAGCATAGTGTATTTACTGTATTCTTTAATGAGTGCTATCTTTCTGTAAACAGGCCTTTAAATCTTATTTTTATCTTGTCATGCGCATTCAGAGAGAGAGGTCAAATGTCAGGTTCTGTCTTCCAGTTTGGTGTTTATTTTCCTTTCTCTGATGTCAAAGTAAAAGGATTTATGTGACAATCTCGCTGTGAAAGGAAAGGCTTTTTCTAGCACACAACAAAATGTAAAAGTCTGGTAATGGAATTTGCAGATATTCCAGAATATATCAGTTTTAGGAAAGCACAAATGAAACTCATGTTTTTGTAATTCTGATGTGTTGTGGAAGCAACAGTTCAATACACTAGGAGTTGACATTTCCACGGTATCTTTTGTGCACCCTATATTTTCATCAGTAAAACTGTATGCCTCTCCAAATTGAATGGTTGTTTCAATTGAATATGTGATGTCTGCAGTGGCAGAGCAGTACCACACCAAGCATACTCCACAGTACGCCACTCCACTCTGTCCCACTCTGCGACATGCCACTTCATTTTACAACACTCACCTCTGACATACCACTCCACTCTGACACGACAGACACTCCATTCCACCTCACTCCACTACACTCTACACCACTCCACTCTACACCACTCTGACCATCCACTCAACTCTGACACGTCACTCCACTCTACGCTACTCCACTCTGACAATTCACTCCATTCTATGCTATGCCCCTCCACTCTGACACTCTACTCCACTCTATCTTACAACCCTCTATGCCACTTTACTACATACTACACTGACACTACTCAACTCTACACCTCTACCCCACTCCATGCCACTCTACTTCATGCCACTCTACTTCATTCTTCTTTGCGGCACCCAACTTGATGACACAACACGCTACGACACTCCACTCCACTTTATTCCACTCCACTATACGACAGTCTGTTCCACTCTAAAACGCTCAACTCACTCTATGCCACTTTACTCTACTCTGTGCTACTCCACTCTACTCCACTCTTCTCCCTCCACAACATTCTATGCCACTCTATGGCATTCTACTCGGGGGTGGCCCCTCTGCTATGGCGGAGGAGTGTCATCCTGCTGCTGAAAGCAGAAAAATAAAGTAATAATAAAAGTATTTTATTACCAATTTAATTTTCCGCTTAGTGAGGGTGGGTCCAGCCACCCCCACTTCACCAGGGAGGAGGAGTGGTATGTGCACTTCTAAGTGCCCATGTCAGTTTGGCCGGCCAATTTGACATGCGCACTTAGAACTCTTCACCCAGCTGCTTTGCACAGCTGGGTGGAGATCAAGCATAGTCTCTCTCTCACTCCCTCCCTCAGCATTATTTCAGCCCACTCATGCCAATCCTGTTACTTCTCTCATGGTGGTAACAGCATGAGAGAAGGATTGGGTAGGGAGGGGAGGAAGAAAATTAGAAGAATTGAGGCAGCAGAACACCGAGGTAGCAGGTAAGTTTTTTTTTTTCCTTTTTTTTTTTTCCCGACTATTGATCCACCGCCTGCTCCGCACACTTCCCCGCCCCTCTACCCCTTCCTAGCGGCAGCCGGTAGTGATTATACTCCACTCTATGACAATCTACTCCATTTTATGCCACAGCACTCTGGTCACTGTACACAATGCCCTCCATGCCACTCAATGCCACTTTCCTCCTCTCTCCGCCACTCCACGCTACTCCACTCAACACTACTCTGACACTATACCCCACTCTCTGATACTCCACTCTACAACACTCCACTCTACTGTACGACACTCTACTTCTCTCTATGGCCTTCCATTCTGTGCCCTTCCACTCTGCGCTTCCACGCTATTCCATTCTACTCCCTCCATACCACTCTACCCCACTCCACAACACTCTACTCTATGCCACTCTACTTCACTCTGCCACAACACTCTCTGCCACTCTACTCCACCCTGCTCCCTCCTCAACACTCTGCCACTCCACCCTATGGCATTCCATGACACTCCACTCCACTCTGTGCCCCTACACTCTACTCCATGGCACTCTCCTCTGTCTCTAACTTTTAGCCATGTGGAACAGCAGCCAAAGTGGTGTACAGAATGGCTAAAACACATTGGCAAACCTATTGGCTCTGCCACTGCTTGTTTTTTTTCTTTTTAGTTACCGAATAAACTCAGAAAAAGGTAACACATTGTTGGACGTGGCACTTTTGGCAGGTTCATCCCCTATCTTTCTGCCTCCTTCAGCTTATTTTTTCTGACCTGTCTGTGTTAAATTTAGGACTCTTGGCACTTTACCACTGCTAACCAGTGCTAAAGTGCATATGATCTCTGTGTAAATTGTATTGTTGATTGGCATATTTGAGTTGCTAGTAGGTCCCTAGTAAAGTGCACTAGAGGTGTATAGGGTCTGTAAATCAAATGCTACTAGTGGGCTTGCAGCACTGATTGTGCCACCCACATAAGTAGCCCTGTAAACGTGTCTCAGACCTGCCACTGCAGTGTCAGTGTGCAGTCTTGCGCTGCCAATTTGATTTGGCAAGTGTACCCACTTGCCAGGCTTAAACCTTCCCATCTTATACATATAAGGCACCCCTAAGGTAGGCTCTAGGTAGCCCCATGGGCAGGGTGCAATGTACGTTAAAGGTGGGACATGTGCTTATGTGTTGTACATGTCCTGACAGTGAAATACTGCTAAATTCGTTTTTCACTCGTGCAAGGCCTATCTCTATCATAGGTTAACATGGGGGCTGCCTTTGAATGTGATTAAAACACAGATTCCCTTCGGGAGCAGATAGAAATATGGAGTTTAGGGTCTCTGGGCTCACAATTTAAAAATACATCTTTTATTGAAGTTGGTTTTTATATTGTGAGTTTGAAAATGCCACTTTTCAAAAGTAGGCATTTTTTTGCTTAAACCATTCAGTGATTCTGCCCGTTTGTGGATTCCTTCTCTGGGTCAGTTTGACAGTTGGACTGTTTGCACTTCTCTCTAGACAGTGGCACAAGGAGGTCTGGGATGTAGCCCGTATGTCCTGATGAGCCATCTGGGCGGGAGGGGAGGAGTGGTCACTCACACCGACAAGGGCTGTGTCTGCCCTCACACAATGCAGTCTCCAAACTGCTGGTGTGTGGCTGGGGTCTGGCGTGGAGAAGAAAGGATCTTACAGACACTTGAGATTTTACTTTGAAGTAGACCTACTTCATAGGAAGAAAGGGGTATAGGATGAGGACCCAAAATCCCAGACTTTAGATTACTTCAAGGATTCAAGAGGAACCTCTGTCTGGAGAAGAACTGAAGAGCTTGAGGAGAAGTGCTGCCCCGACCTGTGACTGTACTGTGTTGGGCTATCCAACAGTTGCTGCTTCTGCCTGTTCTACGGGACATAGACTGGACTTAGTTGCATTCCTGCTTGAGAAGTGACTCCAAGGGCTTGGAGTAGAGCTTGCCTCCTGTTTTGAAGCCTCAGGGACAGCAAAGGCTTCACCAACCAGACCTGAGTCTACTTGCTGAGGATTCTAGCTTGCCAGAGGGTGCCATTCCAGTTCCTGGACCACTAGAATTGAATTCCTGGAGAAAAAACAGTCTAGTGACGCTGGACGATGCTGTGCGACTTTGCAAAAGACACCGCTGCCCGGCATCGCGATGCCGCTTGCCCCGAGGCTGTGGACCTTGCTGAGTGTGAATCCGATGTCCCTGTGAGCTGACGCCCCTACCCCAGAACTGCGAAGCCACGTGCCCTGAGGCTGTGGACCTCATAGAAGTCCGATGACCCTGTAGGCCTCACATCGCTGCAGTCACTGATCCCACCTGACTTCTCTGACACTGGTGTGTCATAAGCCCAATGTCCGTGATGATCCGATGCCATCGCAGCACCTGCAGCTGTGTGACATCATCGTGACCCCGTGAGCTGCCCCACAGCATCGTGACTTTGCCGGACTTCGCATCTGCCGGAACCAAGGGACCACTCAGCATCCGATGTTGCTTCAACTCCACTGCCCTGTAGCGAGGACCTGATGCTGCTGTGGTGAACTGCAGTTCTTCTTCCCTGTGGCAACAGATCTGATGCCGCATCGGACCCAGTGAAGCCGGTCTTCCCGACTCCATGCACTCGCCTGTTTTCTACCTGTTTCTTAAGGTACTGTACCTGGGGGGACGAACGACTCCGTAAACAGTGCCATTGGTGTCGCATTGTAGGAAACAACTCCAACACGACGACGCACATTACCAACTTGCAGTTCTTGTGCCTCAAGGCACTGTTTTCTTGCTTTTAAATGCTAAATTTGTATTTTTAACTGTATATTGTGGATTTGTATCGTATTTGATCTTGTTTATTTACATAAAATGTATACTATTTTTCTAAATTTATGTTGTCATTTTGTAGTGGTTCATGGTATTACTGGGTGTGTTTGTTCAAAAACTTAACACATCGTCTCTGAGTTAAGCCTGCCTGCTTGTGCCAAGCTACCAAGGGGGTGAGCTGGGGTTAACTGAGTGTGATTCTCCTTTACCCTAACTAGAGTGACGGTCCTTACTTGGACAGGGGTAACCTGACTGGCAACCAAAGACCCCATTTCTGACATGCATCATTTTTTTTAGCACAAACAAATGGCTAGGTCAAAAGAAGTTGTTTTGTTTTATTTTTTCATTTCTTTAGTCACACAGGACAGCACTGGTGATGCTGTGTATCATTGCTAGAACCACTGCTGCACACAAGGTTTACACTATAACTGAGTAATCGTTGTTACATCTATTTTCAAGTAATAATTTGATATAAATAATGAAAATACAATGACATCACCAATTAATTTCACCAAGGGCACATATCTATGTCCTTCTAGTTCAAGAGAGTTCAGCAGTAAGTCCACGTTTATGCTGAGCCATAGTCAACCAGCGGGCTCTCCGCACTGTCTTAACCACTGATTGTGCTTTGCATTAGTTTTGGCATCAGACATGTTGTTGCCACAAAGGAAGCAATTTGGTTATTCATTTGGAATGCACTGGTGTCTAAGTCCATGGAGGGTCAGTGGTAAAAGGGAGTATCCACCACAGACAGAAGCCAGTAGTCATTGAAACGGGCATTTCCTGTGTTAAACGTCACCTATGACGATATCTCCTGCTTTCCTTAGCTGATTATTCGCTGACTTCCTCCTTGGTCCCATGTTCTCAGCACATATAGCCATTAAGCTGTTAATTTGATCGTCTTTTTGCACTGTCTATTGTGTCACTGGTTTCTTTGTTTTTCCCCCATATGTGCTCATTCCCACAACATGTACACTTTGGTGTAGCTTCAGGAGTGGGGTTTGGGCTATTACATCCCCCTAATAAATGTATTTTCTAGTAAGTTGTTGGGTACAGGTGCTTTCAGTCCGGTATGGTAAGGTGTCTGTTAGATTTCAACACACATTTTTACAAACAAAAACGCACACACACACTCTCCATTTCTGTATTTTAAAAGTTTTCAGAAATGTTGGTAAGTTTAGAAAACACTGTTTTCCCTCACTTAGTACCCCTACCAATCTGCATTCCGCGTTTTTTTTTCCCCCCCACTGACCCTGAAGTCCCACCAGTGTTGGCTGCTGCCCGGAAGGTGGTGGTGGAAGGGGGGTGGGGGAGGACAGAGCAGAGGGGCAGTAAACATTTTTTTTAAAAAGATGACCTGCTGCCTCTTGTTCCGCTGCTCCTGCTGCCACTCGTCTTCTTTGCCCCTCTCCAACCAATCCCGATGCTTCTCTCATGTTGTTAAATAGCATAAAAGGAGTGCTGTAATTGGCCTGAGTGGGCAGAAATGCCACACAGGGAGGGAGTGGGACACTGAACTTGGTTTCCACCTGACTGTAAAATACAGCTGGATTGAGAGTTCTAAGTGCGCATGTCAGTTTGGCCGGCCTTTGACAGCCGACCAAACAGCCATGCGCACTTAGAAGCGCACCACCACTCCTCCTCCACTTGTCGACATGGAGGATGGTGGCTCCACCCCAGCCAATGAAAGTGGAAAAGTAAAGGGATAATAATTTTTTTTTATTATCCCTTTATTTTTCTGCTTTCAGCAGCGGGGCAACACTCCTCCTCCATAGCGGAGGGGCCACCCCTGAGTCACTCTTATGTGCCCTGCCCCTGTATGATGCGTTTTTACATTATATGCCAGAGTGATAGTTGAAAAATGTGAAGCTCACACCCCTCCAATCTCACTAAGCTACGCCCTTGAGGCCACTTCATGAATAGGCAAGGCTTCTCAGTTCCCCACATCGTCTGAACGAGATCTACACAGTGCTGCAGAGGACTTCAACACAGGGACATAACTATCAAGAGTGTAGCAGGTGCTGCGGTACTGGGAACTCGGGTACTAAGACACCTACTGAACCCTAATTATTAATGTATTTTACTACTAAACCAGCAGTGATGTGACACGTTGTCTTGGCACCTTTACTCTGCCACTGATTTACAATCATTGCTTTTAGTCCAGACTCCTACTCCAAACCACAGATCCACACAGTAGATTCCCTCCAGCACCTACAACAAGGCAGACATTACGTTAGTTAATAGTTTTATATAGCAGTCAACCACAATAAATATGAAGGACCCTCAAAGCAGTAATGTCAGTCAGTCAGTAAAATCTTTATTTGGTTTTCATTAAAATCCCTAAAAGAGCATACACTCAAAAATAAACATAACACATATGATACAATCCATCAGTATGTGTAAACCTGATATTAAAACATTAAGGATCTAAAATACCCACCCAGTGCACCTTTTTTGTTTTTCATTTAAATCCAGGTTTCCTTTTGATTGGCCTCAAGGGGCAACATGTTTTTTAACACCAACATGTAGGGCTTAGTTTCCCCTGTGACCCAGACATACCCGAGGTGGCGGGTTTACATCATGCACATGTGACTATCTTTTTCGGTTTCCTTCCCTAGCCCTCTCACTGTAGGCAATATGCTGAAAGAACAGACCAATCTCACCTAATCCTTCTGACAATGCTCCTTGATTCATCGGCCCAACTACTATGGAGTTGGGAACAACATCCTTTGTCGACTGACTCAATATGGTGGCTTTGAAGTCATTATCTTCTTTAGGCAATTAGTCATGTAGAATCTCACAGACCTCAGTCTATTATAAACCTCTCCAAACATACATCTATAACAGTGCTTCAGGGCCACTGTGGATTTGCCCACTTTTACCAAAAGAGCACTTTGTAGAGCTAGAAGGTCCTCTTTTTCAATGCCACCATGCCCCCATATATTGGCGCACATCCGCCTTGGTAGGATTAGTCACTGTTTTATTTCCAGGCCTGACCTGCCAAACGCCAGGATTCTTTTTTATTTTTTTATTTTTTTTAGGTTGGGGCGAATCATGCACAGTAGTGGCTGATCTAGGAGTGATGACAAGTGGCTGAATGAAACACAGGGATCTCTCTGAACTGGGCTACTACTCACCAATTGTCTAGTTCTATCTTCCATCATGTGTTCAGCATTTGGCGGTATAGTCAAAACTTCACTGACTGCATGGTGCATAACCACGTCTTCCTTCAGCATTTCTAATTTACTTGTTTATAGTGCCAGTAGCGCATAAGAAATTAACAATAGATGTTGGAGATTGGGATCCTCCCCTATGATCGACAATGTCAGTTTCCTCAAGCCCATGCTACAATATTAAGCTATTCAGAAAAAAATGACAAACCAAGAGAGGTTGTCCTACCCAGCCTGTTCAGGGTCTGATGAGGTCAGACAGGCTCAGTCTTGGCCAGAGCACGTCCACGTAGTAGAAATAGTAAGCATGCTTTGTAACACCAGATGAGTGCCTGTTCCAGACTTCCTGGTTAAATTACGCTGTGCAGTCTGGGTGTCCTTACTTGGCCCAAAAAGTCTCAACAAACATCTAGCCCACTGGGAATAGTAAGTGTGCTTTGTAGTGCCATATGACATCTTGTGCCCCACTTTCTCCTGCTTAAAGCTTTAGGGGTTCCCTGAATAGCAAGATTACAGTTTCAGTTCTTGAATCTGTGGTAAGGGTTGTTCTTCAGGTGGTAACAGCCCAAGAAAGTTTGGTTCAGCACTTAGAAGGTCTTGAATTTCAGAGTTTTCACATGTGAAAATGTTTTGCTCTGGAGAGTTCTTTTACTGTCTGTGATTCTGACGAGTATTTCCAGAGTAAGGAGGTCTTATTACATGGATGGTCTAATAAGTGACTCAGGAGATCTTGAATTTCATTCTCACAGTAGTGATCCGGCATCATTCCTTGAGACTGGGCAAGATGTGGTTGGACTTTGTAGAGGTGGACAGAGTCTTGTTGATAAACTGAGAATTGGCTTGTTGGTGGCAAGTGAAAAGTGAGGAACCCTTTCAGTGATAATATTACTGGATTCTGGTCCAGAAAGCACTCATGCATGTGCAGGAGAGAGAAAGTGTTTGTTTGATGTTTTTGATGGAGTGTAGATGAAAATTGACTTGTTTAGCTGTTCATTTCATCTGAGGGATAAAAAAAAACCCAATAAGCCTCATTACCAAGTACCCAGATGCAGCGTTGTTCATTCCATTCCCTCCGATTTGATGCACTATTGGTGTTAACAATCCCATGGGACCAAGGGTGAACTCTGAGAATCTTTAGGGTAACGGGAAATTACAGGAGGCACCCAGTCATTGCAGATCCAATTTCTCCCAGTAATTCTACATTTTGCCTCACGGTTTCTCCTGGAGATTTTGACTGGGGAATTACAAGCTTCTCTTCATTAGGGCCTACCTTTGAATTGTAACTACCTAGCTCATGTTTTATGTGAAGGGGCAATCCATCCACCTTGAGTTCATCAATTAATGTAGGTGCAAATTAATTTCTGTATTCAGGAGGTAAGAGATGCAGTTATGTTTTTGGGTGTTTACAAGCAGAAAGTTCCCCTGCATCCAGGTCTGAAGAATACCAGTCCTGTGATGGAGGGTACCAATGTTATGAATAGATGATATTTTGATGTAGAGTTGTCGTCCCCATGTTGGTGTGTGGAATCAATCCTGTCAGAGACTGAACTTGGAAGCTCCATGTACAGGCTGAATAGAGCGGAAGCCAATATGGAGTCCTGGGGCACCCCAGTCAGTTATGTCAAGATATTTGTGTCTGCCAAATCACAACAATAGTTCAGCAGGTGAACTATTTCAAGGCTTGGGCAGGGAACCCCCAAAATTGAAAAGGGTTAGTTTAAACCTATGGTAGTCAATTGTACTCCGGGCTGTTATAAATTGTGTCTTTAGTTAGCAGAGGTTTGCACCCTGTCCCAGCAGGGACCATAGTCCTAGTCAGGGCATGTAAGATACACACTAAATGTTTCTGTGCTCACCCTCTGGTAGCTTGGCACAGAGCAGTCAAGCTAAACTAAAGAGGCAATGTGTAAAGAATTTGTACACGCACAGTAACACAATGAAAACACCACAAAGGACTCCACACCAGTTTAGGAAAATCCAACATACACAAGGCAAGTTATGAATTTTCAAAGATTCAATCATAATGCAGAGTTTAGAAGACAATAGCTCCAGCCGGAACTCTCTGGTCGTGCTAGACTGGGGCAAATTCAAAAGTGCAGTCTGACCACACTGGAGCGTGGACAGGGTACGGGAGTCACGCAGACCCGCCTATGCTTTGATCCAGTGGAGGGAATGCGTTGTGCTTGCAGACGATGCATTGTTTTCTGGTCACGCAACGTCATTGATGTGTTGATGTCCACAAGTAGTGAGCACTGGTTCTGATGTGACGTGCTGCGTTGTAAGTTGGGGTTGTTGCGTCGTGCAGTCGGCGTGTGGTGTCCGCAGCTTCGGTGCAGGCAGCAGCAAAGCAGCTTTTCTGCAGCAGGATGCGTTGGTACCAAGTGATGCACTGATGTTGTTGCGCCAGTGTGGGACTTTTTTCCTTACGCAGGGTCATCCCCAATCTTTTTGCCTCCTGCCTCCTATTTTTTCTGACCTGTTTTTGTTAGCTTTAGAACTCTGAGCACTTTACCACTGCTAACCAGTGCTAAAGTGCATATGTTCTGTGTGTAAATTGTATTGTTCATTGGATTTCCATGATTGGCATATTTGATTTACTGGTAAATCCTTAGTACAGTGCACTAGAGGTGCCTAGGGCCTGTAAATCAAATGCTACTAATGGGCCTGCAGCACTGGTTGTGCCACCCACATTAGTAGCCCTGAAAACATGGCTCAGACCTGCCACTGCAGTGTCTTTGTGTGCAATTTTAAATTGCCTATTTGACTTGGCAAGTGTACTCACTTGCCAGGCCTACACCTTCCCTTTTCTTACATGTGAGACACCCCTAAGGTAGGCCCTAGGTAGCCCCATGGGCATGGTGCAGTGTATGTTTAAAGTTGGACATATATAATAATGTGTTTTATATGTCCTAACAGTGAAATACTGCTAAAATCGGTTTTCACTGTTGCAAGGCCTATTCCTCCCGTAGGTTAACATTGGGGTTGCCTTTAAATATGATTAAAGCGTAGGTTCATGTGTAGTTTGGGGTCTCTGAGCTCACAATTTAAAAATGCATCTTTTAGTAAAATTAATTTTAAGATTGTATGTTTGAAAATGCCACTTTTAGAAAGTGGGCGTTTTCTTGCTTAAGCCATTCTGTGACTCTGCCTGTTTGTAGATTCCCTGTTTGGGTCAGTTTGACAGTTGGGCTGTTTGCACCTTTCTCTAGACAGTGACACAAAGGGAGCTAAGGTGTAGCCTGCATATCCTGATGAGCCATCTGTGCTGGTGTGTGACTGGGGCCTGACCTGGGCAAGGCAGGATTTCACAAACAGGAGAGATTTTTCTTTAAAGTAAGCCTACTTGAAAGGCCAAAATGGGTATAAGAAGGGCACCCAAAACCACAGCCTTTAGATCACTTCTGGACATCAAGAGGAACCTCTGCCTGGAGAAGCGCTGAAGAGCTGAGGAGAAGTGCTGCCCTGCCTGAGACTGTGCTTTGTAGAGCTATCCTGTAGTTGCTGCTTCTGCCTGGTGAAAGGGGAGGAAGACTGGACTTTGTTGTGCATTCCTGCTTGTGAAGAAATCTCCAGGGGCTTGTCCCGAGCTTGCCTCCTGTTGTTGAAGTCTCAGGGCCATTAAAGACTTCCCCTGCCAGCACCTGAACTCTCTGCAGAGACTCCTACCCTGCCAAGTGGTGCTCTATCCATTTCCTGGGGCCTTGACAGGTGAAGCTGGCAGACCAAGATTGAAAATGCAGGCACTGCCCGCCATGTGGGGAAATTTCTGACACAACCTCCTAGACGTGGCTGAAGAAAAGACGCAGCGCTGGCTCCGCGGCTGAAATTGATGCACCACTTGGAGCTGGAAAATCGACCCTCGAGGCTGGAGAAATGACTCGCCGCATCGCTAATGGGGGCTGATAACATCGCATCACACACAGCGAGATTTTGCTAACACCGTGCGGCTGGATTTTTGACTCACACCTTGTTGGGCGTGGAAAAACAACGCAACGCCTGCCCGGATCAACGCATCACTCTCCTGCGGAGAGGAAAACTGCGCTCGCCGAACCGACTGGAGAAGGAGAAATGACGCACGGTCGCGCTTGCATGTGAGAAATCGACGCACACTCGCCTGTGCGTATTATTTTGATGCTACCCTAGTACTTTTCAATGCTAACAGTGTTTTACCTGTTTACAAAAGGATTTAAGACTCTTTAGCTTTTAAAATTAATAATTTACTTGTGTATGTTTGATTTTTGTTGTTTTGGTCTTGTTTTATTTAGAGAAGTATTTCCTATTCCTATTTTTCTAAACCTGTGTTGTCATTTTGTAGTGTTTTCACTGAGTTGCTGTGTATGTTGGTACAAATACTTTACACCTAGAACTCTGAAGTTAATCCTGCCTGCTCGTTCCAAGCTACCAAGGTGGTGAGCGGGGGTTAGCTGACGGTGAGTTTCCTTTACCCTGACTAGAGTGAGGGTCCTTGTTTGGACGGGGGTAACCTGACTGCCAACCAAAGACCCCATTTCTAACAGCTAGTTATTGTGTTGCAGCACCACACCCACTTCCAAGGCCCCAGAACTGGATTTGCCACCACTTGGCAGAGTAGGGCTCACAGCAGAGGCACCCGAGTGCTGGTAGCAAGAAGCAGGTGAAGTATTTGAAATCCCTGAGGTTTCAGAAACGGGAGGCAAGCTTAGTCAGGCCCTTGGAAAAACTTTAGATTGCAGGATGTAGAGAGTTAGATCCAGTCTTCTTACTCCCAGGGCAAGAAGTAGCAGGCCAACAGAGTAGAGCAAACAGCAAATTGGAAGTACCTCCTGACAATACTGCGGTCCTTCTTCCTGGTACAATGTCCTCAGTCCAGACGTGTTCTGAGTATATAGTGTCAGAGGCCCAGTACTTATACCCATATGTGCCTTTGAAGTGGACAGCTCAGTACAGTCTGCCAGAAGCTCTGTGGGGGGTGGGTAGCAGTCCCTTGTGTGGGGTCAGGCCACCACCCTTTGAAGTGTCAATGAGAGCTCCTCTACCCTTCCAGCTTAGAAAGACCCACCAGTTGCAGATGGAATACAGGGGCAGTTGAGTGTCCTGTATTTTATGGGTGTCTGGATGGGATGCACAAAGGTAGCTGTCACCTAACCTTACACAGACCAGACAAAGATGGAGACCGGATAAGGCACAGGATGGTAAAAGGAAGAAAATTGCAACTTCCTAAAAGTAGCATTTTCAGACCTGCAATTTAAAAAACACCTTTACTAAGAGATGTGTTTTTAAATTGTGAGTCCAGAGACTCCAAACTAAATTTTTCTATATTTCCCTTATTAGAAATTACTTTTAAAAGATCCCCATACTAGCCTATGATAGAGCGAGTCCTTGTAATAGTACAGAATAAGAATGTAAGAGCTTTTCGCTACGTGGACATGTTAAACTTAAAAGTACATGTCCAACTTTTTAAATACACTACACTGTGCCCTTGGAGCTAACCAGGGCCTGTCTTGTAGGTGTCTTACAGGTAATAAAAGGGAAGATTTGAGCCTGGCAATTAGGTGCACTTGCCAGATCGAAATGGCAGTTTAAACTGCACACACAGGCTCTGCAATGGCATGTTAGAAAGGCCCACTAGTAGCTTTTGACTTACAAGCCCTCGGCACACATACTGCACTTTACTAGGGAATTATTAGTGAATCAAATATTCCAATCATAGAGAGGCCAGTGTTACCATGTTTTAGACACAGAGTGTAAGGAAATGGCTCCCTGTTGCAGTTACCCCCCACTTTTTGCCTGATACTGATGCTGACTTGACTGAGAAGTGTGCTGGGACCCTGCTAACCAGGCCCCAGCACCAGTGTTCCTTCACCTAAAATGTACCATTGTATCCACAATTGGCACACCCTGGCATTCAGATAAGTCCCTTGTAACTGGTACTTCTAGTACCAAGGGCCCTGATGCCAAGGAAGGTCTCTAAGGGCTGCAGCATGTCTTATGCCACCCTAGAGACCCCTCACTCAGCACAGACACACTGCTTACAAGCCTGTGTGTGCTAGTGAGAACAAAATGAGTAAGTCGACATGGCACTCCCCTCAGGGTGCCATGCCAGCCTCTCACTGCCTATGCAGTATAGGTAAGACACCCCTCTAGCAGGCCTTACAGCCCTAAGGCAGGGTGCACTATACCATAGGTGAGGGTACCAGTGCATGAGCACTGTGCCCCTACAGTGTCTAAACAAAACCTTAGACATTGTAAGTGCAGGGTAGCCATAAGAGTATATGGTCTGGGAGTCTGTCAAACACGAACTCCACAGCACCATAATGGCTACACTGAAAACTGGGAAGTTTGGTATCAAACTTCTCAGCACAATAAATGCACACTGATGCCAGTGTACATTTTATTGTAAAATACACCACAGAGGGCACCTTAGAGGTGCCCCCTGAAACTTAACCGACTATCTGTGTAGGCTGACTAGTTTTAGCAGCCTGCCACAAACCGAGACATGTTGCTGGCCCCATGGGGAGAGTGCCTTTGTCACTCTGAGGCCAGTAACAAAGCCTGCACTGGGTGGAGATGCTAACACCTCTCCCAGGCAGGAATTGTCACACCTAGCGGTGAGCCTCAAAGGCTCACCTCCTTTGTGCCAACCCAGCAGGACACTCCAGCTAGTGGAGTTGCCCGCCCCCTCCGGCCAGGCCCCACTTTTGGCGGCAAGGCCGGAGAAAATAATGAGAAAAACAAGGAGGAGTCACTGGCCAGTCAGGACAGCCCCTAAGGTGTCCTGAGCTGAAGTGACTCTAACTTTTAGAAATCCTCCATCTTGCAGATGGAGGATTCCCCCAATAGGGTTAGGATTGTGACCCCCTCCCCTTGGGAGGAGGCACAAAGAGGGTGTACCCACCCTCAGGGCTAGTAGCCATTGGCTACTAACCCCCCAGACCTAAACACGCCCTTAAATTTAGTATTTAAGGGCTACCCTGAACCCTAGAAAATTAGATTCCTGCAACAAGAAGAAGGACTGCCCAGCTGAAAACCCCTGCAGCGGAAGACCAGAAGACGACAACTGCCTTGGCTCCAGAAACTCACCGGCCTGTCTCCTGCCTTCCAAAGATCCTGCTCCAGCGACGCCTTCCGAAGGGACCAGCGACCTCGACATCCTCTGAGGACTGCCCCTGCTTCGAAAAGACAAGAAACTCCCGAGGACAGCGGACCTGCTCCAAGAAAAGCTGCAACTTTGTTTCCAGCAGCTTTAAAGAACCCTGCAAGCTCCCCGCAAGAAGCGTGAGACTTGCAACACTGCACCCGGCGACCCCGACTCGGCTGGTGGAGACCCGACACCTCAGGAGGGACCCCAGGACTACTCTGATACTGTGAGTACCAAAACCTGTCCCCCCTGAGCCCCCACAGCGCCGCCTGCAGAGGGAATCCCGAGGCTTCCCCTGACCGCGACTCTTTGAATCTAAAGTCCCGACGCCTGGGAGAGACCCTGCACCCGCAGCCCCCAGGACCTGAAGGACCGGACTTTCACTGGAGAAGCGACCCCCAGGAGTCCCTCTCCCTTGCCCAAGTGGAGGTTTCCCCGAGGAACCCCCCCCTTGCCTGCCTGCAGCGCTGAAGAGATCCCGAGATCTCTCATAGACTAACATTGCGAACCCGACGCTTGTTTCTACACTGCACCCGGCCGCCCCCGCGCTGCTGAGGGTGAAATTTCTGTGTGGACTTGTGTCCCCCCCGGTGCCCTACAAAACCCCCCTGGTCTGCCCTCCGAAGACGCGGGTACTTACCTGCAAGCAGACCGGAACCGGGGCACCCCCTTCTCTCCATTCTAGCCTATGCGTTTTGGGCACCACTTTGAACTCTGCACCTGACCGGCCCTGAGCTGCTGGTGTGGTGACTTTGGGGTTGCTCTGAACCCCCAACGGTGGGCTACCTTGGACCAAGAACTAAGCCCTGTAAGTGCCTTACTTACCTGGTTAACCTAACAAATACTTACCTCCCCTAGGAACTGTGAAAATTGCACTAAGTGTCCACTTTTAAAACAGCTATTTGTCAATAACTTGAAAAGTATACATGCAATTTTGATGATTTGAAGTTCCTAAAGTACTTACCTGCAATACCTTTCGAATGAGATATTACATGTAGAATTTGAACCTGTGGTTCTTAAAATAAACTAAGAAAAGATATTTTTCTATATAAAAACCTATTGGCTGGATTTGTCTCTGAGTGTGTGTACCTCATTTATTGTCTATGTGTATGTACAACAAATGCTTAACACTACTCCTTGGATAAGCCTACTGCTCGACCACACTACCACAAAATAGAGCATTAGTATTATCTCTTTTTACCACTATTTTACCTCTAAGGGGAACCCTTGGACTCTGTGCATGCTATTCCTTACTTTGAAATAGCACATACAGAGCCAACTTCCTACACAGAGCACATGCACTTTAGCACTGGAGAGCAGCAGTAAAGTACGCAGTTCTAAAACCTGCAAAAAAGAAGTTCATCACACAGTCAAAACAGTAAGTCAGAAAGCAAAAAGTCAGGGGAAACCAACCCAAAAGATGCCAGATCTAACAAGGGCCAAAAAAATAACCATGAGAATAAGTAGAGAGGAGCACTAGTCGTCCAGGATGCTGTGAACATTAAAACAACTGTAGGCAACAACCTTGGAGTGCAAGCATAAGGTTGTGCAAGAGTGCGGTAAGGGTTCAAATATTGCTGCTAGGAGAAACGGAGCTCTAAAACAGCAAACGTAATTTTGCCTAGTGCTCAAAGAATCATTGAGAACCATTGCACCGGAGCTACCTAGTTGTAATTACTTTATCAATGTGTAGTACTCAAAACAACGGTCTGTCAAGCCAAAGGAAGGCCCACAAGAGGAAAAAGAGGGGCTTAGGAGACGCGCGAGAGCTGGAGATGAAGGGCCGCCGTGAAGGGGGGGATACAGGTATATGACAGAAGAGGAGTGAACTGTCAAAGAGTGGGACTGCAGCAGAGAGGACAGGGAGAGCGAAGAAGAAAACGCGCAGAGAGGAAAGGGAGGGGGAAAGATTTATCGGGAAGGAAACAGAAAAGTAAGAGGAGAGAAATACAGAAAGGAAGGGAAAAGAGAGCTAGACGGACAGCGTCATACTTGAAGGTTCATCCATGTTCGTCTGTCTATGAGTTTTTCTCTCACTGTACACATTTAACCGCTTGTTCTCAGGTTGTGATGTATTAGAGGAATCGAAAGAAAGTGGGTCACTAAAGAAAGAAACCCGGCAAGAGTGGAGAGACAAAGAAATAAGCGACTAGGCACACGAAAAGTGCAAAAGGGTAATAATACACATAAAAAGGACCACGGGAGGCCGGGTAAAGAAGATCGAAAATAGAAGACAGTGTGGAGAGGCAGAAGTGCACATAGAAATGGGAACTTAGCCTAAAAGAGAACTTAAAGTGACTGAAAATAGGAGCGAAACTCGAACGTGGGCATATTTTTTTAAAGGAAAAAAAATGATCTCCATAGAGGAAAAACAACAGTTGAAACCTTCTTGCCTCTCTATATTCAGTGACGAAGATCAGGCTAAGCACGCACTAAATTGGGGATGAGTAGTATTGTGGGACAGCAAGGAGCGTATCGACTTGCGTGACACTGCCTTCGAAGCGTGAGGCGTGCTGCACCCACGTGGTTCCTGTGTTGGGCGAGTCACGTGCGCTGGTAAAAAAAAAAATTAATACCAGGCTGCCACTGGTGCAGGAAGAATGCAGTCGGGGACACTGACATTAGGACCATACGGAGCAGACTGCTGAGCACTGTGATTTTAAGCTCATTTTTGGAAAGTGCTATGGAGGAGGTAAGTGAACATGCAGCCCTACCCTTAAGGTAAGCTTAAGGGAAGGCAATGGTTTATCTACTGCTGGACTAAGACAAATCTGACTGGTACCCGGGACCTGGCACTGCCTCCCGAATCCTGCCCCTCCACTTTCTCCCCCCCGTGCATCGTCCTCTCCCTTCGCTGAGGTCCTCTGTCACGTGTGTTTATATGGAACATTCTGCAACATTTCCTTACTTACGCCGTCTAGTTTGAGCCAGCAGGTGTACTGGTTCTAGAATGAGCATGCCAGACCCAAGAGGGGGAACGGCCCATTCATTTCAAGCTGCATAACTGGCCCAAATAGGGGACATTGCAGGATTAGGGACAGTCGTAGACTTCCAGGTACGAGGCCAGACGGAAACATTTTGATGACTTTTATTCATAAGTGGTTCTCTGCTCTGGAAAGTTCAAGCTGCTGTTTGATGCACTGAAATTGATAGCTTTGCGATACTTATTGAGGGAGTGCAGAATTATTAGGCAAATTAGTATTTTGACCACATCATCCTCTTTATGCATGTTGTCTTACTCCAAGCTGTATAGGCTCGAAAGCCTACTACCAATTAAGCATATTAGGTGATGTGCATCTCTGTAATGAGAAGGGGTGTGGTCTAATGACATCAACACCCTATATCAGGTGTGCATAATTATTAGGCAACTTCCTTTCCTTTGGCAAAATGGGTCAAAAGAAGGACTTGACAGGCTCAGAAAAGTCAAAAATAGTGAGATATCTTGCAGAGGGATGCAGCACTCTTAAAATTGCAAAGCTTCTGAAGCGTGATCATCGAACAATCAAGCGTTTCATTCAAAATAGTCAACAGGGTCGCAAGAAGCGTGTGGAAAAACCAAGGCGCAAAATAACTGCCCATGAACTGAGAAAAGTCAAGCGTGCAGCTGCCACGATGCCACTTGCCACCAGTTTGGCCATATTTCAGAGCTGCAACATCACTGGAGTGCCCAAAAGCACAAGGTGTGCAATACTCAGAGACATGGCCAAGGTAAGAAAGGCTGAAAGACGACCACCACTGAACAAGACACACAAGCTGAAACGTCAAGACTGGGCCAAGAAATATCTCAAGACTGATTTTTCTAAGGTTTTATGGACTGATGAAATGAGAGTGAGTCTTGATGGGCCAGATGGATGGGCCCGTGGCTGGATTGGTAAAGGGCAGAGAGCTCCAGTCCGACTCAGACGCCAGCAAGGTGGAGGTGGAGTACTGGTTTGGGCTGGTATCATCAAAGATGAGCTTGTGGGGCCTTTTCGGGTTGAGGATGGAGTCAAGCTCAACTCCCAGTCCTACTGCCAGTTCCTGGAAGACACCTTCTTCAAGCAGTGGTACAGGAAGAAGTCTGCATCCTTCAAGAAAAACATGATTTTCATGCAGGACAATGCTCCATCACACGCGTCCAAGTACTCCACAGCGTGGCTGGCAAGAAAGGGTATAAAAGAAGGAAATCTAATGACATGGCCTCCTTGTTCACCTGATCTGAACCCCATTGAGAACCTGTGGTCCATCATCAAATGTGAGATTTACAAGGAGGGAAAACAGTACACCTCTCTGAACAGTGTCTGGGAGGCTGTGGTTGCTGCTGCACGCAATGTTGATGGTGAACAGATCAAAACACTGACAGAATCCATGGATGGCAGGCTTTTGAGTGTCCTTGCAAAGAAAGGTGGCTATATTGGTCACTGATTTGTTTTTGTTTTGTTTTTGAATGTCAGAAATGTATATTTGTGAATGTTGAGATGTTATATTGGTTTCACTGGTAATGATAAATAATTGAAATGGGTATATATTTTTTTTTGTTAAGTTGCCTAATAATTATGCACAGTGATAGTCACCTGCACACACAGATATCCCCCTAACATAGCTAAAACTAAAAACAAACTAAAAACTACTTCCAAAAATATTCAGTTTTGATATTAATGAGTTTTTTGGGTTCATTGAGAACATGGTTGTTGTTCAATAATAAAATTAATCCTCAAAAATACAACTTGCCTAATAATTCTGCACTCCCTGTATAGGTAGAGAGGGAGAGAGGTGTTGATAGAGAAGTGGAATAGAATGAGGTGAAATTGAGAGAACGCCAAGGTTCCCAGGGCCCCCAGAATGCGGGCGCTATGGGCAGTTGCCATTTTTCCTATGGAAATGGGGCGTGTTGGGTTTTCCATCTTTTTGAAAGATTGAAGGAAAAAAGAGATAATGTTAAAAGTAAACTAAGTAAATTTATGAAGAATCCATTTTGAATTTTTTTATTTTGTATAATAACAGTAGGAAAGAAGGCATTTTGAACTATTGCAATTTCATGCAGTAAAAGCAGAACCTATACACTAAAAATAAACCCCTCAGCAGACAGCCAAGTAAATATTGACTGCATTTGAAACTAACACATCTGACCCCTGTACACCCTGGTGCTGGAACATAGGTACCTTATATTATATGGCATATAAAAGAACAATGACTCATCCCTCTGGTGGGAATGAGTCATGCCCCGCTCAACCAACTGCCAATGCAATGCAGGGGCGCAGCCTGGTCAATAATACTGGGGCTGGGAGGGGTGAGCTTCAGATTTCCCACTATCAGGCTGGCACGTAATGTTAAAATACATTATACGAAAAAGTGGTGCACACAAGAGGGGCTTGAGGGGAAGCGGAAAGGGAGCGGAATGCATATTTGTTGGGGTACTAAGTTAAAGAAAGCACATTATTTTGTGAAATAACCAACATTTTTGAAGTCTTTCCAGAAAGGGAGAGTGTGTGTGTTTTTGATTTTTGTGTGTGTATAAATTCCTGCTGAAATCCAATAAACACCTCACTATACCCAACTGAAAGCACCTGCATCCAACTATATATCACAAATTACATTTATTAGGGGGGTGTAATAACCCAACCCCCCCCCCCCGAAGTTACGCCCCTGACACAACGGTTTCCTTCAATAATTGTAGGCCTTGCACGTTTAGTATAAATGACTCAGATGGGCAGCAGTGCTATTATGTGAAGATATGAGCACTAATTCCCTGTTGATCACATTTTGAGCTGCAGTAGGCTCTTTCTTAACTGTCAAGCTGGCGGCTCCTGACTGGCTGGCTCCTCCGTGGCAGGGTACCGGTATAAGGTCTGCTGAGAAGAGATCACGAGGGCCTCCATCTTGTTGTCGATGGAAGTCCTGGTGCCCCTCACAAGTCGTGGCTTTGTACACTGAAGGATCTCTTTTTATTTTGGGTGCTTTAGCCCAGGGTCATGATCCGTGACATCACTTCGGTGATAACGTCACATGCCTGTCATCCCAGAGTCCAGGCCACTATGCATCTGAAGCATCTCATGGTCAAACTGATTGAAGATTGAGCTGGTCAGGACATTAAAAAATAAAGCATTCCTAAGCATTATGTTAACTAATATTGTTCTTGAAAATATTATGTTCAGCATTTTGTAAGATGTTATTCCTCTATCAAAACTACTGCTAATATTTTGTATTTTAATGTTTAAGTTTTGCTTTTATGGCTTTAACCAAATAAAGATATTTTGATGATGATGATCAAAACGACCGATTCCAGCATGTTTCAGTTCTATAAATGTGTGAGTTTTTTTTATAATTGTCCCAAGCACGATGACACTGGGCACCTCAGCAGTGCAACTATGAGGGCACTACCAATGCTAGGATCCCTAAACCTACATGCCCTGCCATATACTAGGGACGTATGGGTAGGTTGACATAGACAATTATATTTAGCCTAATTTGCATACATCATCAGAATCAGGAAAACACCAGCAAAAAGTAAAAAATGGGGGCAAAACGTTAAAGGACCTCTGCAATCATCCCTGTTTTCTCACAATAATTTGTTACCAAAAGGACATACATATTTTTAGGAATTTCACATACATAAAAAGTGGTTTCTGACTTTGGTAATCCTTTAAATATTAAGGTAAAATGTGTGCACTTTTGGGAAAGTTACGTGGGTTGTTTTCCAAATGTTCTCTATAATTTGGACGAAAGCCTGATATGTAACTTCATTAAAAATACACCTGTATTTAAATAATTTGTCATGATCTACATGTGAGAGATTACACCTGTAAGAACATCAAATTTAAAAATTAAAGGTACAGTCTTGGGGACATTAGCTGCATTGGTCCCTGGCCTTGAATATAAAAAGACTAAAACTGAATGAATGGACTGACACTTGGAACAGGAGTGTTTCCGCCTGAGTAGTTTGATATTTTAAGAGGTTAATTATGTTCTGTTTAACTTATTCCTAATTAAAATTTCCATTCCAAAAATGGTTGGACTCTGCACGTTATCAACAGGTGACAATAGACACTAAGTACCTGATTCAAAATGCATTGTGTACCTAAGCGGAATTTAGGGAAACAAATATGTCTATTTGCAAGTGTTAACTCATATATAGTATTCACAACAAAACTCTAATTTACATTAAATGATATTTGCTCACAAACAATATTACATAGTATGTATTATTTTACATATGAGTGGGTCTGCTCCTGGGGTGCTTTGTGGGTAAACTAGTGTCGAGATGCCTTCCTAAATAGATGAACACCCAAAAACTTGTTAATTTCAGGGCACTGATAAACCTTTTCCAGGTACATTCCCACCTTGGATACGGTGGAGGTTTACTCCTGCAAAGGAGTACGTCTCTATCCTGTATGGGAATTGGTGGTAGCATCTGAAAATCGGTGGGTTGTTGGAGAAGGAGTTTCTCCAAAGGAGTAATATTTTATGGAGAAAAATGGTACAAATGCAGCCCTGGTTTCTATTTACCTATGTGTACATCTATGTATTGCATTTACAAACGCAGCTGCTTCTGGAAAACTACTCTAGTCGCAGTATCCCTGGAGTACTTGGGAAATTCAGTGAAATCTAAAAAAAAACAACAACAAAAAATGTCTTCAATCCTAGACATAAACCTGCTGGAGTAAAGTTTTGTCTGTGGCGTCCACTTCACAGGTTTTTGCCTACTTTGATTTATGTAGTCATACTGTATACATGCCATGTCATCCACAAAGGTTCCACTGTTTGCGTGTGTTAGTGTACTTCATGCTTACACTGTGGACGTGTGATCTATGACTTGATTTTCTCAGTATTGCCCAAGGTCAGGAGTGGCCATGAAAATGCAACGCAAACTAGATCACCACACATGAAGCAGTAACTTTTTGGGCAACCCCAAACATGCCATCCATGCACCTCTTACACTTCTCATAGCATCTAACTTGGAACCATATGGATATGGCGTAAGCAGTGCAGAAAGTCTGTACAAGAACATAAGTAGGCCTAGGCTTACAGGATGTTTCTAAGGTTATGGTTAAAATGTGTAATATAGAAATCAATACTGTTAAAGCATGTAAAAAATGCTACCTTATCCCTAACCATGTGCATGTAGAATGAATGCATTGCTTACATTCTGTACTATTACAACTATATAATGAAATAATGTATGATTAGAAAAATAGGCAGAAACTATGTAAATGAAAAACGTATATTTAAGCGTATACATCATAGAACATTTAGGCCATATCACCCTGATCTTTCTAAGAAGAATGCAAAAAGAACAGTTGATGGACGGAATGTAGACCAAATCTAACATTCACCCCCAGTCACAGATCTGGGTTTAATCCATCAGTTTTTTGCTCACCATGCTTTTCCAGTTTGGACCCAGCTATATGCAAATCAGTCTTGACCTTGTCCCCCATGGGAGCAGTCCAGTCCGAACTGCCAGGCCAGGTCCTCCCTGGATAAGAAACAAGCATCTTGGGACCGGTTTCGCGGTATCACCCCTCTTCAGCCAGGCTAGCTTGAATCTGGTGGCATAGTGAGCACGGGACCCACGTCTGGGCATACCCTTCCCACTTGGGGGCGACAAATGCAAAAAGAAAAGTTGATGGACGGAATGTAGACCAAATCCAATATTCACCCCCAGTCACAGATCTGGGTTTAATCCATCAGTTTGTTTGCACACCATGCTATTCCAGTTTGGATCCAACCATATAATGAAATATATAGAATGTATGATTAGAAAAATAGTCGGAAACTATGTATATGAAAACCGTATATTTATGCGTATACATAATGGAAAATTTAGGCCATATCACCCTGATCTTTCTAAGAAGAGGCCTGCCCATTCAAGCTCATTTTGAGGAACTTGTGCATGCCTGCTCTTCAAAGGTAAGTGTTTGCCCTCAAAAACGAAGCTTATACCTCTCAAAAATATATGTAAATGTGCAACCCTGTTCAAATTCTGGAATTATCACTGCATTGCAGAGGGGCCAGCAGATTTCTGTCGTCATGCTAAAATTGGGGGTTGCATCACCTAGTAGGATTTCAGTATTTGGAAGCTTTGGCTTGTTGAGCCCCCCTACTCAAACTCCCGACTAACACAATAAAATCAAGTTGCAGCATTAAATGTGCTAAAAGATTATTTAGGGTAACTGGTAAACTCCACCTGGGACTCTGGCCATCTAAACGCTACAGTGAAGATTTGCTTGTATTATTTCAGATTTTTATTGAAAATCTGTGTTTTCTGTGTTTTAAAACTGCGGACAAGTGGGATTTCCAAGGCATAGACATTGACGATTGATAATATTCCTGCGTGGGGCTCACCAAATGTATAGGTAGCCACTATATGGCTCCTGTCCTTCGAGACAAGTGTCAGGCATGCTGGCGATTGTCTGCCTTGTGCCCTGCATGTACCTGTCCTGCTCACTCCTCCCTGCAAAAAAACAGTGAAGCTCAAGTTGTTGCACAATTGGTTTTGATCAATCAATAAATGTTACAGTGGAGCAGAGGAAGGTCGTGTTTTTTACCCCACCAGTTTGAGCAAAATCTTGCAAGTCAGCCAGAGACTTCCATGACGCAAAACATGGACCAAGGAATTAGTCAAGCTCTTGCCTAAGACAAAAGGACGCACTCTGTGCCTAGCCCACCCTCCTATGTTCTATTCAGAAACATTAATTGCACCATCAAGAATGTCTGAACGGCACCACCTTCAGTAATTCACAACAGCATTATGGGATGTTTTTCTCCTTCACATATTTTGAAACATTGCAGCTGTTATTATTACTGTACTCTCACAGACCTTCTATCAGCCCTCAGAACCCTGGGTCAGCCCTAGAAGATTCTCATACGCCCTCATCCAGCCTTTAGGCTCCCTCTGCCATCCCTCAGACGCCCTAGAAAGGGTCAGAGTCAGCACTCCCAAACGCTCAGTTATCCCCTCAGAAATTCTCAGCCACCCAAACAGGCCTCTAAGCAGCATTTGTGTCTCCTAGGTAGGCCCAAGAGAACCCCAGCAGACCACGAGTAATGTCGATTTGGGCCTGATCTAGATTTTTAAAAAAACCGGCTGGCCCTCAGCTGGCTCTTTAATACCCTCAGTCAGTTTTCCGCTATCATCAGACAGTCCACGTGTATACTTAGAGCTTGTCAACACACTTTACGAGCTCAGGGGACCATAAAAGGCCATCAACTCCTTAAGCCTGCCATCTTATTTCCTTATCTGGGCCTCATATTTGCTCAGCCATCCTAATGAACCATGAGTCTCACTCTCGTAGCGCTCAGACCACTTTCCTGGGGTTTCAGTGATCAATGACTGCAGTTTTATTTATTTTTCTATATTGGAGACCTGATTAACAGGAAAAATATAAATCTACAAATATTCCAATGCACAAAGGGATTTGTAGAGTTTAAGGCTATTCACAAAACATGTCAGTAGTTTGTCAGGAAAGCTGTCAGCCACAGCTTTTCAGGTGTACTTGTGGGATACTCGTGACCTTTTTGTACATAGCAATTTCACTAATGCAAAATTGTAAAAATGTTTTTTTTAAGTGTAAATCCACAATATGGAAATATGGAAAGGCTTTTTCTTTTTTTCCTCTGTGAAGAAACATTTTCCCAGTGGAAAAACGCATTTGCTACATCATTATCAAGTTTTGGGGGTTATATATTTAAATTCTCTCAGTAGAAAAGGATTTATTCCAGCCTGTTACCGGTGTCAGAAAGAAGTTTGTGAATCTTCATGTTTTAGGTGTTTTAAAACTTTCAAGTAAAACCACACTTTTATGTGCCCTCTCGCCACCATTTGTATGGGATATACTTCCATGTAAAATTACGTGGGAGTGAATTAATTGAGGCGTGTAAGGTCATGTTCTGCGAATACCATGCAGAGGTAGATCACATCTTTTTGTAAAAGTACACAAACACCTTAAAATGCCTTTGAGAATCAGGACAATGAAAATAATTTCTATGTCTACATTATTGTTGTATATTCACTTCTTTTTTCATATATATTTGTATTTTCCCAGTATCAGTATCAACAATATAGCAATATAAATTAAAAAGTTACAATATTTTGGCCTATATTTACCAACAGACTTGCGCTGCACCTGCAGGCCTTTTTCAATGGTAAGTAAATTGAAGTAATTCGCGTCTGCCTGGACAGTAGAGTACTTCCCTGTACTGCCCTGTCAAATCAGAGTACAACCTTCCAAGGTCTAAATCATCATTATTTTGACCAGAATTACACAGTTAACAGTCAAGAGTCAGAGCTGAATTTAGAACCCAGTCTCCGAGTTGTCAAACATCACAACTTAACCACTATGCAGTCTCCAGTTTTGTATCATCCCAGCTATCACAGACCCAGGTACGAATTGTAACACCACATATCAACTCTGTTTCAAATGTACGTATGATTTTACTTTGGAGTATTGTTTATATTGACATTTTTTATCTTCTGTGTTGCCTGCCTTTTGCAGAGGGAGCTCTTTCACCATGTCCACACCACAGCATGTCTTCCTTCAACCACTTCCAATGGCAAAGATAGAAACCATGCTGGTGTAACTGGGCACCTACATTTTTAAATGACATCATGACTCTGGTGCAGTTTTACACCAATGTATTTTTTGTAGATATTTTTTTTTTTTTATTGAGCAGATGCAAATCTTAAGAATAATACAAAAAATACGACATATTTTTACATTACATCATCCAGAACTTATATAATACTTAAATAACTACAGACGATGCTTAAACTACTACTTTTCAGAACTTATCATATCCTAAATAATTTTACTACACATTGACAATGTACTCCAGTCCCTGAAAATGCCTGCGCACTCTTGACACTGCAGTATTTAATAAGATAAATAAGTGTCTGTTTGCACTTCCTCAAATATGCAGGGGGAATGAGTCAAGCAACATGTGATGCATTTATGAAAAAAAAACTGAATGCGTGGGCAGGTTTATATATCTCTAGATACTTTCTGATGCTCATTAGCAGAATGAATCATGCACCGTGGGCCTTTGTGCAGTAACTGGGCGCTTAGTGCCGCAATCCAGTTATTTTTCAGTCTGCTGTAATGCTGTATAATTTCTTCAGATGTTTAAGTATTATGAATGTCAGAAATGTTTTAAAAACTTAATGCATGGCAACCAACCATTCCCCCTTTTCTATCCCCCGCAAACGTCCCCACACTAATTCTAATTTAAAAAATAAGGAATTAGTGTAACATTGAATTGGCTTATTGTGCTTTTGTGACCCTAATGGTTGTGAATGATTTGTTGAAACTGAATACGATTCAACAGTACCTTTACAGATGACTTGGAGCGTGGCGCGCAACTGATTTTTGTAAATGTAATGTTAAATGAGGCGTTCAACATTTGTTAGGCAAGTAGCATGGCTTCAAACCAGTTCGAATTTAAAAACAAGTTTATACGGGGGGGTTGCAGCTCTGCCCAGTAGTTGCATAGCAAAATTATCCACTTTAAAATGCACTGCTATGTTATGTGCATTTGTGTGAGGAGTTTTAAATGAGCCCATTTGTGTGTCAAGAGTCAGTGTAGTTACCTGAGTTGTGGTGTGAGTTCTGTGTGGGAGGTTGAGGATGAGTCTGGCTGTTGAGTTCTGGGTGGTGTATAGTCTTCTGTTGAGTTGCTTGGTGATACCAGAGTAGCGATATCCTCATCGTCCAATTGCTGGTGACTATAGCGTGAGTGACAGTTTTTCTAGTGTTCCTTGGGAGCCATTTAAAGATCTTCCTCACCATGTTCGAGGTGTGGAAGCAGGGAGCAGTGACTGTGTTGACTTGTGTGGTCCTATTCAGTTTGCTGTCTGTGCTAGTAAGAGAGATGAAGGACGAGCGGGATGGAGAATTATTCCTGCACTGTTTTTTTCTGTAATAGAAATCACTGCTGTAAGCTGTGCTGGACCTCTGCTGTGCTCTGTGCAGGCAGTTTGCAAAGGTGTTGCATGTACTATATCTGGGCCCAGATTTTCAAAGATTTTCGTCATTACAAAGCAGTGCAAATGATGTAGATTTGCATTATTTTGTATTAAAAAATAACACAAACGCAGTGCATCGTGCTACCTTGCATTATTTTGCATCAGGACGTGTTCCATCGGTGGTGCATGCTTGTTCCCATGTATCCACCCATTAATTTTGACGCAAATGTACAGGGAGTGCAGAATTATTAGGCAAATGAGTATTTTGACCACATCATCCTCTTTATGCATGTTGTCTTACTCCAAGCTGTATAGGCTCGAAAGCCTACTACCAATTAAGCATATTAGGTGATGTGCATCTCTGTAATGAGAAGGGGTGTGGTCTAATGACATCAACACCCTATATCAGGTGTGCATAATTATTAGGCAACTTCCTTTCCTTTGGCAAAATGGGTCAAAAGAAGGACTTGACAGGCTCAGAAAAGTCAAAAATAGTGAGATATCTTGCAGAGGGATGCAGCACTCTTAAAATTGCAAAGCTTCTGAAGCGTGATCATCGAACAATCAAGCGTTTCATTCAAAATAGTCAACAGGGTCGCAAGAAGCGTGTGGAAAAACCAAGGCGCAAAATAACTGCCCATGAACTGAGAAAAGTCAAGCGTGCAGCTGCCACGATGCCACTTGCCACCAGTTTGGCCATATTTCAGAGCTGCAACATCACTGGAGTGCCCAAAAGCACAAGGTGTGCAATACTCAGAGACATGGCCAAGGTAAGAAAGGCTGAAAGACGACCACCACTGAACAAGACACACAAGCTGAAACGTCAAGACTGGGCCAAGAAATATCTCAAGACTGATTTTTCTAAGGTTTTATGGACTGATGAAATGAGAGTGAGTCTTGATGGGCCAGATGGATGGGCCCGTGGCTGGATTGGTAAAGGGCAGAGAGCTCCAGTCCGACTCAGACGCCAGCAAGGTGGAGGTGGAGTACTGGTTTGGGCTGGTATCATCAAAGATGAGCTTGTGGGGCCTTTTCGGGTTGAGGATGGAGTCAAGCTCAACTCCCAGTCCTACTGCCAGTTCCTGGAAGACACCTTCTTCAAGCAGTGGTACAGGAAGAAGTCTGCATCCTTCAAGAAAAACATGATTTTCATGCAGGACAATGCTCCATCACACGCGTCCAAGTACTCCACAGCGTGGCTGGCAAGAAAGGGTATAAAAGAAGGAAATCTAATGACATGGCCTCCTTGTTCACCTGATCTGAACCCCATTGAGAACCTGTGGTCCATCATCAAATGTGAGATTTACAAGGAGGGAAAACAGTACACCTCTCTGAACAGTGTCTGGGAGGCTGTGGTTGCTGCTGCACGCAATGTTGATGGTGAACAGATCAAAACACTGACAGAATCCATGGATGGCAGGCTTTTGAGTGTCCTTGCAAAGAAAGGTGGCTATATTGGTCACTGATTTGTTTGTGTTTTGTTTTTGAATGTCAGAAATGTATATTTGTGAATGTTGAGATGTTATATTGGTTTCACTGGTAATGATAAATAATTGAAATGGGTATATATTTTTTTTTGTTAAGTTGCCTAATAATTATGCACAGTGATAGTCACCTGCACACACAGATATCCCCCTAACATAGCTAAAACTAAAAACAAACTAAAAACTACTTCCAAAAATATTCAGTTTTGATATTAATGAGTTTTTTGGGTTCATTGAGAACATGGTTGTTGTTCAATAATAAAATTAATCCTCAAAAATACAACTTGCCTAATAATTCTGCACTCCCTGTATAGGTAGAGAGGGAGAGAGGTGTTGATAGAGAAGTGGAATAGAATGAGGTGAAATTGAGAGAACGCCAAGGTTCCCAGGGCCCCCAGAATGCGGGCGCTATGGGCAGTTGCCATTTTTCCTATGGAAATGGGGCGTGTTGGGTTTTCCATCTTTTTGAAAGATTGAAGGAAAAAAGAGATAATGTTAAAAGTAAACTAAGTAAATTTATGAAGAATCCATTTTGAATTTTTTTATTTTGTATAATAACAGTAGGAAAGAAGGCATTTTGAACTATTGCAATTTCATGCAGTAAAAGCAGAACCTATACACTAAAAATAAACCCCTCAGCAGACAGCCAAGTAAATATTGACTGCATTTGAAACTAACACATCTGACCCCTGTACACCCTGGTGCTGGAACATAGGTACCTTATATTATATGGCATATAAAAGAACAATGACTCATCCCTCTGGTGGGAATGAGTCATGCCCCGCTCAACCAACTGCCAATGCAATGCAGGGGCGCAGCCTGGTCAATAATACTGGGGCTGGGAGGGGTGAGCTTCAGATTTCCCACTATCAGGCTGGCACGTAATGTTAAAATACATTATACGAAAAAGTGGTGCACACAAGAGGGGCTTGAGGGGAAGCGGAAAGGGAGCGGAATGCATATTTGTTGGGGTACTAAGTTAAAGAAAGCACATTATTTTGTGAAATAACCAACATTTTTGAAGTCTTTCCAGAAAGGGAGAGTGTGTGTGTTTTTGATTTTTGTGTGTGTATAAATTCCTGCTGAAATCCAATAAACACCTCACTATACCCAACTGAAAGCACCTGCATCCAACTATATATCACAAATTACATTTATTAGGGGGGTGTAATAACCCAACCCCCCCCCCCCGAAGTTACGCCCCTGACACAACGGTTTCCTTCAATAATTGTAGGCCTTGCACGTTTAGTATAAATGACTCAGATGGGCAGCAGTGCTATTATGTGAAGATATGAGCACTAATTCCCTGTTGATCACATTTTGAGCTGCAGTAGGCTCTTTCTTAACTGTCAAGCTGGCGGCTCCTGACTGACTGGCTGGCTCCTCCGTGGCAGGGTACCGGTATAAGGTCTGCTGAGAAGAGATCACGAGGGCCTCCATCTTGTTGTCGATGGAAGTCCTGGTGCCCCTCACAAGTCGTGGCTTTGTACACTGAAGGATCTCTTTTTATTTTGGGTGCTTTAGCCCAGGGTCATGATCCGTGACATCACTTCGGTGATAACGTCACATGCCTGTCATCCCAGAGTCCAGGCCACTATGCATCTGAAGCATCTCATGGTCAAACTGATTGAAGATTGAGCTGGTCAGGACATTAAAAAATAAAGCATTCCTAAGCATTATGTTAACTAATATTGTTCTTGAAAATATTATGTTCAGCATTTTGTAAGATGTTATTCCTCTATCAAAACTACTGCTAATATTTTGTATTTTAATGTTTAAGTTTTGCTTTTATGGCTTTAACCAAATAAAGATATTTTGATGATGATGATCAAAACGACCGATTCCAGCATGTTTCAGTTCTATAAATGTGTGAGTTTTTTTTATAATTGTCCCAAGCACGATGACACTGGGCACCTCAGCAGTGCAACTATGAGGGCACTACCAATGCTAGGATCCCTAAACCTACATGCCCTGCCATATACTAGGGACGTATGGGTAGGTTGACATAGACAATTATATTTAGCCTAATTTGCATACATCATCAGAATCAGGAAAACACCAGCAAAAAGTAAAAAATGGGGGCAAAACGTTAAAGGACCTCTGCAATCATCCCTGTTTTCTCACAATAATTTGTTACCAAAAGGACATACATATTTTTAGGAATTTCACATACATAAAAAGTGGTTTCTGACTTTGGTAATCCTTTAAATATTAAGGTAAAATGTGTGCACTTTTGGGAAAGTTACGTGGGTTGTTTTCCAAATGTTCTCTATAATTTGGACGAAAGCCTGATATGTAACTTCATTAAAAATACACCTGTATTTAAATAATTTGTCATGATCTACATGTGAGAGATTACACCTGTAAGAACATCAAATTTAAAAATTAAAGGTACAGTCTTGGGGACATTAGCTGCATTGGTCCCTGGCCTTGAATATAAAAAGACTAAAACTGAATGAATGGACTGACACTTGGAACAGGAGTGTTTCCGCCTGAGTAGTTTGATATTTTAAGAGGTTAATTATGTTCTGTTTAACTTATTCCTAATTAAAATTTCCATTCCAAAAATGGTTGGACTCTGCACGTTATCAACAGGTGACAATAGACACTAAGTACCTGATTCAAAATGCATTGTGTACCTAAGCGGAATTTAGGGAAACAAATATGTCTATTTGCAAGTGTTAACTCATATATAGTATTCACAACAAAACTCTAATTTACATTAAATGATATTTGCTCACAAACAATATTACATAGTATGTATTATTTTACATATGAGTGGGTCTGCTCCTGGGGTGCTTTGTGGGTAAACTAGTGTCGAGATGCCTTCCTAAATAGATGAACACCCAAAAACTTGTTAATTTCAGGGCACTGATAAACCTTTTCCAGGTACATTCCCACCTTGGATACGGTGGAGGTTTACTCCTGCAAAGGAGTACGTCTCTATCCTGTATGGGAATTGGTGGTAGCATCTGAAAATCGGTGGGTTGTTGGAGAAGGAGTTTCTCCAAAGGAGTAATATTTTATGGAGAAAAATGGTACAAATGCAGCCCTGGTTTCTATTTACCTATGTGTACATCTATGTATTGCATTTACAAACGCAGCTGCTTCTGGAAAACTACTCTAGTCGCAGTATCCCTGGAGTACTTGGGAAATTCAGTGAAATCTAAAAAAAAAACAACAACAAAAAATGTCTTCAATCCTAGACATAAACCTGCTGGAGTAAAGTTTTGTCTGTGGCGTCCACTTCACAGGTTTTTGCCTACTTTGATTTATGTAGTCATACAGTGTACATGCCATGTCATCCACAAAGGTTCCACTGTTTGCGTGTGTTAGTGTACTTCATGCTTACACTGTGGACGTGTGATCTATGACTTGATTTTCTCAGTATTGCCCAAGGTCAGGAGTGGCCATGAAAATGCAACGCAAACTAGATCACCACACATGAAGCAGTAACTTTTTGGGCAACCCCAAACATGCCATCCATGCACCTCTTACACTTCTCATAGCATCTAACTTGGAACCATATGGATATGGCGTAAGCAGTGCAGAAAGTCTGTACAAGAACATAAGTAGGCCTAGGCTTACAGGATGTTTCTAAGGTTATGGTTAAAATGTGTAATATAGAAATCAATACTGTTAAAGCATGTAAAAAATGCTACCTTATCCCTAACCATGTGCATGTAGAATGAATGCATTGCTTACATTCTGTACTATTACAACTATATAATGAAATAATGTATGATTAGAAAAATAGGCAGAAACTATGTAAATGAAAAACGTATATTTAAGCGTATACATCATAGAACATTTAGGCCATATCACCCTGATCTTTCTAAGAAGAATGCAAAAAGAACAGTTGATGGACGGAATGTAGACCAAATCTAACATTCACCCCCAGTCACAGATCTGGGTTTAATCCATCAGTTTTTTGCTCACCATGCTTTTCCAGTTTGGACCCAGCTATATGCAAATCAGTCTTGACCTTGTCCCCCATGGGAGCAGTCCAGTCCGAACTGCCAGGCCAGGTCCTCCCTGGATAAGAAACAAGCATCTTGGGACCGGTTTCGCGGTATCACCCCTCTTCAGCCAGGCTAGCTTGAATCTGGTGGCATAGTGAGCACGGGACCCACGTCTGGGCATACCCTTCCCACTTGGGGGCGACAAATGCAAAAAGAAAAGTTGATGGACGGAATGTAGACCAAATCCAATATTCACCCCCAGTCACAGATCTGGGTTTAATCCATCAGTTTGTTTGCACACCATGCTATTCCAGTTTGGATCCAACCATATAATGAAATATATAGAATGTATGATTAGAAAAATAGTCGGAAACTATGTATATGAAAACCGTATATTTATGCGTATACATAATGGAAAATTTAGGCCATATCACCCTGATCTTTCTAAGAAGAGGCCTGCCCATTCAAGCTCATTTTGAGGAACTTGTGCATGCCTGCTCTTCAAAGGTAAGTGTTTGCCCTCAAAAACGAAGCTTATACCTCTCAAAAATATATGTAAATGTGCAACCCTGTTCAAATTCTGGAATTATCACTGCATTGCAGAGGGGCCAGCAGATTTCTGTCGTCATGCTAAAATTGGGGGTTGCATCACCTAGTAGGATTTCAGTATTTGGAAGCTTTGGCTTGTTGAGCCCCCCTACTCAAACTCCCGACTAACACAATAAAATCAAGTTGCAGCATTAAATGTGCTAAAAGATTATTTAGGGTAACTGGTAAACTCCACCTGGGACTCTGGCCATCTAAACGCTACAGTGAAGATTTGCTTGTATTATTTCAGATTTTTATTGAAAATCTGTGTTTTCTGTGTTTTAAAACTGCGGACAAGTGGGATTTCCAAGGCATAGACATTGACGATTGATAATATTCCTGCGTGGGGCTCACCAAATGTATAGGTAGCCACTATATGGCTCCTGTCCTTCGAGACAAGTGTCAGGCATGCTGGCGATTGTCTGCCTTGTGCCCTGCATGTACCTGTCCTGCTCACTCCTCCCTGCAAAAAAACAGTGAAGCTCAAGTTGTTGCACAATTGGTTTTGATCAATCAATAAATGTTACAGTGGAGCAGAGGAAGGTCGTGTTTTTTACCCCACCAGTTTGAGCAAAATCTTGCAAGTCAGCCAGAGACTTCCATGACGCAAAACATGGACCAAGGAATTAGTCAAGCTCTTGCCTAAGACAAAAGGACGCACTCTGTGCCTAGCCCACCCTCCTATGTTCTATTCAGAAACATTAATTGCACCATCAAGAATGTCTGAACGGCACCACCTTCAGTAATTCACAACAGCATTATGGGATGTTTTTCTCCTTCACATATTTTGAAACATTGCAGCTGTTATTATTACTGTACTCTCACAGACCTTCTATCAGCCCTCAGAACCCTGGGTCAGCCCTAGAAGATTCTCATACGCCCTCATCCAGCCTTTAGGCTCCCTCTGCCATCCCTCAGACGCCCTAGAAAGGGTCAGAGTCAGCACTCCCAAACGCTCAGTTATCCCCTCAGAAATTCTCAGCCACCCAAACAGGCCTCTAAGCAGCATTTGTGTCTCCTAGGTAGGCCCAAGAGAACCCCAGCAGACCACGAGTAATGTCGATTTGGGCCTGATCTAGATTTTAAAAAAAACCGGCTGGCCCTCAGCTGGCTCTTTAATACCCTCAGTCAGTTTTCCGCTATCATCAGACAGTCCACGTGTATACTTAGAGCTTGTCAACACACTTTACGAGCTCAGGGGACCATAAAAGGCCATCAACTCCTTAAGCCTGCCATCTTATTTCCTTATCTGGGCCTCATATTTGCTCAGCCATCCTAATGAACCATGAGTCTCACTCTCGTAGCGCTCAGACCACTTTCCTGGGGTTTCAGTGATCAATGACTGCAGTTTTATTTATTTTTCTATATTGGAGACCTGATTAACAGGAAAAATATAAATCTACAAATATTCCAATGCACAAAGGGATTTGTAGAGTTTAAGGCTATTCACAAAACATGTCAGTAGTTTGTCAGGAAAGCTGTCAGCCACAGCTTTTCAGGTGTACTTGTGGGATACTCGTGACCTTTTTGTACATAGCAATTTCACTAATGCAAAATTGTAAAAATGTTTTTTTTAAGTGTAAATCCACAATATGGAAATATGGAAAGGCTTTTTCTTTTTTTCCTCTGTGAAGAAACATTTTCCCAGTGGAAAAACGCATTTGCTACATCATTATCAAGTTTTGGGGGTTATATATTTAAATTCTCTCAGTAGAAAAGGATTTATTCCAGCCTGTTACCGGTGTCAGAAAGAAGTTTGTGAATCTTCATGTTTTAGGTGTTTTAAAACTTTCAAGTAAAACCACACTTTTATGTGCCCTCTCGCCACCATTTGTATGGGATATACTTCCATGTAAAATTACGTGGGAGTGAATTAATTGAGGCGTGTAAGGTCATGTTCTGCGAATACCATGCAGAGGTAGATCACATCTTTTTGTAAAAGTACACAAACACCTTAAAATGCCTTTGAGAATCAGGACAATGAAAATAATTTCTATGTCTACATTATTGTTGTATATTCACTTCTTTTTTCATATATATTTGTATTTTCCCAGTATCAGTATCAACAATATAGCAATATAAATTAAAAAGTTACAATATTTTGGCCTATATTTACCAACAGACTTGCGCTGCACCTGCAGGCCTTTTTCAATGGTAAGTAAATTGAAGTAATTCGCGTCTGCCTGGACAGTAGAGTACTTCCCTGTACTGCCCTGTCAAATCAGAGTACAACCTTCCAAGGTCTAAATCATCATTATTTTGACCAGAATTACACAGTTAACAGTCAAGAGTCAGAGCTGAATTTAGAACCCAGTCTCCGAGTTGTCAAACATCACAACTTAACCACTATGCAGTCTCCAGTTTTGTATCATCCCAGCTATCACAGACCCAGGTACGAATTGTAACACCACATATCAACTCTGTTTCAAATGTACGTATGATTTTACTTTGGAGTATTGTTTATATTGACATTTTTTATCTTCTGTGTTGCCTGCCTTTTGCAGAGGGAGCTCTTTCACCATGTCCACACCACAGCATGTCTTCCTTCAACCACTTCCAATGGCAAAGATAGAAACCATGCTGGTGTAACTGGGCACCTACATTTTTAAATGACATCATGACTCTGGTGCAGTTTTACACCAATGTATTTTTTGTAGATATTTTTTTTTTTTTATTGAGCAGATGCAAATCTTAAGAATAATACAAAAAATACGACATATTTTTACATTACATCATCCAGAACTTATATAATACTTAAATAACTACAGACGATGCTTAAACTACTACTTTTCAGAACTTATCATATCCTAAATAATTTTACTACACATTGACAATGTACTCCAGTCCCTGAAAATGCCTGCGCACTCTTGACACTGCAGTATTTAATAAGATAAATAAGTGTCTGTTTGCACTTCCTCAAATATGCAGGGGGAATGAGTCAAGCAACATGTGATGCATTTATGAAAAAAAAACTGAATGCGTGGGCAGGTTTATATATCTCTAGATACTTTCTGATGCTCATTAGCAGAATGAATCATGCACCGTGGGCCTTTGTGCAGTAACTGGGCGCTTAGTGCCGCAATCCAGTTATTTTTCAGTCTGCTGTAATGCTGTATAATTTCTTCAGATGTTTAAGTATTATGAATGTCAGAAATGTTTTAAAAACTTAATGCATGGCAACCAACCATTCCCCCTTTTCTATCCCCCGCAAACGTCCCCACACTAATTCTAATTTAAAAAATAAGGAATTAGTGTAACATTGAATTGGCTTATTGTGCTTTTGTGACCCTAATGGTTGTGAATGATTTGTTGAAACTGAATACGATTCAACAGTACCTTTACAGATGACTTGGAGCGTGGCGCGCAACTGATTTTTGTAAATGTAATGTTAAATGAGGCGTTCAACATTTGTTAGGCAAGTAGCATGGCTTCAAACCAGTTCGAATTTAAAAACAAGTTTATACGGGGGGGTTGCAGCTCTGCCCAGTAGTTGCATAGCAAAATTATCCACTTTAAAATGCACTGCTATGTTATGTGCATTTGTGTGAGGAGTTTTAAATGAGCCCATTTGTGTATCAAGAGTCAGTGTAGTTACCTGAGTTGTGGTGTGATGTGTGTGAGTTCTGTGTGGGAGGTTGAGGATGAGTCTGGCTGTTGAGTTCTGGGTGGTGTATAGTCTTCTGTTGAGTTGCTTGGTGATACCAGAGTAGCGATATCCTCATCGTCCAATTGCTGGTGACTATAGCGTGAGTGACAGTTTTTCTAGTGTTCCTTGGGAGCCATTTAAAGATCTTCCTCACCATGTTCGAGGTGTGGAAGCAGGGAGCAGTGACTGTGTTGACTTGTGTGGTCCTATTCAGTTTGCTGTCTGTGCTAGTAAGAGAGATGAAGGACGAGCGGGATGGAGAATTATTCCTGCACTGTTTTTTTCTGTAATAGAAATCACTGCTGTAAGCTGTGCTGGACCTCTGCTGTGCTCTGTGCAGGCAGTTTGCAAAGGTGTTGCATGTACTATATCTGGGCCCAGATTTTCAAAGATTTTCGTCATTACAAAGCAGTGCAAATGATGTAGATTTGCATTATTTTGTATTAAAAAATAACACAAACGCAGTGCATCGTGCTACCTTGCATTATTTTGCATCAGGACGTGTTCCATCGGTGGTGCATGCTTGTTCCCATGTATCCACCCATTAATTTTGACGCAAATGTACAGGGAGTGCAGAATTATTAGGCAAATGAGTATTTTGACCACATCATCCTCTTTATGCATGTTGTCTTACTCCAAGCTGTATAGGCTCGAAAGCCTACTACCAATTAAGCATATTAGGTGATGTGCATCTCTGTAATGAGAAGGGGTGTGGTCTAATGACATCAACACCCTATATCAGGTGTGCATAATTATTAGGCAACTTCCTTTCCTTTGGCAAAATGGGTCAAAAGAAGGACTTGACAGGCTCAGAAAAGTCAAAAATAGTGAGATATCTTGCAGAGGGATGCAGCACTCTTAAAATTGCAAAGCTTCTGAAGCGTGATCATCGAACAATCAAGCGTTTCATTCAAAATAGTCAACAGGGTCGCAAGAAGCGTGTGGAAAAACCAAGGCGCAAAAAATAACTGCCCATGAACTGAGAAAAGTCAAGCGTGCAGCTGCCACGATGCCACTTGCCACCAGTTTGGCCATATTTCAGAGCTGCAACATCACTGGAGTGCCCAAAAGCACAAGGTGTGCAATACTCAGAGACATGGCCAAGGTAAGAAAGGCTGAAAGACGACCACCACTGAACAAGACACACAAGCTGAAACGTCAAGACTGGGCCAAGAAATATCTCAAGACTGATTTTTCTAAGGTTTTATGGACTGATGAAATGAGAGTGAGTCTTGATGGGCCAGATGGATGGGCCCGTGGCTGGATTGGTAAAGGGCAGAGAGCTCCAGTCCGACTCAGACGCCAGCAAGGTGGAGGTGGAGTACTGGTTTGGGCTGGTATCATCAAAGATGAGCTTGTGGGGACTTTTCGGGTTGAGGATGGAGTCAAGCTCAACTCCCAGTCCTACTGCCAGTTCCTGGAAGACACCTTCTTCAAGCAGTGGTACAGGAAGAAGTCTGCATCCTTCAAGAAAAACATGATTTTCATGCAGGACAATGCTCCATCACACGCGTCCAAGTACTCCACAGCGTGGCTGGCAAGAAAGGGTATAAAAGAAGGAAATCTAATGACATGGCCTCCTTGTTCACCTGATCTGAACCCCATTGAGAACCTGTGGTCCATCATCAAATGTGAGATTTACAAGGAGGGAAAACAGTACACCTCTCTGAACAGTGTCTGGGAGGCTGTGGTTGCTGCTGCACGCAATGTTGATGGTGAACAGATCAAAACACTGACAGAATCCATGGATGGCAGGCTTTTGAGTGTCCTTGCAAAGAAAGGTGGCTATATTGGTCACTGATTTGTTTTTGTTTTGTTTTTGAATGTCAGAAATGTATATTTGTGAATGTTGAGATGTTATATTGGTTTCACTGGTAATGATAAATAATTGAAATGGGTATATATTTTTTTTTGTTAAGTTGCCTAATAATTATGCACAGTGATAGTCACCTGCACACACAGATATCCCCCTAACATAGCTAAAACTAAAAACTACTTCCAAAAATATTCAGTTTTGATATTAATGAGTTTTTTGGGTTCATTGAGAACATGGTTGTTGTTCAATAATAAAATTAATCCTCAAAAATACAACTTGCCTAATAATTCTGCACTCCCTGTATAGGTAGAGAGGGAGAGAGGTGTTGATAGAGAAGTGGAATAGAATGAGGTGAAATTGAGAGAACGCCAAGGTTCCCAGGGCCCCCAGAATGCGGGCGCTATGGGCAGTTGCCATTTTTCCTATGGAAATGGGGCGTGTTGGGTTTTCCATCTTTTTGAAAGATTGAAGGAAAAAAGAGATAATGTTAAAAGTAAACTAAGTAAATTTATGAAGAATCCATTTTGAATTTTTTTATTTTGTATAATAACAGTAGGAAAGAAGGCATTTTGAACTATTGCAATTTCATGCAGTAAAAGCAGAACCTATACACTAAAAATAAACCCCTCAGCAGACAGCCAAGTAAATATTGACTGCATTTGAAACTAACACATCTGACCCCTGTACACCCTGGTGCTGGAACATAGGTACCTTATATTATATGGCATATAAAAGAACAATGACTCATCCCTCTGGTGGGAATGAGTCATGCCCCGCTCAACCAACTGCCAATGCAATGCAGGGGCGCAGCCTGGTCAATAATACTGGGGCTGGGAGGGGTGAGCTTCAGATTTCCCACTATCAGGCTGGCACGTAATGTTAAAATACATTATACGAAAAAGTGGTGCACACAAGAGGGGCTTGAGGGGAAGCGGAAAGGGAGCGGAATGCATATTTGTTGGGGTACTAAGTTAAAGAAAGCACATTATTTTGTGAAATAACCAACATTTTTGAAGTCTTTCCAGAAAGGGAGAGTGTGTGTGTTTTTGATTTTTGTGTGTGTATAAATTCCTGCTGAAATCCAATAAACACCTCACTATACCCAACTGAAAGCACCTGCATCCAACTATATATCACAAATTACATTTATTAGGGGGGTGTAATAACCCAACCCCCCCCCCCCGAAGTTACGCCCCTGACACAACGGTTTCCTTCAATAATTGTAGGCCTTGCACGTTTAGTATAAATGACTCAGATGGGCAGCAGTGCTATTATGTGAAGATATGAGCACTAATTCCCTGTTGATCACATTTTGAGCTGCAGTAGGCTCTTTCTTAACTGTCAAGCTGGCGGCTCCTGACTGACTGGCTGGCTCCTCCGTGGCAGGGTACCGGTATAAGGTCTGCTGAGAAGAGATCACGAGGGCCTCCATCTTGTTGTCGATGGAAGTCCTGGTGCCCCTCACAAGTCGTGGCTTTGTACACTGAAGGATCTCTTTTTATTTTGGGTGCTTTAGCCCAGGGTCATGATCCGTGACATCACTTCGGTGATAACGTCACATGCCTGTCATCCCAGAGTCCAGGCCACTATGCATCTGAAGCATCTCATGGTCAAACTGATTGAAGATTGAGCTGGTCAGGACATTAAAAAATAAAGCATTCCTAAGCATTATGTTAACTAATATTGTTCTTGAAAATATTATGTTCAGCATTTTGTAAGATGTTATTCCTCTATCAAAACTACTGCTAATATTTTGTATTTTAATGTTTAAGTTTTGCTTTTATGGCTTTAACCAAATAAAGATATTTTGATGATGATGATCAAAACGACCGATTCCAGCATGTTTCAGTTCTATAAATGTGTGAGTTTTTTTTATAATTGTCCCAAGCACGATGACACTGGGCACCTCAGCAGTGCAACTATGAGGGCACTACCAATGCTAGGATCCCTAAACCTACATGCCCTGCCATATACTAGGGACGTATGGGTAGGTTGACATAGACAATTATATTTAGCCTAATTTGCATACATCATCAGAATCAGGAAAACACCAGCAAAAAGTAAAAAATGGGGGCAAAACGTTAAAGGACCTCTGCAATCATCCCTGTTTTCTCACAATAATTTGTTACCAAAAGGACATACATATTTTTAGGAATTTCACATACATAAAAAGTGGTTTCTGACTTTGGTAATCCTTTAAATATTAAGGTAAAATGTGTGCACTTTTGGGAAAGTTACGTGGGTTGTTTTCCAAATGTTCTCTATAATTTGGACGAAAGCCTGATATGTAACTTCATTAAAAATACACCTGTATTTAAATAATTTGTCATGATCTACATGTGAGAGATTACACCTGTAAGAACATCAAATTTAAAAATTAAAGGTACAGTCTTGGGGACATTAGCTGCATTGGTCCCTGGCCTTGAATATAAAAAGACTAAAACTGAATGAATGGACTGACACTTGGAACAGGAGTGTTTCCGCCTGAGTAGTTTGATATTTTAAGAGGTTAATTATGTTCTGTTTAACTTATTCCTAATTAAAATTTCCATTCCAAAAATGGTTGGACTCTGCACGTTATCAACAGGTGACAATAGACACTAAGTACCTGATTCAAAATGCATTGTGTACCTAAGCGGAATTTAGGGAAACAAATATGTCTATTTGCAAGTGTTAACTCATATATAGTATTCACAACAAAACTCTAATTTACATTAAATGATATTTGCTCACAAACAATATTACATAGTATGTATTATTTTACATATGAGTGGGTCTGCTCCTGGGTGCTTTGTGGGTAAACTAGTGTCGAGATGCCTTCCTAAATAGATGAACACCCAAAAACTTGTTAATTTCAGGGCACTGATAAACCTTTTCCAGGTACATTCCCACCTTGGATACGGTGGAGGTTTACTCCTGCAAAGGAGTACGTCTCTATCCTGTATGGGAATTGGTGGTAGCATCTGAAAATCGGTGGGTTGTTGGAGAAGGAGTTTCTCCAAAGGAGTAATATTTTATGGAGAAAAATGGTACAAATGCAGCCCTGGTTTCTATTTACCTATGTGTACATCTATGTATTGCATTTACAAACGCAGCTGCTTCTGGAAAACTACTCTAGTCGCAGTATCCCTGGAGTACTTGGGAAATTCAGTGAAATCTAAAAAAAAACAACAACAAAAAATGTCTTCAATCCTAGACATAAACCTGCTGGAGTAAAGTTTTGTCTGTGGCGTCCACTTCACAGGTTTTTGCCTACTTTGATTTATGTAGTCATACTGTATACATGCCATGTCATCCACAAAGGTTCCACTGTTTGCGTGTGTTAGTGTACTTCATGCTTACACTGTGGACGTGTGATCTATGACTTGATTTTCTCAGTATTGCCCAAGGTCAGGAGTGGCCATGAAAATGCAACGCAAACTAGATCACCACACATGAAGCAGTAACTTTTTGGGCAACCCCAAACATGCCATCCATGCACCTCTTACACTTCTCATAGCATCTAACTTGGAACCATATGGATATGGCGTAAGCAGTGCAGAAAGTCTGTACAAGAACATAAGTAGGCCTAGGCTTACAGGATGTTTCTAAGGTTATGGTTAAAATGTGTAATATAGAAATCAATACTGTTAAAGCATGTAAAAAATGCTACCTTATCCCTAACCATGTGCATGTAGAATGAATGCATTGCTTACATTCTGTACTATTACAACTATATAATGAAATAATGTATGATTAGAAAAATAGGCAGAAACTATGTAAATGAAAAACGTATATTTAAGCGTATACATCATAGAACATTTAGGCCATATCACCCTGATCTTTCTAAGAAGAATGCAAAAAGAACAGTTGATGGACGGAATGTAGACCAAATCTAACATTCACCCCCAGTCCACAGATCTGGGTTTAATCCATCAGTTTTTTGCTCACCATGCTTTTCCAGTTTGGACCCAGCTATATGCAAATCAGTCTTGACCTTGTCCCCCCATGGGAGCAGTCCAGTCCGAACTGCCAGGCCAGGTCCTCCCTGGATAAGAAACAAGCATCTTGGGACCGGTTTCGCGGTATCACCCCTCTTCAGCCAGGCTAGCTTGAATCTGGTGGCATAGTGAGCACGGGACCCACGTCTGGGCATACCCTTCCCACTTGGGGGCGACAAATGCAAAAAGAAAAGTTGATGGACGGAATGTAGACCAAATCCAATATTCACCCCAGTCACAGATCTGGGTTTAATCCATCAGTTTGTTTGCACACCATGCTATTCCAGTTTGGATCCAACCATATAATGAAATATATAGAATGTATGATTAGAAAAATAGTCGGAAACTATGTATATGAAAAACCGTATATTTATGCGTATACATAATGGAAAATTTAGGCCATATCACCCTGATCTTTCTAAGAAGAGGCCTGCCCATTCAAGCTCATTTTGAGGAACTTGTGCATGCCTGCTCTTCAAAGGTAAGTGTTTGCCCTCAAAAACGAAGCTTATACCTCTCAAAAATATATGTAAATGTGCAACCCTGTTCAAATTCTGAATTATCACTGCATTGCAGAGGGGCCAGCAGATTTCTGTCGTCATGCTAAAATTGGGGGTTGCATCACCTAGTAGGATTTCAGTATTTGGAAGCTTTGGCTTGTTGAGCCCCCCTACTCAAACTCCCGACTAACACAATAAAATCAAGTTGCAGCATTAAATGTGCTAAAAGATTATTTAGGGTAACTGGTAAACTCCACCTGGGACTCTGGCCATCTAAACGCTACAGTGAAGATTTGCTTGTATTATTTCAGATTTTTATTGAAAATCTGTGTTTTCTGTGTTTTAAAACTGCGGACAAGTGGGATTCCAAGGCATAGACATTGACGATTGATAATATTCCTGCGTGGGGCACACCAAATGTATAGGTAGCCACTATATGGCTCCTGTCCTTCGAGACAAGTGTCAGGCATGCTGGCGATTGTCTGCCTTGTGCCCTGCATGTACCTGTCCTGCTCACTCCTCCCTGCAAAAAAACAGTGAAGCTCAAGTTGTTGCACAATTGGTTTTGATCAATCAATAAATGTTACAGTGGAGCAGAGGAAGGTCGTGTTTTTTACCCCACCAGTTTGAGCAAAATCTTGCAAGTCAGCCAGAGACTTCCATGACGCAAAACATGGACCAAGGAATTAGTCAAGCTCTTGCCTAAGACAAAAGGACGCACTCTGTGCCTAGCCCACCCTCCTATGTTCTATTCAGAAACATTAATTGCACCATCAAGAATGTCTGAACGGCACCACCTTCAGTAATTCACAACAGCATTATGGGATGTTTTTCTCCTTCACATATTTTGAAACATTGCAGCTGTTATTATTACTGTACTCTCACAGACCTTCTATCAGCCCTCAGAACCCTGGGTCAGCCCTAGAAGATTCTCATACGCCCTCATCCAGCCTTTAGGCTCCCTCTGCCATCCCTCAGACGCCCTAGAAAGGGTCAGAGTCAGCACTCCCAAACGCTCAGTTATCCCCTCAGAAATTCTCAGCCACCCAAACAGGCCTCTAAGCAGCATTTGTGTCTCCTAGGTAGGCCCAAGAGAACCCCAGCAGACCACGAGTAATGTCGATTTGGGCCTGATCTAGATTTTAAAAAAAACCGGCTGGCCCTCAGCTGGCTCTTTAATACCCTCAGTCAGTTTTCCGCTATCATCAGACAGTCCACGTGTATACTTAGAGCTTGTCAACACACTTTACGAGCTCAGGGGACCATAAAAGGCCATCAACTCCTTAAGCCTGCCATCTTATTTCCTTATCTGGGCCTCATATTTGCTCAGCCATCCTAATGAACCATGAGTCTCACTCTCGTAGCGCTCAGACCACTTTCCTGGGGTTTCAGTGATCAATGACTGCAGTTTTATTTATTTTTCTATATTGGAGACCTGATTAACAGGAAAAATATAAATCTACAAATATTCCAATGCACAAAGGGATTTGTAGAGTTTAAGGCTATTCACAAAACATGTCAGTAGTTTGTCAGGAAAGCTGTCAGCAACAGCTTTTCAGGTGTACTTGTGGGATACTCGTGACCTTTTTGTACATAGCAATTTCACTAATGCAAAATTGTAAAAATGTTTTTTTTAAGTGTAAATCCACAATATGGAAATATGGAAAGGCTTTTTCTTTTTTTCCTCTGTGAAGAAACATTTTCCCAGTGGAAAAACGCATTTGCTACATCATTATCAAGTTTTGGGGGTTATATATTTAAATTCTCTCAGTAGAAAAGGATTTATTCCAGCCTGTTACCGGTGTCAGAAAGAAGTTTGTGAATCTTCATGTTTTAGGTGTTTTAAAACTTTCAAGTAAAACCACACTTTTATGTGCCCTCTCGCCACCATTTGTATGGGATATACTTCCATGTAAAATTACGTGGGAGTGAATTAATTGAGGCGTGTAAGGTCATGTTCTGCGAATACCATGCAGAGGTAGATCACATCTTTTTGTAAAAGTACACAAACACCTTAAAATGCCTTTGAGAATCAGGACAATGAAAATAATTTCTATGTCTACATTATTGTTGTATATTCACTTCTTTTTTCATATATATTTGTATTTTCCCAGTATCAGTATCAACAATATAGCAATATAAATTAAAAAGTTACAATATTTTGGCCTATATTTACCAACAGACTTGCGCTGCACCTGCAGGCCTTTTTCAATGGTAAGTAAATTGAAGTAATTCGCGTCTGCCTGGACAGTAGAGTACTTCCCTGTACTGCCCTGTCAAATCAGAGTACAACCTTCCAAGGTCTAAATCATCATTATTTTGACCAGAATTACACAGTTAACAGTCAAGAGTCAGAGCTGAATTTAGAACCCAGTCTCCGAGTTGTCAAACATCACAACTTAACCACTATGCAGTCTCCAGTTTTGTATCATCCCAGCTATCACAGACCCAGGTACGAATTGTAACACCACATATCAACTCTGTTTCAAATGTACGTATGATTTTACTTTGGAGTATTGTTTATATTGACATTTTTTATCTTCTGTGTTGCCTGCCTTTTGCAGAGGGAGCTCTTTCACCATGTCCACACCACAGCATGTCTTCCTTCAACCACTTCCAATGGCAAAGATAGAAACCATGCTGGTGTAACTGGGCACCTACATTTTTAAATGACATCATGACTCTGGTGCAGTTTTACACCAATGTATTTTTTGTAGATATATTTTTTTTTTTATTGAGCAGATGCAAATCTTAAGAATAATACAAAAAATACGACATATTTTTACATTACATCATCCAGAACTTATATAATACTTAAATAACTACAGACGATGCTTAAACTACTACTTTTCAGAACTTATCATATCCTAAATAATTTTACTACACATTGACAATGTACTCCAGTCCCTGAAAATGCCTGCGCACTCTTGACACTGCAGTATTTAATAAGATAAATAAGTGTCTGTTTGCACTTCCTCAAATATGCAGGGGGAATGAGTCAAGCAACATGTGATGCATTTATGAAAAACAAACTGAATGCGTGGGCAGGTTTATATATCTCTAGATACTTTCTGATGCTCATTAGCAGAATGAATCATGCACCGTGGGCCTTTGTGCAGTAACTGGGCGCTTAGTGCCGCAATCCAGTTATTTTTCAGTCTGCTGTAATGCTGTATAATTTCTTCAGATGTTTAAGTATTATGAATGTCAGAAATGTTTTAAAAACTTAATGCATGGCAACCAACCATTCCCCCTTTTCTATCCCCCGCAAACGTCCCCACACTAATTCTAATTTAAAAAATAAGGAATTAGTGTAACATTGAATTGGCTTATTGTGCTTTTGTGACCCTAATGGTTGTGAATGATTTGTTGAAACTGAATACGATTCAACAGTACCTTTACAGATGACTTGGAGCGTGGCGCGCAACTGATTTTTGTAAATGTAATGTTAAATGAGGCGTTCAACATTTGTTAGGCAAGTAGCATGGCTTCAAACCAGTTCGAATTTAAAAACAAGTTTATACGGGGGGGTTGCAGCTCTGCCCAGTAGTTGCATAGCAAAATTATCCACTTTAAAATGCACTGCTATGTTATGTGCATTTGTGTGAGGAGTTTTAAATGAGCCCATTTGTGTGTCAAGAGTCAGTGTAGTTACCTGAGTTGTGGTGTGATGTGTGTGAGTTCTGTGTGGGAGGTTGAGGATGAGTCTGGCTGTTGAGTTCTGGGTGGTGTATAGTCTTCTGTTGAGTTGCTTGGTGATACCAGAGTAGCGATATCCTCATCGTCCAATTGCTGGTGACTATAGCGTGAGTGACAGTTTTTCTAGTGTTCCTTGGGAGCCATTTAAAGATCTTCCTCACCATGTTCGAGGTGTGGAAGCAGGGAGCAGTGACTGTGTTGACTTGTGTGGTCCTATTCAGTTTGCTGTCTGTGCTAGTAAGAGAGATGAAGGACGAGCGGGATGGAGAATTATTCCTGCACTGTTTTTTTCTGTAATAGAAATCACTGCTGTAAGCTGTGCTGGACCTCTGCTGTGCTCTGTGCAGGCAGTTTGCAAAGGTGTTGCATGTACTATATCTGGGCCCAGATTTTCAAAGATTTTCGTCATTACAAAGCAGTGCAAATGATGTAGATTTGCATTATTTTGTATTAAAAAATAACACAAACGCAGTGCATCGTGCTACCTTGCATTATTTTGCATCAGGACGTGTTCCATCGGTGGTGCATGCTTGTTCCCATGTATCCACCCATTAATTTTGACGCAAATGTACAGGGAGTGCAGAATTATTAGGCAAATGAGTATTTTGACCACATCATCCTCTTTATGCATGTTGTCTTACTCCAAGCTGTATAGGCTCGAAAGCATACTACCAATTAAGCATATTAGGTGATGTGCATCTCTGTAATGAGAAGGGGTGTGGTCTAATGACATCAACACCCTATATCAGGTGTGCATAATTATTAGGCAACTTCCTTTCCTTTGGCAAAATGGGTCAAAAGAAGGACTTGACAGGCTCAGAAAAGTCAAAAATTGTGAGATATCTTGCAGAGGGATGCAGCACTCTTAAAATTGCAAAGCTTCTGAAGCGTGATCATCGAACAATCAAGCGTTTCCTTCAAAATAGTCAACTGGGTCGCAAGAAGCGTGTGGAAAAACCAAGGCGCAAATTAACTGCCCATGAACTGAGAAAAGTCAAGCGTGCAGCTGCCACGATGCCACTTGCCACCAGTTTGGCCATATTTCAGAGCTGCAACATCACTGGAGTGCCCAAAAGCACAAGGTGTGCAATACTCAGAGACATGGCCAAGGTAAGAAAGGCTGAAAGACGACCACCACTGAACAAGACACACAAGCTGAAACGTCAAGACTGGGCCAAGAAATATCTCAAGACTGATTTTCCTAAGGTTTTATGGACTGATGAAATGAGTGAGTCTTGATGGGCCAGATGGATGGGCCCGTGGCTGGATTGGTAAAGGGCAGAGAGCTCCAGTCCGACTCAGACGCCAGCAAGGTGGAGGTGGAGTACTGGTTTGGGCTGGTATCATCAAAGATGAGCTTGTGGGGCCTTTTCGGGTTGAGGATGGAGTCAAGCTCAACTCCCAGTCCTACTGCCAGTTCCTGGAAGACACCTTCTTCAAGCAGTGGTACAGGAAGAAGTCTGCATCCTTCAAGAAAAACATGATTTTCATGCAGGACAATGCTCCATCACACGCGTCCAAGTACTCCACAGCGTGGCTGGCAAGAAAGGGTATAAAAGAAGGAAATCTAATGACATGGCCTCCTTGTTCACCTGATCTGAACCCCATTGAGAACCTGTGGTCCATCATCAAATGTGAGATTTACAAGGAGGGAAAACAGTACACCTCTCTGAACAGTGTCTGGGAGGCTGTGGTTGCTGCTGCACGCAATGTTGATGGTGAACAGATCAAAACACTGACAGAATCCATGGATGGCAGGCTTTTGAGTGTCCTTGCAAAGAAAGGTGGCTATATTGGTCACTGATTTGTTTTTGTTTTGTTTTGTTTTTGAATGTCAGAAATGTATATTTGTGAATGTTGAGATGTTATATTGGTTTCACTGGTAATAATAAATAATTGAAATGGGTATATATTTTTTTTTGTTAAGTTGCCTAATAATTATGCACAGTAATAGTCACCTGCACACACAGATATCCCCCTAACATAGCTAAAACTAAAAACAAACTAAAAACTACTTCCAAAAAGTTCAGCTTTGATATTAATGAGTTTTTTGGGTTCATTGAGAACATGGTTGTTGTTCAATAATAAAATTAATCCTCAAAAATACAACTTGCCTAATAATTCTGCACTCCCTGTATATTTACAGAGAGTTATAGACATATTTTTCTCCTTTATATTTCCTCTTCACATGTGTGCAGCTCACATGCAAAGAAAACTCCAAGGTTAGTTTTTGTGCAGGAAGTTACACCTTCCTGCACAAAACCTTCCTGATCATTACGCACTATGACACAAGAGAGCCTCTATTCGCGCTAGGCAGCCCAAAGTGCACCAGAACAGAGAGAGAGCAGAACTGCACCATTTAATTTAAAATATGGCTAGTTTCTGCTCACTCCCTTTCATGCAACCCAGTGCAGCAACTTCACTTGCTGCACTGTGTTGTGTGAGATGATGGGAAATCTGGCCCCTGATGTGTGAGAGGGTGCAATGGTGACTGTTCTATTCTTTCCTCAGCTCTCTTCCTCCTTCTGTATCATCTGCCTCTTCTTTCCTTCCCGTTATCTCCATGAACGGCAATTCAACAAAATGCCAGGGGTAGCGGACGTGACATCACACACTCTTTGACCTTCAGTTTAATTCACACACATATTCTTACACAGACACACGTTCACAATTACACACACACTCACTCAAGTACACACACAACATGCATTTGAAAGCATTTTGTACTTACCTCAGCTGCCAGGGAGGGTCATAGTCCAGCTAATTGTATTTTTATTACACTAATAGAGAATAATTCAACATTATTTACTATTAGTGTAATAAAAGAAATGAGAGGAAACAACGAGAAAGGAGCCTCAACCTACATCCATAAGGACGCACTGCCATTGTGCTCCTGGCACTGATTTTTGACACCTCTGTAGCCAGGGGTCGCAAAGACAGTGCCAAGGGTCGCAAGGGGCAAGCCAGCGGTTGCAGCTGCGATCCCTGCGACCCCTAAATGACGTCCATGGTTATCTCTCCTTCTTTTCCATCGCTTTTTTTCCCTTATCTCTTTCTCTCCAAGGACAGAAATTGAACCTTACGTATCTTTGACTTTTTTGTTTTTCCATGTCTAATGCCGTGGGTGAGGGAAGGTCAAACCCTCATAGATTAATTCCTACTGTAGAGTTGCCCCCTTTTTTAAGGATGTGCCACCAAGAAACTGGGCAACCGGAAGTGAATTAAGGTGTGTCAAATTATTATTACGCCTTCATTTCACTCTTATGTACGCCATTTTAAAGTAAGGCATAGATGTAGTTTTGAGTGCTCCATGGGACATTGAGAGGGAGACAGCACACACTGGAAAGCAAACTGAGGCACCGGCACCTTTGGTAAACCTTTGAAAATTCCCAAAACGATTACTGAAATAAAGTATCTGCTCTTTTGTAAATAGTAAGTGACATTGCATTCAATTTCGACTCTGTAAATTATGGTTCTTCATGAATAACGGTTTAGGGGTATGAGAAACTTGCGTAAATTGCTTTTGTGTAATTACATGAAATTTCAGAAAAACTAGGTGAAATTACACAATTATCGAAACATATGGTATTTAGCGCTGTATTTCAGTGTGAAATGCATCCTTGTGTACATTGTTGACACGAGGACGCATTCCATGCTAAAGAAAAAATAGCGTCAAAAACAGAAGTAGCTTAGATGAGAGCCACTCACGTTCCGGTTATTTGTGTTGTCCCTACGCTATTATTTTTCTGCTAATGTAATGCTAATGCAGTGTAATTACACAATGAGACATAATATAATTTCTGGAATTTTGCGTGACAAACATAATGCGACCTTCAGAAAATTAAGGAAATTACCCTGATATATTTGAAAATTTTTCCTGAACTTAAAATAGCTCCTCAAAACAGTCTTGCATGTATAACAACTTGTTGATGTAAAGCGATTGATACAGCAGTGTAACTAGTTCGGATCCCTGTAACATAGTTTGGCAGCAAATGTTCACCAAGAGTAACTTAAACGTAGTGTTTATATATTAAGTGAGCTTTTTTATTGATTTTAAATTTACACCTGATTATATGCTAATAATTAGGCAGAATGTTTTTGGTATTGTGAAGATTATCTCTTTTCTACATTTCTCTAGCATTCCCAACAAATAACTGCTTGTAATGTCAAGAATCGGAAAAATCGCTTCATTAAATAGTTAGCTGAACCGTTAATATTGAATGACAAGTTACTGATGATTATTAAGTTCTGATAGCTGTGTATTTATTTATGGTTTTCCGATGTTTGCAACAAAGTAGAAAATTCACTAGAGATTTGCTTGGTAGGGCCGCTAAATATGAAAATAAAAGTGTTCCCTAAGTTCTTAAATCAACTCCAGCACACACTTTCCGAGGTCACAGGGGAATTGTTTGGGGTGGTGGATGGAGTAATTAGATCCCTGTTGTTGGATGGGGGTTACTCGTGCACTGTCCTATGCACGCTAACTAGACACCCATGCGGGAAGGAATCTCATTCCTAGACCTGCGGTTGTTCTATTGGGCAGTACAGCTGCTGACCATCAATGACTGGGCATTTGCCCCCAACAGGATTCTTCTGTGATGGCAGATCGACAATCAGGGTTACTTGAGTCTGCTCTACGATGAGCACCAGCCATTCCGCTACCCCTTTCCGACTGAACCAGTAGTAAAAAACTGGAAGGATGCCCTGAACAAAATAAGTTAGAGAGGATGCGCAATTCCTGTGACCCCTCTGTGGGATTCCACGGTCCTGGGGACGTTCCGGTTGATGGAGTGCCAGTCACAGTGGGCTATCTAAGCTGGGAGACATCTGGGGTCCTCGGGGACTCCTCTCCTTTACGGAATTACAGCACCATTATGAGTTGGTGGCCTTGCAACATTTCTGCAACGCACAGGTCAGTCATGTCCTTCAGAGCCAACAGGAGCAATTACAGGAGGCGGTGGATGAAACGCCACTGGAGTTCTGACTTCCTTCAGCCCCCCTGAAAAAACAGACCATATTCTTCATCTACAGAACAATAGTGGCAAATTGCCAACCCTCACTTGATGGGTTCCGGGTCAGGTGCAGGGAAGATCTGTGGGTCCTGTTGGAGGAGGAGTCTGGGGGAGGCCTGCCCACAACCCACAGGAAGTCGCCATCAGGGTGGGTTTTTGCTTGGTACAATTAAAAATCCTGCATTGAGCCTATTACACTAAGACACGTCTGGAACTCATGGGAAGAGCGGACAATGACAGACACCTTCAGGCTGTAATCATAAGGGGTCACTGATTTACACTCTCTGAGACTGCCCATTGTAGGAGGCTGGCCTGGCTTATAGTGGGTACCTTGTGGTACTTACACCCTGTGCCAGTTTCAGTTATCCCTTATTCGTAGAATAGAGGTGTTTCTAGCAGCTTAGGCTGATAGAAGGTAGCTATGGCAAAGCAGCTTAGGCTCAACTAGGAGACATGCAAAGCTCCTACTATACCACTTATATCATATAGCACAATATCATAAGAAAGCACAATACTCCGAGTTACTAAAAATAAAGGTACTTTATTTTAGTGACAATATGCCAAAAGTATCTCCGAGGATACCCTCACTTAGGAGGTAAGTAATGTACACAAATTATATGTACACAAACCCAAAACAGGTAAGTAACAGTAAGAAAAGTAGAGCAAACAATGTAGAATCACAATAGGATGCAATAGGTAGACATAGGCCTAGGGGCAACACAAACCATGTACTCCAAAAGTGGAATGCGAATCAGGAATGGACCCCAGGCCTATGGCAGGGTCTAGAGGGTCGCTGGGACTGTGAGAAAACAGTAAGGGTGTCCAAGCTACCCCACCCCAAGACCCTGAAAAGTAGGAGTAAAGTTAGCCTACTACCCCAGAAAAACAGAATAGTCGTGATAGGGGATTCTGCAAGAACCACAAGCACCAGCAAAACACTGAAGACAGATTCCTGGACCTGAGGACCTGTAAAGGAAGGGGGGACCAAGTCAAAGAGTCACAAAAGTGTCTAGGGGGGCAGGAGCCCACAAACCCCCGGATGAAGGTGCAAAAGGGCTGCTTCCGGGTGGAAGAAGCCAAAGTTTCTGCAACAACGAAAAGGGCTAGGAACTTCTCCTTTGGATGGAAGATGTCCCACGGCGTGCTGGAGGTTGCAAAAGTATTTCCAGGCAGAAATACGACAAACAAGCCTTGCTAGCTGCAAGAGTCGCGGTTGAGGATTTTGGGTGCTGCTGGGGACCAGGAAGGAGGATGTCACCCCTTGGAGGAGGAGACAGAAGGGGCGCTCTTCAACTCAGAGAGCCCCTGCAGAAGCAGGCAGCACCCGCAGAAGTACCGGAACAGGCACTTAGAAGATCTGAGGACAGCGGTCGACTCAGTCACAAAGGAGGGTCCCACGACGTCGGATTTCAACTCAGCGAGTTGGGCAATGCAGGATGGAGTGCTGAGGACGACCCAGGCTAGGCTGTGCACAAAGGAAGTCCTGGAAAAGTGCACAGAAGCCAGAGCAGCTGCAAATCACGCAGTACACAAGATTGCTGTCTGGCGTGGAGAGGCAAGGACTTACCTCCACCAAATTTGGACAGAAGGGCCACTAGACTGTGGGAGACACTTGGACCCAGCTCCTGTGTTGCAGGGACCATGCTCGTCAGGATGAGAGGGGACCCAGAGGACCGGTGATGCAGTAATTTGGTGCCTGCGTTGGCAGGGGGAAAGATTCAGTTGACCCACAGGATTCTTCTTGGCTTCCAGTGCAGGGTGAAGGCAGACAGCCCTCAGAGCATGCACCACCAGGAAACAGTTGAGGAAGCCGGCAGGATGAGGTGCTACAATGTTGCTGGTAGTCTTCTTGCTACGTTGTTGCAGTTTTGCAGGCGTCCTGGAGCAGTCAGCAGTCGATCCTTGGCAGAAGGCGAAGAGGGAAGTGCAGAGGAACTCTGGTGAGCCCTTGCATTCGTTATCTGAGGAATAGCCCAGAGGAGTGACCCTAAATAGCCAGAAAAAGAGGTTTGGCTACTAAGAAAGGAGGCTTGGCTACTGAAAGAGGTAAGTACCTATCAGGAGGGGTCTCTGACGTCACCTGCTGGCACTAGCCACTCAGAGCAGTCCATTGTGCCCCAGCACCTCTGAATCCAAGGTGGCAGAGGTCTTGGACACACTGGAGGAGCTCTGGGCACCTCCCCTGGGAGGTACTGGTCAGGGGACTGGTCACTCCCCTTTCCTTTGTCCAGTTTTGCACCAGAGCAGGGCTGGGGGAATCCCTGAACCGGTGTAGACTGGCTCATGCAGAGATGGGCACCATCTGTGCTTATCAAAGCATTTCCAGAGGCTGGGGGAGGCTACTCCTCCCCAGCCCTTCACACCTATTTCCAAAGGGAGAGGGTGTAACACCCTCTCTAAGAGGAAATCCTTTGTTCTGCCTTCCTGGGACTGGGCTGCCCAGACCCCAGGAAGGCAGAAACCTGTCTGAGGGGTTGGCAGCAGCTGCAGTGGAGACCCCAGAAAGGCAGTTTGGCAGTACCCGGGTTCTGTGCTAGAGACCCGGGGAAACATGGAATTCTCCCCCCAATACCAGAATGCTATTGGGGTGACAATTCCATGATCCTAGACATGTTACATGGCCATGTTCAGAGTTACCATTGTGACGCTACACATAGGTAGTGACCTATGTGTAGTGCACGCGTGTAATGGTGTCCCCGCACTCACAAAGTCTGGGGAATTTGCCCTGAACAATGTGGGGGCACCTTGGCTAGTGCCAGGGTGCCCACACACTAAGTAACTTGGCACCTAACCTTCACCAAGTGAGGGTTAGACATATAGGTGACTTATAAGTTACTTAAGTGCAGTGGTAAATGGCTGTGAAATAACGTGGACCTTATTTCACTCAGGCTGCAGTGGCAGGCCTGTGTAAGAATTGTCAGAGCTCCCTATGAGTGGCAAAAGAAATGCTGCAGCCCATAGGGATCTCCTGGAACCCCAATACCCTGGGTACCTAGGTACCATATACAAGGGAATTATAAGGGTGTTCCAGTGTGCCAATGAGAATTGGTAAAATTAGTCACTAGCCTGCAGGGACAATTTTTAAGCAGAGAGAGCATAAACACTGAGGTTCTGGTTAGCAGAACCTCAGTGAGACAGAACCTCAGTGAGCCAGTTAGGTACCACACAGGGAACACATACATATAGGTCACAAACTTATGAGCACTGGGGTCCTGGCTAGCAGGATCCCAGTGACACATAACAAACATACTGACAACATAGGGTTTTCACTATGAGCACTGGGCCCTGGCTAGCAGGATCCCAGTGTGACAGTGAAAACACCCTGACATATACTCACAAACAGGCAAAAAGTGGGGGTAACAAGGCTAGAAAGAGGCTTCCTTCTTACACCCATCCATTCAAGCCTTCTGGTTGGGACTTGGTAGACACCTTTCATCAATACTGGAGGAGCCAGTGGACCTAACTAGAATGCTGTTGACATTGGGATGAGGAGCCAGAGCTGCCTAAATATGCCCTACTCTTCTGTAATAAGGCCCTTATTGTGGCCAGACGGGACATTGTCTGCACCTGGGGCAGGGCTGAGGCACCCATAGTTTCCCAGTGGCAACAGAGGATGGAGTGGTGCATGGAGTACACAATATGAGTAGAGGGTGCCCTAGAAAATTTGGCAGGATATGGGGTCCTTGTAGGGCATTCAGAGACTTCGATTAAATCTTCCAATTGCCTACTGTCAGCTCAGTACATCTCCGCATGATCCTCAAGACCCAGATTGGATGTTGCACTGGTGTCAAGCGGTTGTTGGTTATATCTGTTATGATGCAAAATCTAGAAAAAAGATTTTTTTATAAATAAAGATTTCTTTAAAATATTGACGGCCATGCGATAAATTGTTTCTTAAAAGATAAACTGAATAGCATCCTTTGTGCTCGACCAGGGGTGTCCAGTGTATGTATGTCCAGAATGGCAGATCACTGTCGGGTTTCCAGGGTAACCTTTGGGTATGTAAATGAGTTCCATTTATAGCCATTGTATGTAAAGGAATATTATGTGACTATCGTTAAAATGTGGCTTGAATCCTGTCCGTTTGTACAGCTGAGCTGGAGCTGATTCTGGGTAAGAAATATTTTGGGGTCTTTGCTTAGAACAACTTTGAGCTTTATGACCCATTTTCTACGTATTGAAACCCCATGATGCGGAACAAACTGTACATATGAAGACGCTCGGTCCTACTATAAGATTTAGAGAGTTACTTAATTGTCCTCTCGAAACCGAAAAATGTGGGCTTTGAGCTCAGCCGTGACATGCCACGGAAACGTGAAACCTAGGCATAGGGACTTGGAGAAATACTGAGCAGTATTCAAAACGCCGTGTTTCGGCGCCAGTTATGCCGGGAGCCGTGTGCGGTACTTGCTTGAGAGATATCACTGCTCGCCAAGACGGGAGTAGAAGTATCTATTCACTTAAACCAATAACACTGCCATGTAGGTTTGAGTACGTGTGATCTACGTTACATGGAGAGGCTTTCTCTGCTTTCTGATACGTGGCCGTGTTGTAGGGGAAATAACTGAGAGAGAGTCCTGCTGAGGAAAGAAAGAGCCTGAACGATCGGAGTCCTCTTTGGGAAATTCATGGCATCTTTTTATGAGGTGTTTTTGGTACAATGTGATACAAGTTTCCAGTCCAAGGTAATGCACACATTTCCATTCTTTTATTTTTATCCGGATCTAACCGCCTGCTTGTTGTGCTTGAACCTTGGCACTACATTTGGACTACATTTCTAAAGCTGTTTATTTTTGAAGGTTTTTAGTAGCATAATCGGAGACAAACGGCTATGCAGCCACAACTGCTCCCTTAAGCTTCAACATGCAAGCCAGTCACAAAACCTGTTCAGTAGGCTGTGTCTGAACAGGGCCCAGGAGTGCCGATTATGTCCAAGCTACTTTGCTTCGTTAGAGAAGAACTGGACCCACGGAAAAAAAAAACTTGTCAAAACATGCTTCGATTTAACTTGAGCAACAGTGTCCCATAACTGAACTTTAGAAACTACCGATGGAAGGCGGTAGTTTGACCAGGGTTAGAGTAACTGGATTATGCAAAACAAAATCTGGGACATGCCACTAAAATAGACAGGAATGCAGTTTTTCAGCGGCAAATAAAACGCATGACGCAGTTACCAAGGTTAGTATTTTCGTGGAACTATCACAGGGTATATTGAAAGTAACTTTATCATACAATATCTGTGTCACTGTAATTGCTTCCTGATATTGCGGTTGACTAATCCGGACAGGTACACATTGCTTAATCGACCCTCTTTAAAACGCCGACCATGCGGTACATTTCTAGAAGCTTGCTGGAACAGACGTTGAAAATCTGGGTCGTTACTAGTAAATCTAAGACATCTGGTCACTCTAACCAGGGTTCACTTTCACCTTCATGCTCCCCACCAGTGTTAAACAGAAATCCTCAGGCGTAGGCTGTTAGTGAAATACTTCCAGCCTCTCTAAGGCTTAATGCTGTCACAGTTTGAAGCTGACTTTAAATGACTTTTGGGCTCTCCTCGCCCATGAAAAAAAGTTAAAGCTCCACTGGCTCTCCTTGTGGGATGCTTATCAGCCATCGACCTATAATCATTGGCCCTCATTTGGACAAGCTCTGCCCTTTATAGTCCTTCCTAACTTTACCTCTGGCAGACATCTGTTCACCTGCCGATGAGTCTTCATGCGCGGTCACCTCCTCCTTGTCAGCTTTCTGTGCTTGCTTGCTATTTGTTCTGTAGTGAGGGGGTTTATTGGTCTTCTTAGTTCAGAAACAGAATTCTTTTTAAATTCATTGACGACTTTTTTTTCTCCATATGTGTATCTCCTTATGCTCTTCTGGGCACCGAGACATTTGGAGATCAAAAGTTTAAAAAGTAAAGCTATACAATGTAATTACACTGTTGGTCTTGGCTACTCTACATGGTCGCCACCAAATGTTTTGTCTTCACCCCTCCTGCTCTTCTGAATTTGTTTTTGTTGGTATTAGGACTCTGTGCTGTTCACCACTGCTAACCAGTGCTATGCTCTCTCCCATAAACATAGTGAATTGTCCTACACCTCATTGTTACATTTAATTTACCCATAATCCCCTAGTATATGGTACTGTATGTATCGAGGTCCTGTACATTAAATGCTTCTTATGTGCCTTCAGCACTCATAGTTCCACTCACTAAAGTCATAATTTAAAACTTGCTCAAACTTGTCACTGCAGCCGTAGTGCAGCTTTAAACTGCCAATTCAATATGGAAAAATAAGCCTTTTGCTAGGCCTGAACCTTCCTTTTTCATACGTATGTCACCCCTAAAGTAGGCCTAATGGCCCATAGGACAGGGCGCAATGTATTTTTAAAAAGTGCAACATTGTGAGTTTGTTTTTCATGTCCTGTTACTGAAAAACCTCCTAAATTAGTTTTTAGTAATATAAGGCCTATCTCTCCCATTGGATAACATTGGGTTGCCTTAGTACATTTAATAAGTGCTAGGATTTAATTGGGAGAAGGTAGAAATATCATGCTTGAACTCACATTAACTGTAATTTTAAATCCTTTTTAATGGTGATCTTGGATTTTAGATCACAGTTCTGAAAATGCCACTTCTAGAACATTGGCATTTTCTTCCCTTAACCATTTGGTGCCTGTGGGCAGTGTCCAGGGTCACATGACTTTTAAAGGCCCTGCTATTGAGGTTTTCCTGCCACACAGCGACACAACTTGGGCTAGTCTAGGCTGAATAGGCCACCCTTCCTGGATTGCTGTGGGTGGAGCTTTTTCCAAAGGTTGCCTCCAGCACACACATAAAGGAACCTGACACTCGTTTTTTGTCACCACAGACTTCATGGAACCTTGACGGGGGAAGGGAAGAACGTTCCAGACCAGATGTGGGGATAACCTAGAAGGTTCTCTCACTTGCAAGGCTGACACAGGGTATAAATATTGGACCCTCAAAGCAACTCTTCAGTACGCTCCTGGACCTGAGGACATTACAGAAGAAGGGTTGCCTTGCTCCCCAGAGGACTATCATGCTGCTTGATACCTACCATTCTGCTATGAGAGGATTGCCCTGCTAGTTCAGTACTGCCTTGACCTCCAGAGAACTGGCCTGCTGCTTGAGAACTGCCCTGCTCTCTGAGAAGGGAGACTGAACCTGCTCCTTTCATTCAGTGCTAACCTGAATGACTCCAAAGGTCAGTTGGCTGACCCGCTGTCTGAACTATAGGAACACAAGCTCAGGAGGCCTTCCTGCAACTGTCCAGCTGACCTGTTGCACTGGACATGCCTGGACCTGTACCTGGACATGTCTGAACTCTGCTGGCCTTTGCTGAAGTGAGTTCCTGATTCCAAAGATGTGCCTCCCCAGGTCCTTGACCCTTGGCTGTCATCAGTTGAGCTCCTCCTGTGAAGAAAGGGGAAATCCTGAAGTAATGGTCTGTTTGCAACAGCAAACAACCCCGTTTGCGGCAATACTCTGCCACCCATGATGACCACCAATGCGAATCCAGCTCTTCATGCTACAGTGACTGCCAGTGACATCCGGCAGGGCAAGATCTGCACTTCTTGGTACATCAACAGCCTGCAGTGACCACCACCACGAAGCTCCAACTGCGGTCATCTGTGACGCCCAACCGGTACTTCGCACTACAGCGATGACCATCTGCAAAGCTCTCCCTGTTCCACTGCAAACTGGACTAGTTGCATCATACTTTGAAAAGGTAACCTTTTCAGCAGGACTAACCTGTTCCCTGTATCCAGCCCACTCTTCCTCACAGTTGGCCTGAACTTGTGACTTTCCTTTAGTCTACCACATCCAGATGACCGCGAGTAGCACTTTGTGCCTTAGGCCCTATATCTACCTAAAACTTTGAAATTGCATGTCTCCAGTTCTACTTATTGGGTTTTTGTTGTTCTGTTATCATTTTATTTAATAAAATTAACTCTGGTTTTCTGAATTGGTTTGGTATTTTTCTTGTGTTGTGTCTTCACTTTATTACTTTTGGGGTGCTACATAAATACTTTACACGTTGCCTGTAAGTTAAGCTTGACTGCTTTTGTGCCAAACTACAAGAAGTTAATTTGGAGACTTTTGTGGTTCACCCTGACAGGGATGGTGGTTATTGCCTGAGTGGGTTCCCGCCCCCCTCAGCTAATAACCCAATTTATTACATACACAAAAACCTTACCATTCAAAACGCACATTCAGTTAACTATGACTTAGTATGGATTTCGAATTAACAATTTATTCAACGTACGTTATTATCCAAAAACAGATCAAACCCTAAACCTATCGTTTCCATGAACCTAAACCCAACCCCTACACAAAAACGAACACTAACCCTAATATTAAACAGAAGACAACTCTAAGCATATGCCTGACCAGGGCCTTAACCCAAAACTAGCTTTTATCCGCTTCCAGTCACTAACGGTATCATAAGCACGACCTTGATGACCCTTACTCCAACCATTTTCTTATAATTTAAACTTCGCTTCTTAAAAAAAAAAAAAAATCTTTAAAACTATTGTTTTTTGAAAAAACAATATTTATAATTGTCTTTCCAAAACTTCACCACATACTACCAACAGCGTGCTGCCACGCGTTTCACAACTCATTGTATTCTAAGGTATGTTGTGATATGCGTGGTCGTTCTCTCTCTTGCCTTTTCTGATTTTCAGCACATACTGGGATTTTACCGCTCTCAGAATATCCAAATGTTTCGATATTGTGACTAAGATCTCAAACATCCACGCACACCACCTGCCTGTGCCTCAAGCTCATGACTGTCAGCTGACAGCCCCACTCATGGTTCTGCCAAGAAGCGTGCAATTAAACGTTGTGCCCTTCGTCCCACGCATCCCCGTCGCCGAAAACGAAACTCTAATGCCAGAGTTGGGTTGCTAATCTCTGTCTACCTATTCATTTATTCGGCAAAGTAAATAACCAATCTTTTTTTTTCTTTGAAATCACATGCTTATTTGTAATGTTATGGCCACCTGCCTGCCGTCTGGAATTGTTAGCCTCTGGTCCCCACACACTGTAGTGATAACTAATTATTTGATTCATTCTTTTAACATTTTTCTACAGCCAAGTTGCATCAAGTATATTAATGTGCTTTACATTACGACGAGGACCATGATCTAGGCGTGCCATGTGTTTTACAAGCCATAACGCTAGTACCAGTGTAAAATAGAAGGTACCATTTCATTTAGGGTGAGGAAGAGTGCTGCTTTTAGTGGGGTAAGACATTATTAGCCAGGGGTACATTCATTGTATAATATGTGGATCGTGGTAAAGTCTGTGGTCTAAGGGTTATGCAGAGTGCCTCTGAAAAAGGTTTGTCTGGGAGAGAGTTCTGAAGGAGAGGCTGGTGGGCTGGGTTCTCAGATGGACCGGGGGATAGTTTCACGGATTTGTGCCACCCCTGAGAAGGATTGTTTCATGGCTAGAGACGTTTTGAACGTCTGTCTCTAGTACAAGGGAGTCTCTGCTTCTCAGTCCCCATAGCCCTAGGGAAATGGTTACTATGTTGGCAAGATACTGTGGAATGTTTAAGTGGGTAGCTTTGAGGTTAAGCAGAAGATTGTGGCTTGCAGCAGGAACCATTGCAGATTCTTCAAGCCTGGAGAGATGTGATTTAATGTCTTCTTGCCCGTGATGAGTCTGACTGTTGAGTGCAGTTGGCCTTTCGGGGGTAAACTGCCACAACAACAGGGTTTTGGATGGAATGCTTTATTTTATCTCAGGCATTGTCAATCACTCCGTCCGCTTACCAGTCCATTGTTTTTACATGTCTTGGTCCAAACTGAGGTGGCATGTTGTGCAAAATAACGATGGACTGGGATGCAGCTTGAGTAATTACCAGTGGCTGAGATTAATTTAAACATTCCACCCATGACGTTTTTGTTTATCGTAAAGAGGACAGGGAAACTTGGGTGGGGGCCCTCCAAAACTCCATTACCGAATTCCAGACTGGCGATGACTGCTTGAGCCATGGTTTTCAATTGTGTCTACGTTCAGAATTTTCAGATTTTGTTTTTCTCCATTAAGTTAGGCATTTCTTGACTTGGTGAGTTTTTTTATGTGATTTGATGGCGATAAGGCGCTGTCCAAGGTGACTCCTTGTGATTTGGTCAGATGGATTTAGGCGGAAGCATTGAAGTTTAAGTTTATGTAGTAGGATTGGGTTGATACTGTTTTGAGATTTGGGGCCACATGTATCAAATCTTTTTACATTCGCAAACGGTGAGAATCGCAAAATTCGGCCGTTTGCGAATGGAAAAATGCCTTTCACAATGTATGAAAGGCATTCACAGTACAATTTTAAGGAATCGCTAAAATAGCAATTCCTTAAAATTGCGACCCCATTTAGAGAATCACAAATTGCGATTCTCTAAATAGGAAATCATCGCAAATAGATAATTCCTATTTGTGATTTCCAAAGCACATGTATTAAGCATTTCCTAAATGCAAATTGGGCTTTTAGGAAATGCAATTACCACCAAATCCAATTTGGTGGCAAGCATGTGCAAATTTTAAAAATGCATTATAAATGCATTTTTAAAATTGAAATGTAGCGCACACATTCCTCCAAGGCATGTGTGTGCTTCACATGTCTGCAAATATTTTTGTGGGGTGCATCAGAGGGGGCCTTGGGCCCCCAGCACCCTGGGGTTTACATTCCTAATTTGTGAATTCCTAACTGGAATTCACAAATTGAGAAATGCAAAACCATTCGCACCTATGGGCATACAGGCCCATAGGGTTGAATGGAGTTGCATTCTCTACTTGCGATTCGGTAATAGCATTTGCGAATTTTAAGAAATCGCTATTACTGAATTGCAAAATTCATACATACCATTTTGCATTTCTTAAATAGCGATTTCTTAAAATTCGCTATATAAGAAATGCAATTCGTTTTTTTTTATACATCTGGCCCTTAGGGGTGATGATTAAGAATTCTTTCTTCCGAGGGTTAAGCATAAGGAGATTATCTGAAATCCAACACTGAATTGTCTTAAGGCGTGAGTGCAGACAGACAGTGTCATCTATAGATTTAATTTTGAGAAAAAGTTACTTATCTGGTGATTTATGGATGGGAACTCCTTACTCCATCACTGAAAGGCGTAGTGGCTCGAAGTAGAGGCTGAACAAGGTGGAGGATCGAATGGCTCATTGTCGGCCCCCCTGTAACATAGTGGATGTCCCTGAAGTGTGTTTGCCCCTTTTTACCACCTGCTACCTCAAGGACTGGAGCGAGGTGAATCATGCAAGGACTCGATTTCCAAATCTCATTCTGTTCTCCAAGACACTGAGCAGTCTTTGGGTAAGTGGCATGAGATGCTGCAGAGAGGTTTAAGACCAGTAAGCAGGTAATACCCTTGTCCACAGTGTGATGAACGTCATCTTGCACTTCAAAAGTAGCAGTTCCTGTTATTAAACACACCATGAAATCCAGACTGGCAGATTCCCAATAGATGGTTATCACTGATGTAAGTAGATAGCTTGGTAGAGACAAAGCATGCAGTTGCATTCCCGCAACAGGATGAGGTGGACACCGATATATAGCACTGTAATAGGTTTGGGTCAAGGCTGTTTTTCTTTACTATAATATTTATCAGGCCAGTTTTTATAATTTCGGTGAATATTCCTTGGCTTAGGGAAGCCTTCGGTTCCGGGATTGTTCGAAGAGATAACAATTGCTGAAATTACATTTAAGGATATCCTGCACTCTTTATTGGCTTCTGTGTGTAACTATAAGGTCACAGGTCCAAATCCCAGAAGGGCTTACTCAGCCTTTCGTCCTTCCCTAGTCCATACGTTGAGCATAATTAGATTTGCTTTAGTAATACTAGGTATTCGCAGCAATACAAAATCACGGCATTGAAATGTGAAACTTAAAGTCCCATAATGTTTTTTGTGTTGGCTCGCCTGCCAGGCAACCTGTCTCACCTATATCCCTGTGCTCCTTTGCTAGTTTTCTAGAATAAACTGTCCGACCATGTCTTTCTGCCTACTGAATATAATGATTTGGTATATTTTTTTCCAGTTGCTAGGCATGTGTAAGTAATTGCTAGTCTTGTAATACGAAATTAAAACAGTAATTGCTAGCCTAATCATGAATGTGAACGTTATTTGAGTACTTTTGCATGCTTGCCTCCATCTGAAAACGAATACATCAACTGCAATCTTTAAATGGCACCACCCACACTAGATTTCCCCCAACACCATGTATCCCAAAATTACACCTCACTGGCTACCCCAGCTGTATGCATCAACTCTGAACTGTTCTCAATCTGCCTCCTCCTGCCCAGAGCACGTACACCATACCAGTTGCAATAACTTATGCATAACCTATACCTCTAAAATCTGGACTCAGGAATGACTCCTCTGCAGGCCAGATCTGTTGGCACTCTTTCAGACAAAATGTTTCTTAACAAGAACCTTAACTCAGACCGATTTTCTCAGGATGACTACCATCCTAGTTCAAATCCTATCTGACACATTACTTAGGAAAGATCTTTTCATGATTTTTTTCTAGAGGTGTTTTCAACATCCATACAGCTGTTTTCGCTTGTGAGCGTCCCACTCATTGCACAACATATCTTTGAGGCCACCAGATGTAGCTCCACCCTTATACGGAAATCAACTACACCCTACACCGCTCATTCTTCAACCACAGACAGCAATCCTAGCACCATGGAGCGCCTATATGAGGTCCTCACCACCCAGATTCACTTAGCCCTTGCGTTTCTACATCTTGAAGTTTCAACCTACAGTAAGGCAACCTTAGGGTCACAATGACCCCAGACCATAAAACCCTCCCCGATGCTGCACACCTCACTTGACAAGTCACAATTCCCACCCACAGTCTCAGGCAACCTTTCAACAATTGCCTGCAAAGGTCCACACGGTCTTGGGTGCCAGTCCTGCAGTTTTATGCCAATCGATTTGGCCTCCTTGGATCAATCAATAATTGGGTATTCAACAATTATTATTTGTTTTTGAAGAACTCCCTCTTGTACCTTAATTCTCAACGGAAATAAAATGCTTTTTATGCAAGAGGAGTGACGGTATATTATCCTCTTATTTTCTACTCCAGGTTCTATAGGAATGCAAAGCAGCACATCCATCTTAACAACCCCTGTTCTTGTTTATTGTAGGAACCTTGAAGAGACAGTCAATGGTTGATACCAGAGGCCCAAGCCTTGTGCCATGATGGGCAACTCCAGCAAAAAAGAGTAAGTTGGCTTCATTCCTCTGCATGCAGGTTTCTGATGTTGTACAGGAAAGACTGTTGGCTGCATGAGGGTGGTTGTATCATTAATTATATTTTATGTGGCCTAAATTAGGGGTGTGTGGATGGGTGCTTGTCAGAATATTTAATGTGTGAATGTATTCTTTCTTTACTGAGGTGACAGTCTCAGTTTTGGTATTTGTGGTTTGGGTGTGTGGCAGTTCGTCAAATGTTTTATGAAGTTTCAATGTATTTGGTTTGTGTGATGAGGTAATAGGTTTAAGTTTGTCTAGCATAAGTATGTGGGGTTTTTGACATATGTGTTGTGTATATTTTGTGTGTATAATGTATCTGGTGAAACAGGTTTGTGGATATCTGTGCTGGAATTTTGGCGAATGCTTGAATTTTTGTGGTTTGTTCGGGAAGAGAGTGAGAAAAGGTTTAAGGTGCATGGGCAGTACATGGACTACATCTTTGCTGTAGATGTATGATGAGATTTTATAGCTATTCTGTGTACTCCCTTTACAGAAGGGTCAATACTGAATTTGAAATTTAGGATAGGACAAAGAGGATTTGGAGTACAAAATTCCTAGGTTTGCCTATGAAAGTTGTTTAATTCTATTAAGGACACAGAGATGAGCAATATGCTTGGTCCTTCTTTTCAAGAATCCCAGAGCATTGACTCCCAACCTTTATTCAAATCAAGGCGAGAGAAGACATTGGCACCATTCAGTTACGTTATCGTGTTAGCAGTGGGTGGTCTTCAACGGCTCCTTCACTGTCCTTTTTGGCTACTACTACTATGGGAGAAACCCATGATGCTGGACCAGTGGAGCGCTCAATAATATGATAAGTAATGATTAAAGTTATTTTTTCTTACAGCTTCTTGTAAATGAAAAGCATCTTGTCTATGTCAGTTCTTTTTTCTTACAGCTTCTTGTAAATAAAAAGCATCTTGTCTATTTCTCTGAGCAACAGGACGGACATCCTCATTAATATGCAGCTTTACTTTCTTAAACCATGAAACAACAAAGGGAATTGACTTACTGTTTTGTGATGAGTATCCATGTGTTAATTCACAGAAATTAGTCCCATGTCAGCAGCTGTTTTGAAAATGAGCAAACAGGCACTTGCTGCTGCACCTTGAATTACATGGATCAGTGCTTGTACTTTAGATTTTTATGTTTCACTGTTGCTCCAAATGAGCCTCAACTCTTCATGGGCGTCAATGCAGTTAATTGTATTTCTGTTCAGGCATTATATTTATCGATGCACCACTATCGATAATTAAAGGTATCGAACATCCATCTATTTTCAGTGTAATCTTTGGACAGAGCTTTAGCATGTTGACTTTTCTCTGTCTGACATATTTCCTCACATGCTACCAGGATAATGTGCACGGTTTTCTGAGATACACATCGCCATTGTACAATCACTTTCTTCACTTTCAATTATTGAGGCGGGAGAACTGTTTGACGATTTATATGACGATCACCTTCCTTTAGTATCTATTTGCCTAAACTGGTGTCACTGCTTGGCCTTGTGGGCGTGCATCGAACATTGCTTCTGGAACGTTCTGGCGGCCTGTTTGTATTTGCACATGACGCACTCTAGACATCATCACAAAATGGTTCTCTTTACCACAGGCTTTTCATACCTGTCCAATGATGGGACACTTTCCTTCATGTGGAAGCGAAATTCCACATCTAAAACACAACATCTTTATACCTGTAGAAATTACTTTGTGTCCTTCAGTCTTTTGTTTCGAATGACTTTTCACACTCATGACTGATTCATTCTGGGCACCTCCTGCCTCTATATCAGCAGCTTCTTTCTCATCACGCTCCTTAAGTCTGGCAGCCATCAACACTCGTTGCAGACTAAGAATCTCTCTCAGCATTCGTCATTTGAATGAATCGGATAAGCATCTATCAATAACTCTAAGCCGCATGGCTTCTTCATCTTTAAATTAATTGAACTTACAGTGTTTGTTGAGTGTGTCAAGTCTTTCCACAAATTCATTGATTGTTTCACCAACTCTTTGAAGTTCTTAACTGAAAACGTATCGTTCATAATTGACATTTGGTACTGGATTGAATTTGAGATTAAATGTATTTTTAATCTGACAGTATGTGACTTATTTGTCAGTTCTCTGCATTTTCTTTGACTTCTTTCACACCATTACCCACAAGATGTTTGAGATATTTGATAATCTTTGACAACAGTCTCTTCTGGTGCATCAAAGAAATTTTCATTTGCCTGCATCCAGGCAGTCAGTCTATCAACAATATTTTGCTTTTTGGCAGTATCAAAAGCAGGTGTTGATTTCAGGAAGGCAGCAGCATTGCAGCCCAGTGGGAAACATACTGATGTTGAGAGTAGCATGCTCCCAGATGCTGTAGGATGATCATGTTTGTGCAAGCCCTCTTTAAAGTCTTTTTTTTGTGTTGTACTTTTTTATTGTTTTCACAACTTTACATAGTATACAAAGATAATTTTATACCATTCTTAGTCCTAATCTTAGCTCCACTTGGCTTAATTGACATATACATTCTGTGATCTGTTACAAACCCATGTGTTAAATAACTAAGCAACTTAAGCAGATATTTACATTCCTAGCTTTCGATTGTTATCATCAATATTGTTTTGACAGTATAAAGATAATTGTCATAAAGTAATGCAAGCGGGGTCTCAAACAGTGTCTTATTATAACAGACCTATAAGAGAAGAACCCGTTCGCTCTGTGGTATTATTGTCGTACAGTCTCATTGTACTGATAGTCGAGCTTAATAACAGTCAGATAATCTCTTCCCTACCCCATCCCATATGTCCAGGGGTAAATCATGTAGATGTTTTTCTTCCTTAATAGGGGATAATCCTCCCCTTGATGAACAAAATGAATGTGGGGAGAGTGGATATAAACGTATGTTGTGGGAGAGCGACTGGTGATAAGGGGAAAAAGGTAGCTTTGAATGACCCCCGGGTATGGGTTAGAGGTTGTGGGTGAGGTAAGTTGGTCCAGCATAGCATGAGTGGGGATGGTGCCCTATTTATGATATAAGGGGGGTAGGCCTTAGGGAAGACCTTGATATAGTGATATGGGTATAAAACTCGGAGGTGTAACTATCTCAGGAATGTTACTGCAAGTAATGGAGGCGTGTAACTCGAAGCATCATATGGAGCAGATGTGAAATGATCAAGGGTGAGGGATGTATGATATCTAAAAAAAAAAAAAAATGGGGGAACTTTCAAATCAAATTGAGGGAAGGGGGAGGGTAACGTGGGCTTACTGAAGAGGATAAGAAAAGGGAGTGGAAGGGAAAGAATGAGGAATCCAAATAAAGAAGAGAGGGGCAAGGAAGAGCATGAATAGAGGCAGGTATGAGTGTAGAAATAAGATTGATAGTGATAGGGATGATAACAATAGTAGCTGTAATGGTAGCAATAACAGTAACAGTAGTGACCGAGGGGTGGGGAAAGAATCGCACATAAGTAGAGAGGGAGATTGTGGTGATGGGGATAGAGTGGAGATGGTGGGCCAAACGGAGTGATAGCAGTACAGGGAAGTGGAGGGGTAAATTAATGGGAATGGGGATGAGGAAAGAGGGAATGGCGTGAGTGGTGACTGACAGCTAAGAGTAAAAATGGGAGATCAGTAAATCCACGATAAACTGTATGACCGCATTCGGTCGGGGTCCATATTGGATCATGGGGATACAATTCAATACAATAGGGGGTGGCCGTGTATGTTTCGGTGTTGCAAGGGGAATGTTACAGCTGTATAGATTGGTTGAAATTGACATTTCTCCGGAGAGGACTTAGTCCGGTGGCCCGGAGAGAAAGTGTGACCAGGTCTGTAGGAACACTTCTGTCCTATCCTGTAAGCCGTAAATGAGTTGTTCGTGGGTGGCCGCCTGATAAATTGCCACCAACCATTCTTCATGGGAGGGAGTGGCCGCTGCACGCCAGTGTCTAAGAATACATAGTTTTGCCATGGCCAGTACTGTATGTAGTAGTCAACCTTGTGGTCGGGAGAGATTGTATAGCTCCCCAGTATCGTGCAGCAGGATAGATGGGGTGAGGCGTGGTGGTAGGGGTAGGACTTCCTGAAGAGTGTTTCCCACTGACCGCCAAAAAGGTTGTATGGCCGGACAGTCGTGTAGAATGTGGATTAGGTCACAGTGTGTGTGTGGGCATCTCCAGCATGTTGCATGGGATAAAAGTCCTGCTGTGCGCAGTTTCTGTGGGGTCCAGTACCAGTCATGTAAGGTCTTAAAAAGACAGAACTTTAGGTGGGCCTCATGTGCTCCTCGGTCTCTGGCCTCAATCAAGTCAACACAGTCCTCTAGGTCATAGTCGGTCTGCAGGCGTATCTGCCATTTATTCTTAAGAGAATTCAGGAGGGGGAGTGAAAAGAGGTGTTGGTTCAATAATGCCTGCAGTCTGGATACAGCTCCCTTCATTTGTCCCCAAATTTCCAGGTAGTATAGTACTGGGGAGAGTAGGAGTCGTCGGTGGAGGGTCCTAGCCGTTGTGTCAGACAATGTCGGAGTTGGAGATAGCGCCATGAGTAATGTTCCGGAAGATCGAATTCTGCCTGAAGTTCTCTGAATGTCTTCCAGGTATCCCCCGATATGAGCTGGTCTATTCGCACGATACCTCTTTGATGCCAGTCCCTCCAAACGATTGTTTTTCCTCCAATCTGAAACCCCTTATTGCCCCATAGTGGGGCTCTGTCATGTAGATGGGGGTCTATTTTAAGGGATCGGTGCGCCTGTCGCCAGGATTTCCTCATGGCTCCAGTCATGGGGTTGGTGGGTCGGTGGCCCATCTGACCTGTATCATAGAGCATCTGAAGGCCATAGGAGGCGCCTGTAAGTGTTCGTTCCACGTCCACCCAAAGTGGTGGGTCTCTTGCATTCAGGAGTAGGAAAACCAGTTGCGAGTGGTGTAGTGCGGAGGCATAGTGTTCAACCAAGGGAAGGTTTAGACCTCCACATTCACGTCGGGCTAGCAGTGTGGATCTGGGTAGTCGTGGGCGTATGGATCCCCAGGCGAAAGCGTGGATGCAGCGTTCTATCTCCCGTAGGATAGATAGGGGTATATGTAGGGGGAGCATGCCCAGGACGTACAGAGATCTCGGTAAGGTCACCATTCGCACCGCTTGCACTCTGCCCCACATAGAGAGACCCAACTGGTTCCACTTCTCTAAATCTCGCTTCATATTACTGAGTAGTGGGTCTAAATTATCTGTCACTATTTTATCCAAACCTGTGTTTATGTTGATGCCTAAGTAACGGAGACGGGATTGTTTCCATTTGACCGGGAGTCCTTGTGCTGAGGTGCTGACTGTGACCGGGGATAGTGGTAGGGCTTCGCTTTTATCCCAGTTGATCTGATACCCCGAGAGATGTTCGAATTCCGTTAGTATCTCTCTGAGGGCTGTGAGGGAGTTGGATAGATCTGTGGGGGTAAGTAGAATGTCAACTGTATATAGATAGATGACGGAGTTTCCACCTGGGAGCGAGATTCCTGATATAAGATTGGAGCTACGGATAACTGCTGCTAAGGGTTCTATAGCTAAAGGGAATAGTAGGGGGGCAGCGGGCAGCCCTGACGCGTCCCTCTACGAATCAAGAAGGTGTCCGAGAGGAACCCTCCGCAGTTCACCTGGGCTGTCGGGGAATCATACAGTAGACACACTTTATTGATGAAACTATCCCCTAACCCAAAACATTTTAGGATTTCAAAAAGGTACCACCATTCTATTCGGTCGAATGCCTTTTCTGCATCCAGTGAGAGGGCTAGGGCTTCCTCCCGCTTATCTCGTGCTGTCCAGATAGCATGAAAAAGTGTGCGGAGGTGATTCCTTGAGGAGCGGCCCGGTACAAAGCCTTACTTGGGTGTGGTAAATTAGGGAGGGGGATGACTTTTTTGAGGCGTGAGGCCAATATCCCCGCTAGTATCTTAATATTCCCATTGAGAAGAGAGATGGGGCAGTAGCTTCCACTGAGAAGTGGGTCTTTTCCAGGTTTTGGTAAAACTGTGATGGAGGCTTTATTAGAAAGAGGATGCAAAGAGCCCTTCTGTCCAGCCCCTTTGAATGCCTCGTATAAGACTTCCACAGTGTCGGTTCCCGTCCATTTATAGAATTTGGATGTAAATCCATCCTCCCCCGGTGCTTTGTGATATGATAAGTTGGCTATTGCCTGTTGTATCTCTACTTTACTAATGTCGCCTTCTAAAAGTGCCCTGCCGTCAGCCGAGAGACAGGGTATATGTGGTCTCTATAGAAAGGCGTCTAGACGAGTAGTGTCCTCGACTGTTTCTGGGGTATATAGGGCTTGATAGTACCGGCCAAATTCATGGGGTTGGAGAGGCGCCAAGGCTTGCGTCCGGGCGTAATCATCCCGAGTTCTAGGGTTAATAACACCGGGGATGGATCTGATAGTGCGGCCACAAGGATTTCTGCTGATCAAATCGATTGCACCATCCGATGGTTGAGTTGGAAATAGTCGAGCCGCGATTGAGTCCCGTGGACCGAGGAGACAAAGGTGTATTCCTTATCAGAGGGGTGGGAAGGACACCAGCAGTCTAGTAGGCCATGGTCTGAAAGGATATTTTGTAATAAGGCTCTGTCTGCGTTGTTGCCCATATCAAGACCGTCTTGAATGATGTTCCAATCCCCTCCTAGTATATATTGTGAGGCGCCAATCTGCGTTAGTAGGCGGTTGAGAGAGAGAAAGAAGGAGCTTTTGGAGCCAGTGGGGGTGTATATAGAGCCTATGCAGATTTTGGAGGATCCTATCAGAAGTTTGGCGAGGATGTAACGTCCTTCCAGATCGCCCATGTCTTGAGTAACCGGAACTGTAGTGAGCGACGAAGAAGTATCGCCACCCTGCATCTCCTTCCCGTTCCCTGTGTACCTTCCGGCATAGACGGTAGTCCGCTGAAAAGTACTTTGCCCACCCGGTCTCTACGGAGTTTTTCTGATTCTGACGATGAAAGATGTGTTTCCTGTAATAAGGCAATGTCGGCATGTTTGGAGCTGAGATAAGACAGTACCTTTTGACGTTTAATATAGTCGGTCATACCGTGTACATTCTAGGAGAGGACTGTGAGTGGAGTCGTGGATCCCATGAGTGTGCGTAGGGGTTTGTGGTTTGTGGAATGTATAGTGTTCTGCAGTCAGTGATAAAGGACAAGAAGTGGGGGGTAGAGAGAATAGGGGTGTAGACGAGGAGAACCTTTGCCTGGGCATGTGATGGGGAGGGGATAAGAAAGGGGAAGAGGGCGAGAGTGATGAAAATAATACCCCTCGGTCACAGGGAGGGAAGGAGTCGGGTAGGTGGGAGGACCAGTCAGAGGGACAGAGGATGTTGTAGATAGATTGATATGTAAAAGCAGAAGGAGGGGGGAAGTGGAAAATAACACCCGAATGACCGGGGAGTGACTGCTGCTCTAGTGGGCACAGGAGTAGGGGGGGGGATAAAAAAGGTCTGGGGATAAGAATAAGGAAGAGATAGGTGTAAGTAGAGGAAGGGGGGATAAGAACCGTAGTGAGTAAACACTCGCTACTGGAGTCCTGCTAACCTGCGGGTCTTGACCTGTAGGGCCCGCGCGCCGGGGAATTATGACATAAGAGTGCAATGGGGGAGTTCGTAATTTACGTATAGTTTTGTAAGTCCTCTTAGGAGCCTTGTGGCCGCATAGTCATGCATGATAATGGGTAGGGTATGGAGGGTTATGGTTATGGATATGGATATAGGGTCAAGGTTTGAGTTTTTTTGGGGGGTGGAGGAATGACGAGTCATGGGATATGTCCTAGAATATAGTCAGTGGTTGATGAGTGTCAGAATGGTGTAGAGTGTAAGGAATTACGATAAACGGGGCTGTGTTTTGGATGGTTGCCCAAGTGGGTGTTCATTGAGGTCGCGGTCCCAGAGCCGCTGGAGACGGGGTGTGTGGTTGTGGGTCTGCGAGGCTGTGCCGTCACTGTTGCTCCATCCGGAGTAACTGGTACTTAAGGAGTCTGCCTTAGTGGTCGAGGGGTGTGCCTTCATTTATTTACTCTCGAGGGTTAGAGGTATGGGGGTTAACAGTGGGGCTTCGTATATAGGTTGTCCTTGGGGGATGGAGGGGTCCCCTATGATTTAATACGAGTGCTGGGGGGTTTAGTGTGTTTGGGTATGAATTACTAAGTACCCTTCCAATCTGCCATTCGTGTGGGAAGAGGGGGCGGTTGGTGGAAGAATGGCTTTCCCTTTGGCCAGGATGTAAGATACATTGAGAGGGGCGTGGGGTGCGTGTGTGTGTGTGTATTTGTCATAGGGGGATATATAGGTAATCTTGCAGCGTCTGCATTGAGAACCTCATACTGTTGAAATTAGGATTTGTGTAATAACCAATGGACAGGACCTTTGTCATTGTTGTCCTTCCCCCCCCCCCCCCCCCCCCGTACCAGCCATGCATCAAACCCCGGGTTGATATAGCTGTAGCGTTGAAAAGTGCAACCGGTGTATTAAGTTTCCCTTACAGATCCCCTCCCGCCATTAGGCAATCATCATTTAGGTTAATTGAGTTTGCCACTTAGCTGTCCGAAGGCGGGGGAGGTAAAATCTGGTAGCGGATTCGGGTCCTGAAGTCTTCCGTGTCTCTGTGATATTAGTGTCCTGTATGATGATCATCAGGCGATGGTTTCAAGAGGGAGCGGGATTTGTATCTGCCCGCGTCCTGAGTATGGTCGATTACTGCATGGAGGATGTGTTCACGAGCATCTTGGGATTTTGGGGGTCGTTCGTACATGCTGCCTCTCTTTTGTGAGGATGAGTGCTGAGACTGAGACCGTGGGGATGGGGTGATGGAAGCGTTCCCGGTAGGTGGTGGGTCGGATTCCAAGTGGTGATGTCCATGGAGTGTGAGGCCAGGTCGTTTAGAAAGAGCCGAGGTCTTCTGGTTCAGTGAAGTCTCTGGATGTGCTGTGACATGTGATCTACATATGTGCCGGTTCAAAAAGGCCATATTTAATATCCATGGATCTGAGTTGTGGACGGAGAGCCAGAAATGCCCTTCTTTTTTCATTTGTTAGTCTAGAAAAATCTGCAGCCACTCTGATCTTGTGACCTTCCAGGGAGACCGGGCCCGTGTTTTGGCTGCAGAAATAACCTGGCGGGCTTGTTCATGGCGCAAGAAACATGCTATAATAGGACGTGGTTTGTTGGCGGACACTTTATGGGGAGGGCCAATTCTATGCACTGTCTGGAACTCCGGTGGCAGCGAGAACTCTATGCCGAAGTGGTCGATCAGAAGTGATCTGAGGAAGGCTTTGGTGTCAGATCCTTCTTTTTGCTCCAGGATGCCAAAAAAGCATACGTTGTCCCTGCGGCTCCGATCTTCTAGATCGGTGATCTTTGTTCAAAGTGTTCTTAGCTCCTCTTCTTGATCGGGTATTACCGGTACTTGGTCTTCCACAGCTGCAAGGCGTTGATCCAAATTATTTACTGTCTCCCAGAAGCCGGCTATGTCAGCGCGGATGGAGGAGGAGGCCACAGTGAGATCTCTTATCTTTAGATCCATTACCTCTAGATGGCGTCCTACCGAGGTTATCTCTTGCAGAATGCGGTCTGTTGCTTCCAGCGGAGATGGGTCAGCTGGGGAGGGTGTGTGTCCGGATGGTGCCGCCTGTGTCGTCATGGTTTTTGGTTGGGCAATGGCTTCTGAGAACAGCAACTGACTGGAATGTGTGCCTGCAGCTTTTCCGTTTGGCATTGCCCCCACCGTATAAGAGTCTTACGAGAGACGCATTCAATGAGTATATGTATGTTGGGTCCAGGTCACGCCGTTCGTGTTTCTTGGTTCAGTCACTCAGGTTTTTGGGGCTAAAGCCGTAGTGGGGGGGAAGTTCGGTAGGTTGTGATTGTGTAGGTGGGGGGAGGAGGGTGGTTTCCCCCCCCCCCCCCACCTGGGGTGGGTTGATCGTTGAGTTGCGTGGTCTGTGGGTGATACTCCCACTTGGCCTTCTAGGCAGTCTGAACCATCGTAGGCCTCAGGCCCTGTATCATCTGAGGCATTCCATGGTATATCGGGATCCACCTCTGGATTTCTACCAGGTGTTGAAGTAGGTGATAAATGAGGTGCGATCACTAGTAGGGGTCCAGAGGAAGAGGAAGGTGTCTGCAATTTCGGGCAAGCTCCGCTGTAGGCCAATAGGAGGTCTCTCCCCTATGGGCTGTCTCAAGGGGGTCGTCTGTCTCGTCACCTGACGTGGGGTTCTCTGTAGGGACTTCTGTGGTAGGTGCCGGGTTAGCTCATGGAGAGGACTCTGGTTGGGGTCGTGTTACCCACTTTTTTCCTTTTCCTTTTTTGCCCTCCCACCTCACTTCTTTTTGTTTTTTCCTTTTTCCTTTTTTTCCCCCTCTCTCTCCTTCTCAAAAGGCCAGCGGTATGCTTAGGGCGTCTTTTTCTTCCTCCTTCCCCCTTTCAAAAGTGAAGAACCAAAAGTCCTGGTGTGTTTCGATTATAGGGGTTTTTCATGGTTTATTGGTGTGATGGCCTCTGGATTCTCTAGTCTCTGTTTTGTTTTATAGCCGTGACAGGACTTGAGGCTATTTGGGCAGTCTTATTTATAATTATAGCAGTGTTCGTTTGGAGGGGAGGGGGGAGCAGAAGGTATACTCCTTGGCTTTCTTACTTGTAAATTCTCCTGCAACTTTTTAATTTGCGGTTCCGCTTGTTTGGCCTCGGGTGCTGACGTAGCAGGGACAGCGTCCCCGTTCTCCCCTGTATGTGCCCTCGCTCCTGGGTTCGCCGGGCGCTCTGGATCGCGGCTCGGTCCACCTCCGCTGGTCACCTCTGAGCCGATTCCCGGCAGCGCCGCAGGAACTGCTCCAGACCGCGGTGTCCCGCTGCTCCCCGAGCCCATCTCCTCTACGGCCCGAGGGGATGCGTTGTGCGTTATTGGTGAGTGACGGCAGCGGGAGGGTTTACTCACTCACTTGTGGTCTGGGTGATCCAGTGCGCGGCACTAGTGTCACAGGGGTGGGGGGGCGGCGTTCCTCATTTCCCTCTGTTGCGCTCTCACCCCTGGGTTTGCTGCATGCGTCAGTCCACGGCTGCATGGGTCTCGGTAGGCCGCGCCCGATCCAGTTTCCGTTGTTACGGCACCAGCTGTTTTGGGCCGTGGATTCTCGTCTTTCTTCGAGCCCACCTCCTCCGCGGCACTGAGAGGTCGTAGGAGAGGTTGGAGGTAGGGGATAACTCCCCTGTTTCGTTGTAGAACCTGCCCGGCGTGCTGAGCTTTCCTCTCGGGCGGCCATTCTCTCCGCCGGTCAGACCAAGCCCCCTTTAAAGTCTTTTGACATGTGAGCCTCCGAATCTTCCTTAATATTAATTGAAATGGTATGTTCTTTCTTAGCTGCCAACTTCAAGTTTCACAGGCCCAACTGTTGCCTTCAATGCTTAGCTCTTAGAAGACCTATGAAGCTGTTTTGAGCCCCACTCTGCACCTTGATGAGAAACTGCTTTGGGTAGGGACAGCTCTTAAAGCACATCTCGGGGCACCTCTCCTTGAGCTACTTTGGTGATGGCTGTGGCACAATGACTCTTTAGCAGGCTCAATAAGTCATCTATTTTATTCTTTTTACATTTCAATTAGCATTTTCTTATACATGGTTAATTTCTGGTTTGCAGGGCTATTTGGTATCTGTTAATGTTCTTTAACTGCGCTTTGTAAATGTGGTTGAATCCACCTTCAATGTTAACACTCCGTACAATGTATAACTTTCTTTTGCGTGGCAGTGCGGTACTTTTTTGTATGATCTTGATCGTAGCTTCTTAACCAACAATACATAGACGTTTTAGTGAAGCTTTTTTTCCCATTCACACACTTTACACCAACTGGAATTGTGCTTTGACTCCACATACGCCAAACGTCGACTCAGCACTTCAAAGAAGGCACACGTGGCACACACAGGGAATTTGCTTGGACCGCAGCAAACTCTCCAGGAGAGCATGTTCATCTTCGGGTTTCTTATCCCCTATTTCAGTGACAGTTGTAGCGTTTTCTTCAGGCTGTGTACCCGCCAATGACGAGTCCACACATGGAGTTGTAAATCACACATCTTTATTCCTCTGCGTGTACATGTGAACTTCAACATTCCAAACTAAGCTTTCGTTACATTCTGTTCTAGCGATTATGTCACATTGATGTGGATTCCGCTGGGAGCCAGAAAGGTTCCGTTCTAAATCCTGCAAACCACTACATCTCCCCCTATGTTAAATGAAAAAAACATTTTTTGGGGAAATTTATTAGAATTATACATATATATAGAAATATGTACAGTTATATCTCTTCAATCATTCTTCGTGGTGCTTTAATCATCTGACTCTGTCTGGTTACTGGAAGCTGTAGACTCATCTTCAGGGTCAGAAATTGTTAAAGATGGTCAAGGATCAGCAACAGTCACTGAGGTTTCAGAGCCAGTCTTTCTTTCACCATTTCAAGTTGAATACTGATGAACACAGGTCCAAAGTGAGAAGTCTCCATTAATGGACTTCCCACAGCACTTGGCAGTCACAATGTGTCCTTTGGTAGACACTACTTGAGAAGGTTCAGTATCATAAGGAGCATTTTCTTTTGCGTTATCTGTCGAACGATAACCAAACCTCCCTTTCTGAAGGAGATGTCTTTTGCATGTCGCTTCTTGGCTGGATAATCTTTCATTTTCTGTTTGTTAAGTAAGTCCCTACTATGAATTATGTTTTTTTTCCCTCTCTTTAGGTGGTCCTTTGGGGTAACTTGGTTGTCAGTGCTCTCCCAAACATCAAAGTGGCAGGACTCCTAGCCTGTGGTCAAGTGGGGTGTGAATGATAAGCTCATAGAGTAGAATTCAATACTTTTTTTAAATTGAGCTTCTCAAGAGTTGCATGCTGCACTGCTTTCTTTAGCGTACTCATAAAACGCTCAACAAGTTCACTGGCCTGTGGCCTATAAAGGTGTGAACTTTTGATGCTTTATGGTCAGATGCTCCATAAATTCTTAAAATTATTTACTGTTGAAGGAAGGACCATTGTCAAACTTTACAATGGCTGGTATCCCCTATGTTGCAAAGATGCCATCAAGTTTTTCAGTTGCTTTTTCATGCATCGTGGATGAGAGATCTTCATCCAAGAGACAACGGGAGTATTCATCTACAATCACCATTAGATGATGCCCATTATCAAACGGACCAAGGAAATCAATGGGTATTCTCTCCCAGGCATGTTTAAGAAGTTCTGACATATTCATATAGTATACAGGGTAACTCTGGCGGACAGGCAGTTGCATATGTGACAGGCCTTGAGTTCCTTTTCACCTCTTCTACCTAAGTATGGAAACCAGGCTCGGTCTCAGAGAGCTTTCTTTGTGGCAACAATACCACAGTGTCTTTCGTGAGCCACTTCAATCACTCTTTGTCTCATACTCTCTGGAGTCAGGATCCCTGACCCTCCCAATATAATTCCTTCCTGAATTATGGACAATTAATCTCTGACAATTTTGTACTTTTGATATTCACCATCATTACTGAGAAGTCAGATGTGTTTTTCCCACTACTGATGTGTAATTATATCTTTTAACTTCAACAGGTCAGTATCATGACTTGTGGCAGTGATATTCTGGGCTAACGACACAGCAACTGGTGTACTTTACTTGACAATTATATTGATGTAGGCCTCAGCCGTCTTGGGTGGAGTACTATGACTCTGTATGGGCTCTCTTGAAAAGTAGTCAGCAGGATTCTGATCCTTTCTGGGATGATGCACAATTGTATTGTCCTACTCTTGCAATTTCAATCCCCATTGTTCAATTCGAGGAAGCATCTTGGCTTTTGGATTGCCAAAGTTGGTCAGCAAAGCTGGCTGATCAGTCACCAGCACAAACAGCTTTCCATACAGCAATACATGGAAATGTCCACAAGCCCATACAACAGCCAAACCTTCTTTTTGAGGCTATGAGTAGGCACGTCCTATTTGAGACAAACTTTTGGTATTATAGGCCACAAAATGTCATCTAGCATTTGGGAGTCCACTAAGCTCAGTACAAGTATGGCGCCTAACCCAACGGGGCTAGTGCCAACCACAATCTCTGTATGAAGCTTTGGAATAAAGTATGCCATTTACATACCATTTTCAATGGCTTGTTTGATTCTCTTGAAACTTTCCTCACATTCTTTTGACTATTGAAACAAAATGTTTTCTTTGTCAACTCTCGTATTGGAGCACCAACAGTGGCAAAGTCTTGTATGTATCTTGAATAGTAGCTGGCCATTCCAAGAAAAGAACGCACCATTGAAACATCTTGTAGGGGGTTCAGCATCTGTCTAAGTTTGTACTTTTACAGGATCAGGCGTCGTGGCCCTGTCGGAAAAGATATGGCCAAAGAATTTCATTTTTGTCCTATTGAACTTACACTTGTCTGCATTCAAAGTCAAACGTGCATTACTGAGTAACTGACATACTTGTGTAAGAGCTCTACCGTGCTCCTTCTGTGTAGCTCAGAAAATGTATATATGTCATTGCTATAACTGAATGCATTCTCAACTGGTTCTAAGACAAATCGAATGACGTCTTGAAAAAGTGCTGCAGCCGATGACACAACAAAACTAGGTATCTTATATCTAAACAAAACAGCAAGCGTAGAAAAGGTTATAATGTACCTCCAGCTTTCTTTAAGTTCCAACTGATATCTTTACTCAGTACCCTTAAGGACACAGAGATGAGCAATATGCTTGGTCCTTCTTTTCATGTAGCAGCTCATACCAAATTAGAAAAACATCAACTAAAATCCCCAACAATAAAGAACCCCAGAGCTATGGCTCCCAATGTCCAGCTAGGCAGTCCATTTTCCAGGACATCACAGATCACAGCCATCTTAACCTATTTCTTTGTGTGTTGACTGCCGTCTCTCCCAGGCCTGAAATATAATTGTTCCAGTTTTTGTTCTGCCACTATAAAAAACAAACTAGAAGACAGTAGATCATCTGGTTAATTGATTCTAGTCGACAATGAACAATGCATTGAACTTCAATCAAGAAAGAAGAGTATTTAATATATCTAGAACAATATTACTCTTTCAATAGTAATGAAACTTAAAATATTAATAGCCAAACAACATTACAGATTCCCCAGTGGGATAACAATCACCTCTGTGCCCTCAACTGGGATTAAACTTTCATATGCAAAATCCTGGAAATGTAGTGTTCCCAAGCAGAATTGGGGGGGCTAAGGATTATGCTAATTCAACCACATTTGCTGCAATATAAGGGATAGGCTTAAAATCACATTTCTAAAATGTGGAATCACTTGACTAGTCTGCTGCACTCATAATCTGATCAAGAGTTACACCAGATACAGATACAGTGTTGTCACCATTTTTCACAGAATGTGCACCAAGGGCCAGATGTATCAAAAAAACGATTTGCAGTGCTTAAATAGCGAATTTTAGGAAATCGCTATTGAGAAATGCAAAATGGTATGTTTGATTTTTGCGATTTAGTAATAGCGATTTCTTAAAAATTGCAAATGCTATTACCGAATCGCAAATAGAGAATCCGATCCCATTCGCACCTATAGGCCTGCTGCAAATGTTTTTGCATTTCCCAAATTGCGAATTCCAGTTAGGAATTCGCAAATTAGGTTAAGCAAATCCCAGGGTGCTGGGGGCCTAAGGCCCCCTCTGCTGCACCCCAAAAACAATTTGTACGGACATGTGAAGCACACACATGGCTTAAGGGCATGTGTGCACTACATGTCAATTTTAAAAATGCATTTATAATGCATTTTTAAAATTCGCAAATGTTTACCACTAAACTTTTATTTGTGGTAATTGCATTTCCTTAATGCCCAGTTCACATTTAGGAAATGCTTGATACATTTGCTTTGGAAATCGCAAATAGGAATTCTCTATTTGCGATTTCCAATTTAGAGAATCACAATTTGCGGTTCTCTAAATAGGGTCGCAATTTTAAGGAATCGCTATTTTAGCGATTCCTTAAAATAGCACTGCAAATGCATTTCATACATTGTGAAAGGCATTTTTGCATTCGCAAACGGCCGAATTTAGCAATTTGCACCGTTTGCAAATGCAAAAAAGCTTGATACATCTGGCCCCAAATCTCTTGATTTTTCAAGCCACTCAGAACCATGGAAAGTGGCTTTGTGTGATTTCAAATTGCTGTCTTAAGGCTTGCGTACTCTTGCACCACGTTGTGTGGAACAAGAGCTATGCAAACAGCCTTATAAATAGGCCCCACATTAGACATGGAGCAAATATTTACACTATTTAATCAAACAAAAGAGGTTTTTTTGTACAGCAGAAATGCTGAACTCATATATTTGAAGGTGCACTCATATCAGAATGAAGAAAAAGACGATCACTCAACTTGAGACCTTTTCACGGGTCAAGTACATTACAGTTAGGTCAAGTAGATTATTCAATTTACTCGACCTGCAGGTCTAGTAACGATTTTATGATTTTTCAAGGCCTGCCTATATTTCTGAAATTTTCTGACACTGCACCCTCTTCCTTGGCAAAGAACTGAGGGGTGGATGAGAGTTTGAAAAGAAAAGCTAAGAACTCAAACTTGTATACATATAACCCGAAGGAACTTGGAATGGGGTTAGAAGATTGGAATGGTCAAATAGCTAACTGTAAGAAAATGGGTTATGTGTGGAGGAAGTGGTATCTACCCTAGTATTAAGTCCTCAAAATTGTGTCAAGTCAAACATTCATTTTTATAATCTAAACCTTAATAGCACAGTTTGGAGTTTCTCTTTTTGAAGCTCAAAATCCTAAGAAGTCAAGCCTGAAGCTGTATCAGACAAAGTCCTCTTAGATTGGAATAGCTTTACCACAAGGTCCCTTTGAAGCTCTAGAAGTCCCAATTTTTCATACATTCTGGAGCAGTTCCTCTTAGTTACTTCTAAGACTTCCAGGACATTGGAGATAGTACTTAGAAGCCACAACACACTCAACTGAGGAAACCAGCAAGGTCCAGTGTAAGTGAAGGTATTAGTGCCATTCCAGGAAAAGGCCTCCTGCAGCTTTTGAGTTCCCTGTAGCTACACAGGAGGTCAGCCAATTGAACCTTGAAGTTCAATTCTCAGTTCTGGGAATAAATAGGAACAGGTCCAGCTATTCAGGTCTTCATACAGGTTACAGTCAAAGTCCATTCCTCTTCTATTCTGCCACAGGTCCAGAAAGTGTTTGGAGAAGCTGGGACTGAAGTATTATTTTAGCAAGTGGTTGGGGAGGTGAGTCCTAGACACCGCCTGACCAAACTCTTCTCAAAGGCAGACCTTCTCACTTTTGCAGCACATCCTGTTTGCTTTCTGCAAACTATTCCATAATGCACCACTCTCAGTAAAATTTGACATGGCAGAATGTTTTCATCCCTAGTGGGAGATTTTGACACAGCGATGGCTGTGTCAAATGTAATGAGCAGTTTCTCCCACTCGGTCATTCCAACCCAGATCTCCAATGCCTTTCCTACCTCATGGTTTCATTAGTATCATTGTTTCTTGCTGTCTTTTGACTAGCTCAGACCTTTACATTTTTTTTTGTTTACTCATACATTTAATTATACATCCAATAAAGTACCCAGAAAATCCCATTACTTTGTATAACTTCCACAATAGTTGCTACTAGAAGAGCCTGCAAGCTAAACCCAAGTTTTATCAAATCAAGTTTCATTAAAATTAAACTGCTCGCTTGCAAGCTGTAGCACATATGCAAATTGATATTATTGGATTAGCTACATTATCTTTTATTCATTTTATAAAATATGACATTTAATTGAATTGGCTTCTGCAATTTGCAACCTAGTTGATGCCAATTGGAGACATTTTGCAAACTCTCATTGGTAAATTAAACCTCTTATGCAGGCTATATTCCATTCTGTAAAACGAATATGCTGGATGCTGTCCACTTAGGTAAAGTGAATCCAAACACTCAAGTCTCTGATAATAGATTGCAAAGTCTGCATAAACCTGTAGACCACTGCTAGTCCATCCGTACCCCTTTCAATATTACAAAATACCGCTGCCTACACCTAAATGGTATACACGTCTCTGTTAGCCTACCTTTTCTTAGTTTTAAGAATTAGCATTACAATTTAGGAGGCTTAATCATTTCTATGAAGCCGCCTTGCATGTGGTCCCTTTTGTCTTAAAAGATCGATCCATTATCTCACCAATTGTTTTCTTGTGTACACTTCTTGTTTTGCCTGATACTACATACTGAAGATGTTATACAGCCTGAAAGAAATTTGAGATTAGCTTGATGTTTAGATTTCTTGAGGTCCAAGACCTTTTTTAATTAAATATTTCAGTGCTAATGCCATGTATTGGGTAGCCCACTTCAAAACTAGTTGGCACAGTTTCTCATGGTCAGTAGAGATTGTAGATTATTTTGTCAGTCAATTCCGGCTGGTCTGTCCCCGTCATGCGACTACTGATGCTTTTATTGATTGTACCATAAGGGATGGATCTACTGATCTAGGGTCCATAACTATGATAGAAGCTGCTCCTTCCTGTTGCTACTAACTGTACTTCAGCGCTATCTAACTGCTCCTACAGTTTAAATTAATCTTAAATGTTAGACGCAAAGAGGGGTAAACTAACTGTTTTATAGTAGTCTTTTTGGCTCTAGACAATTCAAGGTTCAAAAGTGTCTTTTAGATAGCTCCCCATCTCAGCAGATCTTTCTACCAAAACACCTGTCTCAGTATCTCTCCTATTAATAATCTGACTTTGTTTTAATGTAACTCTACCTCCACCTCTCTCCTCTTAATGTACCTGCTTTCACATCTGTTTTTCCGACACCATCTTTTTATCATTCCGTCTCTTTTTACTTCACCCCCTTTCGAACACATTTTATTATCACATCTCTTTCCTTCCATGTCTATTTTCTACTCTTCTGCTTCTCTTTCCAATTTACAAAGCGTGGTCCTACCCTCATATTTCATTTCACCACTTATTGTGTATTGCCATTTGTTTGTATCACACCTTCTGGCTCATAACTTTTCTTTCTGTACTTGATTCACTTGTTTCCAGACCCACTCCAGTGCAGATGTACACTATAAATGCTCGACTGGAGGACCTGGCTGAGGATCTGAAGTGCTCCATTTGCCTGGATGTCTTTGAGGATCCTGTCTCCATTGACTGTAGCCACAACTTTTGCCGTGGCTGTATTGAGGCCCATTGGAGTGGCATCTCAGTACAAGGATACCTTTGTCCTGAATGCCGGCAACCCTGTCGAAAAGATCGGGTGATCCCTGACTTCCGGATAAAGAACCTTGTGGAGAAGATTGTGCTTGGTGCTGCAGAAGTGGCTATGGTGAGTTGGGTCATAAATATCAGCCAGTGGTCCTATAAAGTTCAATGACTTCAAATTAATGAGAACATACTGTTGGTAGCCTTTGTGGTTAAGTAATCACAAAGTCACACTTTAATCCTCTCCTTTTTAAATGATGTTTGGGAGTTTAACAATCTTTACATGGGTATGTAAGCAAGACATCTCACATGTCTAGGCAAAGTCCTGAAAGAAACCAGTGAACCTCACTGAATGTGGTATTCATAATAAACTCTTGTAAAATAGACCGGAATCCCAGAAAACCCCTGATTTAGATTTTTCTTCACAGTTTTTGTCTGTTATTATGTTTGATTGACCAAAAAGCTACTCTATTTCTTTTTGGCATCTGTATCGAGGAATTAGTGACCACTTTACAGATTAATGTTTTTGACAGGAGGACGTCTTGTGTGTTTTTCTAATTTCTGTTTTGGCAGTGTGTCTAGATGGCGGGGCTAAGACCATCCTTTATGCTTTGTCCCTCATGCCCATTGAAGATTGTGATTTCTGAAGACCACAATGTTTATGTGTGGTGTTTGTCTTGTGGCAGAGGATCAAAATGCTTGCAGAACGCTCTTGCTAAAGAATTTGAGTCCTAGGCAGGAGACCATGTTGGAGAGGAAGATGTGGAAGTCTGATGAATACATGGGGGCAGCTGCTGACAAGGTGAATGTTGAAGTTGAAGAATACTGACTCAAATGTGAGCCCCCTGCAAAATCCTGCAATAATAGCAAAGGCCGCAATCCCCTACAGGAGTCATTTGCCCACGACAAAACCCTAGTCTCATAACTCGACTTCATCTGTTGTGAAATCTCTAACCATATATTGTATGCTACCTCAGAATTTGATCCTACTATACACACAGGTCCTCCACCTCATATCTGAAGGCAAAGTGATTCCATTGAGATCAAGAATCTTTGGTGCACAAGAGTTAGACACTCTCTGGTTAGATATTATAATACTGGTTGATACTGCTTGCATTATTGTTAAAGGCATCAGAATTAGGAAATGTGGTTCACAGCATGTGAATCCATAACATCCGATTGCAAAACCAGTGCTGCAGTGACATATTATTCAGTTATACCTTTTGTAAATATTTCATATGCTCCATAGGATTATTGTGTGCTTCTGCTATGATGATTTTTACAGAACAGTATGGTAACTGTAGCTGGATGTGAGGCTCTACATAAATTTGGTGAGTAGTAGTAATAGTATTGAAAAAAATTTTTTTTATGAGTTTCCAAACATGAATTTTACTAACAAAGGCCTTCCTTAATCTCTGGGATGAGGTTTCAAAAATTAAAAAGAATGACTTTTGTACGTAGTGCATCAAGTAACACATCTTTGCCGCCCCTAAACACAGTATGTAAATAAGAGGTGCTTTTATTACCCATTGTAATGGTGCTCAATATAATTGACCTTCAAAGGGTGAAAGGCTTACTAGGTCATGCCAGTACTGGAGCTCGTGGCCTGCAAGTCAATGTAGACGTCAGCAGTGAGTGTTAACTCTTGCTGGCTTGACTTTTATACTGAGATTTATAAGAGTGGTCTGGAAATCACATTCTACTATATTAAGGATTTTTGGACAGATTGCAAATTAGATTGGTTTCTGCCCCTAAACCAGCCCAATGCCTTATCTTGTAATGAAATATTGAGAGATTAAAATAGCAACAAGGCTCCAAAGTCAAGTCCTCAGGGAACGTCTGAGCTATACTTTCAACCTGTGATTCCTTATTGATGCCTGAAAATCTTAATGTTCCTAGTTATTCAATTCATTTATAGAATGAAGACCTGCTCCTTGAACTGATAAATCATCTTTGGGGGCCCTGAGACTGCAACCAGCAGTATTAGAAAGCAGCTTTTAAGAATTTAGCTCTCCACCCAGAGCTGCATGGAGAGTTCCAAAGCCATCCACCTGCGTTGGGTACATGCATTTTTATTAGGCTGCTATTGGCTTAGCCTGTTCTATTACAATCCTCCTTGCCACTCTTAAGTGGACATCCTTCTTGGATTGTGAGCAGAAAACATCACTGTTTCCATGGCTTTCCTTTATTGTGTGATCGGTGCCCAGCAGGAAGCTCCACTCAGCAGAGAGATGTCTTATTTTCCGTGGAAGAGAAGTGAAATAATTATTTATCAATAACATCTGGTGTACAGTTAGGAAAAAAGGAATTTATGAGGTCAATCATTCAGTCCTCAGTCTTTTATACTGCATTGGTGGCTGCCACAATGCACTGATGTTAGGGGCTTTTTAGTGATGTGCTGGTGAATAGGACAGAAATGCCCTGGGGATATGGGGCCCAGGGAGGGCTGTGAACAACTAAGGGTCTGATTTAGAACTTGGCAGACGGGTTACTCTGTCTAAATCCCATTATAGTCTATGGTTTTAGATTCTGGCAGATGGGATACCTGTCACCGTTATGATGGAGTAAACCATCTGCCGAGTTCTAAATCAGCCCTAAATTTGTTGCTTGAGTTGTATAGTGTATAACAAGTTACACCCAATTGAGTTTGCATGACGAGGGAGGATCTGGGGTGGTCTTTGACTGAGAGGACAGTAAGGTGGGCTAAAGCTTAGGACAAGGGCCTGCAAAAATGACTGATCACACCTTCCTCTTGCACAGTAAATAGTGCATTAATTACAAAGGTTTTAATGATCGATGTTACCTGCTAAAAAGCACTCCCTATAGTGATCGAACACCACCATTTTATTGTATTGATCAGAGCAGGCAAAGCAGGTTGCCCATACATAAAGAATACATTATATAAGCTATACACAAAAGTCGTACACAATATCTGTATACTAGAGCTATAAAGATGCCTGAACGCTTACAAACTAAAGCCTGACAGAAAAAACAACTGTTCTTATGTGTTGCCCGAAAGCTTCTGCCCCATCCCACTGACCCTGCCCCTTCTCCAAAGTTTCTCTGGATAAGTACCCTGAATGCTGGAGAATGTTTAAACATTTACAGACCGGTAATGCCGTATTCCATAATTACTCATATGGTATTGCAGAAACTGCACCAATAATGGAAGTTGAATGCAGGTGAAGGTGCAAAGAGAATGTACTTCTGAAAGCCTGAAACACGCCGGTATTAGGATCTCAGATGGCAGTGCCACAACTAAAGGTGCTGAGAGTGCACAGGGAAGTAACTTGCAACCTCTTGGTAAAGTAATCAAAGATTTTTCCTGATTGGTCATATAAACCTTTATAAGTTGACATGAAGCTTTGAAAGAGAATCCGCTTCAATAATACATTTCAAACTTGTGAAGCCAGTGTGGCCCCACAATGAGGACCAGGAGTGATGACAGTAGCTAAAAGGATTTATGTTAGGTTATTATCAGTCCAGCAGATATAAATGACAGAAATATATTCAAAAGATACAACCAATACAGCTGACAAGCTGAAATATCTCAATAAATTCAGTATCAGCAGAATAAGGTACAGAACAGTAACAACCACTGTGTTGGACCTGGCCCTTTTTGCAGGGTCATCCCCAAACATTTTGCCTCCTTCCTCCTATTTTTCCTGACCTGTTTTTGTTGGCTTTTGAACTCTGAGCACTTTACCACTGCTAACCAGTGCTAAAGTGCATATGCTCTCTGTGTAAATTGTACTGTTAATTGGTTTGTCCATGATTGGCATATTTGATTTACTAGTAAGTCCCTAGTAAAGTGCACTAGAGGTGCCAGGGCCTTGTAAATCAAAAGCTACAAGCGGGCCTGCAGCACTGATTGTGCCACCCACATAAGTAGCCCTGTAATCATGTCTCAGACCTGCCACTGCGGTGTCTGTGTGTGCAGTTTTAAACTGTAAATTCGACTTGGCAAGTGTTGCCACTTGCCAGGCCTAACCCTTCCCTTTTCCTACATGTAAGACACCCCCAAGGTAGGCCCTAGGTAGCCCCAGTGGCAGGGTGCAGTGTATGGTTAAGGTAGGACATATATTATTGTGTTTTATATGTCCTGAAAGTGAAATACTGCCAATCTCTCATAGGTTAACCTGGGGGCTGCCTTTAAACATTATTAAATCGTAGCTTCCCTTTGGGAGCAGATAGACATGTGGAGTTTGGGACCTCTGAACTCACAATTTAAAAATACAACTTTTAGTAAAGTTGATTTTAAGGTTGTGTGTTTGAAAATGCCACTTTTGGAAAGTGGGCATTTTCTTGCTTGAACCATTTTTGTGACTGCCTGTTTGGGGATTCCCTGTCTGGGTTAGTTTGACAGTTGGGATGTTTGCACCTCTCTCCAGACAGTGACACAAAGGGGGCTGGGGTGTAGCCTGTATATTCTGGTGAGCCATCTGTGCTAGGAAGGAGAGGAGGAGTGGTCACTCACACCTGAAAGGGCTGTGCATGCCCTCACACAATGCAGACTCCAACCCCCTGGTGTGTGTCTGAGGCCTTGCCTAGGTAAGGCAGAATTTCACAAACAAGTTAGACGTTTCCTTTGAAGTAAGCCTACTTCAAAGGCCAAAATGGGTATAAGAAGAGCACCCAAACCCACAGACTTTAGACACTTCTTGGAGTAGACACTCTAACTCACAGACACTTCTTGACTAGAAACCTGCTGGTGAAGAATCCCTGAACCAGACCTGCCAAGAGGGACTGCCTTGCTGCCCAAAGGACTCACTGGGACTGCTTTTCTGACAAGGACTGCTGCCTTGCTGTTGCCCTGCTGCCTTGCTGCTCCCTGGCTGTGCTGAGAAGTGCTCTCTCTAGGGCTTGGATAGAGCTTGCCTCCTGTTCCTTGAAGTCTCAGGACCAAAAAGACCTCACTCCTGCAACTGGACTCCTTGTGCGGCGAAAATCCGACGCACAGCCTGCTAAAAGCAACGTACAGCCTGATCCCACGGTGAGAAATTCATCACACGCCGAACCGGAACGACACAGCGCGACTTCGCAAGGAGAAGATCGACGCAGCGCTTGCTTTGCAACCGGAACTTCGATGCACGGCCCACCGGATCGACATGCAGCCGACTTGGGACAACGCAGCCTGACTTCCAGAGAGGACTCGACGCAGCTCCTGCTGTGCGGGAGAAACTTCCACTCAACGCCCACTGAAATGACGCAGCGCTTGTGACTTCGCTCCGCAAGCCCAGGATTCCACGCACAGTCCCCGGGACGCCAAAAGCCCCCGCAACCTGAAGAGGAACCAAGTCCGCACACCGGAAATCGGCGCAAACCCTTCCCCGCGTGGAAAATAATGACGCAAGTCGGTGTGCGAAGGGGAGAAACCAACGCATACCTCCCCGTTTTCCACGCATCTCCTCCTGTGCGGTCCCTTGCGAGGATTTTGAACCAGGTACTTTGTGATTGCAAGAGACCTTTATTAATTTAAGAGACATTTATTTGTTTTGCAAAGACTTAAGACACTTTCAATCACTTTTATAGTGACATCTCAACATCTACTTATTGCATTTTTAATCGTTTTGACCTGCATCTTATCAGATAAATATTATATATTTTTCTAAACACTGTGTGGTGTATTTTTGTGGTGCTTTATGGTGGTATTGTATGATTTATTGCACAAATACCTTACACATTGCCTTCTAAGTTAAGCCTGGCTGCTCAGTGCCAAGCTACCAGATGGTGGGCACAGGATAATTTGGATTGTGTGTGACTTACCCTGACTAGAGCGAGGGTTCTTGCTTGGACAGGGGGTAACTTGACTGCCAACCAAAGACCCCATTTCTAACACACTGCAATACAGAAACTGAGAATTGGAAATGGGTGTTCCATAAAGGAACTCCGGTTCTCTCTCCTAAACATAAAATAATTCTAAGGTCATCTAATCATAGCTCTAATTAAGGAATTGGCATGGTTTTGGAAAGGGTCTCAGTAAATTCAGGAAATGTGAGAAATGCAAGAAGGTGTCAGCATAGCGAAGACTTCAGTCATCAAGAAAAGAGAATAAGTGATTAGCTTAAAGCTTCTCACCTGTAAGAATAAAGGGAAACAGAGAGGTCTGAACCTCTCGAAGTCTAAAGGAATCTTCAAAAAGGAATCTGCTTCAACTACTAACTGTGTGAACACTAGTTAAAATGACAGATGCTTCAGCAACATTTGTATATTATCCCATACCACTAGGAACTAATCATTTCACTTCTCATGATGTGCATTTGCACTATCACTTAAGTTTCCCATCTCACTGAAATTTAGACAGCTACTGCAACCTTGAGCATCTCTTGTTCCTGGTCCACGATGAATATAAGGTTTCATCTGCATGTTAGGTCTCCACACTACTTGGCAAGATTTTTCTTTTCAAGCCTTACTATCTGTAAACTAAAGCATACAACAATATGCCTTTCTCTAGGTAATAAAATCATGAGAACGCTCCTGCAAAGAAAGAACATGCTGACCAAGCAGAATACATTTCAAAATCTTTAACTAAACATTTAATGTGCATTTTAAGTACATGGTTATACATACACGTGTGTTACTTTAGAAATAAATACAGACAAATAAAAGAATATGTTTACTTATGCAAATATAATTTGAAGTGCAAATGTAAATCGTGAATAATGAATACATGTAAGCATTTTAAATTAACATTAGTGCACAACTATATAAATCTTCAGTTTCTTCAGTGGTTACGTTTCATTAATGTGTTTAAATGTTTCACAAATGTTAATGTGATTAAGGCGCACAGTGAATATAAACCCACATATAAATTCGTAACTGCAATGGTGATGTGCAAAGGATGGACTCTAAAATCAATCAATCAACCATTTGTGTAGCGCGCTACTCACCCGCTAGGGTCTCAAGGCGCTGATGGGGGGGGGGAGAAGGAATGCTACTGCTCGAATAACCAGGTCTTGAGGCGTTTCCTGAAGGTCAGGAGGTCCTGGGTCTGTCGTAGGTGGGCCGGGAGGGGGTTCCAGGTCTTGGCTGTGAGGTGGGAGAAGGATCTGCCGCCGGCTGTAATTCGATAGGGACGAGGGCAAGGTTGGTGGAGTGGAGTTGGCGGGTGGGAGTGTGGAAGGTGAGTCGCTCATTGAGGTAGGCAGGGCCTGCCTTGTGGAGAGCTATGTGGGTGTGGATGAGGAGTTTGAAGGTGATCCTCTTGGTGACGGGAAGCCAGTGTAGGTCTCTGAGGTGGGCTGAGATGTGGTTGCAGCGTGGGATGTTGAGGATGAGGCGTGCAAAGGCGTTCTGTGTACGTTGTAGTTTCTTCTGGAGCTTGGCCATTCTTCCCACGTAGAGCACGTTGCCGTAGTCCAGTCTGCTGCTGATGAGGGCGTGGGTGACCGTCCTACTGGTTTCAGTGGGGATCCATCTGAAGATCTTGTGAAGCATGTGGAGGGTGTTGAAGCAGGAAGATGAGACATCGTTGACTTGCTGGGTCATGGTGAGCGATGAGTCTAGGATGAAAGCTAGATTGCGCACGTGGGTGTTGGTGCGGTTCCTTGAGTGGCTGGCCACTAGGAGTCATCCCATGTGGAGCGGTTGGAGCCGAGGATGAGGATCTCTGTCTTGTCTGAGTTAAGTTTGAGGTGGCTCTTCTCCATCCAGTTGGTGATGGCATGCAGTCCGTTATGGGGGTTGGTTTTGGCGGTGGCGGGTCCTTGGTGAGTGAGAGGATCAGCTGGGTGTCGTCAGCGTAGGAGACAATGTTGAGGTTGAGGGATCGGAGGATGTTGGCGAGCAGTGCAATGTAGATGTTAAAAAGGGTTGGACTGAGAGAAGATCCTTGGGGAACGCAGCAGATGGTCTTGGTGGCTTCCGACAAGAAGGGAGGGAGGTGGACTCTCTGAGTTCTGTTGGAGAGGAAGGATGTGATCCAGTCCAGGGCCTTGTGGCGGATCCTGGTGTCGTAGAGGCGAGTGTAGAGGGTGTGGTGACAGACGGTGTCAAAGGCAGCCGAGAGGCCCAGGAGGATGAGGGCCACAGTTTTGCCTTTGTCGAGCATGGTCCTGATGTCGTCGGTTGCGGCGATGAGGGCAGTCTCGGTGCTGTAGTTCCTACGGAATCCAGATTGGGAGATGTCCAGTGTGTTGTTGTCCTCCAGGGAGCGGGTCTGTTGGCCGTTGACGATCTTCTTGATGACCTTCGCCGGGAAGGGAAGGAGGGAGATGGGCTGGTAATTCTTGAGGTCTCCGGGGTCCGCTTTAGGTTTCTTTAGCAGGGCGTTGACTTCGGTGTGCTTCCAACTCTCCGGGAAGTTCGCGGTCTCGAAGGAGCTATTGATGATCATAGGGAGTTACAATAGATAACCTGTTGTGTCACTGCCTTCAAGTTCCACTCTTTGCGTTTTTACTGATTCCCAGAGTCTTAATGAAGGTCAAGAGGGTGAAAGCTCTGGTGAAAATGGTTGTTCCCTTTTAGCTGGCTCCTCTTGGTTTCCACTTCTTTCGACAGATGGGGATGAGTCTGGAGTGGGTGGATCTTGTTTCTTTTTCTCCTCATCTGAAACCTTCCCTCAGTCAGTTAGTCATGAGTGAACTTCTGTTGATTGTTTGGAATTTCAGAGGCTAGGTCTTAAGAAAAAGGCTTTTTTCAGGAGTCTAGCCTTTGCTGTTCAGAATGCTAGAAGAGGTTCCATTCTCATCAGTGTGAGTCTTTTAGAAAATGGAGTGCTTCCAGAAACTTAGCCCCCGTTTCTTGTGAGGGGGTAAATCTTGTTTCTTCCCTTCAACGGGTTTTTAGTCTACATTTAGCTTGTTTCACCTTAAGGATTCAGGGCTACTACAAAGGCTTTTAGAGAATCTCGGTGGTGAGGTAGGTTCCCTGGAAACCCATGCTTTAGACTTCTGAAGATTTATTCTTCTTCTAGACCTGCAGTAACAAAGCCGGTTCTAGTTTGGGGTCTTCATTTAATCTTCTTTGCAGACACCATCCATTTAGGACTCTGGAGTCTATTACTTTTCAGTTTTTGACAATGTCAATTTTTGGTTGCCATATTTTCGACACATGGACCGTGGGAATTGGGAAACTCTTTAATGCAGGCCACTTTATTGAAGGATTTTCTAGATACAATTGTTGCCGGATGAGTGTTTCTTTCAGGCCTGAAGTACTATCTTCGTTTCATAAGGATCAGGAGACGATTCTGCCTCAGTTTGTACATAATCCTCTGTCAGCAGATCAGGAATCTGTCATTCCTAAGATGTTAGCAATACCAATGTATATGAGTCGAGCATCTTCTTTCATAAGGGTAGAGTCTTTGTTGTGAATTTTGCCTCTTTCAGAAAGAGTATGAAACCATCGCTCCAATCTCTGTGCAGATGGGCAAGATCCACAGTTGATTTGGTTACAAATAGAAGTGTTAACCTTGTCTTGGGGGAGTATAAGAGAAGTCAGGGTAAGGAAGGTCTGCTTCCTGGGCAGAGGGTTGGGTGGAAGGAACACATGAATAAATTTCACTAGATCAGCATTTAAGTGTCTCTATTTTGTATGTGGGGTATTGGTCATTGTGAGGGTGCGGATTACCCATATAGCTTCATTGTATAATGATTAATGAGAACGCAAACATGGAGGTAATCTTTTACTTACTAGTAAACCCATTACTTAAAGTTTTTTAATCCTTCGCGTTGTTATTAAACTCCTGCTCAACCTCTTGATTTAGGAGGGTCATCAGTGGGCCTGGTGTATTTTAGCTTGGCCCAGTAAGGAAGAGGTGTAAGTGGATGGAACCTTTATACGGGAAGGGTATCTGCCGCCTTTCGTAAGAGTGAAATTGGGACTAGAATGTAAGATCAATATACAATTGTGTAATGACTGTAACGAGGAAGACAAATATCTTGTAATGGAATTATTGATAAGTATTTCAAATACTTAAATATATGTGGTATTTAACTGCAGGGCTCTGTGATGCTCAGTGTTTTGGGTGTGGCCCCAATCTGCCATGATGACCTTAGCCCGAATTCTGCCTACTTGACCCCTCGAATCCCGGGCATGCCCCCAGGCTGCGTTGTGTTCATTGAGGGTGGGGTCGGGGCTTGTAGGGCTCTCCTGCGTTCATGTAGTTTGGGGTGCACCTTCAGTCCAGGTGGGGGGAGCAGGTGAAAGAAGGACTGAGCGAGTGCCACAGCCACTATCACAGGCCTCTCAGCCTCCGCGTGGCCTTGCGTGGGGCTCATGGGCTGCATGTAGCAAGCCCCACATACCTGGACACACAGGGTTGAGTAACAGACTATAGCGTCATAACAGAGTGCTAGGTTGGTTTTGCTTGTCCTGATTGTGGAGAGGTGGCCGTCGGGCCTGTAATAAGGAGACCGCAGCAGCTGTGGGCAAGAGCCCGGCACATCATTTGGTGCCCTCCCTGCTAGTGGCTACTTGAGGTCAGCTGCACTCTGCAGTTTGCATGTGTGTAGATTTGGTGTCCTGAGTTCTCATTTTAAACATGCCTATATGTCACTGCATCCTGGCATCTTGCCCCCGTATCACTCACGCATCACTCTTCTGCTCGCTGGGATAGGTTGCACTTTATAACTACACCCAAAAATAGAAATGAATACAATCTCTCCACCTGCTCTCTGTCCACCGTTCCTTCCTCTTCATCTCCCTCTCTTGCTACTTCTTCTCCCTCCTTCTCTAAAACTCTTCCCCTCTCTCCATTTATGATCATTCATTAGCTTTGATCCCCCTTCTATTCATGCCTCCCTTTGCCCCGTAAACCTCTCTGCGGAATTCTGTCTCCTCTGCCTCTGTCTTCCTGATGAGAGCTTTGGCTGTATGAACAGTTCAATAAAGGGACATGTTTGGAAGGGGCACGTCAGCGAGTAAACACAATGAGCAGGGCCAGTGGAGTGATGCGATTTTCGCGTAGTTAAGAATTTGCTGCATTATCCATCATCTGCTCCATATTATCCATATTTTAACAAAAAAATATTTCTAGCTCAGACAAGTTAAATGTTACTAAAAAGGTACCAACCGGTTTTGCTGCGGAGTAGAAGGCCCTTTACAAAGGGTTACTGGTCAACTTTCTGTTGCATATTCCTGTGTGTGGGTGTCACACTGGTATTAATGAAGTGAAACCTTTACCCACATATTTTTAAGAATTGTAAAAATGACACCATGACGAGTTAATACTATCACATAATGTGCTTCATAATTTGGCTTTTTTTGCCGCAAAATTCAATAAACCCTGAGGCATAATTTGTTCCTCCCCTGCCGCAAAATTCCAGTTGCCCTGACTGTAAGTCATATTAGAATTATGGTGCCACTGGCTGCACTGAGATACATTTTGCCAGAGTTGTAGATGTGCTCTAGTCAACAGCCCTGGTCGGTGGTACTTTGTGTTGGTTTTGTATGTGCAAATAATCTGTTGGGGGAAGTTGCTTCGTAAATTAGTAATAAGAACCAGTATTTTAAGAGTAGGGTAAGATAATACCTAAAGGAAACACGAAACACAAAAAGAGAGTATTGGGAGTGTTGCTATCCCACACCACCTCCCAAGAGAAATCTATATAGCCACTAAGGGTGTGGGGTAGTTGGGGTTGAGGGTGGAGTTGGACCAGTGTTCCCTCAATTGGCGGTATTGATTAGGACGCGTTTCTGTAAGAGAGGGGGAAAGCATGTGTGGAGAGTGTCTCAGGAGCGACAGGCTGTGTTGTGATAAGAGGGGAGGGGGTAAGTTCCCTTACGGACTAGGTGGTCTCACACACATGATAGTGTCTTGCTTCATCATTTGACCACCTAGCCCCACCCAAGTAAGATGGTACTACTTGGGCGGACTCAACCTCTTAGTTAAAAGAACAAGAGGGAGTGCTGAAATTAAACTGGCTGGATAAATTACAGGGATCCAGATAAGGTGGAAATAAAATTACCATACATGTCACCAATTGCTATCACTGGTCCAACTCCACCCACAACCCCAACTATAGATACCTAGAGGGAAACCAGCCTGTATCGTTTACCTGTCTCAGCAGGAGATCTAGGTATCTCCAGCCCTTCTGAGTGCATGCTCATAACACCACAAGGACGTTTCTGTCTGGGACAAGTGCTGGCCTTCTTTCAAGAGCAGACCTTGGACTGGGGGTCAGGCACAAACCTACAGCACCTTTTCACCCAGAAGAGATGCTGAACCCAGAAGAGATGCTGAATCTAGAAGAGATGCAACTATTCAGCACCACTTTATCAGGGGAGATGCAGAGTTTAAGGACATATCATAACAAGCGTTACCTAAAAAAAAGATGCTACATATTAGGGTATTGGAAATTTGCGTAGTATGCCTTTGTGTAATTATACGAAATTCCAGGGAATTTATGCAAATCTGTCATTAGTGCTATATTTTTCTGAGAAATGCCTCCTTACATCTAAAAATAGCATGAAAAGCACTATTGTTGCAAGTAACAGATGCTACTTTCTGGTTGGTTGTGTTGTTCCTGCTCTCCCGTGCCACAATTTTGCTGTGAATGGCATCTTAATTACACAACGTGGCAGAATTTCAGGAATTTCACATAAGAGTAATTCAAAATTCATCAAATTCCTGGAATTATTTCTGTGGGATTTAAACTGTCATAGAATCCCACTATTTATCAAGGTGTTGTCTATTGTACTGATATTTGTAGCCAGTGTTTTGTTATCTCTTAGAAGGAAAGCAACTCTGCATAGAAGCGCTGATGCTGCCCTGTTTTACGCACAGCACCCCTGTGGACAAGTTCCACTACTCCAAGTTCAAGAAGGGTGTTCCCAGCAGATACACGCTGGTACAGTTTCTTAGCATCCCTCTGGGAAGAGCCTCTGCTTTCCCATTCTAGGGCTAGAGTCCAGCAGAGATGTGTCCATACTCTCTCATGGAAAGTGCCTTTCCGTACTAAGAAAAGCCTGTAATGTCCCGGATGCTGGGAATGTTCCCCTAAAGCACCAGTACTAAAGGGAAGGGTCTGGATAACCCCAATGAATGTACTGCAGCCCTGCTAACCAATACCGTGCTGTCTGATTGCAGGAAAGCAGCTCTGCTGAGGTTCCTGTGCTGCCCAATAAAATGAGGCGAGCCAGAATAAGAACTAATACCTGATTAGTGACCTCAGTCAGACGGGGAGGTGATGTCCCTTGCATGCGCTACTGGTTTGCTGGGAGGCTGCTGTGTTGCTCGGTTGAATTACTGCCGCCGTTCTTAGAAGTAGAGGCCTACAGCAGCCAAATAGAGATTATTGTAAAGTAGAAGTGCAGATCCCTGCAGGCACTAACCCACCAAGCTATATTTCACAAAAAGTCAGCGTCTCGTGAAAGCTGTAGGACTGGAGCAGTGACAATCAAATCTAAAGCATACCAGATATGTCATTGACTGTTCCAAAATGTATCCGATATAGAAAGATCGTTGTCTGCGGTTTTTGCAATGGGCCATTTCCTCTGAAAGTCCAGTATAGATTGGACAGTGTCACTGACCACTCAAGAGTGAGATCGGTGATGAAAGATGCTAGATTGAGCCCTTATGATATGATGCCCCACACATCAGTGCAAGCATTTGACTCAGCACAGTAGTTTGTATCATGGGCAGATCTGAAAGGCAAGAGGGGAGTTCGGTCAATGCCCGTTCAGTGCTGAAGCTCTTAGTACAGAAACTATGCTGAGAGGCACCGATCTTTCTGTGAGAAAGTAGCCTATTTCTAGCCTTGTTACCCCCACTTTTGGCCTGTTTGTGAGTATATGTCAGGGTGTTTTCACTGTCTCACTGGGATCCTGCTAGCCAGGGCCCAGTGCTCATAGTGAAAACCCTATGTTGTCAGTATGTTTGTTATGTGTCACTGGGACCCTGCTAGCCAGGACCCCAGTGCTCATAAGTTTGTGGCCTATATGTGTTCCCTGAGTGATGCCTAACTGTCTCACTGAGGCTCTGCTAACCAGAACCTCAGTGGTTATGCTCTCTCTGCTTTTCAAATTTATCACTAACAGGCTAGTGACTAAATTTACCAATTCACATTGGCATATTGGTACACCCTTATAATTCCCTAGTATATGGTACTGAGGTACCCAGGGTATTGGGGTTCTGGGAGATCCCTATGGGCTGCAGCCTTTCTTTTGCCACCCATAGGGAGCTCTGACAATTCTTACACAGGCCTGCCTCTGCAGCCTGAGTGAAATAACGTCCACGTTATTTCACAGCCATTTACCACTGCACTTAAGTAACTCATAAGTCACCTATATGTCTAACCTTCACCTGGTGAAGGTTAGGTGCAAAGTTACTTAGTGTGTGGGCACCCTGGCACTAGCCAAGGTGCCCCCACATCGTTCAGGGCAAATTCCACGGACTTTGTGAGTGCGGGGACACCATTACACGCGTGCACTGTACATAAGTCACTACCTATGTACAGCTTCACAATGGTAACTCCGAACATGGCCATGTAACATGTCTAAGATCATGGAATTGTCACCCCAATGCCATTGGGGGGATAATTCCATGATCCCCCGGGTCTCTAGCATAGTACCCGGGTACTGCCAAACTGCCTTTCCGGGGTCTCTACTGCAGCTGCTGCCAACCCCTCAGACAGGTTTCTGCCCTCCTGGGGTCCAGGCAGCCCTGGCCCAGGAAGGCAGAACAAAGGATTTCCTCTGAGAGAGGGTGTAACACCCTCTCCCTTTGGAAATAGGTGTGAAGGCTGGGGAGGAGTAGCCTCATCCAGCCTCTGGAAATGCTTTGATGGGCACAGATGGTGCCCATCTCTGCATAAGCCAGTCTACACCGGTTCAGGGATCCCCCAGCCCTGCTCTGGCACGAAACTGGAGAAAGGAAAGGGGAGTGACCACTCCCCTGACCTGCACCTCCCAGGGGAGGTGCCCAGAGCTCCTCCAGTGTGTCCCAGACCTCTGCCATCTTGGAAACAGAGGTGTCTGTGGCACACTGAACTGCTCTGAGTGGCCAGTGCCAGCAGGTGACGTCAGAGGCTCCTTCTGATAGGCTCTTACCTCTCTTGGTAGCCAATCCTCATTCCTAGGTAGCCAAACCTCCTTTTCTGGCTATTTAGGGTCTCTGCTTTGGGGATCTCCCCAGATAACGAATGCAAGAGCTCATCAGAGTTCCTCTGCATCTCCCTCTTCACCTTCTGCCAAAGGATCGACCGCTGACTGCTCAGGACGCCTGCAAAACTGCAACAAAGTAGCAAGACGACTACTAGCAACCTTGTATCGCTTCATCCTGCCGGCTTTCTGGACTGTTTCCAGGTGGTGTATGCTCTGGGGGTAGCCTGCCTCCTCTCTGCACCAGGAGCTCTGAAGAAATCTCTCGTGGGTCAACGGAATCTTCCCCCTGCACCCGCAGGCACCAAAAGACTGCATCACTGGTCCTCTGGGTCCCCTCTCAGCATGACGAGCGTAGTACCTGGAACTCAGCAACTCTGTCCAAGTGACTCTTCAGTCCAAGTTTGGTGGAGGTAAGTCCTTGCCTCCCCACGCTAGACTGCATTGCTGGGTACCGCGTGATTTGCAGCTGCTCCGGCTCCTGTGCACTCTTCCGGGATTTCCTTTGTGCACAGCCAAGCCTGGGTCCCCGACACTCTAACCTGCAGTGCACAACCTTTTGAGTTGTCCTCTAGCATCGTGGGACTCCCTTTTGTGACTTCGCGTGGACTTCGGTTCACTCTTCTTACAGGTGCCTGTTCAGGTACTTCTGCGCTGCGGGTGCTGCCTGCTTCTGTGAGGGCTCCCTGAGTTGCTGGGCGCCCCCTCTGTCTCCTCCTCCAAGTGGCGACATCCTGGTCACTCCTGGGCCACAGCAGCACCCAAAAACCTCTACCGCGACCCTTGCAGCTAGCAAGGCCTGTTTGCGGTCTTTCTGCATGGGAACACCTCTGCAAGCTTCATCGCGACGTGTGACATCCATCCTCCAAAGGGGAAGTTCCTAGTCCTCTTCTTTTTGCAGAACTCCAAGCTTCTTCCATCCGGTGGCAGCTTCCTTGCACCCTCAGCTGGCATTTCCTGGGCTCCTGCCCACTCTCTACACTGTCGCGACTATTGGACTTGGTCCCCTTGTTTTGCAGGTACTCAGGTCCGGAAATCCACTGTTGCATTGCTGATGTTTGTTCTTCCTGCAGAATCCCCCTATCACGACTTCTGTGCTCTCTGGGGGTAGTAGGTGCACTTTACACCTACCTTTCAGGGTCTTGGGGTGGGCTATTTTTCTAACCCTCACTGTTTTCTTACAGTCCCAGCGACCCTCTACAAGCTCACATAGGTTTGGGGTCCATTCGTGGTTCGCATTCCACTTTTGGAGTATATGGTTTGTGTTGCCCCTATACCTATGTGCTCCTATTGCAATCTATTGTAACTGTACACTGCTTGCATTACTTTTCTTGCTATTACCTGCATAATTTTGGTTTGTGTACATATATCTTGTGTATATAACTTCTCCTCATACTGAGGGTACTCACTGAGATACTTTTGGCATATTGTCATAAAAATAAAGTACCTTTATTTTTAGTATATCTGTGTATTGTGTTTTCTTATGATATTGTGCATATGACACCAGTGGTATAGTTGGAGCTTTACATGTCTCCTAGTTCAGCCTAAGCTGCTCTGCTATAGCTACCCTCTATCAGCCTAAGCTGCTAGAAACACCTCTTCTACACTAATAAGGGATAACTGGACTTGGCACAGGGTGTAAGTACACCTTGGTACCCACTACAAGCCAGGCCAGCCTCCTACACTTTCCCACCAAGTCCCTCATTCTGAGTGGTTCGGTTTTGGCCCATGGTCAGACAGCCCCAGAGAATAATGATTCCACACAGTACTTCTTTTCCCCGATGCAGGTTTACCTCTGCATTTCCAGTTTACCTGCTTGGGAAGAGAGCTAACCTGTGACTTCTGAGTTTGTGCACCGGATTATTGTTGATTTTCCCTCTTTCCCAAAAAAATGTCCTTGCAAATTCAACAAGGTCTTTAATGATGCGATTTGCACATAGAAAATAATTCTCAGATGTGTGGTTATTTTGCAAAAATTGTGAATCCAAAGCAGGTACAAATAGACGTTTGCACACTATTTGGAGTGATTGTCCCACTCAGAATGAGAGCCGACCTTTGTAACGACCTTGCTTGTGTGGCGCTGCCGTTCTGCTCCTGCAGTAGAGGTTTAGCTGATCTATTTCTCTGTAATCTTGGGATCTGGAGCAGTGTGCCTCTCACTGCAAAGCACTCCAGTACCTCTTCAGGATAGTAAGTGCTATATAAATACATTTCACAGTTAGTCTTCTGAGATTTGGTGGTACTGTCCCGTCAAACAAGTATGGCGCCCATAATAAAACATGGCGGTGCCATGCCCTTGGATACACCTCATTATCTGCTATGCTCTGTTGTGTCTTTAGAAGTTTAACCAAGAACAGTGCTCGGAAGTAACTGTCCCTGTTCGGAGGTACTGGCACTGTCCTCTTCCGAGTGCCGAGTAATATAAATCCTCAGTTATATAAAAAGGGCAAATAAACTGCTTGACAGAGAGACTTATGCACTCGCCAAGGTTCAGAGTGATTGGTCAAACGGGAAGTGACTTCAGTCCAACTGGTCTCCCTAACCACTGTAACACACTAGTGTTCTGTGCTAATAAACACACACATACGCCCTCTCACACGCTTTATTATAGTCGATTCTGTCATTGTTTGTTGTTCTAACCCTGTATTTATCAGCCTTCTGTTTCTTTCATCACGTGTGATCCCAGCTGGGCTTTGAGGAACAAATGAGAAATGCAGAAGTGAAAATTAGTCACTCAGAAAGCGGAACGGGCCAGTTCAAGAGTGACCTGGCAAGGATGCCATTGGACCTAACGCAAGCAAGAAAATCCCTCTCCCACACCTTTTTTCACAACTATGCAGCGTTTATTGAGTTATTATAATTTTTATTGATATTCTCATTTTGACATCAAGTGTTTTTATTGAATTGTGCTTCCTGAATTTGGCAGCACTATCTTTTGTGTGGTGGAAGTACGCCACCAAAGATCAGGTATGTCCTGGAGAAATGACGGAGGCCTAGCACCGGGCCACTGGGGGTACCAGACGGTGAACACACATGGCTGCCTAGGAAGGGCAGGCATGGCTCAGTCATTAACATTACCCTGTGTGTTTGATGTCTTTCTGAAGCAAAAATATTCTAAGTGGAGGGAAGGTGCGGATGCAGGTTGTTGAGTTTTGTGTCCTCAAATTGCCCCCGTGAAGTAAACTTAAAGATGTGAAGACACTCCACAGAAGAAGGTGATTTTTGACTGTTAATGAATGATGCTCAGTGCTTAATTTGCGCTTGTGGTACCGGTGCTTAGCACTTTTTTCTCGGGGCTACACAAGATATCAGCTTGCTAAATTCACACGGCCTCCCGGTGAAGAGTTGATTTTGCACAGTGTTGTAAAACATTGGACACCGCTTGAGGCCTGCCTCATGAGGCACGCGCACTCACCGCCAGAAACTGCCTGGGTGAGGTTCCTGCTGTGTCAGCTTAACAGGTGGGTCCATCAATCACGGTAGTGTAAGCGCGGGCTACCATTGAACACTTGAAAAAGGGGATACCCCTCCCCGTCCCTCCTTGGCATTTATTCGTCGTGTATTCTCCGAGTCGACACAATGAAGACCAGTGAGCGCCCTGGTTGTCACCCGCGTCCTGCCCCAGTGTACTGCGCAGCTGCAGAGCTAGTCATTGACAAACTAAGAAAGCACAGAGAGTCGCACAGCGGCTGCAGACCTGCCTTTAATTAAAAGGCATTAAGTAGTAAAAGTAAGTCATGATTTCATGTATTTCTTTTTCGTAACATGCCTTTACATGCGCAAGTAGTGTGAACTTCGACTTAAGCAAGTATGTCTTGTATAATGGTTGAGGTACGTTCCCGGAAAAGTGCGACCTCTTATTTCTTGTGCTTGTTTTTTGTTAAAGTAGTGTAGGTCGTCATAGGGTTTGTTTGGGACTGCAAATTCCAGTCCAGATGACGTGCTGCACAATCCTGACTGCTGAGTGATAGTAATGTGTCTGCATGTTGTTAATAGAGCAGCCAGGTTTCCAGCTGCCTGCCCTCTTTCATTTCTTGATCTGCACCCTTACTGTATTTTGCAAAGCGATGCCACTATACACCACAACCTACGAACACACAAGCAGCCTGTGAACACTCCCGAACAGGAACAACAACAACCACCCCCCACCACAGTTGGCTTTCAAATAATATTTTTAACATTTCTTTCTGATATTTGTAAACATTTTAGTATTTGAAGAAATGCCATATGGTTGTTGCTTCTAGAGCGCGCTTACTGTTTTACACCATTACCCCTTCTCTGGTCAATTTTTTGTTTCCCTCTTGGGCTGTTTCGTGTTTCGCACTAGCTTGTAAAGAAGTGCTCATCAATTTATGGACACGTTGTGGGGGACACAACATTTGCTGTCCTTCAGTTTGATAGGGCATGGCTTCTCATGGGACTCCACCCCTTTTAAGACAGGGTTTACATAAGTTACAAACCTTCAGTTTGTGAAGCTCTGCCTGCAGGATGCCCTTCTCTGTGTCTACACACTTATCATGTGCTCTTGTGGCATGGCTTTTGAGTAGTACTGTTTTTATGGAGCTTTGGCCTGTCAAAACCAGGGTTCGAGTCTGTTGTGGTTTGTTTCGTATAATGCAAACCTAAAACTTGTATTTATTAAAGAGGTAATTCAGTGTTTTACCTTCCAGCCTACATCTATATTGCACATTCGTTTATACAGGAAATAATAAGTTCTTGTTTGCATATATTTATTAACATGCCTAAAGAAAGAAATGTGCGACCTATTGCCTTTGTCAATGCCCGTTGGGGTGGTGACTAGATTGCAGTGGGAGTGGTGAATGGGAGGGTGGATTGGGGTGTCTGCTGCAGTGCGGAGGGAGGCCCCAAAGATAGTCGCGAAGCGGGTGTAAGTGCATATGAGGTACATATGCCAGAGGCTTTCATAACTTGACATATATAATAAGTCAACCAAATAGAAGACTGCACAGCTGGGTATTTCTGACTCGGGTATGTGCAGTTTGCAGACCTCCATTATATGCTCTAATGCTTAGGTAATCTGCACATCTGAAAAGTGTGATTTTCAGATACCACAGCATTATATACTGTGCATATACAAAGGGTCGGCTTTGTACACTATAGGAATATCTGTAACATTGCATTTTACATGAGCCTATGATTTATGCATATTTTGGAGATTTGATATATGCATGTAATCAGAGCCTTTAGATGTCCATATTGGACGTAGTGCACGACTAAGTGATGTGCATAAATTAGATACAGGCAGTGCATATGCCAGAGAGGTGCATATTGTGCATCTAGCAGAGTCCAATATATTCTTATATTCTTCATGTGATGCATTCATTGTGGGCCTGTACCTATATTGTAATCTATCCTTTAGCAACAGAATGTACATATCTCAGTGGAATTCAAATTCCCCAAATTCTCAGAGCAAAATAATTGAAAAATGTGTAAGGTGTGGTACTCTCTTTAACTAATAGACTGGCCCAGGCAGTTTAGGGTGTCATTTGCTAATCAAGCCCGGGGAGACACAAAATACAACAGAAATAGATAGTTATTACAGCATTAATTTAGAGTCAGGCCTTTCATGGTCAGAAAAAGTTGATTATCTTCGGTTTCAGAAGTCATGACATCCAGTCTCTTTTGCATTTTTGCCTTGGTTTTATTAAGATGTCCTCCCCAAGGAGGTTGAAAACCAACATGTGTTTCAAGTCAACCATCATATTACTGAGGTAGTAGGAGTGAGAACAGCAGTAAGTAATGCTGGCGCCTTCCCTCCTGACTATTGCTTAAGTAATAGATTGGTAAAGTACCAGTTGCCACATACAATGCACAATGCTCCTGGGTTTTTGGGTTCACTTTGGGCATCCAGAACCAAAGTGGGCAAATGTATTTAGCTCAATTCCTCCTTAGAATTTCCTTTAAATTCTAGTTGGTTTTCCTTGGTGATTCTGAATAAGTGCTCTTTAATATGCACCATTTAGCAAACATTTTTCTACATATTTCTTATGGGAGAGAACAGATACCCATCTACAAAATAGTTTTTAAGTTCCACTGGCCATTAAATGTACCTGAACTTAGAACTGCCCAATGTTCAACATCTTCTGCTACTAGATCAGTTGGGAGCCTTTTTGTGCCAGACCTGGTACATGCTTTATTGTTGACATTCTGATGCACATCCTGCTTCTCTTATTAAAACTCTGTGACAGTAATTGCCGTAATGAAAAGAAAAAAATGCTTTGAATGAAATATTCACACATGGAATGGAGAAACCTAAGGCTGAAAGAGGAAGAGAGCCTGTGTCTGTGCGTGCATCTGAATGAGCGAGAACAAGAGAAATAATGTGCCTTACTTTCCATGTATGCATGTAGGGGTTTGTATGAAAGTAGCATGCCTTGTATTTTAAGTGTAGGTAAAATGTGTGGGTGTTAGGAAAATGTACCTGAGTGACTGTGTATCTTAAGAAGGTGTGCATCTTGTTCTATGTTTCTGTTTTATGTGTCCCCTGTGTTTGGCTGTGCCGTTGTTAGAAATACATTTCAGAGAGTGTAATAAATGTGTGCTTGTTTGGAAAGTGTGCCTTGCTGCAAATCTTTAAAATATGGTCGTAGACCCACAGAGTTGTGTGTTTAATCTATGTTCTTCCGGTTGTGTTTAGGAAATGGCATCTGGGGCTTGCCTGTCAGGAACATATTTCTGCTTTGGTGTGTTACTTGTGTTTGTGTCAGGAATATGCGTCTGATTGTGATTTTTAAGAGTAGTGACTGGGACCATGATGGCATGTTTGAGGCAACAGCGGGTCACACAGTATAATGAGGAATGTATAGGTGGATTTTTAAAAGCACCCTCTCAGGTTATTTCTTGCTCAGAAAAGTCAATGTGCCTGATGCTTTTAGGGAGGTTATGTTTGGTTTCTGTGCCATTATGGGTTTTTGGGGTATGCAGAAGGTGTACTGACAGTTTAATGAGTTTCAGGGGTGTAACTAGTGCAGCAGATTCAGTGGCACCTGGACCCAGGGAGGCGGGGCAACTAACTGATAGAGGCCGTTTTGTTATACTTGTCCTGGAGACCTTTGCAGAATTGTATTGCAACTGATCTTGTTAGCTGCCATAGTGGGGTTGTCACTACACAGTTGGCTGTCTTTATATATTTTGTCTGTATTTCTCGAGGAAAAGTGGTCTCAATACAGTCTGTTGTTTAACTCCTCATCTGTTTTGTTTGTCTTGTGAGAAGTAGCTGTGTGTGTGTCGGATGACATCTCTCTTGCTATAAGTTGCTTCCTCAAGATTTCATACAATGCTCAATCCTCCAGGCATTTGCCCAAAGCCTTCAGCCATATTCCACAGATATACTCATAAGAGTAATCTAAATACTTCCTGTTCGTTTTGTTTACCTTCTTTTGCAATAAATGCTTTGATGGTTCTGGTTTATCAGTGGGCTAATATTTTCACTTCAGAAATCTGTGTTTGATCTCAGGGTCTTAAATTTAAATCTTGGTGTGGCCACTCGGGGCCTCATTACGACTTTGGGGGTCCTTTCACAGGACCGCCGAAGCCGCTGCAGGCAAAAGACCGCCAATAATGGATGTCTTTTGCCTGCCCTTTTAGGAGTTTTCTGCTGGGCCAGCGGGCGGAAACAGCATTTTGGCCCGCTGGAACAGCGGAAAACTCACTACAACATTGAGGCAATTTTGTGGTGCATCGGGTGCAAGAGCACCCGTCGCACATTTCAGTGCCCATAATTCGGGCAGCAAAATGTGCGACAGGGATGTCCATGGGGGCCCCTGCACTGCCCATGCCAAGTGCATGGGCAGTGCAGCCCCCATGGGGACCCCTATGCTCTCTTTCCGCCAGCCTTTGCATGGCGGTGGGACTGCCATGCAAAAGCTGGCGGAAAGGGGACTCGTAATCCCCAGGGCAGCGCTGCTTGCAGCGCTGCCCTGGCAGATTGCGACCGCCGAGACTGCCAGGCTGTCGCCAGGTTGCAACCTGGCAGTGCCGGTGGTCCGACGTGGCTCCTCTGCCACAGTCATAATAGGGCTGTCGGACCACCCTGTCTGCGGCTGTCCGACTGCCATTGCAAGTGTGGCAGTCTTGAGACTGCCACATTCGTAATGAGGGCCTTTGTCTTTTGTATTTCTGAGGCCGATAAAATTACTGCCATTGTGTTGGATAACAACATTTTTAATTTGGCGTCAAGGCCCCTTCTAGTGAATATGTGCTTTACAGACATACATGAGCCCAGATTTAAGTGGGCCTAGCGCCAACTTGTGCTACATTAGCGTAATTTTTTTACGCTAATGTGGCCCAAGGAGGCCAAAATTATCTGCACCAGACTTACAAAGTGGCAAATGCAATGATTGTCACTTTGTAACCCCTTGCGCTACATTATGCCTGCACTAGGCATAATGTATGCAAGAGGGGCGTTCCCCCGTTATGGGTCTAACGAAAATCGCACAAAGAAATATAAAAGATTTCTTTGCACCATTTTTTTCAGCATTTTTAATGCAGGCATTAAAAGAGGGCACACCATTGGTTACAATGGGCCCCAATGTACTCTTCAGGGCTAGTGTCAAAATTGTGGCACTAACCCTGAATAGTAGATCAATAGCATAAAAAGTTCTGACGCGATTGCCCCCTACCTTGCGCCATGGTGCTCCGTATTTTAAATATGGCGCACAAACGGTGGCGCTAAGGGGCGCAAGGAAAGTGGCACTGCACTGGGTGCAGCACCACTTTTCTTAAATCTGCCCCATGGTCTGTTAAGGACACAGAAATGTATTTTAATCTTTTGGATTTCAATTTCTGTGCAATATTACACTGTCATTACTTCCTCTGTCCCTCCTGGACCCAGTTCCTTTCACATATCCATCATGACAGCCCAGGCTACAGTACAGCAAAGGTCACCACAGACAGTTGATTCACTGTTTCTTGCTACAGATGTGGGTTGGGTCTCTTTCAGGTGCCCTTTTCAGGCTGCTTCTGTGGCACAACCTTTGTGTAAAGCGATGCTTCTTAAAGCAGGTAAACGGGTAATGACTCCACGCAGGAGTACCAGTAACATGGGCACAATTTAATTATGAGCTATCTGCACCTGGTTGTCACTAACCTTTCCTGAAGCAACAATGAAGGACAGACAAAAGGCCAGGCTTGGTTGAGAAACGTTCTCTCCTTGAACAACAAATTACACTCTCACCTGCCCCCATACCATTCACCAAATGGCAGTTCTCAGGAAGGACTAATCAGCGCCCCTTTGCTAACGAGGCCAAGGACCTCATTGAATTTGTAAGGGAAACCCTTCTCTTCAGTGCCTTGGGCTCCACCCTCCAGTTACAAGAATAAGGGGAATTCACGATAACTGTCTGGTGGAAGCCATGGTCACCCCTGTCTTGTGCCACGCTGAACCAAGGTCATCCAAAATGGATCCTACTTTGTTTTTGTAGTAATACTGGAAGCCAAAGCTTAAAGGTGAGCCAGACTTTAAAGACTTTGGCCCTCATTACAACCCTGGCGGTCAAAGACCGCCAGGGCTGTTTTGTCGATTGCACCGCCAACAGGCTGGCGGTGCAATCTTGGGAATTACAACCGCGGCGGAAGCGCTGCGGTCGCACTGCCGGGACCGGCGGTTTTCCACCACGTTGGTCCCGGCGGATTTAATCCTCCAGGGCAGCGCTGCCGAGGGGATTATGAGTCCCCCTCCCGCCAGAGTTTTCATGGCGGTAGGAACCGCCATGAAAAGGCTGGCGGAAAGGGGAGTCGCGGGGCCCCTGTGGGCCTTAGGCATGGGCAGTGCAGGGGCCCCCTGGCACAGCTCCATGAAGCTTTTCACGGTCTGCATAGCAGACCGTGAAAAGCGCGACGGGTGCAACTGCACCCGTCGCACCGCCGGCTCCATTTGGAGCTAGCTCCCACGTTACAGCCGTCATCCCCGCTGGGCCAGCGGGCGGAAACTCTGTTTCCTCCCACCGGCCCAGCGGGGATGTCGAAATGGCCACCGCGGGAGTGCAGGCGCATTGGCGGCTGCTCGGCGGTTACAACTTGGCGGGCGGCAGTTGCCGCCCACCAAAGTTGTAATGAGGGCATTTTTGTGTCTTTCGAGTAAGCACTGTAGGGCAGATGTATGAATTGAAAAAGGCTTGAATTTGGGTAGGCAAAGTAGGATCTGTTTGGGTTGTACTTGTAATCAGAGTCATGGCAATAGATGTGCAGGTGCAGAAATGTCCTTGGTGCAAATAAATATTATGCTTGTTCATAACTGTGGCTGTTAGATGAATTGAGATCAAACCCTACACACGTCTAGTGTGTTTTCTTTCACTTTGCTTTGCTAGAATGTCACATTCTGGACAGAAGAAGATTTCAAGCTATTTCACAAAATTTAGGCCAAAAGATGATGAGGAGTCGCTAGCAAGCTTGCTAGAAAAGGCTGTGTTCTTACAATGGATGAATGAAACAAAGAAGATGATGAAGTGCAAGAGAAGGCACTAGATGAGAGTGACACCACTACTAGCATCAGCGTTATCACCCCTACTGAAGGAAAGACCCAAGATAGTCCTCTTAGAGATGAGCAGCATCATGCTGTGGAGAGTGATACAGAGACAGAGGAAACACCAAGCACCAGCCAACAGTTTGACACAATGTCACTTAAACAACATGCAGCCACAGTTTTTAGGAAAGGTGTCCTTCCTAAAGGTTGGAAACATGACCAAAAATATATTTCCAACGCAGGTATCCATGGTTAATTGTTAAAGCCCCTAACCTTGGCTGTTCTGTGTATCGCCAAGTCCATGATCTTTGTGCTAAGAAATCTAGGGGAATGAAATTGTCCAAAGAATGGACCGAGTCTACTGTGAAGGCATATGGCACCAATATAGAGCAACAGCAGACATCATTGAGGAAAAAGATTGCAGAACATGCACAAACCAAAGCTCATGTTACAACTTTAAAAATCGTGGAAAACGCTAAAAAATATCCTTTATTGCAAGTAACTGCAAAAGCTCCACCTGCACAAATATCAGCAACAGCCATAATATTCTGTGTAGCTTATAAGGAAGCAAAGCGGAACAGGCCAGCATACGGTTTTGAAACAGATGTAGACTGCCACCAGTTGAATGGACTGGATATGGGGCGAATTTTGCACTCCAGTGTGTCTTGCTCAAACATACATCCTCAGAAATGAAGTGGAAGATATTTTCCAAAATAATTGAGCTTTCCCCAAAAGTAAGTCTTTTACTAGATGAAGCCACCGCTTTAAATAGAAAAACTACTTTAAATGTGTTCATTGGACTGCAGCTATCTGGGATGGACTCCCCTGTTAATATTTTTGTTGACCTTGTTGGGCTTAGTGATTTGTTAGCTGATGGCTTAGTAGGCAATTTACTATCTGCACTAAAAAAAGATCTGGTTAACATAAGTGAGAACTTTCTTTCCAAATGCCTGTTTTCAGTTGCCTGTGATGGGGCTTCAGTGATGTTTGGCCACCACAGTGGTGTTGTAAAGAGGTTGCAAGAAAAAGTCTCTCCCAATATTGTAGCCCGGCACTGCTCAGCACATCGCCTGGAACTTGCAGTTCATGATGTGATGAAAGATATTGGCGCTGCAAACCATTTAAAAAACGTACTTGATAAGTTGTATTCTCTATTTGCCACATCTGTTAAAACTGTTTGGAGCTAAAAGAATATGCAGAAGCTCTTGACATTCAGCTCTGCAGAACAGGTAGAGAGTTAGATACTCATTGAGTTGCATCAGGCTTCAGAACTGTGGAGGCTATTTGGAATGCTATCCTGCTCTCTACAGACACTTTACTAATGCAGCTGATGATGGTTTCCGGGACAGTTCATGGTGATATGTACACAGGCCTAGGTAGGTGGTTAGCATCTATCCAGTTTATTGCTAATCGTGGCCTCATGTATGATGCTCTTCAGGAGTTATCATAGTTATCACTTGAGTTACAGAAATGTGACTCTACAATCATTGATGCACATTGATGCTTGTCGACAAATAGCAGTGTTTGAGGCAATGGTAGACAGGCAAGAGAACCATTTCTCACAGTGTAAAAAGGCCATAGAACAAAATATATTCCAAGGTGTGGTGCTGCGCAAAGGAAAGACCACTGACAAAATAATTGAACAGGGACATTTTTTTTGCAGCCTTGCAGAAAATTTAGGACATCGTTTGTTGTCTACAGGAAGTACTATTTCTTCTGACAAAAAGGCTGAGTATGATATACCTATTAGTGAAGTGAAAGTTTTATACAAACAGTACTGGCCTGATGAACTACCTGCTCTTTATAGTGAAAGTGATATTGAGCCTCTATGTAAAAGATTCAACATTGGCAGTCAACAAACCATACGTGCTTACAGAGAGTATAAGGAATCTGGAGGCAAAGACATTAAAAGGCAGTTTAAGGAGCTTTTGATAGCCTTACACACTATTGCTAACAGTGCTGCAGAACGTGAGCGGGGCTTTTCTCAAATGAATCTTATATACACATCTACAAGAGCATCATTGCTGACTGAAACAACATCTTCTTTAATGTTTTTCAATCTTGTTGGCCCACCATTTAGGAGATTCAACTCCATCCCCTATGTTCAGTCATGGCTTGCAAAAGGACGAAGAGCAGCACATGACACTAGGAGTAAAGCACCAAAAAAAGGGAAGACTTGAAATGCACAAGCAACGTAGACAGTTTATGGGCTTTTCTGGAAAAATAGCCCAGTCCACCTGACAAAACACATGCCATTACAATGTTTCAAATAACATAAAAAGTTAGACTTTACCATGTTTGGATATTTAATCATTGTTCTAGTATATACATGTTATTTATTTTGCATTTATAACACTTTATTGACAGTGTCAATTTAATTGTTTGTAGAATTTGTGTTGTCTTTGTTTGCTAAATTTATTGTTCTATTTTATATATTCTATTTATTTTAGAACATATATTTGTGTATTTGTATTTTATCTATATTTATTTTTAATTATTTTGTCTTTGAATATTTTGTATGGCACTGTGTTCATTGTGCACTAATATGTATGACTTGAGATATGGTCAATTTCAAACTGCCCAGCCACTACCTCTTTTTTTGGCCTAGGTGTTAGGACCTTTTTGGGTAGATGAAATCATTCTGTGCTTTATGTTAAGATACAAATCTTCAATTAAAAGGTAATATTTTGAACATGTGCATCTTTTGTAATCTGCCTTGTCTGTGTGTTACAGAACTACATTTGGAAAAACCAGTAAAGTTCCATGATTTTTACTATTCTGAATGTCTAATAAATGCACCTATATTGCTATCAGAGTAGGTAATAGCAACAAGCCTAATTTGTAATAATCTTTTTTATTGTTTCTTTAAAATTATTCACTTTAATGGAATACTCAACTATTTATGAACCAAGCCTTTTGGCTACTGGAAGTGACAAGTGGCATATTCAAGTGTATTACATGATTTTATCCAATGTATCTGTTTAGATTGTTTTCAGAACATTTTGGTTTATTTTTTCACATTAGATATTTAAAAACACACAGTTAGACTCTGCTGAAAATGACAACGCAAAGCACCGTTGCACATACACCAGTACTGTCCTTTTACCAAATTGGCACATAGAGCACTGGAATATTTGACATGCCCCTTTCAATGGATTAGTCATTTAGCCAGGTTATTCCAGAGTTGTACTTTAAATGCACTTTCGTTTTCATATTTTTCAAAATGTTCATAGGACTGGGGGGCGGGCCTCCTATCAAAACCTTACTTGAGAAAGGCTCCATTGCTGAAATTCAGATATGATATTACATCTGGCCTTCAGCAGTGCCAGTTGAGAATGTGGGTGGGGCCATTGGAGTAAGTGGGTAGGGCCTTTGGAGTAAGTGGGCGGAGCTGGGGAAGTGGGTGTGGCCTCCTACAAAAAAATTGAGCACCTGGACTTAATATTTTACAAATTAGGCACTGATGATATTGTTCATTGTGTTGTCACAGTGGGTTCTCCTGGTCAGTTATTCTGGTGCAAAGCCTGTCCAGCTAGGCAGACCCAGATGATTTTTGGTAAAAGAATGAAACAGTCCTTCCCAGAGTGGGATTAAGCATCAGAGAGCCTTTGGTGATTGCGCCATTCTTGGGTCAGTGGGTAATGTTACTTGGATGTATTTCTAAGGGCTTTCTTGCAGTTCCACATGTATAGGAGGTAGATTTTAAATGTGGCTTAATTAGTGCTCTTAGAACTCCTGAGGGCTGGTAGTCAGTTGTCTAGTTTCTCATAGTGCAATATTCGATCCGCATCAGCTGATGTCATGCTCAACAATTTTTGTAATAATTCAACAAGTGGCTTTGAGGCGCAGAGAGGCTTATTTACTGTGGATTGTCATCTGTGATCTTCTGTGGCTCTACATGGCAGGAAGCCGTCCCAGAAGTAGTTGTCTGTAGGCAAGTACAGCAGCTATGTAGCAACCTGGCTTCTTGATGACCAAAGCAGTGTTCCTGTTGTTCAAGGGGTAAGGAAGAGTCTGTTCCCCTCCTACCTATGACACATTCTTCTGCTGAGCAATAGGGAGAGCTGCTCTGCATTGCCAGCGTCCTCAGTCTAATATGATGCACAGATTGGCTTAATTCTTGAGACAAGTTATTTTGTGATTGTGTCAATCTCCAGCCCTAAAGTACCTAAGAAATGGTAACCAATTAAATCCCACTTACTGCAGTGGTGTAACAAAACTTGAGGGGGCCTCCCCTGCAAAGTACATGGAGGGGCCCCCTACAGACACACTGAGGAGTTCTTAGGCCACGATACTATGTTCAGGGGTCCCCCTGAAGCTCAGGGGTCCCCCGCACCGTGGGTGCTGCGTTGGCCTTTGTTACACCGCTGCCTTACTACGCTTTCATACAGTCTAAATGGAAGAGAGATGGGTACCTTTAATGAAAATAGCTCCAGCGACCTTCTATCTTCTCAAATGGTGCCTGAGAACCTTTCAAAGCAAAATTCTAATATTAGAAGTTGACAAGAAAAAAATGTCCTTCTATAGAGAAGCTTGGACTTGTCTCTTGACCTATCCATTGCCAAAGAGGGTCTGTTATTTTACCTCTTAATATTCTCCATTTTCGACCAGATCTGCCTGCCAGAATTATTCTCCGCCCAGGATTAGCACCTTTCTTTACAGCATGACAAAGGATAGTTTTGCCATTTCCAGGAAAGGCTTAGGAAGATTGCTATACTTTTTCTCAAGCCAGAGAACTCAATCTACTTTGAGAGAAGTTTCAGAAAAACTATTAGGTTCACTTCTAAAAACAATACACATTGGAATCAGTACCAAACATATTTTATACTGTATCCATTCATGGTACAAATGCTAAAGAGAGATTAGTATCATTTGCTGCCCTCGTTTTTTTTAATTTTTTTTATTTTATGTAATATTTTATTAGATTCTAAAAACATTGAGGCTCGAGTGGCCTCTCACCGAGCTACCAAGTGGCAGCTGTTTAACACTTAAACCAGATGACGGATTAAAGTAAGCTATTGCCAACAATTCTCATAGCGTCAACGATAAATACTACAGTGAGTGTTTAAACATCATGGTATTCTATGAAATTTTAGAAGTTAGGAAAATGGACTACTTTGACTTAGGAATATTGTTCCTAGTGCATAAGGCCAGCCTCCTCAATCTGCTCTGGCAGTAAAATAAGCAAGCTGTGAGCAACTTTCGAATTGAAGCTAATGACTTGATGCAGTCAGGCCTGGAAGCTTCCCTCTTAATAGACAAATGCCTTAGCTAGACCCGGAGCCTTGATCAAAGTGCGTTAAGGGAGCAGGATCGAGCAGAAATATTATAGGTTCTAATAGTGTTTCTGTGGTTAATGGTTCCTCCTATTAGTACTGTATCTGTCTCCCTGATCCTCCCTGCCAATTTTTCTTCCAGGTAGTATCTTCTCTCTTAAATTCACCCTTATTTTTCTGTCAATTAGATTTAGTCTCTTTAACTGCTTCTCTGCCGTTATCTTTTTGTCTTTTTCTTTGTCTCTCCATCCAGCAGTTGCCCTCTGCATTTCTGGAGTGCTCGTTTCTAAATGCCCTGTCAAGATAACAAAATAAATGTTTATTTAGAAGTGACTACAGCTGATGCTTGTTTGCATTTCTAAAATATCTTAGATGATGGATCCGCATTACCCCAGTGAGTTCTAAGCTTCTCAGGCATAAGCATATTGCTTGCGTTCAAATGTCTCACAGGTTCTCTGTACGTTTCTTGTAGGAGACCAATGAGCCCACTGACCCTGTGGCAGCAGTGCAGCTGGTGGGGCTGGATGGAGATGGAAGGCTGGTTGTTCATGAACAAACGCTTAAGAGTTGTTTACAGTCAGAAGAGGTGAAGAACTGCTTAGTGTGCATGATCTCCATCATTGGCGAGCAGCGCAAGGGGAAATCCTTTCTCCTGAATTACCTCCTGAGGAAATTACAAAGCCTGGTGAGAAACAGGAGCAAGCGGGAACATTTTGGGAATGAAAATTGCTTCTAAGATGCACAAGAGAAAGCTTTCTTCATGTCGTTCACTCAACGTGTGTTCATGTTTTCATATCTGATGATTGAAATTGCTTTTTGTGAAAAAGGACTATAATTTCTTGTGTGGCATACTGTTTTTGGGCTCATTTCCTTTAACTGGGAAACTGGATTTAATAGGGTCTTGGAGCACTGCCTCTTTCACCAAGCAAGGACTTGTTGTTATAAAGGATGACTAAAGGTGCAACCCTGCAAAGAAACAAGGATGAATGTGTGGAATGGCTGTATGTGCTGAGATTATTACACAGTTGATGGGTTGTGATGTGAAGGAACGGTGGCTGCATATTCATTGGATGTACGCTGTGCAACTAGAATTGTGCATCCTTGCCGATACTTGTGTAGGAATGAATAGCACATGTCTGTTAGAATAGAAAAGCCTACCCATCGTTCACTAAAGGGAAGATGGTTCTGAGTCTCACAGAATCGCTTTACCCTGTGGCACTGCTCCACACAGCACGTAGCCTATGAAAGTGACATACTCATCAATGATTTATAAAGGCATCCATCTCTTGGCATAGTACTGTGGGGATTTCCACATACATTGACTAATATAAAAACCCTTAACTGAACCATTAAAACAACAATTTATTACTTCTGATAAACCATACCTTGCATTCCCTAGTGTGATCTGTACTAAGGACTTGAAACTATTTACAAAATATTTAATTTCATCCATATACTGTAGTTCAAACACTGTTAGAAGTATACATCAGAAGAACATGTTCTTCTGCTGGATAGTGGACATTCTGTCTTACCACAGATTCCTCACTGCTGCCCACAGCGCGCACATGTGGAGTGGTTTTCTTCTGTGTTAGAAGATGCCAAGTTAGACTTCTTGCACTGCTAACATCTCAATTTGTTGGTTGCTCCGAAACAGAGTATGTGAAAAATGGCTGTTGATAAACTGACGTTATGTGCTTGTGCGGTTGCCTATATGCAACTCCATGTCCTTACATCTGGAGGTGGGATAAAGCTACCACATAGTCCAATGGTGCCACCTACTGGCATGCACAGCTAGTCCAACAACGTTTCCGAATCCAGTCTAGTGTCTGGAAGGATTCGAGTGGTGAGGAATCTGCAGTTAAATGAAATTCACCAGAACAGTGGTGGCTGGTGACTGAAAGCAGTGGTGGGGCACAAATACAAGACGGAATTGCACCTTCTGAGAGAGCCTCACTACCCACATATTTCCATTCACCTACTCACCCACTGCCTTTGGTCACCTACCCATTTACTCATCCACATTGTCATCCACTGCCATTCACACAACTCTTATACACAGACACCCACATTTTCTCAGCCACTCTGTCAAGCCTTGCAAACACATTCAAACACACATTGCCTCACCCATCCAGTATCCAGCAGTTTCAGTGATAAAAGGTACACGTTTATTTGAGCTGCAGATTACATGTTTAATATGACATATCACGCCATTAGTTTGCAGAAGAAATAAAACAATAACTAGCCCTGATAAATAACTGGAACCATTACTGCCTTTGAGAGACAAAATCACATACAGAGGCAGTGAAAGGAGAGGCGAGCTGAGAGAACAGATTATTTCCTTATTGTCTGTAAAAAAAGATAGAGCTCCAACTTACTTGTGTGCAGGGTTGTCTTTGGCATATTTATGACTTGAGGTCTTCAGGTCACACTCCTGTCTCCCAGAGAGCCCTGGATGGAGTTATTTATTGTTTTTATTCCATTTCTCTGCCACAGACTGGGGATTTTCTTTGCGCAATGCCACATTCTTTTAATAAAATGTGACCTCTGGTACGTAAACACTTCTGATCACACCCCACCATTTGAGTAAATAGGAAAGGGTGGAGAATAATATTGGAGTGACATGAAGTTTTCAGAAACCCGGGCTGAAAAAAAAACGCTACAGGCTGTTTACTATCAGGGCTTCTGGTGGAGGAGGAGATAAGCCAGAGACGTCACTGCGATCTGAGAAAACTTAAGGGCTTTGCGTGGGCAAGCCGTGTCAGCCCTACTGTGCAGCTTTCAGCCACATACTGACGCAGGCGCACTGGGGCTTTTCAAAGTGCACAACTTTCACTCCGAAAATGTTGTGCAGAAAATGTTTTACTTTCATCATGTAATTAAATTTATGCTTTACTAGAGAGGCCAGAAAAGGCTAGGGGCACAGCCCCTTAGTCCTTGAACACCAGCCGCCACTGCACCAGAAAGAGCTTTACTGAAAATAAGTAACATATTTATCAGCTCTCAAGTGACAACTCAGTTGATTTGTTGTCTTTGGATCTTTCAGTCCACTGGCATGACTTCAGCTGTGGTAGAGAAATGCTGAAAGTATTCATGAGCTTTAGTTGAACTTGCCCACTTATCTCCTAGTCCTCGTGTTTTGTCTACGTGAGCACTACCTCTGTTTTTCCAATATATCTCAACACAGTGTTAACTGACAGTTTCTCAATGTGTTTCACTCCCATCCGAGTGCGAAGGGAGCAGGGTCAGGGATCCAGTATACAGTCACTCAAGCGCTAACCTCTTCTATGCCCCACTCCCAGGGATTCGGTCTCCGCTCTTACTTCCATTCTGGGCTGTTGCTTTTCTCCCTGCATGAGTCGGGTCCTGCTCAGTCTCTGTCCCCATCGGGTGCTCCCACTTGTCAACTGTCTCTGTCCATAGGTCTGCTATGGGACGTCTACGTACCCCTCTGGACTCTTCCCTTATCAGCGCCCTTTCTTTGTCTCTCCTACCTATGTCTCAACCTTGGGCCCTATCATCGCCTTACATGCTATGATGACTATCCTCTTGGCTAGTATCAGGGTAAGGTCTACAAATTGGTTCCCGACTCTTCTGGGCTCGGTTCTAGAGAGGATACTCAGCTGGCATATCTCAACAGTATTCCCCAGTAAGCGATCCAGGGTCACATTGAGCTTTGAAAGAACTTGTTCCCAGTACCCTTGTATGTGTGTGCATCCCGAGTCATATGAAGGAAGTCTGCATCCAGTACTGTGCATTGAGATGACAGCCTGGACTCACCCCTGTAAATTACTCTAAGCCTGTGCAGCATCATATAAGTCCTGTGCATGTTATTATACAGGATGTACCTCAATCGAGTGTTGTGTTAAGCACCACTTTTAGGGGGTATACTAGTAATCTCTCCATTCTGCATCTGAAAGATCCTGGTCCAGATCGCACATCCAGCACTCCCTTAGGCAACACCAATGGATTCCTGACCATTGTATGTAGAGCCCTATAAAACCAGGAAATCAGGTGGCTAACGGTGCCCATCATCAGTAGTAACTGCAGGACCTGGTGAGTCAACAGTTCGGTGCCTCTATGTCCCCGGAGGTCTCTGAATGTTTGCAAGAGTGCCTCGTGCATAAGGAATTGATCCACTGGGAGGTTTGTCTGCCTCATTGGGTCCAGCAGTGGGATGAGTGTGCCCAGTTGGTAGCAATTGCTCATCATCACTATCCCAGCGTCCGTCCAAGGACTAAGCTGACTAGCTCTAAAATATGTGATTGAGTCACCATGTGGTAGCCCAACAAGTGGTTGCTCAGGGATATAAAGCATTCCCCCTTCTGCCCACTTACAGCAGCAGTGCTAGTAACTCAGTGCCGTGGCCAGTAGGAGCCCCTTTCCCGAGATCCCCAATGCAGGCTGGAGAAACTTTGCAAGTAGTCGCCGCTGATTAGGCTCAGCTCAAATCTTGCCCAAGCTCTGATAGGCCTGCTACATTCAGCTATCATGTGACCCACTGAGCTGCGCAGCCAAGTAGTAAAGCTCAAAGTCAGGGACCCCAAGCCGTCTCTCAAGGGGCATCGTAGGCGTAGGGTCGTAGGCGTAGGGTTGTGGGAGAGACTCACTGACGACCCCCCATCCCAGATTAGCTCCCTTAAGACAGCGCCCAGCTGCCAAAACCACAACACTGAGACCCAGACCAGTAGGTTCACAAAATAATAAAACGTCCTAGGGAGCATGATCATCTTAGAAAGCGACATGCGCGCCGTGACTAGTAGTCTTGTAGCTCTCCAGAAGGAGACACAGGTTTTCAGGGAGCGCAGTGCCTTCCTGATCTTGCACTTCAGCAGCTCTGCTGCATCTTGGCAGACCTAGATAACAAGGCATTTAAATATATGAAGTGTTTCGACCACGTCTAATGGGCAGCCAGTCTGTTGTGGAGCCCCATGCATCATGGGGAAGGCGAATGTTTTGGCTCAGTTTAATCGAAGGCTGGAAAAAGCATAAAGGGGTATGATATGTTTCTCCCCCTCCACTGTGAAGCCACTCCCTCGGAGCGCCAGCCTGATGTACTCAGCCAGCAGTTCGATGGCCAGTGCAAATAGCAAGAGGTGAATCAAAAGAAGGAGGGGGGGACCGGGAGGTTATATGTTCCAGTGTACAGTCTCCCAATAATAGTACAACATACAAAGGTACACTGTTCCACATGTGCACAAATAGCCAAGGACACCTGAGGTGTCAGGAGCAAAAGCCCTCAAGCATCACAATGGATGACTAGCATCATCATCGGGAAATGCTCCTTGTCAGGCCGGCGCTGCAACGCCTGACGGGCTCCCCAAAGGGGGGCACTCAGCCGTACTGTTCTGATAGTAACTCTTAGATCTAACCTAATCAGACAGATATGCCTATATTCAGGCACCAGCATACGCACGGAGAGAACGAAAGAAAATATTAAAATTGGTTATTCATCTAAAAAATATTTCATAATTTTAATCAATACATTAGGATGAAGACCAAGATTAAAATCAAGAAGAAAGTAATAAATTGAGTGTTGATGCTCAATTACTCTCAAAGAGCAACAAACTACTGGGGACTATAATTATAATAGTACCCTTACACCAGGGTCGACATGTTTCGCATCGAACGGTCCTTACGGATCCAATGACGCTTCATCAGGACCAATAACAAGACATTAATCAATTCTTCTCCAAATCAAAAAAAGGGTGACAAAAAATATATACATTATATGTGCGGGATGCCGTTTCGGAGGGTAGGTCCCCAATGACGGACCTGGACACAAACCTGTGTTTCCGAGTCCTCGAAACGTGCCTCTCAAGGAGCCTTATCCTGATTGGGGATGGGCGACCTGACTGTGACTTAGCCAGTTTACTTTAATGTAAGTGACCAGTATATATATTTTTTGTCACCCTTTTTGTCACCATATTTTCTTTCGTTCTCTCCGTGCGTATGCTGGTGCCTGAATATAGGCATATCTGTCTGATTAGGTTAGATCTACGAGTTACTATCAGAAGAGTACGGCTGAGTGCCCCCCTTTGGGGAGCCCGTCAGGCGTTGCAGCGCCGGCCTGACGAGGAGCATTTCCCGATGATGATGCTAGTCATCCATTGTGATGCTTGAGGTCTTTTGCTCCTGACACCTCAGGTGTCCTTGGCTATTTATGCCCGTGTGGAACAGTGTACCTTTGTATGTTGTACAAATAGCAAGAGGGACAGCAGGCACTCCTACCTAGTACCGCTGAAGTTGTTGTATGTCTCGGAGATAGTGTCCAGTTTTAGCCCCAGGCCTTAAGTTCAGTAGTCATATCCAGTCTGTCCATCCCTCTCCTAGCCCCTTGAGGAGCATTCAGCTTCCATGATATCCCACCGCACGGTATCATAGGCTTTCTCTAGGTCCAGTGACACTGTCAGGTCCTATGGGTGACAAAGCCAGCCTGGTTGTGAACTATGTTTTGCAGACGTCTAAAACTGAGGGAGGTGTTTTGGGCCGGGATGAATCTGTTCTGATCAGAGTGTATTAGATTAGGCATGTGGGGCCCCAGCCTAGAGGACAGGGCCTTGCTCAGTACCTTAAAGTCTGTACTAACCATTAAGAGTGGTCGGTAGTCTGCCATGATGGTCTCAGGTGAAGGGGCCTTGGGTAGGGGAAGTGCCAGGGCCTCTCGTCAAGTATGAGAGACACCCCATCTCACACGCCTCCTTGAAGAGGGCCTCTTGCTTTAGAGCCAGGATCACAATATAGTTCACATAGAACTCCAGGGGAAGGCCATCGGTTCTTAGCGACTTTCCGATGCCATATCCTTGACAGCAGTCCTTACTTCCAGGACAGTAATCTGTCTCGCCAACCCCTCAGCCTCTGCCTCTGGAAGCCTCCGTACACCACCTGATCCAGGAGGCCACTGGGGTATCCCCGCGGGCCCGGTCCCTGCAGCCCATAGAGGGCCATATAGTAATCCCGAAATGCTGCATGGATGTTGACAGTGGAGAAGAATGTATTACCAGCCTGTGACACCACGCGATGGATTGGGGAAACTCCTGCCCTCTGGGTGGACCATCCAGTCCAGCAGCCATCCCTGCTCCTCTTCTTCGTTATGGGCGCAGGCAATGTATTCTCTGTGATTGTGGCACTGCAGGTGTTATACTGCTGTGTTGTACTGTTCCCTGGCCTTGAGCAGTTTACGAAGGGCCTCCAGATCCATTCCCAGCACACTGTCCAGGTGATGTATTATAGCATCCAAATGCTACAGCTCATGGTTAATTTCACTGCTGATACCCACAGTTTGGCTCAGGCAATGCCCCCTGCCGACTGCTTTGAAGGCGTCCCATTCCAGCAGTCCGACTGAGGCCATGCCAGAATTGTCCTCAAAGTAATGGACTATCCGGTCGTGCACCTTGTCCCAAAATGTCACATCCTCAAGGGCCACCATATGCAGGCACCATGTTGGAATCGTGGAGCGCTTGTCTACCAGTTGCAGGGGCAATAGTAGTGGGTTGTGGTCCGACAACATTTGATCAAAGTATTCTGTGTGATTGACGCATCGGCTGAGTCCCTTAGAGCAGATGTACGTGTCTAGTCTGGTATGTGCTTTATACATGCTGGAGTAGTATAGGTAGTTCCTGTTGTGGGCATGTTGTGTGCACCACACTTCCTCCATGTCCCAGTGTGCCATCCAGTCCCTCATGCCCTCATCTGTCATATGTTCCATTGCTCCAGATAACAGTGGGGTTGATTGGTCCATTTTTGTGCCTAGTACGCAATTAAAATCTCCCCCAAGTAACAGGACCCCCTCTGACAACTGACTTAATTGTGTGGACAGGGAGCTTAGGAAATGGTTTTGGGCATACACACTTCCCAGCACCACCAGCATGCTGTCAAGTCTTCCCTCCACCAAGGACGTATCTACCCTCCTTCTCAGTTTTTACTGTTATGGCTGTTATGGTTAAGAAAACTCCCACTGTTAGAAATGCGGTCTTTAGTTGGCAGTGAGGTTACCCCCTGTCCAAGCAAGGACCCTCACTCTACTCAGGGTAAGTCACACACAATCCAAATTATCCTGTGCCCACCCTCTGGTAGCTTGGCACTGAGCAGTCAGGCTTAACTTAGAAGGCAATGTGTAAAGTATTTGTGTAATAAGTCATCAAGTAGCACAGTATAACACCACACAAATACACCACACAGTGTGTAGAAAAATATAGAATATTTATCTGGATAAATGCAGGTCAAAACGATCAAGATTTGTACATGTTGAAATATCACTTCAGAGAATGATAAAAGGAGTCTTTAGTCTTTAAAAAGCAACAAGTGTCTCTTGCAAGCACAAAATACCTGGTTTGCGTTCAAATTCTCTGCAAGGGACCGCAGAGGAGGAGATGCATGGAAAACGGGGAGGTGCACGTCAGTTTATCCGGGCGCACACAGACGATGTGTCGATAATTTTCCACGCATGGAAGGCTTTGCGTCTATTTCCGGTGCGCTTTCATGGATCCTCTTCGGGTTGTGGGGTATTCGACGCCCGGGGATGATGCAGAGAAATCCTGGGAGTGCAGGACAAAGTCACAGTAGCTGTGTCGATCGTTTGGGCGATGCAGGGAAGTTTCTGTCGCACTGCAGGTGCTGCGTCGATTCTTCTCGCAGGAAGTCAGGCTGTGTCGTTTCGGCTTGGCTATGCATCGATCCAGTGGGCCGCGTGTCGAAGTTCCGGCTGCAACGCTGTCTCTGCGTCATTTTTCTCTCAGGGAGCCGGGCAGCGTTATTCCCGTTCAGCCTGAAGTGATTTTCTCACCGCGATGCAGGCTGTGCGTCATTTCTGGCAGGCTGTGTGTAGAATTTTCGTCGCAAAAGGAGTTCTTTGCAGGAGGAAGTATTTTTGGTCCTGAGACTTCAAAGAACAGGAGGCAAGCTCTATCCAAGCCCTTGGAGAGCACTTCTCAGCAGTGCCAGAGGGCAGCAAGGCAGTAGGGCAACAGCCAGGGGGTCGAGGGGGGATCAATCCTTTGCAGAAGAGCAGTCAGGCGAGACCTTTGAGCAGTCAGGCAGTTCTTCTTGGCACATTGCACGCCCTGGTTCAGAGTTTCTTCACGTAGTATCTTGTTCAGAAGTGCCTGAGTTGGTAGGATCAGAGGCCCTGTTTGAATACCCAAATGTGCCTTTGAAGGGGGGGAGACTTAAAAGAGTGGCTTAGAAGTGCACAAGGTCCCCTTTCAGTTCCATCCTGTCTGCCAGGGTCCCAGTATGGGGTTTGGCAGTCCATTGTGTGAGGGCAGGCCACTCCACCCTCCCAGTCCAGGAAGACCCATTCAGTATACAGATGTGTGCAGGTGTGACTGAGCATCCTGTGTTTGGGGTTGTCTGAGTGAAATGCACAAGGGAGCTGACAAATAACCCAGCCAGATGTGGCTTGTAAGGCACAGAAGGATTTAAGTGCAGAGAAATGCTCACTTTCTAAAACTGGCATTTCTAAAATAGCAATATTAAATCCAACTACACCTGTCAGCAGGATTTTGTATTACCATGCTGGCCATACTAAATATGACCTTGTTACTCCTTTCAGATCAGAATCTACCACTCAAACAGTATGTGAGGGTAGCCCTAATGTTAGTCTATGAAAGAAGCAGTCCACACAGTAGTGTAAAACGAATTAAGGAGTTCTACACTACCAGGACATATAAACTACACAAGTATATGTCCTGCCTTTTACCTACATAGTACCCTGCCCAATGGGTTACCTAGGGCCTACCTTAGGGGAGACTTATATGTAGAAAAACAGGAGTTTAAAGCTTGGCAAGGACTTTTAAATGCCAAGTCGAAGTGGCAGGGAAGCTGCACACCCAGACCTTGCAGTGGCAGGCTTGAAGCATGGTTAAGGAGCTACCTATGTGGGTGGCACAATCAGTGCAGCAAGCCCACTAATAGCGTTTAATCTACAGGGCCTGGGCACATGTAGTGCACTTTACTAGGGACTTACAAGTAGAATAAATAAGCCAAATTTCGTATGAACCAATGTCACCATGTTTTAAGGGAGAGAGCGAAATGCACTTTAACACTAGTTAGCAGTGGTAAAGTGTGCAGAGTCCTAACACCAGGAAAAACAGTATCCAAAAAGTGGAGGGAGGCAGGCAAAAAGTTGAGTGACCACCCTAAGGCTGTCAGGTCTCTCACCCAAATAAGTGCCTCTTGTGCAAATGGCGAGTATGTGGTGATCTACATCTGACCACGCCGGTGGTGCTGTAGCCTATCACGTTTCTTGCAGCAAGGCTATGTGTACCCCACACCTCTTGAGGAACTTATATATTTTGTGACATTTGGTCGCTGCTCTCATTCCCCGTATGTTCCACGTCATGAGTTTAAACTTGTGTAATGTACGTGTTATGGGATAGCTATCTATCTGTCCCCAACTTCTTTTCCCCATCCCCCGTCTACACCCAACACTCCCCTTTGTCTCCCCACATCCCCCGCATGAAGACTGAAAAGTATGATGCAACTGAAAAAAACACAAACATGTGTCCCAGTTCCTCATTCCTAGGGCAGCCCAGCAGCGATAGGCCATCCAAACCAGTCAAATCAAAGAAACTGTTGCTGCCTTTGATCTCCATGGCAGGTCTATAGGATCGAAGGTGGGGGTAGGCTCATAGTTCAGCCAATGGCTCCACCTTACTGCACTAGGCTCCACAGTGCTCAAGGCCTCACTCCTCCTCCTTTAAATGATCTTGTTCAATGTCTGCGAGGTGATCACCAGTGGGAAGCTCTCAGTTTGATCCTGCCCCTCGGATAACAACCTCATGGAGCCACATCTCGAGACTGGGTCCTCCCCATCTTCTGTGCCCCTGGCATCCATGAGTTCATCGGCTGCTAGCAAGGCCGCTGCCTTGTCCCGGTCCATTTGCGTTTTAGTGGGCCTGACCAGTATTCCACTTCATGCACTCCCCTCCGCGTGCCCCAGTGTGCAGGGGTCTCTTTGTTCCTGCATGGCATGCCTCAATTCAGGACCATGCTTCTTCCGGGTCCTGGCAGAAGTGCAAAGTGCCATCTGCCAGGATTTTAAATTTACAGGGAACCTGAGGGAATAGCACAGGCCCTCTTCTCTTAATGCTCTCTAGACCTCTAGAAAAAAGGCCACTTTGGCCTGAACCACTCTGAAGGTGCCCACTCCCGGGCCTGCTTTAGAAGCAAGTCTCTGTCTTCATAGTGTAGCAAGCTTGCAATCTTGCAACTGCCGGCATGGTCGGCCTCCCCGGAGCCGATGGTCATGCTGGTACTCTGTATATAACCCTCTCGATTGCAAATAAGGGGGTGGGTTGGTTTGGGGCAACAGTATCCCAGTCGGGACTCCAGCTATTCCACCATGTCTGGACCTTCTATGCTCTTGGAAGGCCCATCACTCAGATGTTGTTCCACCTGTTGCGTCCTTCCACGCCCTCTCCTCATTGCTCAGAGGCCCCTTAGCTAGGCACTCATGGCTTTCTGTGCCTGCTGCACCTCGTATAGGACCGTTTCGGAGCCCTTGACTCTGTCCACCCGTTTGCTGTGGTCTGCACACAGCAGGCCCAGCTCTGTCACCACCGTGCCAGTCCATTGGTGAAGCATGTTTTTCACATCTGTTATGGCTGTGAGAATTGTTCAATGTGTTCTGTAGGGTTTGGACAGCGTCTCAAGTGTCATCCCCGCTTCTGCCAGGTCCTTATCACCCTCTTGGAACTCATGTGAGGTGCCCTGTGGTTTGGTCCTCAGCTTACCCATCTCTACCCCATATTACTGATTGCAAGCCGCTCGCTGATTATCTGTTGGGAATGTATGGCAAGGTGAACACAGTAAATGTAGGTCTGTGTGGCCCCAGTCGTCACTCAAGGGGCCTGTGTCCTTGTGGAGTGTTCACTGTCCTTCCCAGGACTGCACTGCTGTCCCCCGGGGCACCCCACAGCAATCACTGACCTTCACCTTCAGTGGTCTTTTGGGTCTTCAGTGCACTCTGCTGCAGTCTCCAGCTTCGGACCCCAGCCTCGCAGAAGGTCTCCCGCTCTTCAGTGTACCAGGACGGAGCCCGACTATCCAGCCAATGTCCACAGCTGTGTCCCAGCCACTTTCTACCGTTTGTCGGGCCCCCTCAGGCAGCGGCCAGGTCCCACCTGGTGCACATATCGGTGCATGCATTCCAAGATTTTATGCCTGGGAGGTTGGGTTGGGTTATTGGGGGAACAGAGGCCCGGCTCATCGCACCTCATCCCGGCTTGTCCCGACGTCCGCATTCGGGGTGGCTCTGTAACCAGGTCTTCCACCTCAGGCATCCAGCTCTCACCTGGGTGGGACGTGAGGATAAGGCCAGGGGTGGGGGCAGGGCGAGAAAGATGCCCTCTATGCACACTACTCTCCCACTCACCACTGTCTGGGTGTAGAACTCCACCTGGGGCCTCAAGCACCACTCCAGAAGCCCCAGAGTACCTCTGCTGCAAGCTCTATTGCCCCAGGAGACCGAGACAAGTCCAGGAGCACCAGGCATGTTCAACACCACCACCGAGGTTATTGACAGCGACCCCTCTGTTGGGTTGCTCTGCACTTCTCTGTCTTCCCCAACACTGATTCATGACTGCTGCCTTGGTACCGGCCCACTCTGCTTCCTATTCCCCTCCGGGACCGTCGTGGCTCTTCGGGCCTACCTGCCAAGGCCTGCACAGGCTACAATGCCTATCCGAGTTGCCGAGCCGTGCTCCGGGCTCCCTCCTGCACCGTGGTGATAGGAGGGTCATCTCCCCTTATTCCCTAGCAGACCACAGAGTGCAGTGCTCCGTTGTTCTTGTGCCAGCTACAGCATAGTTAGCGCACTCCTTGGCCTGCAGCCGGGGCCGGCCCACAGCAGCAGGGCTGCAGTGCCGCTCGTCTTGGCTGGGTCTGACAACTGTTTTAGATGCCTCTGGGCCACTCTGGTGGCAAGTGCTTGGGGGGACCTCTGGTTTAGGGCAGGGGCAGAGGGGCGCGAATGCACCCCCCAGGCGCTCACTAAAACCAGTATCCTGTTAGGCTGGTGCAAAGTCTAAGCATCCATCATTGTGGCATGCTTGGCCACGCCCCGACTGAAGTGGCATTGTCTGTGTTGAGTCAGGTGGCATTGGTCCAGACTGGTTCGAGAAATTGCTTAATGGTAGGAGCATGATGAGAGCAGAGTTTTATCAGAAGTCCATGTGAGTTGAGCTCTAGGGTCAGTCACTGAAGACAAAACTGTGTGTCACTTGTGAGCAAACTGCACCGTGGACTTGAAGGGGCCTCAGAGGTGAATTCCCTCTCAAGTGTAACTCCACTTCAGAGTGGGGCTGTCACTCAATAGTTTGGTCCTAGGATAAGAATTTCCTGCCTATGAGTAACTGGGAGGTTGGAGTGTGCTTATCAGCTAACAGATGGGTCTAGTTCAGCCACTGAAAACTGCAGGTAGCAGCTAAAATAGTCTGCGGAGTGGACTTGTTTTATATAGGTGACTGGTATTTGGAAGATTGCTCAAAGATTGAGTCTTTAACTCCAACTTGAGCCAGAGTAGATGTTGCAGATAAAATAAAGAGACACCAGTAGGGCTTTTTCTGGTCCTGTTCCAGAAATGTTTAAAGTTATGTGAGGTGCTGGAAGGGAATATGGGGGTCATTATGACCCCAACGGTCTGTGATAATGTGGCAGTAGTACCGCCAACAGGCTGGCGTTACATACCGCCACATTATGACATTGGCAAGTTGGCTGCAGCCAACCTGCCAGTATACCACTCCGACTGCCATGGAGGTAGCAGCCGCCGGGCCGGAGATAACAATCTCCAGCCCGGCGGCCGCTATTTTACCACCGGCAGCATTTTGACCCTGCCTACCACCATGGTTTTTGTGGCGTTCATAACGCTGCGAAAATCATGGTGGTAGGCCCTACCTGTGACAGGGAATTCCTTACCTGTAACTGGTAGGAGGCTCACCCACCCCCCACAAAACACTTCCCAGATGACCCCCACTCTCCCATTCACGCACACTGGCAGACACGCGCCAGGCATACACACACTCACTCACACAAGCATACAAGCATTCATTCACGCAGGCATACATTCATTCTCTCACACATTCGTACTAACATTCACACTGACACTCAAACACGCATTCACATTTCCATTCATACACTAATTCTCGCACATGCATACACACACGCATACAATACTACACACACCTTCACATTCATGCACACACTCACACGTTCATGCACACAACCCCACCCACACACACACACACACACACACACACAACACTCCCCCCTCCCCTGTCGGAAACCAGACTTACCTGCATTCAGGGGGTCTTCCGGCAGGGGAGGGGCCGCTGCTACTGCCAGCAGCACCCACTAGCAGAACACCGCCAGGCCGTATTATTTGTCATAACCTTAACACCATATGCCAATATGGCCACAGCTGGATTTCTGCCCTTCTCGTGGCAGAAATCCAGCTGTAGTCATAATTTGGCGGACAGATGTCTGCCGCGGCGACGGTCTTTTGGCGGCCGTCGCCGCGGCGGTAGGCAGCATTTACCACCAATCTTATAATATAATGAGGGCCTATGTTCCTGGTGAAAGATGGGGAGCATAGTGTTTGTGATATTAAATAGTGTCCTAACTGTTGAATGATAATTTAAGAGAAAGCCATGTTTATATGATAATTACTAGCTCAATTTAACGTTGTTTATGATTTCAGAGCAAAGTGATCACAAATTTAGGGAATTTATACCACAATTTCTACTTCAGTCCGCATGTGTCATCATTCCTAAATAAACCCCAAACAATTAATGGAGCGCATATGATAAATAAAACTGCACAACAAAATAGCTCCTTTACTCAGGCTAAAGCCAATATCCATCCAAGCAATTTGTTTAATGCTTCTGCTTCCTGAAGATCAAACAACTGCCTCGCCCTGACCCATAACCTCAGAAAACTGAGTAGCATTGTAAAGATTATATGCCACAATATTGAGGTTAAAAATATTGACCTGCAAGAATATCAACTCAAGAATATCAGCTACTGGTACTATCTGTTCCTAGAGAACCCATGCTCTGCATTCTACTCCCATCTAGTGTTGGGCCTCGGTGTTTGCAACTTGTTTTGCTTTGCAGAAGTCTGATTCACAAGACCTGTCCAGACCTCACCCTTGGCCTATACTGGCTCCATCTCAAAGTGTTTTTCTCACTCAAGCGGGTAATATAAGTGAAGTTCACTGTCAAAGATGGAGTGTGCTGTCAATAGCAAAGTGAGTAAGAAGAACAAAGAAATATCTGTGATCAATGCTGGCTTCTGGGCAGGAGGGTAGACATGTGAATCTACAGCTCTACACACTGCATTCGATGGTTGAAGGGTAAATAAGGTTTTCCATTCATACCATGTGTAGCTGTAGACATGCATGCTGTACATTGACTGTAAAGCAATCCCTTTGCAAAATGGTGGTTAGTAAGAATATGATTCAAATATTTGAAAAAGTATTCTTAGTTCAGGTTGACCAACCAAAGCCTGTTGATGTGCTAGAAATTCTACATAGTAATGCTAAGTGGGCTGACCACGTAGCAGCCTTGCAAACCTTGGTTAGAGAAATGTTACCACAAGAGACTAACATGGCCACCTTTTTGCATTTAGAGTGGGTACTACGGGATGCAAAGAGTTTTTGCTGATCTTAGCATATCATGGTTTGATGCATTTAACTATCCACCTGGCAATGCCAGTTTTAGAGATGGCAGGACCCTTGTGGGGTTTGGTGAAGGCTACAACAAGTTGATTGGACTTTCTCAATGGTTTGGTTCTATCAAAGTAATACATGAGAACCTTCCTACCATCCAAAGTGTGAAGAGCCCTTTCTGCTACAAATTCTGGTTGTGGGACGAAGACTGGAAGCTTAATGTTTTGGTTCATGTGAAGAGGTGAGACCCCCTTAGACACAAATTTAGAGTTGTAAGAAGGACTACCCTATCTTTGTGAATCTGGAAGAATGGTTCATGTGCCAAAGAAGCTTGTGGCTCATTAATGTGGCTATCGGAGGTAATTGAGACTAGGAACACCACCTTCCAAGACAAGATGTGTTGGTCACATGAGTGTAGGGGCTCAGAGGAAGGGTCAATAAGTTATACGAGGACCACATTCAGATTCATCAAAGGTACAAGGGCCACCTTTGGAGGTATTACCCTCTTTAGTGCTGGGAGCCTTAATAATAGATGACTGTTAGAAGTTGGTTGTTGGGTGACTGGGTATGAGCCCTGGTCAAGCAGCAACCACAATCCTAGTCAGGCAAACACTAAATTAACTGTGCTCACCCTCCTGTAGCTTGCACAGAGTACTCAGGCTTAGCTTAGAGGCAGTGTGTAAAGTATTTGTGCAAACCTCAAACAGTGAAAACACCGCAAAAAAAGATTCCATACCAGTTTAGAAAAATAGATCTGAATATAACAAATGAAACAAGACCAAAATGGCAAAAATCCAATACTTAGCACTGGAGATGTGGACTTTCTAAGTGTTTAGTAACAATAGTGCCAATTGGAGATAAACCAATACTATCATGTTTAGAGCAGAGAGCACAAGCACGTTAGCACTTGTTAGCAGTGGTCAAGTGCACAGAGTCCTAAGGCCAACAAAAATGAATGCAGTAAGAATTGGAGGAGGAAGGCAAAATGTTTGTGGATCACCCTGAAGAAAGGGACATTTTCTGACAATGAATGTTGTCTGTCTTGTGGGTACTCCGTAACTGTAGTTAAATGTAAGCATATGGATGTGTAATGAAGGCCTGCCTTGTAAAGGTGTAGACAAGACAAAACAATTCCCTGCACAGAAACTTTAAATGAGTTTAAGCATTCAGAAATACAGTAATGCGTTAATCTTTTCCTCTTAGCCACATAACAGGTGTGCACAGTGGGCTCTCTCACTTTGTGCATGATAGCCATGCTTTCCTCTAGGAGCTTGAGGTAGCCAAACTCTAGAAACTCAAGTGTTGGATCACGAGGTTCATCTGTTTGGGATCTGTATTCTTGAGCTGACTGCGATGCTGAGTGAGAAGGTCTGATCTGAAAAGGAACTTCTTTTGTGGCCTTTTTGCCCAGGTTGGTGCCACTAGGTTGTACCTCATGGACCCCTGCTCCATTTTATTCACCACGTTTGGAATGAGGGGGGACGCAGAAAAGCATAGGTAAATATCCCTGACCAGTTCATCCTGGAGGCAATGTTTTGACATTTTGAATTTTTGATAGCGGTAAACAGGCCTATTGTGGCAGTTGCCACCACTGAAAGTACTTGTGAAGGACTTGTGGGTGGAGCTTACTCTTGTGAAGTTGTTCATGATTCCTTCTGAGGTGCACAAAGTCGTTCTCCACTACTCTCCCAACAGGTGAATGTTGTTGTGGGTTACGCAAAACGAAATCTCCTACTCTAGTGCACAGAGTTGGTGGGATGCCCCCTGCTTTTGGATTCAATACATCACTGTTATGTTACTTATCCTTATCAGATGTTTTTCCCTGAATAAGGGTGAGGACCGCTTTCAGGGACAGTGTGATGGTTAGGAGTTGCAGGTAGTTTGTGGTGTCCCTGGTGCTGAGAGGTCCAGGTGCCTTTGACAATCATCTCATGAAGTGTGCACCACACCCATGAGAGATGCATCAGTGATGGTCGTCACCTATGGAAGAGGACTTAGGAAGGACCTGCCAAGCCACACGTTTTGACTTTATCAGCAAAGCAGAGAGTACTGAGCCTGGTTGATACCTTATACTAGATCCCAACCACAGTCTTTCAGTTTCTGCCATGAGAAGCACTCTTGTAATGTATGAATGGGTAACCTGGCATGTGATGTAATCACAATACATGAAGCCTTCATACCCATCTGTTTCATTTCAGTTTGAACAGTGATAGTACAATCTGTCTGAAAAAGAAGCAGCAGCTGTTGGAATGCCATCAGCCTCTGTTCATTGGGATATGCTTTACTTGTTACCACATATAGAAAGGAGCCAAGATAGGGCTGAATGTTTTGTGGTCGAAAATGCAACTTTTTTGCATTGATGCTGAAACCTAGGCTATAAAGTTGGGATACTTCTGTTCGAGTGTATGGTAGGCATTGCTGTTTGCTGCTACTCATGATTAGCCAATTGGCTAAGTAAGGAAAGACGTGTATGGTATTTCTGTGAAGGTGCACTAATGCTAGTGCAAAGCACTTTGTAAACACCAGTGGAGCAATAGTGACTCAAGCAGGTAATGCCTTACACTGGTAGTGTCATCCACTTGCCAAAAAGGGAGTCACTGTTTTGCATCAGAGACACACCTTGCAGAGCCACCTATGGCCATCCCAAGTCCATTTTCCCTATAGACCACTGTCAGAAAGTCTTTGTCTGGTGGGGTCTAGAAAGGACTGTTGGTACGGTGGTCTCTGATCACAGTTTCCCGGTTTGGCACCTCACCTGCTTTCCTGCTCCCATAAGTTGATTTGGGACTGGGGGACTGTAAGGCCTTATAGACATGTTGATGCAAGTGTCTATTTTGGTCCATCTGGAGGCTGAACAGATTTTCTCCATCAAAAGGGATTTTTAAGAGGTGCTGTTGCACTCTGGGCCTAAACTCTGTAACCCAAAGCCAGGCATACCTGCAGAGGAATAGGAGGGGCCATCTAATATTGGCACTACTGATGATTTCCCCTCAGCAACCAAATCCTGGCCTCTTTTACGATGAGAACTCCTCCGCGACCTCCCATTGGCACTGATTGTACCTGGGAATAGGCTGAGTGAATTGCCATTGCACCGGAGTACGGCTGCCTCACGGGCTATCCTCTTTCCCGCGGCATCAATTTGGATAGATTACTTGTCAGTCAGAGTGGCATCTCTGGTGGCCTTTGCAGAAGCCCTTTTTATAGACCATGTTCACCACTAAGGAGCTAAAAACAATTTGTCCATAAATTTAAACTGGATTGTCTTGGGCAGGCTTATATTTTTTCTCTATATGGGGAGTAGCTACACTGGCTTTTGCTCACTTCTTAAAGTTCTCAGAGGCTGATTTCACCAGGCCCTTAAGCACTGAAAGATTATGGACTGCACGCTCCATCCAAGACAGACTTCTGACTAGGAAATGTCCTTCTCTTACAGTATGGTATGCAGTAGTGTTGTATTATCTGGTGGGTTGACTTGGCAGGGTAGGGCTCTCGATCTTGATCATCCACCACACAGTGTCCCCAGGGATTATTCCTTTCCTGAGGCCTAAAGGTTTCTTAATAAGGGTCCTGTAGTTAGTAATTGCTGCCTGCTTCAGAGACAGTGTCATGTGTCTTAGGTGGAGGAGAGTGCAGGAGTAGTGGTGGTGGATGAGTTGTGGGTGGTACTTATGAGAGAGGGAACAGGGCTGGTGGCAGAATCTCTGACCCTTTCATGGTTTGGTGGTCTAAAAGGGTCGCCTCCTGGTGCCTTTTTGAAGGCCAGCTGGCAAACATTTGGGATGTGAATGAGTCCTGTCGCTGGAGGTTTAGCTGGGATCTTGCTTGAGTCATGGCGGATGAAAAGCTTCTCATTTTGCATCAAGAGCCTCAGACAGCCTTTCAAAGATCGAGCTCTCTGCCCGACTTTAGCAGCGAGGGATTCGTCAGCGCCAGCCTTGATGTCCATTACAGCTAAAGTTCTGCCATCAGTTTCTCCTCTGGATGCAGCTTTACAGCATCTCAGGTCAGATCAGCTTTGATTTCTGCTCCAAGTATTGGGCCGAGGTGACACCGAAAGGCAGTGTGGTTTGCTTCCCTTGGAAGTGGGCTTTGCAGGTGTTAAGCCAGCTTTGACAAGAGTGAACCGTGTCAGAAGCACCTTTTATTCATTCCAGGTTGGCTTGGTTGGTGTTACACCAATCCAAATCTGTAATAATGTGCCTAGAGAGGTAAAATACTTTTTGTATTTTTTTTTTCAGCTGTTGCACTTACTAATCCTGTGCTTAAAGACATTGATGCAAAAATGTTGTGGCGTTATCGCTTTTCTAGTTCGTGTGGATAGTATGCTGCTAAAACTCTGCTTGAAAAAACAGACATTTGAGGTGGATAGACTTAAAATGTGGCTGGTGTTGTGATGAATGTGATCCAACTACAGCTACTCTCCACCTAAACTTGGTAACTTCCTTTCTTTGTTTAAACAATTTATGTCACACTCTCAGTTTGCATTTATGCATATTTACTAATTTAATAATTTACTCTTCATAACTCGACCTACTTTGAAAATCTGATGGAAAATTCTTCCCACATATTCCTCACATTTTTAATATTGTCCAGGTGACATCCAGAAACCTTTTCACACTCCTGCACTGCGGTTGGACCATCCAGTCCAGCAGCCATCCCTGCTCCTCTTCTTCGTTATGGGCGCAGGCAATGTATTCTCTGTGATTGTGGCACTGCAGGTGTTATACTGCTGTGTTGTACTGTTCCCTGGCCTTGAGCAGTTTACGAAGGGCCTCCAGATCCATTCCCAGCACACTGTCCAGGTGATGTATTATAGCATCCAAATGCTACAGCTCATGGTTAATTTCACTGCTGATACCCACAGTTTGGCTCAGGCAATGCCCCCTGCCGACTGCTTTGAAGGCGTCCCATTCCAGTAGTCCGACTGAGGCCATGCCAGAATTGTCCTCAAAGTAATGGACTATCCGGTCGTGCACCTTGTCCCAAAATGTCACATCCTCAAGGGCCACCATATGCAGGCACCATGTTGGAATCGTGGAGCGCTTGTCTACCAGTTGCAGGGGCAATAGTAGTGGGTTGTGGTCCGACAACATTTGATCAAAGTATTCTGTGTGATTGACGCATCGGCTGAGTCCCTTAGAGCAGATGTACGTGTCTAGTCTGGTATGTGCTTTATACATGCTGGAGTAGTATAGGTAGTTCCTGTTGTGGGCATGTTGTGTGCACCACACTTCCTCCATGTCCCAGTGTGCCATCCAGTCCCTCATGCCCTCATCTGTCATATGTTCCATTGCTCCAGATAACAGTGGGGTTGATTGGTCCATTTTTGTGCCTAGTACGCAATTAAAATCTCCCCCAAGTAACAGGACCCCCTCTGACAACTGACTTAATTGTGTGGACAGGGAGCTTAGGAAATGGTTTTGGGCATACACACTTCCCAGCACCACCAGCATGCTGTCAAGTCTTCCCTCCACCAAGGACGTATCTACCCTCCTTCTCAGTTTTTACTGTTATGGCTGTTATGGTTAAGAAAACTCCCACTGTTAGAAATGGGGTCTTTAGTTGGCAGTGAGGTTACCCCCTGTCCAAGCAAGGACCCTCACTCTACTCAGGGTAAGTCACACACAATCCAAATTATCCTGTGCCCACCCTCTGGTAGCTTGGCACTGAGCAGTCAGGCTTAACTTAGAAGGCAATGTGTAAAGTATTTGTGTAATAAGTCATCAAGTAGCACAGTATAACACCACACAAATACACCACACAGTGTGTAGAAAAATATAGAATATTTATCTGGATAAATGCAGGTCAAAACGATCAAGATTTGTACATGTTGAAATATCACTTCAGAGAATGATAAAAGGAGTCTTTAGTCTTTAAAAAGCAACAAGTGTCTCTTGCAAGCACAAAATACCTGGTTTGCGTTCAAATTCTCTGCAAGGGACCGCAGAGGAGGAGATGCATGGAAAACGGGGAGGTGCACGTCAGTTTATCCGGGCGCACACAGACGATGTGTCGATAATTTTCCACGCATGGAAGGCTTTGCGTCTATTTCCGGTGCGCTTTCATGGATCCTCTTCGGGTTGTGGGGTATTCGGACGCCCGGGGATGATGCAGAGAAATCCTGGGAGTGCAGGACAAAGTCACAGTAGCTGTGACGATCGTTTGGGCGATGCAGGGAAGTTTCTGTCGCACTGCAGGTGCTGCGTCGATTCTTCTCGCAGGAAGTCAGGCTGTGTCGTTTCGGCTTGGCTATGCATCGATCCAGTGGGCCGCATGTCGAAGTTCCGGCTGCAACGCTGTCTCTGCGTCATTTTTCTCTCAGGGAGCCGGGCAGCGTTATTCCCGTTCAGCCTGAAGTGATTTTCTCACCGCGATGCAGGCTGTGCGTCATTTCTGGCAGGCTGTGTGTAGAATTTTCGTCGCAAAAGGAGTTCTTTGCAGGAGGAAGTATTTTTGGTCCTGAGACTTCAAAGAACAGGAGGCAAGCTCTATCCAAGCCCTTGGAGAGCACTTCTCAGCAGTGCCAGAGGGCAGCAAGGCAGTAGGGCAACAGCCAGGGGGTCGAGGGGGGATCAATCCTTTGCAGAAGAGCAGTCAGGCGAGACCTTTGAGCAGTCAGGCAGTTCTTCTTGGCACATTGCACGCCCTGGTTCAGAGTTTCTTCACGTAGTATCTTGTTCAGAAGTGCCTGAGTTGGTAGGATCAGAGGCCCTGTTTGAATACCCAAATGTGCCTTTGAAGGGGGGGAGACTTAAAAGAGTGGCTTAGAAGTGCACAAGGTCCCCTTTCAGTTCCATCCTGTCTGCCAGGGTCCCAGTATGGGGTTTGGCAGTCCATTGTGTGAGGGCAGGCCACTCCACCCTCCCAGTCCAGGAAGACCCATTCAGTATACAGATGTGTGCAGGTGTGACTGAGCATCCTGTGTTTGGGGTTGTCTGAGTGAAATGCACAAGGGAGCTGACAAATAACCCAGCCAGATGTGGCTTGTAAGGCACAGAAGGATTTAAGTGCAGAGAAATGCTCACTTTCTAAAACTGGCATTTCTAAAATAGCAATATTAAATCCAACTACACCTGTCAGCAGGATTTTGTATTACCATGCTGGCCATACTAAATATGACCTTGTTACTCCTTTCAGATCAGAATCTACCACTCAAACAGTATGTGAGGGTAGCCCTAATGTTAGTCTATGAAAGAAGCAGTCCACACAGTAGTGTAAAACGAATTAAGGAGTTCTACACTACCAGGACATATAAACTACACAAGTATATGTCCTGCCTTTTACCTACATAGTACCCTGCCCAATGGGTTACCTAGGGCCTACCTTAGGGGAGACTTATATGTAGAAAAACAGGAGTTTAAAGCTTGGCAAGGACTTTTAAATGCCAAGTCGAAGTGGCAGGGAAGCTGCATACCCAGACCTTGCAGTGGCAGGCTTGAAGCATGGTTAAGGAGCTACCTATGTGGGTGGCACAATCAGTGCAGCAAGCCCACTAATAGCGTTTAATCTACAGGGCCTGGGCACATGTAGTGCACTTTACTAGGGACTTACAAGTAGAATAAATAAGCCAAATTTCGTATGAACCAATGTCACCATGTTTTAAGGGAGAGAGCGAAATGCACTTTAACACTAGTTAGCAGTGGTAAAGTGTGCAGAGTCCTAACACCAGGAAAAACAGTATCCAAAAAGTGGAGGGAGGCAAGCAAAAAGTTGAGTGACCACCCTAAGGCTGTCAGGTCTCTCACCCAAATAAGTGCCTCTTGTGCAAATGGCGAGTATGTGGTGATATACATCTGACCACGCCGGTGGTGCTGTAGCCTATCACGTTTCTTGCAGCAAGGCTATGTGTACCCCACACCTCTTGAGGAACTTATATATTTTGTGACATTTGGTCGCTGCTCTCATTCCCTGTATGTTCCACGTCATGAGTTTAAACTTGTGTAATGTACGTGTTATGGGATAGCTATCTATCTGTCCCCAACTTCTTTTCCCCATCCCCCGTCTACACCCAACACTCCCCTTTGTCTCCCCACATCCCCCGCATGAAGACTGAAAAGTATGATGCAACTGAAAAAAACACAAACATGTGTCCCAGTTCCTCATTCCTAGGGCAGCCCAGCAGCGATAGGCCATCCAAACCAGTCAAATCAAAGAAACTGTTGCTGCCTTTGATCTCCATGGCAGGTCTATAGGATCGAAGGTGGGGGTAGGCTCATAGTTCAGCCAATGGCTCCACCTTACTGCACTAGGCTCCACAGTGCTCAAGGCCTCACTCCTCCTCCTTTAAATGATCTTGTTCAATGTCTGCGAGGTGATCACCAGTGGGAAGCTCTCAGTTTGATCCTGCCCCTCGGATAACAACCTCATGGAGCCACATCTCGAGACTGGGTCCTCCCCATCTTCTGTGCCCCTGGCATCCATGAGTTCATCGGCTGCTAGCAAGGCCGCTGCCTTGTCCCGGTCCATTTGCGTTTTAGTGGGCCTGACCAGTATTCCACTTCATGCACTCCCCTCCGCGTGCCCCAGTGTGCAGGGGTCTCTTTGTTCCTGCATGGCATGCCTCAATTCAGGACCATGCTTCTTCCGGGTCCTGGCAGAAGTGCAAAGTGCCATCTGCCAGGATTTTAAATTTACAGGGAACCTGAGGGAATAGCACAGGCCCTCTTCTCTTAATGCTCTCTAGACCTCTAGAAAAAAGGCCACTTTGGCCTGAACCACTCTGAAGGTGCCCACTCCCGGGCCTGCTTTAGAAGCAAGTCTCTGTCTTCATAGTGTAGCAAGCTTGCAATCTTGCAACTGCCGGCATGGTCGGCCTCCCCGGAGCCGATGGTCATGCTGGTACTCTGTATATAACCCTCTCGATTGCAAATAAGGGGGTGGGTTGGTTTGGGGCAACAGTATCCCAGTCGGGACTCCAGCTATTCCACCATGTCTGGACCTTCTATGCTCTTGGAAGGCCCATCACTCAGATGTTGTTCCACCTGTTGCGTCCTTCCACGCCCTCTCCTCATTGCTCAGAGGCCCCTTAGCTAGGCACTCATGGCTTTCTGTGCCTGCTGCACCTCGTATAGGACCGTTTCGGAGCCCTTGACTCTGTCCACCCGTTTGCTGTGGTCTGCACACAGCAGGCCCAGCTCTGTCACCACCGTGCCAGTCCATTGGTGAAGCATGTTTTTCACATCTGTTATGGCTGTGAGAATTGTTCAATGTGTTCTGTAGGGTTTGGACAGCGTCTCAAGTGTCATCCCCGCTTCTGCCAGGTCCTTATCACCCTCTTGGAACTCATGTGAGGTGCCCTGTGGTTTGGTCCTCAGCTTACCCATCTCTACCCCATATTACTGATTGCAAGCCGCTCGCTGATTATCTGTTGGGAATGTATGGCAAGGTGAACACAGTAAATGTAGGTCTGTGTGGCCCCAGTCGTCACTCAAGGGGCCTGTGTCCTTGTGGAGTGTTCACTGTCCTTCCCAGGACTGCACTGCTGTCCCCCGGGGCACCCCACAGCAATCACTGACCTTCACCTTCAGTGGTCTTTTGGGTCTTCAGTGCACTCTGCTGCAGTCTCCAGCTTCGGACCCCAGCCTCGCAGAAGGTCTCCCGCTCTTCAGTGTACCAGGACGGAGCCCGACTATCCAGCCAATGTCCACAGCTGTGTCCCAGCCACTTTCTACCGTTTGTCGGGCCCCCTCAGGCAGCGGCCAGGTCCCACCTGGTGCACATATCGGTGCATGCATTCCAAGATTTTATGCCTGGGAGGTTGGGTTGGGTTATTGGGGGAACAGAGGCCCGGCTCATCGCACCTCATCCCGGCTTGTCCCGACGTCCGCATTCGGGGTGGCTCTGTAACCAGGTCTTCCACCTCAGGCATCCAGCTCTCACCTGGGTGGGACGTGAGGATAAGGCCAGGGGTGGGGGCAGGGCGAGAAAGATGCCCTCTATGCACACTACTCTCCCACTCACCACTGTCTGGGTGTAGAACTCCACCTGGGGCCTCAAGCACCACTCCAGAAGCCCCAGAGTACCTCTGCTGCAAGCTCTATTGCCCCAGGAGACCGAGACAAGTCCAGGAGCATCAGGCATGTTCAACACCACAACCGAGGTTATTGACAGCGACCCCTCTGTTGGGTTGCTCTGCACTTCTCTGTCTTCCCCAACACTGATTCATGACTGCTGCCTTGGTACCGGCCCACTCTGCTTCCTATTCCCCTCCGGGACCGTCGTGGCTCTTCGGGCCTACCTGCCAAGGCCTGCACAGGCTACAATGCCTATCCGAGTTGCCGAGCCGTGCTCCGGGCTCCCTCCTGCACCGTGGTGATAGGAGGGTCATCTCCCCTTATTCCCTAGCAGACCACAGAGTGCAGTGCTCCGTTGTTCTTGTGCCAGCTACAGCATAGTTAGCGCACTCCTTGGCCTGCAGCCGGGGCCGGCCCACAGCAGCAGGGCTGCAGTGCCGCTCGTCTTGGCTGGGTCTGACAACTGTTTTAGATGCCTCTGGGCCACTCTGGTGGCAGGTGCTTGGGGGGACCTCTGGTTTAGGGCAGGGGCAGAGGGGCGCGAATGCACCCCCCCGGCGCTCACTAAAACCAGTATCCTGTTAGGCTGGTGCAAAGTCTAAGCATCCATCATTGTGGCATGCTTGGCCACGCCCCGACTGAAGTGGCATTGTCTGTGTTGAGTCAGGTGGCATTGGTCCAGACTGGTTCGAGAAATTGCTTAATGGTAGGAGCATGATGAGAGCAGAGTTTTATCAGAAGTCCATGTGAGTTGAGCTCTAGGGTCAGTCACTGAAGACAAAACTGTGTGTCACTTGTGAGCAAACTGCACCGTGGACTTGAAGGGGCCTCAGAGGTGAATTCCCTCTCAAGTGTAACTCCACTTCAGAGTGGGGCTGTCACTCAATAGTTTGGTCCTAGGATAAGAATTTCCTGCCTATGAGTAACTGGGAGGTTGGAGTGTGCTTATCAGCTAACAGATGGGTCTAGTTCAGCCACTGAAAACTGCAGGTAGCAGCTAAAATAGTCTGCGGAGTGGACTTGTTTTATATAGGTGACTGGTATTTGGAAGATTGCTCAAAGATTGAGTCTTTAACTCCAACTTGAGCCAGAGTAGATGTTGCAGATAAAATAAAGAGACACCAGTAGGGCTTTTTCTGGTCCTGTTCCAGAAATGTTTAAAGTTATGTGAGGTGCTGGAAGGGAATATGGGGGTCATTATGACCCCAACGGTCTGTGATAATGTGGCAGTAGTACCGCCAACAGGCTGGCGTTACATACCGCCACATTATGACATTGGCAAGTTGGCTGCAGCCAACCTGCCAGTATACCACTCCGACTGCCATGGAGGTAGCAGCCGCCGGGCCGGAGATAACAATCTCCAGCCCGGCGGCCGCTATTTTACCACCGGCAGCATTTTGACCCTGCCTACCACCATGGTTTTTGTGGCGTTCATAACGCTGCGAAAATCATGGTGGTAGGCCCTACCTGTGACAGGGAATTCCTTACCTGTAACTGGTAGGAGGCTCACCCACCCCCCACAAAACACTTCCCAGATGACCCCCACTCCCCCATTCACGCACACTGGCAGACACGCGCCAGGCATACACACACTCACTCACACAAGCATACAAGCATTCATTCACGCAGGCATACATTCATTCTCTCACACATTCGTACTAACATTCACACTGACACTCAAACACGCATTCACATTTCCATTCATACACTAATTCTCGCACATGCATACACACACGCATACAATACTACACACACCTTCACATTCATGCACACACTCACACGTTCATGCACACAACCCCACCCACACACACACACACACACACACACACAACACTCCCCCCTCCCCTGTCGGAAACCAGACTTACCTGCATTCAGGGGGTCTTCCGGCAGGGGAGGGGCCGCTGCTACTGCCAGCAGCACCCACTAGCAGAACACCGCCAGGCCGTATTATTTGTCATAACCTTAACACCATATGCCAATATGGCCACAGCTGGATTTCTGCCCTTCTCGTGGCAGAAATCCAGCTGTAGTCCTAATTTGGCGGACAGATGTCTGCCGCGGCGACGGTCTTTTGGCGGCCGTCGCCGCGGCGGTAGGCAGCATTTACCACCAATCTTATAATATAATGAGGGCCTATGTTCCTGGTGAAAGATGGGGAGCATAGTGTTTGTGATATTAAATAGTGTCCTAACTGTTGAATGATAATTTAAGAGAAAGCCATGTTTATATGATAATTACTAGCTCAATTTAACGTTGTTTATGATTTCAGAGCAAAGTGATCACAAATTTAGGGAAGTTATACCACAATTTCTACTTCAGTCCGCATGTGTCATCATTCCTAAATAAACCCCAAACAATTAATGGAGCGCATATGATAAATAAAACTGCACAACAAAGTAGCTCCTTTACTCAGGCTAAAGCCAATATCCATCCAAGCAATTTGTTTAATGCTTCTGCTTCCTGAAGATCAAACAACTGCCTCGCCCTGACCCATAACCTCAGAAAACTGAGTAGCATTGTAAAGATTATATGCCACAATATTGAGGTTAAAAATATTGACCTGCAAGAATATCAACTCAAGAATATCAGCTACTGGTACTATCTGTTCCTAGAGAACCCATGCTCTGCATTCTACTCCCATCTAGTGTTGGGCCTCGGTGTTTGCAACTTGTTTTGCTTTGCAGAAGTCTGATTCACAAGACCTGTCCAGACCTCACCCTTGGCCTATACTGGCTCCATCTCAAAGTGTTTTTCTCACTCAAGCGGGTAATATAAGTGAAGTTCACTGTCAAAGATGGAGTGTGCTGTCAATAGCAAAGTGAGTAAGAAGAACAAAGAAATATCTGTGATCAATGCTGGCTTCTGGGCAGGAGGGTAGACATGTGAATCTACAGCTCTACACACTGCATTCGATGGTTGAAGGGTAAATAAGGTTTTCCATTCATACCATGTGTAGCTGTAGACATGCATGCTGTACATTGACTGTAAAGCAATCCCTTTGCAAAATGGTGGTTAGTAAGAATATGATTCAAATATTTGAAAAAGTATTCTTAGTTCAGGTTGACCAACCAAAGCCTGTTGATGTGCTAGAAATTCTACATAGTAATGCTAAGTGGGCTGACCACGTAGCAGCCTTGCAAACCTTGGTTAGAGAAATGTTACCACAAGAGACTAACATGGCCACCTTTTTGCATTTAGAGTGGGTACTACGGGATGCAAAGAGTTTTTGCTGATCTTAGCATATCATGGTTTGATGCATTTAACTATCCACCTGGCAATGCCAGTTTTAGAGATGGCAGGACCCTTGTGGGGTTTGGTGAAGGCTACAACAAGTTGATTGGACTTTCTCAATGGTTTGGTTCTATCAAAGTAATACATGAGAACCTTCCTACCATCCAAAGTGTGAAGAGCCCTTTCTGCTACAAATTCTGGTTGTGGGACGAAGACTGGAAGCTTAATGTTTTGGTTCATGTGAAGAGGTGAGACCCCCTTAGACACAAATTTAGAGTTGTAAGAAGGACTACCCTATCTTTGTGAATCTGGAAGAATGGTTCATGTGCCAAAGAAGCTTGTGGCTCATTAATGTGGCTATCGGAGGTAATTGAGACTAGGAACACCACCTTCCAAGACAAGATGTGTTGGTCACATGAGTGTAGGGGCTCAGAGGAAGGGTCAATAAGTTATACGAGGACCACATTCAGATTCATCAAAGGTACAAGGGCCACCTTTGGAGGTATTACCCTCTTTAGTGCTGGGAGCCTTAATAATAGATGACTGTTAGAAGTTGGTTGTTGGGTGACTGGGTATGAGCCCTGGTCAAGCAGCAACCACAATCCTAGTCAGGCAAACACTAAATTAACTGTGCTCACCCTCCTGTACGTTGCACAGAGTACTCAGGCTTAGCTTAGAGGCAGTGTGTAAAGTATTTGTGCAAACCTCAAACAGTGAAAACACCGCAAAAAAAGATTCCATACCAGTTTAGAAAAATAGATCTGAATATAACAAATGAAACAAGACCAAAATGGCAAAAATCCAATACTTAGCACTGGAGATGTGGACTTTCTAAGTGTTTAGTAACAATAGTGCCAATTGGAGATAAACCAATACTATCATGTTTAGAGCAGAGAGCACAAGCACGTTAGCACTTGTTAGCAGTGGTCAAGTGCACAGAGTCCTAAGGCCAACAAAAATGAATGCAGTAAGAATTGGAGGAGGAAGGCAAAATGTTTGTGGATCACCCTGAAGAAAGGGACATTTTCTGACAATGAATGTTGTCTGTCTTGTGGGTACTGTACTCCGTAACTGTAGTTAAATGTAAGCATATGGATGTGTAATGAAGGCCTGCCTTGTAAAGGTGTAGACAAGACAAAACAATTCCCTGCACAGAAACTTTAAATGAGTTTAAGCATTCAGAAATACAGTAATGCGTTAATCTTTTCCTCTTAGCCACATAACAGGTGTGCACAGTGGGCTCTCTCACTTTGTGCATGATAGCCATGCTTTCCTCTAGGAGCTTGAGGTAGCCAAACTCTAGAAACTCAAGTGTTGGATCACGAGGTTCATCTGTTTGGGATCTGTATTCTTGAGCTGACTGCGATGCTGAGTGAGAAGGTCTGATCTGAAAAGGAACTTCTTTTGTGGCCTTTTTGCCCAGGTTGGTGCCACTAGGTTGTACCTCATGGACCCCTGCTCCATTTTATTCACCACGTTTGGAATGAGGGGGGACGCAGAAAAGCATAGGTAAATATCCCTGACCAGTTCATCCTGGAGGCAATGTTTTGACATTTTGAATTTTTGATAGCGGTAAACAGGCCTATTGTGGCAGTTGCCACCACTGAAAGTACTTGTGAAGGACTTGTGGGTGGAGCTTACTCTTGTGAAGTTGTTCATGATTCCTTCTGAGGTGCACAAAGTCGTTCTCCACTACTCTCCCAACAGGTGAATGTTGTTGTGGGTTACGCAAAACGAAATCTCCTACTCTAGTGCACAGAGTTGGTGGGATGCCCCCTGCTTTTGGATTCAATACATCACTGTTATGTTACTTATCCTTATCAGATGTTTTTCCCTGAATAAGGGTGAGGACCGCTTTCAGGGACAGTGTGATGGTTAGGAGTTGCAGGTAGTTTGTGGTGTCCCTGGTGCTGAGAGGTCCAGGTGCCTTTGACAATCATCTCATGAAGTGTGCACCACACCCATGAGAGATGCATCAGTGATGGTCGTCACCTATGGAAGAGGACTTAGGAAGGACCTGCCAAGCCACACGTTTTGACTTTATCAGCAAAGCAGAGAGTACTGAGCCTGGTTGATACCTTATACTAGATCCCAACCACAGTCTTTCAGTTTCTGCCATGAGAAGCACTCTTGTAATGTATGAATGGGTAACCTGGCATGTGATGTAATCACAATACATGAAGCCTTCATACCCATCTGTTTCATTTCAGTTTGAACAGTGATAGTACAATCTGTCTGAAAAAGAAGCAGCAGCTGTTGGAATGCCATCAGCCTCTGTTCATTGGGATATGCTTTACTTGTTACCACATATAGAAAGGAGCCAAGATAGGGCTGAATGTTTTGTGGTCGAAAATGCAACTTTTTTGCATTGATGCTGAAACCTAGGCTATAAAGTTGGGATACTTCTGTTCGAGTGTATGGTAGGCATTGCTGTTTGCTGCTACTCATGATTAGCCAATTGGCTAAGTAAGGAAAGACGTGTATGGTATTTCTGTGAAGGTGCACTAATGCTAGTGCAAAGCACTTTGTAAACACCAGTGGAGCAATAGTGACTCAAGCAGGTAATGCCTTGCACTGGTAGTGTCATCCACTTGCCAAAAAGGGAGTCACTGTTTTGCATCAGAGACACACCTTGCAGAGCCACCTATGGCCATCCCAAGTCCATTTTCCCTATAGACCACTGTCAGAAAGTCTTTGTCTGGTGGGGTCTAGAAAGGACTGTTGGTACGGTGGTCTCTGATCACAGTTTCCCGGTTTGGCACCTCACCTGCTTTCCTGCTCCCATAAGTTGATTTGGGACTGGGGGACTGTAAGGCCTTATAGACATGTTGATGCAAGTGTCTATTTTGGTCCATCTGGAGGCTGAACAGATTTTCTCCATCAAAAGGGATTTTTAAGAGGTGCTGTTGCACTCTGGGCCTAAACTCTGTAACCCAAAGCCAGGCATACCTGCAGAGGAATAGGAGGGGCCATCTAATATTGGCACTACTGATGATTTCCCCTCAGCAACCAAATCCTGGCCTCTTTTACGATGAGAACTCCTCCGCGACCTCCCATTGGCACTGATTGTACCTGGGAATAGGCTGAGTGAATTGCCATTGCACCGGAGTACGGCTGCCTCACGGGCTACCCTCTTTCCCGCGGCATCAATTTGGATAGATTACTTGTCAGTCAGAGTGGCATCTTTGGTGGCCTTTGCAGAAGCCCTTTTTATAGACCATGTTCACCACTAAGGAGCTAAAAACAATTTGTCCATAAATTTAAACTGGATTGTCTTGGGCAGGCTTATATTTTTTCTCTATATGGGGAGTAGCTACACTGGCTTTTGCTCACTTCTTAAAGTTCTCAGAGGCTGATTTCACCAGGCCCTTAAGCACTGAAAGATTATGGACTGCACGCTCCATCCAAGACAGACTTCCGACTAGGAAATGTCCTTCTCTTACAGTATGGTATGCAGTAGTGTTGTATTATCTGGTGGGTTGACTTGGCAGGGTAGGGCTCTCGATCTTGATCATCCACCACACAGTGTCCCCAGGGATTATTCCTTTCCTGAGGCCTAAAGGTTTCCTAATAAGGGTCCTGTAGTTAGTAATTGCTGCCTGCTTCAGAGACAGTGTCATGTGTCTTAGGTGGAGGAGAGTGCAGGAGTAGTGGTGGTGGATGAGTTGTGGGTGGTACTTATGAGAGAGGGAACAGGGCTGGTGGCAGAATCTCTGACCCTTTCATGGTTTGGTGGTCTAAAAGGGTCGCCTCCTGGTGCCTTTTTGAAGGCCAGCTGGCAAACATTTGGGATGTGAATGAGTCCTGTCGCTGGAGGTTTAGCTGGGATCTTGCTTGAGTCATGGCGGATGAAAAGCTTCTCATTTTGCATCAAGAGCCTCAGACAGCCTTTCAAAGATCGAGCTCTCTGCCCGACTTTAGCAGCGAGGGATTCGTCAGCGCCAGCCTTGATGTCCATTACAGCTAAAGTTCTGCCATCAGTTTCTCCTCTGGATGCAGCTTTACAGCATCTCAGGTCAGATCAGCTTTGATTTCTGCTCCAAGTATTGAGCCGAGGTGACACCGAAAGGCAGTGTGGTTTGCTTCCCTTGGAAGTGGGCTTTGCAGGTGTTAAGCCAGCTTTGACAAGAGTGAACCGTGTCAGAAGCACCTTTTATTCATTCCAGGTTGGCTTGGTTGGTGTTACACCAATCCAAATCTGTAATAATGTGCCTAGAGAGGTAAAATACTTTTTGTATTTTTTTTTTCAGCTGTTGCACTTACTAATCCTGTGCTTAAAGACATTGATGCAAAAATGTTGTGGCGTTATCGCTTTTCTAGTTCGTGTGGATAGTATGCTGCTAAAACTCTGCTTGAAAAAACAGACATTTGAGGTGGATAGACTTAAAATGTGGCTGGTGTTGTGATGAATGTGATCCAACTACAGCTACTCTCCACCTAAACTTGGTAACTTCCTTTCTTTGTTTAAACAATTTATGTCACACTCTCAGTTTGCATTTATGCATATTTACTAATTTAATAATTTACTCTTCATAACTCGACCTACTTTGAAAATCTGATGGAAAATTCTTCCCACATATTCCTCACATTTTTAATATTGTCCAGGTGACATCCAGAAACCTTTTCACACTCCTGCACTGCGGTTGTGCCATGCAGTTTCAGCAAAACTCTGATCACCTAGAATGCGATGACATCAGATTGGATAAGGTGGCAACTGAAGGGCTGGTATCCGCTTCTATTTTTCTGCACCTTTTGATGGAGATCTCCATACTTCACAGACAGAATTTCTCACAGCTCAGCAGCAACTAGATGAAATGTCTCGTCTGAAGATTTTATGTTTCAAACCCTGTAGCATATGCCAGAAAAAGATGCATTTATCTAACCCACATGGTTGCATGTGGTGTCTTGACTCTAAACATGAACGCTTGTCTCCACTCCTGTTCTCTGAGAAACCCAAATCCACCAGGAAACGGGTAAGCTAATCTATGTTTGCCTAGGCCATGGAAATTCACAGAAGCATTCCCCTTCCTCCTTTGGCACAAACCATGCCTAAGGCCCAGAGATTTGGCTTTATTAACTTCTTAGGGCTGCCTCTAGTAATCTTGTCATACCCAGTAAATATTGTCTTTCAGAGGTCTTGGAGGGTGATGTATTGATTCCCACTTTTCCTGAAATGAAAATGGTTTTAACACATCTTCAGAAGTGTGTAATGGTAACTATTACTCCTCTGTGCCTAATTTAGGGAAGTCTGTTTGTTTGTATGGAAAGGAAGCTTTAGAATTTACCTTGTCTATCACTGACTCCAAATATAGGATTCTGACAGATCTTGTAACTTCCTGCTACAATTTCAGCAGCTCTGTTTCCTTTCAACGCGGCAGTCTTGGAGCCGTACTGGCTGACACATACAAATAGCTTGATGACACAGGCCTGCACCTTGTGACAACATTCATGTTGTCATATCCATCTCGGTAGAGCTAAGTGATCCAAGGTGCCTCTACTAAGTTGAAACATACGCCTTTCCTAAAGCCCTGCAGACTGCGAGGCCAAGGGACTGGAGTTTATTGTTTGAAATGTATTTGCCCCTGGAAGACTTGCCTTTTGGAGTGCCAATGAGGTGCCCTCTAGCCGCTATGTCCACACACTTTGGGAGTTAGGGTAATTCACTATTATCAGTTTACCAGATCACATCAATAAGCCTTTCTTTGTCCTGTCCAGTGACTGTTTGGATGGTTCCAAACAGATTCTAAAGTGTGACATTATTCTGCAGACACTGTTGCTCAATCCATGAGCGCAACTGTTGTGCTACATTGCCATGCTTGGATGCATTCCACTTGCTTTGGGGTGGGGGGATGCCCAAGCAACCCTCACCACCTGGCTTTCTATGGCTATATGCTGGTCAGCAAGAAGGAAACTCCTTCCTGAAGCACTTAAACAGCACAGCCATGGCATACATACTTGACCTAACATCCCTGGTAAAGCAGTTCCACTGACTTTGTAGGTCGTTGTGAGTCTTGTCCAGAATATAACACTACTGCAGTTCCATCTTTTGCAAGAAAGCAAATATACGGCAGGGGTGGGTGTAAGGGATGCCATCACTAAGAGCAGCTACACCAGTCCCACCTTCTTCTGCTGGCTCTGCTGCTTCAAAACCTCTTTCACTCCCCCACTCCTTTACTCATCAAATTTCCAATAAGGAGCACTGGAGGGGTGTAACATTTTTGCACCAACTGGAAGGCAGTTATGTTGGATCACATAACCATCAAGCTGATCAGCAAGGACTACATTGTACCCTTTTCCAGACAGTCCTCCTTCCATCAGAACGTACTTGGTGACACCTTGATTGTGTAGGCAGAATTTCTTGCCCTTCTGAAGAAATGGGCCATAGAGCTGGAGCCCATGGCTCAAATGATTTTACTCTATTTACCTTACCTCTTGATCCTCCAGAAGCCTGAGGGACTGAGACCCATCCTGCAACTTAGACTCTTAAACTTTTAAGTTGGAAAAGAAATGTTTGAGATGCAGTTCCTGATGTAGGTCTTGCATGCGTATGGTCTTGGCTAGCGCCACTGCATTTCCAGCATGTCTATTTCACCTACTGATCCTCACTGCTCACAAGTGCTAGCCGAGGGTCACCTTGATGTCCCAGCACTGCAAGTTTGATGTTCTTCTTTTTGCACTGATGGCTGCTCTTTGAGTATTTGCCAAGTGATGGCTTCACTGCAGGGGTCAGGCAGCCGTGTACTTCTGTACTTGGATTACAGGCTGGTGAAGGCAGGATCTCCTATACCAGTTACGGAACACCTTCAGTGTATCATGACTGCTTCATGACCAACACCCAGAAGTCTCATCTACCACATACACGGAGGCTGAACTATAAGGGTGGTACTGGGTACGACATAAGTGCAGTTCATACTGATAAGTGTGTTGGAGCTGCAGGCAGTCTGTCTGGCTATGAAGGCCTTCCTCCACTCACAGTCCCTTACATAACCGATTGTGGTGGTGGGCCAAGCAACAGGGCTTTTTTCCAGGGAGTGTCACACTTCTGACACCCTTAAGGTGAGAGCTAATGCCCTGAGCAACCTCTCCTTGGCTGTCCACAAAGTGACTGAAGTGATATTTTCAGAATTGGGATGTACATGTGTTAATATAATCACCATGGCCCTAATCGGAAGTCCACTCTGTTTTGTACCACAACCTTACCTCTGAATGGTTCCCTCGTGGATGTCTGCAGGTTGAACTAGTTACATACCCAACAATTCAACTTTACCATAGGGTCCTGCAGGATTGAGTACAGCTGATTCTAATCGCCTCAGGCTAACTTAAGAGGAGTTGGTACTGAACTGTTGGAACTCAGAACGTATGCCCTTCTTTTCATCCTGCATTGAATGGGCCTGCTCGCTCGGCAGATTGGTCAGGTTCTTGTGTGTCACTTAAGCAGTGACCGAGTACCTCTGCTTACTACCTGAAGTAGCTGATTTATTTTTGGTTACTACAAGATGCAACACATAATCCATTTGTGAAGGTCCCTGGAACATGTTTGTTCAGTGGTGTAAGAAAGTCTGGACACGTCAGTCTCTCCTTTCCAATGGTCTTCACTTCCCAGGCCTCTAGCCCTATATAGCTTCCATAAAATATTATTTGACTGCCATATTCACCATCATGTATCTCCTTGACCAGCCTCATCTATTTTGTTCAACACTAGCGGATCATTTATTTGAAAGGTTTGCTTTATTTGTTTCCTACTACTCTGTTGATTGTTCCTCTGTGGGATTTCAATCTTGTGTTAATGTTCCATTTGAGCCAGTGCTCAATTACCAATTTGACCTGTGACTCTGAAAATCATCTTTTTGGTCGCAATAACTTTGTCCCAGGGGGAAGGAGAACAATAAGCTCTTTTAGAGCAGCAACCATTCCCAGACTTCTGTGCGGGCAAACTGGTTGTTCTTACTTTTCTATCCATGTTACCGAACTTTATCTGCCTTTCACATGCGGCAGTGTATTACTCCTTCTGCTTTCAGTGCTTTCATCTCACCAAAGAAGAGGACGGATTGTATAGACTGGACCCAAAGCATGCTGTGTTTTACTAAACTGATTATAATTAATGCTTCCAGTGTTCTATTATTACTGATTTTTACAGATAAATGCAGACAGAAAACAGTGTGTATACCGTCTGCATTTAATTTTAGAAGCGGAAAGATACAGAAAATTGGGCTTCTTTTAAGTGGCCTTCCGAACCATATGTCCCAAACTCCAGGACAACAGCTGAGCAGATAGCATGGGGAATTAAAAATGCGGGCTGAAATGTCATTAAATACTTTCATATGTCAATCTATCACCATATATTTGTAGAATAATGCTAATATTTATCTGTGGGTGTATTGTGATGTTGTATTTGGCTACCTAATTTGCTAAAACACGACAGGCATGAAAATATGAGTGCTCATTTAGCAGTTAAATAAATGTGGAAATATACAATTTTAAATTTAATTTCTTCTCAAAACAAAAAATAAATATGGATAAATACAGATGGAAATATAAAATAAAACCTGGAGCCTTAATTATTATAATCGGCAGAACAGAGTAGATGATAAAGAGGATGTGCCAGGCCGTGCACTGCAGTGACTATTTTGTCCAGGCTACCCTGCTTGTTACTATCTGGCATGACTCTGCCAAGAAAGACACTCTGATTGGCATTCGCTCCTACCCAGCAGGGCTTGGGATGCTTCCACTGCTGTCACACGATCAACCAGTAGTTGACATTTGCTAAGCAGTCACGTGAACATCCTTCCATGGTTTCACTTAACACTACTGTTGCACAGCTTAAGTATATAGTGATGGATACTTTGCCAGAGCTGTGTTGTGTGACTTGCTTGGATAATTGCCAGTATTCGGATCCAGCCGATGTAGGGTATTGCTATGATACTCCTTCGCCTGGTGAGGAATGTGTTAGAAGAAGTATCCATCAGAAGAAAAAGTTACATAACTTCTGTAACACTGTTTCTGGTGGCTAATCTGTCTTCCTACAGATTGCACTTTATATACTCCCACATCATCACATCCAGGGCAGGCAGAGTCACGGATGAGGCTGTGTGGTGCAACCTGCTGGCATTGGAGCGCTATTGATGGGACTAAACGTTTAGGGGCCTAGGCCAGAACCTGGATGATATCCATAAATTGAGGAACCTGCTGGAATCCATGGTACCCCTCAGAACTGTAACTACCAAAGAAACCTTTTTATCGTTAGGGTCCTAGATGTGAAGTTAGGTACATTGATAATTATTTAAATATATTTACATTGACGATGTAGTTGTTATTTAGGATTCCATATTTTTACCGGTCAGTATTAAAAATGTGAAATTGTAGTAGAACACAGATGGTGAGATATGAGTGCGTCCGGAGCAATTGACCAGTTATGGGCATCTCTGACAGTTTACTTCCACAGAATAACCTTCCTTTTGAACTAGTACCTTTTGGAAACTGGAAACGGTAAGGCCTTCTGAAATATGCGGAAGGAACAAGAGAAAAGGAGGGACGGACGTCTTACAAAGTGAGCAAGCCCATAACCAATCCTCCCTAATCTCTGTTCTAACTAAGTTGTGGACTCTAATAATAAATAATAAGGAAGAGGGCAAAATAATGGAGAAAAACTGTGAAATAGGCTGCCAGTCAAGTAATCTGTTCCTCTAGAAATTCTTCTTTGTTTCACTTAACAGCACGGTTCCTTGCAGGAGACGGAGGACATCTCTTGGATGGGTGAAGAAGAGCAAGTCCTGGAGGGTTTTGAATGGAGAGCCAGTGTCCATCCCACCACCCGGGGAATATGGATCTGGAAGAAACCCTTCATCATCAATAGCAATGGAGAGAAGGTATGGAGGGGAACTGCCTATCGGCCTAGGGGGGCTCACTGTGCTCTTCACTTACAAGAAAAGGATGGAATGTTAATATTGGGACAGTTGTTCTACGAGGCTTTGCTTCTCACTAATAGGTTGCACTTTTGTGTAAAAAATATATATATATATATATATATATATATATATATATATATATATATATATATATATATATATATATATATATATATATATATCCCTGTCGCAAATATATATATATATTCGCAAATAGTAGTGCATTTTGTTACCCAGTTAAGGTTTTTGTATTTTCCTTGCTTATCAGATATTATACTGCAGGCACTCTTCTTTTGCACTTTACTTAAGAGGGCCTCTGCTTAGTTTGCTGCACCTGGAATCAGAGAGCCTGTACATTGGAATTCAATAAGAGTCTGGGAAAGGAAGCTTTTGTTGTAGATATCTTCAGTTTAGTTGAAATTACTGGTTTATCTGCAGTGACTGTACTTTCTGCTTTCATTGGTTGCAGGAAGATCATCAGTTCCTGAAATGTAATCTGAGTTAGTAACTAAAATCATTTTGAAGGTGACAGTCATCGTGATTACTTTTCTGTCTTCCTGCTTTTCTTTTAATCAAACACTGATTTTGGCTGAAAGACAATTAGTCACATTTGTGAGAAAGTAGCCTCTTTCTAGCCTTGTTACCCCCACTAAGGGCCTGTTTGTGAGTGTATGTCAGGGTGTTTTCACTGTCTCACTGGTATCCTGCTTGCCAGGGCCCAGTGCTCATAGTGAAAACCCTATGTTTTCAGTATGTTTGTTATGTGTCACTGGGACCCTGCTAGTCAGGACCCCAGTGCTCATAAGTTTGTGGCCTATATGTATGTGTTCCCTGTGTGGTGCCTAACTGTCTCACTGAGGCTCTGCTAATCAGAACCTCAGTGGTTATGCTCTCTCATTTCTTTTAAATTGTCACTAACAGGCTAGTGACCAATTTCACCAATTTACATTGGCTTACTGGAACACCCTTATAATTCCCTAGTATATGGTACTGAGGTACCCAGGGTATTGGGGTTCCAGGAGATCCCTATGGGCTGCAGCATTTCTTTTGCCACCCATAGGGAGCTCTGACAATTCTTACACAGGCCTGCCACTGCAGCCTGAGTGAAATAACGTCCACGTTATTTCACAGCCATTTTACACTGCACTTAAGTAACTTATAAGTCACCTATATGTCTAACCTTTACCTGGTAAAGGTTAGGTGCAAAGTTACTTAGTGTGAGGGCACCCTGGCACTAGCCAAGGTGCCCCCACATTGTTCAGGGCCAATTCCCCTGACTTTGTGAGTGCGGGGACACCATTACACGCGTGCACTACATATAGGTCACTACCTATATGTAGCTTCACAATGGTAACTCCGAATATGGCCATGTAACATGTCTATGATCATGGAATTGCCCCCTCTATACCATCCTGGCATAGTTGGCACAATCCCATGATCCCAGTGGTCTGTAGCACAGACCCTGGTACTGCGAAACTGCCCTTCCTGGGGTTTCACTGCAGCTGCAGCTGCTGCTGCTGCCAACCCCTCAGGCAGGCATCTGCCCTCCTGGGGTCCAGCCAGGCCTGGCCCAGGATGGCAGAACAAAGAACTTCCTCTGAGAGAGGGTGTGACACCCTCTCCCTTTGGAAAATGGTGTGAAGGCAGGGGAGGGGTAGCCTCCCCCAGCCTCTGGAAATGCTTTCTTGGGCACAGATGTGCCCAATTCTGCATAAGCCAGTCTACACCGGTTCAGGGGACCCCTTAGCCCTGCTCTGGCGCGAAACTGGACAAAGGAAAGGGGAGTGACCACTCTCCTGACCTGCACCTCCCCTGGGAGGTGTCCAGAGCTCCTCCAGTGTGCTCCAGACCTCTGCAATCTTGGAAACAGAGGTGCTGCTGGCACACTGGACTGCTCTGAGTGGCCAGTGCCACCAGGTGACGTCAGAGACTCCTTGTGATAGGCTCCTTCAGGTGTTGCTAGCCTATCCTCTCTCCTAGGTAGCCAAACCCTCTTTTCTGGCTATTTAGGGTCTCTGTCTCTGGGGAAACTTTAGATAACGAATGCAAGAGCTCATCCGAGTTCCTCTGCATCTCTCTCTTCACCTTCTGCCAAGGAATCAACTGCTAACCGCGCTGGAAGCCTGCAACACTGCAACAAAGTAGCAAAGACGACTACTGCAACTCTGTAACGCTGATCCTGCTGCCTTCTCGACTGTTTTCCTGGTGGTGCATGCTGTGGGGGTAGTCTGCCTCCTCTCTGCACTAGAAGCTCCGAAGAAATCTCCCGTGGGTCGATGGAATCTTCCCCCTGCAACCGCAGGCACCAAAAAGCTGCATTACCGGTCCCTTGGGTCTCCTCTCAGCACGACGAGCGAGGTCCCTCGAATCCAGCAACTCTGCCCCCACAGTCCAGTGACTCTTCAGTCCAAGTTTGGTGGAGGTAAGTCCTTGCCTCACCTCGCTAGACTGCATTGCTGGGAACCGTGACTTTTGCAGCTACTCCGGCCTCCGTGCACTTCCGGCGGAAATCCTTTGTGCACAGTCCAGCCTGGGTCCACGGCACTCTAACCTGCATTGCACGACCTCCTAAGTTGTTCTCCGGCGACGTGGGACTTCTTTGTGCGACTTCGGGTGAGCACCATTTCACGCATCCTCGTAGTGCCTGTTTCTGGCACTTCTCCGGGTGCTACCTGCTGCTAAGAGGGCTCCTTGTCTTGCTCGACGTCCCCTCTACCTCCTGGTCCAATTTGCGACCTCCTGGTCCCTCGTGGGCCACAGCAGCATCCAAAAACGCTAACCGCACGATTTGCAGCTAGCAAGGCTTGTTGCCGTTCTTTCGGCGGGAGAACACTTCTGCACGACTCTACAAGGCGAGAGGGATCCGTCCTCCAAAGGGGAAGTCTCTAGCCCTTTGCGTTCCTGCATAAACCGCAGCTTCTTCTGTCCAGTAAAAGCTTCTTTGCACCCGCAGCTGGCATTTCCTGGGCATCTGCCCATCTCCGACTTGCTTGTGACTTTTGGACTTGGTCCCCTTGTTCCACAGGTACCCCAGATTGGAAATCCAGCGTTGTTGCATTGTTGGTTTGTGTCTTTCCTGCATTATTCCTCTAACACGACTTCTTTGTCCTTAGGTGAACTTTAGTGCACTTTGCACTCACTTTTCAGGGTCTTGGGGAGGGTTATTTTTCTAACTCTCACTATTTTCTAATAGTCCCAGCGACCCTCTACAAGGTCACATAGGTTTGGGGTCCATTCGTGGTTCGCATTCCACTTTTGGAGTATATGGTTTGTGTTGCCCCTATCCCTATGTTTCCCCATTGCATCCTATTGTAACTATACATTGTTTGCACTGTTTTCTAAGACTATACTGCATATTTTTGCTATTGTGTATATATATCTTGTGTATATTTCCTATCCTCTCACTGAGGGTACACTCTAAGATACTTTGGCATATTGTCATAAAAATAAAGTACCTTTATTTTTAGTATAACTGTGTATTGTGTTTTCTTATGATATTGTGCATATGACACTAAGCGGTACTGTAGTAGCTTCACCGTCTCCTAGTTCAGCCTAAGCTGCTCTGCTAAGCTACCATTATCTATCAGCCTAAGCTGCTAGACACCCTATACACTAATAAGGGATAACTGGGCCTGGTGCAAGGTGCAAGTACCCCTTGGTACTCACTACAAGCCAGTCCAGCCTCCTACATTATTCCTCGAAGGGAGACCATCAAAGTGCCACTGTTAAAGGGAATACCACCAGCATTTGGAAATTAGTAAAATACTGCCCTACCATGAAGTACACTCCGCCGCACTACCCCCAGTGGCATTACTGCACACCAGTATTTGCATTACCATTGGCTTTCCAATAGTATAAAAATTGACTGACTCCATTTGGTGAAAATAATATTAGTTATGAGCTGATCTTAAGTAGGGTCAATGCCAGAAATCTGGTGCAACTTGCGGCATAGATTGGGTACAGTCACTGCACACCAGTGTAATGACAGAGGAGTGGTTTAGACCACTTGGTTCTTGCGCCTAAGTTCACACTTGTGTGGGTTTTTTATCTCAGTTTTGGTTATTACCAGTGAGATGTTTATATCCGTAGCAATATCTCTAACCCCCCGATTAGCACAAACCCAGGTGTTAAATAGCACAACGCTCTCGTAACATGTGATGCAAATACCAGATCAGCAGTAGTGTTTAGTGAAAACATGGAAGGATGTCCACGTGGCTGCCTGGCAGATGTCAACTACTGGGTGATCTGGTGATTAAATGGTCGTTAACTCTCAACAGAACTATTCTTGTCAGCCTAACAAAATCGTAAGTCTGACTTAAAACCTACAAGGATTCAAACTTCTGCCTTGCAGGTTACACACCCAACTATTTGCAGAGGACGTATATCTCACTGAGCCATTTTACAAGAATTGTAACTGTCACCTGCAGGTTACACAAGGATCTCTGCAACAGAAACCTTATTGCACGGAGCTCCAATACACAAAATCTAAGCCATTCACCACCATGTTATACGCAGGGCTTACCAGCCCACACACAAATCCATCGAGTCATTTCATGATGAATAAAGCCTTTTTCCAGAGATACCCCGCCCGACACACACAAACACACACACACACACACCTCTCTACTGATATGCTATCTGGAAACCTGCTGGATTCACAGAGATCTTTACAGCAGTGTTTTAATTCCTTAAACTGCCTTAACCCACCTTACCACTAAAATGCAGTTTAGTAAGCCAGAACAGTTTCACTATTGTGTCTATCAATGATGCCAATATCTTCTTGGGTTGAGTGTGTAAAAAATATAGTTCATAGATTGACTCTTATCGACTCTGCTGCTGACACCGCCCACCATGACTAAAACGCTAGCCCGATTTGTGGGTGCTGGAGTATGTTTTCCCATTTCCAGCGCTACCCCCACAATTAAAGTTGAATTGAGCATGCAAACTGTGTTGGGTACAAATTGTGCATCCTGTCCCGCCTGTGTGTGTTTTTTGTACACTGATAATGTCTGGTCACCTTTGTATCTCTGTTCATTGGTTGGGCAACACCTTCATCCCTTAAGGTTTTCAATCTCACCCCTAGTTGAAATAGGAGGCAGCAGGCAGCCTTGCTCCTCTTTGGACATCTGTGATCCAGGCTGTCTGCCACCAGGCCATACTGACCGCGTCAGCACCAAAGGCTGCCCATGGCTGAGCGGCTCGGTCCACAGTCTCGCTGGTCCTCCTACAGGAAAATGCTGTCATGTCGCTAAGTAACAGCATCATGGAGACAGCATAAAGTAAATCTCATATTGCAAATGACAGACTGATAGCTTGGGGCACTATATATGTGTTTTCTGCAAATGTGAAGCTGTTCGTTTGGGACAAATTAGTGCATTTGATGCATATAACACGTATATGGTTTGGGACACAAGTGTACTTTCTGCAAGTGATAAGTGTATTTATTGTTTTAACAACCCCATCTGCAGTATTATGATATGCTTTGTATGTGAACACTGTAATGTAGTAATTGTGATGCAGCAATGTGTTTAACGGAGCACTCTCTATTAGTGGAATGGAGTTCTCTGTTTCAGACAAATGTTAGTCTCTTTTTTTAAGTTTGTGTTCTATTTGGACCCCAAATACCATTTTTGGTCCTCTTGATACATTTCATTGTAATTCCCTTTGATATATTTTCCTCTAATGTCATTTTCTGTAAGATTATAGATGTCAATTGCCATGTGAGATCACTCCTAACATAACATCTCTTCATGAGTGCCCTGAATGTATGGTTTGCAGGCTCTGTAGTTTACAACGTAATTGCAAACCGGCCCAACTCTTAAGGTTTGACACCGCTGAATTAACAGGACCTCTCCGAGCCCTGATATTCCTGAAACGGCTTCCAGAAAGACAGCCCATATTATCCCACTTTGCTGAAATCCTTAGAATGAGCCGAATCTGAGACTGAATCTACAAAGTAGAACACTGAAGTGACTCTAATACAACAGGTTTAGCACTACACAAAACTCCTTAATAACTAAATAAACTTCTTCCAGAGTTAGGCACACAGTGTGTGCAAGAAATCATTCCAAAAGTTAACAATGATGTTTCATTTGTAGCTTTCAGAATTCACTGTAAGTAACTGATAACTTCGAGAGGTTTGTAATTTTTAACCCACAATCTGCACACTTTCTATATTAAATGTCATGACCAGGAAATGATGCTGTTTCAAACCTAGACGAGACCTATACAGCCAGTGGCCAACTTGGGTCTAAAGCTGCATGGTTTATATGACAGAGCCTCCATCATCCAGTCATATTTGACTATAGCCTTCCTGCTACATGACCTTGTTGTGTGTACTTGCCACTTCTCTGCTAACTCTGGTCTTAAGATTCCAATCACTGCCTCCCAAAAATGGAGCCTGGAGTCTCCTGTAGACACCAAATCCTGTTTCTCCCAGTGTAGGACTCTGCATTATTTCCTGTAGATACATTGGTGCCATGGCTTTCTGGCTTTAGCATTAGTGCTTATTTAATTCTTCAAAAATAAACGCATGGCCCTGCACTAGTAGGTCAATGCCATGGCAGTATAACCCACATCGAATCACTCCGTTCCCGCTACTGACTTGCTGTAAGCATTTGCTTGTACTGCATTATATTCCACGTGCCCATCTGAACTTGACCAGGTTTTCTCGCTACTTCCTAAGCTGCTTTTTTCAGTCAGCGGATCACTGCGTTCTCAAAATCAATACAGTTTAATAAATGAGGATCCGATACAGAGATGCTGTTAGCCAGGCCACCAATTGCTTGAATGCCGTTCCAGTCACCTGATCTAAAGAAATTATCTATCTCCCCGTATGCAAATTACTTTAGACCTGGGGCCCCTTTAGCGCTGGATGGTAATGGAATAGCCTCTGAATTCCAGAAGTGCTAAGATAGGCGGAGATTCCAAACTGGGAATTTCCTCCACCATACCTGCAAATGAGGCAATTCCACTGGTGATTTGTATGCAGTTGCTACACATTTTCTCGGAAATTGATGGATTTTTCATTACCACACAATTCTGAATGAGGCCTGTGGCCTATTACTCAGCACTTAACCTTCCGACTAAATGTTATTTCTTCCTTTCTACTTTTATGTCTGTGCCTTTCAAGAGGGCAATGCTTACTTCACGAGGATATCTTGATAAAATATGTGTGCATTTGTGTCATAAATAAGGCACCAACAGATTATGGCCATGTAAAAGAATGATTTTAAAAATAACTTTTATGGTGTCATTGCATGCAGCACATAATACAATGCCAAAGCCTTTCCCAGAACACTTCTTATCTCTATGACGTACCCACAATCACTCTACAAAAACATTTATTTACAACATCAAGAGTAGACACCCCTTTGCAGCACATAGGCTATTTGGTAAGTGAATTTCGCAGGCAGTTAATAAACTCATTGCCCAAAGACTTAAAGAAAATTTTCAATTGGGCATTTATGTAGCATATTAAATTGTTTTCTCCATGATCATCTTGTCAAGTGTTTTCATTATCTCTCCATGGATTCATGGATTATCTTTTATTTTCCTTTTCTTTGAAATTAAATTCTCAGCAAGTAAGAGTTTGCACCAGAATCGGGATTCCAGTCACTTGCAGAGAAACATTTATGGTATTGAATCCATTATGGTGTTAAGGTCTTGTCCAAGCAGCTGCTCTTAAAAGCACTACTTCTAGCAGAAGGGGTGGAGAATCCATTATACCAACTGTGTAGTCTCTTAAAACAGCCTGCGGGTACATTTGTAGAGAGTTCTTTGTAGTACATCATGATGATAGCTAGTGTTTTTTAAGTCTGTGACTGTGTACTCTCATTGGCCAGATTGCGGTTTTCTTGGTGGATACAGAAGGCTCCCTGGACATTGCAGGCAACAAAGAGCTCACCGTGAAGATGTCTGCACTGAGCATGCTGCTCAGCTCCCATCTGGTGAGTAGAGAAAGAAGTGGCATGAACATGGCTTCCTCACAGCCTGCATTGTGCTTTCATTGCCAGAGATGATACTGCGATCTACAATCTCATTCTCAGGTACTGGGTCACTATTTTACATGCATTATATTGCATGAAAAAAATGATATCCTCTATATCAACCTAACCACTACATTACAAGATGAGTATAGTTTAAGTAGATATGTAGTTAAGAATGGTAGAAATATACGGCCAGATGTACGAACATCAGTGTTTGCGACTCACAATTTGCAGTTTTTTTTGCAAGTCGCAAACACTGATGTACAACAGTGTCTGTGACACTTTGTGATTCCCAAATGGGTCGCATGGAACCCGCCTCATTAATATTCATGAGGCCGGTGGCAATTTGAGAGCCATTGGAAATGGCCAGCTCTCACGTGGGGGGTGGCCTGCTGAGGTCAGCAGATCACCATGTCTGTGACTACTTTTTAAACAAAGCAGTTTTTTTTAAAGCAGGCCTTTTTCCTGAAAGGAAAACTGGATACATTTCAAAACTAAAAATGAAAAGTGTTCTTTTAATTTTTTTAGAGTGTTCAGTGGCCAATGGGACCACTGCCTGCTTTGAAAAAATGATGTTGCCTCCATTTAGAAAGGGGAAGGCATCCCTTGGGGACCCCTTCCCATTTGCGAATGGGTTACCATCTCCTTCAAAGAGTCGGTAAAGTATGAATGTTTTTTGCAACTGCATTCCAAGTTGCAAATCATTCGTACATACCAGTGCAACTCACTATTAGGAAGGGACACCCTTTACATGCCCCTTCCTAATACCGAATCGCAAAAGCAAAATGTGAGTCAGTAACAAGTTACAGACTCACATTTTGCATTTGGATGTGAAATATTTGTTGGTCGATGTTAACTACCTCAGCATAGTGTCATACAACCATTCGAGAAGGCGTTAATTTACTATTGCTAAATTCTTGACCAACTTTTTTTTTAATGAAAAAGTCACCTGTATTGCACCAGGTTAAACAATTTAGTGAAAACAATGTTACGTAGATTAAGTCCCGTGGAGGAACCCAAAAGGCTACTATATTGCCTCTTAAGTCCACTGGTTGCCTGATTTACAAATGGGTGGACGTTTACTGTAGCTTGACCCGAGTCTTGTCTAGCTGTGGTCCCTGGCACTTAATAGTTCAATCTTGTCTTAGTAGACCTAGTTATCTTAATCTTGTTTACTGCTGCCAAATGTGTCTTGGAGGAGTTTCCGTCTGTCTTCTATCAATGGCCTGGTTTAGCCACCCTCTTTCTTTAATTTTGAAAGCAGTAAGGTCATAATTTTCATCATCTGGGGTGCCATACAGTTAGTTAGGCCTTTGTAAGAACTGTTAAGAGTTTGGAACCTGAGACACTGTTCAAAGGTGATTCATTCATGATACTCATTGACGAAACACTGATGAGGGAGACCCATTAGCCACATATGTCTTTTTTTTTTTTTTTAGGTGTAGCATAGCAGCACGCAAGCTGTTGGTATCTATGTGGGCTTTTAACCATGGCCACCTCACGCCCATCACGTTCACTCGTTCGTGGGCTTGCCTTTCAAAAATCCTTTGACATTGGTAAATGCTTTACGTTTGTCCCACTTTGGGGCGGTTTTGTTACCGCCTTGGAGAGCGACCCGGTTACATGAATAGTTGCACCTTTTCGATATATGCGACTGCGAGTGAACTTCTTTCTCCTTTTGTGTCTCCATCACCCTCATGGCGGCCGTGGCACTTTGAATTGACTTGCTTATGTCAGCTGTTCCACTCTACATTTTATTAACTGGTTCTGCTCTGGTTCTTTTAAAAAAAAAAAAGTAATTTCCTGAGGAATACTGTGAAGCACCAGCTCTGTGCAACCAAACTCAGTACGTTTGTGCCACCGAGACTGATGCCACCAGTTGGAAAATCTACCTGTAATTTTTTGACAGTTCAGAGCTTTGGGAGTCTTCAGGCAAACCTCACCATTTGTGGCTTGTAATGTTGAACCCTTGTGCTTGGCCTTATTGGAAATCTGCATGGTTAATAGTATTTAGAAGAAAGTCAAGTTATTGAATGTGATGTGGAAATTTTCACTGATGTCCCTTCCTGTCAATGATTGGCTGATCGACAGATAAGTCCCTTCACCACTGAGCCATTTTAATAGTTAGTTAGCAATATCAAGCCAAAAATTAGGGTTGCAATACATTTTGGCAACATGAAGGGTCACCCAGGCCAATTTCACTCCTGCTACAACAACATAAGTCCTGTTTAGTGACACACTTGGCTTTGCTGTTTTGTTAAAATTATATTCCCATCTGTCTGCAGACCATGTGTAAAGATAGACCATACATATGAATTGAAGATGGGCCTGCTTAGTTGTCTTGATTCGTGCCCCTTCCTAACACTGGAAAAATCACAGTGGACTGTAATTAGTTGGAGCAAAAAGGCCTCTTTTCAGAGCCTGCTAAAAAAGGGAGAAGCTATTTTCTGTATTCACCTGTGGTTCATCATAGGTTTTATATTTACCACTCATAAACTTTCTTCTGGTTTCTTGTAGATTTTCAATGTTTCTTGCAGCTTAAAGGAGCCAGAGCTGGAGTACCTAGAGGTGAGCTTCTTGTATTTATCTACATGTTGTGTATATACTACCATCAAACTAGCTGACCATTCTTTTCATGTGGTGGACCCTGAGATCTGAATCACATGTATGCATTTGGGCTTGTGCATCTGTGAAAGGTGCTGAAGTAATGGTGTAAGTCTCTAGTTTAGTATATGCAGTTGGTCCATGTGTCCCAAATCTGCTCAGAGGGATGAAGAAAAGCTGATGTAGAATTATGCCAAAGAGAGATCACTAAAACCATCCTGCTAGTCCTCGCCTAGGAGATGGTGTTGGATGCCACCTGTAGGAAAGTACCATCTTGCCTGGCATGTTACCCCCATATTTCACTGTATATATGTTGTTTTAGTTGTATGTGTCACTGGGACCCTGCCAGCCAGGGCCCCAGTGCTCATTAGTGTGCCCTGTATGTGTTAACTGTGGGATGACTAACTGTCTCACTGAGGCTCTGCTAATCAGAACCTCAGTGGTTATGCTCTCTCATTTCTTTCCAAATTGTCACTAACAGGCTAGTGACCAATTTTACCAATTTACATTGGCATACTGGAACACCCTTATAATTCCCTAGTATATGGTACTGAGGTACCCAGGGTATTGGGGTTCCAGGAGATCCCCATGGGCTGCAGCATTTCTTTTGCCACCCATAGGGAGCTCTAACAATTCTTACACAGGCCTGCCACTGCAGCCTGAGTGAAATAACGTCCACGTTATTTCACAGCCATTTTACACTGCACTTAAGTAACTTATAAGTCACTTATATGTCTAACCTTTACCTAGTAAAGGTTGGGTGCTAAGTTACTTAGTGTGTGGGCACCCTGGCACTAGCCAAGGTGCCCCCACATTGTCCAGGGCCAATTCCCCGGACTTTGTGAGTGCGGGGACACCATTACACATGTGCACTACATATAGGTCACTACCTATGTGTAGCTTCACAATGGTAACTCCGAATATGGCCATGTAACATGTCTAAGATCATGGAATTGCCCCACCAATGCCATCCTGGTATTGGGGAGACAATCCCATGATTCCCCGGGTCTCTAGCACAGACCCGGGTACTGCCAATCTGCCTTTCCCGGGGTTTCACTGCAGCTGCTGCTGCCAGCCCCTCAGACAGGTTTCTGCCCTCCTGGGGTCCAGCCAGGCTTGACCCAGGAAGGCAGAACAAAGGACTTCCTCAGAGAGAGGGTGTTACACCCTCTCCCTTTGGAATAAGGTGTCAGGGCTGGGGAGGAGTAGCCTCCCCCAGCCTCTGGAAATGCTTTGATGGGCACAGATGGTGCCCATCTCTGCATAAGCCAGTCTACACCGTTTCAGGGATCCCTCAGCCCTGCTCTGGCGTGAAACTGGACAAAGGAAAGGGGAGTGACCACTCCCCTGACCTGCACCTCCCTTGGGAGGTGCACAGAGCTCCTCCAGTGTGCTCCAGACCTCTGCCATCTTGGAAACAGAGGTGCTGCTGGCACACTGGACTGCTCTGAGTGGCCAGGGCCAGCAGGTGACGTCAGAGACTCCTTCTGATAGGCTCCTTCAGGTGTTGCTAGCCTATCCTCTCTCCTAAGTAGCCAAACCCTCTTTTCTGGCTATTTAGGGTCTCTGCTTTGGGGAATTCCTTAGATGACGAATGCAAGAGCTCATCAGAGTTCCTCTGCATCTCTCTCTTCACCTTCTGCCAAGGAATCGACTGCTGACCGCGCTGGAAGCCTGCAAAACTGCAACAAAGTAGCAACGACGACTACTGCGACACTGTAACGCTGATCCAGCCGCCTTCTCGACTGTTTTCCTGGTGGTGCATGCTGTGGGGGTAGTCTGCCTCCTCTCTGCACTAGAATCTCCAAAGAAATCTCCCGTGGGTCGACGGAATCTTCCCCCTGCAACCGCAGGCACCAAAGAACTGCATCACCGGTCCTCTGGGTCTCCTCTCAGCACGACGAGCGAGGTCCCTTGAACTCAGCAACTCTGTCCAAGTGACTCCCACAGTCCAGTGACTCTTCAGTTCAAGTTTGGTGGAGGTAAGTCCTTGCCTCCCCACGCCAGACTGCATTGCTGGGAACCGCGTGTTTTGCAGCTACTCCGGCTCCTGTGCACTCCACGAAGATTTCCTTTGTGCACAGCCAAGCCTGGGTCCACGGCACTCTAACCTGCATCGCACGACCTCCTGAGTTGTCCTCCGGCGGCGTGGGACTCTCTTGTGCAACTTCGGGTGAGCACCGTTTCACTCCACTTCGTAGTGCCTGTTCCGGCACTTCTGCGGGTGCTGCCTGCTTCTGAGAGGGCTCCTTGTCTTGCTGGGCGCCCCCTCTGTCCCCTGACGCAATTGGTGACATCCTGGTCCCTCCTGGGCCACAGCAGCATCCTAAAACCCTAACCGCGACCCTTGCAGCTAGTAAGGCTTGTTTGAGGTCTTTCTGCGGGAAAACACTTCTGCACGACTCTTCACGACGTGGGACATCCATCCTCCAAAGGGGAAGTTTCTAGCCCTTGTCGTTCATGCAGAATCCTCAGCTTCTACCATCCGGTGGCAGCTTCTTTGCATCCACAGCTGGCATTTCCTGGGCATCTGCCCACTCCCAACTTGATCGTGACCTTTGGACTTGGTCCCCTTGTTCCACAGGTACCCTCGTCTGGAAATCCATTGTTGTTGCATTGCTGGTGTTGGTCTTTCCTGCAGAATTCCCCTATCACGACTTCTGTGCTCTTTGGGGAACTTAGGTGCACTTTACACCCACTTTTCAGGGTCTTGGGGTGGGCTATTTTTCTAACCCTCACTGTTTTCTTACAGTCCCAGCGACCCTCTACGGGGGCACATAGGTTTGGGGTCCATTCGTGGTTCGCATTCCACTTCTAGAGTATATGGTTTGTGTTGCCCCTATCCCTATGTGCCCCCTTTGCATTCTATTGTGACTATACATTGTTTGCACTGTTTTCTATTGCTATTACTGCACATTTTGGTATTGTGTACATATATCCTGTGTATATTTGCTATCCTCATACTGAGGGTACTCACTGAGATACTTTTGGCATATTGTCATAAAAATAAAGTACCTTTATTTTTAGTATATCTGTGTATTGTGTTTTCTTATGATATTGTGCATAAGACACTAGTGGTACTGTAGGAGCTTCACTCGTCTCCTAGTTCAGCCTAAGCTGCTCTGCTAAGCTACCTTTTCTATCAGCCTAAGCTGCTAGACACCCCTCTACACTAATAAGGGATACCTGGGCCAGGTGCAAGGTGTAAGTACCCCTTGGTACTCACTACAAGCCAGTCCAGCCTCCTACACCACCCTGCTCTCTCCCGAAGTGGATGGGTGAATTTTCCCATGCCCATGATCAGTAGGCACATAGGGCCAGATGTCTCATCACGGCCCTTTGCGATTCGGAAATAGCGATTTTTAAGAAATCGCTATTTCCGACTTGCAAAGTGCCATGTATCACATTTGCGATTCGGAAATAGCGATCTCTTAAAAATCCCAAATGCTATTACTGAATCGCAAATTGCGATACCGGCCCCATTCGCAGCTATGGGCCTGTTGGCCCATATCTGCGAATTTTTTGCATTTCCAAAATTGCGATTTCTGAACCAGAAATCGCAATTTTGGAAATGCAAAACCCCAGGGTGCTGGGGGGCTAAGGCCCCCTCTGCTGCACCCCAAAAAAATTTAGGGGGACATGTTAGGTGCACACATGCCAAAAGGGCATGTGTGCTTTACATGTACAATTTAAAAATGCATTTTAAATGCATTTTTAAATTTTGCACATGGTTACCACCAAGTTCAACCTGGTGGTAATTAGCGATTCCTAAATGCCAAAATCGCATTTAGGAATTGCTTCATACATGTGCTAAGAAATCGCAAATAAGGAATCCTTATTTGCGATTTCTTATTTAGAGAGTCGCAATTTGCGACTCTCTAAACAGGGTTGCAATTTTAAGCGAATAGCGATTCCTTAAAATTGCGTTCAGAATGTATTTCATACATTCTGAACTGGCATTTTGCATTCGCAAACGGGCATTCGCACCATTTGCGAATGCAAAATGCTTTCATACATCTGGCCCTTAGACTTGATAGGATGGCCGTCTGAAATCATATTGGACCTGTCACCTAGAGTACAGTGCACTGATCCTGGCTCCCTAACAGCCTCGCTATAAATGTAATGCCCATGACTGAAGCAGTACAATGGAAACCGTACCCATCTCAACTCGTTTCTGAGCACCTTTGGGGTTACGCGCATTATCCAAGCCATTCCATTATCCCTTCCTTTACCACAGTTATATTCTCTGCTGACAGTGGCAGAAGAAGTCCTGTGTAGACAAGAGGTTTACAGCATCGTACTGAGCAACCTGCTGTTTTTCAGGAATATAAACCAGCATTGGCACTGCCAATAGGTCTGGCTTCAAAGGAATTTTGTATGGCAATATGAAGCATTACAAGTAAATAGCATACAAATGGATATGTATTTGTGTGGAAGCAAAGAACTGCTGAAAAAGGTAGGTGTACGTGAAGGGTCAGGTGCAGTTGCACTGTCAAGCTATACCTAAAAATCTATGTAAATTAAAGACCGTCCTCCTCCCAATTCTACTACTGCCAGAGAAAAACAACATAGATTATCTAGTTATATAAGACATAGCATTACCACCCTCTTGTTCCCTTTACTTACAGTGGTACCTACAGTGGAGGGTACAGCTCTGTATTCCATTAGGCAGAACTAGGAGCGACCGAACTTTTGTATGCAAGCAGGATAGGCTAAAGAGTGGAGGCTATCCGTGCGCAAAGTTTGCGGCGGGTGTCTGCCCTACCGTCTCTGTGTCAGGAAAGAGAAGGTGCTATTCATGTACAGATCACCTACTATTTTTAAGGACATATTACCTATGGCCCCACACAGGAGCGTATATACAGCTTTGCATAGAGTGCAAAATGTCAGATTTTGTTTAATGCAAAATACCTGTAATTTCGTGAAATTGTGTCTACTACAAAAAATGCCTTCTACTGGTACATCGAGTAACATTTCTCTGTAAGGCTAGCGTAGGAAAGTCACATCAGACACCACCAGGAAGCTGTTTTGAGGGCTAAAATCAGGCAATTTTTTTGTTATACAAAATGGCAAAATTTTGCATACTTCACACAATAAAAAATTCAGAAGTTATTCGAGATTATAATATTGCACAGCTCTAACATTAGCACAGTGTTGAGGTGCTCAGTTTACAAGCTGCAGGCTCTGCATAGGTGATCAGTAACCGGATGATCCTTTTCGGGTTAAAGAATTCAAAGAAAGCATCATGGGAAAGCTGACATTATACCACATGATTATGAATGTGGTGTTTCATTTTCAATGTCCTCTCATTCTGAAGCTATCACCGAGATAAGAGTCGTGTGTTCTAGGTCTATTTCTTCACAAGGTACTATCCACACTAGGCTACCCATTACCTGACTCCCTGTAGCCAATAGTCTGCACCCCTAACTTTTGTGTAATTGACACATTTAAATTTAAATGTTTGAGAAACTTAACTACTTTTGGCTTGTCACCATTTGACTGTAAAGTTACTCAAAAGTGTGGACTTACATCTCCATCCCCTGAAAGGTAGCTAAGTGACCACAAGAGGCAGGAGGTAACGTGGTAGAATCATTGCATGGACCTCTGGCTCAAGTATGGAGTCTTCCTCCGCGCCCCTGTACTACTGGAGAATCACATTAACAGTTTGGTGCCCAAAGCCCTGAGCCTAGGCACTCTAGAAGCTGGATCTGTCCTGCTGGCAGTCCAGTGAGCCCAGATTGTAAGTAGATGTCTGCTTTGGGTACGCTAAGCCCAGCAGAGGGTTGATAGCCTTATTTTAGCCCCAAAGTTTCCACAAGATGCTGCTCCACGTCAGTGTCAGAGTCAGAAGCCAATCAAATCCAACTAGAGCAATGGGATGCTTCCCTGTCCAACTCTTCAGTGCCCATGTGCATGCCTGGTCATTTAGGAGCGCCTCCGTGCTGCAGGGGACCAGCAGCTGGCTTTGGCACTTCTTCTCTCCGTGCCATCTCGAACAATATTCTCTCCTAGAACTCCCTTGACCCAGAAAATACCCCCGGCATCTCTCCACGGAGTCACCCAACCATTCCCATTCACACATCACACAGGCTGACAGCCAGTGACTGCCGAGCAGACTTTCCTCTTCCCTACTGTTGTTAGTGGAACCTGCAGCTATCAGATTCCCTAGGCGCCATGTCGCTGACCTGCATTTACAGCACCAGCGGGAGATGGCATTCAGGGAACTCCTGCCCTCCTAAGCGGGCTCTCGGCTGTGACATGGTGCGAGTGCATGGACCAAGCACCCTGTAAAAGTAGAGGCTTTCATTACAGGTAGGGAAATGTCATTCTGCCAACACGTTGTTAATTAACTGAAAAAATCCTTCCACCAAGTTGTTGTTGTAGAAACTCTTTAAAAAATCCCAGTGAAGTAATGGTGTGAACAGACACAAAAACCACTTCTGTTGTTTGCGAAGTCTCACTTAATTTTGGTGCAATTTCATACGGAGCTGGATAAACCTTTTGAATGGACATGTATGAAGCGAGCTCAGATGTAATGAAAAACAATGGAGGGGGACAAAAACAAAGATTGAATCTAAGACAGAAAGAATAACGAGCTCCGACAAAGGTAATAGGCCTGGCCTTTACTGCTAGAACATTTGTGGTGCAACTTTATAGCTACTTGATTTATGCTACAAGCCACGAAGGTGGCCTTTATAAGCCTAAAATGAAGTGTAAGAAGCATATGCAAAAAAAAGAAGGCATGCCACCTATAGCATAATATCTGTTATTTAAAATGATTAGAAACAGAAACAACCCAAATTATTAATGATATGATATGTGCGATTCAGGAGGATCATAACATCACTGATGATAAAAAAAAATGTTGCAATATTTGACCATTCTTGCTAAAAGTGACAAAAAGCTAAACATTAAACTGCTTGGCGGTGCAACAATCTCACACTTCTAATTAGTTCTGCAAAGAAATATACTGCACATATTTACATATGGCTGCTTCCAGAAACAACAACTTTCACAATAACCACCTTTGAAGTTTGCTATTACAAGGATGAACAAAAAAAAGTCAAGTAATGCTGGGACATTCACGCACTTTTGCTGCCTAATCAAATGCCAGGCTGCTGTGCACAAGCAAAAAACATCTCTCAACATAATTGTCAGTGTGATTGACATATTTGCCTTGTGGGATAATCCATGAAAAAGAAGACTCTAACAAACAAGTCAATAACTAAGGAGAGCTGACCTTTCCCACACTGTATTTATGCATTCCCGTGGACTGACCCAGAATTTCATTGATACTTTCACAAACCAATGGCTAAGGAAAAGTGGCCTGGTGCCCCTTGCAATATGTACTGCGATTATGTTACCTTGGCGGGACTAGCCCAGACCTAAAAAGTAATGAGCTGTTCTATTTCATGACACTTAAATAAGAAGAAAACCTGAATGTTTGTCTATAATTACTGGGTCTCGTTCCACAAGCTTCTGACAAAGGAACTCCATGGACATTGCAGTCGCCTCCTACAACATATTGTTTAAATACTAGCATGATCTGCTGTATGCGTCATGGCACTGTCAAATAACGGCCCCCCTTTTTTTCTTTTAACAGATGTTTGCGCATGTGGCGGAGGAAGTAGGGAAAACATTTTGCTTGGAGGCCATTCAGGTAAGCATCTCTTGGGGTCCCGTCCTGACCAACAGTTGGAATGATTGCAGAGTTTTGATGAGTACTCTTGCAGCTTTATTAGAGGGCTCATTGAGCTGCTGGTAAACTAGGATATTTTTCCATAGGGTGGTGCCTCTGAAAGACCAATGTGGCTTTGTGAGACTCAATTGTGTGTCTAACAAGAAACACTGTAGTTGTTTTATGTGTAGTTTTGGGCCCAGTGCCGAAGGCCACTTGTAGAGTATTATGTTCACTTTTTCAGCCCACCCGACTGAATGGTAATGCAAGGGGGGATTTCTGGTCATTGCTTCTGAACTGCACGAGATATCTAACTTTTCTTAGTGTGATGATTCCAGACGGGTAATGATGCTGCACATGTGTGTAGCGAGGAGACTCACTTGGATGATCGCAGTCCATTCCAACTTATTTACGTATGAGTATCTCCCGCTTCTCTGGGCTTAACAACTCTAAGTGTGATCAAATAGGAGATAGTCATACACTGCCTGCTTTGTGGTAGGCCCACAATTTTACGATTACAGGCGACCCTGCCTGTCCACCTTTATTTATTTATTAAGCAGTTTTCTATGGTGCTATGCAGCTAATGAGGATCCAAAATTCAAAGTAGGGTACAGATTGTCCTCCCTTCCTGGGGTTCTCCGGATTTCTCTCTCCTGCCAAAAGGTCATAAAATAAATGAATAAGACATAGAAAACTTTTGATCCTGTATGGGGATTTTATTTTTTAAACCTCTTTGATACAGTGAAATTTGAGCAAACGTAAACTTACTTTGAAGTAGTCAATGGGTTCAAGCTTTATACATGGCCCTTGTCAGATCCCTGCTATCTGGACAACTGAAGCAGGGACCCACATAAGTCGTTCTGGTAACCCGCTTTGGTAGCCCTGTAAATTGGACTGGTCATACACTATCTGCTCACTGGCATTCAGAAGGGACCTGGTTTCAAACCATAGCCAACTGTGACTGACCCACAGGCCCATGGAATTTGCTTGCTTATTACTCGTTAGATTAGCTAATACCAGTGCAGCTCTTATGTCCACATATGTCCTGTTCTAGCATCAGAATGTATCCCTCATTGGTCAAGTGCATACATTCACTGCATTGCTGCAACCTCTCACTTCCAGGGGTCAAGAGCCCACTTCTGAAGACACATCCTTTTAGTCACTTCTCACCACTCACATCACATGATGTCATCAGAATACTTTTATTTCTAGCATCACTAAATCTACAGGATATATAAAGACTCACATACCCCACACTGCAGGTCAATGACCCTGCAATGGCAGAGTTTGGTCACACTGAACACACTGTCTCTTATGTCACTCATCTTTGCAGACCTACTTTGTGTACAGCATTCCTATGCTAGAAAGCTTAAAGACACTTGGACCTATTCACAAACGTAACTTGCACTTTTAATTACTTTACACATGCAAGGTTTCTCTTACACTTTTGAGTAACTTTACTTCTTTTGGCTGTTCACTGTTTGAGTGTAAGGCAGGCCTTGAAAAATCATAAAAATGTTACTAGACCTGTAGTTTGAGTAGCTTGAATAATCTACTCAACCTAACTGTAATGTACTTGACCCGGAGATGGTTCTCAAATTGTGCGATCCTAGGCAAATATTGTATTACAGTTCCCTTTTTCTTCATTCTCACATATGAGTGCACCTTCAAATATGTGATTTGAGTATTTCTGCTGTAAAAAAAAAAACTCTTTTGTTTGATTAAATACACTAAATGTTTGCTCCATATATAATAAATCTAGCCCACATATAGGGTACACATGATCCATGCATGACTTGTCTCTTAGTTTACAAAGGGTACACATGATCCATGCATGACTTGCCTCTTAGTTTACTAATAGCTTTGCCATCAGGGCAGGAGTGTTTCTCAGTTTATGTTTAAACACTCACTTTAAATAAATATATGTTCGATGGCATCTGTCGCTGTAGATACGCATGTTCTGCAATAGCTCGCCATCTGGTGTTGGGCCGGAGTGTTACAAGTTGTTTTTCTTCGAAGAAGTCTTTCGAGTCACGGGACCGAGTGACTCCTCCTTTTGTCTCCATTGCGCATGGGCGTCGACTCTATCCTCGATTGTTTTTTTTCCGACATCGGGTTCGGACGTGTTCCTGTCGCTCCGAGTTTCGGAACAGAAAATTAGCTAATTTCGGAAGATTTTCGTCGGTATTGTTGCGTTCGGGATCGGCGTACTTAGATTCAAGACTGCATCGAAGATCGAAGAGCTCCGGTGCCCTTCGGGGTAGTTTTTCGATCCTCCGTCGGGGCCTGGTCGGCCCGACCGCGTGCTGAAGAACGCCGATGGAACGGACCCCGTTCCGTTTCTGCCCCAAATGCCACAATAAATACCCCTACACAGACCAACACTTGGTCTGCAACCTGTGCCTGTCACCTGAGCACAGCGAAGACACCTGCGAGGCCTGTCGTGCGTTCCGGTCCCGAAAAACACTCCGAGACCGTCGAGCCAGAAGACTTCAGATGGCGTCCGCACCGACAGCCCAACGGGAGTTCGAGGAACAGGAAGAGGAAGGTACCTTCTCGATCCAAGACTCCGACTCCGAAGGATTCGACGATACACAAACCGTGAGTAAGACGTCGAAAACCACACAGAGACACATTTACAAGGCCCAGGGGACGCCACTGCCATCCGGCCATGGCTCCACCCATAAATTCGGTGACCGACCGTCGGCACCGAAAAAGGCCCAAACAGTGCCGAGATCGTCCGACTCCGGTCGAGACACCGGCACGCAGCCTTCTCGGGACCGAGAAAGTGCTGGAGACAAGCCTCGACACCGAGATGCCGGTGTGGACACGGCTCGACGCCGAGACAGCGGCACCGAAACAGATCGACGCCGAGAGGTTTCGGCCCGAAAAGGAAAAAAGTCACCTCGGAGCCGAAAAAACACGCAGACAAAGTTTCGATGCCGAAACAAACTGCAAGCGACCCAGCTTCAGGCTCTTATACAGAAGAGCACTCGCTAACCTCCCAAATGCAGAAGCATAGGTTTGAGGAAGAGCTACAAGCAACTGATGTGGACCATACGCAAAAGCGTATCTTCATTCAGCAGGGGACAGGAAAAATAAGCACCCTTCCCCCCCATTAGGAGAAAGAGAAGGTTGGAGTTCCAGACGGAACAAACACCACAACCAAAAGTGGTGAAAAGAGTTACACCACCACCCTCTCCTCGGCCCGTGATTAACGTTTCACCAGCACAAACTCCATCACACTCCCCAGCTCACACCACCATGAGCCAGGGTGACCAAGATCAGGACGCATGGGACCTATACGACGCCCCAGTGTCAGATAACAGTCCGGAGACATACCCTACAAAGCCATCTCCACCAGAAGACAGCACCGCGTACTCTCAAGTGGTGGCTAGAGCAGCACAATTTCACCACGTAAGCCTCCACTCAGAACAGGTCGAGGAGGATTTCTTATTCAACACACTCTCCTCCACCCACAGCTCATACCAAAGCCTGCCTATGCTCCCTGGTATGCTCCGGCACGCAAAAGACATCTTTAAGGAGCCGGTTAAAAGTAGGGCAATCACACCAAGGGTAGAAAAAAAGTATAAGCCGCCTCCTACGGACCCGGTTTTCATCACTACACAGCTGCCACCAGACTCTGTCGTTGTAGGAGCAGCTAGGAAAAGGGCCAACTCTCACACATCTGGAGATGCACCACCCCCAGATAAAGAAAGCCGCAAGTTTGATGCAGCTGGTAAAAGAGTCGCAGCACAAGCTGCAAACCAGTGGCGCATCGCGAACTCCCAGGCACTACTTGCGCGCTATGACAGAGCCCACTGGGACGAGATGCAACATCTCATTGAACATCTGCCCAAGGACTTACAAAATAGGGCAAAACAAGTGGTTGAGGAGGGACAGGCCATCTCCAACAACCAGATACGCTCCTCCATGGACGCTGCAGATACAGCTGCACGGACAATTAATACATCTGTAACTATCAGAAGGCATGCATGGCTCCGAACGTCTGGATTTAAACCAGAGATTCAACAAGCAGTTCTCAATATGCCTTTTAATGAAAAAGAACTGTTCGGTCCAGAAGTGGACACAGCGATTGAGAAACTCAAAAAAGATACGGACACTGCCAAAGCCATGGGCGCACTCTACTCCCCGCAGAGCAGAGGGAATTACAGCACATTCCGTAAAACGCCCTTTCGAGGGGGGTTTCGGGGTCAAAACACACAAGACAGCACCTCACAAGCCACACCGTCCAGTTACCAGGGACAGTATAGAGGAGGTTTTCGGGGACAATATAGAGGAGGGCAATTCCCTAGAAATAGAGGAAGATTTCAAAGCCCAAAAACCCCTACTACTAAACAGTGACTCACATGTCACTCACCCCCTCCACACAACACCAGTGGGGGGAAGAATAGGTCATTATTACAAAGCATGGGAGAAAATCACTACAGACACTTGGGTTCTAGCAATTATCCAACATGGTTATTGCATAGAATTTCTACAATTCCCTCCAAACATACCACCAAAAGCACAAAATTTAACAACACACCATTCCAATCTCCTGGAGATAGAAGTGCAGGCACTATTGCAAAAGAATGCAATCGAATTAGTGCCAAACACACAAATAAACACAGGGGTTTACTCACTGTACTTTCTGATACCAAAGAAGGACAAAACGCTGAGACCAATCCTAGACCTCAGAGTAGTGAACACTTTCATCAAATCAGACCACTTCCACATGGTCACACTACAAGAAGTATTTCCATTGCTAAAACTACACGACTACATGGCAACTTTAGACCTCAAGGATGCTTACTTCCATATACCAATACACCCATCGCACAGGAAATACCTAAGGTTTGTATTCAAAGGAATACATTACCAATTCAAGGTACTGCCTTTCGGATTAACAACCGCACCAAGAGTCTTTACCAAATGTCTAGCGGTAGTCGCTGCACACATAAGAAGGCAGCAAATACATGTGTTCCCATATTTGGACGACTGGCTAATCAAGGCCCATTCGTTCATACAGTGCTCAAATCACACAAATCAGATCATACAAACCCTCTTCAAACTCGGGTTCACCGTCAACTTCACAAAATCCAACATTCTGCCGCGCAAGGTACAACAATACCTAGGAGCCATAATAGACACATCGAAGGGAGTAGCCACTCCAAGTCCACAAAGAATTCTAAATTTCAACACCATCATACAACGCATGTATCCAACACAAAAGATACAGGCAAAGATGGTATTACAACTCCTAGGCATGATGTCTTCATGCATAGCCATTGTCCCAAACGCAAGACTGCACATGAGGCCCTTACAACAATGCCTAGCATCACAGTGGTCTCAAGCACAGGGTCACCTTCTAGATCTGATGTTAATAGACCGCCAAACTTACCTCTTGCTTCTGTGGTGGAACAACATAAATTTAAACAAGGGGCGGCCTTTCCAAGACCCAGTGCCACAATACGTAATAACAACAGATGCTTCCATGACAGGGTGGGGAGCACACCTCGATCAACACAGCATACAAGGACAATGGAACGTACATCAAACAAAACTGCATATCAATCACCTAGAACTTCTAGCAGTTTTTCAAGCACTAAAAGCCTTCCAACCAATAATAGTTCACAAATACATTCTCGTCAAAACAGACAACATGACGACAATGTATTATCTAAACAAGCAGGGGGGGACGCACTCCACGCAGTTAAGCCTGCTAGCACAAGAAATTTGGCATTGGGCAATTCACAACCAAATTCGCCTAATAGCACAGTTTATACCAGGGATCCAAAATCAACTCGCAGACAATCTCTCACGAGATCATCAACAGGTCCACGAATGGGAAATTCACCCCCAAATTCTGAACACTTATTTCAAACTCTGGGGAACACCTCAGATAGACTTGTTTGCGACAAGGGAGAACGCAAAATGCCAAAACTTCGCATCCAGATACCCACACAAACAATCCCAAGGCAATGCCCTATGGATGAACTGGTCAGGGATATTTGCTTACGCTTTTCCTCCTCTCCCTCTCCTTCCTTACCTGGTAAACAAACTCAGTCAAAGCAAACTCAAACTCATATTGATAGCACCAACTTGGGCAAGGCAACCCTGGTACACAACGCTGCTAGACCTATCAGTGGTACCCTGCATCAAATTGCCCAACAGGCCAGATCTGTTGACACAGCACAACCAAAAGATCAGACACCCAGATCCAGCATCGCTGAATCTAGCAATCTGGCTCCTGAAATCCTAGAATTCGGGCACTTACAACTTACCCAAGAATGTATGGAAGTCATAAAACAAGCCAGAAGGCCATCCACCAGGCACTGTTATGCAAGTAAATGGAAGAGGTTTGTTTGCTACTGCCATATTAATCAAATACAACCATTACACACAACTCCAGAACATGTAGTGGGTTACTTGCTTCACTTACAAAAATCTAACCTAGCTTTCTCTTCCATTAAAATACACCTTGCAGCAATATCTGCATACCTGCAGACTACCTATTCAACTTCCCTATATAAGATACCAGTCATTAAAGCATTCATGGAGGGCCTTAGGAGAATTATACCACCAAGAACACTACCTGTTCCTTCATGGAACCTAAATGTTGTCCTAACTAGACTTATGGGTCCACCTTTTGAACCCATGCACTCCTGCGAAATACAATTCCTAACCTGGAAGGTGGCATTTCTCATCGCCATTACTTCCCATGAAGAGTAAGCGAGATTCAGGCGTTTACAATACAGGAACCTTTTATACAACTACACAAAAATAAAGTCGTCCTAAGGACCAATCCTAAATTTTTGCCAAAGGTTATTTCACCGTTCCATCTAAATCAAACAGTGGAACTTCCAGTGTTCTTTCCACAGCCAGATACCGTAGCTGAAAGGGCACTACATACCTTAGATGTCAAAAGAGCATTGATGTATTACATTGACAGAACAAAAAACATCAGAAAGACTAAACAACTCTTTATTGCATTTCAAAAACCTCATGCAGGAAACCCAATTTCAAAACAAGGTATAGCCAGATGGATAGTTAAATGCATCCAAATCTGCTACCTTAAAGCTAAACGACAGCTGCCCATTACACCAAGGGCACATTCAACCAGAAAGAAAGGTGCTACCATGGCCTTTCTAGGAAACATCCCAATACATGAAATATGTAAGGCAGCCACATGGTCTACGCCTCACACATTCACCAAGCACTACTGTGTAGACGTGTTATCCGCACAACAAGCCACAGTAGGGCAAGCTGTATTAAGAACATTATTTCAGACTACTTCCACTCCTACAGGCTGATCCACCGCTTTTGGGGAAATAACTGCTTTCTAGTCTATGCAGAACATGCGTATCTACAGCGACAGATGCCATCGAACTGAAAATGTCACTTACCCAGTGTACATCTGTTCGTGGCATCAGTCGCAGTAGATTTGCATGTGCCCACCCGCCTCCCCGGGAGCCTGTAGCAGCTTGGAAGTTACCTTCAATTAATTATATATGTATCATCTCAACCTTAAATAGGTGCATACTTAGTCACTCCATTGCATGGGCACTATTACTACAATTCAACTCCTACCTCACCCTCTGCGGGGAAAAACAATCGAGGATAGAGTCGACGCCCATGCGCAATGGAGACAAAAGGAGGAGTCACTCGGTCCCGTGACTCGAAAGACTTCTTCGAAGAAAAACAACTTGTAACACTCCGGCCCAACACCAGATGGCGAGCTATTGCAGAACATGCGAATCTACTGCGACTGATGCCACGAACAGATGTACACTGGGTAAGTGACATTTTCATACTAAAGCATGATGTGATAGCACACTGTAATTTACAGATTTACAGACAGTAAATTGCAGCTTTACTGATAAAACTATATAGTGTTTTAACAATAGTCTGTGAAAATTGGGTTTCAGAAAACATTTATCATTTGCACATCACCATGTAAAGAGTTCTGACTTTTTTTTCATCCTATTAAAATTTTTCATCACACAGAAGTACAAACAAATGGTCTTTCACAGCTACTGAAATATATTTTGAAATGTTTTGTGAAGTTGACTTAGTTATATGTCGTGTGTTAGGAAAAACCTGATACCAAATGCCTTTCGTTTCGCTTGGCAAAGATAAAACACGGCTGTGCGCTCAGAGATCCCATAGCAGAAAAAGATCTAGAATCCTTACTGGAGATGAACTGATGATGTACTGGAGCGTAATCTGTATCGGACTGTGACGCGCGGGTTCTATCTTCCTCTCCGGGAGACACAGAGTAGAAGGTTCTCCCTTCATAAAGCACCTGTAAGCTCCGCCCGCTGAGCCACGCCCCGTCCACCCTCGAAGTAGGTAAAGGAATTCCCGCCTCTTACCAGGATGATGGACAGCTTTCCAAAACGACCCCACTGCGTTTACCGCCGATTCCAGTGGTGCGTTGTTGATGATCAGAAGCACGAGGACATCTCCACAAAGACGTACTAGTAACAATCACATTGCCAAAGGCACACAAGGTTGCTGGAGACGTTTACCCCGTGGCCCATCACGTAACCTTAGTGTACAATATAAACGGGGCGTATAAAACATGCTAGGTAACGCTTACTGACATACTCGTAGAAAATACCCCGGTTGGGTAGGCCACGATGCTCATTTTACAGAAACTAAACCTCAAAGGAAGCACTTCCAAATATAAACGTAGCAGGTGCCGCAGTTGAAGCTCAGCTTCTGGAAAGGACAAGCCACCGTAACTCTTGGGCTTGGCAAAGATAAAGCAAGGCTGTGCGCTCAGAGATCCCATAGCAGAAAAAGATCTAGAATCCTTCCTGGAGGTGAACTGATGATGTACTGGAGCGTAATCAGTATCTGACTGTGACGCGCGGGTTTCTATCTTCCTCTCCTGGAGACACAGAGTAGAAGGTTCTCCCTTTATAAAGCACCTGTAAGCTCCGCCCGCTGAGCCACGCCCGTCCACCCTCGAACTAGGTAAAGGAATTCCCGCCTTTTACCAGGATGATGGACAGCTTTCCAAAACGACCCCAATGCGTTTACCGCCGATTCCGGTGGTGCGTTGTTGATGCTCAGAAGCACGAGGACATCTCCACAAAGACGCACTAGTAACAATCGCATTGCCAAAGGAAAACAAGGTTTCTGGAGACGTTTACCCCGTGGCCCATCACGTACCCTTAGTGTACAATATAAACGGGGCGTATAAAACATGCTAGGTAACGCTTACTGACATACTCGTAGAAAATACTCCGGTTGGGTAGGCCACGATGCTCATTTTACAGAAACTAAACCTCAAAGCAAGCACTTACAATTATAATCGTAGAAGGTGCCGCAGTTGAAGCTCAGCTTCTGGAGGTGAACTGATGATGTACTGGAGCGTAATCTGTATCTGACTGTGACGCGCGGGTTCTATCTTCCTCTCCGGGAGACACAGAGTAGAAGGTTCTCCCTTCATAAAGCACCTGTAAGCTCCGCCCGCTGAGCCACGCCCTGTCCACCCTCGAAGTAGGTAAAGGAATTCCCGCCTCTTACCAGGATGATGGACAGCTTTCCAAAACGACCCCACTGCGTTTACAGCCGATTCACGTGGTGCGTTGTTGATGCGCAGAAGCACGAGGACATCTCCACAAAGACGCACTAGTAACAATAACATTGCCAAAGGCACACAAGGTTGCTGGAGACGTTTACCCCATGGCCCATCACGTACCCCTAGTGTACAATATAAACGCAGCAGATACCGCAGTTGAAGCTCACCTTCTGGAAAGGACAAGCCACCCTAACTCTTGGGCTTGGCAAAGATAAAGCAAGGCTGTGCGCTCAGAGATCCCATAGCAGAAAAGATCTAGAATCCTTCCTGGAGGTGAACTGATGATGTACTGGAGCATAATCTGTATCTGACTGAGACGCGCGGGTTCTATCTTCCTCTGCTGGAGACACAGAGTAGAAGGTTCTCCCTTTATAAAGCACCTGTAAGCTCCGCCCGCTGAGCCACACCCCGTCCACCCTAAGTAGGTAAAGGAATTCCCGCCTTTTACCAGGATGATGGATGGATGACTAAGTATTTTTTACCCATGATTCTAATTATGTATTGTATGTGCATATGTGTGTGTAGTCATGTGTGTGTGTGTGTGTATAAATATATATATATATGTGTATGTATGTGTATATGTTGTTTCTGTGCCTGGCATGTTTGTGGATCATTGCATGGCTCCTGTTTTTTTTTGGGTTGTTATACTAGATATCTATGAATTTCTGCTCTCTTTTTATCACACTTATCTACTCATCACTCTTATGTCATGTCTCTATCAAACTATCCTCCATTCTCACTCGGACTCATCCCAAATCCCTTCGACCACTTTCATCTCCTAAATATCTCTGCCTAAGCTCTTCCCTCCACCTCCACATCTAACTCACCAAACCTCACTCTACCTCTGTGACCCCCCACACAACCCTACTAAATTCTCCTGCATTCATCTCACCCTGCTACTATGCTCTCCCTATTCCTTCCACATCCTCTTTCCCCTCCGCCCCCCTTTTATTCATCTCAAGCCTTTGGATTGAGTAAATGAAGGATAAACTCCCAATTAACACTTCTGGATTTCTTTCCTCCTCCACCCCTCCATTACTCCAGTCAATCTAACTAACAAACTCTCATATCCGCAACTCAAATTAACTCATAATAATACTAAAACTGTACTCCTTATTAAATTATACTAATCCATCACTAATTCTTGTTGGGTACCGGAGTAGCGTGCTACTCATCGAAAAGCGCTTCGACGCCTCGTCAGGGGTAGTAAGCGCTATATAAATACGATTACAATTACATAGGTCAGACAGTTCACCATACAAAATCCCTGAACTCTGTAGTCACAAGGAAAAGTATTTGCTTTGCAAGAAGACAAACTGACTTTTGACCTCTGTCTCTGAACACAGAGCAAATGTGACAAGAATAAGATTTAAAGGCATCTCAATTTCTAATTCAGTTTCTGACTGAACAGAACACCTCTTTGTCCACTCCCCAGAAGGGTTGAGTGGAATCTAAAAATAGCTCAACCTCATTAAAAAAAACCTAGCCATATTGAGTGGTCGAGTAGATTTTTCGAACCCTGTAAGGTTACTCAAAAGTGTCCATCCCTAAAACAGGAGGTGGAGCCACATTTCTGAGTGTAATTGACTACTGCCAAAACGGAGCAATAATAAATCCAGCACCACAAATGGCATCCACTGGTACTACAACACCCTTCCATAGGAATCAATGGAGGTAGGGATTAAGAATAAAATCCCATAGGAAATAGTGTCAAATTAAACTATTTAAATAATTTAAAAACATAATTACATTTAATGTTAACAAAAATCTAACAAGAAAACATTTATTTAATTTTAAGGTATTTAATAACATTTTTTTAATTTTTAAATTAGAAATTAATGTAACATTAATGTTTAGTAAAATATAATGAAAGTTTAATTCTTTCTATACATTACTTTTACCTAATACATTATAACTTTTTTTTTTTTACTTTAGGTGAAAATGCTTTTAAACTTCAAAAAATTATTTTTATTTAATATATTTAAGTTGATTAAATATTTATTTCAAAACTAGTTTAATAGTGTTGTAACTTTTTTAAAAATGTTTTTGTGCATTTAAAAAAATGTATACAATTAATTTACATTACTATTTAACTTTAGAAGATTTTGCATTAATTTTCCCTTCAGTTTAGCAAAGAGAGATATCCACCACCAGAGTTTATTATTTATTTAAAAGTATTAAAAGAGATTATAGAATTGATTGAAGGAAATGTAAAATGTAATTATATTTTAACTACAACTAATGCTACATTATTTTATGACTTCCAAAAATGTTCTTAAAGTATTTTAAAATAAATGTTTTATTGCATATTATTTAACATTACATGTATGTATATGTTTAACTCATTGAAATAATTTAATTTAACATTATTAACTATGGGGTTTTATTTTAAGTCCCGTACCTCCATTATTTTCTATGGGATGGTGTTGCAGAGCAGTGGTTGGCCATTTGTGGTGCTGGATGTAACCCTTCTCTGAGATGAAGTACAAACTGTTTTGGGTCTTTTTTTGGCCGTGGTATCTTTAGCAGTGAGGTTTATGAATAGCAATGAGCTTACTGTTTTGTGGTGGAGGAGGCCATGTACCTCCCTAAACCCAACACTAGCCCTCCCTAAAACCCCTTCCTAGCCTTCCCTAAACCCTGCCTTACTCATCCCTAAACTGCTTCTATTTAGTAGTAAGTCAACCCATTTTCCAGTCCCCACAAACCCAGTCACTCCCACATCTACTACTAAGTAGTAAACTTACATGTGTGAGGAGCAACCTGTAGAAAAGATAGGAGTGGTGGAGGTGGAAATTTGGAAATTCATGGTTGCAGGTTCGTGAATTACATTTCTAGTAAATAAGTAGTACTAATTTACATACTACAAAATGCTGTTTGTGAATCATTCCCACTGTGACCAGTACAGAGATGAGTGGTGAAACTAGTGTGTGAGTTATTTTCCACATCCTGTAAGAAAAATTGATACCTTTTCACACATAATTGAATTGTGATGTGAACCCTATCAACAAAGCTTTAACCATTATTTGAGAAAGGAAAGAAAAAAAATGTTTAAAAAAGTAGAGCACAGGAAGTGAATGTTCTTGCTGCGTACAAGGGGCAGTGACAAGAAGGTTATGTTTCTCTGCGAAAATGATCCTGATTACAGTGACAAAACATAAAGGGCATGGTAACGCATTCTTTGTAATATTTTCCGACCCGTGCATAAAATCCTACTTACACATGGGTTGGAATTATGAGTTTGAAGGTACGTAACGCATCCAGTAATCATCAGATGCATTAAATACCTCATGCTTCATTACATTTCACCAAGCCTGCCGAAATTTAATGGGAAAACCATACAGTAATTACTGTTTCATGCAAATTTTGTTGCGTTAAATATGCATGTGTGTGTATATATAATTAGGACCACGTTTCCACAGAAAGAGCATTTTTTTACTTGCCTATATCTTTGGTGTCATTTGATTTATCTTCCCGAAATTTTGCACAAAAAAGTGTGCAGGTGATTCTTGTTGTGCATGGAAAGTTTCCAGGCGATCCGACAAGGAGGGGCTGCGAGAAAGGCAAGGTTTGGGTTGGTCAAAAAACGTGTTTTTCCCATTTTGATTCCCATACGACTACAGTCCGAACCGCTGGATGGAATTACACCAAATTTGGCAGAAACTAGATTATGTTCCACAGATTGTGCTTTTGGTTATTTGGTGTAAATCAGTTCCATTAGTTTTTGAGATATTAAGGGGAAAATACATTTGTAAATCTAGGACCACGGATCCGTTGCAACATTTTTGCTGCAAATTTGCAAATTGGCGTGGCAACAGGAATGCTGTGATTGGCTGACCACAACTTGACCAGAAAGTTGCGGCCACCATTTTAGGTTACGGGACACAGCCCCTGGGGCTAAAAAATAAAAGAAAAAGTGGCATAAAGGGTCAGTTTGTAGGTACCCTGACCCCAGGGGTGTGATATAGGGGTCTTTAATGGGCAAATTATGACCTTAAAATGAATTTTTTTTCATGCCACTCATCGTGCCCCAGTGTAACGTTGCAACAAATTTGCGAATAACACTGAATTAAAAAATATATATATATATTTCACTGTCTCATTTATTCACTAAATCATTCACTCATAGAAGCACTCAGACACTCAAGCACCCACTCAAACACCCACTTTCAGATGCACTCAAACACTGACACACCCACTCACAGACCCTCTCAGACTTCACACATCCACTCAGACTTACTCAGACACACAAGCACCCACTCACACCCCCATGTACCCACTCACAGACCCACTCAGACCCTCATGCACCCACCCACTCACTTAGTCATACACCCACTTTCAGACACTTGCGCACCCATTAACAGACCCTTATGCACCCACTCATATACCAACTCAGACACTGATGCACCCACTTACAGACACACTCAGACCGTCACACATCCACTCACAGAACCACTTAGAACCTCTAGCACCCACTCTCGCACTCAGTGAGACACTCCCACACCCAGAGACACCCTCTCAGACCTATTCTCACACCAAGAAAGACCGACTCTTTGGCCATGCTTAGAGCAATATTGGGTGGTTATAGAGGGTTGGCCCTGTAGCCAAAAGCCTTGCGCAGCACGGGGTTGGGTGGTTATAGGGGGTTGGCTGCAGGACCGGTCCTGCGGCCAACCCCTGAAATGCACGACCAAAGGCTCTGAGCGGCCGTAGTTGGATTACTGTATAGTAATTAAATGACTTTACGTTAAAAAAAAAATAGAAATCCACTCTAAAAAACATAGGTTACAGGGGTGTTTTAATTAGGAAATAGAATTAAGAAAACATAGAATTTCACTTAAAAAAACAAAGGTTGTCGGGGCGTGGCCAAGATGGCGGCGTGAGCGGACGTGTGATTCCGAGCTCTGCCGCCTAGGCCTTTCCAGCCACAGCGTGGCCCCGGGCACCCTTTGGAGAGGCCGCCCCGGCGTCCGGAGGTCTCAGAGAGGCCCCGTGAGTGGAACCGGGGGATCAGCCGGGTGTCTGGCGGCCCGGCGGGAGCAGCTGGTCTGAGTACCGCGAGCATGCCGGCCGGGAGCTGCGGCAGTGAGGGGCAGCCAAGCAGGAGGCAACGGGGCCGTGGGCCCATTCCTGGCTCGAGCAGAGCGTTTGCCCCGGAGGAGTTGGCAGCAGCAGTCGAGCCGCGGAGGTACGGAGCCAGGGGAGGGGGCCACACTTGGGAGATGGCAGCGCGTGGCATTGGCCCTCCAGCGCTGCGGTGATCGTCAGGCCCTGAGAGGGCCTGCTTGGGACAGCGGCAAGGCGGCGTAAGGGAGTCGGAGCTCCCGTGGTCCCCTAGGACTTTGAGGGGCAGTGGGCCCTGTTGTGCTCAGGGCAGAAGGCGAAGCTGCAACTCGGAGGGACATTTCGGCTCGCGCCGCGACGTACTTGGGCTGGTGACTGTCCTCTGGGCCTTGGTTCTTGTGGGCTATCCCCTGGTGGGCCCTGCAACAGGGACAAGCTACAGAGAGCCGGCTCTGACGGGGCAGCGGAGGTGAGGACGGTTGCTTCGCCTTGGCAGAGTCGAGAGCCCGGGGCCGGACCGGGTGGCCCCGGTGGGTGGTGGTGACCCGGCGAGAGAGCTAGATAGCGGAGCAGCTTGGAGGACTGCGACGGGTGATGGTTTCCTCTCGACAACAGCTGTTGAGCAAGACACTGATGGTGTCCTCTAAGCCGAAAAGAGACCAGTCGGTGAGGGAGATGCTAACAAGGTCTCACCCGCCACAGGGCAAGCAGGCTGAAGGGGCTACCTTAGCGAGAGGGCCAGATGACAAGGGCGAGCCGGAGGAGGAAGAAGGGGCTCCGGTAATGAAAGGTTTTCTCACCTCTTTATTTGCCTCTCTCAGGATGGATCAGCAGGAGCTGCGTAGAGACATTTCTCAGGAGATGCGGGATATGCGAGCGGACATTACGGCACTCAGGGAAAGGGTGTCGAGTATGGAAGACACTGAGATCTCCCGGGGGAAGAGGTCGAGCAAGTGCAACAAGAGGTCTTGCGTCTTCGTGAGCAGCAAGAGCTTCTGCAGATCGTGATGGAGGATTTAGACAATCGCTCTAGAAGGCACAACATTCGGGTCCGGGGAGCCCCGGCCGGGGCAGAAGGGGGAGACATTGGAGAGTTCGTCACGGCGCTGTTCCGCTCCATCCCGGGTCCTGATGATTCACAAGAGATCACATTGGAAAGGGGTCCACAGAGCAGGGCGGATGGGGGGAGCCAGTGAGCGCCCTCCGGGTATCTTAGCATGTCTGCACAACTTTATGACTAGAGCAAGTATTCTGCAGAGAATGCGCAACCTTCCTCAGGTCCAGTTTAGAGGGTACACGCTACAGCTGTTCCAGGATCTCTCATTGCGGACATTGCAGAGGTGACGAGAACTTAAGTCCATCACAGAGCACCTTCGGATGCACTCTACGCCCTACACCTGGGGTCATCCCTTTCGCCTTGTGTTCCGCTGGGGAGACCAGCTGCGCCAGGTGAAATCGCTGCAGGAAGCTCATCGGTTCCTAGGCCTGGAGGGGACGGAGTGGAGTGACGGGCCGCGTGAAGAAGCTGCTCCCGAGGACCGCCCGCAATGGCGGTGGAAAGAGAAGAAACTGAGGCAACCGAGGCCGCCTACGACCGAACAAGCGCTGGAGAGACAGTCTGTATTGAACAGCCTCGCAGCGGGGACAAGTGCCTAGACGCAGACAGTCCTTGAGGGTCGTTGCAGTGGTCTGGGGTCGTTTGAGAGTATTGGTGAAGCTGCTGGAGTTGGGTCTGGGCGGTTGGGTCTCTGGGCGCCGAATGACAACCTTGGGAGGTGTGATCGACCCTGTATGGAACTTGCCGCTTTTTGGACTTTCGATAGAGGACTTGTGTGTGTTAGATGTACACCTGTTGTGTACCTTTGTTTTATGTAGTTGTGTTTCCTCTGGAATATTGGGTGCCCTAGACATGACCGCTGCTCTTTTTTACCTGGCCATTAGAGTGCGCGTCGAGTCATTCCACTTCACAATCGCTACATAATATGCCCCCAATGAATGGCAAGAATTATTCATGAGACAAGCTATATCCCCCATGCTCGCTACACCCGACAGGGCTATACTTGTAGGGGGGGACTTCAATTTGGTTATGGACAATGATTTGGACCGCTCTGGACAATGTTTTGGGCAGACTGGGGCGCTGATGCCGGCGGGGCGACAGTGGCTGGCTGACTGTGACTTGGAGGATGTCTGGAGGAGGGCGCACCCGACTCTCTGGGACTATTCATTTTATTCGGCGTCCTCCAAGACATACATGCGCATAGATTTGTTTCTGGCCTCCTCGGAGCTTAGTTCTCGAGTTAGTGAGAGCGCGATTGAACCTCGGGCCTTGACGGATCACGCCCCTATTACTTTGGTGGTCCGCCTTGATGGTGGGCGAGCTCGGGTCCCCAGTTGGCGATTTAGGGACACTATGCTACAGTCACGGTTGGTGGAGGAGGCGCTGCGACGAGCGATTCTTGACTATCTTAGTCACAATGACGATGGGAGGACTAGCTTAGAGACACTGTGGGAGGTGCTGAAGGCTGTTATCCGGGGGGAGGTGATATCTCTCTCGGCTAAGGATAATAAAGCTAGAAGAGAGCTGAGAGAGGTCCTAGAGCAGAAAGTGTCTGCCTTAGAGCGTTCTCACAAGCACACAGGTGCCCCCATGGTGTGGAGGGAATTGGTGAAGGCGTGCTATCAGCTGAAACGGCTCGATTGGGATCGGGCGTAGTATACGGTTGCCAGGCGTAAACATAAATTCTACGTAGGGGTAATCGCTATGGGAAATTCCTTGCCCATAAATTGAGATCCCAGCGATCGGCCAATGCTATAAAGATGGTGCGTTCCTCTGCTCGGTGGGGGGGGGGGGATACGGACAGATCAGCAAATAGCTGAGGTGTTTGCTGATTTTTATAGAGAGTTGTATGCGGCGGGCGTGGGGAGCGGTGCGGATCCTGCCTCTTATCTCGCGGATTGTAAGATTGCCCCGCTCCGTGAGCAAGATGCAGCCTCCCTTGACCAGCCCATACGAATAGAGGAGGTGATCGCGTCGATTTCTCGCCTTACGGTTGGGAAGTCGCCAGGCCCTGACGGCTTTACCACGCTTTTCTATAAGACTTTTTTCTCTGAGTTGGCCCCGCTCTTGGTGCTGCTCTTTAACTCCTCCTTACTAACAGGATCCCTCACGCCTAGCATGTTAGAGGCTACTATCGCAGTCATACCTAAGCCTGGGAAGAACCCGGAGGACTGTGGTTCGTACTGGCCTATCTCGCTCCTAAATAAGGATGCCAAGTTATTCACGGGTATTCTAGCGCAGCAACTTAATCCCTCTATGCCAGGACTCATTGACCCGGATCAGGCGGGTTTCATTCCCCATCGACAGTGCGGTGACAACACAAAGCAGCTCCTACACTTAATAGATAAAACTAATAGATCTCATAGGGAGGTGCTCCTCCTCTCCATTGATGCAGAGAAAGCATTCGATCGGGTGCATTGGCCCTATCTTCTCCGGGTGCTGGAGCACTTTGGGCTTGGACCGGCGTTTTGGACTTGGATTCAGTGTGTTTATAGTGCGCCTACGGCTGCAGTCCGCGTGAATGGGGCTCTGTCGCCTTCGTTTCCGGGTGGGGGACGAGGCAGGGGCATCCGCTCTCCCTACTACTGTTTGCGCTTTATATGGAGCCCCTTGCTCAGCGCCTCTGTCATGATACTCATAACTCTGGCGTCAAGCTTGGGGGAGACCACCACCTCATTAGACTCTATGCTGACGATGTGATCCTCACGCTGGCGGATCCCATGGTCTCACTGCCCGCGCTCATGGTGGCCCTTAGCGCGTTTAGCCGGGTATCTGGGTTTAAAGTGAATACACAGAAATCTCATGTCTTAAGTTTGTCAATTCTACCAGCGAATGAAGAGGCCCTACGGGCTCGATACCCCTTTATATGGTCAACGTCCCACGTGCCTTACCTGGGCATTGCCCTGGCAACATCGGCGGCAAGAAGTTTAGCATGAACTATGCTTCCCTATCTTGGGAGATATTGGGAGACCTGGAGAAGTGGGGGAAACACGGACTCTCCTGGTTCGGCAGGGTCTTGCGATCAAGATGACAGTCTTGCCGTGCATAGTCTACGTGTTTCAGACGCTCCCTTTAACCCTGCTGCCACGCACCATAGCGACACTCCAGTCAGTGATCTTGAAATTCGTATGGGGGAAAGCCTGCTCGGATGCCGCGTCGTGTCCTGTACCGTCCTAATGAGGGGGGGGCCTAGCTGTTCCTGGTCTGCTGAGGTATTTTCAAGCCACCCAGCTGCGCTACTTGCTGGAGTGGAGTCGACCGCTCACCGGAAAGCACTGGTGTTTTATGGACCAGGTGGAGGCCGGGTCTCATATCTGGAAGGAGCCCTGGCTCCGGCATAGGCATAGAGCGTCGGGAATTTATTCCTCTCCGGTTACGGGTACAACGTTCCGGGTGTGGGATGCTGTGGCGATGAGTGCGGTTTGACGAGCTTTCCCTCCCCGATGTCTCCAATTTGTGAGAACCCCGACTTCGCCCCAGGTCTTCAGGCGGAGCGCTTTCAGCGCTGGTATGAAGGGGGCCGCAAAAGGGTTGTCAGCATATTTGATGCGGATGGAGTAATTGCCTTTGACCAGATGAGGGAGACTTATGGGCTCACGGAAGCAGACAGGCTGACCTATTAACAAATTCAGCACTCGGCCCTCAAGCCGGCGATCAGGCCGTTGGTAGCCAGACCGCTTACTCCGTTTGAGAAATGGCTGATGGGAAAGAAAGATGACAAACGGATGATTTCCGAATTGTACCAACTCTTACAGGCAGAGACTCAGCCCGCTAAAACCAAGGGGCAGAGGAGATGGGAGGAAGAGTTGGGGAGGGAGCTAACAGAGGAAGAGTGGGAGAGTGTTCACTATAGAGCGCACCACACTGTCCCTGATGTGTTGTAGGCTGAGACTGCCTACAAGCTCGCCACTTATTGGTACTATACGCCGGCTAGGGTGCATGCATGGGACTCCGCTAAGACTCACCTTTGCTGGAGGGGATGTGGCAGCACTGGCACACTTATGGGGAACGGGAGATAAGGGAAGGGGGCAGAAAGAGAGGCACTGCCGGGGACTGGAAAGGGACGCACAGTTTTGTATTTTGTATTGTGTTGTGGTTTGTTTTCGAGTTTCTAATCTCCGCATAGGCTGGCTGTCTTGACATCTGGGTTATGGGCGATAGCCTCCAAGAGACGGGCTCTAGAAATAAGGGAACGTGTTTCATTATGTCAGTTGGCTTGCGGTACGGGCCGTCTGTTAGCATGTGTGGCAGGACTTCCTGCGAAACTTGTTTGCCGACTCGGATGTAGGCACAGAGTTCTGTATTTGGTCTGTCTATGTTATATACCAATAAACATATTTGATCCATAAAAACCAAAGGTTACAGGGATGGTATAGTTAGGTTCTGAATTTAATCATACAAAACCAAAGAAATTCAGCTGTCATGGTTAGTTATCACAAATAACTACGAGTTACTCGGAACCTAACTATAACATCCCTGTCACCTTTGGTTTTTTAAGTGAATATATATACATATATAATGTGTATACATACATCGTGGTGCTCTTTTGCAATTTGTTGGAGCTGCTTGACACATGGGAACACAAAAATTCTTACACTGTCTTGAACAAAAAAAAAAAGGAGTTTGCGCTCAATGGAAGCTAAAAATAAAAATACTTAATTTGTTACACCAAAATCAATCCAGACACTTTTTTCTGTCATGGCCTTATACACGGGTAAATCAAAAAAGTCCATTATCCCTGCTTAAATTCACAGTGATATGTGTAATTTCCTGTTTTTTTTACTCTTGTTCATGGTAAATGCAGTTCTTTGCAGTTCGATTCTGTAAAAGCATGTAAGAAAGTGTTGTATGCAATTCTGAAGCTAAGTTCCAGTGCTTTCTTTAATCTTTTGTTGGGTCACCTTCATGATAAAATTAGATGCAATTTTCTTTCATGTTTCAGTTGGAATCTTTATTATCATTATTTCCTTTTTTAGAATTTCTTTGTACATCATTTGTATACATTTCACCATTTAGTTTTTCGTAGTGAACATCATTCCTTTTTCAACTTTTCTCATTATCTTATTTACCATAGTTGATTTCAGTTACCATGTCATAAAGATGTTCATTTCATTTTTCTCTTTGATTAACAATATGCTTGATATGCCTTTGTAATGTTTATTTCGCGAGCTATTCCAGCACCCCCCCCCCAGCCCAAGTAGGCTATTTTATTGTTTTCCGATTGCAGTCATTATATTTACATATCTGGTTTTATAGACCTCAGGTTGGTGTGATTAGAATATGGTTTAAGTGAGAGATTTTTTTGTCCTAGAAACTGAACCAACACTGATGCCACACTGTTGTCTTTTATGCTTCAGCATTTAGACATCCTGGTGAGAGACTGTTTTCTCCCTCCTGTCTACGGAGCTCCAGGTGGAGAGAAATATATGAACACTGTTACAGAGGTAAGAGTGTTGCTGTCGTCTTGGAGGTACTTAAATGCTTCTCTGAAATGGGTGTTGAATTATAAGCGGGTCTTTAACTCAGTCGTTCAAGACACCATCCTAGGAGATGACTGGCTGATTTCATGAAGCCTCATTATCTGTTTGACTCTGACATCAGAATTGTGACTCCTGATTTAGTGTATAAGTGAGACTTTGGGGAATCATCCAAGACTAATGCAGAACATCACCAACACACTTAAAATCGCACATTAATTAATCAGAGAACCAGCAGGCTCACCTGGTATCGAATTCACCTAACGTCTCATGTATTTAGTTAACCAGTTACAACATCTCCTCTTTCACAGAGATTGTGAGGTAAAGTTAATTTTCCCTGTGAACTCCTATCAATAGAGCAACACATTTCGATGGGCCTAAAGTGAAGCAAACGTTGTGAGGCACAGCTATTTACTATGTACTCTAAACCTACCTTTCTTAGTGAATAAATATAAGTTCTGAAAAAGGGGTTAACATATTTATGGCCCTATATAAAGTATGGCAGATGGGTTTTAGTGCATCAGGCACGTACAGTACCCCATCTGCCTGACAGTTTCTGAGATGTCCGCCTGCATTGACGAGAACCACTATTACCGTGGTACTTGTCAATCCGTTGGAAGTTTGACAGACAGCTCCATCAACATGACAGAGATGCAAACTTTTTTTTTCCAAAACGAATACACAAGTAGGATTTTGTTTTGAAAAATTAAAAAAACGGTCCTCCCTCTCTCACCTTGTGTGTTTTCTTGCATGACAAGAGGCTCGTTCAGTTTTCACTGCCCCTTACCATCAGGTCTTACCTGGGAGTGATGAACAGTGAAGACTGGCCATGTGTTTGCTCATTCTAAATCGGGATGGCAGCTCTTACTCTGTGAGGCCATCCAAGGTTCATGTCGGCAGTGAAGACAGAGTACCCTTTATGCCAAACTCTAATCGGTCCCATACATTTTCATTTCCAGTGCTGTAGTTAGTTTTTCTTGAAAAATGTACCAATTAAGTGGCTTTATAATTAAGAGATGTTTCTCACCCTACAATAACCTGAGGTCTAGAAGAGAACTGATTCCAAACGCAGTGCCCAATTTGTATTGACTTGAGCTAAGGAAACCATGAGTGTTTAAAGTATTGTATTTTATTTAAAGGATTCTCTTCAAATGAATTATGGTGAAAACAAACACATTTAGCAAAATTCAACACCATAAAAAATAAATTTAAAAAAAAGACAGAGACCAAGTTAGTTGTATTTTCTTAATAACTTGAAAAATCTCTGAAAACGAATTACACATTTTTCCTATCTGAGTCAGTCTGCGATTATACAATAACGGAAAAATGCAGGAATGTAGGTGAAATATAAAAAGCCACCAAAGTAGTCCTAAGTGGTGAAAGGCTGCAGTTCTCCTTTACTCATGGGATGCACCTAACCTCACTTAGTGGCAAGACCCTCTGCTTGAAAGTCCTGCAAAAACATTGGACTGTAAAATCATTCTAAAACACGGTCTTCCATGCTAGGAAAAAAAGGAATATGTATGTAATGATAGAGGACTGCATGCAGATCTGAATGCTGAAGACTGGCTTGTTCACTGTAGGTCCTTTACTAGAATAAAAACAAGTTTCACCTTTTTAGTAGCAGTATCCAAGTAATTAATTTACAAAATCCCCACTAGAAACACAAACATAAACCCTACTCAGATGGAATCTTCCCATCTATTCCAAATGACAGAGGGACCATGCCACAGCAGTAGAAATTTTGGTGCTGAACCACCGGACACATATTATAGAGATAGGGTGCCCATAACACCACTTATAACACCAAGAAACATCAGACGTCATTGTGTGATCAGAATTCCCATAATGAATGTCTAAAGTCTTCAGTCTGGATGCCAAATGGCAGGGTTAGTGGAGACGATATTCCACAGTGTAGCTGCTGTTGTCTGGCTAAATTTGGAATTTTCCACCAAATCAGCTTTTTATATGTTAAAGCGTCTCCCTTTGCAATGGAGAGAGATGCTTTGTTGAAAAATAGGCTGGGCATTTAGCCTTTCCATGACTTCACAGTCCCCATTTGGCAACTTTTTTGCTCCAAAGACAATGAATCAAAACAGCAGTCTGTCTTCAAAGAATAAAATAAGTGCCCCAGATGGACTGAACACTGTTTTCCAGCATTTTGGACTTTTCTGCCTAGGATCGCCACGGTGCACAAGAAAAAAAGCTCCCAGCTAAGCCATCAGAAGACTCCCGTAAATAGGCAGGTCTTCGGAAGCCATGACCATCAGTGGGTGGCCTGGCTGTGTTTTCATACCCAAGAGGCCCTCATCAATGATATGCTGAGATTAGATGTTGGGAAAGATTGCAGATTGGCCTTGCATCTCAAGATCTCTGTGACTGTTCAGAGTTTGGATTTAAAGTGTAGAACCTGGTTGTTTCCATGCTTTGAGGAAGCAGCACTGTCCTTCGTTCTCCTGTGAAATTCAGTACAGGTATCACTCCGGCAGTGTAATGCTAATCGTCCATGAGTCCTGGAAATCACTCAGCTATCTGCTGCAGGATTAGCCATTCCTAATGACATTTGGCAGGAACAGGATGGGTCTCTGGAAGGGCCTGCATGCAAAAGAGATAGAGTGCATAGGGACTGGACAAGGAGCGTTCGAGTATAACCATGCCAGGGTCAGGATATATAGTTCTGAGAGGAACACAAGGATTTCTGATTATCTCTACTACAGAGAGCTCACAAATGCACACTCTGACACTAAAGCAGATATGTTAATTAGAAATATCAATGAGTGTTTATGTATTTTGAATAATAACAACATGTAGAAATAAATAATGTAGAAAAATAATGTGCACATTTGAAAATGTGCCCTCGGAGAGCAAGCACCAAGATTCACAAATGTACTAATAAAATGAGTAACATGTATGAAATATAGAAAAACATATTGAGTAATATAGTACTATATCATAATAAGACATGAAGTATGTTTTGCATTATATTATATAGGTAACTTAGGTGAAGTTGTGGCATAATTTTGCCAGGCCTCATGCAGAAGCTGAATTATTAACGCAATGTAGAGAAGCTAATGTGCTGAACTGACCATGAACCGCTCATTGTTTAAAAAATCTGCTTAGTAAAAATTCTCTGCGATGAACAGGAGATTACGGAATTAAAGTTTTTATCTAACCTGGTGTAAAGCAGATGGGATGTATTTTCCCAGGACTGGAACAATGGAGACACTGACTGGAGAAGATGCAACATTTTCGATACCTGACAAGCCGGATGATGAGGCCATTGTACAGTGAATCAGTTGACACCTTGAGAACTGTGTAATATTAGACTTAATAGATTTGGGGAATTAAGATAATTGGATAGTCATAACTGGTGATTAGTTGACCAATTAGGAATTGGGGGAAAGTCTGGGTGACTGCGATATAATGCTGTGACAGAGGGAAAAATCTTCAGAACTTATTCTGAAATTGATGCGGTATTTGGTGGAGAAGAGATTCGAGATTCTGTCATTGGGCTCAAGCTCTTAAGAGCCTGATTTGATGCTGATCGATTGATGACCTGAAGACGAAGACTGACATTGTTGCTGATCCATAGCGTGGATAGGTAGCTATGACAATGTGACTGAATTACCTTGTGCCTTTTCTTTCTAAGTACCAACTGCGCTGTCTAAATAGTTTTTCTCTTAAGCTAGATGTTTTTCCATATTCATGATCTAAACTGTTTAAGCATGAAGTCCCACATGCTAATGCTAATCTGGGTTGGGTAGGGTTCCTATTCTGAGACATTGACATAATCGATGACAAATGATTGACGGACTGATTTGCTGAACTACTCTTGTCAACATATTCATCATTATTTGCTTACGTTGAAGCTTTAGAACGCATGTTTTCTCAAGTTCTGATTAGATTACGTTATTGGTGGTCACAAATGAATTAATCTTGAGTTGATTTGAATAAAGTTTGAATTAACCCCATGACTTAGTATTGTAACTAATAGGGAAATAACATTTCTAAAACGTATATTAAATTGTGGTTATTCATGAATATTGACGTTATTAACTACTGATTAATGTCCTGCTTGATAATTATTGTATTGAATGATTGTTGATGACATTGGTTATTACATGACTAGGATACTCCATGCAAATCAAAAAGTTAATCGACCTATACACGTCCCCATGGAAGTTTACTTATCTAATAGAGACTTCTAGTTGCAGATTCCTTACCTTAGAATTTTCCCCAGGCATCAGACTGGATCCGGAGATTTTTCTTCGAGCAATACCCTTGCGCTTCGGTAGGTGGCATCGGTCGAATCCGCAGGCGTCGTAGGTGTCGTGATGACGTCGGGAGTAGTACATAGAAGCCGCCCTCGCCCAGTGACGTCAGTTCTTTTCTTTCTGCGCCATGCGCTGATCCGAGAGAGAGCTACCCTTGGCTATTTTTTGGCAGAATTCAAGTGTTTTGTCGAACTTTTTTTGGTGCGACACTTGGTGCGTCGAGGAAGTCTTCGGGTCAAGGTAAGATGAAGAAGTTGAAGAAGTCCCATCGCTCTCCGACTTCACCCCGTCGCTCAGCTGAAGCAACGCAGGACGTGCGTCCACGCACTAGGCCTCTGTCCTCAGAGCCTACGTCTGGGTCAACTCCGCGCTTCCCTGAGTTTCCCGGAGCGACCCTGCCCAACTCAAGGAGTTCTACGAGGCCATGCGCCTCATCTTTGGGCGTGCCGACCCTGATACGGTGCCTTCGGGCCCAAGGGGCTTGGCTGAGGGACCTTCGGGTTCCACGCTGGCGGCTTCAGCCCCGGCCACCGAGGTCACCTCCAGATCCGTGCGCGGATCCGCATCGACGCGGGTCGCACAATCGAGACCTTCCCCAGCGCTGGGTCGTTTATCGATGCTCCCGACGTCGGTAGTGGCCAGTATCGACGTCGACCCGAATCTCATTCCTGACGACTCAGAGTCAGAGCGGTGTTGGCCGACGCCGCCATCGGCTTCGGTGGGCCCTATTCGCCCGAGGTCAGATTCTGACCCATTTTCCTATGGGTACGAATACGGGGAGGAATTGGAAGGGTCCCTGGACCCTTATGAATACCAGGAAGACCCTACTATTGACTGGGCACAGGACTTGGGCGAAGCCAGTGGTCTGGATACTTCTCCTGACGCTGGCATGCTGTCTCCTCCAACCGTGGCTACGGCAGAGGGAGCTACCTATAGTATGGTGGTTAGTAGGGCGGCTGAGGTCCTTGGCCTTGAGCTACCTACTGTCAAAGTCAGGTCTATTCTCCTGACGGAGGTGCTTCTGCCTCGGGCTTCTACGTCTGAACCCGTTCTCCCATTTAACAAGGCCCTCACTGATATCCTTTTGGGTACATGGTCCAAACCCAACACAGGAGCTCCAGTGAACAGTACTATCGCTGCGCCGAATGACCCAAAGCTCCTGTCCCAACATCCTACGCCTGAGAGTCTTGTCATCCAGGCGTCCTCTTCTTCTGGAGTGTTCCCTTCTGCACCCCCGGATAGGGAATCCAAAAGGCTGGAACAATTTGGTAAGAAGTTGTTTTCTTCCTCCAGCCTCGCACTGCGGTCCGTGAACACCGCATGCCTTTTGGGCCGTTATTCCCACTCACTGTGGGCATACGGTTGCGCAAGTCCTGCTGCAGTTACCGGAGGAGGCCCGTGCTATCGTCTCTCAAGCCGTCAAAGATGGGAGAGATGCGGCAAAGTTCACGATCCGTTGTGGGCTGGATACAACCGACTCTCTGGGCAAATTGGTTGCAACGACAGTGGCCTTACGGCGCCATGGCTGGTTACGTACTTCTGGCTTCTCTGGGGATGTACAACAATCACTCATGGACATGCCCTTTGATTGCACCTGTCTCTTCGGAGACAAAGCGGACTCAGCCTTGGAGAAGTTCAAGGATTCCCGGGCTACTGCTCGGTCCCTTGGCCTTTCTTCCGCCACACGCCCCCCACAGTCCACCTTTCGTCCCTTTCGTGGCCACGGAAGGGGCGCCCTGTCGCGTCCTCAACCCAGCCACCGGACAATGCACGCTGGACAGCCTATGCGTGGCTGGGGGTGTGGAATCCCACGTGGCCGTGGGACAGGGAACCAGAGGTCTGTCCAGTCCACCTCTGGCCCCGCAGCAGCCGCCAAACCTTCCTAGTCCGTCCCCTCACTCTCTCCCAGTTGGTGGCAGAATCAGCCATCACCTGCCCCACTGGGAACATATAACCATGGACGGGTGGGTTTTGAAAATAATTAGGACGGGCTACTCCCTCCCTATTGAATCTGCACCACCACACATGCCGCCATCCTTCCATCACCTTTCGGAGGATCATTTAGTGCTTCTCCGCCAGGAAGTCGCTGCTCTCTTGGCCAAGGGAGCTATAGAAAGGGTCCCTGTGCCAGAAGTAGGTCGTGGGTGTTATTCCCACTACTTTCTGATACCAAAGAAGGACAGGCTTGCACCCTATCCTAGATCTTTGGGACCTGAACTACTTCCTCAAGAAGAAGTTCAAAATGCTCACCCTAGCTCCGGTTCTGTCTGCCTTGGACCCAGGAGACTGGATGGTAGTGTTGGATTTGCAGGACGCTTATTTCCACATCCCCATCCTGCCTGCCCACAGGCGTTACCTACGATTCGTGGTAGGTCACGAGCACTTTCAATTTACCGTGCTCCCTTTCGGCCTTACCAGTGCCCCTCGGGTGTTCACGAAAGTGATGGCGGCGGTTGCAGCTCATCTGCGCAGGTTAGGGGTCTCAGTCTTCCCCTACCTAGATGACTGGCTGGCTGTTGAAGGCGCCTTTGCCCCTGACAGTGGTCTCCCACCTCCAGACTACAGCGGACCTCCTGAACCAGCTGGGGTTCACTATCAATGTGCCGAAGTCACACCTGACTCCCTCTCAGACGGTCCCTTTCATCTGAGCAGTTCTGGACACAGTGCTGTTTCGGGCTTATCCTCCTCAAAAGCGAGTCCAAGACATTCAGGCTATGATTCTGATCTTTCAGCCTTCGTCTTGAGTTTCGGTGAGACAGACTCCGAGGCTGCTGGGCCTCTTGGCCTCCTGCATCCTGCTAGTAACACATGCCAGGTGGCATATGCGGGCTCTGCAGTGGAACTTGAAGTTCCATTGGGCGCAGCATTAGGGGAATCTCTCCAACATGGTCCAGATCTCGGAGGGGACTGCGAAAGACCTGCAGTGGTGGTTTTCAAATCCCAATTGGGTCACTGGCAGATCCCTCTCCCTTCCCCACCCAGATCTCTTTATAGTGACAGATGCGTTGCTTCTGGGTTGGGGTGGCCACATGGGGGAGGCGGAGATCAGAGGCCTCTGGTCTACGGCGTAGTCGGGACTCCACATAAATTTGCTGGAGCTCTGAGCAATCAGACTTGCGTTGAAACCATTCCTTCTCTCTCTCTCAAAGGGAAAGTAGTGCAGGTGTTCACGGGCAACACTACCGCCATGTGGTACTCTGAAAAACAAGGCGGGGTAGGGTCCTGGACCCTTTGTCAGGAGGCCTTATGCCTCTGGACATGGCTGCAACATCAGGGCATTACCCTGATGGTTCAACATCTGGCGGGCTCTCTCAACGCCAGAGCAGACGAACTCCGCCGCCGACGCATTGTCAATCACAAATGGCATCTCCATCCGGAGGTGGCGCAAGGTCTCTGTCTCAAGTGGGGAGAGCCTTGGTTAGATCTGTTCGCCTCCACGGAGAACGTGCAGTGTTTTGCGCATTGGAGTTTCCAAGGCGGCACTTGCTCGGAGACGCTTTTCGTCTCGAGTGGAACACTGGCCTCCTTTACACCTTCCCGCCTATCCCTCTTCTGCCCAGAGTTCTCAAGAAAATCAAGTAAGACCGGGCCCAAGTTATCTTGGTAGCTCTGGACTGGCTCGAAGAGTGTGGCATCCAGAGCTAATGAGCATGTTCATCGATCCTCAACTCAGACTGCCTCTTCGGGCGGATCTTTTGTCGCCGCAGCAGGGGACGGTCCGTCACCCGAACCTGTCCAACCTCCGCCGTCATGCGTGGAGATTGAGCGGCAACAGTTGACGGCATTTTACCCTTCCACCCGACGTCTGCAATGTTATCTTGGCAGCCAGGCGTCCATCGACTAAAACTGCATATGCCTGTCGTTGGAATAAATTTGTGGCATGGTGCACGAACAAATCTGTTGACCCCCCTATCTGCCCCTCTTTCAGAGGTTCTTCTATTCATTCTTTCTTTAGCCCTGCAGGGCTCTGCATTGGGCACCCTTAAGGGGTATCTGTCTGCCATTTCTGCCTTTCTTAGGCTTCCTGATCAGCCCTCACTCTTTAAATCTCCTCTTGTGAGTAGGTTCTTGAAGGGGCTCACCCACTTATTTCCTCCCACTCCCTTCATCATGCCTCAGTGGGATCTTAATATTGTACTTACTTACTTGATGTGTACCCCCTTTGAGCCAATGCATAATTGTCCCTTACGGCGCCTCACATTCAAAACTCTTTCTCATCGCCATCACCTCTGCTGGCAGGGTGAGTGAGCTTTAGGCCCTTTCTTCAAAGCCTCCATACTTGTCTGTGCACCCCAACAAAGTGGTGTTATGCACTAGGGCTTCCTTCCTTCCTAAGGTGGTTACACCATTTCATGTAGGCTCTGGCGTGGAAAGTCATTAAAAGAAACTGACGTCACTGTGCGAGGGCAGCGTCTATGTACTACTCCCGACGTCATCACGGAAACCACAACGCCTGCGGAGTCGACCAACGCCACCTACCGACCCGCAAGGGTATTGCTCGAAGAAAAATCTCCGGATCCAGTCTGACGCCTGGGGAAAATTCTAAGGTAAGGAATCTGCAACTAGAATATGTTTCTACCAGATATTTGGTTACCAAAGGTAAGTAACTTGTACATTAAGGACCGGGCACGCTAACCGTTTCTAAAGACGTGATAACCCTTATATAGTTTTATTTAGAATGTGAATTATTACTAGTGTGCACGGTGATTACGTTACACTTGGATTCACCTGTCCAAGTAGATAATATTTTAAAATATTTATTTTGTACCCTCTGGCCCTATGTACCAATTCCTCTAGGGCCACAACTGGTTATTTCTATTTGTCCATTCTAAATTGGAGGAGGCACAAGCCTTTCGCCAATGACGGGCTGTATCCTTTTTGGTCACCAGGTATCTTTTTGCTACCCCCTCCCCCCCCCCCCTCCTCCAAATTGAATCCTTTACACCCAGCAGGGCTACGCTCTGGTCCAGATCTATCAGCACAACTTGCAGTACGTCATTAATGGCCTTCCAATATCGTGCAATCACTGGGTACTCCCAAACGACATGAAAGAAGGTCCCAAGGGTAGACTTCCACCTGGGGCACACCAGGCGTACTGTTCTTCCTATTTGCCAGAGTCTGTATAGGGAGTAATAGAATTTATATAGGTGCTTAAGCTATATTAAGCTTAATTGCATTGGTATCGCCAACTGATGTGGTGCAATCTTTGCTTCGACCCATCTTCATCCTCAAGGACTCCCATATTTGCCTCCCATCGAGCCCTTAGCTTGAACAAGGGACCTGGGTATTTATTAATAAGTGATTTGTATAGTATGGAGAGCCCCCTTTCTCCAATTGATCAACTATGTGGTGGCGTACCATGGGATTACTTCCTGGGAGGGAAGTGAGTTTGTTTCAGTGTATGTCCAATGTCATCTGTAGATGACAAAAAAATTGTGACCTATGGAGGTGAGTCTGCTGTCAGGTCCTGGAAGAACCTAATGATACCACCCCTTCACACATCTCTTAACATGGACTGGCCAAATAAATTCCATTTGGTGAAGCCAGTTAGCCCCGTTACGGACAACAAAGAGCCCTGCCACAGTGGAGTCACCGCTGTCAGCTTCCCATACAAATGCATGTGCTTTAGTGCTGCATGCCAGCAAAGGAAGGGAGGGTGAGTAACAGGAAGGGATGCGTCTGGGGATGACTTACCATATAATAGTTAAGGATTCCATAGGGGCCAGGAAGCTCATGCTAGGTAATTTCTACCTCCATGTAGTCAGTCATCTACCAGACCAGATTGAATGCCCAGTAGGATAGCAGAGCATCTGCCTATCCCAGTCCTGCCTCATATGAGGACATTCAGCACCTAGCAAGTTATATTCGGTTTTGTTGGCTCATAAAAAGGCCCCTATATGGGCCTGGAGGATCGAGGAAGCTGTTAGGGGAGAATGTATGGATAATGTTGGAGGATGTGAAGGAATCGCAGGAGGGAAATCATTTTGAAAAGTGCTCCCCTACACTCCATGGGGAATAGCAATAATGCCCACGTCCGAAAGTCATGTTTTATCCTACTAAGTAAAAGTGCCACATTTAAGTCCCAATACCACTGTTGGGTGAAAGCCACAGACATACCCAGGTAGCATAAGCTGTCCCGTGCCAGCTGGAGTCCAGCATTGATCCACCCTCCTTGTAATCCCCCCCCCTCCCATCAGCACCAATACTATTTTCCTCCAATTCACCTGTAGCCCTGACGCATCACCATAAAGCTGAAGAATTTCCATCATGCGGGGTAATGTTGAACAATAGGGGCATATCATCTGCATGAAGGAAGACACTGTCTTCTGGCCCACTAGGCCACCAGAATCGCTACACTCTTGGGTCTATCTTGGGTAGCTCTGCTCGGGGCTCCACCACAAGAGCAAAGAGCAGTGGGGATAGCTGGCATCTGTGTCGAGTGCACAGCTCTATCAGAAAGGGAAGAGAGAGAATTCTATTGACCCTGTCCTTTGCCCAAAAGTCCCTGTAAAGGGTTTCTACCCAGCCAATGAACTGAGGGTACAACTGCATTTTACGAAGACCTGCTACCAGAAAGGGCCAGCGGATGGAGTTGAATGCTCGCTCCACATCAATTAACAGCATAGCACTGTCTTCCTGCGTTCGTCTCTCCATGCCAGTGCTAGATGAAGGCGACGAAGACAGAGACCTGTGCTCCTCCCAGGCATAAACCATTCTGGTCCAGATGGACCAGCAAGCGAATCACAGTATTTTCACTTCAACATTTATTAATGATATGGGATGATGCGAGGCACATTCCTCGAGGGTGGGGGTGGGAGGGTTAAGGTGGGGGTTGACCGAGATAGTGCCCCTGCACGACACTTAGATTAGGAGGGAGTCTGCTTCCCATCAGTGTGTCCTTGAATAAGGCCAGCAGATGTGGAGCTTGCATGGAGTAGTCTCTCTTAAAGAATTATGCCGGGAAGCCATTAGGGGCAGGTGTCTTGCCTGATGATATGGATGCAGTAGCCTGCTGTACCTCCTCCTCCATGTTAGTTAAGCCCAGGTCAGCCTTCTCCTTCCCAGAGAGAGTTTTCACCGGGAGGTCCACCACAATGTAGTGCCCTCTTTCTGAGGGTTAGGGCTCACGAGAAGCTTAAAGGGCTTCAAAATGGGAGGCAAATTCCTGCAGTGATATGTATTGCTGCCTGGATCACTTCCTCCTCCAGCCAGTGGAGTAGATTTCCAGCTTTGTCCCCCAGTTCAAACATTCTTGCCTGAGAACTAAACCAGCCTAATTGGGCTGAGTCCACAAGGCCTTCCGTAAAGCCAATCTGGCTTGGTTTAACTTGTCTTTGGTAGAGGAGCTAGGGTGGGTGCCCTTTGCACGCTCAAGGCGGATTATGTCTTGGTCAAGAGCCAGGATTATGTCTTGCCAGCGCTGGTCCTTTGATACAGGCCAAGGCCTCCCCCAGGTAGTGGCCTTGCAGGCTTCCCATAGTGTAATTGGGGAAGGTACAGAACTGCTCTAGCAATAAAAGTAATCAGAAAGAATGTTGTGGATATGGTTGCTGAAGGAGTGGTTGAGAAACAACCTGTGAACGGGTGGTCCCGAACACATTCTCGATGCCAGCCGGTACAGAGTGTCGGATAGTTCCGACACGTCATTTCTGCGTTCCCACGTTGCCGTGGGAACGCTCGCGGATGGAGGTTGGCGTCCAAGTGTTGCCGCGGCAACCCAGGAGGGTTTCCGGGCCGCGGCAATGACGAGGCAGGATGATCTCCGTTTTAAGGAGAGTGACGACGGACGATGGGAGGAGGAGACGGCGAACAGCGCGGAGGAGACGGCGAACAGCGCAGAGGAGACGGCGAACAGCGAAGGAGAGACGGCGAACAGCAGAAGAGAGACGGGAGACGGAGGAAGGACCGGGACAACACGGAGTGCCGACAAGGAGTGGAAGAAGGAGAGCAGTTTACAGGATCCTCCACCGAAGGAACACCCCAGCGCCAGCCACGACCCAGGAGGGTCGTGGCTTGCTAAGGTACGGTCCTTGTGGGACAACAGAGAGAGTACCACGGTTAAGAGGGCACTGGGGAAGGGGGCTAAGAAGGAGTGAGGGGAGGACTGGGAGGGAGCTTAGAGAGCACAAGAAAAAACCACGAGTGAGCCACATAAAAGTGCACTATAAGGAGTTTATTCACTTTTTGCCCTAACTCACCACCCCACCTTTGTTGCCTCTTCCCCTTTAGTGAAATAAAACATAAACCTTATTTAATACCCCACTTACCGTAGCGTTTTTCCTTTTTTCCCGGTACCACACCATGTGAGGCCACTGAAAAGCCAGAGGGAACATCCACCTAAAAGAGAACGAAGAGAAGAGAAATCCAATAAGAAGAATAACAGACAGCGACTTAAGACCTAAAAACATAGTAAACAAAAGAAGGACAATTAGAGACAAACCCATAATATTTAAATAAACCACTTACTTGATCATCGCAATTACTCTCCGTGGTCTTTATACCGTTCGACCTGCCACACAACCAACGATTTAATCTGGGAAAACCTCGCTCACCACCAGACAATTTTCCGACTGCCTCCATCATGGAGGAGTGGTCTGAACGACCTCTGGGGAAGATTTGTATCTGGGAAATGGCCTAACGTCAGTGGTTGGGACAAAAAAAGTAGTTAAGGGGGAAGATGTACTGTGGGCATGGGAAAATAATGTTTAATGACAGGTGTGATGATGGAATTGTCACCATACATCAACCAGACCAAGAGCCTCTGCCCAGTGTGACCGGTGCTATGACCTACTGGCCTCTGACTGTGAGTCTGTGCTCAACCTGGGGCGAATAATAGCATTAAAGTCTGCACCCAACAACAGTGGACCCTGGGGGGGGGTGGGGGGGTGGGAAGGGTAACGTGTGAGGGAGAGCTAGCAAAAATGTCAAGACATCCTCTGGAGGGGGCATACACGCTTAGAAGTCTCCACAGACTGCCATCCAAAAATCCTGTGCGCAAGACATATCAGCCAAGGGGGTCAGTACAGACTCACTGCAGTAATTTAGCACCCTTCATGCAAGCCCCACTTCAAGCCATAGTGATATATCCTACAATAGCCATGTCTGCCTAAAAAGGTAGATGTTTGTTGGAGTAATAAAACTACAGGTAGGTGCCGCTTAATATACAACATAACTGTACCTTGCTTCAATTTATCTTTCCGTCTATTGACATTTCATGAGAGTATGGTGTGCCACCTAGAAGTTACACTTGTTGGGTCAGTGATCATCAAGGGTGGGTGTAGTGTGGTGGAAGGAGTTAAAAGGTGGTCGAAGAGTGTGGCATCTTAAGGGGACACAAATGTGCAGAACTAAAAAACGTATGAACAAAAAGATACGTGAACCAGCATTTGCCCCACCCTACACCTCTCCCCAAGGATCATCGGTCGAACAAGGACCCAAAGTGAGAGCCCCAAGAAGTAACCAGACAAAAAAAGATTAAAAACAGAAAGGGGAACATAACAGAAGGAGGTGATTCTCGAGTTATGCAGTAGATAATTGAACCTAGCAGGGGATCCTGGCCTGGCATAACCATTACAGGAAGATCTCTGGATCAGCAGCAGGCTCTCAGCTACAGACATAAGTCCTGGGTCTAGCCGTAGGGAGGGCCTCCACCGCCAGTGTTTCATGTTCTAGACAATCTCCGTCTACGGGTAGTACCTTCATCTGTTCCTTTTGTTTGACAGAGCAAACGCCTCCCAGACTCTAGCCTGTCCCCCCGGGTTGGATGCTGATCGGCGACAACCAAGTCAGGTGCTTCTCAAGCCAGGCACAGACACTTTCCGGCGTATCAAAAAAGAGGGTTTTGTTTTTATAAATCACTTTGAGCAGGGCCGGGAACTGTAGTTTATATTGAATTTGCGGTGCCCTACGTTTTTCTTTAACAGCGAAGAAGATGAAACACTCTTGTACTCTGAGGGTATAATCAGGTAATTGCATCACTGTGGTCAATTCAGTGTGCTTCCCTAAGTCTGTGGAACTCTCGGAGGATGATGTCTCAGTCAGTTATAGTTCAAGAGCTGGGTTATCAACAGGCACATAGGGGGCCCGAGATGGCTAAGCTGCCAAGGACCTATGTACCCTCTCCAGCACAAAGCATAACAAGAGCAACTCAGCAGGGAACCAAGAGGTGAGTCATTTAGCCACAAATTGTGTTGGTCGTCCTTCCTCTTTCCCCTCAGGGATCTCACAATGTGGATATTTTTTTGTCTGCTCCTTCCCTCTGCATCCACAGCCCTACCCTCTAGCTGGCCTGCCCCACTTTGGAGGGCTGTTACGATAAACTGAAGGATGTGGGTATTGTCCTCCACTCTGGATAGATGGTCCTCTGCCTCAGTAACCCTGCTCCTCCACATTTCAAAGATATTGGTGAAGCAGGGAAAGATCTAAGCTGAGCTCACCAATGTTCCCCTCGAGGGAAGTTCTGGAGTCTCTGATTGCCTGAAGGATGAATGTTGTGGGGTTGGTTGGAGGCTCTTGCTCAGGCGGTGCCAGCTTTAGGCCCTATCGCTTGCTCCCTTCAGGGATTGGTTTAGTGAAACTGTCTATTTTGCTCTGAGCAGTGGGATTAGCATACTTGTTCTTACCCATGCTGACTACATAGGGTACAAAGGCTTCCAGGCCACCTGATCACAACAAAATACAGGAGCGAGGGCTCGACCACCAAACCGGATTCCCGAAAGGCAGTAAGGACAGCAAGGAGAGAAGGGCCAACAGTTATGCAACTCACTCATCATCTAGCTATCACTACCTAAATATCCAGGCAGGCTCCTCACAGGGCCCCCAGCGGAGCTTCCATTCTCAGCAGTCCTGGGCACTGTCCATGAGGCAGTTATTGTGGAGCCCTCCACTCAGGGTCCACAGCATGCCTAGTATATAAGGTGGGGCCTTTTCAAATGTCTCCCAGCTCAACCCACTGACTCGGTGGGGATCACATCTGGCTGCACAGCCCACACCACATCACAAAGTCAGTGGCCAACCAAACAAGCAAAGCATCTCTCCCCAATCCCAACAGAAGAGTCAAGGAACCCCACCAGCATGTGCTTTCCTCAAGGACCCCAGCACAATTAGGCCGTGCCTCAATAGTCACTACATTGATGCTGCTGCAGCCAATAATAATTATCCAGCCCCGGTTGGCACCTCTGCTGTCTGCTCATGTGGCAACCCTCGGAACCACGGAAGGTCTCGTATTACTGCCCTGGGGTGTGTCTGTGCATAAGGGAGCACCAACTCCAAGCCTCTCCACCTCCTGTCCCACGTAGCTCCAGGCCGCACGCCTCAAGCCATCTTATTCAAAATAGATGTCACAGTATCATGCTTTGTTTCTGCTGCATGTAGTCAAGAAATATATGGATGTCTTTTTTTCTGTTTGACACTGTTCTTGAAGAAAGCCTCTTTGAGGGCCAACTGTAACAGTTTTTCAAGGACCTTTTGCATGCATGCAGTACTGCATTCATTCGCAGTTGTTCATTGTTTATGTAACTGGTTTGTTCTGACACCTCGGGATCACATTAGGTCAGAGGGACTGAATCTATATTCATGTGGTGTTTAGTGTTAAATTGGTAGGATTTTATGACATGTTAAAACTGCAGTTTGATTTGATGAAAATTTAATTCTTTGCTCAAACCATGGTGACTGTGCATCCATTGTGTTTTTCCATGGAGAAAATGGCTATATAAACCCTTGAATTTGGAGGTGAGCCAGAGATTACTTTGCCTGCTACTAGGGATGCTGCCTGATTTCTTACTGACTTTGCTGTAGATTTCAGACATAGCCTATTATTGATTTTTGTCTTTTATTCTGCATTTTTCCTATTACAGAGAACCTTAATATCAATTATTTTATGCGTTGAAATAAAATTTGCTGCACCTGTGCTATACTATCTCTGTATTGTATCATTATGAACTTTGTAATAAACCTTCACGGTTTTCCTGAATAGCACCATACAACTAATTTTTAAGTCAGCCCTTTCTTTCCTTGACTGTATTTTGAAATGTTGTTTTGAGCCTTGTCTCTGACGGTTTCTCATGATTGGAGGTTAACACCATCCCTGATCAACTAAACTGCTAGGCACACCATTGAGCTGTAAACTTTAGGGGTACTGCGCATCCACAGATTAAACAAGCAGCTGAAAAAATGCTACATAGGCTCTCTGTACTCCAGGCTTCAGGCAATATAGAAGATGTACAGCTGTCTGGATACCCCATATAGACATAGGAGCCCTTGCTGATAGGCCGCAGCCAGCCAAGATTTTCTATAGTGATAGTTAAGAGATAACAAGTTCAACTAGATCTCCTGATGAAGACCACCATTATTGCACTTGTGCTCGGTCATTTGAAATATGGAGGTTTATCATTTATTTCTTTAGATAAAGAGCACTAGACAAATATTGTAATTGTTGATGATTGGCACTCATGCTTGATACAGCATAATTTGTTGACTAGCTTCAACAAATAAAGACGCAAATGCACTCCAAACGGTTGACCCAGATACCCTGTGATCGAAGATTTGTAAACCCACTACAACTTAAGAGAGTCTATATCAAATAACATTATTAAGAGCTGAACTACAGTATATCCTTACATTGAAGAGGTGCTTTGAGCTCTATCAGTATGGATTCTAAAGTGGACTACTGCTGGGGTAGGTTCTCTTTGTCCCTTCATTGAAGAAAAGATGGTGGGGGATTAATTTCACTCTTTCATTTTCTGTAATGTGCATATACAAAAGTAAACACTTTCTTAGGGTTACTGCTTATCAGTAGAATCACATTAAATGTGAAGGCACTGTTGGAGAACTATTCTGTAAACACCATGGTTTTTAGGGTTTTTCTGCTCTCCATAGGAAGGTCTGGATATCCATAGGAAGATTCTTCTACAGATTTGGGTGTCTCCAAATTATGGGGGTTATTCTAACTTTGGAGGAGTGTTAATCCGTCCCAAAAGTGACGGTAAAGTGACGGATATACCACCAGCCGTATTACGAGTTCCATAGGATATAATGGACTCGTAATACGGCTGGTGGTAAATCCGTCACTTTTCCGTCACTTTTGGGACGGATTAACACCTCCTCCAAAGTTAGAATAACCCCCTATGTCTGTAGTGACCCCAGGAAGCATCTGTTAGTCAACTGAAGGAAAGTAATGCGCACTTTTGCCCTTAAGGTCGGCTGGCAAACACATGGCTGTAGGTAAATACCAAATAGTGGCTACCTTAGCATGAAACCCCAAGACAGTAGACTGCTCAACTTGACAGAAGTAGAAACTAAGAGGTATATTTATACTCTGTTTGCACTGAATTAGCGTAATTTTGTTTTACGCTAATACAGTGTAAACTCAACGCAATATTTATATTTTGATGCTAGACCCGTCTAGCGTCAAAATATTGGTGTTAACATCATTTTTGGGATGCCTGAAACCTCCTTGCGTCAATGAGATGCAAGGTAGGCGTTGCTGTCCAAAAAATGACTCTAACCCCCTAGCACCATATTTATCCACCTGTGCAAAAATGACGCGGGTGGGAGGTGGACCGAAAAAATTACGTTAACACCGATTTGCATCAAAATGTAATTCCTGGGTCAGGGCAGGCGTTAGAATGAGGCAACTGACTTAAGGAGAACACACAGAAGCAACATTACTAACCCACAGGAGAAGACAGAGGTGATACTGATCTAGCTTGTGAGACGATGCAGAGGACAGCAACAACTACAGCAATCACCACCACTACAACGCCGCCCACAGAAGCAACGCAGAAGGCAGGAGAGGGTCTTCAGAACCAGGACAACCCTCCTTGGCCTTAGGGACCAGGACATCATTAGGACCTACAGACTGAGCCGGCAAGCCGTACTACACCTGCTGCACCACATTGAACCACAAATCACAGGTAGCCTGTGGACTCCACACAACATACCACCTGTGATAAAGCTGCTAGCTGTCCTGCACATGCTGGTAAGTGGCTTATTCCAAACAACAGGTGCCCTAGTTGCTGGTATCTCACAGCCTTCGTTCTCTGCATTCCTGACAAAGGTGTTAGACGCTAGTGTCTCCCTGACAACCCTCTACATCAGCTTCCCCAATACCCAGCAAAAGCAGCAGGAGAACAAACGGGTTCTATCTGATTCATGACTTCCTGCATGTGCTCGGTGCAATGGACTGCACCCATATCCGGCTCGTACCACCTACAGCAACCGAGCACTTGTCCCACGCATATGCATTCCATTAATGTGCAGGCCATAGTGGACCACCTGGGACTATTCATAAACATTTTGGCCAAGTATCCTGGGAGTGTCCATGATGCCTTCATATTCCGGAACAACAGGATCGATGAACAATCTCAGGATGGACAATATGGAAATGGGCTACTTGTGGGTAAGTTAACAAACCTAGCAATGTACTCACAACACATCAACTCTGTAGGACACACAAGACATACACCACTACATTAACACATTGCCAGGATAACACAGATGTGCAGGTATCAACACATGCACCATGCTGCAGTACAGCACAATCCGTGCACGCCACAAACATGTACCCCCATACGTACGTAACACACCCACAAATTGACAGGCACACCATATGAAGGACAGGTGCAGACATGTACCCTTTGCTAACAGAAGAATTACACAGACCACCACAAGTGCCCACAGGTCGCCTACTATGTACACTTCACACACAGTTCACCAAACAAAGAATAGCACATCCATGTCAATGGCATACACCATGACCATGTCATGTAACTTTCATATAGGCACAGATCCCTCAAGTCATGTCGTGCAAATCATTGCCAGAATAAACATAAAATACCAGACAACTGCTGCTTATACCAACTACATCTCATCAACACTTACCTGACTTACCTGTAGTGGGCAGAGACATCTGCATGATGCATTGGCTCACACACAGAGGAATACAAGATCAATGCCCATCACATACCATGTGCCAGATGTGTGATAAGTGCTACCACACCTACTGTAGTGCCACCTCACATGGACCACATTCTGACCCACAACACCATCATGTCTGTACCAGATACAATAAATGACCCACCATGGGGCAGAGCCACTGTTAGACAGTGAGATCATGGATGCCATAGTGGGATCCTGAAGGAGAATACAGGACATCACTGACCTCGCATGCACTGTGCCAAGGGACACATTTGCTAAGTAGCTGAACTCCATCCCATAGCCTGCACTGTGCATGTGTTGACAGAATAAATGGTGATTCATGTGTTGGAAGATAGGAGAGACACTGGTAGTTATGTTGATCATCCTGTAATAATGGGATACACACCCTCGGATGCCTCATGGTTGCCACAAACATTAGCTGCCACTCTGGATCACCAAGGGACCTTCGTGAAAGCCCACAGTGCCATCGTCATGGCCTGCAGTGTATGTACAACTTCGCAGATGACCATTTTATAATGACTTGAAGCCACTTTGTAAATCGGCCACCCTCCCATGCTGTGCGTAGTGTGGAAGGGGTGTTTGTGTGTTGCTGCAGGTCTGTCACCACAAGATACATAGCATGACGATGCTGACTCAGATGTAGGTGTCACCTAAAACCTGAGGCAGTGCCAACAACAAACACCGCCCCAGGGGTGCTGTTTGCGGGTTGCAATAAGGAAGTAGACTGTGCTTTGAATTCAGATGATTGTGCCACCAATGCATGCTGCATACTGCTGCACACACAGAAATAGACAACTGGCCATCAAAACAGCATATGTATAGGGTGGTGTCCCTTCCTGCACAGATACATCCACCTCCACAAGGCAGCTAGCCAAGTACCCTGGTGCAAGGTAGGTAGTGTAGTTGGACAGCTGCATATGAGCAACTGGCGAAGGGGCCAACAAAGGGTTGCCTAGTAACATGTGACACATGGGGCATTCTTGCATAGTCTAAATATTGCAGGACACTGGAGCCAATTTTGGAGGTGTGTTGTGCATAGTCACTTACCAATTTCAATGGTCCGAAGTGTTGCACATCATCTACAATGACACATGTCAAAATGGATGGTATGTACAGGCTCTGTAGTGCTACCATGTTGCCACCACATCTGACCCCATTGTGTTGTGAGGATGTGCCATATCCTCTCTAGTGATAGCACCCTGATACAAAGGTGCACTACACAACGCGCGGTACATACATACTGAATATCAGTTTGGAATCCAAATCATATGTCCCAGCCCCATGAGCCAAACACAAGATTGTCATGTCCAACAACCCAGTGCTGAGGAGACATTACAAAAGGATAGGAACTCGCAGCATACCACACACACATGAGTCACAACCAACTCAAAATATCAACTGCCATGCTACATGACACACCTTTTGCAAGCCTTAACAACAACTTTAATCTTTTGCAGCGGATTAGGGTTATGGCATACAGCCATGGATAATTACCCCACTTCCCAAGCACAGCAGCAGAGTGTGCATATAATGAGGGACATCGGAGGACACAGGCTATTGTGGAGAGGACATTTGGCATCCTGAAGTCCAGATTCAGGTGCCTGGACATCACAGGAGGCAGCCTCCTATAAGCCCCAGACATCGTCTGCAGGATCATAATGACGTGCTATCCTGCACAACATATGTGTGCAGATGAATGTCCCCTTATGTGAGTAAGTTCATGACCTGCCTGAGGAGGGGGAGGATGGTGGTGAAGAAAATGAGGGGGGACAGCACAACACAGCTGCTGGGATACAATGCAGACTGCACATCATTGAGAACTTCTTCACTTAATAATAATGTAACTCACTTTGTACATTTTGCCTTAGTGATGGTTGTGCTTATTCACACAATCCAACTTTGGTCTCTTCAATCTCTTCAACCTATACCTCAGGATTGTGAGTCTAACCTCAGGGAGCATGTTACAAACACTAATCTGAAAAGCACTGTAGCAACATAACATGTAACGCGTAAGATTGAATTGCTACCATCACACACATCACAAATAGACTCATCACTTGAATGTAACAACTAAAGGACACAGTACATGGAGCACAACATATGAATTACATCCACCTTGCCAACTTGTACAACAATAGCTCATCACACACAACTACAACATGTGCAAATAGGAGGTAAACCAGGGCCCCACACATGGAGCATGTGTGACAAGGGGGGGACATCATTGGTGACAATGGTCATCATGATTAGCCCGGGTATGACGAACAATGGAAGAAGTTGGGCTTGCGCAGTACATCCATGGAAATCAGTCATGCCACTGCCATGGGGCCCTATCCTGACACAGGGTACACATGACCTCACACTTCGCACAGACTCGTCTGTGGAATGCACATCAGAATGGATGAGAAGATATGCAGCTAGGGCTGCAGGTCCACCACACACAAACAAGAACCATTGCTAAATGTAATGAGTTTAATCTGACATTTGTGTTCAAAACATGATACGGTGGAATGTAGGCAGAGCGTGTTAATCACAGTATGTACTAAATATGTGCACGTCAGACATATGTGTAGTCCACACACAAGTCACCATGAACTCAAGATCAACATATGGAGATAGTTGTCTGGTAACATTTCCTAGATAGCGTTCATATGCCATCATCAACAATGCCTGAGCTGTGTATCTTGTCTTAAATGTTATGCTCTGTAAGACAACTACACACATAACATAAGTAAACACAATTCACAATCACATACCATAACTGTTGTATAGTATTGACTGCCATACATATGTGGATACACTGTTGTCACACAGGCATACATATGCACAACGTGCAAATATTTGCATGCTGTTGACTCTGTAACACACACATCGGTGTAACAGACCAATTGCACCCAAATCACATTGTTTGATGGACTACCACATGTGGCCATACACAATATGCCACACTGCAGCACAGCCCATTCCATTTGTATGTTTATACGGGGTGCAGCCATAGACAATGGAACAAAACCATGCAATCAGGAATAGAGTCAAAGAAATTGACAGAAATGCGTCAAACATTGGCAAACGCAAAGTAAATGACCCATGGGCCCTTAGCGTGAATTCCACCTTTGCACTCATCTCAATGATGATTTTCTGTTAATTTGATGAATAAAGGTAATGCATCAAAAAAAGAAAACGCACGTAGCTCATGCATCTGAAATAATCTTGCAAATATCACATGCGTCAAATAAATACACGCATAACAGAAAACGTGACGCACAGGGACAGGAAGTGATGTAATATGAAATCCTGTTTACAGGCATGGTACAGATGAGGGGAACTTATACTTTCTGTTTACAGTCTGTGTCTCTTTTGACTGTGTGGTTTTGTCCTAGAGTTGGTGGTGTGTTTTTGCTCAGTATTGTATCTTGTGGTGTCCCTCCTGTTGTTTTTTTTGTATTTTTGATGTACTTTGTCCCAGTGTTTGTAAATTTGTGTGTTTTGTTGCCCTGTCATTGTTATTGTACTGTGGGGTGTCTGTCCGGGATAGTTGATAAGTTGGGCTAGTTGGGATACATTTTTGGGCTTTAAGTTTCCTTTACATTCATTTTGTTTATATTCATCATTGTCGTCAACCTGTACCTGATAGATATGTCTGGTAGGGGGAGGTTGACAAGGATGGGGGGGGGAGCTGGGAGGCTTTGTGTGGCTGGTAGCCCACTACCTGCAATTAATGTTGAGATGGGGGGGTGGGGCGGGGAACGTGTGATCCAAGGCTACCGGACAGAGGCGAGGCAGCTGCTGTTGGGCAAGGTGCTCCACCACCTGAAGAGGGTGTTTCGCAGCAGCCGCAACAAGCACCAGCTCAAGCATCGCTGGGCAGATCTAATGGCCCGGGAGCAGGATCTGCTTGACCATTTTGGTGTGGTGATCAGTGGCCGTGTTGGTGAGTCTCCCATTGGCATACTATTTACTGTTCACCGCTCTTGAATGACAGTAGCAGATGTGTTGGAGTGCTGCATGCAGTGCTTGTGGACAGATTGCATGCAACCAGAATGAAGTCAAACTGCGCCAGTCTAGACATGGAGTTCACATGTCCTATCATTTTACCAGTGCAGGTCAGATGTTTGGTGAGTCATGCACATCCATCACTAAGTCACACATTTCGGGGCCATGGCAACACCTGTGCCCAAGCATAGTGCCATGTATGATAAACCAAGACACCGCCAGCATACCATATTTAACTGGATTGTGACAACAAAGTAGGGCAATCCAAGTATAGTGCTACATTGTCATCATTTCACACACATGATCCCTGCCATTATGTTAGCAAAAGGGCATACCCGCCTTAGGGGGCACTGGCAATGAGGCATTTGATACCATCAGACAACTTTGCCACATCAATCCTGGATTACTCGATGCATGATCATTGCAGGCTAAAAATTGAGCTGCATGTCCTTCACAAAGTGCCTCTGGGTGCCTTGCAGGACAAGCCAGAATACCTGAGTCAGTTGGCTTGCAGAGCACCAGGGTAGTGTCATGTATTTGCTACCCAACTCCCCCTCATACCATGGAGCTCCATCTTCTATAGATTGGACACATATGGTTGTTGCAGGGTGTAGCACTACATGAGTCTCAGGCCCAGTGTAAGTGTGCAGATGTGTAGCTCTCACTCACCTGAGTGTCAGTGTCATAGTGAGTTTGCAGTGGTGTGTCTGTTGCACTGTCTTACACCAGGATAACTAGCTCAATCCTCTAAAATAGTACACCCTTAATATGTTGTCCACTAATAGTGACAGTGATATGACACTAAGCATGGTTTTCCATCCATATCTTACAGGTGGACCTGCCCCCTACACCATTGGCGAAGTGGCAAGATTTGAGGATTCAGATGTATCCAGTAAGTGTGATCATGTCTGTCCTGTGTAGTGATTGAGGGTTTTGTGTGAGTGAATCGTGTGTTGCACACAATGCTAGAAGTGATGAGTTGTGAAATGATCAGATATCAAAATAGGCTGGATGGTGACATTGTGTCCCATTTAAGGGTTCCCCATGCACGAGCAGAGAGTCATATCTTGTGAGGTTTGTGGTGCTCAGTGGGCAGCATTGTGTAAGCAAGGTGATGACAAGCCACATGTAGGCCCATATGTAACTAAGAAGTGCACCGCTGTGAGAATATTGTCACTGGGACACACTGTGATTCTCACAAAACAGTGATGCACCATTTTGAAAACAAATTGGTGCATCCCTGTATTGTAATGTATATGTAGGAGTGGGTGGGCAACTGTCCCCCAGCATGGTGCCCCATATTTTGTACTCCATTTATGTGACACTTACGTGGAATGTAATAAGCGTGCATGCAGGTCAATGCCAGACGTGTGCTGGCATGGGTATTGGTGTGTAAGGAATAGTATTGGCAGATCAGGTATTGATGGGTGTCTACACCTGGACAGATGAATGTAGATGTGATAGACCTATAGATACCAGCTTACTAGTTGGCAGCCCTCCTAACATATGGTCCACTTCCTGACTCCATGTATGAGTGGGCTTGCCTTGGTGGATGACCTGGACAGTTGAGATGATGGATTGCATTGCCACCCCCCCCTGAGGCACAGGGGGGAGAGGAACAACAAATTTGTAGGTAGATGTGATGCTCACAGTGTAGGTGACAGACATTTTGATCAGGCTTGCATGTGTACCTATAAACACTGACCCCTTATGGTTACCAACCGCATCCCATACTCCCAACAACATATTCAAGTTACTGGTGATGTATGGTTGAAAATTGATGATGAGGAATATTGGCCCTAATCTATGTGAAGTTGACGCTGCCTTTGCATTGTTACACATGGCACAAAATCAATGCACACCTAATTAGGTTTGGTTCCTAATCTTGCTGTGGATCGCTTTGGTGTCAATAAAATGATGCTAAGGCAGCGTTGACGTTATATTTATCAGGGCCATTGTTTTATCCAGAATGTGAGTTAGAGTGCACGTGCAATTAGATGTAGAGTGTAAGCTTATAATCTGTACATACGCCACACAATGCTGACACTGATGGTTGCCTGTCTCAATTTAACAGCTGCCAACATGAACAATGAGTAACTGCGGGCATTTCAGAAGAGGGCAGTCCGCTCTAGGCACATCTTGGCAGTGGAATCTGGATTCTGAAGGATAGCACAGGGTATCGCAGGGAGTGATCCACCTGAAATTGGCGGGCATTCACCCAAGAGGGACCCACAGTGGCCACATAGAGAGGACCAAGAACCACAGCTGTGCAGTGGGGCACAGCTGCCACCGTCATTACAGCCCACTCTGCTACACCGCCAACATCTGTGACACAGCCCTCCCCACCTGCTGCCATGGACATGAATGCAACAAAGGACCTACAGAGGGATGTGACACTGGTCCTTAAAAAGTTGGACAGTCTGGTGAAGGAGGTAAAGAAGGAACACAAAGAGACTGAAGTTCATAAAAAGGAAACTTATGAGGGCCAAATGACTGTCACCCCCAGTTTTGCCCTCTCCCTTCTCATTTGTTTTAATGTTTTATAGGGTTAGTGTCCGGTTAGATTAGGTTAGTAGTTTAGTTAGGATAAGTAGGTTTGGGGGGGTGGGTTTTCTACTTTTTACATGTTACTTTGTGGGTGGATGGGTGGGGTAATGTTGGGGTATTTTTGGTTTAGATGTAGGTAGTATATGTTTAGTTTAGTATGTGTGAGGGCCAATGTTTAGACTGTGTTGTTATATGTGTTAAGTTTAGCATAGGGTAGTTAGGGTCAGTTGTTGGTTAGGTATAGCTAGGATAGGTTAGGATAGGTGTTCTTCATTCTCTTTAGTTTAGTTTAGTTTAATTCTTATTAAAAATCTTAGGGTACTCCCTTACTTCATGTGTCCCATGCTTGGGTCTAAGGGTCTTCCCATGAGTGTACAGTGAAACTTGTGTGTTGGCCTAGGGATTTCGTCCTGCCTCTGGATCCCTCTCTTGACATGTTCATCAACTTCTTACAACTGAGCTGTCACATTGCCAACTACCACACATATACTTGTCTATGCATCTGCCATCCAGTGTGCCCACCACTCAAGGTGACTATGTTAACCATGTATTGGATAGGTAGGTGTGGTCATTCAGCTGTCATTGTTTGGGTCCTGTGTTGAAATGTTAGGCACTTTGGGACATCTGATGAGACCAGCATCAATGTTCATCATGTAGGTACCTTGTGCGTAGATATTTGCCCCCATATTCCTGCACTCTTGTACTGACACTCTGACTAAAGACGTTACACACATCACAATTCCTAAGCGTAGTAGATGTGTCACAATACACAAAGACATGCTAGTTGTGTAGGTGGTCTTTATTTACAAATGTCGTAGTGCAATATTTACAAAGTGCAGGTCTGTGACCCATTAGTGAAATCAATACAATTGTGACACAACACAAGTCCAGGGTTGAGGGACATGTCATGGGACATGCTTGGGTAAAGTGTCTTTCAGTGCAGGGGAACATAAATTGCCAATTGAAAAGTGAGAGACAATTGCAGTCCATAGCAGAAAGGTCAACAGTGGGTCGATGAAGAGTTCATATCTCCAACTGTGCTAACACTTGCATGATGTCAAGGACAAAGGAAAACACTGCCCATGTGGCATGGGCTGGTGCTACTGGGAACTCCTACGGATGAAGATGATCTGTTCCACACCTTCATCCTCTGATGTGTGTAGTGTCTCCTCTGCCCTTGATGGTGGTAGTGGTGAGGTAGAGGGGGCCACACACACTTCAGTGGTTGGAGATGTGGTCTCCCAATTCCCGGCAGCTGCCATCTGTGGATCTACATATGGCATCACTGCAGCAAGGAGGAAACTGCTGATTTTTTTAGTATAGCAGCAACATCCCTGTGTTAGACAGCTATGTTTGCCCTGAGGGATACCATTTCCCGGTGCATGGAGTCCAGCTTGTTCTGAAACACGCTGATGCCAGTTTGGGAGGGCAGTTGTTGTGGGCTTTCCCTCATGGCAGCTGCTATGTCCCTCAGACACTGCTGGACTCCATGCATTGGGGAGTGTGTGCCTCGATTGGCTGCAGACTGTTCAGTAGTGGAAGCGATGCACATGCGCATACTCTTTAGAATGGCTGTCATAGTTTGCATCCCCACTCGCACCTCCTTGGTCATCTCCCACTGGACTCCTACCACTGTCCTCTCAAAGCTGGTCGCTGGGTCCTCGGATTCCACAGCTCTGTCGGTGTTGGCAGGTTGTACTATTGGGGTGTTAAGTGGGGCCTGTGGGATGGCTGCTACATCAGTAGCCCTCCTTGTGACTGGAGGTGGTGTCTGGATGTTTACAAGGACTTCTTGGAGGGTCTCTTGGCTGATGGTTGTCAGCTGGTCATCCAGGTCATCGGGGTACTCCAGGACAGGCAGATCCGCAGGAGAGCCATTATCCTCTGCAATGAGATGGTGTAAAATCAGTCTACCTGTGTTGTGGCAGTTGATATGTCACATCACTGACTTGCTATTTGAGGCTTATTGTCATCTTAGTTCCAATACATTGTTCCTGTACATCATGGCTGCAATCTACAGCCCTGTGCCCCACCTGCCTGTCACATGAAGGGAAGCCCAGTTGGGGCAATTGGCTGCATCATATCTTTTAGGTGTGATGTCTATCATTTTTGTGGCTTGACACAATCTTGTCGTTGTCAACCCTCCCTATGCATCCATTTGCATGGTGAGGCCTTGCAATGGGTGTCGCTGTGCTCATGCCATAGAACCACACATGGCAATTTTCCATTGTCCCAGTCTTACATGTTTCACATACACCCATGCTGTGCTAAGACTCTGCACCACCCCAGGGATGGCATTGCCAGGACACTATGCTGTTGTTACCATTGATGGCTCCTCATGTTGATGTTTGTGTATGTCTGCTACATTGCATAGCACTCACGGACCTAGCAGAGTTCAATTTCATCTTCTGTCTGTGCAGGTGTGTTTGCCTTCCTACATACCTACGTCCTCCCCCTCAATGCAGCCCTCCGTGCACTATGATACATGAGTGCAGCATGGTGGCAGTGCAGCTAATTTTACACAAGCACAGGGTTAGACGCAGGGATGGACAGCTTGGGTATGACATTTCTGCTGTGTACATCATTATGTATCTGACAGTGCCTGATGGTAAATGAGTCTATGGACATAGCCAGTTAACAGGAGTGGTACTTAGGTCAGGGCCTGAAGCTAGTTTGAGGTGATTTTGCATGTAGTCATACTGGTCCCTCATTTCAAGTGCGTCAGTTCTATGGGCAACTGACTTCCATTGTCTATTTGACCACCCCCAACAGCACAGGTGGTAGTAGCAACTGTTGTCAATGTGTAAAGTCCCATGGGCCAGTGGCCTGGCACCAGCAGGTTTCCAGCAGCTTACAGACTGGCAATGCCAGCTGTCCTGTGACACCAGACCAGTATTACCTTCAACGCTCCCCTCCAGGTCAGTTTCCGTATTTCCACCAGCCTTTGCATGGCGGTGAAACATGTTGGTGCTGTGGTGTGCCCCTGGGCGCCCCTGCACAGCCCATGCACTTGGCATGGGCAGTGCAGGGGGTCCCATGCCCTGGACCTTTGCCCTTTCCACTGCTCGATTTGCAGGGCTGAGTGCAGCATGTCCTGTCATACCCAATGCACTGGGTGTATTTGATCCATCAAGAATGTTGTACTAAATGCCCCACAGAGCTACCATGAGCAGACAGATTTCCAGCCGCCATCCCAACATGTGATTTGTACTGCCAACCGCAAAGTGTACACTGCACTGGCAGTCTTTCCAACACCGGACTTGCCCATGCACCAACCCCCACCGTCGATGTGGAATTATACGCCATTATGTGCACAGTCATACCTGATGTGTTGTATGTGTGTGTTTATTTCCCCATTCATGTGTCCCACATGGTTGTGTCAGAGTAGTTGTGGGCTCAGCCTGTGACTGTTGTGACCTACTGTTTGCTATCTGTGGAACATATTTCTGTAGTGGCACATTTCACTTCAGCATCAAGATGTATGGTTCAACACTACTGCAGTTTTGTTGGTCTGGGTAGTAGCATGTTACCACTGATACAGGACCAGCCTGCTATTCCCCAGCGCCTGTTCAGTTCATTGTTCCCTGCACCCAGGGGGCCCCCTGACTGCATGATGGAGTGGTGGCTGCCTCATGTGATGTGTCATCAATGTGCAGTGTGGTGGTGCTACCGGCATATGTCTGGGTACTGTTGGGTCAGTTGCAATGACTTGTGTGCTGTGAGATACAGCACACATGCATTTGGGCAATGAGGCAAGGCAGTTGGAAGTTGGAAGGGACACCATCATGACATTACCCCAGGAGTGGTATTGGCTGACTACCTAGTCTCAGTGGTCTTGGTTGTGTTGGTAGTGTTGATATGACTATATGCAAGGGATATTGTGATGACACAACCAGGGGCACAGTGATTATTCATGCCATCCATCCCCTGTGATGCATATGTACATGTAGGTATTTAGGCCTGGTGTTCAATAAATGTCCAGGTTGTGTATGTGTTATGGTGCATGGCACTACCGAGGCATAGGTACATGTGTAGCTTACGTCAGCATGGTGCAACTTGCTTAATGTGAATTGTGTCCCTCTGCACTCCTTTGCCATGCATTGTGTGTGTCCCATGTGCCTCGCCCTTCTTGCACTTGACATTTTAGCATAAATTTCCCCCATGCAACTTACCCTGCATTTGTGGTGTTTCCTGGTAGTCTGTGCTGTCCTATCCTGCAAGTCCTGTGACGATTTCCTCCGGGATGATCGCTGCAACCATCCCCTCCATCTCGTGCAAGTCCTCTTGTGGTGCTGGACTCCCACCTCCAGTTTGCAGTGCTGCCTTCCTGTTCCTTGCCATTATTTCCTTTGTCCTTCACTTGCAGTCATTCCTCTGTTTCTTGCACTCTGTTACTGTTCTCCTGACCTCTGCCACAATGTTCATCTCATCCACTATCTGTTGCCAAATTGCCTCTCTCCCTCCAACTGTCAATTTTGAGGTGACGAAGAGTTGATGTTGATGCTCCGTCACCTCTCTCACCACTATTTTGTGCTCCCCTGCACTGAAACAACACTTTCTCTTTTTCTTCTCCCTCCCCTGGGTTTTATCTGTGTCCTCCTGGCTGGTTCCTGGTTGATTGGGGTCTCCCTGGGGTCTCTCCTGGCTTCGTGGGTCCATTTTGCCTCTCCTCTGCACTGTTTTCTCAGTTTCCATCTGTATTTGACGCTATGGCGGGCAAAAATGGTCCATTTCCTTTTTATGACATGTGTACATGTCGTAAAACGGATTTGAGTCATTTTTCCTCCGTTAACGTCATTTTGCCTTAAGACAAGGCGCAATGGTTAACAACAGGAAAAATGACTAAACTATTTTAAACGCCACCCAGCGTCATAGTATAAATACCCCGAGTGGCTTTAAAAAATGGCGCCAGTCAGCGCTAAACTTTTTGACGCAAAACCGCGTTAGTGCAGTTTTGTGTCAAAAAGTATAAATCAGGGCCTAAATGTCCAATTTTCTCCTGCTGCTCCTGATCCACAAGTAAAGACCAGGGGCTGGATGTTTCAGAGGGTTTTACCCATTCAATGACTATGGGAAAATATGTTCATACATATGGCCCTAGATGTCTTTTAGTGATGCACTGCCAGATTGTGACTATTTCTGACAATTGGTCAGGGAAGAAAAAGTAAAAACATTTTGATTGATTCATCACACCGAAATTATAAATAATATACTCTGGAGACATTTACATATTGTAAAGGGATTTTGAATAGAGCTGCATGTCGCATAGCAAATGCTTCACAGCACTGCTTGTGAATTCGAGTCTGGGAGTTGTGATGAGGAAGTTTGAGGCCAATGGCATCTCGAAGTTTCCATGGATGTGGTCTTCACTGTTTGGGTCCAATTGCAAATGCTTTAACTGCGGCAGTGCTGATCAGAAAATTGTTGGTGATCAAAAACTAGACTCCACACCAGGTTCACACAAAACATAACTAACTGTGTAAAACCAGGCACTTGGACTGCCATTCTGTTCGAAAAAACTACCAAGAGTTGAAGAGTAAAGAGGAAACTAAACTTTTACTTTAATCTATGTTCCGGAGCTTGATTTTGATGGTGTCTGGGGGTGCTGGGGTTTGGGAGTCGCAAATAGCAACAGTGGCCCACTAATAAATCAAATATCAAGGTACTACGTATATTTCAAACCCCTATATTAAGCGTTGTGAAAGTGGAAATATTTGAAAAGTAGATAACACGCCCATAAAGTTAATTTTGAATGCCCTGGACATTAAAACGTGCACATAACTAAGGGCCAGATGTAGGAAAATTGCAAATTGCGACTTGCAATTTGCGAGTCCTTCCGACTCGCAAATTGCAAGTCGCAATTTGCAATGCAGATCGGTGTCTCAGACACCATCTGCGAGTCGGTATGGGGTCGCAGAGACCCACCTCATTAATATTAATGAGGTGGGTCGCAAATTGCGGCCCCATACCGACTATAGGCACTCGCAAACATGGAGGCCTGCTGTAGTCAGCAGACCTCCATGTTTGTGACTGCTTTTAAATAAAGCAGTTTTTTTTTTTTTTTTAAGTGTAGCCCGTTTTCCTTAAAGGAAAACGAGCTGCACTTAAAAAAAAAAAACGAAACCTTTAGTTTCGGTATTTTTTAAGGGCAGGTAGTGGTCCCTTGGACCACTACCTGCCCTGAAAAAATAGTTTTGGGTCCATTCACAAAGAGGAAGGGGTCCCATGGGGACCCCTTCCACTTTGCGAGTGGGTTACCATCCACTTCAAGTGGATGGTAACTGCGACACCAATGGTATTGCATACCACTCCGAATCGCAAATAGGAAGGGAACACCCCTTCCTATTTGCGATTCTGAAATGCATTTTGCGAGTCGGTCCCGACTCGCAATATGCATTTCTGAATAGGAAAATGCGATTTGCGAGTCGCAAACGGCAATTTTTGCAGTTTGCGACTCGCAAATGCTTTCCTACATCTGGCCCTAAATGTCTTTTTTATTTTTTTTTTCATTTTAAAATTGTCGTGAATAGGAATAAGCTATGAAGAAGTGTATTTTTTGTTCTTGAATATTTTGATCTACTGGATTGTTATTGATGCAATATTTAGTCTGACGCGTTTTATACTAGCATTAATAATTTCTTGGTTTTGATCCTAAATTCATAGTAGAAACATAAGCTCATCTTTGGGAGAACATGTCAGCAGACTAAATTATTCATAGAAAAGTATAAAAATAAATATATGAAGGTTGTGGTTTCTGTTAATGCAATTTCCTTATTTTCTTTTGTTTTTCAGCAACTGCAGGGTGCCTCCAAGCATCCCAGAGCCCTGAACATCCTAAAGAATAGGTCTTGCTGTTTCTTGATGCCTTTTCCGGGCAAGAAGATTGCATTAGGAAGCAGAGGGACTCTGCACGGTAGGCGTACTGTGGCACGATACCTCTGCTTATTAAGCAATGATACTCTGAGCACCCTTCCATTTTGTTGACAAGTTCAAAAAACAAGTAATTTTAGCATTAAGATTAGGACAAATTACTGTCATTCATGAATTTCTCCACCATCCCTCTCCCATGGTTTTGAAGATCAATTGAGGCATGAGGCATTACTGTCTGCTACTTCATATTGTAAGACACATGCAGAATATTATCTTAGTGGCCACAGTGAATGGAGGCAAGTTAACGGTGGTTGCCTTTGATGTGTAGTGCGCCAGACCTTAATGAGTAAATGTACAAGGGGACGCAAATAGGTCAATGAACCTTTTGACTCGCATTTAGGATGTTCCCACTATAACTCCAGTACATGTAGCTCAATAATTAATCAATAACAATATTAATCAATGATCATCAATAGCACTAGTAATCATTTGGAGTCAGTGATTTTCACTCACCATGACTTTTCAGTCATGAATATTCACACCTTTAGTAAAAGTTAGAATGTTTATTTCTCTATATTAACAGTGCTAATGTCATGTAAGATCATCTCAGAAACAAATTATAAACATACAGAAACATCACTGGCTGTCCAAATCAGCGAAAGAAGTGTAATCTAATCAAGAACAATTTTGCAAATGATATCACATACATTTGGGTTCAGCAAAGAAAAAACATCAAACATTACTCCATATAGTAAACTTCATTAGTGAGGAATCATATCTAACACCAGATTAGCTTCAGCATGTTGGGCTTCATGCAAAATAATTAGTAAACACAAATTTGGAAAACATGTAGCTATGGCTCTATCAAAATAGTGGGGTTGGTACCTAGCAAGAAAATGCGAATAGTCTTAAGAAACATATCAGTAATAATATACCTCTCCTCAAATAGATCGGCAAGCTAAGATAGCCTTTGTCATTAGGACATCAGTTGAGTCAGCAGGGCATCAGGCTGCATTAAAATTCAGAAAACGCAAAGTCTTTAAGCAGTAAAGTTAAGCATGTCTCTTGTCAAGGCGCTTAAGAAAGTAATGGCTGTGGCAAAAGGCAAAAGCGCAATGGCGACTTCTTCTCAGTGTACTCCAGCTAAGTTAGATTGACCTGTCAGTCAAGAGATCGCATGTTCACACTTTGTCCAATAAAACTAAAATATCAAATCTATAATTTCTACTAGTACTCGGTTCACATGTCGCTGATTGGCTCCTCTTGTAATGTCTTCATCATCCGGCTCGTCAGTTAACAATATTGTTGCAGCTTATACTCCAGTCAGTGTCTCCATTGTTCTTCTCCTCAGAAAGTCAGTCTTACACATTACACTTTTATTGTTACATTTAGCAAGTGCAACGTATTCTAGTAATGGGTTCTCATGAGAAGGACTTTTAGCTACGAACACATTTGGCCAGCACAGTGGAATATCACAATTTCATTCTCTAAGCAAACGTTTTATTAATCGGTTTAGAAATACAGCTTGACATGAGGCCATGCAACCAGGCCAAGACCTCTGCTATGTTAAGGCCTACAATTAATACAGCTTAATACATAATGCATAACCCTCAATACGATGTATTACTACATTAATCAAACAAAATCTCCATGTTTCATATTAATAAGCCATTAATAAGTATACTTTGTGAACATTGACGGCCGCTCAGGTGGACACACTTTCAACATTTTTCTCTTTATTATTACATTTTCTACGCAAATCCATAACTCAGAATACATGAATATTCATTAATATTTTATTAAAACACCTGCTTTAGCAGATGCTCGTTTATGTCGGGGTTCCACACGCCTCGAAGAGTACAGTTCCACCTTCACACATGCTGCTAATATCAGTTACTTCGTAAACGTATATAAACCAGCAATGAGCAACTTGTCACTACCAATGTTTGCCTGACATGATCATTATGCAAACCTACTGCAAATCACTATTGCTGAAAGACGCACTAACACCACCAACACATCACAACACAAAACTCAACAACACTTCCAAATGTACTTCAGCTGCCTGGCCAAAGATTGAAGCCAGGAAACAGCACAATATATTGATAGCCACGAGCTTCGTTACCCAAACTCCCTCCAATCCCTCAGTCCTGGCACCACAGATTCACTTGTAGAGAATAACACGTTGGCGTGACCTTCTCAGCCCATTTAACTAGATATGACTGTGTCCTGAGCAATGCTCCAAAACATACCAGGCACCTGTAGCCAATCACAGACAAACAGAAGGCTTTCCCTACCTCAACAATAAGGTTTTGCCCTTGTTGTTCTCGCATACACTGGAAGAAATTGGGTAATTAGATGAGTGGGATAACTAAGCACCTCATATATTCATCATAGTTCTTGTGAGGGTGAAACTGCAAAGTCATTATTAACCTGCGATCAATCACCTGGTAGCTATGGCACAGGGAAGAAAGACTTATCTTTGGGACGTGTGTAAATTATGTAAGCAGAAACAAAGTGACACTAAAATGAGAACGTAAAATAAGGGGAACCGGAGATATGAATTTTTAAAGTTTTAATTAGTAATGGCACCAAAAAGCACAAAGCTCCAATGACAGTGATTGCAGTAGACCAGGACGTAGACACAATTTGAGAATGACTGCGATAGAACATGTCGGATAGACCAACCATGTTCATGCTGATCAAAGATTTTAACTTTTTGACAAAGGGCCTCATTACGAGTGTGGTGGTCTGTACGAGTGTGGCGTTCGGATTGACGGTCAGACCGCCCTACTCCGTCTGGTCCGACTGCCCAATTATGACTTACGTGGGTGGACCCGCCTAAAGACCGATGTCCCCGACAGGATCTCAGATCCCGACGGGGTGACGGCATTCGGGCTGTAACCAGCCATGACAGCGCTGAACTCGGTGCCGCCTGGCTGATTACAACCCCACTTTCCGCCAGCCATTTCATGGCCATGAAAAGGCTGGCAGAGAGCCAGTGCTGGGGGCCACAGGGGGGCCCCTGCACTGCCCACACACATGCCATGGGCAGTGCAAGGGCCCCCATGCCCAGCACCCTTGGAATGCGCACTGTCTGCTTTGCAGACATTGCCCATTCCGAGGGTGCTGTAGTGTAAGGATATTGGCCTCAGCCCAGTTAAAGGAGCAGGTGCCAGTATCCTAGCACTGTTCCTGCCTGTCAGCCCAGCGAGAACGCATATTGCAATGTTCTCGCTGGTCAGCCTGGCAGGAACATTGTAATATGCCTGGGGCACTACTGCCATGGTGGTAGCATCCTCCCCGCTGCGTTAGTGGTCCTGTGGTGGGACCGCCAAAATTATAATCAGGCTTTAGTCTTTTAAGTCCAACTACAGAGGTACACTTCTAAGGCCCCAGAACCTTAAGGGAGGCACTTTGAGACTATTAATTTGTCATCCAGGGGCCAACAGAAGGGTTTAGTCCACGTCCAGGAGCCACTATTCAGCTGGGTACTTCCAGGAAAAGGCCTCCTATTAATTGTTGTGACCCTGTAGCTTACACTGGAGGTCATCCAACTTACCCTTGCAGTCCATTTCTTTGTCCTGGGTACAAGGAAGAGCAGGTCCAGTCCACTCCTTCAGGGTTTCTCCCAGGTCACAGACATCCCTTCCAGTCCTTTTCTGTTCTTGGACCTAGATATTGTTCTGAAGTGGGTAGCAGCAGGTGCTGCATTTATGCCTGCCACTTGCGAGTGGGTCAGGTTGATTCCTGGCCCATCTATAACCCTGAAAGTAAAAGTTTCCAGGGCAATCCCTGCCCACTTTTTGAGTAGTTCCTGTTTACATTACTGCAAACAGGTCCACAATGCCATGTTTCAGTGCATTTTCAAGATGGCAGAAGTCTGCTGTGCTGAGCCTGGGCTCGGAGGGCTAGATGTGTGTGTGTGTGTGTGTGTGTGTGTGTGTGTGTATGTGTGTGTGTGGAAAGTGTACTACGGTAATTCTAGTGTCCTCCCACATCTAACACTCAAATCTAGTTTGAAGCAGGCAGTGTACCCACAACAGACCCTGAGACAGAAGTCTGGTAGGACAAAAGCAGGGTCCTCCAGCAACGAGATAGTTCTAAAAGGATTGTCTCAGCATTCTCTCCTCTCTTTGAAGTACGCCCCAAGAATTATTTGTACGCTAGCAGATCTGTCACGCAGGATGTGACACTGGAATGTCAAAAGGATGCCCACATCCCCCACCCTGCTACTGAGCTCAAAGGAGTCATCCCTGCCCATTCAGGTCAACCTGCCAATCAAAGTGATCTATGGTGTAGCTGATGGGAGGACATTCACACGTATTCAAAGGCTAATCCCTTGCTGGGAGAAGCTGGATGCAAGTTAGGTCTCTGGAACCTCAGGCAGGGAAAATGTAACTCTAAAAGTTACTGTTCCATGATATTTATTAAAAACCTGACTTCACCATAAAATTTGATTTTTAATAACTATTTAAAATAATTATTTTTCCAGCTGACCCCCATTCCCTAGATACAGTATTAGTATTGAGTATTGATTCCCAGTGTTTCAATATGGGCCAGCTAGCCTTCCTGCAATAAAAATACCTTTTCACTGTAAGGACATGTTAACATTAAATGTTGACATGCCCTACTTTCAAATACCATGCACCTTGCCTTCTGGGCTACAAGGCTTACATAAAGGTGACCTTTTAATATTTAAAAGGAAGGTTCATATCTGTCAAAAAGGGTTTCTTTTTGCTAGACCAGATTGCTGTTTTTACACTGCTACAGTCAGGCTACAGTGTTAGTCCGTGAGCCATGTTTGCACTGCCACTGTAAGGTATGGTTCAATAGATGCTGCAGTCCCCTAGTGGCATTTAACCACTAGGCTCTGCCTACCTCTGCACCATATGCTAGGGACCTATAGGCAAGTTAAGTATGCCAATTAGCAGTCTGCCATTTCAACCATGTTTAAAGGGGCAGCACAGGCACTTTACTACTGAATTCCCAAAATATACGGTCTAGCTAAAGAAGAAAAATTCAGGGGGACCATGCAGAAAATGCAGCTATACTGCACCGACTCTCCATGGTGCTCTCCTCCTACTCTTAAAATAACACTTCCAAACACAGTTCAAATTGCCTTTCACGATTCTGGATTTAGGATTATGTCTCACTGTTAAGTTACAAACATTCTTTGTTGTATTTTTAAACCTAGAGGCATATGCATGAACATTGATCCCGCTTTTAGGGAATAACTTTCTAAGACGAATCTGCTTTTGAAAGTAAGTGTCTGAGTATTGCTTTCACAGCATGCATTGGGAACCGGTGTGTTCACCGTCTATTTTGCTAATTTGATGACAGACCAATTGGACAGACAAATCCAAAGCTTCTGATACCTAGCTATGCCTAAAACACATATAAAACATGTTGTATTGCAAATATTATCTACTCATACCAACATCTGCCTGAAACAAGCACTGGCAGTTCTATAGGCAAGGCTTGAATTTTCAGTTAAAGGCTAGATCTCCAGGCTTTACCAAAGAAGTGGAATGTGTTCAGTGTCATCAGCAGCCTAGCACCAACATCAGAAGAAACACTAGGGCGGCAGCAGTGGAGCAGGCAGGTTCCTTAATGTGGTTGGTAGGGATGCCAAAAGTTTGCCCTCGGATAGAATCTAAACGTACCATTAGAGAAATAAACCTTTGGTATCCCCAGCAGTCACAGCGTGTGACTGAAGCTGGGTACTTCAGGGGCTGGGTTCTGCCTGGAGAGAGAGTGGAGAAGCACAAGGGTAGGCTGGAGGAACTGTTTCAGTAAGCACTGTAACAGGTGCAAGAACTACGTTTTGTCATATCACAAATCCTTAATGGAAGCTCAATAGAACAGTGTGGTGCATCTGAATAATGCTATCTGCTTAATGCAACCCATCCAAGCAATGGCAAAAGAGAAAACAATCAGGAAAACCAAAGACTAAAGGGGGCTATCCTGGTGGCCACTGTCTCTGTACTTCTTTTTGTAACTTTTTTAAAAGATTGATGACATCAGCTCCTGGCGCAAACACCTAGAGCAGTTTATAGGCAGACATAAAAACAAAAGGGGAGTGGAATAAAGACCTCAAACAGCTTCTGGTAGGACTTTTGGATGTGATGAAGGATGATTCCACTTCTGACAGTTAATGCAAATAATAGTGTAAAGTGCACACCACGTATTGATTCCAAACTACAAACCCCATTGACGACAATGTCTTTACTGAGGCATGTCAGGACACCTTATGCAGGTACGCTACTCCAGACAGATTTGTTGCTCCAATTTAGTACAGACAAGCTTACTAATAAGTTAGATTAGGAAAAGTGGTAGTTTGACACAACCAGTTCTCATATGTTGCTTAATACACAATTTCTTGGCTGAAAGTGTCAATATTGTATATGGAGGATAGGTCATTTCTATGTTATAGGGAATTAAAAGAATGGTGCAATATGCAGCAGATTTCACCTCCAGTCAATACTGAAATCCTAGATAGAAAACCTACTTACAGCTGATGGGTCCGTTTATTCCTCTGGTCTCTTAATGTCTGATATCCTAACATTGCCCCATAGCTGAAGAATTCAAGATGCAGAATCCTCAGTGCAATACACAGGCCCAACTTTCATATTATTTTGATAAGGATATTGCTGTGGAAAATATATCCTGCATTTAATTGGTAGGGGATTGAACCATGGTTTGTTTTGATGCACAGCAACTATAAGAGTGTTCTGGCATTGGAATAGAGAGTCTTTGCCTTTATGCACTGTTCTATCAAGTGCTCTCTGTTTAACATTCTGGTATCCGCCTTGAATGTTTTTCAATGAGTTAAATTCTTGCATTAAGATATATGTAGTTAGTATGCAGGTCACTCTTTTGAATTGTGGCAAAGCTGACTCAGTCTTCCATTCATCTGAGGTTGGTAAATTGATTATATTTCACATATATAATAGTAGTACCTGTTATTTAAAGCACTTTGAAACAGTGGAAGCACTATATAAATACAAGTTGTCATTATTGTTAGTATCCACAATGCCACACTGGGACTGTTGCAGCGATTATGTAGACGCATCTTTAGTCTTAAAGAGGCACACAATTTAATGTAACATTGCTTATGGACTTTGCAACCAGATGGTAAAAACCATCTAGCCCAGTGGCTCCCAGCATGTGGTCTCGTGGGGTCCACGACTGCTTAGAAAAATTAAAAAATATTAACAGATTGGTAAAGTGTATATAAATACAGGGGATAAAAGTACAATTTAACATTTTAAAATATACTATAAATGTCAAGGGATTAAACATAAAATGAGTATCCTCAAATTGACTTGTGTGAGCCTTGCAGGTGCATCGAATAGAATAAACTATGACAGTATGCATGAGGTGTGGCTTCATTTGAATTTAGAAAAGCTCCAACCTTCCTATTTAAAAAAATAAAAATAATGTAGATTTGTTTGCAACTTAATGTGTTATCAATTGTGTATCTGTTTGTTGAATGCTTGTTTCTGTATTTTCTGTGTATTGTTATGCGGTTCAAATCATCAGCAATGTTTACCGGGGCCCCCGGCTTCCAGTACTGACTCCAGGGGGTTCCCCGTAATCCAAATATGATTCAGTTGGGGTCTCTGGATTCCAGTGATGATAAAGTAGGGGTCCACCTGTGTCAGAAGGTTAAGAACCACTGGTCTAGCCAACACACATCCTGAAGAGCAGACGACTTGTGAAGTACGTTGGACAGATTGAAGAAAGTCTTTTGGTGAAGAAAATACAGGTGTCGACTACTTTACGTTTAATACGATTGCCATGAAAAACTTCAAGCATCTTCCACTGATTCATCTTCTGATCAGACTCATTAAAAATGCCACTGATTTTATTAAATTGAATGAGAGTAAAAATGTATTGGATTTAAGTGGGAAGAGTGGGAAGACAGACTTAGACTATACATTCTGAAATTATGATCATGTGGTAATGCTGCATGATGCCTTAGTGGCATACCAATGTTTTATAAATGTTGTCATTTGATATATCATCCATGTTTATGTTATTGAATAGTTGGACAGAATTTTAATTTACGAATCCAAGATTACAAAATCGCAGAATAAATGTTAGGTTTGCCTTAACCAAACTACAGTACCAAATCTGATGTATAAGGGCTCTTTCGTCCATAAAATGTAGTATCTCTTGTTCTTCTCTACAAGTTTATCCTTCTTTTCTCATAACATACAGGCCATATTGAATTGAACTCATCCAAATTCTGTGGAAAAACTACCACAAATGTTTGTAATTCACAAACACTTGTAGACGCTGTACCGTTTACTTATCCAGGAAATGTAACCAGAACTGAGATCCTACTAAAAAAAAAAACAATTTAGCATTACCAGTGATGTGCTGGTTCTTGTACAACTCTACTCCATTTGTCAGCTTCCCCGGTCAACTCGTATCTGTACTCAAGCCAGAAGGCATTGGGCATGGATTCCTCACTACAGAGACCACTTTAAATCCCACTCCTGACAAGGGGACGTCATTCCAGACCCACCATCATATGCATGCCATGACCATGTTCACAGAACTATTGCACAGGATGATGGTCACTGCAGCGGCGTAATACTTGTCCTGTTTCCATCCAAAATCTGACATGAGGATGCCACAGTATCAGAATGCTCTGTCTACGACATGGATTCCTCGCTCACGGCAGCTCTTTTCTTGGCATAGGTAGTGCTTGCTATTGCACCACGTTTCTTACCTCAAAGAGCCTGAGGCAAGCAATGTGTCTACTATGAGCATGTGTTATTTACTGTGTGTTAGCTTCCGTTATTCACTTGGAGCGAAATCCTTCCACAGTACTGCAGACACCTTTCAGATACTACTTTATGAAAGAAAGGTTGAGTTCAGCTAAGATTTCCTTAGTTTTTCTCCGGAGTCCACACTGTGCACATGGTTTTTACAAAGAAGAATTTATTAAATGTTTAAAATAAAACATTTCCAATATAGAAGTCTAAATAATAAGTTATATTTCACACCAATGGCATTTTAATAAAGTTAAGAATTATAATAGTATAGGTTAAGTCACGCCATGAAATATTAAAAATAGGATGAATCATTAAAGCTTACATTAGAAAAACATAGATTTTCTCAATTTAATTTGTATTTCAAATTACATAATTCAATAACAGTGTTGTACCCAGATGTTACTTGCACACCAAACATTTACAGTACCACAACATATAGTACGAACATGAGCAATAATGAAAGAGAGCAAAAAAGGAAAGACCCTATATATCAGCTTCAAATATAAAATGTATTAAACAGAGAACTGATATCTTCATACGTTACTCCTTTATCTAATCTCGTAAAATAAATATTTCCACACTTGGAAGGCAAAGTTTATCAGTGATTTGAAATCCAGTACCTGGACCATCATCTGATTTCGACAACTGAACAATTTGTCATCAAAATGTCTGCAGACATGATTTTATAATCAATGTTAGCATAGCTGGCTATAATGTATGGCCTCTTCTCATTGGTTTCCAGATGCTCCTGCTCCCATCTGTGTTCACCTGGTTCTGTCAGTTCACAGCTTCAAAACCTCTTGTCACACCCTTCCTCCTATCATCATTTCTTTTCATCATCTGTCCTCATGCTTCACTCAGATTCAGAAATTCCTTTATCCTGGTGCAGAAAGCACACGTAAGGTACATAGTTCTAATGAAAAACTAAAATGTTAGTTCATATAAGAACACTGCAAATTCATATACAATGAAAACATAGAAAGTGATGAAAGAAACAAATAAGTCACTCAAAGTGCATGATGCTACATTTGCCATACAGCAGATCCGAGGAAAGATCCTACATAAAGACCGCAGTCAGCATCTGCCAGTTGGTGTAGGAAACGTAAAGCTGGTCTACACTGCCTAAAATTCTGTAATCCAATACATAGAATTAAACCTTGTTTGGTGTATTTTATATAGAATTTACATGAGAATAGAAAGTTTAACATTGTTTGAGCAGATCTTCCATCACAAGGACATGGGCACATGCTAAAACTTTTCTGAAAGCTCAGTGGGAAGCAAAGTAGATACTTAACAGTATCAGCCCTAAAGCAGAATAATAGGGATCTTTCCCATTGTCCACGTGCATTAAAAACATATTGCACAGGTGCATTATCCAAACTCAGGTGGGAGTAAGTTAAAACTGATGTTTTTTTTTCATTTCCATTGAGACCCTTTGTGGACGAGCCTAGTTCGGTACATGCTCTTTCACACACTTTTTATCTAGTCTGCCACAGCAAGGCTCAGCAAAGGTATGAGGCAGCCCTATCTCATGAAAGTATTTTTTCACCTTTGATCGCCATGGAATAAAAAGGCCCTTATTGCACGCAAGGAAATCTTTAATAAAGATCTGGTTCTAGGCTGCCTACTTGGTTTACCATGTGGATAAACACAAAAGTAGAGGTCTAACTCATATGCGATCCGCCATATAACTCATGCCCAGCTCCTCATGACAGATAAAGTGAGAGGTATATAAGGGATTCAAAGATATTTTATCCCACAGAAGGTATCTAATACCTCCTGGCCCTGTTAAGAATCTCACAATTTCTTATTGGAGCTCTTATGCCAAAGGGTTTTAATTTATGACATTGCAATCACCTTAAGAACAGAGGTCGAAAACATAAATAAAATGATTGACAAGCCGTTTTGAAGTGCTGAAAAGTCAACAACCTAGCTTTTAAATTTTATATATTGACAAGAAAATATATGAGGAGGGAGGGAATGGACAGGTTGTCTATTCAGCGATTGTGCCCAGGATTCAAATTGTGCTGTTTTTTTATACTTGTATTTTGATCATCTCTGCCATGCCTTCTTATGGTAATTCGTAGGTGTTTTTGTGGCGTATCCCTATTTATATCATATTTGTGCCCATGCAGGAGCACAGCTACATCTCTGTGGTGAGATCTTACAAGGTAGAGATGCAGCATGTCTTTGATTTTAAATCCTCTGCATTGGATTTGACTTGTTACCTGGCTGTGCTGCACTCCCTGGATAGTGTAGAGTAACTACATTACTGGGGGCCTTCGCAAAGACGCAGAACAAGGCATACCCCCCCCCCCCCGGGGAGGATTGTATGCATCGGTCAAACACTGTGGACTTTATTTTGAACGTTCATGCCTTTCTTTTTTTTGCTTTCTTACTGCCTGCATGAAGACCAGCTACCAGGAGTTGGGTGAATCAGTAGCATAAAGGCAGGTGCTGTTTTTGCAACCGTCTGTATGTGATCGTCTTTGTATGTGTGTTACCCACAACTGAGTACAGTTGTAGGTTGTACCAGTTAGCACTGTCCATGTCCACTACGAGAGCCCACAGGTAAACTGGCAGCTGAAGGATTTATCAGTGCTGCTTTCCGTGTAATTATTAAACCTGTTGCCATGGAACTTGGATGCCAAGTATCAGAACGCTTTCTGCATTGATCTGTACACCTCTATGACTTACTTTTAGAGGGGAAATCACGTTTTCAGAAGTGTGCTTTCATTTAATAGCATTGTGCCTTCTAGGGGTTGCTTGGTTGGTTCATTTCGCTTGAACCAACCAGTGTGCCCTAGAATTGGACCCCAACTACTGTACCGTATTCCAGTATTTATATAGCACTCGCTACCCCTAGGTAGAGATGCAGTTAAAAGTGCAGGACTGGAATGCTTGAATAGATCCTGAACACCTCTAGTCCTTTATTTATTTGCCGCCGTGCCACTCCAGAGACTAGCCATGTGCAATTCGGACTTGGTCCTGCAGAATAGGATCAGTCTAGCTCGGATTGCCTTGCCAAACCTCCACTCTGCAGCGGCATAACCAACCCCAGGCGAGCTTCTGCCTGTTCTGGCCTCATCGGTAAGGGGCAGCTCGAGTCCCATGGCACTCAGTGCCCAGATGGCATGCCTGGCTATATCCATGAGACTTGGGACATCTCACTTAGAAAAAACAAAAAGTGATCGGATGAAAACATTGAGCAGGCACTGGTAATTAGCCTGGGTTGCATTCCAATCCATCATTTTTTTTCCCACGAGGCCCGTCACAGGAAGCTTGTTGCCCTGTCGACCTGAAGACATCTGGGCAACGGCGCTCTTACAATATAATTTTAGGCTAAGAAGTGAAGTATTATGTCACATGTATGAAATATCCCTGTGCACAGGTCTGATTCATTTGCTTGTCCTCTCTCTTTCTGTCAAAGATATGGATGACGACTTTAGAGACACTCTGAAGACGTATATCAACAGCTTGGTGAACAAAGCTGTCAGCCGTGCGAAGGTGGACAACAGGGGGTTCAAACTGACCGCAGGAAAATTGGCAGAGAAAATAAAGGTAAGAGACACTTAGTAAACGGGCAGGCACCAGGATGTTATATTGCGTAAGAGGCCAGCGTCTCTGGCAGGACACACCCTTACCCAAAGAGCTATGGCACGTCTGTGAGAGAGAGCCAACAAACAATGAGGTGTTTTTCCTGCAAACTTGTTGCTTAAGGGCTGTTCAGAATTATCTTGCAGAGTTTAGAGTCCCTAGCTCATACTCATTAGTGTGCCCTTGGGACTGTGTGTCTTTCCAAGCTGTAGTAAGCTTCTGATGCATCCTCACTAATGTGTACGTTGAACATTAATGTCACCCAGTGATGAACAGCAGGAATGATTAACTCAATTAGAAATGCTTGCAACATATGAAAGTTGAGAAGGGTGACCACAAGCTTCATACTTATGTAGTAATAGTTACGTGTTTTCTTTTAGTGGATATCTATAACCTGCCTATTTCATCCTTAACAGTTATAAAGTTAATTATTCGCAAATAAGGAGTTCTGCTCCTTAAAGGGAAATCAGGAACTCAGAATTTAGCACAGGTCATGATATTGTGACACTTGCATTTAGCCTCAATACAGGGACATGTCAGGGCTTCTGTCCTACTTTGAAAGTATGTCACAACAGGTCACCAAACTTCAGTGACAAAATGTTGTGTTTAAAAGATAGCCACGGTCCTAGTGCAAGAGGTAGGTTTTAGTATTATACATAAATAACATGAAGGGGCATAACTGACTCATTGTTAACCTTTCTGTCTAATGGGGACTAGGGTCATAGGTCAGTATACCATGTTGACGTCACCATTTCGTCTTGCCTTCAGCGTGGTTTACACTGTCGTTTCTTAAAGGCCTACTCCGTGTGCACTCCTGAATACTCTCTTCTCAATGTTGTGACCTTTTTTTTTTTTTTTTTAACTTTTTCCAAAGTTGATATATTTTTAATATGATTTGTCTTTCTATCATCATATTAGTGTTTAGACAAAATGCCCTGACAATTGGCACTCATAAAGTTCAGACAGCCAGATCTGGTGTCTCTTCCAGATACGGGTTTTCTCTCCTTTGCATCCGGCTCAAGGTCTGCCATATTAAAGTTCAATCAGTTTGACAAGCATGAAATTCCCATAAAAATCCTTATCATTTAAGTCCTCATGTAATGCTTCATACAATCGTATGACATTCTTCAAACTGTTATTTAAATCTGTTCCACTTTAAATCAATTTAGATACCATCAATATTATCGAAGAGAGAGCATTTATCAAAATGTAACTGAATTCAAGCCATTTTTGTACTTTGCATATTTGTGTGAGCATTTCATGCTTACCCTTATGCTTCATTGGGAGTTGTACTGTACAATTCTGAAAAAGATAAATATAACATGTTACCTTTTACATATCAACACATTTCTAATTTCTGAAATAAAATCAATGTTACTTTTTAATTTCCGTATATTTTATGGTTGTAAAGATAAACTGTGACAAGAAACATTTAGCAGTACCTACATTAACATAGTATAAGTGTCAGTAGTTCTAACGTATGTAATTAGTAATAGGGGTATAGGATAAAAAGGTTACATAATGAATAGTTACTGTCTTCCCAAAGATATAAACATTTTAACTGTAGATTAGTTTACCAGTAATCAGACTCAAACATATATCTATATCTAAATAAATAAATGAAATCACAAAGAAAGAAAGAGAGAAAAAGCGAGAGAAGAAGGCAGCATACCAGGACCTGCCTGGTTTTGGTGAGGTAAGTCAGATAGTAAATTAGTTTGTGCTGTCAGTAATAACGGGGGCATAGGGAGAGAGGTGACAGGGAATGGACGCAGCGGACTGAGATAATTCAAGCTTTCTCCTTCTGTTAGAGGGTGAACTTGAGGGGTCGACTTAGTCTGTTACTATGGGGTTTATACTTTTGTAGATGGAAGTCAAGTTTGTTCCCTAGGGGTTTTGAGCTCCCTGTGATTGAATGATTATTTGACATTGTGTTATCCGCACATACCCAGGCCTACCAAGTGTGGCAGGAGAGGTTTCGGAAATGTTTCCACTCACATAATATTGTCTTAACACCTATTGTTAGTAATATGTCAATAAGAAAAATATATGACTTCAGTAAGTTTGTGGGTTGAGCTCTTGTGCCATGGACCTGAAATAATGTTGCAGAGATTAAGTGAGAGATGTACTTGAAGTAAATCCTCTATAGTTTGCCGTATTTGATCTCAAAGTGAGTCAATGTCATTGCAGCAGAGAAGCATGTGTTCTGGGTCAGCATTTTCTTTTGCACAAGTTCAGCAGACTGAAGACTCAGCCCTTGCTGAATCAGGCTCCCATGCTGACCGCTAGCAGAGATTTAGAGCCTAAAGTTTACTCTAACAAGTAGAAGGGAGAACGTATGACTTGACCTACTGGCTCAGATTGTGGCACACTCTTCATCCCTAGGGGATCTAGTATTAGAGGTATCACATAAAAGCTTCCATTTTCCAATCATATTTTTATTTGTGTTGGTATTCGGTTTTTCAAGAGCACCATAGTGTCTACTAGCCATGTGGCCTAGTTTAGCTACTTTCTCTAAAAATGCTGTGCAATCCTGAATGTGTGTGGCCGGCGCTAAGTGAACAAATGAGAATCTACTTATGGGGGTGGTTCGGGAATTCTGCTCTGCACTTTCTAACCCAAATAGGACCAACAGCTTAGAGGAGTGCAGGAGGTATCTCGAAAAACTATATTGTTCCAGGGTTCAGAATTGGAGAAAATAGAATTAAACAAAGCAACACAAATAGCAGAAATTTCTAAGGCTATAAATTCACTAAAGCTGGGGAAAGCCCCTGGGCCTGATGGCACAGCACTTCCATGGCAATGGCACTGAAAGCAGAGAAAGGCTTTGATAAGGTCTCATGAACTTTCTTGCGTTGAGTGCTGAGAAAATCTGAAACTGAAATGTTTCCTATGAATGCCTTATGCCACCCTGGCATTATTGGTTCATCTGGGCTTAAAAGGTAAGCAAATCAACATAAATATTTAGGAATAGAATTTTAAAAGAAACTAGACCTGACAAAGCAACACCTGGCAGACAAAATATTTAACAAAATTAAATCACTGACAGAAGCAGGGTCTCAGACGTTCATCACTCGGTGGGAGAGAACAGAATATGTCAAAATGATGATATCCCCTCAAATCAATTTCTACTCAAGTATGTTACGATTATTATTCTCAGCAAACTTTTTAAAAACAATTGATAAAATAATGTCAAATTTTATTTGGAGTTTACCATACTTATGGATAGCTTTGGACAGAAAATTGGCATGTGTTTATAGACCGAACAAAGCCCACAAAGGTATGAAACATCTGATCTTTCTCCAAAGAAATCAGTGGGGGAATAGCATATATGGATGTACAATCATGGGAAATGTAAGAAAAGCTCAATAGGAAAGAAGAGAGAGAAAAAAGAAAGTAAACACATAAGTAAAACAATAATAATAAGATCCACCAAACTTAACCCCCCACTTGTCCCATTCACCCACCCAACCTCCCACTCGTGAAACTAGGAGGCAGTGGATGCCTCAAGAGGCCAATGGCAGAGCCAGCTCCAACTTGGAGGCAAACAACAAAAGCAGAATAACTGCTGCATTGCTCGCTAACATGGGTTAGAATTAATATTGTCAGAATAAAGGTTCAAACAGTCTTCAGTAATTCGAGAATCAGGGATGTTATGAAAATCTCTAGAATAATCATCATACAATTAGGTTAAACAATTAGAGATCCCAGAACCAAGACAATGAGCAGTGCATCATATGCCTAAGCATCTATGTCTTCGTTTTGCAGTAAATGATCTCCTCTAATCAAAAAACATTTAATGATTCAAGACCGGGGTCAAAGAGGCAAGGCAGAGCTGACTGAGATAAGAGTTCACACACGTGAGGGAACAACTACTAGTGAAAACATTGTTACAAAACAACAATTTCCAGAGAAGATGCTCAGAACTCTTGACTTACAAGTACACTGCGCCGACAGTTGTCACTTTGTGTCCGAAACTATCCACAGATGTTGGTTGAAAAGCAGTGGAAATAATTGTTCCATAATAAAGAATATCCACATACAATATTTGCATGATGGCAAACTAGTTAATAATCACACATTTACAGGATGTTAACACTGCCTCCCAGGTGGTATAATCAATAAACATACAACCTACAAAGTTTAAAGGTTATCATCCAAATCCTGAGATAGTTTCAACATGAGATTAATCTTGTTAACAATAAGGAACAGAAACCTAATGGAGAGTAGCATTCATCAGACCATCATGATACAAACTTTAGTGTCCATTCAAATCTGCTATGGATTTTTGATGATGGAGTCCAATTCTGCCAATGTATTAAAGATGATGCCTTTTCCTTCATACATTAGTCTAATTTTTGAAGGACCCGCAAAGGAGAAAGGAATATTCTGCAATTTCAACTTGGTCCTAAAGACAGAAAGCCTTTCCTTTGTAGAGTCACCGTGGTATAGTCCTGGGATATTCCTGGGTTTGCCCCATTCCAGTTGGTTGATTTTTACTTGCCTCATCTGCCCTAAAGTGAGTTCCAAACGTTAAAATCTAAGTGGTCTGAATGTAAGGGGCCAAGGTGATTTAGAATTCAGCGTTATCTTGGTGGTTAGCCTGTGTGCACATTCAATCTCAAATTTGTTGTCAAACGAGTTGCAGAGACTGCAGGGAATCCAGGATTGTAGGAAGCTTGCAACGTCTTTGGAGCCATTTTTCAGGTTTTCTTGCAGGCTGAATAGTCTAAGGTTTCTCCTTCTATTCCTGCCCTCAATTCATTGACCTATTTTTCCAGGACTTCAACATTTATTATAGGGGTGTCCAACTTCTTTTTTCTAAAGCAGACTGAGAATCCTCTGGCTTACTCATTCTTGAGACAGCCTTGTCAGTCCCACTTAATGGTGCTTGGATGTCACCCTTCAAACTTATTGTTTCATTTTGCAAGAACTTAGTATTCAATGTTGTACTTTGTGTGAGGTCATGTAGGGTGTTTAACCTTTGAAGGATAAGTTCCATATTTGCCCTTGGGTCCAATTTGTCCTTAAAGGGGAAGTCTGGTATAGGCAGCTCCTCTTTGGTTCTTTTATTTCCATTTTTTTTTTATTCTTTGAGATATTTTTCTCTGGATTCTGCCATTTTATAAGGTCTTGTAGTTTTCAGAGATTGAGTGAAATGCAATGTGGCTTTGACTTAGGGAATCCTCTTTATGTGTATCTGGGACATCTCTGCCAGGATGTAAATTGTCATCTGGATGCTACATATCTTTCACATCATATCCCATTGGCACAGCTGAGTTCTATCCTTTTAGTGGATACGTCGAACAACGTTAGAATCTGATGCTCTTATTATGCCTTGGTGTAACCTTGTAATTGACAGAAAGTCAATGTCTCATTGACAAAGTCTTGAGAGGCTCAGACCTGCACCTATCTGCTTTTATGTTGATCTGTGTACTCATTTATAGAATGCTTTGTCTATCGTTTACAGAATGCTTTGTCTATTTTGATATTAAAGGAGAATTGTGAATCCTTTTCATGCGAGGAAGATCCAGAAGATGTGGTACTCACACCTCTGGTGCTAGTAACTAAATAGACAACCTATGGTTAGTTCTGTCACTGTCCAGCACTGATCTAAATGCTTCCCTTCGCAGTCCTACACTAGCAGAATATGCATTGTGCTTTTGCTTTCAAAGGTATGACTGTGCTGTAATTTGTTTCTTTTTTTCATTCTCTTTTTTTGTTGCTTATTCCAGAAATTTGTGGAGCTGATGAAGAAAAATGAGTACAGCTTTTCGTCCCCTTTAGAGGTAATGTGTATTGATCATTTGCTCTCTAGTACAAACAGCATCCTTCGGGTACATGCTTTTCTCAGCAACCCCAACCTGTATACTTTGTCCTTGAATGTTTGACCTACCTGTCCATCATACTCCTTGAATTGTCCTCTTGTCCTCTGGACATCTCCCTTTTTCCTCTACTTATCTATCTATTGATCTAGATGTCTCAGCTATTCTCTGTTTCTCCTTTTTTTTTTTAGATGTATTTTTCTGTTCTTTGGCAACCCATTGTATGTTCTTGTCCAAAGGCTATCTCCTGCATGCCTCAACTGACAACTTGTTATTATTCTCTTCTCTTCTGCAGGCTACTTCTCCTGTCCTCTGGGTGTCTCTCCAGTCTTCCAGAGTTCTCCTTTAACCCCTTTTTTTACCCTCTCCTTTAGAACTCTCTTATTTCCTGTCATTACCCCTATTATTATCCTCCTTTCCAGCTTCCTATCTTCCCCAGTGTTACTCTTAGGGTATCTCGGAGCTCCCAGCCAAAGGTGGTATCCTCCAGGAAGAGACAGAAAACTTAAAGGTGGGCAAATGTAGTTCATTTCCTGTCCCAATCCTACTGTGGAATGAAGGATGCAGGTTTACACTAACAATTCAATTTAAGTAATCAGTAATGAACAGTATCATTCTGACTATATCAAGAAACTCTGAGAAACTTCACTGTCGCACTGAAGATGCGGAGGATCATTCCCGGCACAACAAGGTGTGAATAATTGGCCTTCCTGAGGGCACAGAACCCCAACTCATCGCCAACTACCTCAAAACATGGGTCAAATCCTGGATACATCAAGACTAGCTGTCCTCCTGGTACGCTATGGAGAGGGCTCACAGATCTCTATCTCCCAAACATCCCCCGGGTGGCGCCGCCTAGACCAGTGATTGCTTGTATCCTTAACTCTGAAGACAGGCACGCCATTCTCAGAGAAGCTTGTGCCCAGATGGACCTCCAATGTAGGGATACCAATGCCCTTCTCTTCCCAGATTACACCCTGGAAGTCCAGCAACAGCACCATTCATACTTGGAGGTAAAAAAAAAAAAGCTCAGAGCAATGGAACTCCAATATCGTCTCATTTTCCCTGCTACACTTCGGGTAATCCATGCTAATAAATATCACTTCTTTGATACCTCTAACTCTCCCTGGTCATGGCTTACAGAAGAATGCCTGCCACACGCTTCAGTGGAAGCCCCCCATCCCAGGGCCCAAAGCTGCAACGACAACCGAAAACCAGTTAGCACCCAAACCACAAAGATACTGCACCCGCTCATGGAAGAGATGCCCCTCACTGCGATCCAAATCTCCATCGCACCCCCGACACGAGATAATCCCTTTCCTCGCTGCACCCTTCACAGGCGTCTGAGGTGGGGGACACCGTATGAAGCTCAACAGCTCCCTCACTCCTGCATCAGCACCAGCCACCGAAGAACATACAGGCACAGACCTCTTTCAAAGCCGCACTCTATAAAAGCTGTTGAGTGTTACGACGGGCATACAGGCACCTACACTTGAACTTTTTTGGATGCATATTGATGGCAAAAGCTTATCCTTGATTAAAGAGGGGTCCACCATAACTGTATTGTTTACTATATTGTTTTCCATTTCTGTTCTCCTTGTTAGACAGATGCTTCTTGGGTAGACATATGGGGTGGGGCGGGTGTTGGGGGGAGGAGATTCAGTAACCTGTTACCATTCATTTTGACACAGACTATATTTTGTTTAAGTGTTGGTTTTAATGTGTTTAACAGTGCTCAGACACATATCAGCTATACAGGCACAATGATGTACACAGAGACTTAGCTTCCTTCCCCATCCATTAGACCCATGCACTGCCACTCTGGCGTGAGGGGATGGCATGCCCTCACTCATCCTGCCCACTGCCAGGCCTGCTACCAGGCCTGACATGACATCTTTTGGAATCTTGTCCTGGAATGTTAATGGTCTACTAGACCGTATAAAATGAACAGCAGTCCTCAATTTCACCCATCAAAACATTCCTGAGGTCTTCCTGCTCCAGGAGACCCAACTTCTGGGTAACCAATTCCCTTTCCTGGCTTGTAGGGGTTATGATAGAGTCTTTCACTCAGGCTGTGCCCCTGGGTCCGAGGGGTGGCAGTGCTGCTGTGGCGATCCTTCCCTCTGCCAATTACCAACGAAGTCTGAGACCCTCAGGGCCGCTTCTTAGCACTCACTGGAACACTTGAGGGTCAGATAGTAAATCTGGTGTGTGTTTATGCCCCTCGGCGACCCTCGCCACCTTTTTTCATGCCCTCTCAGGAGCCCGCCTGGGACTCTCACTAAACATAGTAGGTGGGAAATTCAATTAAGTCCCCAACCCAGACGCCAACACCACAGGAGCAGCATATCACACACACTCGCAAATAGACCTTCTTTATATGCCCCCAGTGGACTGTCACACTATCTCCACAGTTGAGATTCTTCCTATGGGAATATCAGACCATGCTCCCCTCCTCCACCTTGGTTTGATCCGTAAAGGTCCACACCCTATCTGGCAGTTTAACACCTTGGCACCGAACTCCAAGCCTACTTTCATAGCAACATGGGCTCAGCCAGCTCGTCTGGCACCATGTGTGCTGCCAGTAAGGCAACCATGTGGGAAGTCGCTAGGGGACACATTAGAGCTAAGAAGCATTCCCGCTCCCTGCACATCACCCAACTGTAAGCCCACACCCTCTGACTAGAGAGCAGTCTTGCAACAGGCTCACGGTGTGACACTTCCCAGCAGTTTAGTCTCCTGTACGAGGACATATGCCTTGAATCCCTGGAAGCTGCCAAGCATCTGTGGCGGGCCAGAACAGCTGGAGTCTATGGGTAGGGTGGCAAGATCGGGAAGCTACTGTACTGATTGGCCTCCCGTCACTATGCGACCAGAATTGTGCCCAAAATTATTGACAAAAGTGGGATTACCCTCCCTGAGATAATGCAAGCTTTCGCTCACTATTATTGCTGTTTACATACAGCTGTCCTTGAAAGGGACATGGAAGCTTTCTTGTGGTTCCTTAACTAAATATCCCTCCCCATCTATCCCATGCCAAAACTCAAATGTTGGATGAGCTGCTCTCGAATGAAGATCGAGGAAAACCCCAGGCCCTGATGGCTTCCTCCCTGTATACTACAAGACATTCTGTGATGCCTCAACTCCCCCATCTACTGGCACTTTATAAGGAGGTAGGGCAGAGGGGTACTTTTTCCCAGAAATAGATATTGCTACAATTGTAGTGATCCCAAAGATGCAGCCTCCATCCCTCGCTTGTACTGACTATGGCCCTATCTCCCTCATTAATGGAGAGATCAAGATATTCACTATGCTGCTAGCTACCCGTCTTAAACTGGTTCTCAGCACATTGATACACCCTGAGCAGTGCAGCTTTATGCCGAGCCGTAGCATGAGGCACTGCCTCCGATTCCTTCACGTGGCCCTAGTTCACTGTCATCTTCTGGTTTCTAACTCGGCCATGCTTTTTATAGACTTCAAAAAAGCATTTGATAAGGTGGACTGGGGCTACCTCCAATCAGTGTTGTTGTGTGCCAGGGTGGGGCCTCGCTTTCGGGGCATGGTCCAAGTCCTTTACTCGAACACTTTTGCCCAGGTCCAAATTAACGGCACACTCTTCGGACCTTTCATATCACTCAAGGGACTAGACAGTGATATCCTCTATTGCCCTGCTATTTGCCTTAGCAATTAAGCCCCTGGCATGCCTTATCCATGAGGACAAACAGCTGCGGGCTGGAAATGGGGCGAAGGGCATAAAGACCGCATAGCTTTATATGCAGATGATGTCCTAATATATCTTGATAACCCAGCAAAGAGTGGTCCACATTGTCTCCACCTTCCCTAATACTTTGAGGAGGCCTGTGGTTTTAGGATGAATTGCTCTAAATCTGTACTGGTGCCCCTGCCCCCCCCCCCCCCCCCACCCCCCCCCCCCTACCATCCCCTGACTGCTTTGACTGGTAAAATAACATTCCAATCCGTTGACTCAGCTTTAAATTCTTGGGCACTTGGATAGCGCTCCACCCTGAATTTACCTGGTCCCTCAACCTCGAGTCTCTCACGTGAAAGACCAGTGCCTCCCTCGCAAAACGGCAGGCTCTTCCACTGAATGTTATAGGACTTATAGCATTATATAAAATGATGATCCTGAAGAGGTTCTTGTACCGCTTCCAAACCCTTCCACTTCCATACCAAGAACTTGGTTTAAAGCACTAGATGGGATTGCCAACTCCTTCCTATGACTTGGATCCAGGCTGCGCCGCACACTTACTCACTGCCAACGTTATCTGTATGATGGCTGTCTGCGTTTAGCCAACTTCTACCTTTATTATATGCCATCCCACCTTCTAGTGATCCACAATTGGTTCAATGGGGGAGGTAGGACACACCCTATCGGCTAGAACTATACCTTCTAGGGTGCTCACTGGTATTGGCTATGCTCCATGGGTTTCAGATTCCCCTCTGTGACCAAAAGGGTACTCATGACCTGGAGAGCTGCCCTTCGCCACGTTCAGTGACTATATAGGCATCTTACAATTGGGCAATGTCTGGTCGGAGACGCATATACAGGCCTTCCAAGAACTTCAAAACAATGACTCCCTTTCTAACACGCAATTCTACAAATATCTTCAACTGAGACACGCCCTCTACTCCTTTGTTTCCCAGATTAATCCTTTTCCCGAATTTAGCTCACTGGAAGCCAAATTCTTCATAGGTGCACTGGGCAGGGGAGGGGTCTCCCACATCTATCGTACCTTGATCATGAATGCCCCAGGCACACTAGAACACCTTAGAGCTCGATAGGAGAACTGGTTGGCTGCCCTGGAGGGAAACAACTGGAGGGATGATGTTATGGCACCCAGAACCATCACTATATCTTCTAAACTGGGCCTGATCCGAACATACTATGGGGGTCATTCCAACCCTGGCGGTCAATGACCGCCGGGTTGGAGGACCGCGGGAGCACCGCCGACAGGCCGGCGGTGCTCCCAAGGGCATTCCGACCGCGGCGGTAAAGCCGCGGTCGGACCGGCAACACTGGCGGTCTCCCGCCAGTGTACCGCCGCCCTTTGGAATCCTCCAAGGCGGCGCAGCTAGCTGCGCCGCCGAGGGGATTCCGACCCCCCCTACCGCCATCCAGTTCCCGGCGGTCCGCCCGCCGGGAACCGGATGGCGGTAGGGGGGGTCGCGGGGCCCCTGGGGGCCCCTGCAGTGCCCATGCCACTGGCATGGGCACTGCAGGGGCCCCCGTAAGAGGGCCCCTACAAGTATTTCACTGTCTGTTTGGCAGACAGTGAAATACGCGACGGGTGCAACAGCACCCGTCGCACCTTCCCACTCCGCCGGCTCGATTACGAGCCGGCATCCTCGTGGGAAGGGAGTTTTTCCCTGGGCTGGCGGGCGGTCTTTTGGCGACCGCCCGCCAGCCCAGGGAAAAACTTAGAATACCCTCCGCGGTCTTTCGACCGCGGAGCGGTATTTCGGAGGGGGGAACTCTGGCGGGCGGCCTCCGCCGCCCGTCAGGGTCAGAATGACCCCCTATGTGTATTGTGCCTACCTTTCCCCAGCTAGACTACATTGTGCAGGCCTCCTTTCTGAGCCCTCCTGCCTCATTTGTTGGGAAACACCTGCCGATTTCACCATGTGGTTTGGGGATGACCTGAGGTCCAGAAGTTCTGGACAGTGGTGGTAGGGGAACTATCCGCAGTGGTGGGGTGGGAACTCCCCTTTTCCCCCTTGATGATTTTGTTGGGAGTCCTTGAGGGCTCTAGTAGTACGAGGACCGACAGGACATTCTTGGGCATGGCATTGATGGTTGCCAAACGTGTTATAGCAGCTCGCTGGAGAACTCACTCCACCTGCCATATCCCAGTGGTGACGGGAGGTGGACTGGTGTTCGGAACAAGAGAAACTGATCTATGAAGCCCGAGGCTGCCCTCATAAGCACAACCGGGTATAGGGGAAATGGCTGTGTCAGCTGGGTTTAGATCCCACGAGGGGTAGAAATATTGCTACTGCTGTGTCTTGTTTTAATGTGCATGTTGTGCTCGACCACTGTGTCAGTCTTCTGGATATATCATATGTGTGACTTATTTTACTTGCTGCAAAAACTCAATAAAACGTGGCTATTAAAAAAGGAAACTCTGGTAGTAGCACAGAATAGCACAGAACATGTAGCACAGCATCCGCCTGTGTCCCATTGCACACATCACTCTCCCCTGACATGAATGAGCAGAAATAGGTACTTTCACCCTCCTTACAAATGTTTCAGTAAGCACTGTGCAATAGGAGTCCTGGAGTTCAGATACATTTCCTTCTCTGATGTCAAAACCTCAGTCTTACTACTGCTCATGCTGACCCTCCGCTTTCTTTTATGGTGTTTTCCACGATCCTCCTTTGTTCCCCCTCTCTTTACACCTCCCACCATGGAATGGTGGACTTCTACCCAGCATGCAAAGTAGTGTTCTATGACATGTTTGGAGAATCTCGGCAATGTCATTGGGACTTCAATACTCAGAATGCCTACAAGGCTTAAATTGATGCCTATTAATAATATCACCAGTTTGAGACACCAACATTGCACACCCTCTATCTGATCATGTGCTCACTGGCATCCTCATGTCATTCTGCACCCAGCATCTCCTACATGTGCACACTTGGCACTCTGGCTCCTGTTACCCTCTGGAAGGATGAGCTACCATGATCCAGCAGCACCCTAGGCTTTTTAGTTATTCAGATATACTGTGCTCGGTGTATAGCCTCTGCACTGTGTACAGCCTCGAGCTACAATTTACCGTTTTGCACTATTCCCAGCCATTTGTTTTATAGGATCGCCTCAGCCTAGCAGTGCATGATGTTCTCTCCTCACACATTGTTTGCTTCAACTGAACGGGGAGGAAAGGTACAACAACTTTGTATTCCAAACATTTATACATAAGGACAGCAGTGTTGAGTGAGACCTAGTGGTTAAGTGAGCAAGTGATGAAGCAGACACAAAAGGTGAAGTACAAATCCAGAAATAGCTTGTTATAGAAACCCAGTATAGATCTGGAAGATCCGAGAGCCAGGTTTCACCTACCAATGAGTTCCAGTAAAAATCTTCCATACAAACAAATTTTGCATCCTTGAACGGCAATGCCAACCACTCCGGTTCTTTCAATAACCCCCTTCCCAGGTACCCTAATAAAATACATTATCTGTTGCACAAGCAACCTCCTTCAAACATAAATGTGCTCCGAAGATGTCTTACACTTTGGACATACTCAAATATGACTGTGTGAAATTGGCCGACCACTTGTGTGTAAACATTTAAATTTGTCTGGGTGTGCAGGCCTTCTGGACACAGTTTACTTTTCAGGTCTGGGAATATTTAAAAATTGTTTGGAATTGCTTGTGGCAGATTTTGATAATTACTTATTTCCCTTACACAGATGGCCATAGCTCTTCGAAACTTCCGAGCCAACGACGGCATTAAGAACGAGTATGCAAGCTTCATTGAGGAACAAGTAAGTACACATTGTGGCAAACCTTTTATCTGCCTCCAAGAATCAAAAGTAAATGGGAATCGGTAAACTCTGCTAAAGTATGCATAGGCATTGGTGTTGAGAATGAAAAGCATGCTGTTGAAATTTGCATAAACAACAGATGATGGACGGAATGTAGAGCAAATCAAACATCAACCCCAGTCACAGATCTGAGTTTAATCCATCAGTTTTTTTGCTTGCCATGCCATTCCAGTTTGGACCCAGCCATATGCAAATCAGTCTTTGCCCTGTTCCCTGTGCCACTGGATTCAACCTAGCCTGGCTGATGATGAGTGATACCCTGAAACCAGTCCCAAGATGCATGTTTCTAGTCCAGGGAGGACCTGCCCTGGCAGTGGTTGGGTCCATACTGGGGTGGAATGGTGAACAAAAGAATTGATGTATTAAACCCAGAACTGTGACTGGGGGTGAATGTTTGATTAGTTCCGCATTCATTTGTGTTTGTTTGCTGGTAAAATTTGCATGACAGAGGAGCCAGAGTGATGGCCTAGTTTGCAGACTAAAACCTGTCTTTCTAGGAAAAAGATATTTAACTTGTGCAAAATTACATTTTCAGGCCACTAAGAAAGAAGCCATGGTGAGCTCTAGAGTAAAATAAGGACTCAAATCAAGAATAAACTGTCAGAGTAAATCAGGTCCTAATCTTAAACTACCTTCTCTGACAGTCGATGGGGCGTGCCACTGGCTCCCTCCATTACCAAGTCTTGTATGCTGTGTCTCCGTATCCCTGGAAACCTTAAGGAATGAATCTTCTGTTTGGCAAAAGGCCCTCTTTTTATACAGATATATTATGTATGAGTTGCCTTACTACACAATGCCCCTTCCTCTGTTTATGCAAGGCATCAGAGACATTTTTGCAATGAGTGATCTTGGGCATCTGTTGAGCTGCAACACTGAAGAAATTGCTCCTTCAGGTGCAACTTTCACACTGAGTGTGAATAAAAAATAAAAAAAAGCAGTGGCTTGTAATTCTTTGCTACACCCAGAGGTAAAGTGAACAACATGGTGCTTTTTCTCAACCTCAGAAATATGTTCCCCGTATTTTCTGCCATGTGGCCATATTTGTTGCCGACATTGAGCTTCTCAAACAGCCTCTGATGCGCCTTTCTCTCCTGTATGACTTTGTGCCCTAAAGACGCTTACCCATCGTCCACAAAAGAGAAAAACACTTGATGCACACTACTGTTATTTACAGTGTTTTTCGCACAAAATGTACTTGTGAAGCCCACATAGTAACACTAAAAGATTTTATTGTTCTGTGTTTCTCGAATATGCAACTCTAGTTAACATACTTAACTTAAAACCTTTGTGCAAATAAACTAAATTTACTTAACTTGGTTTCACGTGGTATATAGTATCTGTGTCCAAAGTGAGGTGCATGATGTGCAAAATAACAATGGGCTAAAATGCGGTCCGAGTAATTACCAGTGGCTGAGATTAAGTCAAGCATTCCATCCATTACTTTTTTGTATGTGTTAAAGCCTCCATTTCGGGTCAGTCGCTATACAGACACACCAGCAAGTAGTTTCTGACCTGTGTGTGCATGACACTGGAATCCTCCTTGCAGTGCAGAACTGTAGTGAATAAGATCACCACATGCTGCCAGCACAAGGTCCTTGGGTGTGAGGACCGGTTCAAGCCAAGCCACTGGTACAGCTTCTGCCCCCGCCCCCAGCTGCGTCGTACGGTTAACGGCAGCCTAAGCAACTCCATCTGGTCTTGCATAGCCCCCTCTGATAAATGTACTCTGTGAAGGCAAATACTAGTGCGAGAGTGTGTGTGTGATGTCAAGCATACATTGTGTACCCTTACCGTACAAAAACTAGGCATTGACAGTTAAAAACTTTGTATGTGTGCTGTAAAGCGCAGCATTCATGCAAAGCTGGAAAATCTTTGAGAAATTAAAACTTTTCTTACACCTTATGCCTACCTCCAGAAGGCATACAATTTTGGTGCAAGGCCCTATCTACCCTTTTCTTAGTAGGTAGGGATATGTGTCAAAACTCATGGGTGGTTGCAGGGAGCACCCATGCACCATCCATGGAACACCCCCTTGAGGCGAAGCACCTCATTGCTTTACTTTAAGTAACTTTCCAGCACAAATCAGGATTTGCGTTGTAAAGTAAATCCCAACAAAACATTTTGCATGGGTTTGCAATGCAAGCCCTGCACAAAGTATTAGTAAATAACTCCCTTAGCAATTTTCTACATCTACAACAAACCCACAAAATTAAAACTGCAATTTGATCTAAACTTATTTACTTTAGTAAATAGGAAAGATACCCTGCAGTGAGGGATCGTAGGACAGTGATCAGAAACATAATTGTTCTTGTAAAGTCTGCATTGGAAAGAGTGTTAAGACCAAAAACATCAACAAACCCAACCAAAAGCCTATGCAGAGAAACAAACACCCTCAGCACCCCCACAAATGGGGAAGAGTCAACAAAGAAAGAAAACGCGGAGAATCACAGAAAGCCACCGTCACCACTGACAGAACATATATGGTACCACCGACAAAAGAAGACCATGTTGCCAGGTGATAGCCTGACATGGCCAGAATCTACCAAAGACACCTGCAAGGGTACATCATGTGATGCAGAGAAGCAGCTTATGGAAGATAAGGAGGATGGAATGTAAAGCACATGCATCCAGTTTGTGCTTGCTGCGTTGTGATTAACGACATGATAACTACCATGCTGGTTTATATCTTGGGGGAGTATTGGAGCAAGGTCCAGTAGGCCGCTTACCATGGTGTTTTGTCACTCAGTTTTCTGTGCACCTAATGAACACCATCTCTTCAAGCAAAAAGCTAAAATGTTATACTTGATTTATTGTGATTGGGGATCTGCCCATCTCTATGGGCAGAAATTTACATTCACTTGTGTGTTGCCAGAGTTTACCTATAAGCACTATAAGCTAATTCAGAGGTATACATCCAGCAAAAAACTTGAAATAAGGCACATCCACATCTCCCCAACAAGAGAGCTGAGGTGTTATCTGCACATATGCAGGAATGTTATCCATAAGAATGGCTGAGGGCAGCCAGTGAGTGCACATACATTTTGAGCATGACGGGTAGCAGAAGAAGCCCCGCGGGACTGCCAGATACACAGTTAAAAGCTGAGAGTAAATGCTGGAGAGAAAAAACAGATTGTCTACAAGCAATTAGGTATGAAACTATCCAGGCGAATAGACTATCCCATCAGCTTAAGATGCTCCTAAAGTATTTAATTGTTGATGGCATCAAAAGTGGCTGATATTTCTAAGTCTCAGCTTCCTTATCTTGTCATCTGCATCCTTACAGAAATCATCTAGAAATAAGACGAATATGGACTATGCTACGCCATCCTAGAGTGAAAATCTAACTGCATGTGTAGTCATTTTAGATGTTACCAGCAAAAGTGAATTCACCTGGAAAGGTGTCTGGTCCAGGTGATTTAAATAATGAAGACTAGTTGACAACTGTTAAAAAAAATAAAAAAGACAACAGATACCCTTTGACAGTGCCAAAGCAAGACCTGGGTGAGGGACAACACAAACAACAGAACTTTGTAACGTTTGGCATGGAGGGAGTACAGCAGTGCAACAGTTCACAAACATATCCTAATGGCAGGCATATACAGATTTGGCTTAGGGGGGTCTGGGTGCTAGGATGATATCCACAAGTTTGGGCAGAAAGTCATAAGCAGTCAAAGGTCACAGCTCAATCTCCAAGCATGGAGGTGTAGATTGCGGAAATTCAGGAGCAGAACCCTTCCTAATGCTGTGACATGAGATTCTCTCAAATGAGTAGCCTGATCGGAGGACAGATGCTTAAGCACAGGAGTTTGGGGGACCTTACTGTCTGTGTCCAATCCAGGATCACCAGGGGGACTTGGGCCCGGTTGGTTCTGATCTTCTGCCGAACTCTGGGCAGGAAAGGTACATTCAGGAAAGCATACAGAAGTCTCAGTCTCAGTCCCAAGTACCACTCAACATGGAATGCATCTCCAAACAAGAGACGCCTTACAAAGTTCAATGCGCAAAAGTGTGGCCATTGCACATTCTCAATTTTGGTGAACAGATCGACCACAGTTCTCACCTAACTGCCATTCATGGCCCACATGGTGTCAACGGCTTAGTTCATCCATTTAGGTCTTCAGGGAAATCACCAGGTGGTGTCACCAAAGCAATTATTTGATGGTCCAGCCACATTCAAAGATGCAAAGGCTCCAGGCACAGTGTCCATGACCTCATTCCGCCTTGCTTGTTGCAGTACCGCATGGCAGTGGTGTTGTCCATGAGCACCTGCTTCCTTTTGATGGAGGGCGGTAAGGCTTTCAACATCAAGCAGATGGCTCTCTACTCCAGAAGGCTTATATCGAGCCGGGCCTCCACCGGAGACCACATGGCTATCATCTCCACATATCCCAGATGGCCTCCCCCATTCAGAAGTGATAAATCGGTCACCTCAACACCGTATCCAGGATAGCTAAAATCAAAGGGGAGCACCTGTGAAGGAGTCTACATCTTTAAAGGAGTCTAGTGTGACTCTGGCATGTTGATAGTGAACCCCAGCAATGTTAAGAGGCTTGCCATAGTCTGGAGGTGGGCAAAGACTGCCTGAGACTAACCTGCCTTCAACATCATTGAAGTAGGGGAAGACTGGAACCCATGACCTCAGAGGATGTGCTACTACCACCGTCATCGCTTTCGTAAACACCCAATGGGCGCTGGTAATTCCAGAAGGGAGCACCGAAAACTGAAAATGCTCATGGCCAAGTTTTCTGAACCACTGATAAGGCCTGAAGGGAGTAAATGTGAACATAAGCGCCCTGCAAGTCTAGGGTTACCATCCAGTCGCCTATATCGTAGGCAGTCAAGATGTAGGCTTTTCTCAGGAAGGCGTTGAGTTGTCGAAGGTGCAATATGGGACAGGGGCACCAGTCCTTTTTCGGCACCAGGAAGTAGCAGAATGGCAACCTCTACTTACTTCTGGCACAGGAACTCTCTCGTTTCTGACCAAAAGAGCCTGCATGTCCTAATGCAAGAGAGACAGATGGTCCACCGTCAGCCATTATGAAGTTAGTGGAAGGTGCAGCAGGATGTTGAGAAACGGCAAAGAGTAACCCCACAATTGTAGTACCCACTTGTTTAAAGTTATCTCCCACCAAATGACAGAAAGTGTTGTATTCTGCCATCGACCGGGGGACTGTGTGACGCCAGGGACATGCTTTAGAGGCTGTGGAAGACTGGGCTGCCTGCTGTTCCCGTGGTCCTCTTTGTGGGGCACCGCTGCCACAAAAAGGTTGTGGCAACTGATGCTCCTGTTGGGGCTGCTGGTGTTATTGGGGTGCCCTACCGAAGCCACAAAAGGTTCAAAACAGGAGATGCAATTGGCAGCAAAGGATAGAAAGGCCCAAAGAGTGCGCTTGGCCTTTCTATCCTAGAAGCGCTCTTAAGCCAAATCTGCTTTATCACCAAACAATCTGGGAATATTTAATAACATATCCATAAGGCTGACCTTAACCCCTTAACTGCAGGGCCTCCCCCACTCCCCCCAACCTATTTGGGGCAGTTCACGATTAGGCCTTTATAATTGTTAGAAATGGGGTCTTTGGTTCGTAGTCAGGTTGCCCCCTGTCCAAGCAAGGACCCTCACTCTAGTCAGGGTAAGTCACACATAATCCAAATTAACCTGTGCCCACCCTCTGGTAGCTTGGCACTGAGCAGTCCGGCATAACTTAGAAGGAAATGTGTAAAGTATTTGTGCAATAAATCATGCAATAACACAGTATAAACACCACAAAAATACACCACACAGGTTTAGAAAAATTTACAATATTTATCTGATTAAATGCAGGTCAAAACGATCAGGATTTGATAAGTACACGTTGAAATATGACTTTAGAAAATGATAAAAAGAGTCTTAAGTTCTTAAAAACCAAAAGTGTCTCTTGCAAGCACCAAGTACCTGGTTTAGGTCTAAATCATCCACAATGGACCGTAGAGGAGGCGATGCATGGAAAACGAGGAGGTGTGCATCGGTTTCTCTGGGCGCACACAGACAATGCGTCTGTGTTTTTCCATGCAGCAAGGGCTTTGCGTTGATTTCCGGCACGCAGGCTGGGATCCTCTTCGGGTTGTGGGGTACTTGGTCGCCCTGGGGATGGTGCAGAGAAATCCTGGGCGTGCAGGATGAACTCACAGGAGTTGCATCGATCCCGTGTGGCGATGCCTTGAATTTTCTGTCGCACGGCCGGCGCTGCATCGGTTTCCACTCGGGAATCAGGCTGCGTCGTTCCGGTTTGGCTGTGCGTCGATCCGGTCAGGTTGTGCAGCAAATCTTCTGTCGCAAGGCAGGCACTGTGTCGAATCTTCACTCAGGATGTTGGGCGTCATCGTTCCGGATCGGCTGTGCGGTTATTTTTCGGTCGCACCACGACTGTGCAGCCTTTCTGGCAGGCTGTTCGTTGATTTCCGGCACACAAGGAGTTCCTTGCAGAGATGAAATCTTTTTGGCCCTGAGACATCAGGAAACAGGAGGCAAGCTCATCCAAGCCCTTGGAGAGCACTTCTCAGCAGAGTCAGAGGGCAGCAGGGCAGCAGTCCTTCTCAGCAAAGCAGTCCAGATGAGTCCTTTGGGCAGCCAGGCAGACCCTCTTGACAGGCTGCTGGGTCAGGTCCAGAAGTGTCTGAGTTGGTAGGGTCAGGGACCCTGCTTAAATACCCAAATGTGCCTATAAAGTGGGGGAGACTTCAAAGAGTGGCTTAGAAGTGTGCAAGGTCCCCTTTCAGTTCCATCCTGTGTGCTAGGGTTCCGGTAGGGGGTTTGGCAGCCCATTGTGTGAGGGCTGGCTTCTGTCCTTTGATATGTAAGTGTCAGGCCCTCCACCCTCCCAGCCCAGGAAGACCCATTCAGTATGCAGATGTGTGCAGGTGTGACTGAGCATCCTGTGTTTGGGGTTGTCTGAATGAAATGCATAAGGGAGCTGTCAAGTAACCCAGTCAGATGTGGAGTGTAAGGCACAGAAGGATTTAAGTGCAGAGAGATGCTCACTTTCTAAAAGTGGCATTTCTAAAATAGTAATATTAAATCCAACTTCACCAGCTAGCAGGATTTATTATTACTATTCTGGACATACTAAATATTACTTTTTTCCCCTTGGGGATATCAGAATCTACCACTCAAACAGTATATGAGGGTAGCCCCAGTGCTAGCCTATGAAAGGAGCAGACCTAACAGCAGTGTAAACATAATTTAGGAGTTTTACACTACTAGGATATATAGAAAACATGTTCATGTCCTGTCTTTTACTTACATAGCACCCTACCCTATGGGTTACCAAGGGCCTTCCTTAGGGGTGACTTGTATGTAGCAAAAGGGGAGTTTAAGGCTTGGCAAGTACTTTTAAATGCCAAGTCGAATTGGCAGTGAAACTGCACACACAGGCCCTGCAAGGGCGGCCTGAGACATGGTTAGACGGCTACTTATGTGGGTGGCACATACAATGCTGCAGCCCACAGTATTTAATAAGCCAATTGGTTATGAGCCAATGTCACCATGTTTTAAGGGAGAGAGCATATGCACTTTAGCACTGGTTTGTAGTGGTAAAGTGAGCAGAGTCCTTTTTCAGCAAAAACAGTGTCAAAAAGTGGAGGGCGGCAGGCAACAATTGGGGGATGACCACCCTAAGGCTGTCAGGTCTAACAATAACTTTTTGTCCACATAAGCTATCCACGCCAAATTTGCATCCTTTTTTTCCAACATCCTAGGGATCCTAAAAGTACCCAGAGTTTGTGGGTTCCCCTGAAGGAGACCAAGAAATTAGCCAAAATACAGCTAAAATTACATTTGCTTTTCAGAAAAATGGGAAAAAAGTGCTGCAGAAGAAAGCATGTGTTTTTTCCCTGAAAATGGCATCAACAAAGGCTTTACGGTGTTAAAATCACCAACTTCACAGCTTTCAGGAACAGGCAGACTTGAATCAGAAAACCACATTTCTCAACAGAATTGTGGCATTTTACTGGGACATACCCCATTTTTACTATTTTTTGTGCTTTTAGCCTCCTTCCAGTTAGTGACAGAAATGGGTGTGAAACCAATGCTGGATCCGGGACAGCTAACCATTTCTGACAAGTAGACAAAAGTCTGAATTTGGCCAGGGGTCATTGTTTAGATCCTACAAGGTTTTCCTATGGAAAATAACAGCTGAAATAAAAAAATATTGAAATTGAGGTGAAAAAAAACCCAGATTTTTTAAAACAATATATCGTTACGTCCCCGGACTCTTCTGGTTGTAGGGATATATAGGGCTTGTAGGTTCATCAAAAACCCTAGGTACCCAGAGCCAATGAATGAGCTGCACCTTGCAATGGGATTTCTTTGTAAACTGGGAATACAGCAATTCATTTGGTTGAACTATAAAGAGTTAAAAATAGGTATTAAGGAAATTTTTGTATTTTCAAAATGGGCATAAAATAAGGTGTTGAGACGCAGTGGTTATTTGCACATTCTTGAATTCCGGGGTCCTCATACTAGCATGTGAATTACAGGGCATTTCTCAAATAGACTTACACACTGTCTTACATTTGGAAGGAAAAAATGTAGAGAAAGACAAGGGGCAATAACACTTGTTCCTCTATACTTTGTTCCCCCAAGTCTCCTAATATAAATGGTACCTCACTTGCGTTGATAGGCCTAGTGCCCGCAACACGAAACACAACATGGACGCATCACATTTTTACATTGAAATCTGATGGGTTTTTGCAAAGTGCCTAACTGTGGATTTTGGCCTCTAGCTCAGCCAGCATCTAGGAAAACCTACCAAACCTGTGCATTTTTTAAAACTAGACACCTAGGGGAATTCAGAATGGGGTGACGTGAGGCTCTCACCAGGTTCTGTTACCCAGAATCCTTTGCAAACCTAAAAACTTGGCAAAAACACACTTTTTTCTCATATTTTGGTGATAGAAAGTTCCTTAATCTCAGAGAAGCCACAAATTTACTACCTCTCTTGTGTTGGTAGGACTAGTGCCCGCAACAGGAAATGCCCAAAACACAACATGGACACATCACATTTTTGCATTGAAAACTGGCATGTTTTTTGGAAAGTGCCTAGCTGTTGATTTTGGTCTCTAGCTCAGCCGGTACCTAGGAAAACCTACCAAACCTGTGCATTTTTTAAAACTAGACACCTAGGGGAATCCAGGATGGGGTGACTTGTGAGGCTCTCACCAAGTTCTGTTACCCAGAATCCTTTGCAAACCTAAATATTTGGCAAAAAACACTTTTCCCTCAGATTTCGGTGCTGCCAAGTTCTGTAATCTAAGAGGAGCCACAAACTTCCTCCACCCAGAATTATCCCAAGTCTCCTGATAAAAATGGTACCTCTCTTGTGAGGGTAGGCATAGTGCCCATGTCAGGAATGGATCACACATTGGTCAGTGTTAGTCCTTACATGACGGCAACTGTTGACCCTTGGGTGATCCATTCCTGACGCAGGCACTCAAGTGGAGTTGCATTTTTTTCAGGACAGATGGGGAAACACTGGGTGGTAGGAATTTTGGGGATCCCAGCATATTCCTGTAGTTTGTATGACAGAAATGCAAGAAAAATTGAGTTTATTTTTCAACTTTTCACCTTTGCAGAGTATTCTGGGTAAGAAAGCTTTGGGGAATCCACACAAGTCACACCTCTGTGGACTCCCCCGGGTGCCTAGTTTCCAGAAATGTCTGGGTATGGTAGGTTTCCCTATATGGCCGCTGAGCCTGGGACCAAAAACGCAGGTACCTGCCTTACAAAACCAGGTTGTTTTGTGATAATTTTGATGTCTCCTTAATTTGGGCGGTTGAATTTGGGGCAGAAATTATTTGGGGAGCTCCCAAGAGAGCACTTTCTCTGTGCTTGCCGCCACATGCACCTGCTCTCTGGGTTGGGCTAACCCGCTATTGTCCCGCTGCACAGACTGTGCTTGCAAAGGGACAGTAGGACTGCCCTCATCACCTTCCTCAGAATCACTGGAAGAGGAGTTGTTGGAAAAATCACTCCCAGAGTCTGCACCATTTTCCTGTCCCTCAGATGCTGTCTCAGTCTCTGATCCTGCGTCATAGCTATCATCTATACCCCTAGTTAGGGCTTGAGCAGCAGTCATCCAATGAGATGCCGTCTCTGCTACTGGCTATAAACTGTCACTCTAAAACACTAGCCTATGTAGACAGTCACAGAATTGCTGGTGGGTGTGTGTGAGATGCGTGCAACAGTAAAGGTCAGTCACCTTACCTTTGCTTCTTCCCCCAATCAGCACGTTCTCTCAAGACACTCAAAAAAACAAAAAAAGACACACTATTACTTCACCTTGTCACATACTTGTCGTCACAGTCTTTAGCACCTCTGGCGCCCAGTCCAACAATCATTATTGGCGCTCCTGCTCCCATGACTTCCTCCTCAGATTCCCTCACTACCACACAGCAAAAGTGCTCTTCATCTCTCCATAGCCCCCCTCGCACATACATTTCATTTGTATTATAGCGCAGGTAATGGCTGTCTTTACTAATCCACTTAGCTATTTACATAGAATACAGATTTTATCTTTGCAGTAGGCATATAAACCTTCTGCGCTACTTTATGGCATCAAAACTGCCACTTTAATACACGTCAGTTGAAGTATGTGCATTCCTTTGAAGACACAAGCTGCAACTGCAAGAGAACTGGTGGCGAGTCTGTGTATATATATACATGTGTGTTCAATGGCATTTGTAGCTGCAGATACACATGCTATGTATTGCTTCCACCATCTAGTGTTGGGCTCGGAGTGTTACAAGTTGTTTTTCTTCAAAGAAGTCTTTTCGGAGTCACCAGATCAAGTGACTCCTCTCGGTCATACTGCGCATGGGTATTGATTCCATTGTTAGATTGTTTTCTTTCTGCTGTCGGGTTCGGACGTGTTTCCTCTCGCTCTGAGATTTCAATTCGGAAACCTGAGATAACTTTCTTTGACCGTCGGTATTGTTTTGATCGTGTTTCAACCAATAGTCAAACCGATAGCACCGCTGAAACCCAACTCGGGCCTGTTCGGGCCTACCACATCGAAGCCTGATGGAACGAACTCCACTTCGATTTTGTCCCCGATGCCACGCAAAATTTCCATACACAGACCAACACCATCTATGTAATCTGTCTCTCTCCCGATCACTGAGAAGAGGATTGTGAGGCCTGTCGATCGTTTCGATCCAAGAAGACCCTGCGTGACTGGAGAGCCAGGAGACTGGAAATGGCGTAGAAGAGTACCGAGTTTATCGACACCATGAAGAACAGGCACAAATGGCAGTTTCCATCCGAGACACCGACTCCGAAGAAGACTCGGAGGAAGATAGACTCGTCACTGCTGGTCAACACGTGAGTACGACTGACCGTACGTACACCCACTCCAAAAAAAGCCGTTGAAGCCCTTAGGGGCAGCACTGCCAGAGAGCCATGGTTCGACCCGCAAGAAACTACTCATCGACCAACCTTCGGGTTCGGCGCTGAAAAAGGCCACACCTCCTTCGATACCAGAGTCGAGCAAGTGCACCAAAAGCTCAACTTCCGAGCCGGCATTTACACTCTTTGGAGTTGAAGCCTTGACGTCCTGCCTCGGGCCGAAACAACCGGCTGCATTTTCGGGGCCGAAAAAACTGTAATCATCGGAGCTGAAAAAGTCTTCTTATTCAGAAGAACAAGGACTTTCAAGCCATCCTAAGCAGAGCTCTAATCCATATGACGAACAGTCTTCTAAATCATTGAAACCATCTGAATATGTTTCTGAGGACACAGAGATTCAACATTCTGGAAATCATGGATGAGAGACAATCAAGGATCCATATCCATAAAGAGCCTGGCAGAATAATTACTGCACCGCCTCTACAGGCTAAGAGAAAGTTAGCTTTTCAGGAACATTTAGATACTGCTCCACCACCAGTGAAGATTTTCAAACGGAAGGAGAAGCCATTACACCTATGTATACTTCTCCCCCTCATTCACCACAACTTTCTTTTTTGCCACCACCCACAAGCCCACCACCTTTGCCTTCACCAACTCATTCACAAATATATTCTCATGGGGATACTGTTAATCCTTGGGATCTGTATGATCCAATTCCTATACCTGCTAATGACCCGGAATTATATCCTTCCAAACCTTCCCCACTGGAAGACACTGCTGTATACACATAGGTTATTTCTCGGGCAGCAGCGTACCACAGGGTACTTATGCACAGTGAGCCTTTGGAAGAGGATTTCCTTTTTAATACCTTATCCTCCACACACTCACGATACCAGTGCCTCCCAATGCTACCTGGCATGATAAAACATGCAGAAGAGATATTCAGTGAGCCGGTTAAAACTATGGTTTTAACACCCCGCATTGACAAAAAATATAAGCCTGCACCTACAGACCCTGCATACGTTACCCACCAAGTATCTTCATTATCAGTGGTTGTGAGTGCTGCTAGAAAAAGGGCCAATAGTCAGTCGTCAGGGAATGCCCCTGCCACTGACAGAGAGTAGGAAATTTGATGCTGCTGGCAGCAGGGTAGCTACACAAGCAGCTAACCAATGGTGAATTGCGAACTCACAAGCCTTTGTTAGGTATGATAAAGCCCACTGGGACAAGATGCAGGAGCTGTTACAACACCTGACAAAAGAGCACCAAAAAAGAGCTCAACAAATTGTTGAGGAGGGTCAGGCCTTAAGTAATAACCAAACATGATCTGCCCTTGATGCTGCAGATACTGCAGCTAGAAGCTTGAATACTGCTGTCACCATACACAGACATGCATGGCTACGTTCCTCTGGATTTAAGCCGGAAATACAGCAGGTAGTATTGAATATGCCTTTTAATAAAAAAACACCTGTTTGGACCTGAGGTTGACACCACAATAGAAAAAAATCAGGAAGGACTCAGACACTGCTAAAGCAATGGGAGCCTTTTACACAACAGCTTACAGAGACTCCTTTCGTAGGCACCAATTTAGAGGAGGATTCAAGCCACAATCTACAGAGGTTTCTACCTCCCAGTCTAAACAAGGGCAACAACAGCAGTACCAGAGAGGCCAACACTTTAGAGCCAGAGGCAAATTCCAAGCCTCAAAACAAGTCACAACCCCATCAAAACAGTGACTTATTATGCATGCCACAACCCCACACATCTCTTGTGGGGGGCAAACTGCAGCAATTCCACTCCCAATGGGCAAATATCACCACAGACCAATGTGTACTTTCAATTATCCGCAATGGTTATTGCCTAGAATTGATTTATACCCCTCCAGGCATTCCTCCACGTTATCAGAGGTTGTTCCTAGAACACAATGTTCTATTACAAGAAGAAGTACAATCGCTACTACTTAAAGAGGCAAAAGAATTGGTCCCAAAATCTCAACAAGGAACAGGGGTATACTCACTATACTTCCTCATTCCTAAAAAGGATGGCACTCTCAGACCCATTCTAGATCTCAGACCACTAAATCTATATATCCTGTCAGAACACTTTCACATGGTAACTCTGCAGGACGTCATACCACTACTACAAAAACAAGATTACATGACTACATTAGACCTAAAAAATGCGTCTTTCCATATACCCATCCATCCAGCTTACAGAAAATATGTAAGATTTGTGATAGCAGGAAAACATTACCAATTCAAAGTTCTACCATTCGGCATAACAACAGCTCCAAGAGTATTCACAAAATGTCTAGCGGTAGTAACAGCTTACCTAAGAAGACCACACATACATGTCTTTCCTTATCTAGACGATTGGCTAATAAAAACAAGCAATTTTATACAATGTCACCGACACACTCAATACACAATAGAGACCCTACATATACTAAGGTTCACTCTCAACTACCAAAAATCTCATATTCAGCCAGCACAGGTTCAACCTTACCTAGGTACTATTCTCAATTTGCAAAAAGCCTTAGTCTATCCAAATACACAAAGGATACAAGCTTTCCAAAATCACATACCACAAATGCAGCCAAATCAACAATACACTGTAAGATTTATAATGAAACTACTGGGAATGATGGCATCCTGCATAGCAATAGTACTGCATGCAAAACTAAACATGAAAACACTACAACAGTGCCTCTCACAGCAATGGTCTCAAGCACAGGGTCAATTGCAAGATCTAGTGTTGTTAGACCGCCAAACGCACAGCTCCCTTCAATGGTGGAATCTCAGCAATTTAATGAAGAGGCGGTCATTTCAAGACCCTGTGCCTCAGACCACAATAACAACAGATGCATCAATGATAGGTTGGGAAGCTCATCACAACATTATTACCATTCAAGGGGATGGGATTCAAAACAGCTAAATTTTCACATAAACCATTTAGCATTGTTAGCGGTGTTCCTTGCCCTAAAAGTGTTTCAACCACTTCTCAAACGCAAGACTCTTGATAAAAACAGACAATATGACGACAATGTATTACCTAAAGAAACAAGGCGACACACATTCATCTCAACTGTCCCTTCTAGCTCAAACAAAGGGAAATGGGCAATTCACAATCACATTCTACTAGAAGAATACATCCCAGGAATACACAATCAGCTAGTGAATCTCCTAAGCAGAACACAGAAACAGATACACGAATGGAAAATTCACTCTCAGGTACTTCATCAGTACTTTCAAAAGTGAGGGACACCAGAAATAGACCTATTCGGAACAAGCGAAAACGCAAAATGCCAAAACTTTGCACCCAGACACCCACACCCTCTGTCCAAGGGCAATGCTCTATGGATCTGCTAGTCAGGGATGTTTGCTGACGCTTTTCCCCCTCTCCCACTACTTCCATTTCTGGTCAACAAACTGGGTCAGACCTCTCGCACCGTGATACTCATAGCCCCAACGTGGGCACGACAACATTGGTACACAACACTCCTAGACCTGTCAGTAGTACCTCACTACAAATTTCCAAAACATACTGGATTTGTTAACACAAAACAAAGGACAAATCAGACAACCAAATACCAGTGCTCTCAATTTAGAGATTTGGCTCCTGAAGTCATAGAATTTGGTTACTTACAACTTCCATTAGAATGCATGGAAGTTCTCAAACAAGCACGCAAGACTACATCTAGGCAATGCTATGCTAACAAATGGAAACGATTTGTTTATTACTGTCAATCTAAAATAAAATACTGACCCACTTACAGCATCAATACAAGATATTGTAAGCTACCTACTTCATTTACAGAAGTCAAATTTAGCTTTCTCATCTATTGAAATACATCTTACTGCCATATCATCATATTTGCAGACTATACAACATACCTCACTCTTTAGAGTCCCAGTTATTAAAGCCTTCATGGAAGGACTACAACGTATTATCCCACCTAGAACACCACCAGTTCCTGCTTGGAATCTCAATATTGTCCTCACAAGACTAATGGGCCCACCTTTTGAACCCATGCATTCCTGTGAGATTCAATTTTTAACCTGGAAAGTTGCTTTCCTAGTAGCGATTACTTCATTAAGAAGAGTTAGTGAAATACAAGCATTCACTCTTGAGGAACCTTTTTTCTAAGTGCACAACCATAAAGTCGTACTTGGAACTAATCCAAAATTTCTGCCGAAGGTAGTTTCCTCTTTTCAAATAAACCAAACAGTGGAATTGCCAGTCTTCTTCCCAGAGCCAGATTCAACCGCTGAAAGAGCCCTTCACACTCTTGACCCTAAAAGAGCTCTAATGTATTGCATGGATAGAACAAAAAAATTTAGGAAAACTAAACAACTTTTTGTTGCCTTTCAACAACCACATAAAGGTAATCCTATCGCTAAACAAGGGTTAGCTAGATGGATTGTTAAAGGTATTAAAACATGTTACATTAAGGATAAAAGACATCTTTTAGTCACACCTAAAGCACATTCCACTAGGAAAAAAGGTGCATCTATGGCATTTTTAGGAAACATAGCGTTGGCAGATACATTCAAAGCCACATGGTCTACACCCCATAGGTTTACTAAGCATTACTGTGTAGCTGTATTTTCAAAGCAACAGGCCAATGTTGGTAAAGCTGTCTTAAAAATATTATTTCATACAACTCCAGCTCCTACAGGCTAGCCACCGCAATTTATGGGGAGAACAACTGCTTTGAAGTCTATGCATAGCATGTGTATCTGCAGCTGCACATGCCATCGAACGGAAAATGTAACTTACCCATTGTACATCTGTTCGTGGCATGTAGAGCTGCCGATTCACATGCACCCTCCCTCCTCCCCGGAAGCCTGTAGTCGTTGCAGTTTTCTTATTTGTACATGTGTATACACATTTTAAATTTGCATCAACATCTATTTTTACTTACAATTTTTTATAGAACATTTATATTCTTACACTCTGTCACTCCTTCCTACACCCTTTTGAGGGAAAACTATCTAACAGTGTAGTCGATGCCCATGCGCAGTATGACCGAGAGGAGGAGTCACTCGATCCTGTGACTCCGAAAAGACTTCTTCGAAGAAAAATAACTTGTAACACCCTGTGCCCAACACTAGATGGCGGGAGCAATGTAAAAGAGATCACTTTTGTATGTAGGTGTGGTTTTCCTGGGGGTCTATATGTAGATATGGCTATATCTAGATTTGTATCTGTATTTCTTTATTAGCTATATGGTTACCATACAACTATTTTTTTAAAAATTGCCCGTCAATTTACATTTTTTTTTTTTTTAAAACCCCTGGGGGTATGTGATCACATCCCCCCCAGGGGTAAACTTAATATTTTAAAATATATATATATATATATATAAGCCCTTGGGGGAGGCCGGCCCGTTTCCAACAGGGAGGCGACCCCCTTAAGTGAATTCCCTGGTGTCTAGTGGGGTTTCCTGGAGCTGCGATCAAGGGCCAGGAAACCGTTTCAGAAAGGCCTCACTTGAAAGGGAAGAATCTCCCCTTTCAAACGAGGACTTCCCGAATGGTGGGGAGGCCTGTTTGGGCCTGTTTTTCCCACCGGAGCAGGAAGCAGCCTTACCTGCTGCTTCCTGCTTCGGTGGGGAAAACAAGTGTGACGTCAGCATGCCTTGCAGTGCATTGACATCACAAAGGGGCGCGGGAGACATGGAAGCTCTTGTAAATAAAAAAAAAAGTGTCAGCCACTGGTCGTGACCTGCACCAGGGAGGTAGTGTGACGCCGACGCCCGCACCAAAGGTCTTAATGTCTTCCAAAAAACAGTGGACTGCAACCAAGCTGGTCTGTGGATGGCAAAACTAGTACCAATAGCTTTACTGAGGGAGTCTGTCATGTCCAGTCCACAGATGATGGTGAACTGGCCCGCATTGTGGTCCTCCTGGGAAAGACTGGTCCTGGCCTACTCCAGGACCATGGGCAACACTTGGGCAACAGAATCCCATAATGCTTGAGAGTAACGGTCACACAAGCAGCTGGAATTATCAGAATGACGGGTCAAACTTCTGGAAGAGAAAACCCGCTTGCCAAAGGCTACTATTCTCCTCAATTCCCTGTCATGGAGAGTAGACGGAAAATAGTTTGGGTTCACTCTGCTGGCTAAAGCCTGCACCACAATCCTTTCAGGAGTGGGGTGCTGAGTGAGAAAGGCGGGGTCACCTGGAGTAGGGGGATTATGTCAGGTGAAATATGGGTGAATCTTAACATAGCTTGGCCACTTGGCCCGGAAGCCCACAGGCATATCTGTAAGGATGTCATTGATTGGTAACAGCGTCTCAGAACTCATCTGGCCAGGTCGTAACACTTCTGTCGGGACATTAGTTTTGACCTTGTGAGTGGGAAGATGGAGATTAAGGACCTCCACCACCCTTTGCCTAATCACAGCAAAGTAGGCACTGTCTTTGGTGGTAGGTCCTGGTGGAAATATTAGACTAGTGTCTGGGGAGGTATCCAGACCACTGATATCCCTGAGATGTTTGTACCAGATATCCTCCAAGTACAGATCACGTCCCCAACATTGTCTGAATCCATTCTGAAAAGTTCAAGAAGGACCAGAGCCCAACCAGAAGGTACAGGCATTGTGCCCGAATCAGAAGGATAGTAGAGGAGTCGCAGCTCAGACGAAGGAGCGCTTGCCATCAGCAAAGGTCAGGGCGTCGTCGTCTCAGCGTTGGACCACACTGGTTTGGCCGACATCATCTAGAGTCAATGGTGACAGCATCTCTGTATCACATTCTGGCATAGGTTGATGCTCCGGTGAGGGAACCAGTACTGAATTAGTTCCGAGCACTGAGTGGATCCAGAAGGCCCAACTGGTGCTGAGAGCGGACCTGCCTACGGAAGCCCAGTTGAAAGACCGTATGCTAATTCGGGCCCAAATGCGCACCAAAAGGGGTCAGTAACATGCCAAAAAACGTGCAGTAAGGCATCGCAAAATTACTCCGTTTGCTACTGGGTAGCTGACTGACCTGGAAATTCCGGTTGTTGTGGGACAAAGGTCGGAATAGACCCCAAAGGGGACTGACTTTCGGAGCATGTCCCAGACGCACGATAATTCCCTTACACCTTCTCAGAAAACCGAGAGTGGCATGACTGGGCAGAGTCTTGCTTAGATTTCTTGCACTTCTTTTTCAGTTTCCCTCAAGAGTTCGATCGCGAATAGGACTGGTCATGAGAGTTACCTCGGAAGCAGGATAGAAACCTAAGTTTTGTCCTCAGTCAATCTGGCATGGGGTTTTGCCGTGCTTTACCACAAAGAGCTTAGCTTTGCAATCCAAAATGGCCTTGAAGGGCATCAAGGTGCAATCAATGCATGCCTTGGAGTCATGATCTGATATCAGGCAAACCAGATGTGGGCCAGTCACAGACATTTGTTTGTGGCATTCCCCAAAGGATTTAAATCCTGTAGATTTGGGAAGTGACATATTACCCTTGCACACTGGATTTAGAAATTTTTTAACAAGAACAAAGTCTCAGAGATGCGGGGTAGCTCCAGATCCCCATAAGTTGACGTAGAAAGAAAGGAACCAATGTCAGCATGCATGGGTGGAGCGTATATAGACCGATGCACTTCACAAGCAGCGTGAAGTAACATTGGTGTGGAGCCAACGGTGCAACCTATTGCTGCCCTGAGGTAGCACTCAAGACTTTTCAGATCCAGTCTGTCTGACGCCTGGGGGTATTTAAACGATGAGGCATCTGCGGTTATCTAAACATGCTTTACTTACTCCTGTACTGTTCTGGAGAATGTAAAATGTCGAATTCAGAAGCATTGGAGTCAATACTTTTGTATTTCATATGAAACATTTCTTTTGAACATTTCATGTTACTTCAATTATTTGGCCAAAAAGTGGGGGTTTCAATCAACAACACTTTGTGGATATTAATCGCTGCTTTATAAATAAATTGACTTTTAGGATAATAGTGCCACCTCAAGCTTTGTTTTGGCTTAGTTTTAAGGTAACCCCTTTCTTGATGTACCTAGGCGCAGGGCTTGGTATGGTGGTCACTAAGCCCATTTCCTGGGTGCTGACTTGCCTAGAGGAAGTCACTCACAAACTATGCCACCCGATGGGAGTGGTCTGCCTCCTGGTTACCTAGATATTGATTATTCCTGGCTACACAAGGCATTCTTTTGTTTAGCCCCAAGACATTGGAACCAGATCCTAAAAACATTAAAGAGCATCCTAGTCTCTTTTTCCTTTAGAAGAAACCTTAAAACGTACTTCCAGCTCATTTAAACAGGCTAGGATTCTCTCCCCTTCTGTTTACATCTTTCTAAACTATTTCATTCCTTTTACAGTTCTATTAGATTCCTGGTCTCTCCTTAATCCTATTTTACAGGTGTTATGTAGTGCGTTTCAGTGCACCTGTGGATATGTATGTAATCTATAAATACCCAAAATAAATGAATAGTAAATAAATAAGGCAGATACAAGGACCTGACATGAAGACTGGAAAAATAATACATCATAGACCAGAATCCCCCTGTGTTCTGCTGGATTTTCTAACCCTATCTTGTATAGCATTTAGTAGGCCAGTGCACACCCACAACAGCTGCAATGTTCTGCAAAAACCTGGATCCTCTTCAAACTGAGAGCTCTGCATAGGATGGAGTTGTTATGATCCTAAAAGGTCCAGTTAAAGTTGTGGACTGGTGATGGCTGGTGTTGGAAATGGCTCTTTTTGCAAGGTTAACCCAAAACTGTTTGCCTCTGACCTATTTTTGACTGTGTGCTGCATTTCCTGTTTGCTGGCTTTAGGACGCTGGGCACTTTGCCACTGCTGATCATTGCTAAAGTTCAACAGCGCTCTGTCTAAATTGTATTGGTAATTGTTTTATCCATTGATTGGCATATTTGGTTTACTGGTAAGTCCTCAGTATAGTGCGCCATGGGTGCCCGGGCCTGTAAATCAAATGCTACTAGTGGGCCTGCAGCACTGAGTGTGACACCTACATGAGTAGCCCTGTAAACATGTCTTGACTTGCCCCTGCAGTGTCTGTGTGGGGAGTTTTAAACTGCCATTTAGAACTGGCAAGTGCACCAACTTGCCAAGCCCAAACCTTCCCTTTTACTTATGTAAGTCACCCCGAAGGTGGGGCCTATGCTGCCCATGGGCACCGTGCAGTGTATTTAAAAGGTGGGACATGTACTGGTGTGTTTCACATGTCCTGATGGTGAAATAGTGCTAAATTCGGGTTTCCCTATTGCAAGGACTAAACAGCTATTTTAAGTTGCCACCCAGTCCCAAGTGGGGCAAGGCAAGGCGCTGTACCTTTTCTGAAAGGAAGGAAAGGAAGACTGTTATTGTATCGATTAACGTAATGTATGAGCCATGAAGCCCTCTTTCCATCGCACATTTCAAACTTAGCTGTAAGAGAAATTAACCACATTTGATTTGAGAGCAGTTACTTTTCAAGGAAGTGCCACTGGTGGCTTTTCTGTGACTGTCCTCGCTCTCACCAGCAGTGAAAGCAAAGGATGAATGACGCAAAATTCAATGGTAGCTAGCGGTGGTCCTCCACAATGGCGGAGGAGCATCGCCCCGCTGGCTAAGAGCAGGCAGCTGAGAAATAAAGCGGTATTTTGTTTTATTTTTCAGCTGCTGGCTCAGCTTAGCCAGCGTGTGAAGGTGGGGGTGGCTTTTGGGGAGGAGAGAGGGGAGAAGTAGAGAGTGCACTAAGTGCGCATGCTTGTTTGGCTGGCTGTCTTCAGCCGGCCTAATTGACGTGCACTTAGGTTTCTCCAACCTGGCTGTGTCACAGCCGGGTTAGAGAAACTGCACAGACTCCTACGCAGGTCTGAGCGGCAGACCCAGTTGCTCAGACCAGTCCTGGTGCCTTTGTTGGTGTCCCAGGGAATGCTGGTACAGCATCAGAAGAGGAGTGTGCAGCGCCCGGCAGTGTCTGGAAAGGTAAGTTGATTTTATTTTTTATTATTATTTATCCCCCACCCCTCTTAAGATTTGCGGCGGCCTCTCCTGATGGTAGTGCTCATCAGATGTCAGGGTGTCACACTAGGAATCATACTTAATTCAGGATACCAGTCAGTATGATCAGTTTATACTGCTTGAACTACACAAGCCTGAACAACAAAATATTCAGTCACCCCCTTTGCAAAATGATTCTAATTGAGACTGCCAATACCAAGTGAGACTGCAACTGTGAACCGATGGAAACTAAGTAACACAAAAAACTCTTCAACCGTGTCTACAACCATAGTAAAAATGAAAGCACTATACTGACAATTAATTTTGTAATCTATTTACTTTACCTCATATATCTCCACTCCAACTCCCCAACTCCAAGTGCTGCTGCCTTTTCAGCCAGGCCCGGCCAGGACATGTGAGAGGTCTCTGAGGAATACCTCTCTCTTCGGCTTCGCTTCCTTGTGTGCAATGCCGTACTGGTGGCAAATGCGCACAAAGTGGAAGAGAGAAGAGACAGAGAGCCAGGGCAAAAGGGCCAGTTACTGCATGGCTTCATACTAATGCCATGCTGTGATTGGTCATGAGCTCCATGGGCCTGAAAGTAAGCTCCTATCCCTGTGCTGCCTCCTGTGCACCAGAGAGGCCTACTAACCGCGTCTCTTGAGCCAATCCTGAAACTTGTCTCTTGCTGTGATATTAACAACACAGCATGAGAGCAGTGCCAGGATTGGCTTGAGCATGCGAAGTTAGCGCTCATTAGGAGACCAGGCGGCTGCAGCTGCGAGTCCCCCAGCTCACTAATAGAGCCAGGTGATAAAGGCCTCAAGGGCGCATATCGTGTTGGATGGCTGCAGCCAGCCCGACATGCGGACTTGAGTGAGTCAGTGCCTGTCAATCATGTGTACTGTGTGTTTTTTGAAGCCCCAACCCACCTCCTTCACTCATGACTCAGGAACTTTATGCAACTGGTCCACTGTTAAAAAAAGCTGACCCCCGCAGCCAGACAAAACATTTTTTTGTGCTTTATTACATTAATTGGGGGGCTATGAATAGGGGTCAGGCCACAAATATAGGAGGGCAAAACCCCAACGCTCTTGAAGAGGAACTGCCCCTGCTTCTATCCCTGTATAAAATCCCTAAATATCTTTAAAGAGCCTGTGTAACAAGCCCTGCTGGCAGGAGAAAGGGGGAGAGTAGCCAAAGACAATGCTATGAGCAAATGCTCTTCCAGAGCCAAAGCAAAGATGCCTAGGAAGGAATGTTTTTTACACACAGTGCAGACAGTCAAAAGTGTAATAAGGATACAAGAAAAATATAAATAATTTTTTTTAAATAAATACATTCAAGTAAGAAAGAATATAGGGATCATCCCAAGTGCATGACAATAAAGAAATATTGAGTAGAAAGGCAGCACTAAATACTTGCAAAATAACGGTAAAAGGAATTTCCAGCGAAACCAGTGCAAGTCCGTAGGACCAAGTGACTCTGTGGCTTTATGAGGTGAAGATTTTCAGCAGGATGTTGGTAAAAAAGCATTCTGCCTTATGAGTACACTTTGTGTTAGGAGGTAACACTAGTCTAAGCAACGTCAACCTCCCTAGGTGAAAATAAACCAAGCTTCAAATTCAAACAAAAAAGGACTACTAGAATTATTATTTTTCCGTAAATAAGCGTCACTCCATGTTTTGCAGTCATGCTGTCCAGTTTAAATCTTTTTATTTTAATACAGTGAGCTAGATTATTGTTGAAGCTCACATTTTCTTATTCAGACCCTTACAATTTCTTTTACTTAAGAGATTGTGAGTCCTAATCAGCGTGCATGAAATTTCATGTTAGAAAGGAACATATGTACAGGGAACAGCTTTTCTAGTAGCTGGACTGCATAAAATGTTTTTCTTGAGTAGGGCAGCAAAACAATGATAAAGTTAGTGCAACCCAAATAGTCAAAGCTTGAATAAAGAAAGCTAAATAAGATGTTACAAATTATCAACAGAAGTGAAAACGATGCAAGATACCTTGGTTGATGGAACTAGATGAGAATGAGAGAAAATTGAATGTAAATACATGAAGCAAATAATTGGCAAATCAAGGCGCAACTAGTTGTAGATTTTGGAGGGGGGCCATTTTCTTTTAAACAAAATGGCACCAAACTTGGTTTGTCAAGGTATGAAATAAAAGAACCCCCACATGAAATCCCATAACAAACATTTCAATCTTAAGAAACTCTCCAGACCCTTCTTTGGCAGACAATATTGTAAAGTTTTCTGCTCGAAAGCTCCTTAGGTCATGATTTGGCCTCCACAACATAAATGCACCATGTTGTAGAAATGTGTGCAACTAGCAGATTTTCCTATGAGTAGGTTTGGCTGTTTGTGGCATTGCCAAAAAAGAATATGCAAGATGGCGTCGCTTCACTATATACCAAGGACAAATGAAATATGAAAACAGTGGTTTCACGAAAACCCTCACAGTACTCAGTTGAAGGTGAGCTATCCCTGAAAAAGTAATTGCCTATTCTACATTGCTTTGGATAGCTTCTGCTGATGACTCTGCTGGATGTACTCCACAGGTTTTGGGTGTGCCAGAAATTGCCATTGTAAATGGAAATGTCTTTGACTTCTTAGATGGTCAGGGCTTCCATGGTTCCCAGTGCCATCTGTGTGAATCTTTACAATACTGGGCACAATAACACTGGAACCCTCCAGTAAGAGGCAAAGCTTGAATGGCCCATGCTGCTGATTATTGGCAGGTTAGTAGGTTACACGTTCCCTGCCTTCAGCAACTTCTGATCCCACAACTATGCCAAACTCATGTATAAGTTTAGGGATAATGTGCAGGCAATAGGAACCTCATCCCAGATGCTCTACAACTCCTCAGTGTTTGACTAGAAGACACAGAACCTAGCGCGCCCTTTGGATCAACAGGATGTGATGAACCTCATTATCCAATGAAGACTGGTCCTGAAGGATCTCACTGACAGGGCCCTTAATAATAATAAAGCCTCGTCGTTTTCTTAAACAAAGGACACCTCTTGGACATTATGTTCCTTGTGAGTGATACATTTTCTACCTGATTTATGTTCTCCACTAAACCATCCCCCCCAGACCTCCTATCAAGAAGAAGCCTTGTCCTCACTGTCCTGAGTTATAGCCTAACAGGAAACATTGGTAATTCAGTGTGCCCACAGTAGTGCCCGATTCCTATGCTTTCACCCTTTCAGCAAACCGCCTGATCATATCAGCACTTGCCGAAAGCTATCTAGAAAATCAACAGCTGAATAACTGCATGCGCCAACACCCTGGCTGCCCTCAAGTGAAAACCAACAGCAAGAGTCCAACCACAGGCCAGCTGGTATACAGAGGAACTCAGCTTAACAAAACAACATTGCAAACAACTGGAGTACAAATGGAGAGCAAGTTGACACCACAGATAAAGACAAACCAGTCCTAAGACATTACCACTGGCAGATACAGAACACCAAGCTCTTGCAGACTCCATTGACACCTGCACTAACAGCAAGGAAACCTTTGCCATCAAAGATTTCACTACACCTCCTACTAACTCCAGCAGCATCACCCCACTCACAGAAACTTTGCAACAAGCTCTCAGAATTTGTTTGTAACTAAATTACCTCCATATACGCAGCTTTGACCCTCAACTGGACCCCATCACCATCGCAGCTGAACCACCCAGCTTGGCAAAAACGAACCCTGGCCTTGTGTCCTGCCATGATCACCATGGAAATCACTGCTATCATTAAGACCATTCTACTTTAGGGTCCCATCTGACTCTTGCCCCCACCACGCTTTCACCAAAGGACATCTACCAATCAGCAAAGCACTAATACTCCTACTCAACCCCTCCACATTCCTGGACACCTGGAAACATACAACCATCACGCCCCTGCTCAAGAAATATCCGCTGATCCAGCCATGCTTTACAGCTACAGAGAGAAATTAATCAGTTAATATCTGACCAACTACCTCAGCTCCTTATTGCCACTCAGTCTTGATTCAGGCTCAACCCACACCCTGCCATCACGCCCGGAACCTCGGAGTAATCATTGACAGCAACCTGAACATGACTCACACAAGTCAACGCCATCTCTGCATCTTACATCCACACCTGAAAATGCTGAGGAACTTCATCAAATGGCTCCCAAGCAACACTAGCAAAACTGTCACTTATGCTCAAGTCACAAGAAAGTTAGACTATGGGAACACCCTCTATGCCGGGATCAAACATGAGAAGACTACAAACCATCCAGAACTCGACAGCCAGAGTCAACCTCAAACTCCCATACAGAACTTACATCAGACCAAACCAGGAGGAGCTCCACTGGCTCCAGGTACAATAATGTGCTTGATTCAAACCCCTCAAACACACTTTCAGGGTACTACACAACTTATGCCCCACCTGCCTGAGCAGTTGCATCTCCTACCTCCAACCACCCAGACATCTCTGCTCTGCAGGTCTCCTACTAGTACACATCCCACGCATACCCAGAACCAAATCAGGAGGATTCACGTTCTCTTACATTAGTCCTAAAGTGTGTGGAATGGCCTCCCACTCCACATCAGAACTTCCTCTTCTCTTCTTGAATTTCAAAAGAAACTGAAGACCAGGCTTTTCAATTAAACAACCTACCATAGGAAGGGCTAGGCACACACACCTGCTTGTGCCCTCGCAGCTGATAGTGGGGTTTACAACATAACGTATACAAAACATTACATGCATAGTACATATATAAAATGTAATTATATATATATATATATATATATATATTTTTATTTATAAGTTTGATGGCATGTGTAGCTGCAGATACACATGCTGTGCATTAGTCCACCATCTAGTGTTGGGCTCGGAGTGTTACAAGTTTTATTCGAAGAAGTTTTTTCGAGTCACGGGATCGAGTGACTCCTCCTCTTCGGTTCCATTGCACATGGGCATCGAATCCATTGTTAGATTGTTTTCTTTCCGCCGTCGGGTTCTGACGGGTTTCCTTTTGCTCCGAGATTTCGATTCAGAAAACTCTCTTTTCGTCAGTATTGTATCGATCGGGTTCATAATCTTCCATCGACACAGCCCTACTGTCAGGAAAACAACTTTGTTCGCCCTTCAGGGTGCACACGCCCAACTCGGGCCTTTTCAGGCCAACCGCATGGATGCCTCATGGACCGGACTCCATTCCGATTCTGTCCTCGTTGCCACGCGAAGTACCCATATACAGACCAGCATCTGGTTTGTAACCTATGCCTTTCCCCAGACCATCGGGAAGAAAACTGCGAGGCCTGTCGATCCTTACGATCGAAAAAGACTCTTCGAGACAGAAGAGCAAGAAGGCTCGAAATGGCGTCGAGGAGCGGGGAACATCTCTACGTGGAAGAGGAAGAGTCTCTGTTTCAGATTCCGAGTCCAAGCAGGAATCAGACTAAGACAGACCAGTCACAGCACGACACCATGTGAGTACGTCTGCCACTCCACCCCCACAAAAGAAAAAACACAAGGCCCTGGGTACGCCTCTGCCGGAAGGCCATGGCTTGGGTTGAAAAAAGACTGTCGGTGACCAACTTCCCAGTTCGGCACCGAAAAAGGCCACTCCTCCGAAAACATCGGAGACAACTAAGAGCTCTGTTTCTGACTCCACTAAACACCAGGAGGAGTTAGAGGTACAACCAATTCTAGAAATTATGGATGAAAGGCAATCCAGGATCCAAATCCATAAGGAAACAGGGAGAATTCAGACAACACCGCCTTTAAAAACAAAAAGGAAGCACACTTTTCAGGAGGAATTGGACACTATGCAGCCTCCAGCTAAAGTGCCAAAGCAGAAGGAGAAACCACCACCTCCTCAATCTTCTCCTCCTCACTCTTCTCCTCATTCTTTCCACCTACCTACCTACCTCTCTTCCTACCAGCCCTACACCAGTGCAGTCACCCACTTATTCTTAAGATTCACAACAGACAACGTGGATCCATGGGATCTTTATGACCCTGATCCCATTCCAAGTAACGATCCAGACAGCTATCCCTCTAAACCATCATCACCTGAGGATAGTACTGTCTATAATCAAGTCATAGCTAGGGCTGTAGCATATCATGGTGTTACCATGCATACAGAGCCTCTAGAAGAGGATTTCTTATTTAACACTCTATCCTCAACACATTCTAGGTATCAATGCCTCCCGATGCTCCCAGGCATGGTGAAACATGCGGATCAGATCTTTAGTTAACCAGTTAAGGCATGCATCATAACACCTAGGATAGAGAAAAAATATAAAGCTGCACCCTCTGACCCTGATTATATCACCCATCAGGTACCTCCTCATTCCGTGGTAGTTAGTGCTGCCAGGAAGAGAGCAAATAGTCAGTCATCAGGAGATGCACCCCTTCCTGATAAAGAGAGCAGGAAATTCTATGCTGCAGGGAAAAGAGTTGCGTCCCAGGCAGCAAATCAGTAGAGGATAGCCAGCTCGCAAGCACTTTTAGCTCGCTATGACAGAGCCCTTTGGGACGAGATGCAAGACAAAATACAGCATCTTCCCAAAGAACAACAGAAAAGGGCACAAGTAGTGGAGGAAGGGCAAGCCATTACAAACAATCAAATAAGAACTCCCCCAGATGCAGCAGATACCGCTGCTAGGAGTGTCAACACTGCAGTCACTATATGCAGACATGCATGGCTCGGATCTTCTGGATTCAAGACCGAAATACAGCAGGCTGTGTTGAACACGCTGTTCGACAAAAAACATCTTTTTGGGCCAGAAGTAGACACAGCTATAGAAAAATTGCGAAAGGACTCTGACACAGCAAAGGCAATGGGGCACTCTACTCTGCACCATATAGGGGGTCCTTTCGTAAACCTCAGTTTCGAGGTGGTTTCAGAACACAGCCCTCAGAGGCATCCACCTCGTGGACAAAGCCGACATACCAACCGCAATACCAACGTGGTAGTTTTAGGGGCACATATAGAGGACAATACCCCAGAAATAGAGGGAAATTTCAGGCCTCTAAGCAGCCTCCATAGCACCCAAAACAGTGACTTCCCTCATTCCCTTCCACTCCACACCTTTCCTGTGGGGGGAAGACTACAACAGTTCCACACAAATTGGCAAAATATTACCACAGACAACTGGATGTTGTCAATTATCCGTAATGGCTATTGCCTAGAATTGATAAACACTCCTCCAAATATTCCACCAATGTCACACAAACTATCCACAGAAAACATAATTCTGTTACAACAAGAGGTCCAATCTCTACTACTCAAACAAGCAATAGAAATGGTTCCACACTCTCAAATAGGAAGAGGAGTTTATTCACTATATTTTCTAATTCCCAAACTGGATTGCATCCTAAGGCCAATATTAGACCTCAGGACTCTCAATCTTTACATCCTGTCAGAACATTTCCACATGGTAACTTTACAGGATGTCATCTCACTCTTACAAAAACAAGACTTCATGACAGCCTTAGACCTCAAGGATGTGCATTTTCACATACCCCTCCATCCAGCACACAGAAAATATCTCAGATTTGTCATTCAGGGCAAACACTACCAATTCAAAGTGTTACCCTTTGGAATAACAACAGCACCAAGGGTATTCACAAAGTGCTTGGCAGTAGTGGCAGCCTACCTAAGAAGACAACATATACATGTCTTTCCATATGTAGACGATTGGTTAATAAAATCAAACAGTCATACACAATGCCAAAATCATACGCATTATGGAATACAAACCTTACACACACTAGGTTTCTCAATAAACTACCAAAGATCACACCTTCAACCAGCACAAATACAACAGTATTTGGGTTCAATACTAAATACTCAACAAGCTCTACCATATCCAAATACACAAAGGATACAAGATTTCCAAAATATAATCACACAAATACGAATAAATCAACAATACACTGTCAGATTTGTCATGAAGATGTTAGGAATGATGGCATCATGTATTGAAATTGTTCCACACGCAAGACTAAACATGCGGCCCTTACAACAGTGCCTTGCACAACAATGGTCACAAGCACACGGTCAACTCCAAGATCTAGTGTTGATAGACCACCAAACATACATGTCCCATTCAGTGGTGGAATTCCACAAATCTAAAAAAAAAAGGGTGGCCATTTCAAGACCCTGTGCCTCAGACCATAATTACAACAGATGCATCAATGATTGGTTGGGGAGCTCACCTAAACAATCATAACATTCAAGGGCAATGGGATGTCAAACACAACAGCTACACATAAACCACTTGGAGTTATTAGCTGTTTTTCTAGCGCTCAACGCTTTTTAACCTTTTCTCACACAGAAGAATGTTCTTATCAAAACAGGCAACATGACAACCATGTATTATCTCAACAAACAGGGAGGGACACATTCATCCCAACTGTCCCTTCTAGCCCAGAAAATTTGGAAATGGGCAATCCACAACCAAATTCATCTATTAGCACAATACATTCCAGGGATACACAATCAGTTGGCAGAAAGCCTCATCAGAAATCACCAACAAACTCACGAATGGGAGATTCATCCTCAAGTACTTCAAATTACTTTCAAAAGTGGGGAACACCAAACATAGACCTGTTCGCAACAAGCAAAAACACAAAATGCCAAAACTTTGCATCCAGTCACCCACATTCCCTATCCAAGGGCAATGCTCTATGGATCAATAGGTCAGGGATATTTTCATACGCTTTCCCCCCCCCACACTCCTTCCGTTTCTAGTCAAAACGTTGCGTCAAACTTCACTCAACATGATACTGAAAGCACCAGCATGGGCACTTCAACCGTGGTACCCAACATTATTAGATCTGTCGGTAGTACCAAACTCCCATCCAGACCAAATCTGTTGACACAAAACAGAGGTCAAATCAGGCATCCAAATCCCAAGACACTCAATCTAGCAACTTGGCTCCTGAGGTCATAGAGTTTGGATATTTATAACTCCCATAAGAATGTATGGAAGTTATTAAGCAAGCAAGAAAACCCACTACTAGACAGTGCTATGCAAACAAATTGAAAAGATTTGTATATTTCTGTCAATCCAAAAATATAGACCCTCTTACAGCATCAATACAAGATATTGTATGTTATTTACTTCATTTACAAAAATCAAATTTAGCATTCTCTTCAATAAAAATTTATCTTACTGCAATCTCAGCATATTCACAAAATATGCAACATAGCTCTTTATTTAGAGTTCCTGTCATTAAAGCTTTCATGGAAGGTTTAAAACGCATCATTCCACCTAGAACACCACCAGTTCCTTCTTGGAATCTAAATATAGTGCTTACAAGACTTATGGGACCACCATTTGAGCCTATGCACTTGTGTCAAATTCAATTTCGAACATGGAAGGTTGCCTTCCTAGTGGCAATTACTTCTTTAAGAAGAGTAAGTGAAATCCAAGCCTTTACTCTTGAAGAACCTTTCTCCAAGTGCACAAACATAAGGTTGTACTAAGAATAAATCCAAAATTTCTACCAAAAGTTGGATCACAATTTCATATAAATCAAACAGTGGACCTGCCAGTCTTCTTCCCACAGACAGATTCTCAGCTCTACATACATTAGACATCAAAAGAGCTTTAATGTACTATATAGACAGAACTAAACCATTTAGAAAGACTAAACAACTATTTGTAGCTTTCCAAAAACCACATACAGGCAATCCTATATCAAAACAAGGATTAGCACGATGGATCATAAGGTGCATCCAAACATGCTATATTAAAGCAAAAAGACAGCTTTTAGTTCTTAAAGCACATTCTACAAGGAAAAAAGGTGCACCAATGGCTTTTTTAGGGAATATTCCAATGGCGGAAATATGTAAAGCAGCTACATGGTCAACACCACATACATTCACTAAACACTACTGTGTAGACGTATTATCACCACAACAAGCCACAGTATGTCCAGCTGTTCTAAGAACATTATTTCAAACAACTTCAACTCCTACGGGCCGACCACTGCTAATTTATGGGAGGACAAACTGCTTTGTAGTCTATGCACAGCATGTGTATTTGCAGCTACACATGCCATCGAATGGAAAAGGTCACTTACCCACTGCACATCTGTTCGTGGCATGTTCTACTGTAGATTCACATGCACACTCCCTCCTCCACGGAAGCCTGTAGTCGTTTAAGTTACAAACATTTGTACATAAGTAGATACATTTAAATTGGCATGGACAGCTTACTTTATACCTATATACTCTATCACTCCTTCCTTTACCCTCTGCGGGAAAAAAATCTAACAATGGAGTCGATGCCCATGCGCAATGGAACCGAGGAGGAGGAGTCACTCAGTCCTGTGACTCAAAAAGACTTCTTCGAAGAAAAACAACTTGTAACACTCCAAGCCCAACACTAGAAGGTGGACTAATGCACAGCATGTGAATCTGCAACAGAACATGCCACAAACAGATATACACTGGGTAAGTGACATTTTCCATCCATATATATATATATATATATATATATATATGTTCGATGGCATGTGTAGCTGCAGATACACATGCTTTGCAAATCCCGCCATCTAGTGTTGGGCTCGGAGTGTTACAAGTTGTTTTTCTTTGAAGAAGTCTTTTCGAGTCACGAGATCGAGGGACTCCTCCCCTTTCGGCTCCATTGCGCATGGGCGTCGACTCCATCTTAGATTGTTTTCTTTCCGCCATCGGGTTCGGACGTGTTCCTTTTTGCTCCGCGTTTCGGTTCGGAAAGATAGTTAGAATCTCGGAAAATTCGACGGTATTGTTTGCGTTCGGTATCGGGTTAGTTACAACCGATCGACACCGACTTTTGAAGAGCTCCAGTGGCCCTTCGGGGTTTTTCGATCCCCCGTCGGGGCTTGGTCGGCCCGACCACGTGTCTCTTCAAGGCTAATGGAATGGACCCCATGCCGCTTCTGCCCCAAATGGCACAACAAGTATCCTTATACAGATCAGGCACCTGGTCTGTAACTTGTGTTTGTCTCCAGAACACAAAGAAGATACTTGTGAAGCCTGTCGAGCGTTTCGGTCGAGGAAGACATTAAGAGACCGAAGAGCGAGAAGACTGCAGATGGTGTCGGCACCGACAGGACAAAGACACTTGGAGGAAGAAGAAGAAACCTTCTCCATCGAGGAGTCGGAGTCGGACGAGGTCGATCCCGAACAGACACCTAAAACCGTGAGTAAGACGTCGACACACAAAACTCACGAGAAGACCGCAAAAGCCCAGGGGATGCCACCGGCAGCAGGCCATGGCTTAACCCGAAAAATAGGTGACCGATTATCGGCACCGAAAAAGGGCGCGCATGTGTCGAAGACATCCGACTCCGGTCGAGATACCGGCACACAGCAGACTCGACCCCGAGACAGCGGGTCCGAGCAAGTTCGGCACCGAGAGGGCGGCACCAAAACGAGTCGGCACTGAGAGACCGGGACGCCGAAAAAAAAAAAGTGTCGTCGGAGCCGAAAAAGACTGCCGAAAAAGTTTCCATTCCGAAACATCCGGCCTCGGAACCGAAATCAGGTTCCTACACAGAGGAACAGGGACTGTCCTCACAAATGCAAGGACATAAGTTCGGACAAGAACTAGAGTCAATGGAGCCAGACTACACTCGGAGAAGGCTCCACATCCAAAAGGACACAGGGAAGATAAGTACTCTTCCCCCAATTAGGATGAAAAGAAGACTTGCCTTTCAAGAAAAAGACAAGCAGCCACAGGCAAAGGTGGCAAGCCAAATAACACCGCCACCATCTCCACCACGTTCAACGCACACATCACCGTTATCCACTCCACCACTGATGCAGTCCCCAACTCATACTGGAATGAGTCAGGATGATCCCGACGCATGGGATCTTTATGATGCGCCAGTGTCAGATAACAGCCCAGACTGTTACCCAGCGAGACCGTCGCCAACTGAGGACAGTACAGCCTACACACAGGTGGTGTCAAGGGCAGCGGCATTTCATAATGTCACCCTGCATGCAGAGCCTATTGAGGATGATTTTTTGTTTAATACACTATCCTCCACTCATAGCCAATACCAAAGCCTCCCTATGCTACCTGGAATGCTAAAACACTCCAAACAGGTGTTTCAGGAGCCTGTGAAGGGCAGGGCCATAACTCCAAGGGTGGAGAAAAAATACAAGCCACCGCCAACAGACCCGGTATATATCACGCAGCAATTAACACCAGACTCTGTGGTAGTAGGGGCAGCTCGCAAGAGACCAAACTCTCACACCTCGGGAGACGCACCACCTCCAGACAAGGAGAGTCACAAGTTCGATGCTGCGGGGAAAAGGGTTGCAGCACAAGCGGCCAACCAATGGCACATTGCCAACTCACAGGCACTGCTGACAAGATATGATAGGGCTCATTGGGACGAAATGCAACATTTCATTGAACACTTACCCAAGGAGTTCCAGAAAAAGGCACAACAGGTGGTGGAGGAAGGACAGAGTATCTCGAACAATCAGATACGGTCAGCAATGGATGCAGCAGATACGGCTGCTAGGACAGTAAATACAGCAGTAGCCATAAGGAGACGCGCATGGCTGCGTACGTCAGGATTCAAGCCGGAAATACAACAAGCCGTGCTGAATATGCCTTTTAACGGACAGCAGTTGTTTGGGCCGGAGGTGGACACTGCTATCGAAAAACTTAAAAAGGACACTGATACGGCCAAAGCCATGGGCGCACTCTACTCCCCACAGAGCAGAGGCACATTTCGCAAAACGCAGTTTAGAGGGGGTTTTCGAGGACAAACTACAGAACCCACAACCTCACAAACAAGGCCCGCTTATCAGAGCCAATATCAGCGGGGAAGTTTTCGGGGACAATATAGAGGGGGACAGTTCCAAAAGAGTAGAGGGAAGTTCCAAAGTCCCAAAACTCCTCAAAACAAGCAGTGACTTCCACGTCACAAATCCCCAACACATAGCACCTGTGGGGGGGAGACTAACCAAGTTTTACAAACATTGGGAGGAAATAACAACAGACACTTGGGTCCTAGCAATTATCCAGCATGGTTATTGCATAGAATTTCTCAAATTCCCTCCAAACGTCCCACCGAAAACACACAATATGTCAAAACAACACATGGACCTTCTAGGACTAGAGGTCCAAGCGTTGCTACAAAAAGAAGCAAAAGAATTCGTACCAATTCATCAGAAAGGATCAGGAGTTTACTCTCTGTACTTTCTCATACCCAAAAAGGACAAGACTCTAAGACCTATATTAGATCTCAGAACGTTAAATACCTACATCAAATCAGATCACTTTCACATGGTGACATTACAGGACGTAATCCCACTGCTCAAACAACAAGACTACATGACAACACTAGACATAAAGGATGCACATTTCCATATACCGATACATTCATACAGAAAGTACTTAAGGTTTGTATTCCAAGGGGTACATTACCAATTCAAGGTGTTGCCATTCGGAATAACAACTGCGCCAAGAGTTTTTACAAAATGCCTGGCAGTAGTGGCCGCACATATCAGAAGGCAACAAATACATGTGTTCCCGTACCTAGACGATTGGTTAATCAAAACCAACACGCTAGAACGGTGTTCACAACACACAAAGTACGTCATAGAAACCCTCCACAAACTAGGTTTCTCAATCAACTACACAAAGTCACACCTTCAGCCGTGTCAAACACAGCAATACTTAGGGGCAACAATCAACACAGCAAAAGGGATTGCCACTCCAAGTCCACAAAGGGTACAGGCATTTCACAATGTAATACAGGCCATGTATCCAAGACAAAAGATACAAGTCAAAATGGTGATGAAACTCCTAGGCATGATGTCCTCATGCATAGCCATTGTCCCAAACGCAAGGTTGCACATGCGGCCCTTACAACAGGGCCTAGCATCACAATGGTCACAGGCACAGGGTCAACTTCTAGATCTAGTGTTGATAGACCGCCAAACATACACCTTGCTTCAATGGTGGAACAATATAAATTTAAACCAAGGGCGGCCTTTCCAAGACCCAGTGCCTCAATACGTAATAACTACAGATGCCTCCATGATAGGGTGGGGAGCACACCTCAATCAACACAGCATCCAGGGACAATGGGACACTCAGCAAAGACAGTTTCACATAAATCACTTAGAACTACTGGCAGTATTTCTAGCGTTAAAGGCATTTCAACCCATAATAAGCCACAAACACATTCTTGTCAAAACAACAACATGACAACGATGTATTACCTAAACAAACAGGGAGGAACACACTCAACACAGTTGTGTCTCCTGGCACAGAGAATATGGCATTGGGTGATTCACAACCACATTCGCCTAATAGCACAGTTTATTCCAGGGATTCAGAATCAGTTAGCAGACAATCTCTCTCGGGCTCACCAACAGATCCACGAATGGGAGATTCACCCAAACATACTAAACACTTACTTCCAAAGTTGGGGAACACCACAAATAGACCTATTTGCAACAAAAGAAAATGCAAAATGCCAAAACTTCGCATCCAGGTACCCACAAGATCAGTCCCAGGGCAATGCGTTATGGATGAGTTGGTCAGGGATATTTGCATACGCTTTTACCCCTCTCCCACTCCTTCCATATCTGGTAAACAAATTGAGTCAAAACAAACTCAAACTCATACTAATAGCACCAACTTGGGCAAGACAACCTTGGTACACAACACTACTAGACCTCTCAGTAGTGCCTCATGTCAAACTACCAAACAGACCAGATCTGTTAACTCAACACAAACAACAGATCAGACACCCAAATCCAGCATCGCTGAATCTAGCAATTTGGCTCCTGAAGTCTTAGAATTCGGACACTTAGACCTGACACAAGAATGTATGGAGGTCATAAAACAAGCTAGGAAACCAACCACTAGACATTGCTATGCAAATAAGTGGAAAAGATTTGTTTATTATTGCCATAATAATCAAATTCAACCCTTACACGCATCTGCCAAAGACATCGTAAGCTACTTACTACATTTGCAAAAGTCAAAGCTAGCTTTTTCATCCATTAAGATACATCTTACCGCAATTTCAGCTTATCTGCAAATGACGCACTCAACTTCACTTTTTAGGATACCAGTCATAAAAGCGTTTATGGAAGGCCTAAAGAGATCTATACCACCAAGAACACCACCAATTCCTTCGTGGAACCTCAACATTGTCTTAACACGACTCATGGGTCCGCCTTTTGAACCCATGCACTTATGTGAAATGCAATACTTAACATGGAAAGTTGCAATTCTAATTGCCATCACATCTCTAAGAAGAGTAAGTGAGATACAAGCATTTACCATACAAGAACCATTTATTCAGATACACAAGCATAAAGTAGTTTTACGAACAAATCCTAAATTCTTACCGAAAGTCATATCACTGTTCCACTTGAATCAAACAGTAGAACTACCAGTGTTCTTCCCAGAGCCAGATTCTGTAGCTGAAAGATCACTACATACATTAGACATCAAAAGAGTGTTAATGTACTACATTGACAGAACAAAACAAATTTGGAAAACAAAACAATTATTTGTTGCTTTCCAAAAACCTCATGCAGGAAATCCAATTTCCAAACAAGGCATTGCTAGATGTATAGTTAAATGCATTCAAACCTGTTATCTCAAAGCAAAAAGACAACTGCGTATTACACCAAAGGCACACTCAACTAGAAAGAAAGGTGCTACTATGGCCTTTCTAGGAAACATTCCAATGACTGAAATATGTAAGGCAGCCACATGGTCTACGCCTCATACGTTTACCAAGCACTACTGCGTAGATGTGTTAACAGCACAACAAGCCACAGTAGGCCAAGCAGTACTACGAAGTTTGTTTCAAACAACTTCAACTCCTACAGGCTGAACCACCGCTTTTGGGGAGATAACTGCTTACTAGTCTATGCAAAGCATGTGTATCTGCAGCTACACATGCCATTGAACAGAAAATGTCACTTACCCAGTGTACATCTGTTCGTGGCATGAGACGCTGCAGATTCACATGCGCCCACCCGCCTCCCCGGGAGTCTGTAGCCGTTTCGAAGTTGATCTTAAACATTTGTAAATTTTTAAAAATATCACCTTAAACTACATTATGTACATACATATTTACTCCATTGCATGGGCACTATTACTATAATATACAACTCCTACCTCACCCCCTGCGGGGAAAACAATCTTAGATGGTGTCGACGCCCATGCGCGATGGAGCCGAAAGGGGAGGAGTCCCTCGATCTCGTGACTCGAAAAGTCTTCTTCGAAGAAAAACAACTTGTAACACTCCGAGCCCAACACTAGATGGCGGGATGTGCAAAGCATGTGAATCTGCAGTATCTCATGCCATGAACAGATGTACACTGGGTAAGTGACATTTTCCATATATATATATATATATTACAGATTGCCTACTTTACTTTCACTAGAAACTTGCTATTGCATACAGTTCACTCCCTGAGGCCCTGAGGAGCATCTTGGCACTAGGCACCGCAGGTTTGCAAAAGCCATCACCATAGACTTGACAGGGACACCCCAGACGCGACAGGCACACCTGATGAGGAGCTGTCACAGACATTTGCTTGCGACAGTCCTTGCAGGGCTTAAAGCTCATCATTTTAGGGGGGTGGGTGATATCATTTGCACAATATGGACATTTAATGAACTATTGAGTAAAGTGACTGAGAGATGAGAGAGAGAGCTCTGTATCTGTGTCTGATGGCATGGAAGGAAAGGAACTGATGTCAGTGCACTGGAGTGGCGCCTTTATAGGATGCTCATATGCGTTCCAGAGCAGAAAGATGTAGATGCAGAGCCACAAGGCCCCATCTACAGAGCACTCAGAGGTGCTACTGAAGCGTTTCCAGGCCAGACGCCTGGGAAATATTCAAAAAGTGAGGAATCTGCAGGTAGAAGTTTTTATCAGAAGCATTTTTTCAGAAAATGACAAATCCTGTCATCTTTTAAGAGAAGAGGTGAAAGTGTCAGTGATGAGGAGGGACTTCAGGTGAAACGATAAAAGAGAGGACAATGTGGTTAAGGAGTATTGATTATATGTGATTGGCTTAGATGGAAATCTGACAAGAGTAGTATCAGCCCTCACCTCCCAGGTGTTCTGGAAAACCCTTCTGCTGGCAGCTGTGGCAAGCATTACCCATTCTAAGATGGTCATATCACTGCGCCTCTTATATTACTTAGCTAATCTACCCGGGGCACATTCCTAGGAGAATATATATGGCATAGAGTGGTGCTTGTCAAATTGTGCCTCCCAGTGGAGGCTGGTAGATTAGGGTCTCTGGAATACGAGCTGTACTTCAGCTCTGCCCAGCAGCAGTGGCTCAGCCAGTGGCTAGTCACATGCTCTTAAGGAGACATGTGAAACTTTAGTAGGAGTCTGCCCTGATGAGCTCAAAGGGCTCCTGATTGCAGGCATCTGGGGCAAGAACACCCTTCCTTGTCTACTTCGGGTATCGCTGTTGTCTTATACCCAAGCCATACAACTCACCAGAGGGGCTCTGCCCTGTGCCCCAGTTATCCCACTCCTTGGTCTTCCTGACCACGTGGATCTCTCACTTGAAGAAACCTGACATATTGGCACAACTCCAACCTCATGGCGTTGGAAGGCCTCTTTGAGGAGGGCCCTCTCTGTACATTTGATTAATTGTCAGGCCAGTTTGCTTCCAGAGAGGTCAATTCCAAATCACAGTCATATTCAGTACACTTTCTGGCAAATACAGTTCATACTAGACACTGAACAAGAGACATCCACAGGCCCAAGTGCTTTACACCATGGGATTGGGGCATAGGTATATTATTTTGTTGTTTAAATCTATATGTTGGACTGATTCAGGTAGGGTATTCTACAAAACAAAATAATCACAAATCCTTGTTTTACCCCATTTCATATCTCGTAACACCAAATTTAAACTTATGCAATACTTCATTCTACATAGGGCCTACCTCTCACCTGCAGTGGTTAATAGATTGCCACAGACCAATGCTACATGTTTCTGCTATTCCTCAGAACAAGCAGATCTGCATCACATGCGCTGGGCTACCACTCATTGGGGCATTACTGGACAAACATATTGGGGATTACTTCCTTCATAATAGCAAAACGCATCCCAAATGATTGGGTATCAGTAGCCATAGGTGTCTACAAATCTTCCAAAAAAGACAGTTTGCATCTTGTTTTGCTAACGTAGTCCTTTTTGCAAAGCAAATCATTACAAGCAACTGGAAGTCTTGTACACCACCTTCTTTATCAGCCTGGTGGAATGCCCTCTTTAAATGGGTGGAGCCTGAGAGCAAGACCCTTGATAGGGAGGAAGCCAGAGGCCTTCATCGATGCCCTATGGCCTATGGCTTGGGATTGGGATGCCATTCTGGACGTAGTGACAAGAACAACGTTTCTAGAAGATACACTGACATAGCACTCCCCCCTCTCCATCATGGGAATCCCCCTTAGTGCTACCCCCTCAAACTGGTGAGGTTTTAACACTAACAGAGAATCCCCCCAGTCATAATACCCCTTAGTGTCCGATCAGTTGCACATCACAAATAGAAAATGGTCTATACTCTCTATCCTTAAGTTTTATCTAGTCCAGTATGAACCTAGTCCGCCTCCCTCTCCCATCTCCACTCCCTGTTGTTTTTACTACCAGTTGAATGCCAAGATCATATTAGTAATCTATAGGTTTTTGCATGTTCATTTGGCACAACAATTCTCAACTGTGCAGATGTCACACTTTTGAGGCAATGTCTGATCATATAGTCTCTATTGTGTTGCTAATTCTGTAATGTTAACTACAATGAAGAAAATCCCAATAAAGTTTTGTAGGGAGCCGGCTCTCCATATAGTACACTAAAATGAAGTACACTATGTAGAGTCCAGTCGATCCTCAATTGGTATTGCAGAGGCAAAAGTAGATAGGACTAATGCTCTATTTGTGGTAGTGTGGGTGAGCCGTTAGGCTTATCAGAAGGTAGTGCTAAGCATTTGTTGTACTCACAGAGGCAACAAACGAGACACACACTCAAAGAATAAATCCAAGACCAATTTAGAAAATAACATTTATTTTTATATTTGTTTCAAACCCAAGAACTTCGTAATCAAGTAAGTAGACTTTTAAGCAGAAAGACTTTGCAGTTTCAGAAATAGACAATGCAATTTTCAGAGTTCTCTCAATGTTATCCTATGGAGGAAAATAATGTTCAGCAAACACAGGGTTAACACCGACTTACAAAGCCAATCTCAGGGAGTTAAGGTAGGTACTGGGCACTGATCAGAACCACACAGGGAACACAGGGGAGCGGTAAGACATCAGGTGCCCAGTGGTTTTCTATGGGAGTTTGATCCTCATGAAGATAGGCTGCAGGCTCTAGCTAGGAAGCCAGTCTGGGACAACAAGCAGGTAGGTAGTGGACTTGGGGTGCTCAGAACATAGGTGCACCTTTGGTCCTCTTCTCCTGTTCTCAGGGGCGACAGATGCAGGGGTGTCCTTAGACATCGGATTTTCACGTCCGGGAGCCCTTACGGACAGGGAAACCTGTATGCTGAGACTACTGGTGCCATGGGGGAGTCTGGCAGGGGTAGGCACAAGGTGGAATCGAGCTCCTAGGAGAAGGGAGATGTTGTTGGCATGGATGGCTCACCTCAGCTAAGGTCAGGGTTCACGGGTGCAGTGGTTGGTGTAGCTGTCAGGTTTTCTCTCACCACAAGCCTGTGGAAGAAGCGGCCTGCATGCAGAGGCTGCAGGCCTCTCGGGGAAGTTCAGGATGGGTCAGACCACACTGGACTTGTTCTCTGGACAATTGGGGACCTGCTCTGGCACCCTCAGTTGGCTGGCTTCACTTCAGGTAGTGAAGGTCAGTTACAGTGGTCACTTCTGACGTCTGTTTTCCAGGGTCCAGCAGCTGCAGAGTCTTTTTGCTGGAGTTTATTCTTGTAAGGCAAATCCACTGTGTGTGTGAAATTTGAGGCTTTTTTTGAAGACTGGACAAGTTGGCTTTTTTGTGCAGGACTCTTCAAGGTTAACAGGCAGGCTGGAGGGGCTGGGTCCAGGTCAGCTGCCTTTTCATTTCCTCTTCTGCAGGTGCAACTCTTCTTTGGCCAGGTCTTCTTAGTTTGTTGAGATCTGAGTTCTAGGGTCCAGGGGTGCAACCTTAATACTCAATTTAGGGGTGTTAAAGGGAGTGCCGGGTGGTAGCCAATGGGCTGACCACATTTAGGGTGACTAGACCCTTCTTATGACCACTTCCGCTGGGAAATGGGCATAACCCCAACCCTAGTGGCCTAATTCCTTCCAAGCAAGATGGAGGACTTTGAATAGTAGTGTCCACATCCGCTCATCCACCTTAGAGGTGGGACTGGCATGAAATGGGCACTCCTCCTAATTTAACTAATTTTCTCACCTGTGCTAATGCCAAAAGTGGGGTTAGGACAGAGTGGTTGGTCACCTCCGCCATCTGGAGAGACCTGGGTCGCATTACAAAGGCAGCAAGGCCTGTGAAGCTCCCCGCCCTGGAATGTCCATCCTGCCTGTGAGAGGAGGTCACACCTCTGCCCAGAGCAGGCTTTTGTCTCATGCCCTTGAGAGTGCTGGCTCTCACTTTAGGGGACCAGAAACGTGTCTGTGATGACTGAAATGGTCAGGACCAGTCAGTCAACACACTAGTAGTTGGTAGGTTTTCAGGGGTCACTTCTAATGTGCCCATTGTGTGCATTTTTTTATAAATCCATCACTGGGATCAGTTTGATACCAAACGTCCCAGGATTCAGAAAAGCCATCATATAGGCGAGGAACTCGTAGTGACCAGCACATGCATTTAAAATGGCATTCCTGTTCACTTTCTATGTCTCAGAATCGACAGAGACATAGCTGAGGCATATCTGCTCATGTACAGGGAGTGCAGAATTATTAGGCAAATGAGTATTTTGACCACATCATCCTCTTTATGCATGTTGTCTTACTCCAAGCTGTATAGGCTCGAAAGCCTACTACCAATTAAGCATATTAGGTGATGTGCATCTCTGTAATGAGAAGGAGTGTGGTCTAATGACATCAACACCCTATATCAGGTGTGCATAATTATTAGGCAACTTCCTTTCCTTTGGCAAAATGGGTCAAAAGAAGGACTTGACAGGCTCAGAAAAGTCAAAAATAGTGAGATATCTTGCAGAGGGATGAAGCACTCTTAAAATTGCAAAGCTTCTGAAGCGTGATCATCGAACAATCAAGCGTTTCATTCAAAATAGTCAACAGGGTCGCAAGAAGCGTGTGGAAAAACCAAGGCGCAAAATAACTGCCCATGAACTGAGAAAAGTCAAGCGTGCAGCTGCCACGATGCCACTTGCCACCAGTTTGGCCATATTTCAGAGCTGCAACATCACTGGAGTGCCCAAAAGCACAAGGTGTGCAATACTCAGAGACATGGCCAAGGTAAGAAAGGCTGAAAGACGACCACCACTGAACAAGACACACAAGCTGAAACGTCAAGACTGGGCCAAGAAATATCTCAAGACTGATTTTTCTAAGGTTTTATGGACTGATGAAATGAGAGTGAGTCTTGATGGGCCAGATGGATGGGCCCGTGGCTGGATTGGTAAAGGGCAGAGAGCTCCAGTCCGACTCAGACGCCAGCAAGGTGGAGGTGGAGTACTGGTTTGGGCTGGTATCATCAAAGATGAGCTTGTGGGGCCTTTTCGGGTTGAGGATGGAGTCAAGCTCAACTCCCAGTCCTACTGCCAGTTCCTGGAAGACACCTTCTTCAAGCAGTGGTACAGGAAGAAGTCTGCATCCTTCAAGAAAAACATGATTCTCATGCAGGACAATGCTCCATCACACGCGTCCAAGTACTCCACAGCGTGGCTGGCAAGAGAGGGTATAAAAGAAGGAAATCTAATGACATGGCCTCCATGTTCACCTGATCTGAACCCCATTGAGAACCTGTGGTCCATCATCAAATGTGAGATTTACAAGGAGGGAAAACAGTACACCTCCCTGAACAGTGTCTGGGAGGCTGTGGTTGCTGCTGCACGCAATGTTGATGGTGAACAGATCAAAACACTGACAGAATCCATGGATGGCAGGCTTTTGAGTGTCCTTGCAAAGAAAGGTGGCTATATTGGTCACTGATTTGTTTTTGTTTTGTTTTTGAATGTCAGAAATGTATATTTGTGAATGTTGAGATGTTATATTGGTTTCACTGGTAATAATAAATAATTGAAATGGGTATATATTTTTTTTTTGTTAAGTTGCCTAATAATTATGCACAGTAATAGTCACCTGCACACACAGATATCCCCCTAACATAGCTAAAACTAAAAACAAACTAAAAACTACTTCCAAAAATATTCAGCTTTGATATTAATGAGTTTTTTGGGTTCATTGAGAACATGGTTGTTGTTCAATAATAAAATTAATCCTCAAAAATACAACTTGCCTAATAATTCTGCACTCCCTGTATGTATGCCCCCTCATGTAATATAATGCACCCTGCCTTAGGGCTGTAGGGCCTGCTATAAGGGTGACTTACATATATGGAATGCAGTGTTTAGGGAACATGGCACACTGGCTGTGTGCCATGTTGAGTTTTCAATTTTGGAGCACCTGGTCATGCATCCTGCAATGACAGTCTGCATAAGGTTGGTGCTGGGTCCTTCAGAGTGGCACAAGTTGTCCTGCAGCTCTGAAGGGCCTTCTTCAGTACTCATGCCCTAGGTAGCAGGGGTACCATTTATTAGCGACTTACAGGGGGCTGAAGGGCTGGGTCAGTTGGGTATCAAGTGACCAAGTGTCTTGTTTTAGGGAAGGAAAACTGGCACTGGGGACCTGGTTAGCAGGAACCCAGTGTACTTCAGTCAAAGTTGCATCTAAAAAACAGACAAAAAGTGTGTGTGAGGGGTACTGCAACCAGAACCCAGCTCCCTACAGGTTTGTTGGAAAAAATGATTTTATGTGATTGGTGAGGATTTGTTTTTAGATAAAAGGTTGAAGGCGCTCCATTCTACACTGTTTATAGGAGTGGGATGGGATGCCGGAGTTCTCACCTAGGTTGACAGTTTGGTATTACTACTTCTGTGAATTTTGGCTTAATAGCAATTCCTGTTTGTTTGATAAGTTAGCACTTATAGTATAGGATGTGGCTGTGCAGTTATCAGCAAAGTAAAACGTTTATATAAATGTATCTTAGTAACAATTCTTCGAACGTTTTGACTTGGCAATAATGCTGATGTAGTCTGCATCTCACTAGCCTATCAATGCATCGCTACTGACAGACCCTATAAAGTTTGTGACTTCTGTTTACCTTCTTTCTGCAGGACATGAATTCCAAATCCATGTTTACTAATTTGAAGACATCCCCCAGCAAGATGAAAGAGAAGCTGAAGGTCAAAATGGCTGAGATGATGAAGCGCTCTGAGAGGGTGCTGGAGGGGGATGAGTACAGGAAGCTGGACCTGAAGATGGAGCTAGAGGCCCAGATGAGGACTGACATGGAGCGTTTCATGGCAGTCTACACCAAGCGGTTCAAGATCAGTGCCATCAAAGCTGGTGTGGCTGTAGGTGTAGGCACAGTCGGTCTAGCCGGAGGAGTGGTTGGTGGGGTGGTGGCAGGGTTGGTTGTGGCTGCTGAGGTAGCAGTGGTTGCGGTAGGTGCTGTGGCTGGAACAGGCACCTTTGCTGTCATTGGGGGTGGTCTAGGGGCTGGGGTGGGCAATCAAATTGGGAAGAAGCAGGCTACGAGCCTAAAGGATGATGATGGATGCCTCGACTACAACAACATTTTAGACAGTGATGGAGATGGTGAAGATCCTCAAGGGTTTGTAGATCTGTCAGAAGAAGCTCACCTCCTGCACCTGAACCCTTCAGCTTGAAACACACTTCTCTGATACTTCTAACTCAGAACTTATCTTAATGTAATGGCAGCAGAACGCCATCAAGGGGGATGTTGGTGCTTCTTTTAGCCTCAATGAAAACACTGCTCAAACTGTGTAAAACCAAAGGTGGAGAAAGAAGCAAGTAAAAAAAATGTTACTAGATTAAAAGGGGACCTGTCTAATGCACTGACTACTAAAGCACTTTGCGGGCCTGCCCGGAGAAGAGGTTGCACGCTTTCGGTTATGTTAATTAAAAGGTAAGAGGATGTTGCGAGAAGGCTGAGGGACAGTAGACTAAATGACTGGCCTGCTACTCCCCAGGGATGTTGAATAAGGAGAAGCTGAGGACCTGGTACCAGAAAATCAATCAAGAGGAATGTCAGAAAGGGGTGTTACTGGATTGATAAAAGGAAGAAAGGGGGGTGAGAAAGAAGTTGAGCAGAGGAAAGCAATAAAGGGAGTAGATAAAAAAATGATAGCTATAAAGTGGGATGATGTAGAAGCTTCTGAAATCATTGCAGTAGTGGCAAAAGCGGACTCTAGCAACATGGGTAGATATTTGCAAGACCAGTGCTAAACTTAAGGGAGAGACAGTTAAATGCAGTGATGTCCATCTCTTCTGTTTATCTTTCTGTTTGAAATTGTTCATCTTTATCTTGGTGCTAGACGAATGGTCACTACATGTAGTGCTTATCGACTACCTTAGTGACTATTAAGTCCTCCTTGGTGGATAAAGGTCATTGCAATTTACGAAGAAAGCTACAGTAACCAACTGCTGCTCCCCCAAGCACAGATGTAGAATTGCGAAGGGGGAGATGTATGATGTGAAGAGCATAAATGAACGTACAGACTCCTGAGGGGAAAATGGAGATCAGAGGGAGGAGAAGGGTGTTGGTACGTATCTGAAATTATCTAAATGAGGCCATCAGGTAGGTGGAGTTCATGACACAGTACCAGGTAACGGTGCTGCTTGGGTAGAATAACACTTCGAGTTGAGTAATTGACAGAGTAAAGTAATGGAGACTCAGGGTATGTGGGAGATGAGAGAGATACCACACAGAAAAAACATGAGTGAGGAAGATGGAAGATATTGAGGGTAAAGCAGCACAAAATGAAGAACTTGTGAAACGTCACGTTCATAATTTAGATGATCGCTGTGGATAGAAGAGGTGTAAGGGAAGCTGCTGAAAGAGACATACGATAAGCAGATATAGCAACATGATGAAAGAACTAATGTCAGAGTAGAGCTACAAACAGGAAACTGAAACTGGAAAAGAAGCCAGAAAACATGGCAGGGAGGGAGAGAATGAGACATCAGAAAGGATAAATATGAGAGTGCCTGGAGAATCAGAGGGCCCTAAAAGAAGCTCCGCATATAGCTGTTAAAAGTGGTAACATGAGAAATGAGGAGTAAAGACTAACTCACCGATTGTGGCATTAGGAGTGATGTTAAAAAAACAAACGGAATTCTGGGATCATTGTGTGCAAGCACCTTGGGATTTACTATTGATCGCACCTGGTGCTTAAAGCAATAAGACTTTTTATGTTGATTTCTGACCGACCAGGCTCTTGGGGTACACTCCTTATCTTCTGCTCTCGCAGACAGCTGGCATTGTCATGTCAGACAATAACCACAAGCCACAGAGAGATGTTGCAATGTCATACTGGGGGATGCTTCATTTCAACAATGTAGCACCTAGCTCTGATCTAATTGATGCAGCAATAAAAACCAAAGTCGGACATCCATCTTCTCAGTGGAGCTACAAATATCCCATGAAACCCCTAACTTCCAGTCAGAGAAATCATTTTGCATAACTGCATCCAAAGCCTAATGTAATTGTATTGCAGCCTATGTGAATAAATACTATCTGTTTTATGAAAGATGTTTTAAGAAAATTACTTCTTTGATTAGCTTGTGCACAAGAACATTTCTGCCAAACTGAGTTAGAGAATCATGGTAACGCTTACTGACATACTCGTAGAAAATACCCCGGTTGGGTAGGCCACGATGCTCATTTTACAGAAACTAAACCTCAAAGGAAGCACTTCCAAATATAAACGTAGCAGGTGCCGCAGTTGAAGCTCAGTTTCCGGAAAGGACAAGCCACCGTAACTCTTAGGCTTGGCAAAGATAAAGCAAGCCTGTGCGCTGAGAGATCCCATAGCAGAAAAAGATCTAGAATCCTTCCTGGAGGTGACCTGATGATGTACTGGAGCGTAAGCTGTATCTGACTGTGACGCGCGGTTTCTATCTTCCTCTCCTGGAGACACAGAGTAGAAGGTTCTCCCTTCATAAAGCACCTGTAAGCTCCGCCCGCTGAGCCATGTCCCGTCCACCCTCGAAGTAAGTAAAGGAATTCCCGCCTCTTACCAGGATGATGGACAGCTTTCCAAAACGACCCCACTGCGTTTACCACCGATTCCGGTGGTGCGTTGTTGATGCTCAGAAGCACGAGGACATCTCCACAAAGACGCACTAGTAAAAATCGCATTGCCAAAGGAAAACAAGGTTTCTGGAGACGTTTACCCCGTGGCCCATCACGTACCCTTAGTATACAATATAAACGGAGCGTATAAAACATGCTAGGTAACGCTTACTGACATACTCGTAGAAAATACTCCGGTTGGGTAGGCCACGATGCTCATTTTACAGAAACTAAACCTCAAAGGAAGTAGTTACAATTATAATCGTAGCAGGTGCCGCAGTTGAAGCTCAGCTTCTGGAGGTGAACTGATGATGTACTGGAGCGTAATCTGTATCTGACTGTGACGTGCGGGTTCTATCTTCCTCTCCTGGAGACACAGAGTAGAAGGTTCTCCCTTTATAAAGCACCTGTAAGCTCCGCCCGCTGAGCCACGCCCCGTCCACCCAAAACGACCCCAATGCGTTTATCGCCGATTCCGGTGGTGCGTTGTTGATGCTCAGAAGCACGAGGACATCTCCACAAAGACGCACTAGTAACAATCGCATTGCCAAAGGAAAACAAGGTTTCTGGAGACGTTTTTACCCCGTGGCCCATCACGTACCCTTAGTATACAATATAAACGGGGCGTATAAAACATGCTAGGTAACGCTTACTGACATACTCGTAGAAAATACTCCGGTTGGGTAGGCCACGATGCTCATTTTACAGAAACTAAACCTCAAAGGAAGCACTTACAATTATAATCGTAGCAGGTGCCGCAGTCGAAGCTCAGTTTCTGGAGGTGAACTGATGATGTACTGGAGCGTAATCCGTATCTGACTGTGACGCGCGGTTTCTATCTTTCCTCTCCTGGAGACACAGAGTAGAAGGTTCTCCCTTTATAAAGCACCTGTAAGCTCCGCCCGCTGAGCCACGCCCGTCCACCCTCGAAGTAGGTAAAGGAATTCCCGCCTCTTACCAGGATGATGGACAGCTTTCCAAAACGACCCCACTGCGTTTTACCGCCGATTCCGGTGGTACGTTGTTAATGCTCAGAAGCACGAGGACATCTCCACAAAGACGCACTAGTAACAATCACACTGCCAAAGGCACACAAGGTTGCTGGAGACGTTTACCCCATGGCCCATCACGTACCCCTAGTGTACAATATAAACGCAGCAGATGCCGCAGTTGAAGCTCACCTTCTGGAAAGGACAAGCCACCCTAACTCTTGGGCTTGGCTAAGATAAAGCAAGGCTGTGCGCTCAGAGATCCCATAGCAGAAAAGATCTAGAATCCTTCCTGGAGGTGAACTGATGATGTACTGGAGCGTAATCTGTATCTGACTGTGACGCGCGGGTTCTATCTTCCTCTCCTGGAGACAGAGTAGGAGGTTCTCCCTTCATAAAGCACCTGAAAGCTCCGCCCGCTGAGCCACGCCCGTCCACCCTCGAAGTAGGTAAAGGAATTCCCGCCTCTTACCAGGATGATGGACAGCTTTCCAAAACGACCCAACTGCGTTTACCGCCGATTCCGGTGGTGCGTTGGTGATGCTCAGAAGCACGAGGACATCTCCACAAAGACGCACTAGTAACAATCACATTGCCAAAGGCACACAAGGTTGCTGGAGACGTTTACCCCGTGGCCCATCACGTACCCTTAGTGTACAATATAAACGGGGCGTATAAAACATGCTAGGTAACGCTTACTGGCATACTCATAGAAAATACCCCGGTTTGGGTAGGCCACGATGCTCTTTTTACAGAAACTAAACCTCAAAGGAAGCACTTCCAAATATAAACGTAGCAGGTGCCGCAGTCGAAGCTCAGCTTCTGGAAAGGACAAGCCACCGTAACTCTTGGGCTTGGCAAAGATAAAGCAAGGCTGTGCGCTCAGAGATCCCATAGCAGGAAAAGATCTACAATCCTTCCTTGAGGTGAACTGATGATGTACTGGAGCGTAGGCTGTATCTGACTGTGACGCGCGGTTTCTATCTTCCTCTCCTGGAGACACAGAGTAGAAGGTTTCTCCCTTCATAAAGCACCTGTAAGCTCCACCCGCTGAGCCACGCCCGTCCACCCTCGAAGTAGGTAAAGGAATTCCCGCCTTTTACCAGGATGATGGACAGCTTTCCAAAACGACCCAATGCGTTTTTAACGCCGATTCCGGTGGTGCGTTGTTGATGCTCAGAAGCACGAGGACATCTCCACAAAGACGCACTAGTAACAATCGCATTGCCAAAGGAAAACAAGGTTTCTGGAGACGTTTACCCCGTGGCCCATCACGTACCCTTAGTGTACAATATAAACGGGGCGTATGAAACATGCTAGGTAACGCTTACTGACATACTCGTAGAAAATACTCCGGTTGAGTAGGCCACGATGCTCATTTTACAGAAACTAATCCTCAAAGGAAGCACTTCCAAATATAAACGTAGCAGGTGCCGCAGTTGAAGTTTAGCTTCTGGAGGTGAACTGATGATGTACTGGAGCGTAATCTGTATCTGACTGTGACGCGCGGGTTCTATCTTCCTCTCCGGGAGACACAGAGTAGAAGGTTCTCCCTTCATAAAGCACCTGTAAGCTCCGCCCGCTGAGCCACGCCCCGTCCACCCTCAAAGTAGGTAAAGGAATTCCCGCCTCTTACCAGGATGATGGTCATCTTTCCAAAACAACCCCACTGCGTTTACCGCCGATTCACGTGGTGCGTTATTGATGCTCAGAAGCACGAGGACATCTCCACAAAGACGCACTAGTAACAATAACATTGCCAAAGGCACACAAGGTTGCTGGAGACGTTTACCCCATGGCCCATCACGTACCCCTAGTGTACAATATAAACACAGCAGATGCCGCAGTTGAAGCTCACCATCTGGAAAGGACAAGCCACCCTAACTCTTGGACTTGGCAAAGATAAAGCAAGGCTGTGCGCTCAGAGATCCCATAGCAGAAAAGATCTAGAATCCTTCCTGGAGGTGAACTGAGGATGTACTGGAGCGTAATCTGTATATGACTGAGACGCGCGGGTTCTATCTTCCTCTGCTGGAGACACAGAGTAGAAGGCTCTCCCTTTATAAAGCACCTGTAAGCTCCGCCCGCTGAGCCACACCCCGTCCACCCTCGAAGTAGGTAAAGGAATTCCCGCCTTTTACCAGGATGATGGATGGATGACTAAGTATTTTTACCCATGAGTCTAATTATGTATTATATGTGCATATGTGTGTTGTATTCATATGTGTGTGTGTATAAATATATATATATATATGTGTATGTATGTGTATATGTTGTTTCTGTGCCTGGCATGTTTGTGGATCTTTGCATGGCTCCTGTTTTTTTGGGTTGTTATACTAGATATCTATGAATTTCTGCTCTCTTTTATCACACTTATCTACTCATCACTCTTATGTCATGTCTCTATCAAACTATCCTCCATTCTCACTCGGACTCATCCCAAATCCCTTCGACCACTTTCATCTCCTAAACATCTCTGCCTAAGCTCTTCCCTCCACCTCCACATCTAACTCACCAAACCTCACTGTACCTCTGTGACCTCCCACACAACCCTACTAAATTCTCCTGCATTCATCTCACCCTCCTACTATGCTCTCCCTAACCCTTCCACATCCTCTTTCCCCTCCGCTCCCCCTTTTATTCATCTCAAGCCTTTGGATTGAATAAATGAAGGATAAACTCCCAATTAACACTTCTGGATTTCTTTCCTCCTCCACCCCTCCATTACTCCAGTCAATCTAACTAACAAACTCTCATATCCGCAACTCAAATTAACTCATAATAATACTAAAAGTGTACTCCTTATTAAATTATACTAATCTATCACTAATTCTTTTGGGTACCGGAGTAGCGTGCTACTCATCGAAAAGCGCTTCGACGCCTCGTCAGGGGTAGTAAGCGCTATATAAATACGATTACAATACAATACAACACAACAATAATGACACATATGACAGAAAGGAAAGTCTCTTTTTTTTTTTAGCAGATGCCTCACACTGGGTGGTGAGGCTACAGGAGCGGAAGCCACCGCTACAAAATTCAAGTACAAAACAGAGATTTAGAACCTGGAATGGAAAGGAAAGTGGTCTGGGGGTGTCTGCAGGGAGGGAACATAGCATCCACAGGCAACAAGGTATAATACTACCCTTTAACGCGTGTGCACACAGACTGTTGCCAGGCATGAAGGTTTCTCAAGAAGGACCAAAAACAACACATGTTCCCAACACAGTTGAGTTTTATATTGTATTGGATAAAGGTCTGGGCTCGTTAAATAAAGACACTTTCAAATTGTTTGAATAGAAAGTCCTAAGCTGTAAGATGCTCACAGTGCCTTTGGTTTTTAAAGCCTTTCTTGATCTGATTCCCTTGCTGTCCCAATTTGCTTGCTCTGATCCTCAGACCTAGTATGATAGCAGGTCTGGATATGAATCCCAGATGTCCTGGCCTTCTGCTGAGTCGGACAAGGCTCAAGAACCCTGTTGCAGGCGAGTAGCCCTGGCGTAGCTGGCACCAGGTTAGCTACCTGGTTGATGGCAGATAACGAAATACGATAAATATGAATGTGCACTAACGACTACTCTACTTATCGCTGATGTTGATGCCCAAAAGACGCAATCTCTTCCAGCCAAGCCCTTTCTAACCCTGGCAAAAGGATTAAAAATAACCAAATGTGGGAGCTAGGATTAATGTCTTGTTTCAATCCTGATAAACTGCAATTCATTTTGACCTGTGTGATAAACATAGTGCGTCTTTAAAATGTTACTGGCTATTGAGGGGTGTATTCATTTTATTACACGAACTGAAGATTTGAGTTTGTGGGTGTTCGTGTCTGCGGTTATAATATAACAAAGCCTGTACAAGGTTAAAGTGATGAGCTTTCGATTATATAGGCCTGTGGCCCCTTTTCCCAAGTTCACCATTTCCTAGCCCTTAGTTTCTTGTAGAACTTTCTCTCATCTCATTAGACCATCATAAAGGTCAGCAGCGTTGCCACTGCTACTCAGGATGCAATCTCTAAAGGACATCAGAAACCAGTGAAATCACGGGCAACCATGGAGATTTACCCAGAATGCACTTTAGCAGTTTAAATATGTTACTGAGTCACATGCTGGCCATATCCAGCTGATTCATGATTGCGGTAGCGAGGGTTAGTTGTTTTTTTCTTAAAGCTTTTTGGTATTTGTGGGTGTCAGCAGACCTAGCTCCACAGAACTGTACACGTCCGTGCAAATGTTAGCAGTAGTTATTTCTGTCACTTTGTTCAGTCTCAAAGTGGAGAAAGGAGAGAAAATGAAGATGATTTGCAAGATTCCGATCTCAGGGGTATCTACACGATAGGGACGATGATGATCCACCCTCACATTACAGTCCATGTCATGCTTGCAAATGGTAATCATTTTTACTGTACACACACGTCACACAGCTAACATGCATCTCTCAACATCCGGCATTCAGTCGGGAGCATGAAAGATCATACTTCTGAGGGACTGAGCATATCTCTTACAGGGAAAACATCAGCCTTTGTCGCATGAATTTAGTGAAAACGCATCTTGAACTACAAATTGTGCCCCCCAGAACTTTGGTGTTCCCATTGCTTGATGAGGAAGGGGCTGTGTTTAGTGTGAGCTGGTGGTTGCAAGTGGGGTCCACGGGCGTTATTTTACCTCACCAGACTGATCGAGAGCAGGAGGGGGAGACAGAAAAACTGTGACAAAGGGAGAAAGCAATGAAGAGAAAATCTGCAGAGTGAGGTTAAGGGGTGGGGGGGGTGTCAGTTGGTGGATTAAAGAGGCATGATGTGGAATCAAGACTTTGCTTTCTTGGTGTTAGATGCTAGGCTTTTGATAGTGCAAGGTGTTGGCTTCCTGGTAAAACTTTGGTTCCCGGGGGGTCACTTTGAGTGTATGTTCCGCCAATCAAGGTTTATTGCTGTGTTGAAAAGCAATTGAAAAACATGAAGCCCTTTCCCAGTGATCTTGGCATAGAAGGCCACTGTTGAAATTAGACGTAAGATGGAGCAATACATAAAAGGGCTGAATCGCAAGGTTGGTCACACAGTTTCAGTGCTTTTGGTCATGCAGGACCTTTAGAATAAAATCACAATACATTTTTAAAAAGGGTCATGTTGAAGATTACCATCTCAAGACTAACAGGCTGCACACAAAAAGCACACACTTTGGCAGCCAGAAATGGTTCTGCATAATTCAAAGTGTTTTTGACACTGCAGTTGGGTTTGATTTCAGCACAAAGTATCTATAATGCTAGAAAGCCGATCACAATTCTATTTTGTATTGCAGACCTAAGCTTAGCATCACATGGTCTCTGGAGATAAGCTAAAACCAATTTGAGATGATGTATGTTGATTATTGATATGGTAAGCTCAAAGCGTAGAAGAAGGGAGGGAGGAGAGGAAGAAAGAACACTTAAGGAAGGGTCAAACTTAAGGCAATGAGAAAGGAACCTGATGGCTGAGGTATCCTTCAATACAAAACCTATGCTAGGCTCACAGACACCTTTGCACTATGGTGCAAAGGTATTTGAGTGGTTCTCCGCAGCTTGATTGTGCCCCAGTCCTAGAGTGAGAGCAGGATAGTGCCATAGCTTAGTAGATCTAGTGCTTTCCTGTTCTCTCTCACGGACATCAACCCAGCAAATTTGGGTGCTTCATTGTGTGACAGGTTTGTAAATGTGGGCCCTTGTTTTCACACCATTGAAGACCTAAGCCCACAAACTGAGATTTCTTGGCAGGCTGCCTTTCTGGAGCTTTGGGGCCAAGGCCCAATCCCCCAGGCCCCCTGAGGCTCAGTGAGACTTTAGGATGGTTACCATGTTGCAGACCTCTGGCAGGGAAGCAACCCTCACATGATGGATGTCACTAGCTGCTTGTCTCACCTCAGCATAAACTTCCCATTGTTTGATTGAGCCATTCCAACTTAAGAGAAAAATAAGCCAAGTAGAGTATGAACTAGAAAAGGTGCTTTATACAACTGCACACATCCGTTTGCAAGGGCCACATTATGAAGAAATACTCTTTCTGGTGGAGAACTCTAAACTCAGATTTCTAACATTTTGAATATTCCTTAGTCTGCACACTAGATCCAGAAACTTTTAAGCAGTCCCCCTATGGGGGAGTAGGTGACACCATGTAGCTCTGCACTGACACCATTCCACTCCAGATATGTTGTATGGCCCTCATATAGGCACCCCTCCTGCTCCCTGACCTCATTTCCTTTCTTTCTGCTATACCAGACGTGGATCTGCAGCTACTTGGCGTCTGCTTGACAGTTTTTCATCCAAAACATCTACGACAGTTTGCTAGGGCAGTGTCATCTCCTAAAACAGCAGGTTTTTACCCCTGTAATGACTGTCGCAAACTTGACGGCACAGGTGTCTACAATTTGGCCAAACCCAAGTACTTTTCTGACCACTCTTCCCGAAAGGGAGTCTGAAAAAATGGAGAACTTGGAGAAGAGGGTACTTTCTGCCACCAGCTTGGCCCTCATATCTATGAAAGCCAGCTGCCTCCTAGGATAGTATTCACATGCTCTTTGGGATTTGGTGGCAGAAGCCCTCCCAGGTATCCCAGACAACCTCCAAACTCTCCATACCCAGGCCATACAGGGTGGCTGTGATGCAGCCAGGTTTACAATTCGGTTTGACTTGGACACCACCATGCGTGGCTGTGGTCCACCATTTTTTCAGGCAGTGTCCAATCGTCACCTATTGACATACCCTTTGACGGGACCCGCCTGTTTGGGGACAAGGCAGATCTGCTCTGCAGTGTTTAAAGGAGAGCAGGGCCACAGAAAGCTCCCTGGGCTTATCGACCCCACCTCACCAGCCCTATCAGCCTTAACATTCCTTTTGCTGATTCAGCAGAGGTACCCTATTTCGTCATTCACTTCAAGCAGAGCAAGGTGCCCAAACATCTTGGGCCAAGGAGCCATACCACTCACCTAGTCAAATCAGCGTGCTTCTCAATCCACTGTAGCAGCCCCACCTGCCATACCCTTTTAGTGTGCCCTTAGTGAATCACAGCCATCGGATTGGAGGCAGGATCTGATAATTCTTGCCAGCTGGCAGACAATCACGCAAAGACAGGTGGGTCATATGGATAGTTTTGAAGGAGCATACCTTGCCTTTTGCTTACACTCCAATAAACCGTCATGGTCCCCAGAGCAACTGTTGGCGGGCCCGTCTGTCTGTTTTCTGGTAGGAAGTGCCAGCCCTTTTCACCATAGTGGCTGTTGAGAAGGTGCCTGCGCCAGAAGGACAGGGTTATTATCCCTGGTATTTTCTGGTGGATGGAGGTCTTCATCCTATTTTAGACATATGCCCTCTCTTCGCCTTCCCCCAGAAGAAAAAAAGTCAAGAGACTCACACTAGCCTAGGTCTTGGCTGCTTTTGACCCTGGAGCCTGGATTGTGTTGTTGGACCTGCAGGATGCCTATTTTCTTAGACCCCTTTCTGCAGACCCATCTGCACTACCTGCCATTTGTTGTGGGACAGGAGCATTTTCAGTTTGCAGTGCTCCACTTTGGTCTCAACAGTGCCCCTCGGGTGTTCATGAAAGTGATGACAGTGGAAGGAGCGCATCTTCTGAGGTACTAGTCTTCCCATACCTCAGTGACTGGCTGTTGAGGCGAACTTGTTGCAGGCAGTCAACAGCCACCTCCAGATTACAGCAACTCTCCTATCATCTTTGGGGTTCACTATCAACATGCTAAAGTCACTCCTGACTCCTCAGATGCTCCCCTTCTTCTGAGCCATTCTGGATATTGTTCAGTTGTGTGCCTTTCCTCCGCAAAGGAGAGTCCAGGACATTCAGGCTATGTTCCTGATTTTTCAACCTACGTTCTGGATTTCAGTGAGGGCAAATCTGAGGCTGCTGGGACTGATGACCTCCTGCAAACCTACAGGTCAACCATGCCGAGTGGGATATGCAAGGTCTGCAGTGGGATCTGAAGTCTCATCAAGTCCAATTTCAAGGGTTTCTCTTCAACAATGTCCAGATCTTAGAGTAAACTGCAAAAGACCTGAGGTGGTAGTTATTGAGTCAGCGGCAGACCCTCTCCCTACTGCACCCAGCATTGACAGTGGTGACCGATGCATCCCTTCTGGATTGGGGCAATCGTGGGTGGGGTAGACATCAGAGTCCTTTGGTCGCTGTCTAAGGCCAGTCTCCATATCAACTTCCAGGAGCTGAGGGCCTCCAGCGTGGCATAAAAAGCCTTCCTTCCCTCCATCAAAGGAAGGCTGGTGCAGATACTTACAGACAACACCACCACCATGTGGTATTGCAACAAGCAGGGCGGGGTGGGGTCCTGGTCCCTGCGCCAGAAGGTGCTACGCCTTTAGGCATGGCTGAACCATCAAGGGATTTTCCTGGTGGTGAACCAGCAGGAAGAATCTTTAAATGCCAGGGTGGATGAGCTCAGCTTTTAAATCCTAGCGGATCAGGAGCACCAGATACACTTGGATGTAATACAGGTCTCTTCCATGAATGGGGAGAACCTTGGCTCATCTACGCTTCTACAAGTAGAGGTTTCCAAAGCGGTTATTGCTCAGAAACTCATTCCACATCAAGTGGAACCCAGGACTTCTGTACGCCTTTCTGCCTCATTCATCTCATCCATCTGAGGAGGAGAGACTCCATCTCAAGGGCTGAGGGCTAAGCTTTTATATTGATCGTACCAAAGAACAGTGTGTGTGCAATCAGCTGTCTGTGGGGTGCATTAAGGTGAAAAAAAGGCAAGGCCGTGCAGAAGAGGCCCATATCCCTTTGGATCATACTCTCCATCAAGCTCTGCTAAGTGTTGTCCGAAATGTAGCTTCCCGAAGATTTGTGAGCCAAAGCTGCTACTATTGGGTTGATACACGGAGGTCCTGCCATGGACATCTACCAGGCGGCTATGTTGGTGTTACTCCATATGTCCATGGAGCACTACTGTCAGGACAGATATGTTCAATGAGAAGGGTATTTCACCAAAGCCAATGTGCTGTTGGGGCTCTGTGTCTGAGGGCGCGAACAACCTTAAAAGCACTGATGTCAGCACACAGGAGTGACGCATATAAAGACCCTGCTCTGATCCAGAGTGGACCCTTCAGAGTGGAGCCACACAGTGCCACCTACCCTACAGAAGTACCGCTCAAACGTTCCTGGATCCAGTCTGATGCCTGGGGAATATTCAAAAGATGAGGATTCTGCAGTTAAGAGTATGTACGAGAAAAAGCGTTACCTAAGGTAAGTACCTTACTTGGAATTTTGAAGTGTTCTAATCATATGTGTACTGGACACTCTGCGCCAAGCTTTTCAGTGAAATCCATGTGCAATGACCACATTATAAAAAAAAAACACACAGTTTTTTTAATTTTGAAGTGTCATAATCATATATGTATTGGACTCTCTGAGCAAAGCAACAGCACACCCTTCCCCTCCCTTCTCCCAGAAGCTCTGGATGTCAGTGCCCCTTGTGGCGACCCTGCAGAAGACAGTAACCAAGCAAAGACAAAAACAAATGTTTTTTTTAAATTTCATTGAGGCAATTGTTAGAAGTAATTGTAATCATGAACTTAGAAACATTCATGCCCCTTCGCCACTGCCCTGATGTTACTAGTGAGCCAAGAGGGAAGTCAGCTGTCTCTTAACCCATATATGTGACCATGGGTGTCTACTGTAGATGGAATAACAATAGTCTTTTGTTTATGTGTAGCACACTCCATGATCTGATGTAATTAAAGGTGCCTTCATGTGATGATGAAGGAAAAAGTGTCACTGCGAAAACTGTAATTGGCTATGATACAGCATATGCATGTTTTATAAGAATAAGTAGTGCTAGTGTTTGGGGAGGGTGATGTTTTAATGCAAAAGCTTAAATGAAAACCAGAGCTCACAACCTCGCTTAATTCATTAAGACCACTTGCTCCACTGGCAAAAAGTTTTTATTAATTGTCATCCACTCTTGAACTAAAGCATTCACCTACTCCTCACCCATCCAACTGTTCATTAATTCATGGAATCCTGTAGCATGTATGGAATCTCCATACATCCATTCAATGATAGGGCAAGGTTCTGTGATAAAATAAAATGTGTTGTAAAACACGCCATTTTCCATTTTGTTTCAGCCATTTTTGGGGGAAGAGCCCTCCAAACACTCCTTGAAGAAGTCTGCCTGCCTGCCTGCTTGCTTGCTGCATGCTAAATGAGGGCTGGTCTGATAAAATATGCCAGGGTTTCAGTTCCCAGCCGGGCCCTGGTTACGCCACTGTGGACAGGTCGCCTCTAGAAGTGGGAGGGGCTCAGCTCTCCTGGTGATGCATTCACGGGACGTTGCACCCATTGAGTTACATGCAGCCTGGTCGCTGTTGCTGCTCTGCCCCCCTCCCCCCCCACCCCCCCACCTAACCACACTTAGTGAAATAGATCGCTAAAAAAAAAGTGCCCACGTTTGCAAATTGGGCCAGTTTTGAACTTGTAATGAAACAATGTGTGTGTTTTTGCAAGGTATTGAATACGTCATGGGTGTGAGCTTGTTGTAGGCAATGTTTGTTTTAATATCAGGGAAATCAACTGTAAATCCCAGCCAAGCAGACTATAAAACCGCCCCACACACTGGCCTGTCAGGCAAGCCTTTCGGGCACTGCCTGATTGCCATAGGCCAGTCCGACCCGTCCTTCTCTCCCAGTGGTTTTGTCAAACTGCCTGCTCCCTTTAGCGATCCAGGACATTAAAGTTGGCATAAGGGATTGATTTTAAGCAAATGAACGGGCTCTCCCTTATTAGGTACATTCAATCAAGTCCTTATGAGTTTTCGTTTGTTTTCAACCACAGCTGTTGTGCTTGAGCCAAGTTATTTTTGGGGCTCGTGTTTAGTCTGCGATTGTGTGTTCCAGTAGAAACACTGGACAGGCCCCTCCCGCTCACCCTGGAGCCGCAGAGCTAAGGCCTCATCAGTCAGAGTGAAGGGTGTCCCCCGGGGCTGCGTTAACACGGGCCTGTCGGAGCCCAGCCCGGTCTGGCCTGCATCCGCCGCTGAACGTAGAATAGGCTGAGACAGGCTTTAAGGCCGGCGAGATAGTACTGTCGCCTTGCTGCTGTGCCTTGAGATGTGTGTGCTCTGTGAAACCCTTTGCTGCCTAAGAGAAGACGCTGGGGTCCGTGGAGGAGGCTGGAGTCTGACGTGTAGCATGCAAACCAAAGCCTACCTACACTAAAGACTTTGCAGCAATGCAAAATCGCACGTGATGTTTACTAACCAACACAATAAGGTTTTTGCGCTGGAAAGATGCCTGTTTCAGTACAAAAATGCTGTGTGTGAAGAGACATTACGGGGTAGATCAGCGCAAACACTCATAAATTTGATGCAAAGTCCAATCTACCAAGATCGCGAGACCAGTCATTGTCTAAGAAGTTAAGGCTTACTTAAAGTGGGCGTCAGAGCCGGCCTTTGCTAAGATAGTTCCCTGGGCGACAAGAAATGTAGTGCCCTTGCTGACGGTAATGAATTGTATGAGGCAGCAATGAGTCCCTTCTGTGTTCACTGGTCAGTACATGGATGAGCAGCGACTGATCCCTCAACACAAACATCACTGGTCCTCCCCCAGCTCACCTAAATCAATGATAGCTTAGCCGCCTCACGCAGATGATGGTTAAGTTGATGTGTGTCTGCGGGGGTCAGAGGGTGAAATGAGGGCAAGGAAGGGGACTAAAGAGGTATTACAAGCATCGCCCATGGTATGATAATGAAGGACTAAAACCACTTTAAACTGGCAAATTAGATAGAAACACAGGCTGAAGCAATATGAGAAAGGCGCTGCTGTTTGCAATAATCTTAATGCACACAGCTCCACCCGCCCCTCTAATTATTGGTCCCTGCCCCATGGGCCCAGCTCGCCCATGCTAAAGGCGTGCCCTGGTGGGCGTAAATAAAGCGAAATATGCTCATTTCACCAAAAACGTTAAATTGCACGTGTGCTGCAGAGCACAACACACATTAAATGATTGGTGTCCTTATAAATTTGTCTAGGCATATGGATATGAACTGAAAGGGTAGGTTTTCAGTATAAACCCTGTGCTAGAGAGCGCACATTCACCTTCTGCACCATGGTGCCGAGCGCGTGCAAAACACGTCAAATGTGGGTGCCGCGCTGCGTTGTGTGAAAAACTAGTAAAATTCAGCCCAATAACATACACCTTCCGTTTAAGGTCAGAGCCTGTGATGTTTGCTATTAACGATTGTGTGTGCTGTATTGACAGCACAAGCTAAATCAGGCTTGTATCTGCGATTGAAACCTCAGATCAGTTTGGAATTAATTTTCCAGGAGGAGTGGTCGTCATCAGGTGCTCTTTACACCTGAACAAGTGTTCCCGGCCTTTATGGCTGCACAATAATGCAGTGATCCACCCAGTACATTCTTACTTCTAGGCCCTTGGCCAGATCATTAGTTAGCGTTGGATAAAAAAGTATGTTTTAAATCAAAACATGCCAGGTTATGACATAATTGCATCAGCTGTAATAACAGAATAACTACAATGACGTCTTTAAAATATTTCTTTATTAAATACAATTAATGTACATATTTGGTCATTTGGGGTAAAAGCTGACAAGAGTGCTTTATTTTTACATGCCCTATGAAACTAATGTGATGTAGCTGGCCCCTACCTCCTGCATATCAGGTGTGGTGGAAAATTCTGATTATATATAAGTTTGAATGAACTGGAAAAGACTCAAGTGAGCAACAGCAGTGAAAATGCAAGATATGCAGCATTTGTAAGGACTATTTCGATCAATTGTATGGGCTTGTAGAGCTCTTGCAATGTTAGGGTGTTGTTCCAGATGATTCAGTACTTTGACAATGACCAGAGTCGAGGTTGACCTGTATCTGGTGAGTCAGTGGCGTAACATTAGGCCCCACAGCTCCCACAGTGCCGGTGCACGCAGAGCTCCAGTGCGCCCCCTCAGCACAGCGAGCACTGTGCATGGCCAGCGGGCCTCGGGCCTGACCGCTCATTGACTTGGCCAAGAGGGACGGTGGACAAGGCCTCAAGTTTCGCGAAGCCACTGTGGTGAGCGTATATTGTATGTGGTGCTTGGTGGTGGTTCCAATTGGTTAAGTATGCTGTCTTGTTGTTTAGATATGAGTAGGTGACTTTGACATTTTTTTATTTACCGAAGAGTGAATGGTTGTCTGTTGCGTGGCAGTTTGTGTTGAGTTGTTAGGTTGCCATACTATTCACTTTGGTACTTTATTGTATGGGTGACATTGCGTGTAGACTATCTGCTCTGTGTTGTTACAGCTGCAGGCAATGGATTGTGTGATATATAATTTGCGTTGAGCAGAAGCACCCAGAAGCCCACTAAAAACCTATGCTCCTGTATTGTGTGCATTAGGACGGAGTGTACTGTCTATTTTTTCAGTAGCACTTTTGAGCGTTGGTTTACGTGCCAAGTGGATTGTACCAGTTCGGAGCACTGCTTCGTCAACTTCACAGTTTTGGTGCTATGTCCTATACATAAGGATGCTTGAAAGACCGTCTAATGTTCTGTTGTCTCTGGGAATTAAGCTTGTGTTACATGAGTAGGACATAACGCTCTGGGACATCGATTTGCCTTCTTTGTTACTTTAGAGCTGTGTTGTGAACATCATGGTGTGGGAGGGTAGACCATGTTCTGTTGAAGTTATGAGCAATGTCTACGTTTCCGTTTTATGTAAGTGAACATTAAAACAGTAAAAACTGTGACATGTCTTTATCTAATTTATTACCTCAGGAAACAAACACCTAGAAGTAATTAAACCATAGAACTTCAAACAATGGATACAAGAACAGTGAGGAAATGCAGTTAAATGCTGGGAGATGAAGTACGAAAGGAAAAAATATAAATTAAATTAATAGTAAAAGAAAATTAAAAAGGAAACGGGGATATAAAAGTTCCTTCCACTCCGTGAAATAATTATCTTCAATTCCAGGTTTCGATACATTTAAATAAGTAGGATATCAAACCCCAAATACAGTGGAGACAATGAGTAGGTTTGATAAAATATGTACCACAACTATTTTTTAGTATGTTCCTTGTTATTATTTGGGTTTGAACCTCATGCCTTTTTTTAGATACAATGAATGGATGTGCAGTTGCTTTTTTATGCAGAGCTCCATGGCTCCAACTTGCAGTCTCTGAGCTATATGAATACATAGCGGAGACTGTACAAAGTACAAATATTTCAAATGAAGAAAATCAGGTTCCACCACATCAGGGGTGTCACAAAATTGGTCCTTAAGGTGCAATCAAAAGAGATAGATGATGGTCTTTGTTGGGGTCTTTGGGTCGCTCTAAGACTTGGGGACTACAACCTTCCATAAATGGGGAGGAATTAAGGAAGAGAGAGAATACTTCTTCCAGTCTTTGTGTCTCCTCAACCACTGGTCAGCTAATTTGTCTCTATGTGGTTGTCAAAAGGAGAGACATGTTCCCTTAGTAAATGCAGTTAAGAGGTCAGGAACAGATACGAGGCACTCATCGGCCATGTTTTACATAACGGAGGTCTTCATGAGGCTGCTTTCAGCACATCATATTACATTCTGTTGCTGAGAAAAAACCTACCAGCAAACTGCCCACTCCATTCCTCTCCAAGATTAGTTTGCAGCAGTAATACTGTCAGGACTGCCAGAAAGGAACTCTACCCTTTCCTTCGAAAAGTGTGAAGCCTATGAAGTAAGAGATGCAGCACCACCCCATGGAAGGATGAGGCGGAGAGGTTGTACAGGAGGGGGAGCACTTTGCTAATAGAACGGTGACCCACCACCCCAAACCCACTTTCATGATATGTGCACAAATACACATGGCTAAACCAACTACAAGTCAATTCTCCCGGTTTAGGAAGCAGGCATTTTTCTATATATTGATATATCTTCACCCTCCTTTCCTTTCTTCTTCCTAAAATATCAGACAGCTTCCATCTAAATCCCCCCCAAATCTAGTTCTTGTGTGCTTCGATATATCTGCATGCATGTCAATTCACCCTCCTCTCCTCACGTCCCTTTTCCCACTCATCCAGTCTCAGAACATCCTTTGTGCCAGCAATTTCCGAAATCTAAAATTCTTTAGAAGGATTGAGAGCCAACCAAAACAGAGTCAGAGAGAAGAGGCTCAGGACTGGAAAACAAAGAGTGTTCGTGATGTTAAAAGTAAGAAGAGAAATGGGTGGCAGAAACTCATGAAATTGGTGATTTCCCCACTATTGCCGGTCTTGTGTCCATTACTTACTGTTAATGATTTTACTCCTAGTCCTAATCCCTCATCTTGCTCACAGTTAACAAGGAAGGTGAGGGAGGGACGGGAGGTAATGGGTCCATTACTTACCATTATTGGCATTACTCCTAGTCCTCTTCCGTCGCCTTCTTCATTAACTGTAAGGAAGGCGAGGGAGAGATGGGAGGTAATGCCGGATTCAGTGTCATGTCACGTTCACAGTGAAGAGCCTTAGCCAATACTGAGGCAGCTGTCTATCATCCAACTAAAACTTTCCTTTTAAAGTTGTAATATTATTGAGCTGCTGCTTCCTTGCTGCCCGAAGCACAGTGGCCCCTTTTCCCTAATGTTTTGCCCTCATGCAAAGCAAAGCACAGTGTCCTTTTGCTAATCATTTTAAAGGCTAACATGCCCTGCACTAAACTGTGTGGCATCACGAGTGCCTGCATAACCTTTAGTAAATAAGGGACACTTTTACCTTATCCGGCATCTTAATGTTTGTGGTGCTGCCTGTGTCCTTGCTCATCCCTCATGTCTAGGCTGCTACTGGCATCATTGCACACCCCTTGACTGCAGTGCTGTCAGTGCCCTCATCTTTCCAGTGGACTACAGTCTAAATAGCACTTCTCCACCCGTGTCTCTTCAGTGCTACTAATGCCCATGCAAATGGTGTTTTTCACTCCTGTCCTTCTCTTTGTCTAGAGTGCTACTAGTGATGTGGTGCAGCTTTTCCACTTATCAATTTACAGGTCTGTGGGCCTTCGGGTACTCTTGTCCACCAAGGTGTATACAGTGCTATGGATCTCTTCTACATCTATCTTTCTATAGTGCTAGAGGTGCTGCTAGCAATTAGGATTTATAAATTTCTCTAGAGATCCCACTACCCTAGTCAGTTCCTTCATGTATGAGTGTACAGATGTCTCTGCTCGATCGCACTGTTGTGGTGCTACTGGTGTGTCTTTGTTCGTCCCTGTGCCTATGGTGCTAGAGACACCTATGTCCAACAATGTGTTTACTGCCTCCATTGTCCATTTTTGTATCAATGGCTTTCCTGCAACCCAGGTCCAGTTATGTGTCTATAGTGCTTGTACATCTCTGATTTGGTCACACGCTCTTTTCCCATTTCAAGGTGATAAGGGTGCATGTTTCCATTTGCTTGTGTACACTTGTACCTTTGTCCCGCACCTGTATACCAGTGGACTGACTTCCTTATCTATGCCTTTTTCATGCTTCTTGCACCATTGGAACACCCGACTGCAATGCTGTCAGTATATTTGTCCTTCTCATGTTCTACAGCAGTACTCTGCCAATCCAGATGTTTAGAGAGTAACTTTCTGGCCTTGATCTACACTGGATGGAGGTACAAGATAGGCCTGAATCCCCACCCATTTTCAGAATGAGGGAATAGCACCTTTTTCCGATACCAGTCCCTTTTCTATTGCAACCTTGGATAAGAACAAGTGCCCTTCCTGTAGGAGGATGGACTGGTGCTTCTCGGAAATCTATTCAGGTGTGGGAGGGATAATGGATGTGGAGAAAAGAAAGGTTAGGTCTTAGCTGTTACAAGTAATTCACCTTGTGGAAAACCTAACTGCAATCAAGTCTGGTTGAAATCTAAAACACGCATGGTTCCAGTTTTCCTTACTACTTAGATAAATGCAGACATGAGGAACTGAAGACTATACCCACTGCCTTTGAGGCATACTGTTAGAGTGGGGAGCCAGTCATTAACAATGTGAGAATAGGCTTAATCAAGAATGCTGGTAAATAGGCATCCTATAACAGGCCTCCTCGAATGGCTCCACCTTCTCCATCACATTTCCTGCTCTTCCGTCCTTTCTAGAATTCCAAACGAAGATGGATTCTAGCACTTTATTATGTCAGCACAAGAAACAGAAGTAAAAGGGGGACAACAGGTTGTAACACATCTCCCCACTCAAAAACACATGAGAATTATTATAAAACAGGTTAGGAAAACAAATTTAATTTTAAAACATAAAATTCTCAAAAGGACGAGGAGCAGGAAACGTGACTGAGAAGGTGGTGGAGCCAGTTGATGAAAAACTCATTAAGTATACATTTTCAATACCATGCATTAAGAAATTGTTCATTATTTTTGAATTTATGATTGAATGCATGAAAGAACATTGTGTTTACTACAAGAAGCAATGCCTTCCCCTTCACTTCTAATCCTAGAAGAAAATACAGCACTTTTGGCATCTTCCATCATTTTTACAACACAAGCCATATTCCACCATTGTCCATTTTCCAAATTCACATCCCACCCATCCTTACTCACTTCCATAACCTGTCATGGTGTCCCAAACTTTACCCTGACTTTCCCTATCTTAGTACCAGGTAGTTTGAACTGAATCCAATCTCCTTTTTTGATACAAAGGAATTCAGTTCTTTTACATACACTTTTGATTTTACTGTTCATTTGGCTCTGTTCAATGTTAAAACGCATCTTACCAATGTTTTGTTTGATTTCAAAATCAGACTTTAAGTTAGACAAATTACTCAACCAAGCGGGCTTAAGAAACTCCTGAGAGAATCTCCAACTTAATGCCTGTTACACTGTGAGGAGTGTTGCGGTAAGACCACAACATAGCACAAACTCCATCCACCCCTCCAATATATGCACTTCTTATACATTCACTTACTAGTCTGTTGGCTCTTTCCATCTGGCTATTGCTTCGGAATGATATAGACTACATTTTGTGTGTTTAATACCTGCATGCCTCTCTTTAAAACTCATTAATCTCAGCTGAAATAAATTGAACATCTTTATCAGAAAAGATTTCAGCTGGGAAACCATCTCTTGAAAATGTATCTGTGAAAAAAGTAATTTCTGTCTTGGTGTTTGCTTCACTTACAAAATTGACCTACGTAAACTTGAATAAATTATCAGCCAGAACTATAGCAAAATGTTGGGTGTTCGAGGGAGATGAAATGGACCGAGAAAAAACAAACTCATTCTACTCCACACCCTTTCTGGACTACCAACTTCCACCGTAGGTGGTGTAATACACTTAAGGTTTTTGTCATTTTGTAAACATAACGATCATTTCTCAATAAATCCTTCCACATCCCTGTCCATACCTGGACACTAATATGTTTCTCTTAGTCTTTCGTTACTAAGAGACCTTCATGACTTAGTTGTAGTAGTTTGCATATGATGGTGCTTGGTGGAACTAACGTCCTCTCTAAACAGCAATCCTGCCTCAAGTGACAATTCTTATTGCAATAAAATATATGGTTGTAAATGTCTTTCTATGGGTCAACTTTTATTCATGTATTCCATACCTTTCTCTAAAATAAAATCCTGAGTAATTTATTTTCTACATTCACCTTTTATGGCACATTTAGTTTTGCCCCATATGACACTCGCCACCAAACAATTCACATCCTGCTGATCGTTCAGTGCCTCTTCCAGTTCATCAACTGACCATGGAAGGTGAGATCGAAAATCTACCTTTTTGTTTTTACTACCTGGAATATATTCCACATCAAAAGGCGTTATTCACTTAACCTTACCAATTTTCCTGTTGCTTTTGTGGAATGAACATTAGGACCACTAATCATTTTTACCAGAGATTTGTGAAGAGGCCTGTACCGCCAAAGCATCACTTTTTATGAAGCTCCAGTGGCACAAGCCTCTCAATCAGATTTGTCCCATTGTGAGGAATACAGTGAATGCAGCACACACACAAAGAGGAAAACACCTCCATTGATTGTTTTTGTGCAGGAAAGAGTTTCTTCCTGCACAAAAACAATTGTGCCAACAACTCAGACACCCTTGCACCATGGTGCAAGAATACCTGCTTTGGTGCTAGGCACCTATTTATGTACAAGCAGAATGGACAGGAATGCAGCATATTTCGTTAATACCGCACATTCCTGCCCTTTACTTTTGATGCAGGGCAGCGAAGCAAAGTGACTTGCTCTGCAGCAAAAACTTGTAAATGAGGTCCTTAGTGCCCCACACATAAGTTTTAAACCTCTCCACTGCCCTTAAGCAACCCAGCATTTTATACTCAATAACTGAATAAAAATGCTCCTGTGGTTTGAGTGTACATAAAATAAAAGCAATCACACATTCAGAACTGGTAATGGATACTGACTTGCCTGGAATGTACAGAGTCAGTATAGGGGCATTAGAAAGTTCTCTTTTGTGTCAAAGGCATCTTTTTGAAGTTGACCCCCATATACACTTTGAGTTCTTTTTCAACAGAACAATAAGTGCCTCTGCTTTGGTGTAGTAATTACGAATGAATTTAGCATCCATTACACACACATACACCAAGAAAAACCTGAAGTTGCTTACAATCTAATGGTGTTGGTACTTGTTCAATCGCTTTGAGCAAGCCTGGACATGAGGCACCTTGATACAACATGACCAAGATATTTGACTCTGGGTACACCAAATTCACATTTATATCTCTTCAATCCTCTAGCATTAAGGTCAGACAGAACACCATTTATTCTTGAAATATGCTCATTATAATGTTTTCCATACAGCAGAATGCCGTCCTATAAACCCAAGACACCCTCTATTCCCTTCAAAAGTTCCCCAGTAATCGCTGAAACAGCAAAGGCTGAAGCAAGTCCAAAACGCATCCTGCAAAACTGAAATACTCTAGATTGCATAAAAACAGCAGTGAGATGCCTAGACTCTTCAACAAGAACTACTTGGTAGTGAGCTGCTTTTTCATGTCTAGATTTGAGAACATTTAGCACCAGGTAATGTGGCAATCAAGTCCTCAATCTGAGGCAAGAGCTGTCTATCTACCCAAGTAGCCTTGTTCAGACTTCTAAGGTTGATGCACATCCTTAATTTTTTTTTTTCTTCTGTGCTAAGACTATGGTGGATAACCATAAAGAAGATTCAACTAGTTCTATTACATCCTTATTACGCAATAAAGAAAGACGTTTATCTAGATTGTCCCTGATACTTAATGAAACACATCTCAATTTGTGCTTCACAGGAATATTTCCATTCCTTGAGTTTGAAGATGTGCTAAAAAACAGTGAGCTTACCTAGCTTTCCTCAAATATTTCATTATGTACTGACAACACTATCTCTAAGCATTGTTTTTACTTGTATTCACATACTTTTTCATCTACCCATATAATTTGCTTCGCACACCCAGCCTCAACGCAGTGCCTAAACAGCCCTGGTGATGCCAACCAAGAATATCAGGACCATGATCTGACACATAGACCTTGCCTTGTACTTCCTGCACTTTGAATTTTATGACAGTGTTAAAAAAATCCTTCCAGGTCAATCTTTTCATTGTTGTAGCCTTGAGGATTTATATCAGGTGAATCGTATTTATTCTTAAAGCCCATGCTTACTAATGTCTCCTTTGAAATTATGGTTATTTTAGAACCTGAATCAGTTAAAAATTGAATATTGACATCGGCAACAATAACATTTTTTATACGATCTTTAGACTTTCTAAAGTTATTCTTGAGTATTCTTACACATAAAAGCATTTTATCTATGCTGTTAGATAATTCATGCTCATTATCCTCATTTATCACATTTACACTGTTTTTCCTTGGCTGAGTGCAACAGACGCTAGCCAAATATCCAGATGTGCCACACCTGAAATATTATTCCTAAACTTCACATTGTTTAATTGAAGAAATATGAAATTTGGATCCACAAGGATAATGTGCACTACTACTACCTAGATTATTTGTGTTAACCAAAAACTTGTTTTATTTCCTTTAACCACAAAAACAGCTAAATCACTGCCTTTGTTATGTTCTTAAACCAATTTCTTCAAATCCTGGATGCTATTGGAAATGTCCAAAGCTTCATCAAGTGATGGCTTCTTACATGTTAATAACCTTTCCTGGATTTATTTTACTGTAACATCTAGTTAAAATTTGATCTCCGATAAGCTGATCAATGAAAGTACCAATATGCACTTAGCAGCCAAAATTCACAATGAGATGCATCCACTGACTCCATCGCAGATTGTGCTTTTTAGAAACAATTACGTCTTCTGACAATTAAATGTGGAAGTTTACAAAAATGTTTATCTTCCTCTTCTTCTGGTGGAAAATCAAGTAGTGTTTTGGAAACAAAGACTCCTAGACTCTGGCTTAGCTCTACAAGATTTGTTTTCATACCCAGCAGTGACACAATTTGACTTAGTTCAATGCACCAGCAATTAAATATTAAAAAAGAAGTTGTTGTAACCCCCCACAACCCCACTTAGCGTATAACTGATGTGGTGTCCATGCTTTCCCCTGTGGAGGTGTACGAATTTGGCACATCCCCAGGTTTACAAGGTGTTGTAAATCTGGGGATGCATCAAAATTCATTGATGTTGCGTGGGAATACCAACTGCAACAGCCATGGAATGCCTCCCTAATACAGAGTAAGGCAGCGCAGTGATTTGTGCTTCCTTGCCTTACACCATATTTATGAGGCCATTCAAAGCCACACAATGTTTGAAAGGGTTGTGCGGATGGCCGTTACATCACAAATATTCCCCTCTACGCTTAACAGTGCTTATTTCAACAGGTTCATCCTCTTGCTTACCACATAAAAAAAAAACACATACAGAATATTATTAACATATAAATCACCCCCAAGGTAGGCCCTATGTAACCCATACGACACAGTGCTATGTAGGTAAAAGGTAGGACATGTACTTATGTGTTTTATATGTCCTGGTAGTGAAAAACTCATAAACTCGTTGTCCACTACTGTGAGGCCTGCTCTTTTCATAGACTATCATTGGGAACGCCCTCATATACTTTTGAGTGGTAGATTCTGATCTAGAAGGAGTAACCAGGTCATATTTAGTATGGCCCAAATGGCAATAGAAAAACCTGCTTATTGGTGAGGTTGGATCTAATATTACTATTTTAGAAATGCCACTTTTAGAAAGTGGGCATTTCTCTGCACTTAATACCATCTGTGCCATACAGACTGTCTCCAATCCATGTCTGTGCTGGTTGACAGCTCCCTTGTGCATTTCACCCAGACAAACACAAACACAGGACACTCAGTCACATCTGCATTCATCTGCATACTAAATCGGTCTTCCCGGGCTGGAAGGGTGGATGGCCTCCCACTTACATTTCAGAGGCCAATGGCCTGCCCTCACACAAAGGACTGATAATCCCCCACAAGGACCCTGGCAGACAGGACTGGGCTGAAAGGGGAACTTGTGCACTTCAAAACCACTCTTTGAAGTCTCCTCCTCTTCAAAGGCATTTTTGGGTATATAAACTGGGTCTCTGACCCCACCAGATCGGACACTTCTGTGCTTACACCTGGTCAGAGGAGCTGCATGGCTGCCCAAAGGACTCATCTGGACTGCTTTGCTGAAAAGGACTGCTGCCCTGCTGGCCTCTGACTCTGTCTTCCACCTGACGTGTTCTCCAAGGTCTTGGATTGTGCTTGCCTCCTGTTTCTGAAGTCTCAAGGCCAACAAAGACTTCACCTCTTCAAGAACTCCTTGTGTGTTGAAAATTGATGCAAAACCTGCAGAAATTGACGCAAAGCCTGGATCGCAGCTGAGAAATTGCCACAGAGCCGACCGGCACGACGCAGCACTGACTTCCTGACTTGAAATTCAACGCCTTACGACCCATTGCCTGCTCCTTTTTCCAGCGTATCAAGGATTTTCAACGCAATGCCCCTGGGCGTCAAAATATCCCTGCATTGCAGTGAGGAATCAAGACTGCATGCCGAAACACAACGCAAACCCTTGCAGCTTGAAATGAAATGACGCATCGTCTGTGCCGTGCCAGAAAATCCGACACAACACCTTATTTTTCCACACATCCCCTCCTCTGCGGTCTCCTTGCGTTGTTATTTTTTACGCATCCCAGGTGCTGTGTGTAACAAAGAAACAACTGTTAATTTATAAGGATTGACTCGTTTAAGCCTTTTACAAGTGATATTTCAACTTGTGCTTATTAGATTTTTGTCACAAATACTTTAAACTTTGCCTTCTAAGTTAAGCCTGACTGCTCAGTGCCAGGCTACCTAAGGGTGGGCACAGGATAATTTGGGTTGTGGTGTGACTTACCCTGACTAGGATTGTGGTCCCACCTGTGTGAGGGTCAGTGTGAGCTGGCAGGGAGTGTTTGTCAGAAGATATCTTGTCGTGGTTAAAACCCATTAATAGTTAGTTATGACGGATTCCAAGGAGGAAATGGTGAGTCAGGCACTGGAGACCTTGCATGCGGCAGGGAGAGCTGACTTGTGGAGGGGGCCCTGGGTGTGTTGAGGCAGGAAAGGCTGAGCAGGCTGTCTCCTGGAGGGGTTGCCACAACAGTGTTGGCATGCATGTCTCCAGCACGCAAAATGTACAGGGGGTCCAAAAGCAGTGTGCTAGGCAAGTTGGTGGGCTGGCTGTTTTGGGCCGATATACTGTGCTTTGGGGGCCGTAGAGGTGGTGGCAGGCAAGTGTCAGAGCAGTGGTGCGGGGGTGCGGCCTAGCGCAGTGTCAGGTGGTACAGGGTGGGCAGGCGGACAGAGATTAATGGTGGGGCCCCCAGTCACAGCTCTGTGAGCCGTGCCGGGGCTCTCCGAGGTGTTGCAAGTGGAGTGAGAAGGAGTGGAAAAGTGGGGGCCATGCAAGCTACACTTTTCCTCTCACCTGGGCAGTGGGAGGGGGCATCTCGGGTGGCATTGCGAGCGGCTGCCCATGCTCGCATGGAGGAATGTAGTGGGCTGGCCCTCCTGCAGCCAGATGGTGTGATACTGACGTGCAGGAGTGGTGATTCCTCTGACGGCGTTGGGAGGGGCTCTTGAGCTGCTGGACCCATTAGATTTTTTTAGCCCTGGGCGGCAGGCCTTGGGACAGAATGCAGGGGATGTGCTTTAGGAAGCAGGGAGGGCCAAAAAAAGGGAGGGAGAATCATTGAGCAGCATGAGGGAACGGAGTGGACTGCGGGCCCCAAAATGGTGATTCTAGCAGCATGTGGCATTGAAGAGATGAGGCGGTCTTCTTCTGAGTTGGGGGTTGGGGTGGGAGGAGGGGAATAGGCCCCAGTTGGGATTCCCTGTGGGGAGTGATATGTCAGGGAGAATGGCTGCCGAAATGTATCAAAGGCACTGCTTGTCATCGGGCATTCCCATTTATCCAGGGGGAGGTGCAGATTAGGATGGCGTCCTAGTACAGCGAGTGCGCTCGATTGCCTGGGTGAGCAGGGAGGGTTTTGGAGACAGTGTTACTATATTTAGGGAAGTTTTCACAGAGTATGATGGCACTTCTTGCCCTTGTTCACTAGTTTATTAGCCCAGAAGGTGCACTGAACAGGATGAATACCCCCAAAAAGATCCTGTAAACCAGCAACCAAAATCACTGATAAATGTATTAAATAGATGTCAGGCACTCATCTAGCTAATAGTTCACCTTGGTACACTTCACAATATACAGTCAATATATATTCATAACAATTATTCAGTCTTCAATCCTCTCAACTGAATTTACTTTAATAATCATCCGGCCTTGTAATATCACCAATACTTCCAAATTGTTTCAAGTGGTTATTTTATTTAATTTCTGTTATTTCCTCATTGTCCATATATACGCCCACGTGGCCTCCACTTTGATCCCTGTAATTTTGAAAAGTTCATCAGAGTCCTTTAAATATTCATAGCGAATTCCAACATGTATATTTTGCGTTAATTCTTCACATTATATCACCCTTGAATCCGTCAAACCAGCCAACACATGTTTCGTCTGGGAAATCTCCCATTAGACTTCATCAGGGCTTCACTTGTTCTTAGATCCCTTATTTTCAGATTTCTGTCCTTATGATATCATGAAATCCTTCTTCATTAGTAGTCATAATTTCTGATTCTGTCCTCCTTTTATCTGATTTTAGGGGGTTGTATGGGTATGTGCAGTGGGCATGCTATAGTGATGGGTGTCCATGCTTTGTTGTTGCATGCAGGGCTTGGTGTTGGGATGGGTGGTTTGTGATGTTGGGACATATGTGAGGAGTTGGGGTGCTGGGGGTGAGGGTGGGGGGAATGTGCTGGCATGCAGGTAGGGTGGGGGATGTAATAATTAAGATTTGTCTTACCAGAGTCCATTCCTCCAGCTACTCCTGCGAGGCCCTCAGGATGCAGAATCGCCAAGACCTGCTCCTCCCATGTTGTTAGTTGTGGGGGAGGAGGTGGGGGTCCGCCGCCAGTTAGCTGAACAGCCTGGTGGTGTCTTGAGACCACGGAATGCACCTTCCCCCGTAGGTCGTTCCACCTCTTCCTGATGTCCTCTCGATTTCTTGAGTGCTGTCCCACTGCGTTGACCCTGTCCACTATTCTTCGCCATAGCTCCATCTTCCTTCTTCCTTGCTATTGAGGTGTGCTGCACCTGTGATCCGAATAGCTGTGGCTCTACCCGGACGATTTCCTCCACCATGACCCTGAGCTCCTCTTCCGAGAACCTGGGGTGTCTTTGCCGTGCCATGGGGTGGTGTAGGTGATGTGGAGTGTGTGGTGATAAGTGTGCTGATATGTAGTGGTGTGTTGTGTGAGGTGTGTGGAAGTTCTGTGGGTGATGGTGTTGTGTGCCTGTGGATGCTGTTGTTCTTGCTGGTGCTGTCTCTCTCTGGCCTTCTTTCTGAATTTTTGGTCGTAGGGGTTTGTGGGTGATGTGGGTGTGTGTTTTATATTGTAATGGGTGTGTGGGAGTGGTGTGTGTATGTGTATCAGGTGTGTGTATTTCGAATTGTCCAATGTGGCTGTGTTTTGTAAGTGTGTGTGTATTTTAAGCGCAGCGGTGTGTACCGCCAATGGAATACCGTGGTTGAAAGACCGCCGCGTGGTTTCGTGTGTCGTGATAGTGTGGGCGTTTTTCTGTTGTTGTGATGGTGGAGGTTTTGTTTTCGCCAGTTTATCACTGACCTTTGGTGTGGCGGACTTGTGTGGGTGTCTGAATTTTGGCAGATTCCGAAATGTGGGTAATAATAGCTGTGGCGGAATTCCGCGGCGGTGTGTTGGCGGTCTTCTGCACGGCGGTAAGCGGCTTTTACCGCCAATGTTGTAATGAGGGCCATAGTCCTGATAAGTGTGTCTAGATTTTTATACTTAATTTTGGTGGTCAGGAGATTAAACAGACAATCAGACAATAGAATATACATGTTAGTTATATTGAGTATTGATGTTTTTAGATAAAGTGAGCAGAATCCATGCCCAGATATGGGGGCTAATTAATCATGAACTAAGAATTACCATCACTTATGTGTTAAAATTTGGACATGAAGATTCCCAATAATATGAAGGTCAGTGTACATTTGAATATGACCTCACTCACTGGTGTGTGCATGTCTATATAGGGTGAGCTTGTTTTATGACACTGATGAACTCTATCACTAGCCTTACTATAACAAATAGAACTACAGACACATACTTGGTGTGGCACTTATTATCATACTATTTTGCACGATATTAATATAGAAGTTAAATTAAAAATTTATAAATTTATAAATTTAAGTTCCGTTTTGGATAAGCATGTGATTGGCACCCGCAGAACACCGCATGGTCACTGTAATTAGCTACACAAGTCAAGGGCAAGAATAATTGAAATTTTGTGTTATATGTTGTCACAACCCTGATGGAGTCTAGTGGGAGATTTTCCCTGACAAAACACGTGTTGGCTGATGTTACGTGGAATATATAACTTAATGGACACTTAATGGCTGATGTTAAGTGGAATATATAACTCGAAGGACACTTAATGACTGGTATTTGTATATATACTACAAGGTTCAAAGAGGTGGTCATATGGAAAACGTATGGACTATATGAAACAACAAATAAATTGACTTGATGAATTGATTTGGAACTTGGACTTGCACCTGTTCAAATAGTGACTTAATTATAATTATATACACTGTTATTGAGATTATCATGGAGATATTGTATGCATAAGGTAATTTGTGATTAATTTTACTAGCTGGATGAGTGCTTGTAAGTAAATGTTTGTCCCTGATACGGTGGTCCAGCTGAAATGTTTTGGGAAAGGTGGCATGAGACAATTTACTACCAAAACTAAATTCTCTGGTGAAGGGTAAACCTTGTCCAGACATTTTGCTCCTGTACCTGGGAGAAAGCGATCTGGTGAAACTGAAGGGTTTGGCGCTAGTGAAGACAATGAAGAGTGACTTACAGGAGATTAAGATAGCATGGGTTGGTACTATCCTAAATGAATTCATGCCCAGGAGGATCTGGCAGAGGCGGTGAACCCAGTGGCAATTGGCATGGCCTGCAGGAAAGGGAATAGAGAACTGAGGAGGTTCTGCAAGGTGGGAAGTTTCTTCTTTTTGGAGCACAGTGACATCCGATACGAGATGGCGGAATTTTTCAGGGACGATTGTGTTCACCTGTCAATCTTCGGGGTAGAGCTGTATCTAATGCAGCTTAGAAATGTGTTGGTGGTGATGCTACACTTACCTGTCGGCATGAAGGGAGGTCCAGAGGGAGAAAGGGGGTGTCAGAAAAGCTCAAGGTTTTTCTGGTGGCGTGTGTATATAAGTTTAATAAGTTATTACAACAGAAACGTTGAACAGTATAAAGAACAGTTGAGATTTTGGTGGGAGGTGCAAAAGTTTGAGGAATGGAATAAAGTAAGCAATTTTGGGGGTACAAAGTGTGAGCACAGGGATTTGAGTGGAGCGAGTGGTGATTGGACGTATGGCTTTTTGTGGTTTTGAAGGACTACTTAGGGGAGGAGGGAGGTAGTTTGAACAGTTATTGTGATGTATAGTGTATCTTGGGTAAGATTAGGTTGTAATGAGTTAGGGCCAAGATTTTGATTTAATGAAGAAGCACCTGTCTCATTAAAGCGACCTTTTGCACATGAATACTAGTCTGTCATTCTTGGATGTGCCATCCCACCTGAAGATACAGTGGCGACCCTCAAAAACTAAATATCTTTCTAACTCGGAGGCTTCATTTTCTCTGTTGGCCACTGGCATTTCCAACTCCAGAGTCAGGGGTAGAATTTGCCTTGTAACTTTCTGGCGACAGCTGTATGGCCAATAACCTTTGTAGCCAGTAGTGACCCTGTACTGTTCTCTTCTGATTAAATCTCGGTAGAACTGCGACGTATCTTAGATGACAGTACCATAACCTACATTTTTAACAACGAGGTAATGGAACACAAGGCAATAGTTGTGGCCTGGGCCCACGGATTGTGATGTGCTGCAGCTAGATCGCAGCTTTCTGGACGTAAGGTGGAAATGACACACTCTGAGGCCTGTCTTTGTTCACAACTGCCTCGCCTAGAACGTAAATGTCAAAAGACTATTTTGGAACCCACTGAGCCAATGCAGATAGGAACTAATCGTTCTCCTCTTTCTGTGGCAGAAAAGGAAAAGAGACGACGAGACAAGTTAGGTCTCTGTTGTGGCCAAGAAGGTCACTTCGGATGAAATTATACCAAAAACAAGAAAGGATTGAGGAACTTGGGGCCATTAAAACGTGTTGTGTCTAACAATCCTCAGGTGGCAATTGCACATGTGACCACGGATGTATCCTTTATTGGGCCCACAGTGAAATTCTGCAGTATATCTGTAAAGCTCGATTCGGGCTTAACAGCAAATTTTTAAAATTGGTACTTCGCTTGTATGCACCATTTTCCTATAATATGAAAGGCTTTTGTAAAACAGGTTTGTGCTGTGAATGGTTCCCAGTTGCCTTAGGGACCCATAAAAATACTAAATTGACCATGATGGGATGTGATGGGGACACTCCCACCCACACCAGAGGGACAGCAGAGGATGAGGGACCCCATCCCAGGTAAGTATAGGTAAGTTTTATTTTTTGTAGTGTCATGGGGGGCCTAACTTGGGCCCCCTTACATGGCACTGGGCCCAATGGCCATGCCCAGGGGACATATGTCCCCTGGGCATAGCCATTGGGGTAGTGGGCATTACTCCTGTCTTAACTAAGACAGGAGTCATGTCCATGGGGTTTTAATGTCAGAAAATGACGCTAGTCTGGTTAGAGGCATTTTTATGCCTCTGCCCGTACTAGGGTCATCCTTTGACACTAAGCCCCCTTTCCCCCCTACGCCTCCCCCACCCAGCTAGCATCCTTTTTTATGGCGCTAGCCAGGCCTTACCATCGGCTACTGTCATACCATAAATATGACACCTGGCCGGCGTCTTGGGATGACGCTAACCGGTGGTATACTTTTTGACCCTAAACTGCATTAGTGCAGTTTATCATCAAAAAAAAAAGTATAAATCAGGGCCCCAGTGTCAGTATACACTGATGGCAGAAATCTGACATTTTAAAAATCCACAACGGAATTAAACCCATGGAGGTTGAGGAGGTGGTCATTGATTTTTGCAAATTATTCTTTTCTAAAATCTTTTAGGCCAGGTCAGGAAAATTGTATGGTGGATGCCTTATCATGACCCACATAGACACCTGTAACTCCAGCGGGACTATTACTCTTGTTGGGCAAGTCAAACTTAATAAATTGTATCAGTGCCCAAAATGATAACTGGAAAAAAACTCCTTCAACTGCTTTCACAAATAGATATTACCGCCTGGTTGAAGGAACATCCAAAAGGACAATTAATGCGAGGTGTGCTGTCTCACGATGAATGGGTATATTGACAACGTCTTGAATTTCTCCTTGTCACTGGCAGAATACATTGAGCACTCGTGCCAGGTCCTTCGAACTTTGCAACAATATGTGTCACTGCATTCCAGTACAAGGTATACTGTATGCTACTTGATTCGCCTCAGTATTTTAACAACACGTTGCTCACCTATACAGTCTTCTGTCCAATATAATTCAGTTGTGGCTCGCAGGGGTTACAAGGGGTGTGGTGGCATGGGGGGGGTTAGAAAAATGAAATAAAAACACTTACCTCCACGCCGCACCACCGCTACTCCGTCTCCTCACAGGCACAGGCTCCCAGCCTGCCCTGCGACCAATCCTGAAGCTGCTCAGAGCAGTGTTAGGATTGGCTGGGAGCCTGTGCCTGCTCTCTCCAGCCCGGCGGCACAGTGCCAGGCTGGAGAGAGCTGTGTGTGCATGTGTGTTTCGCCGGCCCAAGACGGCCGGCCAGACATATATGCGCATTGAGGGGAGTGCACAGTGGGGAGTGCACAGTGCACTCCCCCTCATCCCCAATGCCCGCCCTTTTAACAATGAAAGGATAATAAACTTTGTTTATTATCTTTGCATTGTTAAAGGATTTGCTGCGGTTGCTCCTGGTTGGGGACATAGCGGAGGAGCTGCCACTGAATAATTTCGGATCAAAGAACGCAATTTGTGTCCCAATTTTGGGCGGCATTTTGTAAATCATTAGAAATCGCTCTAGAATTGTCATCCACCTTTTATCCCCAAACTGATGGACAGAGAACAGGAAAGTCTGGAATAATTCCTATATGACCGAACTAGAACAGACTTTGTTTGGTTAGATGAATTTTCCTGTAATAACATATTCAATTCTTCTACTGAATTTCCCCCTTTTCATATTATATGGATCTTTTCCAAGAGTCATGCCTATATTAAAGAAATCCATCACCATAAATGTCTCGGCTAATTAGCAACACAAACAATTAAGAAACACCCTAACCAATGTAAAAGATAATTTAGCTCAAACAAAATCTTCTAATAAGCAATACGCAGACAAGAAAAGAAAACCTGCTCTTGCGTGTGCCATAGGGCAAAAAGTTTGACTGTCCACCGAGTATTCACACATATAAAAATAAACACCTCATTTCATAGGCCCATTAAAATGAGTTGGTAACACTGGAGAACGTTTGCAATTGCACGGCTCCCTGATAATCCACCCTACGTTTCAAATTTCCCTGATTAAGCCTGTACATCCGAAATTATATTCTGTCATGCCACCATCCCCCCTTGAAATCCAGGTGTATTTAGAACATTGAATTTGGTTCTATTATTGACTTGTGACTTGTTTGCGGAAAGTTGTTTTATTTAATAGACTGGAAGGGTACTGGACCTCATGAGAGAACTTGGCAACCAGCCACACATGTCCGAGCCCTATGATTGCTTTGAAAATTAAATTTGCTCCACCTGGAAAAACAGGCCTCGTTTCAGGGCCTTGGGATTGGAGTATTGTTGTGAAAGGTCTCTGGAGGGCTCTGATTCAAGGACAGAAGGTCCACTGTGCCTCCAGAACATTAGGGCCCATATTTATACTTTATTAGCGCCGCATTTGCGCCGCTTTTTGACGCATAAACGGCGCAAACTTGCAAAATACAATTGTATTTTGCAAGTTTGCGCCGTTTTTGGGTCAAAAAATTACGCAAATGCGGCTCTAAAAAAGTATAAATATGGGTCTAGGACTTGTCACATTACATCCATTGGACCCTCACCCAGACTGGTCATCCCTATGACATGCATTTTGCGAGTCATGGGAAATAGGGATATGGTGCAAGGTTCATGTGACAATGTGTGTTAAAAGTAATGCACCTTGCATAACGCCTAATTGCAAACACAGGCCTGATTTAAATCTATAAAATGCCTGGTACCAGTTTTCCTTAGTACGTAGCTAAATGCTGATTTCGAAAACAAATGACAATACCAACTGCCTTTAAGGCGGCCTCTCTCGTGGTTGGGGCTACATTTGATGGGCAAGACAGCCCCAAATCTCGGCGGCCGTCTTGAGTGAACCAGGGCCATTTAAACCATGCCCATGGAAGCCTTGATATTTTGCATTGACACTTCCTGGTGGGAAGTTCGCTCCTGTAGTTCGCAAAGGCCACAACTCCCTTCTGTATTTAGAACTACTTCTGGACGGATCCAAGGCATTTACCAAGACAGAGCTGGAACCAGGTGGACAAGAGCTCACTGCTCAACTTGTTGAATGGGTGATTCCAGACATACGTTCGTAGTATTTGTCTCTGGGTGGAAAAAACGAGCTACATGGTTGAGTTCAGTGATGGATGGTGACATTCAAGGATTCTTACAAGCACAACAAGCAAACCCAATAATGTTTTAAGGGAAACTGGAGCATTAATCGTTGTATGAGTGGCATTTGCAGTGTGGCATAACAAAGTTTGTGCCTTTGATATCAATGTTGATGTTTAAAGGACGTTCTAGAAATAAGCACTGAACCTTATCTGCAGGCTATAGAACATTCCATTGTTAATCACCGAACCAGTCTAATTTTGATGGATAGTTAGTTAATAACCATTGATACTATTTGGTAATTTGCTGTGCGAGAAGAAGTGAGTTCACTGGAAGGCAGAGTGTGAGGGGTGACATTGTGCTGTTCTTTGGGGGAATCAAGTATAAAAGTTTGAGATTCTTTAAGGTGTGAATCTTCTTTAACCCCCATGAAGAATCAGGAATTACAAGGAGTGGTGTAATTAAAATTGCGGGGGCCTGAAGAGTTAATGGTGGACCCCCTCCGGATTCAGTTAGGAGCTATCAGGCTAGGGTAGTGTGCTGAGGGAGCCCCCAGAGCTCAGTGGCCCCCTGCCTGCAGAGGCTGAGGGGGGCTATGTTACGCACAACAATGGAGAGAAGAAAGCCTCACCACACCCTAACGCCAATGTGCACCGATTCGGGTGGGTGTAAAAGGTTGTGGGAGAAGAACTCCTATTTTTACAATAAAACAAATGCAACTGTGAAGTGGGGGGGCTTTTACCTATTTCTTAAAAAAAAAAAAAAAAACATTTTATTGGATTTTGCATAACATCCTTCAAACTGTCAACAAGTCCCCCCTCAATCAAGATGACACACTCTATGTCCATTGTCTTCCATCACAGCACAATATTTCAGTAACATTCCCTCAAGTTTGCAGTATCTGCAGTTCAGTACTTTGCATCCCTATCTGCCTACTCCTTGAAGTAGAACAACTGACCCTCCCTCCACCCGCTGGTGTACTGCAACAGTAGGCCTAGTGTGACTTTTGAGCCCATGTGGGTGATCAGCATAGTCATTCTGTATCTGTTGTTTTTTGTGATCTTTTATTATGCCCTGTAGGCTTTTCTTCTTTTTCTTATTCCTCCTGGGGGTCTTTCAGGGCCATGACTAGTAGTTCCCAAGCTCTCGCATTTTCCAGTGTTCCTATCCCCTTGCGTGCCTCTCTACGCAGTAGGGTCCCTTCGCATTCTGCCCATTTCTCCAGCTCCTTCATCCAGGACAACAAAGAAGGGCCAGCACCTTCCCGCTCTGTGCGTAGGTGAGTCTAACTAGGGAGGGTGAGACCGATCCATCTCAGTATCCAGTACACAATTAAAATCACCCCCCCAAATTACCCTGCCCATTAATACATGAGGTAAACATGTAGACAATTGCTCAAAGAAGAGTGACCAGTGTAAATTGTGGGCTATAAATGTTAATCAGTGAGATGTCCTATCCATCTAGCCTACCCATCACTGCAACATATCTCCCCTCAGGGTCCACCTCTGCGCGCACTAGTGCAAAAGGCAGGCTCGTCCTGATCCATATCAGAACTCCTGCGCATAAGCCGAGAATGTAGTGTAGTATAGTTGTCCTCACCAGCATCTCTGCAAGGTCATGCCCTCTTTGGCAATCATGTGCGTTGCTTGCAGGAATGTAATGCCCACCCCCGCCTCTGTAGGTATGTGAAAACCTTATACTGCTTAGCTAATGTATGTATGGCCCTGACATTCCAGGAGATTATCTTATAACTTTTTTTGTGCTCCATGAGGGGTGCATAATTTGGGTCGGGAAGTGAACATGTCCCTCCACATTCCATAGGAGATTATGCAGAGCTCCCATCCTCAGCCCAGCATCATTTTCCACACTAGCGGTAAATCCCAGCATTCTCCAACTCAATCTGAGTAATTATTAACTCAACTCCTATTCCCCAGGACAGAAAGAAACATTCTCCCTATCCAAACGTCAAATTAAGCAACAGTTCTATCGCAGTATAAAACTTTTCAGGGAGGTATCCAGGCAGCGGTCGGCTCCCAAGAAATCCAGCCCCCACCTGTGCTCAACCATCATTTTGCTTGCAACATCTTGTAACCCTCCATCTCGGGGACATGTATAAGACATTAGAAAAGCCTGCACTTGGCTCTTCAGGGGGATTGCCTGACGAATGTACGTCCCCCTAACAGGTATTTCATTACCACTCTTATAGTCAATATATCATGTTATGTCAGGTCATCAGCTGAGCGGGTGACGGCACTAGTAATCCCTCGCTAGAGAAGAGCGATATATCCGAGTCTGAACTTGTGTTAGCGCTTGGCGGTGGCAGTGTTCGTTCTCCAGGTGTCTTCCCGCTAATAGAGGCCACTTCTTTAACCACTTTCAGTTTTTCTTGCTGTACCTCTTCTGCTGTGGGGGATCCCCTCATCATGGATCTCCCCCTCCAATGGGATTGTGCACGATGTTTGCTCTTCCCGGTGTGCTGTTCCCCACTAGGGCACAGTCCAGGCTGGCACTCCACCCAGGACCAAGGCTCCTGTGGAGTGAGGAAGCACTGTACTCCTGACTACTCGGAGCCGGGCTGGAAACTGCACAGAATATTCCACTTCTAGGTCTCGTAACTTCTTTCTCACTGTGCCGAAGGCCGCCCGTTGTCGTACTTCCTTAGAAAAGTCAGGGAATATTAGCACCTTATGGTTTGCAGTTACCAGATGGTTGTTTTGGCGTGTACACCGCAGGATAAGGTCACAATCCCTAAAGTGTAGCAGTTTTGCCAGCACCCGATGTGCTCTTCCAAAAGCGAAAAATGGGGAAAGCCCCTCTGGGACTAACTCCTGAGCAATTCATGTCTCCAGATAGCCCACCAGGTCATTTTTCTCTATTTTCTCCGGGAGGCCCACTATTCAGATGTTGTTGCGGTGGGCTCTATTTTCAACATCTTCTGCTCTAGCCTCCAGCACTTTCAGTCGCCATGCTACATCGTTTAGTCTATTACTGGCCACAGTTACTACTGGAGTTGTCTCCGATAGTTCCCTTTCTAATGCTGTCACTCGTTCCTCCAGGCATCTATGATCATCGCGTAGAAGTTCCAGATCTGTGCTCATGACAATATCTTCTGCTCCAGAGCTTCCTGAGATGCCGCAATTGCCTGCATCACATGTTGAAGTATGGGAGTGTAGTGCATGTTCTCCAAATGAGGGTGGCTCCCCCGCTCTTCTAGTTCAGCCCCCTGGAAACTACTCATCCGATCATCCGCCGTCATGTCTTCTTTTTTTATTAGCCTTCCCCATAGCTATGAGGTTCAGTGATAGTCAGTGTGGAGGAATGGGGCACTGCTCTGCTTTCTCTAGGTGCCCTCGACTAGTCGCACCAGTGGTCTTACTGCTACTGTGCGGCCTCTGCTTCTCGCTTTACATGTGTTCATTCTTGTCTTTGTGGGCCCCACATGCACTTCTAGACTTATCTGCAGGCCTATGATTCAGTGTGTGCATCTCTTCTTTAGCCAGAGATCCCACCTGTGCTGTGTTTCACCCCGATTAATTTAGGGTATCTCCCCGGGTGTCCGCCAGTCAGGACATCAGAGGCGGCCTGTACTATCAGCAGTCTCCAGGGCCCAACAGCTAGCCGGGCCCACTCATCCTAATTCTTTTAATTCCTCTCCCCCTTTGAATATTCCGGTATTTTCTGGCTAGGGTGTGGGGGGATCCATCCCCCACGACGCGCAGGATCTCTCCTCTTCCAGGCTTTGGGGCACCCCCTCTATCTCGTAGCCGGCGGTGGGGCACCCAGCTTCCTTTAAGTCCAGGTCCCCCTACTTTTTAAGTGTTCCTCATGGGAGGGGGGAGGTGGGAGGGGAGCAGGCAGCCCCCACGCAGGCAGTGTCCAGTAAGAAGGAGGGGGGGAGGAGACCGCTCTTTGTCTGCTGTGGGCCGCACCCTGGTGTGCAAGGGCCCGCGTCTCCTTGGTTACGGGCCCCCACCCCCAATGTCAGTGCCCGCACCTCACCTTCCTGTGGGTTGTCAGCACCTCCAATGCTGCCCGCTCCTCCTCACCAGATGCAACAGATCATGGGACTCCTCGCGAGCTCCACCGGTGCTCGCTAGTTGCCTTCCGTCTCACTGCAAAGCCACCGAGCCTTGGCGGCCGCCATCTTGAATACCCTTGTGGTGTCCTGGGCCTTCCACCTGCCGCCTTTCTGGCCCCGCAACGGTCTGCTTTTCTTTGGATTTTCACCTCCCGGGGCCTTCCAGCACTTATGTGCCAGATGGGGTCCCCGTAGAGGGCTTTATGGCAGCCGGCTTGGTCGGGTGACGGCCGGTTCCTCAGAGCTCTGAGGTTCTGCGACTCACTCCATCGGCCTCCCGGCCACACCCCCTTGCCTATTTTCTATTCATATCAGACCGGACCTGGCATGTTGTCTCTCCATTGTCTAATGCGAGTAGGTACAAAAATGCATAATAAATAAGTGAATAGTACAAAATGGCATAGTTCAAAGGCAAGGCTGGAAACCTCACTGTTCGCTTTTTCCACAGCCATTAACATGCACCTATTCTGTGTTTAATTATTTTAGCTTATTATATTAGTCTGTTGTTTTCCCCCTCCTCATGGTCAGCCACCGGTTCTACTACGAAACCCAGTGGCCATCAGGTGTGAATAGGAGATTTAGGGTCCATGCTGTCTCTATAACTAAAGCAGAAATAACACGTTCCATCTTGATTCTGTAACAACTATCTTTAAAGCATACCACATTAGAGTCTGCCTTCTCAATGAAGAGGTAGGACCCGTCAAAGGGCATGCCCACCAGTGAAGTCTGCACATCACCAGAGAACGCAGTAGACCTCGTCCAGGCACCCCAACGAAAGACCACACTGTGAAGGCAATCCATGGTATCCAAACCTATGCAGATAACATTTGGCAATACCTTGACCATCATGTGCAGTCTGAGCTCAAAAAGACTTTAGCTACTCCGTGACTGGCAGCAAGATCACACTGGCCATATCTGTAGGAGGCTGGACTGGCTTATAGTGAGTACCAAGGGGTACTTACACCTTGCACCAGGCCCAGGTATCCCTTATTAGTGTAGAGGGGTGTCTAGCAGCTTAGGCTGATAGAAAAGGTAGCTTAGCAGAGCAGCTTAGGCTGAACTAGAAGACGAGTGAAGCTCCTACAGTACCACTAGTGTCATATGTACAATATCATATCTCAGTGAGTATCCTCAGTATGAGGATAGCAAATATACACAAGATATATGTACACAATACCAAAATATGCAGTAATAGCAATAGAAAACAGTGCAAACAATGTACAGTCACAATAGAATGCAATGGGGGCACATAGGGATAGGGGCAACACAAACCATATACTCTAGAAGTGGAATGCGAACCACGAATGGACCCCAAACCTATGTGACCTTGTAGAGGGTCGCTGGGACTGTAAGAAAGCAGTAAGGGTTAGAAAAATAGCCCACCCAAAGACCCTGAAAAGTGGGTGCAAAGTGCACCTAAGTTCCCCAAAGAGCACAGAAGTCGTGATAGGGGAATTCTGCAAGAAAGACCAACACCAGCAATGCAACAACGATGGATTTCCTGACGAGAGTACCTGTGGAACAAGGGGACCAAGTCCAAGAGTCACGATCAAGTCGGTAGTGGGTAGATGCCCAGGAAATGCCAGCTGTGGGTGCAAAGAAGCTGCCACCGGATTGTAGAAGCTGTGGATTCTGCAAGAACGACAAGGGCTAGAAACTTCCCCTTTGGAGGATGGATGTCCCACGTCGTGAAGAGTCGTGCAGAGGTGTTTCCGAGCAGAAAGACCGCAAACAAGCCTTGCTAGCTGCAAGGGCCGCGGTTAGGGTTTTTGGATGCTGCTGTGGCCCAGGAGGGACCAGGATGTCGCCAATTGCGTGAGGAGACAGAGGGGGCGCCCAGTAAGAGAAGGAGCAGTCCGCCTGTTTGGATTTTACATCCATGCCTTTTGGGATATTGTAGGAAAGTACCATCTTGCCTGGCATGTTACCCCCATATTTCACTATATATATGTTGTTTTAGTCTATGTGTCACTGGGACCCTGCCAGGCAGGGCCCCAGTGCTCATAAGGATGTGCCCTGTATGTGTTCCCTGTGTGATGCTTAACTGTCTCACTGAGGCTCTGCTAACCAGAACCTCAGTGGTTATGCTCTCTCTGCTTTCCAAATTTGTCAATAACAGGCTAGTGACTAAATTTACCAATTCACATTGGCATACTGGTACACCCATATAATTCCCTAGTATATGGTACTGAGGTACCCAGGGTATTGGGGCTCCAGGAGATCCCTATGGGCTGCAGCATTTCTTGTGCCACTCATAGGGAGCTCTGACAATTCTTACACAGGACTGCCAGTGCAGCCTGAGTGAAATAACGTCCATGGCTAGTCTTATTGTCCTTTGTTTGGGGGGGGGGGGTTGTGTAGGAAAGTCCCATCTTGCCTGGCATGTTACCCCCATTTTTTCACTGTATATATGTTGTTTTAGTTGTATGTGTCACTGGGACCCTGCCAGCCAGGGCCCCAGTGCTCATAAGTGTGCCTGAATGTGTTACCTGTGTTATGACTAACTGTCTCACTGAGGCTCTGCTAACCAGAACCTCAGTGGTTATGCTCTCTCATTTCTTTCAAATTGTCACTGACAGGCTAGAGACCAATTTTACCAATTTACATTGGCTTACTGGAACACCCTTATAATTCCCTAGTATATGGTACTGAGGTACCCAGGGTATTGGGGTTCCAGGAGATCCCTATGGGCTGCAGCATTTCTTTTGCCACCCATAGGGAGCTCTGACAATTCTTACACAGGCCTGCCACTGCAGCCTGAGTGAAATAACGTCCACGTTATTTCACAGCCACTTACCACTGCACTTAAGTAACTTATAAGTCACCTATATGTCTAACCTTCACCTGGTGAAGGTTAGGTGCAAAGTTACTTAGTGTGTGGGCACCCTGGCACTAGCCAAGGTGCCACCACATCGTTCAGGGCAAATTCACCCGACTTTGTGAGTGCGGGGACACCATTACACGCGTGCACTGTACATAGGTCACTACCTATGTACAGCGTCACAATGGTAACTCCGAACATGGCCATGTAACATGTCTAAGATCATGGAATTGTCACCCCAATGCCATTCTGGCATTGAGGGGACAATTCCATGATCCCCCCAGGTCTCTAGCACAGAACCCGGGTACTGCCAAACTGCCTTTCCGGGGTATCCCACCGCTGCCACCAATGTAGGAGGCTGGCCTGGCTTGTAGTGGGTACCAGAGGTACTTACACCTTGTGCCAGGTCCAGTTATCCCTTATTAGTGTAGAAGAGGTGTTTCTAGCAGCTTAGGCTGATAGAAGGTACAAGGGCTCAGGACAAAAAGCAAAAAGGACAGGGTAACTTGGATCCTGGAACAATGGACCAAGTGCTCCCTAAAGCTAGGGGTAGCAAGGGTAAATCCCTACCCACTATCCCTCCCTCTACAGATGATTCTCCTTCTGTGGAAGAAGAATTTCCTCCCTGTGCAGAACCTTCACCAGATGAGCTGGCAGCAGACACTGCTGAGCTTTTGGGTGGAGGGGGGCCAGCCAGGGAAGAGCTGAGTGTGGCACAGCAAACCTGTCCCACATTAGAGGGTCTCAGACAGCAAGCTGTCAAGCAGCAAAATGGGGATGTCAGTGACACACATAGAGTTCACTGGGAGGACAACCTCTTGTACACAGAGGCAAGGGACCCAAAATCTGGAGCAGCCAGGAGATTGGTCATTCCCCTCCAGTACAGAGAGTGCCTCCTAACTCTGGCACATGACATTCCTTTGGCTGGGCATTTGGGCCAGATCAAAACACGGGAAAGGCTTGTCCCCCTGTTTCACTGGCCTAGGATATCAGAGGACACAAAAGGACATAGTGGACTGTGTACTTGGCATAAGATCCAGAATGGCTGAGTACATGAAAAAGGCCAGTAAAAACCTTCAGGCCAGCCAAGAGCTCCAGAAGCAATGGCATGACCAGTAGGTTGTTCTGATTCAGTACCAACCAGGACAGAAGGTGTGGGTATTGGAGCCTGTGGCCCCAAGAGCACTCCAGGACAAATGGAGTGGACCACATCTAATTGTTGAGAAAAAGGGTCAGGTTACCTATCTGGTAGACCTGGGCACTGCCAGGAGTCCCCTTAGGGTGATTCATGTCACCCACCTAAAACCCTACTATGACAGGGCTTATCTCACCCTGCTCATGGCAACAGATGAAGGACAGGAAGAAGAGAGTGACCCTCTCCCTGATCTCTTCTCCTCCACTGAAGAGGATGCTTTAGTGGAGGGAGTAGTTTTGGCAGATTGTCTGACTGCAGAACAGAAAGACAACTGCATAAATCTCCTTGGACAATTTTCTGAACTCTTTTCAACTGTGCCAGGCACCACATCTTGGTGTGAACACACAATTGATACTGGAGACAGCTTGCCTGTCAAAAGTAAAATCTATAGGCAGCCTGACCATGTCAGGGACTGCATAAAACAAGAGGTTCAGAAAATGCTTGATCTAGGAGTGGCTGAACCTTCTGAAAGCCCATGGGCGAGTCCTGTGTTGCTTGTGCTAAAGCCTCACTCAAAAGATGGAAAAAGGGAGATGAGGTTTTGTGTAGATTACAGAGGTCTCAATCAGGTAACAAAAACTGATGCTCACCCTGTACCCAGGACAGATGAGCTCATAGATACACTGGCATCTGCCAAGTATCTAAGCACCTTTGATTTGACTGCAGGGTATTGGCAGATCAAATTGGCTGAGGATGCTAACCCTAAAACTGCATTTTCAACTATAGGAGGGCACTACCAATTTACAGTGATGCCCTTTGGTTTGAAGAATGCACCTGCCACTTTTCAGAGGTTGGTGAACACAGTCCTGCAATGGTAGGGGGATTTTAGTGCAGCATATCTTGATGATATAGCTGTTTTTAGCTCCACCTGGTCCACCTTTGGAAAGTTTTGGAGGCCCTGCAAAAGGCAGGCCTCACTATCAGGGCCTCAAAATGCCAGATAGGGCAGGGAAAGGTGGTTTATCTGGGACACCTGGTAGGTGGAGAACAGATTGCACCACTTCAGGGGAAAATCCAGACAATCATGGATTGGGTTCCCCCTACAACACAGACCCAGGTGAGAGCCTTCCTAAGCCTCACTGGGTATTACAGGAGATTCATTAAAAACTATGGCTCCATAGCAGCCCCACTTAATGATCTCACCAGTAAAAAGATGCCTAAAAAGGTATTGTGTAAACAAGGCAAAAAAATGGCAATTAGGGACAAATTTAGTACTAAGTTGAAATAACAGTCCTTAATTCTGTTACTACTGGATTTATTTCTTTTTCATATTTATTTCCAAAAATATTTTTTAATATAGCAAAAAGGATCTATGGTAATCTCACACAAAACTTAATACACATCACATAAATAAGTGTAAACCAAAAAATTACTGACCAAAAAATTACTCACAATACACACGAGATAAATTACATATAATATTTTAACAATATAACAAATAAACCATCTTAAAATGGAGTCCTACGCATTTGAAAAGTGGTCACTATTATGTAACTCCACATGTGATCCACTGTTATTTGCTAAGAAACTGGGCTTTTCGTACACTCGACTATCACTGTGTTGTGTATTTCTTTCACACAAACGTGATATCGTGCATCTCAAATCTTTACAGTATAGTCCATTATTTAGCAAGCCCAATCTACTTGCAATACAAAGAAGTCAACGCGTTTCGGCCTACGGATTTATGGCCTCATCAGGACTGGAGAAGGGCAATCATAGTTCTTAATTGTAGGAGGAGAATGGAGAAACCCATCCTGTACACCGTCCTTAAAAAATCTAAGCGGTTGCTTGTGTTTATTTCAAGTCGCCATAATGCGGCTTATATCGGCTCCCTGTTCGGAGACAGCCTCTGTCTCCGCGTCCTCCAACTGCTCTTTCCCCTGCGGGTCGCCGGGTTCTTCCTGCTCGGAGCAACGTTGTTTCTTCTCGCTGCCTGGTTCCTCTGCGTCTTCCTATTCACCTCCAGAGTCTGTCTCCCAAGTGGAGTCGCACTCCTCCAGGGCGGTGGGCTCCTTCTGGCTGACTCCTCCGAAGAGGTTTCCCATTTAACCCCTGTGCTGCGGCTGCTGCGGCTGCTGCGGCAGAGGAGTGGTGGTGCAGCAGCGGAAGCAGGAAAGACTCTCTGCTGGACCAAAAAGGTATTGTGGACAGCTAGCTGTCAGAAAGTTTTTGAGGAGCTCAAACAGGCCATGTGCACTGCACCTGTCCTAAAAAGCCCATGTTACTCCAAGAAATTCATTGTTCAAACTGATGCATCTGAATTAGGGGTAGGGGCAGTCTTATCACAACTGAATTCTGAGGGCCAGGATCAACCAGTTGCTTTTATCAGCAGAAGGTTGACCCCTAGAGAAAAGCGTTGGTCTGCCATAGAGAGGGAGGCCTTTGCTGTGGTCTGGGCACTGAAAAAGATGAGGCCATACCTGTTTGGCACTCACTTTATTGTTCAGACCGACCACAAAACTCTACTTTGGCTAAAACAAATGAAAGGTGAAAACCCTAAATTGTTGAGGTGGTCCATATCTCTACAGGGAATGGACTATACAGTGGAACATAGACCTGGGAGTACCCACTCCAATGCAGATGGACTCTCCAGATATTTCCACTTAGACAATGAAGACTCATCAGGTCATGGCTAGTCTTATTGTCCTTTGTTTGGGGGGGGGGGGGACTTATAAGTCACCTATATATCAAACCTTCACCTGGTGAAGGTTAGGTGCAAAGTTACTTAGTGTGTGGGCACCCTGGCACTAGCCAAGGTGCCACCACATCGTTCAGGGCAAATTCCCCGGACTTTGTGAGTGCGGGGACACCATTACACGAGTGCACTGTACATAGGTCACTACCTATGTACAGCGTCACAATGGTAACTCCGAACATGGCCATGTAACATGTCTAAGATCATGGAATTGTCACCCCAATGCCATTTTGGCATTGGGGGGGGGGGGCAATTCCATGATACCCTGGGTCTCTAGCACAGAACCCAGGTACTGCCAAACTGCCTTTCCGGGGTCTCCACTGCAGCTGCTGCTGCTGCCAACCCCTCAGACAGGTTTCTGCCCTCCTGGGGACCAGGCAGCCCTGGCCCAGGAAGGCAGAACAAAGGACTTCCTCTGAGAGAGGGTGTAACACCCTCTCCCTTTGGAAATAGTTGTGAGGGCTGGGGAGGAGTAGCCTCCCCCAAACTCTGGAAATGCTTTGATGGGCACAGATGGTGCCCATCTCTGCACAAGCCAGTCTACACCGGTTCAGGGATCCCCCAGCCCTGCTCTGGCACGAAACTGGACAAAGAAAAGGGGAGTGACCACTCCCCTGACCTACACCTCCCAGGGGAGGTGCCCAGAGCTCCTCCAGTGTGACCCAGACCTCTACCATCTTGGAAACAGAGGTGTCTGTGTCACACTGGACTGCTCTGAGTGGCCAGTGCCAGCAGGTGATGTCAGAGTCTCCTTCTGATAGGCTCTTACCTCTCTTGGTAGCCAATCCTCCTTCCTAGGTAGCCAAACCTCCTTTTCTGGCTATTTAGGGTCTCATCAGAGTTCCTCTGCATCTCCCTCTTCACCTTCTGCCAAAGGATCGACCGCTGACTGCTCAGGACGCCTGCAAAACCCCAACAAAGTAGCAAGACGACTACTAGCAACCTTGTATCGCTTCATCCTGTCGGCTTTCTCGACTTTCCAGGTGGTGCATGCTCTGGGGGTAGCCTGCCTCCTCTCTGCACCAGGAGCTCTGAAGAAATCTCCAGTGGGTCGATGGAATCTTCCCCCTGCAACCGCAGGCACCAAAAGACTGCATCACTGGTCCTCTGGGTCCCCTCTCAGCACGACGAGCATGGTCCCTGTAACTCAGCAACTCTGTCCAAGTGACTCCCACAGCCCAGTGACTCTTCAGTCCAAGTTTGGTGGAGGTGAGTCCTTGCCTCCGCACGCTAGACTGCATTGCTGGGTACCACGTGATTTGCAGCTGCTCCGGCTCCTGTGCACTCTTCCAGGATTTCCTTTGTGCACAGCCAAGCCTGGGTCCCCGAAACTCCTTCCTGCAGTGCACAACGTTCTGAGTTGTCCTCCGGCATCGTGGGACTCCCTTTTGTGACTTCGGGTGGACTCCGGTTCACTTTTCTTCCAAGTGCCTGTTCAGGTACTTCTGCGGGTGCTGCCTGCTTCTGTGAGGGCTCCCTGAGTTCCTGGGCGCCCCCTCTGTCTCCTCCTCCAAGTGGCGACATCCTGGTCCCTCCGGGGCCACAGCAGCATCCAAAAACTTCTACCGCGACCCTTGCAGCTATCAAGGCTTGTTTGCAGTCTTTCTGCGTGGGAATACCTCTGCAAGCTTCATCGCGATGTGGAACATCCATCCTCCAAAGGGGAAGTTCCTAGTCCTCTTCTTTCTTGCAGAACTCCAAGCTTTTTCCAACAGGTGGCAGCTTCCTTGCACCCTCAGCTGGCATTTCCTGGGCTCCTGCCCACTCTCGACACTGTCACGACTATTGGACTTGGTCCCCTTGTCTTACGGGTACTCAGGTCTGGAAATCCAATGTTGTTGCATTGCTGGTGTTTGTTCTTCCTGCAGAAACCCCCTATCACGACTTCTGTACTCTCTGGGGGTAGTAGGTGCACTTTACACCTACCTTTCAGGGTCTTGGGGTGGGCTATTTTTCTAACCCTCACTGTTTTCTTACAGTCCCAGCGACCCTCTACAAGCTCACATAGGTTTGGGGTCCATTCGTGGTTCACATTCCACTTTTGGAGTATATGGATTGTGTTGCCCCTATACCTCTGTGCTCCTATTGCAATCTATTGTAACTTTACATTGCTTGCATTACTTTTCTTGCTATTACCTGCATAATTTTGGTTTGTGTACATATATCTTGTGTATATATCTTATCCTCATACTGAGGGTACCCACTGAGATACTTTTGGCATATTGTCATAAAAATAAAGTACCTTTATTTTTAGTACTTCTGTGTATTGTGTTTTCTTATGATATTGTGCATATGACACCAGTGGTATAGTAGGAGCTTTGCATGTCTCCTAGTTCAGTTTAAACTGCTCTGCCATATCTACCTTCTATCAGCCTAAGCTGCTAGAAACACCTCTTCTACACTAATAAGGGATAACTGGACCTGGCACAAGGTGTAAGTACCTCTGGTACCCACTACAAGCCAGGCCAGCCTCCTACAGCCTTGAAATTGGAACTGAGTACAGGACTGTAACGTGAAATATGACCTATGCAAAGGCCATGGTGACTTTTTGTGCTCAGCAACATACAGCTTTGCCTTCCGGTCTCAAATCGCCTTTGGATGCTTGAGTACACTTATCAAACTACTGAAGAATTTTTTCCCGAGCCCAGGCAGATCCGTGACCAGCATATGCTTTCTGCATTCGTAGCGCAGCTTGAAGCCTTTCATTTTTGGAGGGGGCATTGTTCCATAGCACAGTGCATGAATGCAGTTAGAAGTATCCATCAGAAATGAAATAGCCTCTTGCTCAACCACCCAGAAGTGGTCCTTGCCTCAACAATCGGATAAGGCACTATACAAATGTGACAGGGAAGTTCTATCATCGGCATCTAGTCACAAGTTAATAACTGGACATTTAGGACCCAGGAGGGGTTGTTTCTATTTTACCAACCTCATTAGGACTAACCAGTAAGCCTGCCCTACAGACATTTGAAACAGAGAAACAAAAATAGTACACGTTTGTGAGTGTCAGACTGAGGCAGAATGGAGAAAGAAAAATTAAGCAAAAGAAAGAAAGGAAAAACAAAATTGTGTGTAGAAGAGGGAGTAAGAGGGAAGACGAGTTGAAAGAAAACTCAGAGACAGAGTAGGCTAGGTCAGGAGCCCCATGTGTTCTAGTATTTAGCAGAAGATCAGAGACGTCTGGAAAGTGAATGAAAAGGAACTGGGCCTTGTCCAGCTGTTTCCTAACACAGCCGGAGTGCCTCACACCAAGCACGGTGTCCCGCCAAGCCACAAGTGTCAGAACGTGTCTGGCTGAGGGCGCAAAGATTATGCGAACAGGGCCAGGTGTTCCTCGTTCGGGACTCCACAAAGCTCTCACTCTACGCCACCTTCCAGCTGGAGCAAAGGCCTGGCCAAGAGGCTTGTCTGACGGAGAGAGGGAGGTTGCAGCGGGAAGCTGTTCAAACATTCCACTCTCCAGACCACAACAGCTACTCAGAGCTCCAGATGTAATATCACAGACAGCAGAAGTCTTCTCCCAAGGGCCACCAATTACATCATCGTAACTACATTAACAGACATTTCCCATATTTATACTTTTTTTAGCGCCGCATTAGCGTCATTTTTTTACGCAAGAGCGGCGCAAACTTAAAAAATACAATTATATTTTGTACGTTTGCACCGCTTTTGCGTCTAAAAATGACGCAAATGCGGCGCTAAAAAAGTATAAATATAATTTATCCTGTTTATGTCAATACTTATCTTTACACAGGAATTACATTGTCATCATTTACATTGGGACTTAACCTTTTATATACATTTCAAACCTGGGTGAGTGTTTGATTTCGGATTAGGGTTTACCCTTTTATGGTTCAAACCGAGGCACTGTTGCATCCTCTTTAACTGCCATACAGCTTGATGGAAATGATAATGTAACTACATTGACAAAAAGTGGTGAGGATGTTGAGGTTAAACCAAAGTAGTGATAAATACATGCAACATGCTTGGTTACTATGTAGTAGCATGATGATATGTAGGTACCAGTGTAAATGTTGCCAAAGTAGTGGTTGAACATGCTTTGATTTACACTGAGCCGTGCCTACGGTTCGGGCACATAGGGACATAACTATCAGGCTTGCCTCTTTCTGCACAGTTTGATACATCTCACTACTTTTCAGAAAGGAGGTGTAAATTAGTGTACTTTCCAGTTCTATACGTTACATAGAGGTTATTAGTTCTGCTGAGTGGCATGATGAACACAAGGCACATCAAGCAATTGTGCAATCCTAAAGGGGTGGTGCCCTCATTTGCAGGGGGAGGTGGCACCATGCAAATGGAAGAAATATTTTGCCTCTGCTCCTGTGCCATATTATGGATGTGGGCGCAGACGCAAAACTCATTGGAGGGCACACTAACTGTGCGACACAAAGTATTTGCACGTAGGGCATTAGAGCACTCTCTGGAAGGGGAAAAGCAGGTCCCATGGCCTCCCCCAGATATCCTCCTACAGGCAGTTGTAGTCAATCACTGAACCTGCTTGCAGGGGAGCTCCGCCCCCTTTTGTAAAGCTGATTGGGTGCCATCTGTACTTTGAAAGATGGAGTGGCTGCCCTGGTGGGTGTAATAGGGTGCACCTTGTTAAAGATGTGCCATGGTGCAAACAGGACTAGTGCATCCCTTACCAACATCGTGCGCTGCCTCCTTGTGGAGCAAGGCGCACATCTCACTAATCTTAGGCCCTTACTTCACTATTTTTCCAGTGGTATAATTGGCAGCCACTACTCAATGAAGATTGCCCATCTGATAGGTGTGTGGATGACAGCGCTATTCTGGCATGAACTTCAGAAGTGGGTACAGTGCTGATATAGTGGTAGGCGTCTCTGGTGTGTTTTCGCAATGTGGTGTCTCCAGGAGGGTTTACTGCTACACCTTGTGGCATCTGATTTCTCACTTAATTACACAACTATTAAGGTAAGTATGAGGGTTGTTCTTTCACATTTTATCAGTAAAAGGTAATCAGCAATGACTCCAAGAATCAGGCTACTTTTATCTGAATGTGCCTGCTGTGTCCAGATGCAGGCAATATACATGAAGCTCTGTTACTCGTGTTCCATGGAGAAGAATGCAGTCCAAACCTGTCTGGGGGATTCTTAGTCATGGGTTGCACACATACACTCAGGGGCATATTTATGAGCGTTTTGCATCATGCTTGCACCACGCAACATGGTACATGCATGACGCAAACCTCTAAGTTAGATTTTTGAAGCCACGCAAAGCCATTTCGCGCAGGTTTGAATGGCTTAAAAAATCTGGAGTAATGCAATGCAGCACAAATCGCTGCATTGCGTTACTCTGCGCAAGGGAAGCGCTCAATTATCATTGTGTTGGTGTTTCCATGCACTTCCCATGGTTTTTAGCGGATTCCCAGATTTGCCAAACCTGGTAAACCTTTGAATATGCCAAAAAGGTAAGCCTCCCAGGAGAGGCGAAAAGAGGAGAAACTTCTTTAGAATAAGCACTCATGAGGAGGTTTCTGTTGACAGACGTTGCTCGTGGGGTGAGACAAGGGTGTGTATTGTCCCAACTTTTATTTATTTTATATATTAACAAGCTTCACCCCTTTTTAATTACTATTACCCTGGACATACCCAAAATTAAAGCCAGACTGCTTCCTTCGCTTTTATGCAGGACTAATAGCGCGGACATCAAAGCACTCCCTGCTGGTGCATGCTTTTGTAGATTTTATGGCCACTTTGGACTTACAAACACATTTTGCTGAATCTTATGTTATGGCATGTGGGCCAAAGCGCAAGCAGCTCTCAACCCTTTCTGTTGGTACCAACCGTCTGAAAAGCACATGCACTTTTTATTACCTGGGAGAAACTTTGCATCAATAGGTTTGTGGACCCTAATATTGTGCTGCACAGGGCGAAGCTATGAAGGGCAGTCTTCATTGTACAATCTACCCCAACATCCGAGGGGTGAACCTTTATCCCACTGCTTCAGATCTATAAAACACAATGCATTCCTATGGCAGCATAGAGGGCTGAGATATGGGGCATTGCGAATCTCGAAGCTATTCAGACCGAAGAAAAACAGTTCTGCAGAAAAGCTGTCTCGGCACACATATCATCCTCCCATATAATTTGTCATAGTGATTTGGGTCTGCCATATTTAGAAGATCTTTTAGGGCACGTCCCACATTACGGTGGCTGGTGCTTTAGGGAAATGAGGAGCCCTGTCTGACCAGGGACATTATTAAAGACTGTCTTAAATGTGACCTTTTATTCCCTGGTTAGCATTTGTGAAACTAACTGATCAAAAGAATGATCTGCAACACGTTTTTACTGAATTTAACAGCAAACTAAGCAAGAAAAGTGTGCGGCAAGCTTTATATACCTTCGATTGCACTCTGAGACTAAACAAAGAGAGGAGAAAGCATACTGGGCGAGCTATCTCAGCCTACCCAGAAAGCCGACCCAGCAAGTATCTTCTTTGTGCAATGGGAACGCACTCTGTCGTTCCGCATTAGAGCAGATACAATACAATATCTGTTGTGTTTCCAGAAAAACCTTGATATTAGCCCCTGCGATGGTAGGTCTGGGCAGAGTGGGTTGCACTTTGCACTTTTTTGGAAGTTTTATGTGAGATGCACTAAGCGCATCTTAATACCGCTTATCTTGCGAATAAATACTAATCAAATTAGGCTAGCTGATAATTTTCAATTACAACTATCAGGTGAGGAAGCATTCTGCATGTTGGCTCGGTTTTGAGATTCACTGTACAGGCCAGAGGTGCAATGGAAACCTAGCTACGCGTGTTGTGCTGTTGTTTATGTGCACGTGAAGATTTTATTGTAATTGGATGATCTGGTTTTACACAGCTTTAATATATTGCATCTGTTGTTGCTTTGTTTTTACATGCATGTATTATTCACTTTTATGGGTGCCCTTTTGCACCCAAATAAGGATTTTGATTCACCAGCATAAGCAACATGGAATCTCTGCAATTCCTTCTGGTCCCCCCTATCCGCATGCAGGACTCTAAGCTGGTCTCCCAGCACCAGAGACACCACCGTCTGATCTGAGCGCTAGCTCTTCCTCCCTATCCTTTCCTTTAGTCCCACAGACTGAGTAGCAGTAGCTTGGGTGCCTCTTATGACTGCTTCCTCACCACACACTATAAAAATAGTTATTTTGGGGGAGCCTCCTTCCTCCGTAAAGTAGAGTACGGTGGTCCTTTTAACAAGACTCCATGTAGTCCGGTTCCTGGCCATGTCCCCTTCCATTTGTAACCATATATTGTAGTCCCGCCCAGTCACCGACGTGGGAGTCTCTGTCCTTGCTCCCTGTAGTAATTCAAGACTTGTCTACAGACTCATTTTCACAGGTAGGTCGAGGGTTATAAGTCAGAAGGGTCCTGACAGTGCTCACCACTGCAGGGATAAACAAGTGACTTTGGAACGGTCAGGCCTTATATCAATGTCCTTAATTTTACAATCAAAAACACTATTTTCTTCCTTGACAAGTGTCAGAATATCTAAGATAATACAAGTCATTATACACTCTTTACATTTATTATTATTACTACTACTAATAACAACAATAATAATAATATTTGAAGTTCTAATACGCTTGGGTGCCGCAAATAGGCGTACTTCATTTTTCGTAGTATATATGTTCCTAATCCCCAAGAGTGTTTCAAGATATGTTTCTGAAGTGTTTTTTTTCCAATCAACATATGAGCTTTGTATAGTGTCTCACTGTGCCATAAACCTCTTCAGAATACCTGCTCGTCCGATCTTATATGTGGGGCATTCAGAGCAGTGCTGCCAATGTAAACTATTTAATGTGTACCTTCAGCACCTTCATGTTCGACTGTGATCACTTTTTTCTCTTTTTTACCTCTACTCTGTATGTTACCAAAGCTGCACTTCCTGGCAGTTGACAGTACCTACCTGTGGCAGTGCCCACGCTGGAACCAATCTGTGCTAATGTCAAGTGAGTAGGATTCACCCATAGCAGGGACCCCTGCAAAGGCCATAAGTTCACTCTTTGCAGTGCCCATTGCCAAGGCCCCACTCATTCCAGTGCTCACTGCACACACTCATCCATGGCAGTGCTCATTGCCTTTGGCCCTTGTGGTGCAACAACCACTGACCAGAACACATCAATGGCTGTCACCACTGAGTGGATTCACATATGAAAGTGGCTATAGACCAGGCTTGACCTGTTAAAGTGATCCCCACACAGAGCACACCTTGCAGTGCCCACTGATTAACACCCACCCAAAGGAGTGCCCACTGACTAGGCTCCACCCATGAAAGTACACTCTGTTTAATTCTCAACTTCTCACACATCGCAATAGCCTTTACACCAGACCCACTCTTCAGAGTCCCCATTGCCAAAGCCAGACCCTTGACAGTGGCCAGCACCGAGACCCACTTCTGGGCTGCTCCCACTGCTTAGACGCCACATGTGGCAGTGCCTGTTAACACAGACATGTCCCTCGGGGTCTCAGACAGCAGTATTAAAACTGACTTCAAGGGCTTCCCCTCAGACCCTATAGTCATGTCCTTACCTTTACAGGCCAAAACCCAGATCCATTCCTCAGCAATTACTGTGGAAACCCTCAGATTAATCCATGTCACTGGTGCAGTTTATTTTACATTTCACACTTTACTTAATATTGCATTCTCTAAGAGTATTTGCTTTTCCAGGTGTTAATGTTTTGAAATATTTGCCCAAGCAACAGATATATAACTCTAATGTAGTACAGGAGTCTGGCGAGTTCAGGTAGTGGCTAGCTAGGCTTGATGGAACACAATGGAGATCTCTGAAGCAAAGGTTTGAAGGCACTGCGAGTTTCTCACAGTGGCTGTCAGAAGGTCATAAAGGCGTTCAGTCTAAAGCATATCCAATCCTTGGCCTCTCTGCTGAGCACACTAAGCGATCGTCACATATGTGCTATTGGTAACTGTGCGAACGTGTGTGGAAGTACAGAACTACTGAAATATTAACAATGCCAAAGGCAAAGAAAGGGTGAGTGGGTTGCTTCAGCATGGGGAGGGATGGTCAAGTGAGGAGATGGAAGGAGATAAGAGCAGAGGGAGAGGGTGAAAGGTGTGGTGAAGAGGAACGGGTAATGTGTGAGATGCAGAGGAAGGACTGCAAAATGAGGTGGAGATAAACAGGCAGACATGCCTAACAGTGAGAGACTGCATTGGAAAGGGGGGAAACAGGTGTGGTTGAGACCCTTCGAAGACTAATACCCCTCCACTGCCCTTAATAATCTTTAATTCAGATCATACTTTGGGAATTCAAACATTTTTAATCATATTCATTCAAACAAAATCGGTGCTGTTAATCATTTATTTGATACTGCTAAAAGGCATTAGCAGAAGAAGAGATGCCTTATCTCCCACCTTCTGTTCGCTGCCAAACAAACAATTCTCTCCGTTATTTTTTTACACAATACCCTGTATCACATTTTTAGTAGGCAGGGTTTTGCGTCAAAAAGAATGGGTGGTTGCATGGGAATGCCAGGTAACGCCTCCTTGGCGCTAACTAACGCAAAGCAGTGCTTCACACTGCTTTGCTTTACTTTTAGGCCACTTTTCAGCGCAAAACTGGAAAGTAAATTAAAAAAAAAAAACTGTGCTGGTTTGCGGCACTTTTTTGACACAAGTCTAGAGCAAAATGTTTGTAAATCTACTCCCTTGTCTCTATGGAACCCAAGTTGACTGAGAAGCTGTGGTGACTCTTAGGGATGGAAAAACTGTCTAAAAGGGACAAAGGCGAGGACTTAGACTGAGAGGCATAGTTAAACATCCACGCAAAGCAGGGCACCAAGCAAAGTTGCAGCACTGCGCTGCATGAAAGGGAGAGGGCAGTTTTTTCAGATGGGGTGCCAGATCTATTGCAACCCATAATCTGATTGCTTTAACACCTGCTGTCGTCTTCCTCCAGAGAACGAGACCTGTCCGTGGGGTGCTCGCTGGTACCGGGGTAAGCAGTGATCTTTGCACTTGGCTCCGCCGTCACCCAGAGCTGTAGGCGGCAAGCGTTAAAGCGAGATAGTTATGTCTTGGTTTGTTTCTCCTTTTCTTTGTCGCCATCTTAGTTACAGTTGATACAGAGTCTGCATCTGATAATCCTTAAATGACCCAGAACCAGGCACTGATGGGGGGGGTGCGGGGGCGGGGTGCTACAAGACTGCATGTCCCAGTAGAGCCCAGGTCAGCTGTGCGGTTATTACTATTAAATGACTCCTGCTCAGCACCGGCAGGCAGCGTCAGCATCAGATAGGGAACAAGCCATTGCAATATTCTGCTGACTGGGGGGGCGGAGCCAAGCGCCGCAGAAGATGGCGGCTTACTTTTAAAGCCGGACAGAACGAGGACAAAGAAGGGGACCAAATGTGCTTTTTTCCCCCTCAAATATCTCAAAAGAGCTAAAAATACCTAATCGGAACCCCACCGGAAGCTGTTGAAGCTGGAAACTTTAAGTAAGACTCTCCTTATCATCTACTTCATCGAAGTCAGGATGAATAGCTCTTACTGCCGCGGAGTTTATTGAGACTCCCTTGGAAACAAAGTTAACGAAGTCGGAGCACCAAGACAAAACAATATTTCTTTCACTGCATTCTTCACTAATAAATACTGTTTGTCCTCTGGATATCATCGGTTTTACATTCCACGTCTACCTCATAATGCACATAATCTTAAAATATACTGTGCACAGTTTACAATGTGGGGAAATGTGGACTTGAACAACGCTCCCTTAAAATCTAAAGTTACGAAAGGAGACTCGGATATGCAATGTAACTTTTCGATTCATGGCTTTTGGACAATGCGATCACGATGCACCAGAAATCGTCTGTAAATTAAGAAACACACATTCTGAACTTTGTTTGTTTGGCAACACTGCTTCCTTTTTTAAAGGGGATAGGAACAGAGGAACAAGGGGAAAAGATATAATTCAAAGCTTATAAAAACGAAACGAATAACTTGGATTTCTAAGCTTAAAATTGTACTGCAGACTTTCTCTCTCACCCTGGAAGGTTGCTAAAATACTCGGACATTGAATACAAGTGCTCTTCTTAATACTAACTTATGCAGATGATATCTACATGGTTGCTTGCGTAAAAACTTTTTTTTTTTTTTTTTTCCCTTTTTTCTTTTCTTTTTCTTCATTGGTTTCTCCTCCTGAGAAAAAGTGCATTGAGACTCCACTAATAATCAACAAAGTTGTTTGTTCAGTCTCTACAACTTAAATAATACTACTGTAATGTAGTAAATTAAAAATCCTATACGACGATTAAAACTTTGCCAAAATAAAATCCACTCCAGACTCATTATCAACAAATGATATGTCGGATCTTTACTTTCTATTTACTATCTATAGTGCAAATACTAAACTATTCAAACGTGATATAAGGCCCTAGCAACTTCGTATTTCTCTTCACGGCAGTAATACTCCATCAAATGTGTGGGTTTACACATCAAAAGTACAACTCATATTGAATTCATGAACTAAATCTGAAAAAATCTTGCTCTCTTTTCACATTGTAGGCACTACACAGTGGGCTTTACCTTACCAAGGCAACTTTGATACCAATCATAAATAAGTTTCTGGAACGTAATAGTTATCATACATGTCAGATCCAAAAGTTGTGCGTCAACTATCATATAGTGCAGCCTTACAATCCGTACCAGAGATTGCAAACTCACAACACATAATGGCTGAATCTGTTGCATCATCTACAACAACGATGGATACTATCTTGAAAGAACTTCTAGCCATAAAATCGTCCATCTCCTCTTTAGAACACACAGTGTCCACTAATACCACGGAAGTCCAAGGACTGAGGAATTAAGGTGTTAAATTCCAGATTAGTATGCAATCAACGGATGCTCGTCTCTCGGCTGTTGAAAATCTCATCGACAAGATACCTGATAATAGTCAAGATATTGGATACCTGCAACAAATAGTGATCGAGTTAGAACACCGAAGTAGAAGGAATAATCTACGAATCATTGGCCTTCCGGAACAAATAGAAAAAGACAATATTTTGGACATTCTGACCACTTTTCTTCCGACCTTAACGAAAATGACTTTTTCACAGCCACTGGATTTTCAAAGAGCCCACCGTGTACGTTCACGTGGAATCACATCATCTACGAGACCTAGACATGTTTTGGCGTGCTATTTACGTCATCAACAGGCCCGTCAAATCATTATGGCTACCAAAAAACATGGACCATACGAATATGACTCATCCCAGATAAATATTACAGCAGATTTTTCTGCACCTACAAATTTCAAAAGGAAACAATTTCTAAATTTACGCACTAGGTTAAAGAAAAGAGAGATCAAATATGGCCTTTTGGAACCTGCCACCATGATTGTGACTTTTCAAGGGAAAACCAAAGAATATTTGGATCCCCACGATCTAGAATCCTTTTTGAATGACCTTGATGACAGAGACACTGAAATGGAACATAAATCTACCTCAAATACAGACATTATAGAATCCACATCATCTATCTCTCCAGAGGATACAGACGAAGGTGAATGGATGTCTGTGCAGCGACAATGGACATGGTGGTAAATTTAAGGCATGGAAAACAAATCACCCAAGAGACAAACCCAGATCTCCCATCAAACCATGAGTAAAGTTCAGTATATTAATCCTGTAGGGGTGGTTTGTTCTATTAATGACGTAGGAAACTTTATTCTATGTCCTAACAATGGTTTTCCCTTTCTTTTCCTCTTCTCTATCTTCCTTTCACAGCTTTTAGGCTTCTATCCCTGGATTAAAGTTTAGTTGCTCAGTGTACATACTGTCTTATCTATTGAGTTGGACAGTTCAGTAATAAATCGATTCTTCTGATAAGTGATACTTTCCTGTCACTATATTTTCAACAAGTCTATACTGATTTAAAGATTCAAATCTCATATAGTTACAAGCTACAATCTTGATATTCTAATTTTCTTTTTCTTCTCGCCTCATATTCTTTTCTCTCAACTCTTCTATTTCGTTCATCTATTTTCATAGATTGGTATTATATATTTCTATTTTTTGTTTTTTTCTCTATTTTGATATCGTTATAGTATGTCTTCTAACAAGTTAAAACCTCTGAATGTTGTATCTTTAAATGTTAATGGTTTGACACATTTTATTCAAGAGAAAGAAGATAATTAGTTATCTCGGTCAACAAAAACCAGATATTGCTTTATTATAAGAAACACATCTTACTGAATCAGAAAGTGAGAAACTGCAGAGAGACTGGATAGGTCAAGTAATACATGCTAATATAACTCATAAAAATCCTATAGATACTGCCGCTCCCATCCGGAAATGTGGAGTGGCTATCCTTTTTCATAAAAACCTACCATATAAAATCTTACAAACTTGGACAGATGATGAAGGTAGACATGCATTTGTTAAAATACGTGTCAGAAACTGCCATATGATTATATGGTCAATATATGCACCTACTGATTCCAAAACGATATTTGTTTAAAAAATTAATAGACTACTTTCATCTTTTGGACCCACCAAAGTACTGATTGGCGGAGATTGGAATGTTACTATAGACCCATTTATTGACAAATCTGGTAAACCAGATACCCATCATTCCACCGATAGATATATCCTGAAAGATCTTATGGATGACTTTGCTTTACAAGAACCTTGGCGTTTACTACATCCACATGACAGGGACTATACTTTTACATCCTGTGCACACTCCATTCGTTCTAGAATAGATTAATTTTTAACATCACCAACAATGATACAGTCAATATTGCATGCCCAAATTATTCCTTGTAGTATATCAGATCATGATTTAATAGACTTGCATATTAATATCGGACTCACTCAACCTCCTAGAACTCATTGGAGACTTAACACTTCAATGTACAAAACACCACAAGCTAAACTAAATCTATGCCAACATGTGGATCAGTTTTTAGCTGAGAACAAAGATTCCGTTACAGATGCTAGCGTATTATGGGGGGCAGGCAAAGCTGTCATTAGAGGACTGATTATGAGGGATTCTTATCTACTTTTAAAAAAACTGAATGCAGAGAGGATTTTATTGGAACAAGAAGCTCTATCTCTTACGAAAGATTATAATAAATCTGAATCACCTATCCTTCTAAAAAAATTACTATCAGTTAAGTTTAGACTTAGTAATTTATATACTTCTCAAGCTGAAAAATGCTTAATCTTAATACGACAACGTCATTATAAAAGGGGGGAGAAAGCAGGACGTCTCTTAGCTTATCAACTACGCCAACAAGAATCGTCTAGAACGAATTCTGCTATTAGGAATTCTTCAAATGACTTACTTACTTTACCCACGGATATAATAACTCAATTCCAAAAATACTATGAAACACTTTATACCTCCTTGAACTGCTAAGATACATTAGCGGAAGATGAATTTTAAAAAAAATTAAAAATCCCAAGACTGACTCAAGAACAGAAACAACAATTAGAAGGAAATATATCAGCAGAAGAGATAGCTAAAGCTATTGATTGTCTAGCTACAAATAAAGCCCCTGGAGAAGATGGTTTCCCCATTGAATTCTATAAAATCACGAAAATTCAAATGATTCCAATCCTACACTCTTTCTTTAATGAATCTCTAATCAAAGGCCACTTCCCACCTGAATTTTTAAGAGTGCGCATTACTGTGCTTCTTAAACCTGATAAAGACCCTTTGGAATGTTCCAGCTATAGACCCATATCTTTGATAAATTCCGATATTATAATTTTGGCCAAAATACTTGCGACAAGGTTAAACTCAGTCATTACATCTCTCATCCATCCCTCACAAGGGGGATTTGTTCCATCTCGCTCCTCCTCTAACCATCTCCGAACCATTCTACACTTATAAATATCCTTTTATCCCTAGACGCTGAAAAGGCATTTGATAGAGTAGAATGGGGATATTTATTCCGTACCATGGATAGAATGAGTATCGGTCCAGAGTTTATTACGCTTGCTAAAGGAAGGTATAACTCCCCTACAGCTGCGATTACTTGCAATGGCTTCACTTCCCCATATTTTAAAATTTTACGTGGAATTCGTCAAGGATGTCCCCTTTCTCCTTTGTTATTTCTTATAGCATTGGAACCCTTGGCTATTGCAATCCGGCAAAATATCGACATACAGGGTATTGCTACCTCATCCGGTGAGATTAAAGCTTTTTATTACGCTGACGATATTCTAATCACATTAAACAACCCAAATTCCTCAATTAACACCCTGATTAATTTATTAACTCGCTTTGGGGCATTTTCTGGATATAAGATCAACTGGTCTAAATGTGAAGCTTTACCAATGAATACCTGTACCACTTCAACAGCTTTAGGGGATCTCCCTTTCAATTGGAAAACATCTCATTTGAAATATCTTGGGATCCTTCTCAATACGGGACTGAAGAATATTGCAATGGATAATTTAAACCCCATTAGAGATAAATTTAAAAGAGACTTTGTTAGATGGTCTCAACTGAATCTCTCATTATGGGGAAGAGTGCAGATTATTAAAATGAATACAATTCCGAAATTTAATTACGTTTTTAACATGCTATCACTCCCCCTTACTTCAATTTTTTTTTAGGAATACAACATCTCTAATAAATCGTTTCATTTGGGGAGGAAAAAACCCCCATATAAGTGGTTCGAAATTACATTCATCTTCCTTAAAAGGTGGCCTCAGACTCCCACACCTGGAAACTTACTGGATAGCACAACAATTATCTCATTCGATCTCTATGATATCCGAGAAAGACAAGGTACCTATATGGGTCACGCTGGAACAATATCTATTGAAAACCACCACTCCTTTGGCGATTTATTATACTAAATGTCCTAAATTCTCACCATCCTCCAATCCAATCATTTACTCATCCCAATTAGCATGGCAAAAAGCACATAAAATTATAAACTGTAACATCCATATACATTTAAATGCTCCGTTATGGAATAACTCAGCAATTATACATAGAGGAAAAGAGCTAAATTGGTTTGTCTGGAAAAATTGTAAAGTCAACAACATATCAGACTTATATAATCGAGATAACTCCTTGAAATCATTTACACAGCTACAAGAAACATATCAACTCCCGATCTCACAATTTCATAACTATATACTATTGACATTGATTCTGAACCCTATAACATCCTTGAACTCTGACTCTTTGACTCACTCATCCATTGCACGCCATATCTATATATGGAGAAATTTTAAAGGCACAGTATCTGGCCTTTATTCTTTACTAATTGACAAATCTTTTTCAGATAATACATCCAAAGATCTGCAATCTTGGTGGTCTACAAGACTTAACATTACCTATACAGATAAAGATTGGGCTAAACTTTTAGAGAATTATAATAAAGGGCTCCGTGATGTAAGGTTGAAATTTAATTATTTCAAAATACTACATAGATGGGATTGGTCACCTTCAAAACTTTACTCTGCTAAACTTAGTAATGACTCCAGTTGTTGGAGATGTGACCAGACCAATTGTGATATTGTTCATATCCTGTGGGACTGTACTACACTCCAACCATTCTGGATACAAATATCACAACATTTAAGGAAAGTGATTCCCAATATCTCCCCACACTCACCTCGCCTATTTTTACAACACGATACCCATGGTCTAGGTACGCTTTCTTCACACTTATTCAGATGGCTCTCTACTGCAATTAGTGTAGCCAAAGTTAATATACTGCGTTTTTGGAAATCTAATGTTTTACCATCTGTCCAAATGTGGTAAAGGATATGTTTGATATTGCTTAGTTTGAAAGAATGCTATATAAACTAAATGATAATTTACAACAGTTTGATCAAATATGGAATGTATTTTTGACTAGCTGACAACTTCATATTTTTTTTGTTTATTTCTTTACATGTTCAATGATTCATGAATAACACCTCATGCTCTCATTATACTTTCAATACCACTGATAATTATCTTCTTTTGAAGATAGGTTTTAGATAGGTATAACTATGTAATAATTTATTTTATCATGTTGACTTAATGTATATTTGTTTATTGCCTTTTTTTCAGTAATTTCAGATATAATATAATTAACAATGTTTATTTATGGAAAGTATTTAACCATTTCATTGTGCACTGGAATTTCTTTACTGTGAACTTTTGCTTTTAATGGACAATTTATAACTATTTGTTCACTTATAAAAGTTTAATAAAGAATTGAAAAACAAAATATTCTGCTGATTGCCACTAATTTCCCCAAAGTTTACAATACCATTTTTATCAGCCTCAGCACTAGCACCAGAGGAGTGAGCAGTCAAACAAACTGTTGAATAATAATGTTTCCTGATGCCGTTGTCTCTCAGCCAGACCCCCTGTTATAGCTACATCGTTGCAGCCTCCCTGTCTCTGTCGAGTATTCACGCCATGAGGGGGAGTGCTGAAAACCAGCAGAGAAGCGGACAGTGCGGCTCTCAGTACCTTTTCCCGGAGCCGCTAAGGCGAGCGCTTCCATCAACATCAGGCTTTCGAGAGAAGCTGCTGCAGAAAGGGAGGAAGGCTCTCTCCTGGAGGCCTCTGATGAATACCAAGAAGCTTGATTGCCTGAGACTCCCAAAGTCACCACAGCGGCCTAAATTCCGGAGCCGGAGCATTTCCAGGTTATTTGCTGCTGAGCTGGGCCCGGGGTGCCTGCTCGGGCCGAGGTGCCTGCCAGATGAAAACCTTTACCTCACACAGGCCATCGTGGGTGCTATGCCTGCCCCAAAGCAAGGTGGGGAATAGCGACTGTCCCGCAACTGAAGAAGCAACTACGGGTTTCCCATAGCAAGCAGAGCCACATCGACAGCAGGGATGACGAGCACTATGCATCAGCCAATACCTGGTGCTTGATTAAAGTTCCCCTGCTTACTTTTACCGCATCACATACGACTCCAGCATCAGAAAAGCAACAAAGATGGTTCAACTGACACAACAGAGGCTCCACTACACATTGCTGAGAGAGGAAAATCTGAACATCAGGTTTCAGGTGGCACAGGGGATCTGGGGACGCAGGGCGGTAGAGGAGCACACTCATGACGGGGTTCAGCCCACCACCATCTTTTTCCTCATTTGGCCAACTCATGTCTAAGAGCTACTAAACATGGCGCCAAATCATAAAACTGTGCATATACAGTCACACAAGTGCAATTCACTAATGTTTTACTCAGTCAGAGGTTCCCGTATGGAAGGGAGCAGTAGTTGCAGAAACACACTAGAAGTTTATGACCACCCACAACTCACATGTTTATGGGCATTGACAAACCCCTCTCCAAATCCCCACGTAAATGGTTGAAGATTTATTCAGGTTATGCGCAGGAGTAAATCCCATTCCAGGACTGTAATGCGGGGGAAGGGAATCCTTTGAGTGAAAATGTATTTCTGGACTGGTACACAAAAAAGAAGCTTAGCAAGTGCATGTCTGCTTTTTTGCTTTCTGTAAAACTATAATCTTGTATATTTTCACTTAAGGAAATAGAATTGCCAAGGTTTGACTAGGATTACACAAGGAACACTGCAATGGATGCACTTTCCCAGGTGTAACTTGGAAATGTTTTGAGAAGTCTAAAGTCGTAAATCAGCACATGTACGAGGCACTAAACTTGCTAATACCGATGTATTTATTTTTCAGAAAAACTGGGAGTCACATTTGGAAGCTCTGTGCGATGCTGGTGCGTCACTTTTTGTGACGCACCAGCAGCACATAGCGCTGACCCATATCTACAAGGCTACGCAGAGCCACTTTGTGTGGCTTTTCATGTCCTTGTAGATGTGGTGTAAGGCAACGCAACGCAAATGGCTGTGTTGCCTTACACTGCGTCAGGGGGGGGGGAGTTCCATGGGCGTTGCGGTGGGTGTTCCCACACAACACCCATGCGTTTTGATGCATTTCCAGTGCTACAAGGATCTATAAACCTGGGAAGCGTCAAAACTGTACACCTCCCCAGGGCAGGCTCAATGAGGAGAAATATATTTATTTCTCCTTGTTTCTTCTTTCTGTGTGTGCACATAGAAAGCGGAAAATGCCTCTCTGGATTGTTTTTGTGCAGGAAGGCGTTCTTCCTGCACAAAAACAATCCAGCTGACAACACAGACAACCTTGCACCTTGGTGCTAGGGTGCCTGCCTTGGTGCTAGGCAGAAATTTGTGTGCCAGCGCAGGGGTATAGGATATAAATACCACATATCTTGTAAATACAGTGCATTTCTGCTCTCTCTCTGCGGTGCAGGGCAGCACAGCAAGGTCACTTGCTGTGCTTCCCTGCTCCACAGTGCTTGCAAGTATGCCCCTGAGTTTTTAATCTGTACTGAAAGGTGTTACGCATCCGCTTTCATCAAGTACAGAAACTGAGTGCATTGTACCCCTCAGGTTAGCATCGATCGAAACCCAGATTTGCACTATGCCGATGAACAATGATAGCATCAGGGTGTTAAATAATGCCACCCATTTTGAAAATATTTGGCAAAAAAGCAACAACTTGTCGAAACCTAAGTCTATGGAATTTGTATCTAACTTTTTACAGCTGGTATAGTGATTTTTTTCAATGGAAATTTTGTGCAAGGCAAAGGCATCTTGAAATAAGGATTCTCGTGGGACTGCTCTGTTGTAGCTTCATAAAGTTCTGGCAGGAAGAATCTTAAGCCTATAAAACTGGCTTCTTGGAGGAGTGGTGGGTTGGGTCTGAATGAGAAACAGAACTCAACAAGATTTTCAACAAGAGGGAGTAATCCTAATCTGGGGAAAAAACAGAGGTGCAGAAATATTTGGGTGTACTGTGTTTAGGCATTTGGCAAAATAGTTTGTCCCGGCAACCCTAACACAAACTGCATTTGATTTTCAGATGTACTAATTCTTCTGAGCTGGAGGTATGCACTCCAAGATGACAATTAACTGCTCTTAGTTTTTTTCCATTTCAAACACTACCCTTCTAACTATATTTTAAATGCATTTGTTTTTATTTCTCATTATAGCACTTCTAACTGCAATGGAGTGACAGAGGAAGGTCGTGGTTGTGTAGACACACATAAATCCTGAATCCTTAATATTCAAGTACTATACATAAGCACATCCAAAGTAAATGCCATGTAATAAAAAGATTGACAACAGAAATCCATGATGAAACATCAAGAAGGCAGACATACAAATCTTTTGGACCAGCAAAAACGTACTGGATGCATTTATAGGAGACAACGTTAAGTACGTAGTATCTAGTCAAACTGGTGGTGTATCCAGAATCTCTAACGCCCATCTCTGTATAGCATGGTGGAAGACAAGACATCTCCAGTCCAAATGGCCTCTGCCTCAAGAGCAGGCATTAAAAGGGGGCTTTCATTATTTAGAATGGGACCCTAGGTACTCTGCAGGAGTAGTGACAATATTTTGGCGCTACTCCTGCAGAGTACATTTAGGAAAGTACCATCTTGCCTGGCATGTTACCCCCATATTTCACTGTATATATGTTGTTTTAGTTGTATGTGTCACTGGGACCCTGCCAGCCAGGGCCCCAGTGCTCATAAGTGTGCCCTGTATGTGTTACCTGTGTTATGACTAACTGTCTCACTGAGGCTCTGCTAATCAGAACCTCAGTGGTTATGCTCTCTCATTTCTTTCCAAATTGTCACTAACAGGCTAGTGACCAATTTCACCAATTTACATTGGCATACTGGAACACCCTTATAATTCCCTGGTATATGGTACTGAGGGACCCAGGGTATTGGGGTTCCAGGAGATCCCTATGGGCTGCAGCATTTCTTTTGCCACCCATAGGGAGCTCTGACAATTCTTACACAGGCCTGCCACTGCAGCCTGAGTGAAATAACGTCCACGTTATTTCACAGCCATTTACCACTGCACTTAAGTAACTTATAAGTCACCTATATGTCTAACCTTTACCTGGTAAAGGTTAGGTGCAAAGTTACTTAGTGTGTGGGCACCCTGGCACTAGCCAAGGTGCCCCCACATTGTTCAGGGCAAATTCCCCAGACTTTGTGAGTGCGGGGACACCATTACACTCGTGCACTACACATAGGTCACTACCTATGTGTACCTTCACAATGGTAACTCCGAATATGGCCATGTAACATGTCTATGATCATGGAATTGCCCCCTCTATGCCATCCTGGCATTGTTGGCACAATCCCATGATCCCACGGGTCTCTAGCACAAACCCGGGTATTGCCAAACTGCCTTTCCCGGGGTTTCACTGCAGCTGCTGCCAACCCCTCAGACAGGTTTCTGCCCTCCTGGGGTCCAGCCAGGCTTGGCCCAGGATAGCAGAACAAAGGACTTCCTCAGAGAGAGGGTGTTACACCCTCTCCCTTTGGAAAAAAGTGTTAAGGCAGGGGAGGAGTAGCCTCCCCCAGCATCTAGAAATGCTTTCATGGGCACAGATGGTGCCCATTTCTGCATAAGCCAGTCTACACCGGTTCAGGGACCCCTCAGCCCTGCTCTGGCGCGAAACTGGACAAAGGAAAGGGGAGTGACCACTCCCCTGACCTGCACCTCCCCTGGGAGGTGCCCAGAGCTCCTCCAGTGTGCTCCAGACCTCTGCCATCTTGGAAACAGAGGTGCTGCTGGCACACTGGACTGCTCTGAGTGGCCAGGGCCAGCAGGTGATGTCAGAGACTCCTTCTGATAGGCTCCTTCAGGTGTTGCTAGCCTATCTTCTCTCCTAAGTAGCCAAATCCTCTTTTCTGGCTATTTAGGGTCTCTGCTTTGGGGATTTCGTTAGATAACGAATGCAAGAGCTCACCCGAGTTCCTCTGCATCTCTCTCTTCACCTTCTGCCAAGGAATCGACTGCTGACCGTGCTGGAAGCCTGCAAAACTGCAACAAAGTAGCAACGACGACTACTGCGACACTGTAACGCTAATCCAGCCGCCTTCTCGACTGTTTTCCTGGTGGTGCATGCTGTGGGGGTAGTCTGCCTCCTCTCTGCACTAGAAGCTCCGAAGAAATATCCCGTGGGTCGACGGAATCTTCCCCCTGCAACCACAGGCACCAAAGAACTGCATCACCGGTCCTCTGGGTCTCCTCTCAGCACGACGAGCGAGGTCCCTTGAACTCAGCAACTCTGTCCAAGTTACTCCCACAGTCCAGTGACTCTTCTGTCCAAGTTTGATGGAGGTAAGTCCTTGCCTCCCCACGCCAGACTGCATTGCTGGGAACCACGTGTTTTGCAGCTACTCCGGCTCCTGTGCCCTCCACGAAGATTTCCTTTGTGCACAGCCAAGCCTGGGTCCATGGCACTCTAACCTGCATTGCACGACCTCCTGAGTTGTCCTCCGGTGGCGTGGGACTCTCTTGTGCAACTTTGGGTGAGCACCGTTTCACTCCACTTCGTAGTGCCTGTTCTGGCACTTCTGCGGGTGCTGCCTGCTTTTGAGAGGGCTCCTTGTCTTGCTGGCCGCCCCCTCTGTCCCCTGACGCAATTGGCGACATCCTGGTCCCTCCTGGGCCACAGCAGCACCCAAAAACCCTAACCGCGAGCTTTGCAGCTAGCAAGGCTTGTTTACGGTCTTTCCGCAGGAAAACACTTCTGCACGACTCTCCACGGCGTGGGACATCTATCCTCCAAAGGGGAAGTTTCTAGCCCTTGTCGTTCTTGCAGAATCCTCAGCTTCTACTGTCCAGTAGCAGCTTCTTTGCATCCACAGCTGGCATTTGCTGGGCGTCTGCCCACTCTCGACTTGATTGTGACTTTTGGACTTGGTCCCCTTGTTCCACAGGTACCCTCGTCTGGAAATCCATTGTTGTTGCATTGCTGGTTTTGGTTTTTCCTGCAGAATACCCCTATCACGACTTCTGTGCTCTTTGGGGAACTTTAGTGCACATTGCACTCACTTTTCAGGGTCTTGGGGTGGGCTATTTTTCTAACCCTCACTGTTTTCTTACAGTCCCAGCGACCCTCTACAAGGTCACATGGGTTTGGGGTTCATTCGTGGTTCGCATTCCACTTTTGGAGTATATGGTTTGTGTTGCCCCTATCCCTATGTGCCCCCATTGCATCCTATTGTAACTATACATTGTTTGCACTGTTTTCTAATACTATACTGCATATTTTTGGTATTGTGTACATATATCTTGTGTATATTTGCTATCCTCATACTGAGGGTACTCACTGAGATACTTTGGCATATTGTCATAAAAATAAAGTACCTTTATTTTTTAGTATATCTGTGTATTGTGTTTTCTTATGATATTGTGCATATGACACTAGTGGTACTGTAAGAGCTTCACTCGTCTCCTAGTTCAGCCTAAGCTGCTCTGCTAAGCTACCATTATCTATCAGCCTAAGCTGCTAGAGACCCTATACACTAATAAGGGATACCTGGGCCTGGTGCAAGGTGTAAGTACCCCTTGGTACCCACTACATGCCAGTCCAGCCTCCTACAGTACATCAATAGCGTCATGAGAAAGGATGCTATTGCCCCCTACCCTGCGTCATGGTGTGCTGTATTCTAAATATGGTGCACACATGGTGGCGGTACGGCGGTGCTAAGGGGCGCAGGGAAAGTGGCACTGCACTCACAGCAGCACCACTTTCCATAAATCTGCCCCTCAGTGTTTTGAGGTGACCCGCTGGTGACTAGTGTGGCATTGTAATTTATTGTGACATTTATACAGCATTAAGAGCTACATAGATAATGACTGATATCTCTGGACAGCCAGAGCTAACAAGTAAAATCAATTTACACTGCTGTGTAAAGGATGCCCTGGTGGTAGGGCCTGGTCTCTGTCCAGGGTCTTTGCTCAGTCTCTGTTCCAAGCAAATCAACTGTGCATGGGCGTTTGACATGTACTGTGGCCTTCAGGTGCAAGGGTTGGCCTGCAGCCAAGTCACTTGCTTGTCCCACCTACACCTGCTGTGCCCAGCCCACGTGTCCACTGTGCTCAATGGGTAATGCACCTGGCCATGTGTAGTTCCACCATGTAGTGTTGAATTTCAACATCAAACATGACTGCAAACATACCAATAACATAATATACAATTTCACATTTCAAACATGATTGCAGGGGGCTGGAATGATGGTTGAGTGAGAACAATAAAGATGAGATCAAATTTTAAGTTATTGCATTAACTTCCCCCCCCCCGAACCTTCAACTGCAGAAGGTGTGAATAAGAAGTGAATGAGATGCTGAATAATAATGTGGATGAGCATCTGTTCATTAGAGGTGTGAAACAATGCGTTATGTAAGGTTATGTGAAAAGTAGTTTAATGTTTGAAACACTTTATGTTGGTTTTTTTTTGCAACCTTTTGTCTGTAATGGTGTTTTTATTGTACTTTTATGGTCTAATTTCGGACCAAAAATTATATTTTGATGATGATAGTGTTGGAGGTCTGAGTACATGTTGCATAAAGTTAGCTGAGACAAATGTATTACCATAACCTGAGAAGTTCATGTCTGTTGAGGATTTTTGCTACATCCACTGACACCGCTGTCAACATAACTAATCTCATTGCCTTTTAAAAAAAATAGAAATTAAGTTAAAAGAGGTCAAGGGACAGCTTAAACTAACCCTCTATCATATTCCCATTAGCGAAAAGAACTATTACATGTTCCCAGCCTCATTTTCTCAAAATGATGATGTCTAAGGTTAAGGGGGACTTGGGGCACCAGCAGTGTTCTTCTTTCTGAATGCGTTGTTAGGCAGCTATCCTTTGCTCAAGGGCAGGGGTGGAATATTTTATCCCACCCCCAGTTTGCCCAATGGCAGGGGTGCAGCATTTTGCTGCTCTACGTTGGCGAAGGCCGTGGGGTATATCTCTTGGTACAACCACGCCCTGCTCATGTATGCTGGGGGTAAGCTTCTCGGTCCCTTTATAACCGTTGATCCGTTTGGCCAATGTGCACCACATTTTCATGCTAAAGGCTTGAGCTTCGTGTGGATAGTTCAAGAGATGGAAAACAAAAGTGTGAAGAGTGAAAGACGGATTTTCTGTTGAAGAAGGTGTCACCAGTAACCGCAGAGGTCGTACTGCACCTCTGTATTATACACCCCACCATCTATAATATAGAAATTGCTCACCATAAGAGAAGGGGTTGACCGCAGGCTGGGTTGGGTACACGGTTGATTAGCTGCAGAGAGCGTTGGGAATAGTTAATGAAATAACATGGGAGTTTGATATAAAGGAAGGAAAGGGGGTTTTTAAAACATCAATGTGTACTTTGCTGTGAGAAGGCCTTGGATGGGACAGTTCACTCTCTTGGGTTGATATGGCCTGGCCCAACCTCTTGCATGTGGCCTGGGAAGGCATGAGATGATCAGTGTTACCCCTGCTCTCATGTCCAGACCCTGGTCACCTTAGTAAAATCATTGACAAACTTGTTATTTTTTTGTCAAACATTTTAATATTTATTCGTTCTGTTGTTATTTTCTTATGGAATTTGCTTGCGCTCAGATGTTAGTTTCATCCAGTAGTATTACAGTACTTCAGAGCGGCGAGGAGAGTTGCTTTTACTCAAACTATTTTCTGATGCGGAAGCGTTGAACGGAGAGATCGATATGGTGTCTCGGTGATGATCCCGTGAAGGCAGCATGATAGGAATGAGGTGCAGAGCTGCGTGCGTTTCTCAGCCCTGGGAGAAGAGTGGGTACGGTAGGCCTGGGCATCAGTAGGCAAAGCAGGTTGGAAGGAGATGTCTTTACAGCAGTGACAGCAGAGCGTGCCAAGGGCCCTAGTGCGAACAAGGAGCCCCCCCGGCTCCCCCCTCCCCCCCCCCACTGCGTGCTTAATATATCAAAGGAAAAAGCAGGATTCACTGGGCCCTTCAAGCTTCTGGGCCCCGGTGCCACTGCACCCGCCGCAGCACTAATGGTTGCGCCCCTGATTTCAGAGCTGTCCGAGTTACATTAGTGACCACAGCTGACCCACATTGGCAAAACGTGGGTCCTTAGCACTGGACTCGTAGAGGGCTCTGCAGGACTCAGAGGTACGTTCGTAAAGCGGTATACGGGGCGGGTCCCAGAACCCGCGCCTTAGACTTTTAACGCACTACAATGGCTTGTTTTGGACGTCTGCCTAGCGCCTGTCCACAACACACATCTGGATCTTAGCAGTGTAATCCATCTCTCATTATCACGGGCACGGAAGGGCTGCCAAGAATATCCCGAGGCAAGAAAGCGCGTTCCTTTCCTGTCCAACAACACAAGAATTCTCTGCACGCGCCAGGGCTACGTCACCATAACATTCCAAAAGTGGAGGGGGCATATTACTGCACAAACACTGGCCCTGGGACAAGAGGTCTGTTTGCACTGGGCCGTCTTTCTCTATAATAAAGAGCCAACACTGATCTATTGTAAAATGTGGGTGCATGGCCAGCGTCTAAGAGGAAGGGGATCTCAAAACCGGCACTGTGATTTAAAACATGTAAACTACAATCCTGTGGCCTCCTGCCCAGTATATGGGTTTCTATCTGTGGGTTTTCTACTATTCCATCCATGCATAAAACACAACAGACATACCCCTAAAACAAGGTGGCCTATTAGTTTTGGGAATGCTTTTTACGGTTTAAATACATTTTTTAGGGCATTTAGTTTAAACAGTCAACGGCCATTGAATTTACTGGATCAACAGGAAAAATAAAGTGGCCCCACAATATAAACTCTTCCCTCCCTTAACTCCCCTCCTTCCATTGCCACCACAGTCCATCAATGCAGATTGACATTTCGGTCTCAGTAGTTTGTTCCTCTTCCTCACTGAGGATTTGTTAACTCAACGTGTCAATGTCAGTTCCCTCCTGGAGTATCAGAGAGAAGTATAAAATAAGCATTTGCAATGCAACGGGTCTCGCATTTCTACAAGTTAGAGCTATTAGCAGTTGTAAACTCCCAGCCAGACTTTTCTTGCCACATTAAATGGAAAAAAGAGCGCGATCGCGCTGCTACAGTTCACTCGTAGTGAAACCTATTAGCAAAAATGCAATTATCTACGTAACCGGCAAAAGTGCAATTAACTATGTAACAGGGTCGATGTCATGAAAAGCGCTCGACTTGCCAAGCGAAATCGCGCTGCAAAAAAAGATAAAAAGTAGTCACAAACACGACGGAAAACAGCGAGCCTCGCATGTTTTCAGTACTTGGTCGTTGCGCTCAAGGAGGTCCACCGGAAAAGGCATGGCATATGCATGCCTTCCACTAAAGAAAGCAAGCAGAATTTAAAAGGCAAGCCCACGAACCAATGAAAGACACTGACGCGACATGGACGGGGCTTCGAGCCCTTTTCTAACTATTAAAGCGTCTCGCAAGCGATACACATGCGCAGGCGCATGCTAGCTCAGGCTCGACCCTAAAAAAATTGTGTGCTCAAGGATTCCTCGCACCTTAAGACTAAGGGCCATATTTACTACCATTCAAAGTCATGGTTGCACCACTTTTGTGGTGAATCCGTGATGCAAAATGCTAGTAGATATTTACAAAGCCATGCAAGAGGCTATTTGCACCACCTTACCTTTAGTACAATGCATGGAATTAAAGAAAGATATAGCAACTCAGGAAATTGAACGTACTTTCAGGGCATTGCCATCTAGTAAGGCAGCCACGGAGAATGCCATTCTGTTGGAATTTTACAAAACGTTTTCTCATATTTTACTTCCAGTTTTTGCAAATCTAGGCCCATATTTGTACTTTTTGATGCAAAGCAGCGCGGGCGCTGGTTTGCGTCCAAAAATTTACCGCCGGCTAACGCCATTCCAACGCACCAGGTGGGCAACTTATTAATGGAATGACGTTATCCGGCGCTGCGGGCTGGTCAGAGTAAAAAAAATGACTCCAACCAGGCAGCACCGGCGTAGGGAAAAATGGGGGTTGTGCATCAAAAAATGGTGCAAGTCAGGTTAGAGTAAAAAATCATGGCTCTAACAGGACTTGCGCCATTTTTTGACGCACAACCCCCATTTAAATGACTCCTGTCTTAGCAAAGATAGGAGTCATGCCCCCCTGCCCAGTAACCATGCCCAGGGGACTTCTGTCCCCTGGGCATGGCCATTGGGCACAGTGGCATGTAGAGGGGCCCAAGTGAGGCCCCTCCTATGCCACTTAAAAATATATAAAAAAATACTTACTTTAACTTACCTGGGATGGGTCCCCCATCCATGGGTGTCCTCCAGGGGTGAGTGGGGGGGCAGGGGGTGTCCCTGGGGGCAGGGAAGGGCACCTGTGGACTGCTTCCATGGACAGAGACCATGGAAATGAGCCCACAGGTCCCTTAATGCCGGCCCTCACCCAGGCGTTAAAAAACGGCGCACATCAGGCTGGGCACCGTTTTTTAAGGCCCACCCCCTCCTGTGCGTCAAAATGACGTGGGAGTGTAAATAAGGCGCACAGGCCTTAATGTCATTTTTTGGACGGGAACGCCAACCTTGCATGTCATTAACGCAAGGTGGTTTCTCGCATCCAGAAAATGACGCTCACAAAGGAATTTTGACGTTCGTGGGGTCAGGCGTCAAAGTATAAATATGGTTTCGAGTTTGCGCCAAAGTTGCGTCAAAACTTTTGATGCAAATTCGGCGCAAACAGAGTATAAATATGCCCCCTAGTATCTAGTATTGAGAATGGTTCTGAGGTTCCAGCCTCTGGGAATCTTACCAATATTGTTGTGTTTCTAAAAAAAAGAAACCACCAGAGGACAGAGGATCATATTGGCCGATTTCGCTAATCAATTCTGACGCCAAGATTTTTGCCGAAATCTTGGCAGCTCCTTTAATTCAGTATTCAGTCTTGCCGCAACAACATGGGTTTGTTCCCAGCCGGAATACTACCAGTCAAAATAACATGCCTGCGGCTATTTTTGATGTGGCCAGAATGATTGGTGGTCAGCTCGGTATGATCCTGTTGGATGCCAAGAAGGCCTTTGATAGAGTATTGAGGCCTTTTCTTTATCGCCCTCGTTAAGGCCCTCTGTCAGAGGCTGAGGACTTGGCATGTTTTGGATGGATTTACCGCTCCTCCATTCAGTATTCATTGTGGTACTTGCCAAGGATGTTAAATTTCATAGCACTGATCAGAAAATGAGTGTGTATGCTAACAATATTGGTACCTATTCCACTGATCCTTAAGCGGCGATGGGACAGACTGCAATGGAGGCTTAGAAGTATAGGGTGGTCTCCAGTTACAAGCTTAATCTACCCTAAAATACAAGTTATTTCCAATTCTCAATCCAACTTACTGGTCCCAGGGACAGTCACTACTGTAGGAAGGTAGCCTCTTTCTAGCATTGTTACCCCAACTTTTGGCCTGTTGTGAGTGTATGTCAGGGTGTTTTTACTGTCTCACTGGGATCCTGTTAGCCAGGGCCCAGTGCTCATAGTGAAAACCCTATGTTGTCAGTGTGTTTGTTATGTGTCACTGGGATCCTGCTGGCCAGGACCCCAGTGCTCATAAATTTGTGGCCTATATGTGTTCCCTGTGTGATGCCTAACTGTCTCACTGAGGCTCTGCTAACCAGAACCTCAGTGTGTATGCTCTCTCTGCTTTCCAAATTTGTCAATACAGGCTAGTGACTAAATTTACCAATTCACATTGGCATACTGGTACACCCATATAATTCCCTTCCATATGGTAATGAGGTACCCAGGGTATTGGGGTTCCAGGAGATCCCTATGGGCTGCAGCATTCCTTTTGCCACCCATAGGGAGATCTGACTATTCTTACACAGGCCTGGCACTGCAGCCTGCGTGAAATAACGTCCAAGTTATTTCACAGCCATTTACCACTGCACATAAGTAACTTATAAGTCATCTATATGTCTAACCTTCACCTGGTGAAGGTTGGGTGCCAAGTTACATAGTGTGTGGGCACCCTGGCACTAGCCAAGGTGCCCCCACATAGTTCAGGGCAAATTCCCCAGACTTTGTGAGTGGTATTGGGGGGACAATTCCATGATCCCCCGGGTCTCTAGCACAGAACCCGGGGACTGCCAAACTGCCTTTCTGGGGTTTCCACTGCAGCTGCTGCCAACCCCTCAGACAGGTTTCTGCCCTCCTGGGGTCCAGGCAGCCCTGGTCCAGGAAGGCAGAACAAAGGATTTCCTCTGAGAGAGGGTGTTACACCCTCTCCCTTTGGAAATAGGTGTGAAGGGCTGGGGAGGAGTAGCCTCCCCCAGCCTCTGGAAATGCTTTGATGGGCACAGATGGTGCCCATCTCTGCATAAGCCAGTCTACACCGGTTCAGGGATCCCCCAGCCCTGCTCTGGCGCGAAACTGGACAAAGGAAAGGGGAGTGACTACTCCCCTGACCAGTACCTCCCAGGGGAGGTGCCCAGAGCTCCTCCAGTGTGTCCCAGACCTCTGCCATCTTGGACACAGAGGTGTTGGGGGCACACTGGACTGCTCTGAGTGGCCAGTGCCAGCAGGTGACATCAGAGGCTCCTTCTGATAGGCTCTTACCTCTCTTGGTAGCCAATCCTCCTTCCTTGATAGCCAAACCTCCTTTTCTGGCTATTTATGGTCTCTGCTTTGGGGAATTCTTCAGATAACGAATGCAAGAGCTCACCAGAGTTCCTCTGCATCTCCCTCTTCGCCTTCTACCAAGGATCGACCGCTGACTGCTCCAGGACGCCTGCAAAACCGCAACAAAGTAGTAAGATGACTACCAGCAACATTGTAGCGCCTAATCCTGCCGGCTTTCTCAACTGTTTCCAGGTGGTGCATGCTCTGGGGGTAGCTTGCCTTCACCGTGCACCAGAAGCTCCGAAGAAATCCCCTGTGGGTCGACGGAATCTTCCCCCTGCAAACGCAGGCACCAAAAGACTGCATCACTGGTCCTCTGGGTCCCCTCTCATCCTGACGAGCATGGTCCCTGGATCACAGCAACTCTGTCCAAGTGACTCCCACAGTCCAGTGACTCTTCAGTCCAAGTTTGGTGGAGGTAAGTCCTTGCCTCCCCACGCTAGACTGCAAAGCTGTGTACTGTGTGATTTGCAGCTGCTCCGGCTCCTGTGCACTCTTCCAGGATGTCCTTCATGCATAGCCTAGCTTGGGTCCCCAGCACTCCGTCCTACAGTGCACAACCCTCTGAGTTGGCCTCTGACGTCGTGGGACCCCCCTTTTGTAACTTCACATGGACTCCAGTTCACTTGTCTTCTAAGTGGCTGTTGGGGTACTTCTGCGGGTGCTGCCTGCTTCTGTGAGGGCTCTCTGAGTTGCTGAGCGCCCCCGCTGTCTCCTCCTCTAAGTGGTGACATCCTATTCCTTCCTGGTCCTCAGCAGCACCCAAAAACCTCTACCGCGACCCTTGCAGCTAGCAAGGCTTGTTTTCGCTATTTCTGCATGGGAACACCTCTGCAAGCTTCATCGCGACGTGGGACATCTGTCTTCCAAAGGAGAAGTTCCTAGTCCTCTTCTTTCTTGCAGAATTCCAAGATTCTTCCATCCGGAGGCAGCTTCCTTGCACCTTCATCCGGGGTTTCCTGGGCTCCTGCCCCCCCTGGACACTGTCGCGACTATTAGACTTGTTCCCCTATGTTGCAGGTCCTCAGGTCCAGAAATCCGTTGTCAGTGCACTGCTGGTGTTTGTTGTTCTTGCAGAATCCCCCTATCACGACTATTGTGCTCTTTTGGGGTAGTAGGTGTACTTTACTCCTACTTTTCAGGGTCTTGGGGTGGGGTATCTTGAACACCCTGACTGTTTTCTTACAGTCCCAGCTACCCTCTACAAGCTCACATAGGTCTGGGGTCCATTCGTGATTTGCATTCCACTTTTGGAGTATATGGTTTGTGTTGCCCCTATACCTATGTTCTCCTATTGCAACCTATTGTAATTCTACACTGTTTGCATTACGTTTCTGACTCTTACTTACCTGACTTGGGTTTGTGTACATATAACTTCTGTATATTACTTACCTTCTTACTGAGGGTACTCACTGAGATACGTGTGGTATATTGTCATAAAAATAAAGTACCTTTATTTTTAGTAACTCTTTGTATTGTGTTTCTTATGATATTGTGCATATGATATAAGTGGTATAGTAGGAGCTTTGCATGTCTCCTAGTTCAGCCTAAGCTGCTTTGCCATAGCTACCTTCTATCAGCCTAAGCTGCTAGAAACACCTCTATTCTACTAATAAGGGATAACTGGACCTGGCACAAGGTGTAAGTACCTTTGGTACCCACTACAAGCCAGGCCAGCCTCCTACAACTACTGCCACTTATCTGGGGCTTAAGCTCTATGCCAACACAGAGCACATTGTTTCTTTGAAATATGAACCCCTCAAAGTCGGTTATTGCAAAGATGCGGTCGTAGAACCGCCTTCCAATTAGTATTGTGGATGTTGTAATATTGTTAAGAAGAACATCTTACCTAAATTTCTTTATCTTTTCTGGGCAATCCTGTTGCGGGTTCCAGGCCACCTTTTTTGGCATCACAAGGGAGCAATAGGTAGTTTTATTTGGTGGAATCAGAGGGCCAGAAGGACTATGAGCCCTTTAAAACCTTCACCTAGTCAAGGTGTTTTTTTCTTACCGACTTTAAGCTATATTTTTGGACTGCCTTTGGTTCTCATATGAAGAATATTTTTACCTATCATAAGTCCAACAGCTATGCCTTAGGTAAAAGATCTATATTTGATGCTTTGTGTTGATATTATATATATATTATTGTATATCTTACATATTGATTTCAACAACAACTTTAATATAGAAAATATTTTTTAAAAGCACTTATACATGAGGCTTCACCCCCCCCCCCCCACCCAATTGTCTTCTGTTCTAACATAATATACTTCAAATAGGTAAAGGTGTGGGCTAGTAAATGCAGTGTTCAAAACAACCAGGGAAATGTGCTCAAATAAACGCTCTCTCTCACAGGACCTTCGGTTGAAAAGTGGCTTAGAAGAGGATCGATTGACCAAATTCCCAAAAGTCTAAATGATGGAGGTGGGACAGCTATTGAAAGCTTGAGCCAGTGACTCTTCAGACCAAAAGGAGACGATCTTTCATGTTTCTGTCACTCACTGTTAGAAACGGAGTCTCCAGTTGGCAGTGGTTTACCCCCGTCCAAGTACAGACCCTCACTCGAGTCAGGGTAAGAAAGTCACACTGCTAACAGAACCCTTGCTCACCCACTTGGTAGATTGGCTCAAGCAGTCAGGCTTATCTCAGAGGCACTGTGTAAAGTATTTCTACACACACACACACACACACTAACAAAACCACAAAAGTACTCCACACCGGTTTAGAAAAATAGCCAATATTTATCTGAGTTAAAACAAGACCAAAACAACACAAATCCAACCTACAAAAGCAAAGTTACATATTTTTAAAGATGAAATCTCAGTTAAGCGCTTAAAAACACATTAGCTCCAACTAGGGCTATCACAACGTTGTTGATGCAGTCATTCCCAACAGTCTGACACCATTCGCACGGGAGTGCGGGACAGTCACGGACTCGCATTGACCCCAGGCACAGCACCTTTTGAAAACAAGGGAGAAACAAAGATGTTGCATGGAATCGGGGAGGTGAGGCATAGGTTTCTTACTGCGTGGCAGGGGAGGTAAGGTGGGGGTTCCTTAAGGTTGCAGAGGAGATGATGCACCATAGGTGGCGAGGTGTCAGTTTCTTACGATCCGGCAGGGTCGATGAGTCCAGCAGGTCAAGACGCAAGGCATCGACTTTGCGGTGTCGCAGTCACACCACAGAGCCACAGGTGCTGCTGCGGAGTCGGATGTCCCAGAAATTGGGGACATGGCACTCAGAACTCACGTTCTGGTGGGACTACGGAGGCGCTGCAGGGTGTCGGGCCTGTGGCGTTGGTCGCTTCACTCAGCGGGGACCACAGCTCTGGTGAAGGCTGTGGCGCAGAGTCAGACAGCAGCACCGGTTCCAAAGTCTCTTTGGAGTCGACGTACTTGGTTTCTTCTTGGCTATACCAGAACTCACTCCCAAGGGCTCAGGAACTGGATTTGGCACCACTTGGTGAGACAAGACTCTCAGCAAGAAAGCCCAGGTCCTGGAAGATGAAGTTTTTGATGACCCTAGGATTTCTAACAGGAGGCAAGCTCAGTTCAAGCCCCTGGAGAACCTTTGGAAGCAGGATGTAGACAGCAAGGTCCAGTCCTTTCACTCCCAGGACAGAAGCAGCAGGCCAACTCATCAAAGCAACAGGCAGAGTGGCTGTCCCTCCTACAGTTTTTAGCTCTTCTTCCTGCCAGACTGTCCTCAGTCAAGAGATGTTCTAAAGTTGTGGTCTCAGAGATCCAATACTTATACTTATTTCTGCCTTTGAAGTAGGCAAACTTCAAAGGAAAATCATTGTAGTGCATAAGACCCTGCCTTTCATGCCCTGGCCCCAGACTCACTCCAGGAGGTTGGAGAATGCTTTTTGTAAGGACAGGCACAACCCTATTCAGGTGTAAGTGTCAGCTCCTCCCACCACTCTAGCCCAGGAAGACCCATCGGGATATGCAGGGCACACCTCAGCTCCCTTTATGTGACTGTCTAGAGTGAATTCACAAACATCCCAACTGTCATCTTGACCCAGGCGTTTATTCCACAGCCAGGCAGAGGCACAGCATGGTTAAGCAAGAAAATGGCCACTTTCTAAAAGTGGCATTTTCAAACTTACAATTTAAAAACCAACTCTATAAGCCTCCAATGGGCAATTACACTTAAAAACTATTTCACAGCAATTCCCATGTTACCCTATTGGAGAGCTAGGCCTTGGAATAGTGAAACACAATTTTAGAGGTATTTAAGTATCAGAACATGTACAACACACTAGTACCTGTCCTGCCTTTTAAATGCACTGCACCCTGCCCATGGGGCTGTCTTGGGCCTACTTTAGGGGTGACTTTCATGTAGAAAAAAGTGGAAGGCTTGGGCCTAGCAAGTGGTTGCACTTGCCAGGATGAACTGGGAGTAAAAACTGCACACACAGACACTGCAGTGATAGGTCTGAGACAGGTTTACAGGTCTACTCAGGTGGGTGGCGCCATCAATGCTGCAGGCCTACTAGTAACATTTGATTTACAGGCAATGGGCACACATGGTACACTGTACTAGGGACTTCCTAATAATTCAAATATGCAATCATTGGTAAACCAATTACAAATACCATTTTAGACAGACAGTACTTGTACTTTAGCACTGGTCAGCAGTGGTAAAGTGCCCAGAGCGAGCAAAACGAAATTCAGCACAAGATCAAACCAGGAAGTCAGAAGCCAAAAAGACAGGGGGAACCACACCAAGAGCTGACAGGTCTAACACCCATGCCCTAACTTAGTTGCCTAAGAATTAATGAAAAAAAAACATTAACCTTTTAAGTAAAACAAGAAAGGCAAAACAAGCATTGGCAAAGCCAATAGGTCTTATCCTGGAGACGACTGGCTGTCACAGCCCTTTGCCCATGCTGTACAGTATGGGCATTGCTGACTTTGGCAATGATTTTTAGCAATGCTGTATAGGATTGTAACTGCTTTGCAAGGATAAAAATAATAATAAATGACTACGATGCATTTAGCGCTAATGCACTTTTAAAGCACAGGCTGTGTCATAGCACAGTTTAAATTCGTTTTAGCCACGCTGCAAAGCATCCACACTGCTGTAAAGCATAGCTACATAACATTGACAAAGCCAATAGCTCTCACAGGCAAGACCTATTGCTTTTGCCAATGCTTGGTAATTTGTACTAGTTGTGGATGAATAATCTCATTTTGTATGCTTTGGCACCAATTCTTGAAGGCACGTAAGAATACCTGAGTACTGCCTGAGTATTCTTTATATATTCCAGAATGCCTCTGTAAATAGGGGGCGTCGTTCTCTGTATTGCCGTAATTAATACATTTCATCAATTAAACACCGGAGGCTAGTGCACCTGTTGCCGATACGGACCTCCTCGAAAGAAACATCTGGAACACACTAAAAACTGTGACTGCGTTCGATAAATGCATTTTTTTTATTCACAGCACCACATGGTCTGAGGCAGCAAGCGCTACATGAGATTGTTATTATTTATGGAATGCGACACAAAGACTGACTCTTCGCCAGACACACACGCTTCAAGTCTCCCTGATGGGGAGAACAGAACCTGGCAGACATCACTGGCTGGCTGGCCCGAAGCCTCGGGTGTCTGGTTACAACCAGAGTCTGAGCAGATATATACAGGCTGCCCCAGCTGGAGGGGAGCAAAGCGCAGCAGAACCAAAGGGGATCCAGGCCCGCTCAGGCAGAACCATGAAGGTAGGACCCAAACTTTAACAATCCATCTGTTCACACAGACTGATCCACAAATCTCAAAGTACTCACGGGTACTTTCATTCATAACTCAAGGGCTCTCATTATATCAATCTCTGGCACGCGAAGGGCTGAGCCAGTATCACTGGGTTTCAGCACTTTTATCCAGGAGGTGCATAGTTATTGCTGACAATCTAAACATTGAAATACGAACGTGGCTTGTGCAGCAGGCGCGCAGCCAACTGAGCTAGTCGGCTGGGATTCCAACCCGTGGGCACTTGATTACACACATCTCTGCAGTAGGCATATTAAGCTACTGAACTACATTAACATCTGAGCTGCAAGATGTCAAACCTTTCTGCCCAATTACGCTTCCTTACAGGTAGCTCGCTTCGAGGAATGCACGTGACTGTTTTCATAGCTCTTGTTGTCACAGGTTTGCAGCTTCAAAGCACTGTACACGGCCGGTGTTATTACTGGCATGCGTACTCCTTACGAGCTCTGGGAAGTGGGCTTGAGATGAGGTCTGCGCTAGTGAATACTTTATTATTTTGTATTTGGTGTATTTTACATAGTTTTGTGTGCAGCTAAACGTTGCACCCCTGTGCCTGTGCCCGTTCCGAGGGCCTTCACACACGTAAAATGTCGTTTTACGGGCAGAACTCTCGAAAACAGGTTCTGGCTGGGACAATACATAAATAAGGTGGCTTCTTTATGAGGGGTGGGCATGCCAAGCACTGCTTGAGTCAAATCTCTGGCTTGGCTCTTGCAAACCAATACAGCGAGGCACTGCCCCTCCCTTCCTTAATACAGCTTTGGACAGAGACTATTACTTTCGATACATTCCACCCAATCCAGTCATATAATGGGGTGTGTTATAGTGAAACTCACATTTAGGAAACACTCATCCTTAAGCATTTCAAAGAACCTTTAAAACATGTTTACATGCCGTCTGTTATGGAACTTAGGTGCCAAATATTTTAATGCCTCGGTATATAGGTTGGCTTTAACAGCCAAGCTCTCTCTTTCTCGCTCTAAATTATGTAAGTTTGTGGGCTTCCGTACTCACTAAAGCAAGTTGAATCTGGGTGGGGGAGCCCACTAGCTATGCTCTCATGTGTCCATGTTTCCGACAGAAGTCTGCGACGGCGGGTAAATACGGGTTTGCTTGCACTTTGTTTGCTTTGGGGCATTTAAACTCAGGCCCATATTTATACTTTTTTAGCGATGCATTTGTGCCGCTTTTTGACGCAAAAGCGGCACAAACTTACAAAATACAATTGTATTTTGTAACTTTTTTGCAATGCGGCGCTAAAAAAGTATAAATACGGGCCTCAGTTCATACAGTGCAGCGCAGCAAGGGAACTTGCAGCGCTGTGTTGTACGAAAGAGAGACAGCAGACATTCTCCACACTTACCAAGCTATGGAGCATTTCTGCCCTCTCCTTGCACTGGTGCACTGTGTGCTGCCTAGCGCCAATGCAGACACCCTTGCTCTATAGTGCAAGCGTGCTATGGGCAGGATTGTTTTTGTGCAGGATGGAATACCTTCCTGCACAAAAACAATCCTCAGAGACATAGGAGCAGACATAGAAAGAGGAAGTGACAAGAGGAAATAAAGATATTTCTCGTTCTGCGTTATTCGTGGAGACACACCATTTTGGTACAAACTCTGATGTACAACTGTTTGTAAATCTGGGTTTGCATCAAAATACACGGGTGGATGCATAAAAACACTCTTGTAACACATACCCCGTGCAGCGTGCTGCAAGGCAGCGCTATGTGCTCCATTGTATTGCTTTGCATTTACTAACCACACAAACCCAGGCAAAGAGGCTTTGCATAGCTTAATAAATTCCAAATAGGATTTGGGCTGGTGCTGCACCACAAAAGTAACACAACCCAAACGCAAAATCATATTAATTCTGGGCCCAAACATGTAGCTTGACGTGTAGTTGATGCACTAGGAAGTGTATTTTAGATGCATAGGATCAGTATTTATTACAACAGTGTCAGTTTGTGTGTATTCTCTTGCTTAGTTTGAAAAAGAAACCCCTTTTGATTTTGATGAGGAGTAGGAACCGAGCATTACCTTCATCTGAGTCTTAAGGATTGCTCTTCGCATCCTTTTGTAGTCATTGAAATGTACAAAATGTGGCAATTGAATGCAAATGTTTTGTTTTCAGCTTTATATAATTCTAGTCTAGAGACTGTATATCTGAATTTATGTATGCCTCATTTTCTGTTCCGACAGTCTGTGCCCAAAACAATACCTAAATTGTAAAATAAAAGTAAAAATAAATTTAAAAACAAGGGCCCAAAGTTTTCTACCGGGGATGCCAAATGCCATGGGGGTCTACTGTTGATTCCATTTAACACCCTACCATCTAACACCTTACACTTCTGGTCCCTGTGTCTCACTCTTGCAAAGTGTTTCACTCCTACTTTCTCTTTCGCACTGTTTTCCTACCTTTCTCTTCCGCTCTTCCCTTTTCTACCTTTCTCTCTCTTGCTCTAGGTCAAAGTCTGATGGCGAAAAATAAATGCAAACATTTAGCTTATCCTGGGTTCCTGAAAGGGTTGACTAAACACAGAGAGGAGCAGTTTTTAGGTCTGGCATTAACCAAGACCTTTTGATTTCATTAAACCTATATGTACTCACCTAGATACTTATGGGACTTTTAGCCAGCCCCCTTCATCCATTGGTCTGTTACTCTGTGAGTCACACTTTTTTCCACCCACTACAGCATACAGCAAGGCCTTTGGCTAACTTTATTGTGAGTGACACCATTCTGTCCTTTAAGCAAAACCTTAATCAACGTAGTCCCGTTAAGTGCCAGGAACTACTATGGTAATGTGTGCTTTTTGAGACCCATAAAATATTTTTGATTTTAGCTAAATTTCTTCTAGGTTGGTGAGGGATGTTCAGTCCCCAAACAATAAAATTGTGCAAATAACATGACAAGACAAAACAAGCACTGGTAAACCAAGAAGGAGGGCAGCCAGGGCCAGATGTATTGGCTTAACCAGGGCTTGTTTGTTATACCTTCCAGTGAAGGATTAGTTAGCACTCCATATCTGAAAGCAACTTATGTATTACAAGTGATACTGTGTTTGTAAAAAGTGCATTTAAATTCCAATTTGTGCCTCCATGTCATGTTTTTTTTAAGTCGGCATGTATTTCTAATTAAGTCATTCTGTGCCCTTGGTCGGTGCTCAATTGTAGTCCAGGTTTAGTTGTGAAATGTTCAGGTTTCTGGATATCAAAATCTGGTTGCAATACACATGCAAGAAATGGATCCTTAAAAGCTAACTATAAGAGGCACCTACTTCCAGCACAAACGTTCCCATGTGCCTGCATATCATTAGGTGTCTGAGACACATTTACGTAAAAAGCCTGTTAAGAATAATTTTTTCTGATCTGACCCACCAAACTGTTAATTAAGAGCAATTGCATCCTATATGGGGAATATTGGCTACTGGGGTTTTTCTCTATAAAAATGACCCAGTTAATGGTTAAGGTTCATAGTATACAATGTATCCACTTCTTGACATTCTGTTTTGAGTACTACACATCTAGAAGCCGGATCTAAAGCACTGTGTCCAGTTAAGGCCTCAGGACAAATGTGTGTTCAGGTCTGGAGGCCTCACCTAGAAGATTGTGCCCGGTTGTGAATGACAAATCTAGAGAGCTGTCAACACTTGTGAGCACCTAGGCCCTGATTTATACTTTTTGGGTCAAAACTGCACCAACTCAGTTTTGCACCAAAATGTTTAGCATCGACTTGCACCAATTCTGTGCACCAGCCGGGCACCATATTTATGCAATGGTGCAAGCCGGTGCAAACGGTAGGCTAGCGGCAATTTTTTTTACTTTAGTTGGGTTGGGCTGGCAGTATGGAAGAAGGGTTTTTTGCAACAAAAAATGACGTTAGGCAGGTTAGAGTAAAATAAAATAACTCTAACCTGCCTAGAGTCATTTTCTGACGCAAAACCATCCATACCACATGACTCCTGTCTTAGAAAAGACAGGAGTCATGCCCACCACCCCAATGGCCAGCACAGGGGACCAGGGTCCCCTGGGCATGGCCAGTGCACCCAGTGCCATGTAGGGAGGACCCATTTCAGGGCCACCAATGGCACTTTAAAAAATAAAATAAAACACCTGTACTTACTTAGGATGGGGTCCCCCATCCTCCGCTGTCCCTCTGGTGTGGGTGGGGGCATCCCTGGTGCCTGGGGAGGGCACCTGTGGGCTTATTGCATGGTGTTCCACCATGGAAATTGGCCCACAGGTTCCCTAACGCCTGTCCTGACCCAGGCGTTAAAAAATGGGGCAAAGCAAGCTTTGCACCATTTTTTGACCCCTTCTCCCTCCAGTGCACCATTTTTGCCCAGGAGTATAAATATGTCGTTAAGGCCATAGAGTCATTTTTTGCACTGGAACACCTACCTTGCATCTCATTAACGCAAGGTAGGTTTCCACTTCCAAAAAATGGCTTTAACTCCATAAATGTGGCGCTAGACGGGTCTAGCACCAAAGCATAAATATGGAGTTAGTTTTGCACTGAATTAGAGTAAAAAAAAATTAAGCTAATTCGGTGCAAACAGAGTATAAATATGCCGCTTAATCTCTCAGCATATAGGGCCAGACTTATCATGTTTTTGCGTCACCCTTGCGCCATACGAAAGTGTAAATGAAGCATTTCATTGAGAGAAATGTGAGAGGAATTAGAATCCTAAACAGTGTGTGGAACCGAGAGGAGGAACATAGTAGGATGTGAGAAAGTGAGGCTAGATATGTGCAAGGAAGTAATGAGAAAGATTGTATGAGAAATTGTAGAGAGCTAAAGGTAGAGAAGAGTGTAGCGTGGTGTGTGTGTGTTAAGCTAGAGCACAGTGACAAAGGGAAAGACAGCTGAGTATCAGGGGATGGAGAAATTTGAAGTTTGCGTAGGAAAAGTGCTACATAAAAAGGGAGAACAGGGGGGAGGTAAGGGGTGAGAAGGAAATGTGTGAGAATCATGTATTTCAAAGAGGAAAGTGGATGAATGATTTAACAAAAGGAGTTCAAGAGAGTCGGAGTGAGAAAGAGGAAGTGTAAGACACATGAGAGAGCAGGTTAATTTCTTAAGAAGGGAAAACTAGGTGGATGATTAGGCGTCCACCAAGCAGGAGATGTCTTATGACACACTGAATCGGAGGTTTTGGGGGATCCCATTTGGTGGAAGCTTCCCCATCTCACTGGCAGAAAAGAGACAAAGTAACAATGCCAGTGGTTGAGCCTCCATACTTTGCCTCTTATTCCTAGTGATGAAATCCATTATCTCTTCAGGGGTCGGCCACTCTTTCTTGGCAAAAAGGCCCAGCAAGTCTGGTGGGATCTGAAGCCAGTGGGAGCACACACAGTGCAAAAATGACCAAGCTTCAGTTTTCCCTCCAAGCACAAGGCTCTCAGTCAGGTGTGCTTGATGAAGGACGTGTATGGCTTAAAGCTAAAGGATTGCAGAATAAGATACCTGAGCTGAAGAAGGAAGGTGATTCCGCTCCACACTGGTTGTGACAATGGCTGGGGCATGCTTATGTACAGGACTGGTGGGCTTGCCACATGTGGCAACCACAAGCATGCAGGGTACTGCTGTGCTGGGATGGTGCACAGCTAAGACATAAGAATACTTAAACTGTGAGCTAAAGTTTGAAACTAAATAATTTTCTGATTTTTAAAAAATGTTTCTAACTATTCACCTCACGACTTGCGCTGCATGTAGAAACAAAAAAATGATTGTAACCTGGAAACCAGAACAACAACCACATTGCTGCAGAGACATGAGTCTTCTATTTTGGGCCCACCACAACCTAGCTGCCTGTTTCTCTAGACATTATAAGAATTTGATTAAAACTGCTGACAGGCATACATACAGACTGTTGCATAATCCAGCCTGAACAGCACAATGGGAATAACTGCTGTGAAAATGTTACAGTGTGTTACGAGAATCTCCTAGTACATTCCAAAGGAAATCCTAAAGTTTTTTAGGTCAAGCCTAGGCAGCACGCATGCACTGTCTGCAAGACATGCTGTATTCAGTAAAAGGACTTTAACCGCCTGCTGCTTATCATAGGTTGACTCCAGAGTCACTCTTCTGTGCTGGCTCTTAACTGGTTTGCTCAGCTGATGCGTAACTTCCGTTCTTAGCTGACGAGCACCAACTAAGTACAGATTCACTTCTCTTGATTAGTGCCCATCTGCTGTGATGCAGGTACTATTTATTCTACCCCCTCCCATCGCCCTATCCCTCTTTGCCAAAGCGTGTATTTAAAAAACAATTGCCTTCCAACCGGAATGTAACTGAAGCTCCAATACCTTTGGGTCGAGATCGCACTTATAAAAAACTGCAAAAAGAATTGTACAGATCTACACTTCTGTTCCCTGTTTGTAGCAGTTTTTTAATGCATTTGTTTAGTTACTTAAATTATTTATTTATCAGTACCACCAGAGTGATTCTTTCAAGTTCTGTAATTCTACACGTAGCGTTGACAAGAACGTCAAAGTATGTGTTGCTTGCAAGTCATTCCTCTAATGAGAATTTCTGCACAGTATGTTTGTGTAGCGCTAGGCACCAACTCAGACAAAGACTGTAACCATCCTACCACAGGCGAACGAGCAGCTGAGAACCTCCTCCTGGATGTTTTGAGGTAAGGAGAACAAAAGCTGGCAGTGGAACATTACTTTTACCCATCACATATTCATAAAAGTCATTTATGTAACACCGCTTGGATTGCTTTGGGCTCTGTAACAGTATGAGAGGCTGAACTCTGCGGAACCCTGCAGAGCACGACACACTGTTTCTTTCTTTTATGTCTATGATGCTCCGGCTCTAGTATTGTTGTCTGTTGTCTAGCTCTATGTGTGCGTCTGGTAGCCTGGAGTGTCTGACAAATGGGACCATATTTAGAGAAGTGGAGGAAGCTCCCAGGGCTGAGAGCTGGGAGGGGGTGAGGAAGGCTAAAGTGTGACAGACTTCAGTTGCACTGCTTGGATCCAATTATCCTGATGCAATCTCTTTATAACTGTTCTCACCTTGTTATTCTTGGTGTAAATTGAGTATTTCACTTCTACTGATGCCACAGGTTGTGCAGTGAGTTTTTGGGCCCTCTCTTGTCAGCAGGCGAGTACCTCCATCTTTGGCAAACATCCTGCCACACAGGCATTATCACAGTGCTTGTTTAGGGAGTGGGTCTGCGAAGCGCTGCTTCTTTCTGGCTTTGATAATGCAAGTGCTGCACAGAGAACCTCCTTGAAGCCTTCACCAGAGCCCATGCTTTCAGACGTAGCTTGTAAGTGCCTTTGTCATTCATTATGTAATGTTCAAGATCTCCATGGTCCTCGTGTATGCAGCTTACTCTATCGTGTGTCTTCCTCTGTCCTCTACCCTCCTAAGCCTTTCACTATCCTCCGCCTTCGAATGTATTCCCCTGTCCTCCACCTTCGTATGCATTCCGCTGCTCTTTGCCCTTGTATGCATTCTGCTGTCCGACACCCTGTATGCAGCCCCTACTCTCTGCCCCAGTGTGCCTTCTCTTTCCACCACAGCCCTTGTGTATTCATTGTCTGCCCTCCATCCTCTTATGTAGTCTCTTTCTTCCACCGCTGTATGCAGCCGCTTTACCCTCTGGCCAGCTCTTATCCTCCGCCCCAGTTTTCAGCCTCTTTCCTCCACTGTTCCACCTCTAGTGTGCATTCCATTTCCTCTTCCCTCATGTAAAGTGCCTATCCTCTGCCCCTGTATGCAACCCTCTTTCCTCTGCAAAAATCAATTGAGTACTTGTCACAAGCACGCGCACTATACATCATTTTAACTTCATGTGCCAAGTATTAAAGGAAAAGCAATTAACCTTTAACGCAAAACAGGACAGAGGGATACCCTTGTATTGGCTGAATTGCAAAAACGTCCGCTGCTTGTCTGTGAAATTCTAACCCAGATGAAGGAATTGTTACTTGTGTACTGTGCATATTTTTCCCACTCATTAGAAAATTAATTTTATTTAATTGCCAGGAAAAGAAAACCCTTTGAAATCTTTTGAGGTACCTTTATTGTACATCTGTATTTACAGAATATGTTCAGCCTGATGTGCCAGCTTTTATTTACTTGCAATTTTCAAGGTGATACTGCCGTGAGAGAGCACTTTACAGCACACACAAGACATAGTGAAAACAAGTGGATGCAGGAAAGGGCTACACTATTTGTGTTATTCTTCATCACAGAGAAAAATTACATTTACATACACAAGTGTCAACTGACTGTCTGTGCTCACCACAAAAGTAAACTCCTCTGCGTGCTGCTCACGAGTCCCACTGACTGTCTAACTGACACACTTTTACTGCGACCTGCAGGTTCACATCCACATTTGATGCTTAAGAACTGAAGATCCCGTCAGTCTAATGTTTTCACCTCTAGGTAATTTAATTCACCATAACACTTACATTGAAAATGTTGCGTCATTATTTTTGCTAATCGATAATTTCACATAATTCAACAAAAAACATATAATACAAATCAACAAAACAATTACTTAACACACCACATACACACAACCCACACCACATGAGTCCACGTCACACCATGAAATTCAACAGCACACCACATAATTGAAATCCACAACCCGGAGTTGGTCGGCGGCAGGTTTGGTGACAGTTGGAGACTGCTACCACGATAAATAAATAATTCCACAGGGAGATCTGAGGGACACTCGAGATTTACCAGGTGCAGTTTGTGACTTGCGAGGCGGTGGCAAATGCGTGTGCAGACCTGTGGCGTTGCGGTCGCCTGAACCCCCTGCGCGCGCGGTACTTCACGTTCTCCTTTCACTGGGATGGTCTAGAAGAGTGATCACCTGGTTATATAAAGCATTAAATGAAATGGAATGTACACCACTAACGAGACTGAGAGACAAATGGGAAGAGATATTTGGAAAAGACATGTCGGACAAAGACTGGAGCAGGATGCCGAGCCATCCCAAGAGTATCTCACTGCTATTTATATCTGACGCCACGTATGATACAGATCATTTATGGGGGGAGGCCCAGGGATGCCCGAGGTGTGGAATGCTTTTGTCATATGATGTGGGAGTGCACTTTCACACAAAGGTATTGGGGGGGCAGTAATAAACAAACTACACAACACACTTGGTCGTTCAGTCCCCTGCACCTTAGAGGTATGTATGAAGGGGCAGTTCCCCAGGCCTAGGGAGAGAAAGTTGGGGTCCTGATTCTTGGACCTAGCATTGGCTTTGGAGAAGAGACGCATCACAATGGCTTGGAATTCGGCCAGAGGTCCTGATTTTATCACATGGGAAAAAGATGTCTCAAAATGGGCAAGGGCAGTGTTTAGGAAAGAGGACGGTAAAGGGATTAGGAGGCGACCTATAGAACATCTCTGGGATGAGATAATGGAGGTCTGGTTAAAAATGCCAAACCTGATATGGGGAGAGCTCTGATTAGAACCCTAAATTATGGGGACAAACTGACTAGGGAGGGACTACAACGAAGGAGTGACGAAGAAACGAAAGACTGGAAAGTATGCAGGGGGAACATTTGACTTAAAACACGGGCCACAAGAGGCATGTGGTGTGGGACGGCCCAAGCTCCGGGCACATAACTATATGTTGGCCTTGAAGGTCAGGGGTCCCAGAACAGAAGCGATGACCTGACCAGGAAGACTAGATAGAACGAAGTGGCCCCTCTGCTTTCTGGGCTCCCGCCAATGCTTATAGGAAGATAAACAGACTCACCGATTCCTGCCTACCTCATTACCTGTTTTGTTATTTTCTTAGTTTACTTTTGTTCCTTTGATTGGTGTGTAATTTCAAAAGTTGCCTAGAGTATGGGACAGATCGAGATACATTACAGGAACTCTTCCTACCCCGCACAATACACAATCAGCTCTCAGAATCACTGATATCGTAGCTATTACCCAACTTAAAAACCCCAATATCTAAAACAATAATGAGGCCGCCGTAGAACTACATTACAATCTCCAAAAGTAAAGAAGTATGCTGAAGTATAGATTGGTAATTTAAGGCGATTGCAGGGAGATAAAATGCAGGATGTCAAGTGGTACAAATGGAAGGAGAACTAAAACTAAAGAACGGGGAGAGACGTGAGACTGCAAATGTGTAGCAACATAGCTCTGATACAAAGAATTAGGAATGAAAGAAACAGCAGCTGAGGAGGGCACAGTTTTATAAGATTCTCAAATGATACAATGTTAAAGTATATGTCTTTAACTATCAAATGCTACAATAAAGATATTGTGAACATGACTGTACCGATTACCTATCAAAATACTAATAAAAAGAGTTGGAAAAAAACACTCCTCAACACAAAATAACATACCACCTTAATTATTCTTCATAACACAAAATCTCACTCCACATAATTCCAAAAAACTAAATACCACATAATTACTATCCACATAATTCCACTGCACACCATACCACATAATCCCACTACACACCACATACATCCACCCAACTCCTAAACAAATAAGTAAAAAAAACATTATCGACCTCCCACCAGAGGGGAAGGACCGGTAACCCTTCTGGGGCCTGTGACCATACAGCATCACGTGGAAAGACCAGGGATTTATGATTCGAGGGCCAGATATCTCCACAAATCGGTCCAGTAGTAAAGTGAGAGAATGCTGTGGGGCTGACAAGTAAAAGAGAGCGTTGTCAGCATATAAAGACACCAGGTCAGTGTTGTCCCCTATGGTTATCCCCCAGGGTGGCAGCTGCCTTTTAATCCAAACTGCCAGTGGCTACATGGCGAGGCAAAAAAAAAAGAGTGAAGAGAGGGGGAAACCCTGTCTCATACCTCTGCTCATTGGCCAACTATCCAAGCAGAGCCTGCCCACCATGACACTAGCAAAGGGATTCATATATAATAATTGCAGCCAAGATCGAAAGTCAGGGCCCATCACTTCCAGTATTTGAATAAAATAAGCCAGTCTACAGTATCAAAGGACTTGACTATATCTATGGAAACCACAGTGAGGTCATCTTCCCTGCTGTCCACCTCATGGAGCACATGCACCAGCTTCCTGAGGTTCATGATGGTGTTATGGCCAGGAATTAACCCACATTATTCCTCTTGAGCTAGCTGTTTGAGCACAGAGCACAGCCATAATGCAAGGGATTTGCTTAGTATCTTCACAACAGTACTGATCATTGATAAGGGTCTATATGATTAGGGTTTGAACATCATAGAAACATAGCATTCACGCATGGATGCTGGCCGAGTCCTGAGCTCCTACTCTTCTGGTAGACCGCCAGCAGATGTTGAGTAAGGGATGGAGAGAAGGTCTGGTGGAATTCGACTGGGAGACCATTGTTGCCTAGTGCCTTCACCATAGCAGCAGCTGAAGCGTCGTCCGGACTTCCTTTAAGGTGAGATTGGCATTGAGGTCTGCAAGAGCACCCTCGTTGAGTCGGGGCAGCGGGCCCAATACCAGGAAGCCCTTAATGCAATCTAGGTCTGACAGATGAGGACAGCAATATAGTTGCACTAAATGGGTTTTAAACACATCCACTATACCACACTGTCTGCAGACATCATGCCTTGATGAATCCCTATGATGGAGTATAGGGGTTATGGGGGGTGTCTCATGTTTAAGAATAAAGTCTAGTAAGCACCAAAGGTTGTCACCCTCCCGGTGTAACAGCTGAAAATAAGATTTCAGTGTGTATCTTTCTAACCTATATCTAGCCTGCAAAATGCTAATAAATCTGCCGGGGGTACAGGGCTGGTATCTGGGGCCATGCTCTGTAGTCACGCTAAGTCCACTTCTACCTGGGACAAATCTGATAAGAGGTTGTGGGTACCCCCAAAGAAGAGCCCAATACATCACCCTTGAAACACCCCCTTCATTGCCTTTCACTCCTGTTAGAAATGGGGTTTCCGGTTGGCTAGGGTATGCACCTCAGCCAGGCAGAACCTACCCACTCTAGTCAGGGCTTGGGAGTTACACGTCCAAGATAACCCCTGCTCACCCCCTTGGTACGAGCAGTCAGGCTTAACCTGGAGGCAATGTGTAAAGCGTTTGCACAACACACAACACACGTGACGCAAAATGTACACCACAAAGTAAACACAACACTGAGCTATGTAAAAATAATCTGTATTGCGCAAAACATAATTAGACCAACATTACACGTAAATAATACCCTGCTACCTTAGCAGTTGTCAGAAGGTTACACAAGTTACTAATACTCTGCAAGAATATGCAGTTGTCACATTAGAACACGTAAGTACTCAGGATTCTGCCACATAAACAGTAGCCAGGAATTATAGTGAAAGGTATATGCACTTGTCATGAACAATTCCTAAATACCCATGAAAGGAACATTAGAGAATATACCACAAGTCATATACATACACATCAGCTAGGCATGCCTAGAAAAGGAACATTAGCACATATATGTATCACCAGTAAACAAGTAGAAAATGGCAAACATCTGTAAGTTTGTATTAGGCTCCTAGAGCCTAGATTTTCTAAAGAGTACCTGTTTCCAGTCGATTAGGGCACCTCCAGTGCCTAAAGGTAGAGGGCCCCCGCACTCCAGCGCGCAAAACGGGGGGCACGCAATGTCTTGGAGGGAAGAGGGGCAGTTGGCACCCTCTCTTCCTGAACGGGCCCCTCCGGGGGCCTCCGTTCTGGGTGGGGGCCTGCCTCGGCCTCCGCACACCCTGTCCGTGGGGTGGGGGGCCGGGTACGGCCCACTAAACAATTCTGGGGGCCAAGGCGGGAAGGGACCTCAGTCGAGGTCTCCCTTCCCGATTTTTGATGAAAGAAATGCACCTGAAAAAGGAAAGGAGCGTCCCGCTCCTGTCGCAGCGACCGGGGAAGGGGGCGCTCCCTGCGCCTCCCCCGAGTCCTGCTGCGCTTGTAGACTGAAACTCGGACCCCTCCGGGGGCCCGAGGAAACACTCGCCTGCACCCGATGTGGTGCGCGAGTGAGGGAAGGCTCCCCCGAGCCGCCGGGAGGCTTCCTGGGGAATCGAAGGTGGCTGGTGCCCCGAGGGCACTCCCGGAAGCGGGAGGTGTCTCGGGGGTGCCGAGAGGAGCACGCTTGCTCCGAATCCTTTGTTATTGTGCCCCGGGGACACTAGAAACAGCGTGAACCCGGCGCTGAAGGACAATGAAAAGCCCGGGTTGCGGCAGTGATCCTGGGCAGCCGAGCGCAGCGCTTTATACAGCGCTAAAGGCAACTTGCAGCCTGGGCTGCGGCGGTGATCGTTTCCAACAATTTTAAGGTTCCCAATATAGCGCTTTGTACAGCGCTTAAGCAAACGCTGGAGAGATCAGTGCAGGGGTCAGGGGCACAGCACCCTGCCCCTGGGAGCAATCAAGAGTCAAAGGAAGCACAGGGCTGGAGGGCCCAACTACAGGCCAGCACAAGGGATGCAGATGGTGGCAGTTCCTCCTAGTGACCAGGCAGGTCACAGGTCAGCACTTCAGTAGCAGTCCAAGGTGGTTTCCTGGTGAGTCCATTCATCAGAGTCCTGTGTCCAGTTTCCAGTTCCAAGAATGTTCAAATTGTGGGGAACATTCCCCTGTACTTATAGTCAGTTTTTACAGTGTTTCACAATGGTAGGGAGAGGAGGTTCCAGCCAGTTACAACTGGTTCTGGGAGTGCCCCCTCTCTCCTTTCAGCACAGGCTCCAAACATCAGTGGGGGGTTAACAACCCTATTGTGTGAGGCCAGGGCACAGTCTTTACAAATGCAGGTGTGCCCCGCCTCTCCCTTCTCTCAGCCCAGGAAGGCTTTACAATATGTAGATGCACCTCTGTGTCACCTCCACCCTCCCTGTGTTCAGGCTGTCTGAGAAGTATGCACAAAGCCCCAAATGTCAGTCTGCCCAGACGTTGATTGGAGACAAGCTGCAAAACACCAAAGTCATAAGCACAGATAAATGTGCACTTTCTAGAAGTGGCATTTCTGTGATAGTAATAAAAAATACACCTACACCAGTAAGCAGCATTACTTACCACTGTCACAACCATACCAAACATGCCTTCGCTACCCCTCATAAATCAGACAATACCCCTTACACATAAGGCAGGGCATCTCTAATGCAGTACTATGAGAGGGTAGCATTCACAGCAGTGAGACACCAGTTAGGCTGTTTGTCACTACCAGGACAGGCCATGCAACATGGCACATGCCCTGCCTTCTACATACATGGCACCCTGCCCAAAGGACTAGCTAGGGCGTACCTTAGGGGTGACTTACATGTAGTAAAAGGGGAGTTCTGCGCCTGGCACGTAAATTTAGATGCCAGGTCCCTGTGGCAGGAAACTGCGCACACAGACTCTGCGCTAGCAGGCCTTAGATAGGTTCGATGGGCTACTTCAGTGGGTGGCGCAAGCCGCGCTGCAGGCCCACTAGTAGTATTTAATTTACAGGCCCTGGGATTTATAGGTAAATTAAATATGCCAATCAGGTATAATCCAATCATATCAAATTTGTAAGAGAGAGCACATGCACTTTAGCACTGGTTAGCAGTTAAAAACTATTTTGTGATAGTTGTGTGTCTTAGGAAGACCTGCTAGACCTCCTCGCCCTTCTGTGTTAAGATCTGTAATTTCTCAACACAGTGGAGCACTTTGCTTTGTGACTTCTTAATATGACGCACTAAGAACAAGCAGTTCTACAAGCATAGGAGAAACCCAATTGACATGTCACCCACAATCAGCTCCTACAAGGAGGAAGCCACAAATTTTATTTACTGCGGGCACCTGTCCTCACAAATGCAAAGTTGGTGACTTCACTGACCTTTTGAGCAGCATCCGTTGCTCCTCCTGTGTGGCTGCTGCTGCTGTGCCGCTGTCTCCTGACAGAGCCTACCCGCTCTGTGTTTGAGGCCTGCCTCCACCCACAGGCACCCGCCTGCACCTCATCCCTGGCAGCCTAGTGGCCATCTGCATGTCTCAGGTCTATCTACCTTTTTCTCTTTCATTTTTTTCTGTATTCTGCCTTTAAAAAAAAATTCTGCTTCACTGTTAGCATGCGCTTTCCCATATCACTTTCCCCATTCCCTGGCGCTACAGCCCCCGTGACCCCACCCTCCCGCCTCCCAGCTGACCAAATCTTCCCCCCTCCTCCTCCTTAAGGGTGACTGCTGCGCAGTGAAGGGTGACTTCACTGACCTTTTGGCCAGCATCCGATGCTCCCTCCTGTGTGGCCACTGCTGCTACTGCTGTCTCCTGACAGAACCTGCCGGCTCTGTGTTAGAGGCCCACCTACCGTGGCCTCATCAGAGCTGCCAGGAAAACAGCCCTGCAGGACCACATCAACACCACCACCACACAACGCAAAATAACTCTTCAATGTCTTACAAGAATTCGCCAAACCACAAGCCAAGACCGCAAACATCCCTCCATCTTAGGACCGCTGCGACAGACTTCCCACCTTCTTCCATTGGAAAATTGGGGACATCTATGACAGCTTCGGACCCTAACACTCTCCGAACCAACCAACAATGCCCCGACCTGGGTCCACCAAACCCGCACAGCGCCTGCATGCCTGGACCCCTCTCACGATGGATGAGACTCGCTCCATCATGAGCAGCATCCACTCCGAAGCCCCAACCAACCTCTGCCTCCACCACATCTTCAGCAAGACCAGTGCTTCGATCGCACCCAAGCTTTGCAAGACCATCAACTTCTCCCTAGGGTCAGCAACCTTCCCTGAGGACTGGAAGCATGCAGACATCCACCCACTGTTGAAGAAACCCACAGCTGACCCAACGGATCTCAAGAACTTCCACCCCATGTCGCTGCTGCCCTTCCCAGCCAAGGTCGCTGAGAAAACAATCAACATTCAGCTCCGCCAACACATTGAAGACAACAGCCCCCTCAATATCTCCCAATCAGGATTCAGACCTACCCACAGCATTGAGACCGCCTTGCTCGCCGCCACAGATGACATCCACTCCCTCCTTGACCAGAGTCAAACAGCAGCCCTCATCATATAGATCTTTCGGCCACCTTCGATACAGAGTAACACTGCACCCTAAGCTCCAGACTCCACATAGCTGGCATACGTGGCAAGGCCCTTCGATGGATACACTCCTTCCTGACAGGCAGAACACAGAAAGTCAGACCTGTCAGAACCTACAGAAATCAGTTGTGGAGTACCCAAGGATCCCTGTTGAACCCCACACTGTTTAACATTATCAGGAACTACAGTATGAACATCGTATCTCTACGTTGACGACACCCAGCTGATCATCTCCCTGATCGAAAACCCCTAAACAGCCAAGAAGAATTTCAAAGACTGGATAGAAGCAGTCGCCACCTGGATGAAGGATAGTTGCCTCTTGCTGAACTCCAACAAGACCGAGACCCTCATCCTGGGACCTTTCCCCCTCAGCCTTGGGTGACCCTGGTGGCCCTCAACACTCAGCAGCCCACCCACCACCACAGACCACGCATGAAACCTTGGTGTCGTCCTCGACTCAGAGATCACCATACCCAGACAGATCAACCCCATCGCATCCACCTGCTTCCACACCCTCTGACTCGTACGGTAGATCTTCATGTGGATACCAACCGACTGTCAAAAGAGCGTGACACACACCCTGATCACAAGCAGACTTGACTACGGCAAAGCCCTCTATGCCGGAGCCTCCAAGAAGAATCTGAGCAAGCTGCCCTCCACAACATCAGATCTGTCTACCTCAACCACCGCCTCACCTGGTACTCCCCTTCCAGACATTTCCACTCCTCCCAGCAGTCGCTCGCCAAACGTACCCTGCATAAAGAAGTCCTCAACTGCAGGAAGATCTTTCACCTTCCTGGCAGCTAAGGGTTGGAACACCTTACCTCTCCATCTCAGACAGTCATCATCGCTACCTCAATTCAGGAAGGACCTTAAGACCTGGCCCCTCGACTGAATCCTGAGGACATACCCAACAGCACCTTCAGACCCTATGGGTGAGTAGCGTACTCTAGAAGTAATTGAATGTGATTGTGAAATATGGAATTCACTGCCGTGTTTGTATTCACAATTAAAGGTAATCTCCATCCAGTATCAGCAGAGCATGAACTGAACATCTCTGGATGTGTGCATCTTGGTATTTGATGTTCCTCAGCAAAGAGCAGTCATTTGTTTTGTAGGTGCTTAACGTGCTGCTTTCGGCTCTTCTGATCAAGTGACATACCAAATGGTTAATCACCTTCAATCCACTCCGCTGAAGGAAGCACAACAATCTCAACTGGTGGGAGCTGACTGCTTGCATGCTAGCACCTTAAGGCACATCCTGGTTTATATACAGTTCACCTTGTTGTATAGCTAATTCAGCCATATTTTAGACATGTTATTTTAGCTAACCAGGCCTGCTGCTGTGCACTTTAACCCAGTTACATTTTATTCAGCATTGCTCTATTGTTCTAGCAATAGCCACATTTGCGATGCTGTTTTATTATCTCTATCTCATTGTCTTTTCGCCTAGAAAAGCATTACATTTTTAATAGGACATTTATTTCACTCTGTGCCTTCTCCAAGGCTACAGTCAGATAGGGTTGCTGCCAAACGTGGTATGCTGTGTTTCCAACATTCACAGAAAAACACACTTGTACGTGGGAACCAATTCTTAGAATATCAGCTGTTTTATTATCCCAAACACCTTAGAGGAAGATTCCAGACAGATGACCATGACTGTATACTGAGTGCAGATTGCTTCGCTACAGCTACTTGCTCAGACAGCTGAAACCCTGAGCCACATGAGGATGGTGTCTCTATGGACTACAGGCTTCTTTCTCCAGGTATGATGTCCTCGTAGGGGGAAATCTGAAGGGCGGATTAGGCTTATTATGCTGTTCTCAAACATTGCATAGGCAGGAGGACTATGGATCACTCCTATTGACAGCATGGTAGGACTGTTTTTGTGTTTCACTCTTTTAGTCGCATGCTTGCTTTTATTGTGGTTTATCATGCTAGTTTTTGCAATACATGCCATTTTATCTAAGATGAAGTTACTTCAATAAATTCTTATTGAACTACATTCTGCCTCTGTTGTCTTTACCTAGATGAGACTTTTGTACCTGAGAAAAAGAGATGAGATCTGATTGACCACGATTCCCCTGAAGAGTCTTTCTTGTCATGTGCCTGGTTGCCCCAATCATCTCGGCCAGAGATGAGGCACTGCTAGTTAGCAGGAGAACCCTGATTAGGCCAACAGGTGTCATATGGTGTGGAATCACACTCAGTATCCACAATCCATGTCATTCTGCTGCCCAAATCCAGTAGCCTCAATTAGCATGATGAAAAACTATGCAACATGGCACCGCCAACGTTTGGTCAGGAACTAATATTTGGGTCCTCCTAAGTATCTCTGTCTCACTAAAGGTTAAAGACACCTCAATACTATATACGTAGATGTCCGCAGTATTGAGGATTTCCCACATAGCTAAATAGGTAGTACCTATCTTGAGCTGTAGGTTGTTCAAGCTTGAACCTTAAAAGGACCTATCCCCAGTTGGTGTCCCTATCTCTGAAGTTCTGTACATTCGATCATGGGTAAGGTACCCACCAAATGGGAGGAAATTACGTTTTGGTTAGCTAAAAAAATAAATGCGCTGGAAGCAGTTTTTCCACAAACGTGACCTCAGGATAAACATACAATTCTCACTATGTGCTTGCCTTTTGGGATGGTTACCACAGTTGATAACTGTAATACATGGGACATGGTATTTGCCACACTCTATACTACCACACACGGTACACCAACACTTTCCAAGCTTCCATAAGTGTTAAAACAAATTCAAGATGAATACGGGGATGCCCCGTCTCTGGATTTGGGGATACAATTAATGGGCAATTTTGCCACAGTATCTTCAATCATATTAAGTAACCTTAAAGGGGATGTAGTTGCACTAGCAGTGCACATGTGGTTCTGGGATGTTCCTGTACAGGATCAAGAATGTGAGCTGCCCAAGATTATCTCTGAGACCTACTCTAGTGTTGGTCAAGATAGTCTGGGGGCCAGACCGATCAAACAACAATTTAAAGGTAGATCTAATAAAGACACTACCAAGCAAGCGCCTGAAGGTTCCGAAAAAACCCTGGGATAAAAAACAACAAACACCTAAAAAAGAAAGTGAAGAATCTCTGCACGCGGAGACCCCACAAACCAGATATAACTTTAGCAACAGAGATAACATAAAAATGCCTGACAAATATCAATATACTGATACACGCCAATCTCGCTCCTTTCAGGACTCACTGGAAAAGCGCAGTGAGAGAGGTGGGCGGTCAGAGCAGTGAAACTGAGAAAGGACTCACAGCACTCGTCTGAAGTTCCAGTTAAGAAAGAAGAAAAACTTCCCCAACAAAAACCCTAATTTACAAAGAAATATTGGCAGCGGTTACAGTTCAACATGCCACTCAAGAAGAGGGCTTTACTGAAGAACAGGAAGTGGGCACTATCACTGTTAGACAGTGTGTCAGAGGTCACAATAGCTTGCCAGGACTTTCAAGAGCATCTGGAGGTGAAAGCAACTGCTAACTTCTTGCAAGTTGAGACTGCGGGCATGAGTGTCTCTACACCCAACAGGGTCTATAAAGTAACTATTCAGATAGAGGAAGACATTGAACGTGTGATAGACGCCATCTTTTGGGACTGCTCTGTCTCCATTTATGATATTTTTCTGGCTGAAAAAGATTGACTGCCAGAATTTGTCCATGATCTCCCTTACGGAGAGGACGTTATTGAAAAGTCCTTCTCGCTCCTTGTTCCCAGAAAACATGTTGAAATGTACACCATTAATTGGGCAGAGGCGTAAGCACCTTTGTTATTTCACAATCATGTAGGGTGGGACAAAGATTCCCCCCACCACTTAATACCAATAAAATCGCAATAAAATCCCAACCCCAACCTCAATCTCAATATTCAATAAAGTATGATGCAAAAGCACCTGTGAGGGAAATCCTTAACCAACTGAAGTACCAAGGTGCACTTCAACCCTCAAATTCATCAATTAATAATCCACTATTTCTGGTTGCCAAACCCGACCATTCATATAGAATAATCTTGGACCACAGACATTTAAACAGTCACACACACGCATTTGCAATACAAAATTCACACAGCACAGCACTCATGAAGAACATAGGGCCAGATGTAGCAAGCCGTTTGCATGGTGCAGACTGCGAAAATTGCAGTTTGCGCCATGCAAACAGCCGAACGCGATGCTCATTCACAAATTGCGAGTCGGTACCGACTCGCAATTTGTGAATGCGACTCGCAAATAGGAAGGGGTGTTCCCTTCCTATTTGCGACTCGCATCGCAATTCAGAATTGCTTTGTGACCGCGAATGCGGTCGCAAAGCAACTCACAGTTACCACCAGTGTCACACTGGTGGTAACACATTCGCAAAAGGGAAGGGGTCCCCATGGGACCCCTTCCCCTTTGTGAAGGTCGCCAAAAATATTTTTTCAGAGCAGGCAGTTGTCCTTTGGACCACTGCTTACTCTGAAAAAACGACACCAAATGGTTTCGGAAGTTTTTTCATTTTGCAACTTGTTTTCCTTTAAGGAAAACGGGCTGCAAAATGAAAAAAAAAGCTGCTTTATTTAAAAAGCAGTCACAGACATGGAGGTCTGCTGACTTCAGCAGGCCACCATCCCTGTGAGTGCAGGGACTTGCTATAGGGTCGCAAACTGCGACCCACCTCATGAATATTGATGAGGTGGGTCTTTGCGACCCCATAGCGAGTCGCAGACGGTGTCTGAGACACCGTTCTGAATCCGAAATTGCGACTCGGAAATTGCGACTCGGACAGACTCGCAATTTCCGAGTCGCAATATCGGATAATGCTACATCTGGCCCTTAGTGAGCAAAAAATACAAGACGACTCTGGATATATCCAACGGGATTTTCTGCCAAAACAAGGCACATGAAAGTAGGGACTTAACAAGTTTCAGCGCTCTAGGCTCTAAAAATAAATTCTGTTGACTCACATAAGGCTACAAGAACAGTCCAGGACTGTTCTCAGCTGGTGTAACATGTATTTTACATGACATACACCATGAGGCGAAAGAAAAAAGCACAACCAGGGCACTCCAAGGTCAATAAAGTGTCCGTATGAATCCAGTTGTTGTAGAATGTTTATTTCGCAAGCAAGGCTTGTTATAATGGTTCGGGTATTGCACCGACTGGAAGCGTTACCATGCGCTGCCGTTACCTCGAGCTTTAGTCTCTTTTATATGTTTGAGTGCGCGTTTATAATACGCTGACACTCGTCTCTTAGCGGGTATTGCACCGACTGGAAGCGTTACCATGCGCTGCCGTTACCCCGCAACACAGGATCTTTACTTTTCCTTCAAGTAGGACGGACTCAATGTTCAGACAATTACTCCATTACATCTTCGTAGAAGCACTTGAATCCATGCCGTTTTGACGACATTTGTTACCCCCTTACGGCTACTTCTTTTACCTGGGTTTCTCACTTAGACCTAGGATGACACGACATGCTACTCTATTTTGTGAATAGTGTTTGTGGTCTACATGTTTCCTCGACGATTTTTGCTGAGCCTTGAAAAAGTCCAATAGGACGAAACACGTGTTGGCTGTTGTTCTTCTGTGACATTTATGGATTTATTTTTGTCTTGAACCATTATAACAAGCCTTGCTTGCGAAATAAACATTCTACAACAACTGGATTCATACGGACACTTTATTGACCTTGGAGTGCCCTGGTTGTGCTTTTTTCTTTCGCATCTTGTTTCTACAGCACATGCCATAGACGGTTCCTTTTCCTAGGTCCACCTGTTGTTCTGTGTACCTATAAAACCTGAGGTGGTTGGGTTTTTTTCAACCAGGATTGCACCATTTGTTATTTGCTTCTTGTTATGTGAAGACTGATTGGTATTGTGTTTCGGATGTGCTACGTTGGCATCAACCACCTTCCTCTTTGAGTAACGTTGACAATACACCATGAGGCGTTGTCATATGTGGATGACATCTCACAAACAAAAACCTAATGCAGCATTTAAGACGCGTAGCAGGCATTATTGTAGGATTTGCCAAAATCGGCTACAAATGAGAAATTTCCTAGCTAGCGAGAAGGAAAGTTTCAATTCTATGGGGTCTATCGTAATAAGTAAGGAACGGTGCTTCTCAGCTGAGATGGCGCAATTAGCGTTGCCAGGAGGTAGACTGCCCTCTGGGCCCACCCGGCCACAACATCCGACAGCAGGGGGGTGTCTGTCTGTTTTGCACGCTCAGCCAATTCAATTATTTGTGTTAGGGAACTTAACACGTCAAGTAGCTTGTCCTGGCAAGCCCTCCAGGACTGGTCAATACACTTCTTGGGGTCATTTGTGTACTTTGCGAAAAATTTACACATTTTCGGATCTATGTCCGGAGTCACAGCAACTATATCTGGCAAGGTAGGACGCGGACACTCGGCCTTCAGGTGGGCCTGCACCTCCTTGTCAAGAGGCTGTTGAATCTTACTACCCACATATTCGGCCACCTTCTGCTCCGGCCGCCACTCCAATGATCTAGGATGATAGATTCCCTCGGGTTCAAACATATCTGAAGTGGAGTCATCCTGCTCTTGCAGATCGGGCATAGAGGCCCCAGGGCGCATGGGGCGACCGGAGTCCTGTTCCTCCGTAGAGGAGGAATCCCCTTCAGAGTCCTCTGCTATGCGCTTGGGTGGCCCCACATCAGGGTCCAATATGTGGTGCAGATCTTCACCAGTCCCTCCGGGTTGAGTTCCCTCCTAGAAAGGTAGGTGCTTATGCGCGCACAGACTCTTACAAAAGACATTGGCAAGGCGTTCAAAGTCTTCTAGGTGCCCTGAGTCGCGCTTGCAAGATTTCTTGGGAGCTGCGACATCGATAGTCTTTAGTCCAGCCCCCGTCCCCCCAGTCATGCCAGTCCCCTTGGAAACCTGTTCGGCCAAATGTGCCACACTCTCTTTAATAGAGACCAGGGCCTGGGCTATAGCCTGAAAAAGCAACACATCCACCCCAGGAGGTAGAGTGCGTTGTGAAGGGCCCTCCCCTGTGGACATGTTGGGGAAAAAATCATGGTTCTGGGCGGACTGCATCGTGGGACTCAGGAGGGAATTTATGACAGAAGAACACCCTATAAAAATAAGAAGGGCAGCCTGTAGGAAAGTACCATCGTGCCTGGCATGTTACCCCCATTTTTCACTGTATATATGTTGTTTTAGTTGTATGTGTCACTGGGACCCTGCTAGTCAGGGCCCCAGTGCTCATAAGTGTGCCTGAATGTGTTACCTGTGTTATGACTAACTGTCTCACTGAGGCTCTGCTAATCAGAACCTCAGTGGTTATGCTCTCTCATTTCTTTCAATTTGTCACTAACAGGCTAGTGACCAATTTTACCAATTTAAATTGGCTTACTGGAACACCCTTATAATTCCCTAGTATATGGTACTGAGGTACCCAGGGTATTGGGGTTCCAGGAGCTCCCTATGGGCTGCAGCATTTCTTTTGCCACCCATAGGGAGCTCTGACAATTCTTACACAGGCCTGCCACTGCAGCCTGAGTGAAATAACGTCCACGTTATTTCACAGCCATTTTACACTGCACTTAAGTAACTTATAAGTCACCTATATGTCTAACCTTTACCAGGTAAAGGTTAGGTGCAAAGTTACTTAGTGTGAGGGCACCCTGGCACTAGCCAAGGTGCCCCCACATTGTTCAGGGCCAATTCCCCGGAGTTTGTGAGTGCGGGGACACCGTTACACGCGTGCACTACATATAGGTCACTACCTACATGTAGCTTCACAATGGTAACTCCGAATATGGCCATGTAATATGTCTATGATCATGGAATTGCCCCCTCTATGACATCCTGGCATAGTTGGCACAATCCCATGATCCCAGTGGTCTGTAGCTCAGACCCTGGTACTGCCAAACTGCATTTCCCGGGGTTTCACTGCAGCTGCTGCTGCTGCCAACCCCTCAGACAGGCTTCTGCCCTCCTGGGGTCCAGCCAGGCCTGGCCCAGGATGGCAGAACAAAGGACTTCCTCTGAGAGAGGGTGTTACACCCTCTCCCTTTGGAAAATGGTGTGAAGGCAGGGGAGGAGTAGCCTCCCCCAGCCTCTGGAAATGCTTTCATGGGCACACATGGTGCCCATTTCTGCATAAGCCAATCTACACCGGTTCAGGGACCCCTTAGCCCTGCTCTGGCGCGAAACTGGACAAAGGAAAGGGGAGTGACCACTCCCCTGACCTGTACCTCCCCTGGGAGGTGCCCAGAGCTCCTCCAGTGTGCTCCAGACCTCTGCCATCTTGGAAACAGAGGTGCTGCTGGCACACTGGACTGCTCTGAGTGGCCAGTGCCAGCAGGTGACGTCAGAGACTCCTTCTAATAGGCTCCTTCAGGTGTTGCTAGCCTATCTTCTCTCCTAAGTAGCCAAACCCTCTTTTCTGGCTATTTAGGGTCTCTGCCTTTGGGGATTCTTTAGATAACGAATGCAAGAGCTCATCTGAGTTCCTCTGCATCTCTCTCTTCACCTTCTACCAAGGAATTGACTGCTGACCGCGCTGGAAGCCTGCAAAACTGCAACATAGTAGCGAAGACGACTACTGCAACTCTGTAACGCTGATCCTGCCGCCTTCTCGACTGTTTTCCTGGTGGTGCATGCTGTGGGGGTAGTCTGCCTCCTCTCTGCACTAGAAGCTCTGAAGAAATCTCCCGTGGGTCAACGGAATCGTCCCCCTGCAACCGCAGGCACCAAAGAACTGCATCACTGGTACCCTGGGTCTCCTCTCAGCACGACGAGCGAGGTCCCTTGAATCCAGCAACTCTGTCCAAGTGACTCCCACAGTCCAGTGACTCTTCAGTCCAAGTTTGGTGGAGGTAAGTCCTTGCCTCCCCATGCCAGACTGCATTGCTGGGAACCGCGACTTTTGCAGCTACTCCGGCCTCCGTGCACTTCCGGCAGAAATCCTTTGTGCACAGTCTAGCCTGGGTCCACGGCACTCTAACCTGTATTGCACGACCTCCTATGTTGTTCCCCGGCGACGTGGGACTCCTTTGTGCGACTTCGGGTGAGCACTGTTTCACGCATCCTCGTAGTGCCTGTTTCTGGCACTTCTGCGGATGCTGCCTGCTGCTGAGAGGGCTCCTTGTCTTGCTCGACGCCCCCTCTGTCCCCTGACGCAATTGGCGACATCCTGGTCCCTCCTGGGCCACAGCAGCATCTAAAAACCCTAACCGCACGATTTGCAGCTAGCAAGGCTTGTTGGCGGTCTTTCGGCGGGAAAACACTTCTGCACGACTCTCCACGGCGTGGGGGATCCATCCTCCAAAGGGGAAGTCTCTAGCCCTTGTCGTTCCTGCAGAAACCTCAGCTTCTAATGTCCAGTAGCAGCTTCCTTGCACCCACAGCTGGCATTTCCTGGGCATCTGCCCATCTCCGACTTGCTTGTGACTTTTGGACTTGGTCCCCTTGTTCCACAGGTACCCTCGACTGGAAATCCATCATTGTTGCATTGTTGGTTTGTGTCTTTCCTGCAGAATTCCCCTATCACGACTTCTATGTCCTTTGGGGAACTTTAGTGCACTTTGCACTCACTTTTCAGGGTCTTGGGGTGGGCTATTTTTCTAACCCTTACTATTTTCTAATAGTCCCAGCGACCCTCTACAAGGTCACATAGGTTTGGGGTCCATTCGTGGTTCGCATTCCACTTTTGGAGTATATGGTTTGTGTTGCCCCTATCCCTATGTGTCCCCATTGCATCCTATTGTAACTATACATTGTTTGCACTGTTTTCTAATACTATTACTGCATATTTTGGTATTGTGTACATATATCTTGTGTATATTTGCTATCCTCATACTGAGGGTACACTCTGAGATACTTTGGCATATTGTCATAAAAATAAAGTACCTTTATTTTTAGTATATCTGTGTATTGTGTTTTCTTATGATATTGTGCATATGACACTAGTGGTACTGTAGGAGCTTCACTCGTCTCCTAGTTCAGCCTAAGCTGCTCTGCTAAGCTACCATTATCTATCAGCCTATGCTGCTAGACACCCTATACACTAATAAGGGATAACTGGGCCTGGTGCAAGGTGCAAGTACCCCTAGGTACTCACTACAAGCCAGTCCAGCCTCCTACACAGCCCCCCCCCCACACTCCTGTCACCAAAACCAACAAAATAAGGGACCTAATGGTCTCTTAACGCGCTCTAAAGGTCACGTGCATTGTTCCTTAAGAGAAGCAGTCTTACCACAATACGGTGTCCCTTCAACCACAAAGCAGTGTTTGGTGGGGGTTTGAGGTGTTAAAAATGAGTCTTGGCTCGAGAAAGCCCCTGTCGTGCCGAAATTCTAAGCCTCGACTTGAGCGCTAGAAAAACACGCTGTGGAAACGAGCGGCGCGAAAGAGCGCCCTCTAGAGGAGGTGGCGAGTCACCGTGTATCGAATCAGCACTCGGGCAAACAGCCTACTGCACGCACGGTAAGCATCCTTAGTAACGAAGAAATATAAACAATTCCCAAAGTTAAATAGCAGTCAATGTGCAGAACAGTTTTAACAGACAATCGTTAAAAAAAAAAAATAATACAAAGTACTTCAGAGGCAGTAAGGGCAAGACTTAACTGACACTGGAGCAGTGAAGAAAGAGGACGGACGACAGCGACAAGAGACATTTATACATATTGTTGGAAGGAGCGATCATTGGACATTGGTTGCCATGGGAACGTCCTCATGGGTGTTGTAGTTCTTTCGTAGTTTTTTTGTTGAACTTTGAATCTATTCTGATTCCTTTGTTTCTCGATTTGCTATAGAAGGCTATGAGTACTGGTTAAAGTTGATTGACTTGAAAAGTGTGTGGGGAACAAAAAATTGACAAATAAGAGGAAAGGAAGCTTTATTTAGATTCTGCGTGATTCACGTCCTGGTGGGTTGTTATTATGGCCTGTAGACACCAATAGGTGCCACATAAGTTTTGTACACTTCACAGGGGTTTTTAGAACAAATATACCAGACCCTCGCTATGTGTCCTCAGAACAGTCGGGTATGGTGACAACATGTAGTGTAGGAAAAGTATGTCAGCAATGGTTGAAGGGTTCCTCACTGGATGCTGTCAAAGAACACCTTAGTCTCCTGTCCAATAACACAGATTTACTGGATTTCCTGTTAGGCCTCAGAAGACACTGCAGAAAAGGCTTCTTATAGGCAACATATAATGAAATTTGGAAGCTTTCCCAACAAGAAACGGCCGCCCGGTTAAGGCAAATAGATCAGGAAAATTTACAGAAAGCATTAGCCGTTGTAGATAATGTCATTAACACCTTCTCTGACCGAATATACACCTTAAATAATATTGTGTCCTCTGCAATAGACTTAGTACATAGTGATGTGTAATTTTTACAAAATGGCCAAAGTCTGCTAAGATCCAAATGCAGTTTTGTTGGACGTTACAAACACTGAAAGCAGCTCGCGTTCCCTGGCAACATGTGAGCGCAAGGGACATTTTTTCAACATTTTATTTAACGCAACAATAACAAACAATGACTAAGAAGGAAGCAACATACGTCATGTTAAATATTGATAAATTACAAAAGTTGCTTTTTACTGTGGCTGAAATACCATCTGCTGAGTGGTTGATATATGGGGTTATAAATCTGCCCATTTCAACACTTTAATTCACGTCCTATTTAAAACACTTTCCAGCGGGCAGATATGAAAGGCTGGGAGATAGTTACATACATGAGGTGTGGGACCTTCCCTTCTTGTACAAATGTTTCAATGGCATGAAAGAAGTCTTTCTTAGCGGTAGTGAATGCAAGACTTCTGTGAGAGAATCAATGGTTTGTAAACAGCTGTCCTTGCACGGGACATGTCATGCCTCTGCGGCAAATTTGGCTTATCTGAAAGGAGTCCCAGTCCCCTTGATTAGACCTGCATTCCAAGTGCTCTCAAATGGCAGCTATGTACTCCTTAACAGTGAGAGCTGTTGTGGAATGCAAGCCAGAATAGCTTATGTCGTTTTGGTCTCCCAAATTGTTACACGTTGTGGGAATGTCCTTTTTTCCCCAACACATCTAAAAGGAGTAGCAGACGTTTGGCTTCATATTGCTACTTCTGATGTGAATTTTGACAAGTTGAGCAGGCTAAAAGTTTGTTTCTAAAACATGTGGTGCTTACAACTGCACACAAGACCTATGCACTTCAGGTTGCGAGGTCATCAATGGAGATTCAGTCCCTTTTAAGTACACATTTTCAGAGACACCTTGGTGAACTTGTGAGATGAATATTTAATGCATCCAGTACTACTGGAATCACCCACTTTTTTAAGGCTGTTGGTTCTGATTTTGTTCATACCTTCTCCATTTACGGCTTAATACCTTCAGCCATACACTCAATATTTTCGAGTGTTTTGGGAGGATTTTCGATTAATTTGGCTATAGTATGTGGCATTTTGCTGTTGCTACTTTTTCTGTGCAATGGCTGTCCCTTCACAGCAAGGAGGACTGAAAGCACTTCTGCCAGCGCAACTGTGTCGTGAACGCATGATGCAGTATTTCGGAGCACCACTCCTAGAACAACTTGGGTGTGGTACTGGTCTTTGTCATTCCGACCAGTTTTGGATTGTGTGCAGCCCGTGTTTCGATGCCTCTGCTGCCGCTTTGAACTTGCACTGGAAGTCTGTCTTTCTACGCAGCGCTTACTTTCATTGGACGCTGACCTGTGAATGTTCTCGATGAGGGCTCATTATCAGACATGCACGTTGAGGGTGCGTTTGCTATAGGAAGCCGTCTTTGAGTTGCTCTTTGTGGATTATGTGATTCTTAACTCAACAGTGGGCACGACACGGAATGCTGCTGCCCCAGCTGGAGCTCTGGCTTTGGAAGACGAGTGCTCTGTGGTTTTCCTTGGACATGATCTGGATATTTTACCACCTGCCGAAGTGGAACGTATCCTGGCTTTAATTGTCTGAGATGTAAATGGAGATTTCCAAAATGACACTGACCATTGAAATTGGTCTGTTTGCGCCACATGTGGTTTCTCAGATTGTCCTTTTTCTTGCTCCTGTGTCCCTTAACTTGTCACTATTGACATATATGTTTTAATGCTTTTATTGCTAGGGTTTTATTAGACTTATTTTAACTTGAGCTTTTGAATCACCTTTGACTGGCAAGGGGAGGGTGTTGTATAGCTATTTTAGCCATATTTTAAATATGTTATTTTAGCTAACTAGGCCTGCTGCCACTGTGCACTTTAACCCGGTTACATTTTATTCAGCATCGCTTTATTTTTCTAGCAATAGCCACATTTGTGGTGCTGTTTTATTTTCTCTATCTCATTGTTCTTTCGCCTAGGAAAGCATTACGTTTTTAGTAGGACATTTATTTCACCATGAGCTTTCTCCAAGGCTGCAGTCAGATAGGGTTGCCGACAAACGTGGTATACTGTGTCTCCAACATTCACAGAAAACCACTCACTCATACATGGGGACTATGTCTTAGAATGTCAGCTGTTTTATTATAAAAACACCCCTTTGTCCCAAACACGTTAGAGGGAGATTCCAGCCAGATGACCACAACCTTATGTTGATTGCAGATTGCTTCGCTACAGCTACTTGCTTAGACGGCCGAACCCCTGTTCCACATGGGGATGGTGTCTCTCTAGACTACAGGCTTCTTTCTCCAGGTATGAGGGATGATGTTCTCCCAGGGGGAAACCTGAAGGGCGGATTAGGCTTATTATGCTGTGCTCAAACATAGCATAGGCAGGAGGACCTTAGGTCACACCTATTGACAGTACGGTAGGACTGTTTTTGTGTTTCACTCTTTTATTCACATGCTTGCTTTTATTGTGTTTTATCATCCTAGTTATTGCAGTACATGTCATTTTATCTAAGATGCAGTTACTTCAATAAATTATTATTGAACTATATTCTGCCTCTGTTGCCTTTGCCAAGGTGAGACTTTTGTAACTGAGAGAAAGGGATGAGATCTAATTGACCACGATTCCCCTGGGAAGTCTTTCTTGTCATGCACCCGGTTGCCCCAATCATCTCGGCCAAAGATTAAGCACTGCTAGTTAGCCGGAGAACCCAGATTAGGCCAACAGGTGTTATACGGTGTGGACTCATACTCAGTACCCACAATCCATGTGATTCTGCCATTCAAATCTAGTAGCCTCATTAGCATAATGAGAACCTATGCGACAACATTCATCATCTAATATCAGCGCAGCTAGAACTATACATTACCGAATCGTAATTCATGGTATTTGCCATTCGTCAGTAGGGAGCAACCCTTTGTTTTGAGGGTTCTTAATGTGCTCCTTTCATGTCAAGTACCACTCAAGGGCCAGGAGCATCTTAATGGCTTGTCAACCACAATCAGCTCCCCAGGGCAATTTCAGAGGTAAACTTCACTGGCTAGCAGTTCTAGAACACATCAGGTTTAAACTAGGCTGCCTCACATTCAGATATATTACCATGCTCCAAAGTATCTTGAAATAAAGATAAAATTATATTGTCAAAGTCTAAGATCAGAAGCTCCAAACAGAAGCTCAGTCGTCCTTAGGTTTAAACTTAGTAGCCGGGGAGGTAGAACTTCCTCAATCTTTGATCCTTATCTGTGGAATTCTCTGCCACTGTGTCTCAACCATGCCCTTCCCTTCAACACCTTTAAGATTACAATCAAGGGCTATCTTTTTCGGTGATCTTATGATGACCTATGAAGGCCAAAAAAGCCTGACTAGCATAATGTAATTATCATGATTATGAACTTAATTTTCTATTGAGATGCACAATACGCTTTTTGCTGGCATAATGGTAAATCCATCCCAGCCCATCAACTGATTTACCTCTGTTATCCCTTTAGCATCCCATTCCAATGAACCAAAACTATGTTCCTTAGGGAAAAGTGGGGAGACATGTCATCTCCTCAATTCGGTAAATAACCATTGGAAATAATAGCCTATGAAATTGGAATATAAGTTATTTACTAAGTGTGATAACACCCAAACACCCTCTCTTAACTTGACACAAACTTTCTGATGTGTCCCCAGTAGGCAGGTGAGAACTGATAAGAGAGAAGGGGGGTTAGATATGGAGTGTGGACTTTAAGGCACAAACAAACAAGACAAGGCAGTTCTGATTCTTAATGGATGTTTTGTGAAGGGACACAGCAAAATATGAATACAAAAAGCAAGTGGTAACAAATTAATTTATACACAATTAAGACATGTGATCAAGGAGAGTGTCACCCCATGTGAAATTCTTACTTGATTTCAAATAAAAGTTGCCAATAGTTCAGCCTATATATTTCATCCATTGCACCAGACGTGTGAATGGTTAAGTATCTCCTGTGCTTATTTTGATTTCATCCAGTTAGGCTCAGAGGGGAGAATTCTATCATCTACACAAGATACCAGAAGTCTTGATCTTACTGACTCGATGCATACTTTTTGGAGATTTCATTTATCAGGTTAAGTATTCCTCCAAACATTCCCAGTGTCAAGCTCTAAAACTATATTTAATTTTCAGTGGCGGCCGGCAGCTTTAGGAGGGCGGGTGGAGGGCAGGACACACACACACACACTCATTCTTTCACACACAGGCACGCATGCACATCCATTAACAACACTCATACCATTCAAACATGCACGCACGCACCAAACATTCATTTTAAAAGATAGCACACACTCATTATTTCACACACACGTGCACGTACATCCATTAACAACACTCATAACACTCAAACATGCACGCGCGCACCAAACATTCAATTTAAAACATCACACACATACACACACACACTTACCTTCAGCCTCCAGGTCCCAGGATGGTTGGGACTGCTGCCTTCCCTCAGCCAATGAGGGAAGGCAGCAGTCCCAGCCTCGTCACAAAGTGGGATGGGATCAGTGAGACTGAGAAGTGACTGACACTTGCCCTGGGTGCTTCAGGGCTTAAACTGAAGCGCCCAGGGCAAGTGTCAATCAGTGACGCTTTCCTCGTCCCTCAGGGGAGAGCCTCGAGGCACCTTTGCTGAGCTGAGGAGGTCACGCCCATAGGAGCTGTGACCTCCTCAGCCCAGCAAAGTTCAGCTCAGGCAGCCAGGGGTGTGCGCAAATCGCGCTTGTCTGCTCCTGGCTGCCTGAGCTGAACATCAAGAGTGTCTGTCAGGCTGACCTTTGTTCAGCCTGACAGACACTCTTCATGAGGGGCAAAAGATGGGGGGGGTGGCCCCTCCACCCTAAAGGACGGGCCGCCACTGTTGATTTTCGAGGTTCCCTGTACGTCACTATTTGCAATTTACAGTGGAGCACCTCACCTGTGTAGCTGTCACTAACAAAATTAGATCAGTGTGTACCCTCATTGTTAAACGGTTAACTGTCAAATCTCCAGGCATAAGTTGAAGATCAAAAACCTTAGGAAGGTTAACCAGTTGCAATACCATTGTAGCTTCTCTTCCCAGAAGCACTGAAGGTTCCTCTTAGTAGGAGGGAGCAGTTCCTCCTTCTAAGGCATGTAGAACTTAGTAGGAGGCTCTGCTACTCAAACTCAACATCCTATTCCCTTACTACTTCTAAAACCCAGTCATGATCAGCTTCTAGGGTAGAACTGAATTCTTTGAATTGGTAGATTCTTCATACCAGTGGAGTTTGGTGGCAAATCCTATCACAGCGCGCAAAAAATATTCACAATACAACAAAATAATATAAATATACACATAAAGAAAATCACTTACCCTACACTGCAGCTCGATGTCCTGAAGACTCTCATCCAATCAAGACGCTGTTCTCATGCTGATAAGCAGCATGAGTGAACCATTTTGATTTGCTGCAGCAGCCATTGCTCTGCCCTCCGAAAGGCACTGCAGGCCTGTGCCTGCCCTTTAAACCAGCTGTCCAAGATAGCTGGGTTGGAGAGGTTTAAATTGCGTTGCGCTGTTGGAGTGGTGGGGGCTTCTCCGCTCCCACGTAGGAACCACCGCTGCCAAAAACTAAGTAACAGAGAAGGCAATCTTGGATTGAATTCAGCTTCGAAAATAAGTGCAAATTCCTAGAACAAACGTGTAGCTTTTTTTTCTTGTAATCCAAAAACGGGTAAAATCCTGTGATCTCTCAGCAGCCTTTCAATGTTAGCTGCCATTATCCAGCTAGACGACTTGTTGCTTTGCCTTGTTTTCTTCCTATGAAGTGAGGTATGCAAAATTGTAGTTGCGCACCTTTACTAGTGTCTATAAGTCTGTTTGACACCATAGCATCACATAAAGCCTCCAATGCAATGCGACCTGAAAATGGGGCAAAACATGGTAACTTGCCAAGAGGCTCAAATTTTTGTTTTAATCTTTTTATTTCCTTGAGCTACATCACAATCAGGCAAGTAAGGAGCATCATCCATCTGCCATAGTTACAACCGACCTGCAACACATCAATAGTAAATCAGTTTCTATGAATACAGTGCCTATTCTGCAGCAAAGGGTGGAGAAACTATCAGTTCAAGCAGGTTACATGTGATTGTCGAGCTTAAAAATTATATCACAAAAATATTGATGTAAGATGATTCTTACTGAATGCAATTTGGGACCAGCTATACATATACTGCTATAATCGAAGAAAAAAGATTATATTATGAGAAAATAGAACAGTAACAAAAGGAAACCCCAACCTTGGACCCTTTACCATTGCCAGCACGCAGCATGTTAAATCAAAAAGCATGTGATTACACTAGAGGACATGCAACGTGAAAAACCTAAGGGAAAGTGAACAGGGAGTCTGTTGGGTCTCTACGGATAGCAGTCAGTTAATGAGGAGTGTGATCAACTGCCATGTCCTCTCCTCCATCCAGTGAACTCATTCCACTTCCATCCCCCTCTTGGGTAATAGTCTGGAAATCCGTCAGGATAGTATCCTAGTTAGTAGCTATAGGGTGCTTGTGTAATCCCAATGCATCCTCTCTGTGAAGCACTACACTTTCCACCTATGCCCAAGTGAGCAGAGTTTGGATCCAAAGCCACTAGTATTGGAGGCTCTGGCACTTTCCATCGACAAGTGATGAGGCGTTTGGATGTCATTAAGCCCAAACTGAGAAATCGAGAGGTAACCCATCGCTTTATGTTCCTATGGTAGAGACCCAAAATACATATTTCCCTTTTGTACAGCGTTAGAGGCCCCGTGTAGACAGACAAGTTGGCTGTGACACCTCGACAATAGTGTTGAAGCGATGGACAAGTCCATAACATATGAAGCAGGTCTGCGTCAAGCAGGTGGCATCGTGGGCACGCAGAACCTATTCGCTGGAAATAGCGGTTGATTTTGGCAGAGGTAAGGTAAGATCTGTGTACAATAAAACATTGTATAAGGAGGAATCTAGTGTTGCGTGGAACATGCGTGGGACTTTCCAACACATCGACCCATGCCTTATCTGTGTAGGGACGGGTCAGATCCCCCTCCTAACGGCTGCCTAGAGCCATAAGTGATGGTGTGGTGTGAATTTGTAATGATTCAGCAAACCAGTGTATGAGGTGCCTGCCCGGTCCCATTACATGAAGATATCGTACCGTTAGATGGGTTGGGTGTTTGTGAATCAAGTCACCAGACTTATGTGTCCGTGCCATAAGTATTTACTTATATAGAATAAGAACTGATCGGGTGGCAGGCTTGTAGTTTCCAAAGTGCCTCATAGGAGATAAGGGCGCCATCCTGATAAAGATCTCCTAAGGTAGGTTGGCCAGCTGCATGCCAAGTGGCAAGCTCCGCTCCTGAGGTGAAGGTGAGGTTTCTGGGCATACCCAACAGGGCTAGCGCTGGTGCGTAAGGGGTCACCAATCGCAAGAGATAAAGGCTACGGCGATAACAGCAAAATGTCACTCCTAGTAACAGATTGTCAGGTATCCTTGCCTTAGTGCATAGGTGAAACAAGCGTAGGATCTGTAGCAAAGGCCAGGCTGGTAACGTCATGGCAGTTTGTTTAACTGTAGGCCAGATACCCACTGAAGGTGTGATGCTAGGCAGTGCTTAATTTGTAAAATATTAAGTCCAGGTGCTCAATTTTTTTGCAGGAGGCCACACCAACTTCCCCAGCTCCACCCACTTACTCCAATGGCCTTACCCACTTACTCCAATGGCCCCACCCACATTCTCAACTGGCACTGCTGAAGGCCAGATGTAATATCATATCTGAATTTCAGCAAGGGAGCCTTCCTTAAGTAAGGTTTTGATAGGCCGTGCCCCCAGCCCTATGAACATTTTGAAAAATATGAAAACAAAAGTGCATTTAAAGCACAACTCTGGAATAACCTGGCTAAATGACTCATTCATTGAAAGGGGCATGTGGAATATTCCAGTGCTCTATGTGCCAATTTGGTAAAAGGACAGTACTGGTGTATGTGCAAAGGTGCTTTGCGTTGTCATTTTTAGCAGAGTCTAATTGTGTGTTTTTAAATATCTAATGTGACAAAATAAACCAAAATGTTCTGAAAACAATCTAAACAGGTACATTGGATACAATCATGTAATACACTTGAATGAGCCACTTGTCACTTCCAGTAGCCAAAGGGGTTTGGTTCATAAATAGTTGAGTATTCCATTAAAGTGATTAATGTTAGAGAAACAATAAAAAAGATGATTACAAATTGGGATTGTTGCTGTTACCTACTATGATAGCAATATAGGTGCATTTATTAGAAATTCAGAATAGTAAAAATCATGGAACTTTACTGGTGTTTCCAAATGTAGTTCTGTATCACACAGACAAGACAGGTTACAAAAGATGCACATGTTCAAAATATTACCTTTTAATCGAAGATTTGTATCTTAGCATAAAGCACAGAATAATGTCATCTACCCAAAAAGTCCTAAAACCTAAGCCAAAAAAAGAGGTAGTGGCTGGGCAGTTTGAAATTGACCATATCTCAAGTCATACATATTACTACAAAATGAACACAGTGCCATTCAAAATATTCAAAGACAAAATAATTAAAATTAAAATATAAATACAAATACAAATACACAATAAATATATGTTCTAAAATAGAAAAAAGAAAAAGAAAATTACAAAATAAATAGAATATATAAAACGGAACAATAAATATAGCAAACAAAGAAACATACATACAACAAACCATTGAATTGACACTGTCAATAAAGTGTTATAAATGCAAAATAAATAATGTATGTACTAGAACACTGATTAAATATCCAAACATGGTAAAGCCTAACATTTTATCTTATTTGAAACATTGTAATGGCATGTGTGTTGTCAGTTGGACTGGGCTATTTTTCCAGAAAAGCCCACAAACTGTCTAAGTTGCTTGTGCATTCCAAGTCTTCCTCTTTTCGTGCCTTACTCCTAGTGTCATGAGCTGTTCTTCGTCCTTTTGCAAGCCATGACTGAACATAGGTGTAGGAAGTTGGCTCTGTATATACTATTTCAAAGTAAGAAATAGTTTGCACAGAGTCCAAGGGTTCCCCTTAGGGGTAAGATAGTGGAAAAAGAGATCATTCTAAAGCTCTATTTTCTGGTAGTGTGGTCGAGCAGTAGGCTTATCAGAGGGTAGTCTTAAGCATTTGTTGTACACACACAGGCAATAAATGAGGAACATACACTCAAAGACTTACTCCAGGCCAATAGGTTTTTATATAGAAAAATATATTTTCTTAGTTTATTTTAAGAACCACAGGTTCAAGATTTACAAGTAATACTTCAAATGAAAGGTATTTCACTGAGGTATTCTAGGAACTTTGAATAATCCCGATAGCAAGTACAGTTTTGGCAAAAAGGCAATAAGCTATTTTAAAAGTGGACACAGTGCAAAAATCCCCAGTTCCTGGGGGAGGTAAATAATTGTTAAGTTCACAGGCAAGTAAAACACTTACAGGGTTCAAAGTTGGGTCCAAGGTAGCCCACCGTTGGGGGTTCAAGGCAACCCCAAAGTTACCACACCAGCAGCTCAGGGCCAGTCAGGTGCAGAGGTCAAAGAGGTGCCCAAAACACATAGGTTTCATTAGAAACAGGGGTGCCCCGGTTCCAGTCTGCCAGCAGGTAAGTACCCGCGTCCTCGGAGGGCAGACCAGGGGGGTTTTGTAGGGCACTGGGGGAGGGGGGGGGGGGACACAAGCAGGCACAGAAAGTACACCCTCAGCGGCACAGGGGCGGCCGGGTGCAGAGTGCAAACAGGCGTCGGGTTCTGAATTGGAATCAATGGGGAGACCCGGGGGTGTCTTCAACGATGCAGGCAGGCACATGGGGGGCTCCTCGGGGTAGCCACCCCTGGGCTGGGCAGAGGGTCGTCTGGGGGTCGCTCCTGCACTGGAGTTCGGTTCCTTCAGGTCCTGGGGGATGCGGGTGCAGTGTTGGTTCCAGGCGTCGGGTCCCTTGTTACAGGCAGTCGCGGTCAGGGGGAGCCTCTGGATTTCCTCTGCAGGCATCGCTGTGGGGGTCAGGGGGGTCAACTCTGGCTACTCACGGACTCGCAGTCGCCGGGGAGTCCTCCCTGTAGTGTTAGTTTTCCGCAGGTGGAGCCGGGGGCGTTGGGTGCAGAGTGGAAAGTCTCACGCTTCCAGCGGGAAACGTGAAGTCTTTAAAGTTGCTTCTTTATTGCAGAAAGTTGCAGTTTGTTGAACAGGGCCACTGTTCTCGGGAGCTTCTTGGTCCTTTAGATGCAGGGCAGTCCTCTGAGGCTTCAGAGGTCGCTGGTCCCTGTTGGATGCGTCGCTGTTGCAGTTTTTGTCGAAGTAGGGAGACAGGCCGGTGGGGCTGGGGCCAAATCAGTTGTCGTCTCCGTCTTCACTGCAGGGCTTCAGGTCAGCAGTCCTTCTTCTTCTTTAGGTTGCAGGAATCTGATTTCTTGGGATCTGGGGAGCCCCTAAATACTGAATTTAGGAGTGTGTTTAGGTCTGGGAGGGCAGTAGCCAATGGCTACTGTCCTTGAGGGTGGCTACACCCTCCTTGTGCCTCCTCCCTGAAGGGAGGGGGCACATCCCTTTCCCTATTGGGGGAATCCTCCAAAACCAATATGGAGGATTTCTAAAGGCAGGGGTCACCTCAGCTCAGGACACCTTAGGGGCTGTCCTGACTGGTGGGTGACTCCTCCTTGTTTTACTCATTATCTCCCCTGGACTTGCCGCCAAAAGTGGGGGCTGTGTCCAGGAGGCGGGCATCTTCAATAGCTGGAGTGCCCTGGGGCATTGTAACACGAAGCTTAAGCCTTTGAGGCTCACTGCTAGGTGTTACAGTTCCTGCAGAGGGTAGGTGTTAAGCATCTCCACCCAGTGCAGGCTTTGTTTCTGGCCTCAGAAAGCACAAAGGCTCTCACCCCAGGGGGTCAGAAACTTGTCTCTCAGCAGCAGGCTGGCACAGACCAGTCAGTCCTGCACTGAACAATTGGGTAAAATACAGGGGGCATCTCTAAGATGCCCTCTGTGTGCATTGTTTAATAAATCCAACACTGGCATCAGTGTGGGTTTATTATTCTGAGAAGTTTGATACCAAACTACCCAGTATTCAGTGTAGCCATTATGGAGCTCTGGAGTTCGTTTTTGACAAACTCCCAGACCATATACTTAATATGGCCACAACTGTACTTACAATGTCTAAGAATAGACTTAGACACTGTAGGGGCATATTGCTCCTGCAGCTATGCCCTCACTTGTGGTATAGTGCACCCTGCCTTAGGGCTGTAAGGCCTGCTAGAGGGGTGACTTACCTATGCCACAGGCAGTATTTTGTGTGCATGCATGCCATGTCGACTTTGCCTTTTTCTCCCCACCAACACACACAATCTGCAATGGCAGTGTGCATGTGTTAGGTGAGGGATCCCTTAGGGTTGCACAACATATGCTGGAGCCCTTAGGGACCTTCCCTGGTCACAGGGCCCTTGGTACCACTGGTACATTTTACAAGGGACTTACCTGTGTGCCAGGGGTGTGCCAATTGTGGAAATATTGGTAAATTTTAAGTGAAAGAACACTTTTGCTCGGGCCTGGTTAGCAGGGTCCCAGCACACTTCTTAGTGAAGTCGGCATCAATATCAGGCAAAACGTGGGGGGTAACTGCAACAGGGAGACATTTCCTTACAATAGGGGATGGGGTTGAATCTCCTAAATGGTGGGCCAACAAGATTTTAAAACATTAAAGAAGATGTTGTTTCAGTCAGCAATGATGTTCTGGTAGATGTGTATATAAGATTCATTTGAGAAAAGCCCCACTCACATTCTGCAGTACTGATAGCAAAAAAAAAAGCTCCTTGAACTGCCTTTTAATTTATTTGCCTCCAGACTCCTTATACTCTCTGTAAGCACATATGGTTTGTCGACTGCCAATGTTGAATATTTTACATAGAGACTCAATATCACTTTCACCATAAAGAGCATGTAATTCATCAGGCCAGCACTGTTTGTATAAAACTTTCACTTCACTAATCGGTATATAATACTCAGCCTTTTTGTCAGAAGAAATAGTACCTCCTGTAGACAACAAACGATGTCTTAAATTTTACTGTCCCTGTTCAATTATTTTGTCAGTGGTATTTCCTTTGTGCAGCACCACACCTTGGAATATATTTTGTTCAATGCCCTTTTTACACTGTGAGAAATGGTTCCCTTGCCTGTCTACCATTGCCTCAAACACTGCTATTTGTCGACAAATAGCTTGATGAGCATCAATGATTGTACAGACACATTTCTGTAACTCAAGTGATAACTCTGATAACTCCTGAAGAGCATCATACATGAGGCCACAATTAGCAACAAACTGGATAGATGCTAACTGCCTACCTAGGCCTGTGTACATATCACCATGAACTGTCCCGGAAACCAACATCAGCTGCATTAGTAAAGTGCCTGTAGAGAGCAGGATAGCATTCCAAATAGCCTCCACAGTTCTGAAGCCTGATGCAACTCAATGAGTATCTAACACACTACCTATTCTGCAGAGCTGAATGTCAAGACGTTCTGCAGTCTTTTAGCTCCAGTTATAGAGAATACAACTTATCAAGTACATTTTTTAAATGATTTGTACCGCCACTGTCTTTCATCACATCATGAACTGCAAGTTCCAGGCGATGTGCTGAGCAGTGCCGGGCTACAATATTGGAGAGATTTTTTCTTGCAACCTCTTTACAACACCACTGTGGCGGCCAAACATCACTGAAGCCCCATCACAGGCAACTGAAAACAGGCATTTGGAAAGAAAGTTCTCACTTATGTTAACTGGATCTTTTTTTTGTGCAGATAGTAAATTGCCTACTAAGCCATCAGCTAACAAATCACTCAGCTCAACGAGGTCAACAAAAATATTAGCTGGGTAGTCCATGCCAGATAGCTGCAGCGACATGAACACATTTAAAGTAGTTTTTCTATTTAAAGCGGTGGCTTCATCTAGTAAAAGACTTACTTTTGGGGAAAGCTCAATTATTTTGGAAAATATCTTCCACTTCATTTCTGAGGATGTATGTTTGAGCAAGCCACACTGGTGTGCAAAATTCGCCCCATATCAAGTCCATTCAACTGGTGGCAGTCTACATCTGTTTCAAAACCGTATGCTGGCCTGTTCCGCTTTGCTTCCTTTTAAGCTACACAGAATATGATGGCTGTTGCTGATATTTGGGCAGATTTAGCTTTTGCAGTTACTTGCAATAAAGGATATTTTTTAGCATGTTCCAAGATTTTTAAAGTTGTAACATGAGCTTTGGTTTGTGCATGTTCTGCTTCTTTTTCCTCAATGATTTCTGCTGTTGCTCTATATTGGTGCCATATGCCTTCACAGTAGACTCGGTCCATTCTTTGGACAATTTCATTCCCCTAGATTTCTTAGCACCAAGATCATGGACTTGGCGATACACAAAACAGCCAAGGTTAGGGCCTTTAACAAATAACCATGGATACTTGCGTTGGAAATATATTTTTGGTAATGTTTCCAACCTTTAGGAAGAACACCTTTCCTAAAAACTGTGGCTGCATGTAGTTTAAGTGACATTGTGTCAAACTGTTGGCTGGTGCTTGGTGTTTCCTCTGTCTCTGTATCACTCTCCACAGCATGATGCTGTTCATATCTAAAAGGACTATCTTGTGTCTTTCCTTCTCTAGGGGTGATAACGCTGATGCTAGTAGTGGTGTCACTCTCATCTAGTGCCTTCTCTTCCACTTCATTCATCCATTGTAAGAACACAGCCTTTTCTAGCAAGCTTGCTTGCAGGCTCCTCCTCATCTTTTGGCCTACATTTTGTGAAATAGCTCGAAATCTTCTTCTGTCCAGTATGTGACATTCTAGCGAAGCAAAGTGAAAGAAAACACACTAGACGTGTGTAAGGTGTGATGCAAATTCATCTAACAGGCACAGTTCTGAACAAGCATAATATTTATTTGCACCAAGGACATTTCTGCACCTGCACATCTATTGCCATGAATAGATCCTACTTTGCCTACCCAAATTCAAGCATTTTTCAATTCATACGCCTGCCCTACAGTGCTTACTCGAAAGACACACAAATTCTTTAAAGTTTGGCTTCCAGTATTACTACAAAAGCAAAGTAGGATCCATTTTGGATGACCTTGGTTTAGCGTGGCACAAGACAGGGGTGAACATGGTTTCCACCAGACAGTTATCTTCAATTGCCTGCATTCTTGTAACAGGAAGGTGGAGCCCAAGGCACAGAAGTGAAGGGCTTCCCTTAAAGATTCAATGAGGTCCTTGGCCTCGTTAGCAAAGGGGCGCTGATTAGTCCTTCCTGAGAACTGCCATTTGGTGAATGGTATGGGGGCAGGTGAGAGTGTAATTTGTTGTTCAAGGAGAGAACGTTTCTCAACCAAGCCTGGCCTTTTGTCTGTCCTTCATTGTTGCTTCAGGAAAGTTTAATGACAACCAGGTGCAGATAGCTCCTAATTAAATTGTTCCCATGTTATGGGTACTCCTGCATGGAGGCATTCCCAGTTTAACTGCATTGAGAAGCATCGCTTTACACAAAGGTTGTGCCACAGAAGCAGCCTGAAAAGGGCACCTGAAAGAGAACCAACCCACTTCTGTAGCAAGGAACAGTGAATGAACTGTCTGTGGTGCCCTTTGCTGTACTGTAGCCTGGGCTGTCATGATGGATAGGTGAAAGGCACTGGGTCAAGGAGGGACAGAGGAAATAATGGCAGTGTAATATTGCACAGAAATTGAAAACCAAAAGATTATAATACATTTCTGTGTCCTTAACAGGCCATGGGGCAGATTTAAGAAAAGTGGTGCTGCACCCAGTGCAGTGCCATTTTCCTTGTGCCCCCTAGCACCACCATTTGTGCGCCATATTTAAAATACGGTGTACCATGGCGCAAGGTAGGGGGCAATCGCGTCAGAACTTTTTATACTATTGATCTACTATTCAGGGTTAGTGCCACAATTTTGACGCTAACCCAGAACAGTACATAGGGGCCCATTGTAACCAATGGTGTGCCATTGTTTAACCCTGCATTAAAAATGATGAAATAAATGGTGCAAAGAAATCTTTTATATTTCTTTGTGACATTTTTGTCAGCCCTCTAACTGGGGAACGCCCCCCTTGCATACATTATGCCTAGTGCAGGCATAATGTGGCGCAAGGGGTTTCAAAGTGGCACAATCCATGCATTGTGCCACTTTGTAAAACTGGTGCAGCGAGTTTGGCCTCGTTGGGCCACATTAGCGTAAAAATAAAATGATGCTAATGTGGCACAAGTTGGCGCTAGGCCCTCTTAAATCTGGGCCCGTGTATGTTTATAAAGCACATATTCACCAGAAGCGGACTTGACGCCAAATTAAAAATGTTGTTATCCAACTCAATGGCAGTAATTTTATCGGCCTCAGAAATACGAAAGACAAAGGCCCTCATTACGAGTGTGGCGGTCTCAAGTCCGCCACACTTGCGATGGTAGTCAGACAGCCGCAGACAGGGCGATCCAACCACCCTATTATGACCATGGCAGATGAGCCATGGTCCGACAGCCGGCATCACCAGGTTGCCACCTGTCGACAGCCTGACACAGTCAAGCCCCAGATACCATTCCTTAAACACAACAGGAAGAACATACCTTAAACACACAACTCTGTGGGTCTAAGACTACACCTTAAAGATTTGCAGCAAGGCACACTTTCCAAACAAGCACATATTTATTACACTCTCAGATATTTATCTCTAACACCAGCACAGCCAAACACAGAGGACACATAAAACAAACACATATATAGCAAGATGCACACCTTCTTAAGATACATAGTCACTCAGATACATTTTCCGAACACCCACACATTTTACCTACACTTAAAATACAAGGCGTGCTACTATCATACAGACCCCTACATGCATACATGGAAAGTAAGGCACATTCTTTCTCTTGTTCTCGCTCATTCACATGAACACACAGACACAGGCTCTCTTCCTCTCAGCCTTAAGTTTCTCCATTCCATGTGTGAATATTTCATTCAAACCATTTATTTTATTTTCATTATGGCAATTGCTGTCACAAAGTTTTAATAAGAGAAGCAGGATGTGCATCAGAATGCCAAGAATAAAACATGTACCAGGTCTGGCCCAAAAAGGCTCCCAACTGATCTCGTAGCAGAAGATGTTGAACATTGGGCAGTTCTAAGTTCAAGTACAGTTGTCAAAATTGAAAAGGATTTAACATAACCTTATTCAAACACTGATGGGTCTCTCGAGAATATTATTGGTAAAGTAGTATCAAATTGTACACATTTAATGGCCAGTGGGACTTAAAAACTATTTTGTAGATGGGTATCTGTTCTCTCCCATAAGAAATATGTAGAAAAATGTTTGCTAAATGGTGTATTTTAAAGAGCACTTATTCAGAATCACCAAGGAAAACCAACTGGAATTTAAAGGAAATTCTAGGGAGGACTTGAGCTAGATACATTTGCCCACTTTGGTTCTGGATGCCCAAAGTGAGCCCAAAAACCCAGTAGCATTGTGCATTGCATATGGCATTGTGCATTATATGTGGCAACTAGTACTTTACCAATCCATTACTTAAGCAATAGTCAGGAGGGAAGGCGCCAGCATTACTTACTGCTGTTCTCACGCCTACTACCTCAGTAATATGATGGTTGACTTGAAACACATGTTGGTTTTTAAGCTCCTTGGGGAGGACACCTTAATAAAGCCAAGGCAAAAATGCAAAAGAGACTGGATCTCATGACTTCTGAAACCAAAGATAATTAACTTTTTCTGACCATGAAAGGCCTGACTCTATATTAATGCTGAAATAACTATCTATTTCTGTTGTATTTTATGTCTCCCTGGGCTTGATTAGCAAATAACACCCTAAATTGCCGGGGGCCAGCCTATTAGTTAAAGAGAGTACCACACCTTACACATTTTTCAATTATTTTGCTCTGAGAATTTGGGGAATTTGAATTCCACTGACATATGTACATTTTGTTGCTAAAGGATAGATTACAATATAGGTACAGACCCACAATGAATGCATCACATGAAGAATATAAGAATATATTGGACTCTGCTAGATCCACAATATGCACCTCTTTGGCATATGCACTGCCTGTATCTAATTTATGCACATCACTTAGTCGTGCACTACGTCCAATATGGACATCTAAATGCTCTGATTACATGCATATATCAAATCTCCAAAATGTGCATAAATCATAGGCTCATGTAAAATGCAATGTCACAGATATGCCTATAGTATACAAAGCAGACCATTTGTATATGCACAGTATATAATGCTGTGGTATCTGAAAATCACACTTTTCAGATGTGCAGATGACCTAAGCATTAGAGCATATAATGGAGGTCTGCAAACTGCACATACCCGAGTCAGAAATAACCAGCTGTGCAGTCTTCTATTTGGTTGGCCTATTATATATGTCAAGTTGTGAAAGCCTCTGGCATATGTACCTCATATGCACTTACTCCCGTATTGTAACTATCTTTGGGACCCCCCTCCGCCCTGCAGCAGAACCCCAATCCGCCCTCCCATTCACCACTCCCACTGCAATCTAGTCACCAACCCTATGGGCATTGACAAAGGCAAAAGGTCGCACATTTTTTTCTTTAGGCATGTTAATAAATATATGCAAACAATATTTTATTATTTCCTGTATAAACGAATGTGCAATATAGAGTTAGGCTGGAAGGTAAAACATTGAATTACCTCTTTAATAAATACAAGTTTTAGGTTTGCATTATAAGAAACAAACCACAACAGACTCGAACCCTGGTTTTGACAGGCCAAAGCTCCATAAAAACAGTACTACTCAAAAGCCATGCCACAAGAGCACATGATAAGTGTGTAGACACAGAGAAGGGCAGGCAGAGCTTCACAAACTGAAGGTTTGTAACTTATGTAAACCCTGTCTTAAAAGGGGTGGAGTCCCATGAGAAGCCATGCCCTATCAAACTTAAGGACAGCAAATGTTGTGTCCCCCACAACGTGTCCATAAATTGATGAGCACTTCTTTACAAGCTAGTGCCAAACACAAAACAGCCTGAGAGGGAAACAAAAATTGACCAGAGAAGGGGTAATGGTGTAAAACAGTAAGCGCGCTCTAGAAGCAACAACCATATGGCATTTCTTCAAATACTAAAATGTTTACAAATATCAGAAAGAAATGTTAAAAATATTATTTGAAAGCCAACTGTGGTGGGGGGTGGTTGTTGTTGTTCCCGTTCGGGAGTGTTCACAGGCTGCTTGTGTGTTCGTAGGTTGTGGTGTATAGTGGCATCGCTTTGCAAAATACAGTAAGGGTGCAGATCAAGAAATGAAAGAGGGCAGGCAGCTGGAAACCTGGCTGCTCTATTAACAACATGCAGACACATTATTATCACTCAGCAGTCAGGATTGCGCAGCACGTCATCTGGACTGGAATTTGCAGTCCCAAACAAACCCTATGACGACCTACACTACTTTAATAAAAAACAAGCACAAGAAATAAGAGGTCGCACTTTTCCAGGAACGTACCTCAACCATTAAACAAGACATACTTGCTTAAGTCGAAGTTCACACCACTTGCGCATTTAAAGGCATGTTACGAAAAAGAAATACATGAAATCATGACTTTGTTTTACTACTTAATGCCTTTTAATAAAAAAATGTCTAGCATTCGCGCTAAGAATTTTTCAATTCTATTAAGGACACGGAGGCGAGGATTATGCTTCTCTTTCCATGCTTTATTTTTAACAGCAGCCAATAAAAATCATGGAAAGTAAAAAACTACATGACTCAACATCAGTCATATCACGTGATAAACCATAGAGGAGGAAGCCTATAAAGTGTTGCATCACACCTAGCCACTCCTCTTTCTTTGTCCAAAATTCTCAACAGAAAAGTCAAAGTCTTAACATAAACTTGCAAACGAAAATCCTGAAAACAGATGAACTGGCATCCCACTTGACCGGAAGAAGAACGATATTGCGGCAGTCCGCACTACTTCTCATCATTTCCTAGGAAAAATGAAAAAATCCAGGCCATAAAAACTGAATAACATAAGAAATACTTATATCAACTATTCAATAAGGTGGGGTAGCACTGAAGTACAGTAACTTGCACATAATATCAACAGAATAACATGAAACTCTACAATCATATATATACAGTGCGGTGGGATAATCCTCACCTCCGTGTCCTTAATAGAATTGAAAAATTATTAGCGCGAATGCTAGAATTTTTTTTATTCCATGTCAGGACCAGAGGCTCAGATTATGCTTGTATAAGGTGATTCACAACCACAGAGGCTATATCAACAATAGGTTTATAATAAAAAGTTTTAAAAGTCGAAGGCGAAGACCAATCTGCTGCCTTTAAAATGTGCTCTAAACGAGAACCCAAAGCCAAAGACTTCGATGCCATAGCTCCTCTGGCAGAATGCGCACCAAACTTAGAAATATCAATGCCTGCTTCACTCAGCAACCAACGCATCCATCTAGCGAGAGTGGCTGAGGAAACAGGATGATATGGCTTAACTAAAGAAATGAGTAATTGACCCCCCATATCAGAACAGAATTCTTCTGTACTCACCTCGTAAGCTTTAAGACACTGCACCACACAAAGCTTGGGGTTGTCTACAAAGCAGGGGTAAGAAACGGACTTCAGGTTGCATTTAGTTCTACGCGAAATGGAAAAAGAGACACCCTCAGGAGAAAAAACTCTCCCAGCCAAATCTAGTGCTCTAACATCTGATACTCTCTTACAAGATATTAAACACAACAACATGGTGAGTTTAGCTGATAACTGTTTCCTAGACAAATATCTATTAGAAGGCCAGGATTCTAAAAAACGAAGGACAATATTAACATCCCAAAGGGACGAATAACGGGGACGAGGAGGATTAGCTAATCTGATACCCCTCATTAATTTACACACAATTGGAGACTCGCCGATGGGTTTACCCTCCACTGGTAAATGTCCTGCTGAAATAGCGGACCTATAATTATTAATAGATCGGTATGCAAGACCTGACGCTGCTAGGGAGGAAAGGAAATTCAGGACCAGACAGCAACCTGCTGAAGAAGGATCTGCACTACACCAAGCACTCCATCGCTTCCACGCCGAAGCGTATCTCTTGTGAGTACTGGAGGACCAGGAACCCGCAATGAATTCGGAAGACTCTTGCGAAAGCCCTGGGATGTTCCATCTTTCCCTGAAAGACGCCATGCCATCAGAGATAGCTGGCCTGACAGGATCAATGGATGTAACAAACCCTGAGGGTCCTGGAGGAGATTCTCCCGGAAGGGAAGAAGGATCGGATGATCGCAACTCAGTTCCATTGCCACCGGGAACCATGCTTGAGATCTCCAAAGGGGAGTCACCAGAACTACCTCCGCTTGCTGACGTCTGATCTGGGCCAAAACCCTGGGTATCATTAAGGAAGGAAGGAAAGGCACAACTCAGTTCCTGAGACCAGTCCTGAAGAAACAAATCCGTCCTCGATGCCTCCAGATCTGGCCTCCAACTGAAAAAACGTTTCAGCTGCCCATTGAGGCGAGATGCAAACAGGTCGATCAAAAAGGGGCCCCACTTCGCAGAGAGAGTTCGGAAAACTCTGGGATGTAACCTCCAATCGCTGAAGTCTCTCAGGTGACGAGAGTTTCAATCGGCCACCAAGTTGCTGGCACCCGGTAGGTACTCCGCCACCACTGAAATCCTGTGCTGAAGGCAAAAGTGCCAGAACTCCTTGGCTATCTCCGCCAGAATGCGGGAACGAGTTCCCCCCAACTTGTTGACATATCTCACTGCCGAGATATTGTCCATGCGAAGGAGAATACAACAATTCGCTCTGATGGGAGAAAGACTCTTGATTGCGAAAGAGCCGGCTAGGAGTTCCAAGCAATTTATGTGGAGACTCAACTCCGCGTTGGACCATCTGCCTCCCGTAGACACTGAGCCGCACCGGGCTCCCCAGCCCCAACGACTCGCGTCGGACTCTATCACTACATCCGGGAGAGAGCTGAATATGGCCCTGCCGTTCCAGGCTTCCATATGATCGAGCCACCAATGCATCTCTGCACGGGCCTCCTCTGACAGGGGGACCTGATCTGCATAACGGAGGCCCTTCGGAAGATGAGAGATCTTCAATTGTTGAAGGGCTCGGTAATGCAAGGGACCCGGAAATATCGCCTGAATCGAAGAAGAAAGCAGGCCCACCATGCGAGCAATCGCTCTCAAGGAAACAGTCTGTTTGGATAATAGACACCTCAATTCTCTCTTGATTGAATGGATCTTCCCGGGAGAAAGAATCAGAAGAGACTGCAACGAGTCTATCTGGAACCCCAGAAAGTCTATCCGATGAGAGGGGACCAGAACGGATTTTTGGGCATTGATTATAAAACCCAGACTCTGAAGTAGAGACACTGACCATTCGAGATGATCTAACAGAAGGTCCCGATCCTGGGCCATGATTAGGATGTCGGATAGGTAGACAATTAATCTGACCCCTTGGGAGCGAAGGAATTCCACTACTGGACGCATTACCTTCGTGAAACACCAAGGGGCGGAGGACAGACCAAAGGGGAGAACCTTGTACTCGTAATATTCGGTCTCCCAACAGAACTGAAGGAAACTCTGATGTGGAGGAAAAATAGGAATGGTCAGGTAAGCGTCCTTTAGATATAAACGGACTAACCAGTCTCCCTCCTGGAGAACATCTCTCAGCAAATGGATACCTTCCATTTTGAAATGGTGATATAGCAAAAAAACGTTGAAGTCTTTTAAGTTTAGAACTAGGCGCGAGCTGCCACCCTTCTTGTCTACAAGAAATACTGGGCTGACAAAACCTGAAGGGTGATGGGGAACCCTGATAACGGCACCCTTCTTGACTAGAGCTGAAATTTCTGCGGAAATAAGACTGTTCTTGAAGGGAAAAATATCCCTGCCTGGGAAGGCATATCTGATAAGGGGACTCGTAAAATTCTAGCTTGAACCCTTGCACTAAGACCCAAGCATCCGAAGAAATTAGATGCCAATTCTTTAAATATTTCTGAGTTCTGCCCCCCCAGTATTACTTCTGAACTCAAGACCAAGCTCACCTGTGGCTCCCGACACCTGGGAGAAAGATTGTTGTCCCTTGGATCTCCCCCTGCGGAATCTGCCTCGACCATACCTAGGTCTCGACGGATAGAAGGTAGACGAGGAGGAGTTGTAACCCTGAAAACCCCCTCTTCCTTGTTGGTAGGATCCACGATGGGGGCCTTGTTGATTGAAACGGCCGAAGGCACACCCTCTGTAGCGTCCGGCCCCTCGAAAAAGTGGACGTGGCACTCTCCGGATGGATCCTTGTGCCTTGTCCAGACTGGCATAAGTGGAAACAAACTTAGAAAGTTCCTTCATGAAGGGAGACCCAAAGGACAAACCCTGGGCCACGGGGCCTGATTCCGATGCAGCGAGGTCCGCCAGCTTGGGATCTAGCTTCATCAAGACAGATCTGCGTCGTTCAGATGAGATTGCGCAATTAGCATTGCCCAAGAAACATAGAGCTCTCTGAGCCCAGCCTACCAAAATATCCGGGTTGATAGGTTCACCTGATTCCTTGGCTTGAAAGGCCAATTCTAGGATCTTAGTTAGAGGTCCTGAAATGTCTAACAGTTTATCCTGGCATCCAAGCCAGGTGCGATCGATACCCTTTTTAGGATCCTTCGTGGATTTCTTGAGGAAGGTTACTAGGGTCGGCTCCAACTCTGGAGTCTCGGTAACCTTGGAGGGGAAATCAGGTCTGGGACACTCAGATCTCAGTCTAGAACCAATATCCTTATCAAAACCATGTCTAATATGGGCTACTACATAATCAGCCACCTCAGGGGGTGGTAACCGCAGCGAAGACCTGGGATGCACGATGTCCTCTGGCTCGAAAGTCAACACCTTAGGGGTAGGAACTTCCTGGTGATGAACTTTCTTCTTGTGTTTACGAGGAGGAGCATCATCCTGCTCGGAGGAGTGCTCAGAGGAAGAAGAAGAAACTGGGTCGTTCGCAACTTTCTTTTGTGCTCCCGCATTGTAATCATGCTCCCTTGTCATATTTCTTATAAGGGATTCAAAGTCTGCAGCATGCAGGTTAGAAGACTGCTTAGCAGACTGAGGGTTTGCCGCAAAGGAAGAATCTCCCAAGGGAGGGGCGCTCACCAGGGCTACCCAGCCCTGTTGATCCACCAAGCCCAAAAGATGGTGTTTGATGGGCTGAATGGCCTGATTAACTGAGTGACGCACACCTGCGTCAAGAGCATAGACTAAGTCCTGGTCAAACGAGCCAGCAGTATCATCCATATAGTATAATTCTTCGGCTCTCCCTTGGAGCAATACCATCTGAGTACGTATGTACAGGATTGCCTGAGGGGTCAATATTTTTCCAGGTGCCTACCACAGGGCTGCTTTGTGCTCTCCTGTGGTGGCCCTTTATCTTATTTTGAAGTGAATTCTTCACTTTATACGATAAAACTGTTTTCGGTTCCTTCTTATAAAATCTTATGTTATCGATTTGTATTATATACACGATACGTATTGTATTTTACTAACCCATTTTGTGCCTACCCTTGGGACGTTGAGTACCTTGTACTTTGACGTTCCAAGATGGCGCCCACTGTTTTGGGCGTGCTGGCAAGTGATATCTACTCTTTGGTTTTTTATCTTTGGTTATTTCCTTTTGCCACTACTATATGGCTATGACTCTACAGTTTGATTGTACCTCTGATTCTCTGTAGATTTGGGCATATTTCATGCTGTTTTGACGGTTCTAAGATGGCGCATGTTTGACCATTTCCTTAGATGGCCCCTACAGGCCTGTTTCTATGTTCATCACATCACCTGTGGTGATTTGGTTTAAATAGGAGGCAGCTGGGGAAGTACGGGTTATTGCTCCTCGAGAGATCATCGTGCTGGTCATATGTCCTGGATCCTGCTGATACTGGTAGGCTAGCTTTGCTGAACCTTTGTGGATTGAATTATTTTATACCGTCTGGATTGTGTCATTTCTATCTGGCTCATGACTCCCCCCTGTTCCCTTGCAGTCAGCAAGTTGTTCCCTACAAGTTTGGTATCCTTGTGGGTTTCCCCTGTGGATTACGTTTTTTAAACCATGTGAACTTGTAGGTAAGTCTGTAGTTAGCGATTGTACATATGAGCAGATTTTTTCTTTTCTATCCTGTAGACTTTCCTGCCCTGTGCAAGCTAATGATTTAATTATGTTTGCTTTTAGAGTGAGAAAGCATAGCTTCATTTAGCTATATCCATGTGTTAGTCCTTCATTTTGGACTACAAATTTGAAGTTGGAGGGTGTTTAATCCAGCCTGTAAGGGATATCTAAGTTCTTTCATATCTAAGGTATTTTATCTTATTTTTAATATAATCAAACTAGTCTTTTACTATTCTTGACTAGATTCTCTCGGTGGTAATCCAACACTTTTATACTATAGGTGATTCTATTTCTGCACTTTATCTAGTATTTTGCTGGACACTAATGGTGCTTTCCTTGGATCTTTAGATTTATTTACCTTTATTAAGCATTGGTTTTATAGATTTTGATTTTGGGCACTTCATCAGTGTTTTTTCTTAATTAAGTCACTTGAGTTGGTCTGGTTGCAAATCTGACATGATTCGAGCCTTCCCCCTATGCAAAGAATTGTAATGAATAATTTTGATGTTTCTTTGATAGGCAGATTACAAGATGTACGTATGCCAATTATACTGAATCATAAAGTCCTGATGAAGGTGTATTTATATTTTTCTTCACTCACCGAAACGCGCGTCGGCTTGTAAATTGGCATGTCTTCAACATTGGCATGAAGTGTTTGAAATTGGCAAATTTGAAGCCCTGACCAGGATTGGCTACCATCAGGCCTGTAACACGAGAATTTGAATCAGGAAATTATAACCTAGAATTGGCTGTTATTATGTTGAATTTTATACAATCCAAACTACAACGCATAATTGTAGCATCAAAGCAGTAACTTTATTGTGCTGTTTAAATATCCTCTCATGCATGAGGCGGTTGTAAATTTGTATGTATACTATTTTGTGATTTTGTTGGTTCTGTGTTATTTGTTTATTTTTGCGTATTTACTGGTATGTTATTTATGTTTTCATATATGTATGTTTCATTTAGGTTAGGGGGTTGTATTATATTTTTTTGGTTGATTCTATGTTGATTATATTATGTGCGAACTGAATGTTTAATTAGTTATAATAAATATCTAAATTGAAATACATTGTATGTTGTATATTTGAATTTAAGATTTCCATTCCTATGTTTGCTATGCTAATGGAGAGTAAACTACGTTATACTTATAATTCTTCGGCTTGGTCATCATAGCCAGCCATACTGAGACACAGCAGAAGGGGGGCTCCAGAGGATCAGTATAAACAATAAAAGAATAAATCAGGGCAGTAATCAAATAATCAAAAAAAAAATTGGATGTGGAGGGAGCTGCCCTGAAGGGGTTAAAACGCCCTTAACTAGGCCCAGCCTGAATAGGAATTATTACAACCCCAGTGTCCCAGCACTGGGGCGTAGATGGGAGCTGAGCCGGTGGAGACTAAATGAAATCTTAATAGCGCGGATGCGCTCTGTTCAGTATGGGGCAGAGCCTCTTAGTTTTTCCTGCTCTACGAGGGCAAATTAAGTCCAAAGGCGCTCAGACACGAGCGCTGTAATAGCCGGCACCCCGGAGGGAGAGCAAAGTATCCAAACAAACGCTCCGGGGTGAGCGCTGAAAGAGAGGCACCCCGGGGGGAAAAGGCAATTAGAAAGCACTCGGCCTGGCACAGCGATCGGGCATGAAACAATCAAGTCACTCGGATGAAATAATACGCGCGTGTCAAGAGGCACACACAGAGAGTTCGGGGAGAGGAAGGAGAAGGGAAGAAACGTCGAGGAGACGTGTGGAAAGCGTAGATCTCAAACAACGCGCTCACGCAGAGAGCGGGCCATCAAATAATAAAATAGAAGAATTTTTATCTCACCGGCAAAGACAGGACTGCGCAGAGCACGAGTCCTTGCTCCCTAGCTCCCACTCCACGTAATGAAAAGTGCTCCAATGGACGCTTATAAGGAGGGGAAAAGCCCGCTCCTAACACGTTAATAAATAACAGTAAGAAGGAAATAACACTTATCTGGCTGCGAAGCGGCAAAGAAAGAGGAGTGGCTAGGTGTGATGCAACACTTTATAGGCTTCCTCCTCTATGGTTTATCACGTGATATAACTGATGTTGGGTCATGTATTTTTTTACTTTCCATGATTTTTATTGGCTGCTGTTAAAAATAAAGCATGGAAAGAGAAGCATAATCTGAGCCTCCAGTCCTGACAGAATTAAAGGCAGGTCTGCAGCTGCTGTGCGACTCTGTGCTTTCTTAGTTTGTCGGATGACTAGCTCTGCAGCTGCACAGTACACTGGGGCAGGACACGGGTGAAAACCAGGGCACTCATTGGTCTTCATTGTGTCGACTCGGAGAATACACGACGAATAAATGCCAAGGAGGGACGGGGAGGGGCTATCCCCTTTTTCAAGTGTTCAATGGTAGCCGCGCTTACACTACCGTGATTGATGGACCCATCTGTTAAGCTGACACAGCAGGAACCTCACCCAGGCAGTTTCTGGCGGTGAGTGCGTGTGCCTCATAATATTTCACAACACTGTGCAATATCAACTCTTACAACCCTTCAGTGCGATTTGTTCCAAATAAATTTGCATGTGTTTCTGGGAAGCCCTAAGAATTCAGTTGGGATGTACAGTGGTAGATTGGCAGAGTATTAAAAGCAGGAGAGGACCACCATTTTCAGTAGGGCTCACTGGCCCACCACTGACAATGGTAATGTCTGCCAAAATGTCATATGGGATCTTAAAGAGGTGTCTGCACGTGTGAAGTTGCCATCAAACAGGTCTACTGGCGAATTAAATAAGCGAACGCATAGATAACTGAAAATTCTGGGCTGCCATGGTATTGGTGTGGTAAAGGGGAATACGCATGATTTCGCCCAAGTGACTCGTAGGCTAGAAAGGGTAGCAAAGCAATGGAGTGTTGAATCAATTATGTAGGGAAAAGAGGCTGAATCTTGTAGCAACCTTTCAATAAATCAGAAAAACTTTTGCTTGAAGCAGAGTAGCTTTTCATCTGGTGAAATAGGTTTGGTAAGGAAACAGGAATATTTATTGAAAAAGAAAAAACAAAGATTGAACTGGTTCATACACATTTTGAGGTATCACATCTAGAAACAAAAAATGTCCCATGGTAAAGCTTTCTGACATTAACACAGCTTAAAGAATACACATCAAAGTGTAGGGCACTTTCCTTCTCCTTTCTGAGGTGCACCACACTGCATAAAATGATCACTGTCCTAGACGTTTATATTGCCCACAAAACACACCATTCTGGGCCACTGAAGAATGCTTTCTAAAATGTGACTCTGTACTTTACATGTTATTAAGGGATGTGCGCACAACCAAGACTCCTCTGGCAAAGCTATAGGGTGGGATTTATCACATCGGTGTTGCCCTTCCTGATATGAATACATCTAGGCCTCTCGTATGGTGGTACTTAATGAAATGGCATTTAGCACCCTGCAGGAACCAAATAGTCTTGGTCTTCATTGGCTCAGAGCAGTGGGATGTCAAGTGCTATCCGTTTGTCATATGAATGAGCGGTTTATTAACAACCTTTGCAAAATGGGTCCGGTGTTCCAGAGTCTCCAGGCCTTAAAAGCAGTCACTGTTTCTGTTATAAGAACTCTGTTCTGGCAGTTATGTGCTGGTAGGTGCCTGAGCCGTATTGAACTGAAACACTGTGTAATTATGTTTGTCAACATTATATAGGGATTTTTATCACATCAATATTGCCCTTTCTGATATCAGACAGTACTCTGAGCCGCTCAACTGTTGGTATTGTTTCATCTGTCCTTTTTGCTCCCACCAAGAACCACCCCCAACAACTGATCGATCAACCTGAGATGATCACGGATATCTCAGGGTAAGAACTATGCAATGTGGATTGCAGAAACCAAAAATGCAGTTCTCTGTTTGTGGAAGGCTGCCAAGAAAATGGGTCGGTATGAGATGGTTACATTAGAGACACTATCATGGGAATGTGAACTCCACTGTGACTTCAGCAGCCTCTGTTCCGTCAGTGGAACCACATAAATATACCTAGTTTGGGTGATATCTGGGGGGCAGATGATATGAAAACATTTTCAATTCTGCAACAGCCCTTCACTTACAGATTCTCAGATACTGAAATTGAAACATGCCCTGGGGAAATATGTAAACGGGCATCATAACATCCAGACGGTTCCCTGCTAGAGAAAGGGGTAAGATAAAACTTCCAGGCTAGGAAAGCTATCTCCGTGGTCTACAAAATGTTTATTAAAGCAGAAACTTTGAACAGACTGAAAGAACTATAAAGGTGTGATCTGAGGTCCATGAAAGATACAGAAATGGAGGAGGTGGGGTTGTTGTCTCAAAAATGGCATTGTGATCATGATTCTAGCTAGTACAATTGAAGATCCTCCCATAGCCATTACATGCCCATGCAACCCAATAAACTAAGGAAGAGCCCTTGTTTGTGTCCTAGGGGGTGTGGTCAGAAAACTACCTTTCTCTACACTTTATTGCAGTTCTCCTTAGCCAAGATTCTAGCCCAACTTTGTGAACCACCCATTCAAATTCAGGGGGAAACCAGCTTAATAACGGATAGAACGGGGTTGTTGTGCATTTTGAGCCATCAAACCTCCCCCCCCAAATATTCCATACTCTTTAGTGAAAAATGGGTCAATCTTTGTATCGTTAAATTATGGGGCAGACGGCTGGTTTCAGTTTGACACTTGTGCACCCTCACAGACTGAATGAAGCATGATGGAAAATAAAGTTATTAGTTTTACTTCCTGAAGGTTTACCAAAATCTGGGTGAAAGGGAATAGTAACTCATGTTCTAAATTGAACCCCGCTATTGTGGAGAATGTTAGGATTGATGAATTACTGGAGTATTACTTATGGGTACTCATATACTCTACACAAAATGTAATACAATTCATTGTGTTTCCATGCACGCTTTACTGCTTGGTTGCTCACCATTGGTGAGACTTGAAAATAATGTGAAAACAAACTATTTAAACTGCTTTAAAAAATGCACTGCCGTCATTCACTCATGCTCTGTTGACTGGATTCCCACATGATGGTCCACTTGCATTACAACCATCACTCACAGCCAGGAGAACCGAGTAAATACCTAGTCAGGCGAACCAAGTAACCACTTGTGTTATGATACTGGTCAAAACTGGCTTTATATGTACATAAATGCTCCTACAGACAGGAACTCTGATTGCTAATTATGTTACTGGAGCCCAGGGTACAATGTGAGAGTCGCATAAAAGTTACGTTTATTATCTCCTAAGTTTATCTCACATCTTTAGATAGTAATACCATAACCACACATTTATATCTTCTACAGCAGCTACTTTTGGTGGCACAGTGTAATGTGATATTTGTATTAGCATGTGCAGTCTCTCATATGAAATAAAAATTACTTTCTGTCACACAGACTTGTCTATAGTGAACCTTAACTGTTATTTTTTTCTACAAAGTAGCTTAATGTCTGACTTCATGCCACAGTCATTTTGGCCCCATTCAGTCTGAGCTTTGCTTTTTTCTAAGTACATATTACCTGCAAATCATTCTGTCATCGTATATTAAAGGTAATGTCATCTTCCAGTGTTTACACCTCTATCCTACAATACAAAACATACTAGAACTACTGCACTGTCAACGTTGTGCAACAAGCTATGACCCTACACTTTCAAAATTCCACCCCATCTTTCTAACAAGTGCCCATTTCCTTATTTGAAGGGAGAGACTGCTAATCTGGGAGATTACCTGCAGCAAAGCCCTACATGACACTCATGTAAACATGCTGTTTAATAATCTACAAAACCTGAAAAAACAATATTAGGAATTAAATGACTTTCCCTCTATTTTCAACACAAATTTGTTGATAAAATGGGAGTGGGTCTGCAGTCAGTGTCTGAGCAGTCCTTACCCTTTACAGGCCTCAAAAGATGTACTCGCTATTGCGAGTCACATTTTATCAGGTTGAGCTATTTTTAGCACCTGCTTGTCCATTCTGGTGACTGAACTTAAGCTGGAAGGAAAATATGTTCTGTTCATTCAGAAAGTGAATGAGCAGTAAAGACGCCTTCAAATCGTGATATTATCTTGATACATTTGCGGTCTGTTCAAGGACAGAGGGCAAATGTCAGTTTGTCTTTTTACTAATTGTTTGTATCATATCCTAGAAAATAGTGTTTACTTTTTTTTCTCTTTATACAATGAGAGGTTTTTGTCAAGTGAGCTGTCAATCATTGTGAAACAAAAGGCTGCGAGACGTCGTTTTTTTTTCCTAACACATTTAAACACGTATTTCAAAATATATATGGAATTACAAAATAACTTTTTTTGTAATTCAGAAGTGAGATGCAAACAAAGCTTTATATAGGAGCAAAACACATCAGAACACTTTACTTGGTGATATCCAAGTGATAAATATTTGCAGAAACTCGATTTCCAAACATTGTACACTATTTAGTTTTAGCAGTAAAACCACATCAGTGGGAAATGTGGCAATTTTAATGGAAAATCTTCTGAATGTAAATAAGTGTGGTACCACTTCATGCTTCTGGTATGTATGTATTAAAAGTGATAGATTTTAATTATGATTTGAGAAACATCCCTACCCCTGCCCTGATGACAGTGGAGTTAAAGAACTAAGAGGCAAGTCAGCGGTCATGTGCATCCTACATGTGGCTGGAATTGTATTATATGTAGAGCAAATGTTTGGGCTATTAAATCAAATGTGTTCTTTGTACAGCACACATGCTGAACTTATGTATTTGAAGGTGCTTTCATCTGTGATAAAGAAGAAAATGGCTGCTCAGTGAATTAAAGTATTTGCACAGGATCACATAATTTGAAAACCGTTTATAGGTCAAGACCATTGTAATTAAGATGAATAGATTATTTAAGTCACCAGAACTGCAAGTCTATTAATATTTTTATGATTTTTCAAGGTCTGCTCTTATTTTTCCTTCATTCTGCATACTTACACACCATCCTAAACACCAATGGTCTAAAATTATATTCTGCCTGGTGATTTGATCTAATTCACTGACATCAATGAATTTACTTCTATGAACTGTTTGCTGAATTCCTCTGTACATGTTTCATTGTGCCTGTGCCCAAAAGTGGATGTGCTGGAAACACGGACATTGGAAATTTCTAATGGCCATACTCGCTGGGAAATACTGATGTTTCAATAACCCACAAAGTAGTTCACAGGTCATGACAGTCCCAAAAAATGCTTCATTATAATGTCCAAACACAACGTTGGTTAAATGTCCTTGGGTCTTTGATGTTGTAAAAGTCCAAAAATCATTCACAATTCAGAACGCTATCGCAGTTTAACCTTCAGATCATGGAAAAGACTGAGACTTATTTCATGTACAATGGGTTGCTCAGAAAATCCTGAACTCACGAAAGATGCACACCTCAGACTGAAACTTTACATTCTGATGATGAAAAAGTTGGTGGATCATAGGTTGTACAATCAAATCACCTGCATTTCCATGACTACAGAGTTTCTGTGTTCTCACAGGACGTGAACACAGGCTGTGATCCGTTTTATGGTTCTACCATGGCACAATTCCATCTTTCAGGTCATAATTATCCTCCAGCCAGCATGGTCTTCATCACAAGCTTTAGGCCCACACTGGACAGCATCAGGTTCTGTGGAACATCCTTTCTACTGTACCGTTGAATACAACACAGTTCAGTCAAGATGTTCTTGAACACAAAATCCAGTGCTCAGACTCCATAAAAATATACTAAATTAGAAATTCAAGGATGTCACGGATATCAAGCCAAAAAGCATTGCCTTACTACAAAAATAGGATGAGCGGGTGCACCATGAAATAATAATCACCTCCTGTTTGCTACATCAATACAATTCTTTAATTAAAGAAACCATTACCATCCATATATAAACTGTTGGCCCTGTGCAAGGTAACATTTTGTCAACAGAGGAAAATACATTGTCACAAATAGCGTCTGTCTGCTGCTGCGTCGAGGTACTAGTCAGTTGTTCAGTGACTAAACAGAGCCCTGTCTCAGTCACACCAAAGAAAATGTCAATTAAGTCCTCGTCAGGACGAGTGGCCCAGCACATTCTGGTATGAAATCAATTTCTCCCTGTATGGTGTGAATTGCACAAATAATCCACAAGTTATTCCAAATAGTTCCACAAGTTGTGGAACTAGTAGGTGCAATTTACGCTTTAAGAAAAAGGTAACAAAATAATAACATAATACAAATTCATTATACACGGTTTTTGAGACCTCGGCAAAGCAGTTTTCCGCCACAGTGACCAATACAAAACTGCATATTTCCATATCGTGTTTTTCTTTTTGAAGGGTATTCTTTCTTTTATAACAATGAAATGTATTTTTGTGTTTATTTGTGCTAGGCTAAAATAAATATTACCTCCATGTATATGGTGCCAGCTTAGAAATGAAGGTGAAAGTAACTAGTGGTGAAGTGGGCAATGAAAAAACTGCTGCTTCCCTTATGACAGAGTGAATACGCTTAGGTGTCAGACAGGTTTCCTCATCAACATCTAAACCAGTAGATTCAGTCTATATCCAACATATTTGGTAGCTGTTGACACAAACAAAGCAGTGGGCCTCTCACGCACAGAAGAATCTCTCAGGACCCAACTTCTTTTGTGTTGTTTTTTTAGAAGCTTTCTCCAGTCATATCTACTTTCATAGACAAATCCAATGCAGGAGGAAAAGACAGAGAGCTGCATGACAAACAGGGATGAGACTGGCTAACAGTGTTAAAGCTTTTGCAGGATTACCACTTGAAACTGAGAGCAATTTATTTTTGTGAGACATCCAGGGTGCCGAACAACCACTACAAAGATTTCAACATAAAATAGTGTAAAGGAAGTCCAAGAGGACTGGACAGAAACAGAGTGATAAAGATCAAGGAACTGTAAGGGCTCCACCTGGGGCTAGTGCAACAGGCATAAGCAGAGAAACTGCAGAGTAAAGGGTCCTATAAGCTTCTACTGCTGGAAAAAAGTAAACGCTAATCTTAAAACATACAAATGAGTGAAGGATACGCAAACATTATGTATGTCAGATGTATGCTTCCCTGATACAGGTGTTGACATCATATGATGAAATAACACTGCCAGTTAACAACAATATTATATTATGCTACCAATGATAAAGTTGCACAAGGGTTAGAATAACATGCTTATAGATTCAACATGGATGTGCTCCTCTTTGGCGCCGGTTCTTCGGCATTCAGTTCAAAGCACATCACTCTTGAGTGTTCAGCCCCGCAATTAGAACAGATGTGCTGGAAGAAGCAACCTGGGCCAAACAGGCACATATCTTGATTGTATGCAAAGCAAATATTCTTTAGGGGAGACGCTTGTGCTGGAGCCACTGCACGTTTGCTTGGCTGCGCTGGAGCCACTGCACGTTTGCTTGGCTGTGCTGGAACCACTGAAGGTTTACATGGCTGTGCTGGAACCACTGGAGGTTTACATGGCTGTGCTGGAGCCACTGGAGGTTTACATGGCTGTGCTGGAGCCACTGGAGGTTTACACGGCTGTGTCGGAGCAACAGCAGATTTGGATCGCTGCGCTGGAGCAATAGCAGGTTTGCACGGCTGCGCTGGAGATCTGTACAATGGTCCTACAGCGCTAACAGGTTTACATAGCTCATTCCAAAGCTCTGAGTGTACCATTGCCCAGCTTACATCTGGGTTGTCCGCTTTCAATTTACGAAATTTTTCGTCATAAAGCAGCCACCCCCCGTCCGGCCCATCGTCATGGGCCTTGCGGATAGTTTCACCATAGTCAAATAAGCCTTGCATCTTGTCTGGTACGTCTTCAAACAGGATGGACGCCATAACAGCGAAGCCTCTCTGCCATACCACAAGTGATTGCCTGCGTCGTTTTCTACCAGTATTTGGTAGCAGAGAGAACATATCAAAGTACTGCAAAGCTGCCACTGTCAACCGAAAACGTTTGGGGACATGAGCTGCCAACGGTGAACACAAAACAAACCCACTTGGTGGGTCCATTACTGGTCTCTCCACTGCGACTGACGGCAACACAGGCATTGTTGGAACTAGCGCCACTTGCTCCGCCACTGATCTAGCTGAGAGGGGGGAAGCCATAGACGGTTTGGCCAAAGAATCCGGAGATCTGTCAGACACAGGGCCATGGATGTACGCAGCCTCGCTTGAACGAACCTGGCGTCTACTGGTAGATGGGTCCACCCCGCCATGCATTAATCGTGTTCCCGAAGTGTTGGGCACTGCAAGGGCCAGATTGTCAGTGGTTATTTCCGTACTGTAAAAACAGTCATAATAGGCTCTGGTCGCCTCGGAAATGAATCGCTGTATCTTCAGAGGAAGTGTTGACTCGTTTAAAACTGGTAGACTCCTATGAGTTATACTGTGTGTCTGGAAGAGGTCTTGTCCACTCCACGATGACCATTCCCCCCTTTGATCTCCGCACTCATGACTACTCAGGTCGGCTGTTTCATTCTCCTCTTCTTCATCCCCAGATTCCTGACTGGGTAATGGCGCGTCGGGATCTGCTTCGGGTGTTAAGAGATCAATAATGTCAACGTTTTTTACAGGGTCACTGCCTGGGTGGGTGCCCTCTTTCGTGCTTTCTGCTAAATCACCGCAGAATGCCTCGTCCTCACTGGAGTCTGAGGGGAAAAGAACAACTCCACCACGCAAAAGGGTGTCAATTACAAAGTTCCAGCCCCTTCGCACTTGCACCTCCCAGGCCTTCAGCACGATTTCCTCATCACTCATCTCCATATCGCTCTTCTTTCTTAATTCTCCCCTCACCTGCACCCCCATACCCACCACAACACAATCTTTCCAGCCCTACAGTTTGAAACTCTGCGAACGCATACGACGCAAGGCCACTTTAGGCGTCATCACGTACGTGAAGCCACAGGAACCAAAGGTGAAAAAAAGAACCAAAAGCTATCACCGCCCACAAAATGACACGAACAATTGTATGAGCCGCGCTCGACCTTAAAAGCACAGACCAGTGCACGCGAAAACTTTGAACTAGCTGTCTGATTCAACAGGCAGTAGAGCGGCGGTGGTAAACGTGGGGGCCGGTGTCAAAGGTGTCGCAAAACATTTTTTTTTATTTCACCCTCAGGTAGGCTACCTTTAAAATAGCGCACAGCTTAATTTAGAAATATGTAAAACAAGCATTTGAAATGCAGCGGGTCTCTCATTTCTCCGAGTTAGAGCTATAAGCAATTGAAAACTCCCAACCGGACTTTTCATGCCTCCTTAAATGGAAAAAAACGAGCGCGATCTCGCTGCTAAACAAGCCTTATATGTTTTCAGTACTTGGTCGCTGCGCTTGAGGAGGGGTAACCACCGGAAAAGGCATGACGTATGCATGCCTTCCACTAATGAAAGCAAGCAGATGTTAATAAGCAAGCCCACGAAACAATGAAAGACACTGTCATGACATGGTTAGGGCTCCGAGCCCTTTTCTAACTACTACAGCGTCTCACAAGCGATATGCATGAAGTGCATGCTATGCAGGCTCGACCCTAAAAATGTTTTATCAGTGGCGAATGCACTGTAGTACCATTATGAAACTTCTGTTCTGGGTTAAACCATGGAAGCAGTCCATCGCTTCCAAGGTTTCAGATTGTTTATGTGTGACTTCAAAATTTCAGTGTAATTTCTCGCGCGCAAAATCAAGCAAGGAAGTCCATGGAAACAGAGAAATTAAACCCATAGGAGCAACGAGAAACTGAGAGCAGATTTTAAACTGCTGTTAAGCACCCGAAATGGAAGAAAAATAACCCAGTGCACTTGTAAGCTGATTTTACAGTAAAACAATTGTGTATCAGTGACATTGAACAATAAACACGTCTTTCAGAGTCAGTAATTTATTAAGGTTTTGTGCACATATGCAAGCAAACATGCAGTTAAACAAAAAATACTACCACGGATTGCCACTTTTATAAAATAATCAATGTAGTATTAAAGTCCGTACATACATACATTCAAGACCAATTAATACACCTTCCCAACTGGACAAAACTATCAATCTCAAACAGCACAGTGATAGACATTAAATTCTCATTTTCTCAGGACCAGCAGATTGCGCCTGGTGCAGTAATCATTTTTTGGTGCCCCTTGACCATCTTAACGGCTTCTTTCACAACCACTGTCCAACAGTGCCCCTAATCTCTCCCTAGTTCCTCTGTCACAAACATTTCATTTGTTTTATAGAGCTGGTCACCAGTACAGGGTGTCAAGAGCACTTTACATCACAGACACATTACACAGAGACAACAAATTATCCCTGTGTAAAGTCCTTTTAGCAAAACTAAGGGGCATATTTAGAATGAACAGGTGCAGTGCAGTGCAGTGCCAAAATTGGCCGCGCCACCCTACATCAGTTCTGAAATGCAGGGATGGGTCGTATTTACAAAAATACGGCAGACCCCTGTGTTTCTTCTAGCGCTGGCTCTAAATTTAGCTGCCAACGCAGGCATTCTTACACAATAGTGCAGGGGTGCTTGCATTGCAGGGAAGGGTGGTTTATGTGCAGGAAGGTGTCTCTTCCTGCACATGAACAATCTACAATAGTGATCTGGCACTTCTATGTGTGCCGCAGAATCCAGCACACATAGCAGTACCAAATTGTAATTTTTTAATGATTGTTTACCTGCAGGAAGGGACACCTTCCTGCACATAAATAATAATTCATGGCGGTTTTTCTATTTCTATGAGTGCTGAACTATGCAGCACACATAGAAAAAGCAAAAATGAGGAGAAATTAAAGTATTTCTCCTCGTTGGGCCATGCTAACGCCATCCCTGGGGTGACATTAGTTTTTGGGGCTGCCACAGATTTTTCTTGTAAACCAGGGACAGCATCAAAAATAATGCGGTTGTGGTGAAACACCCACGGCAACACCCAGTGCACACCCTTCTACCGCACAAAACTGCGTCGGGAGCATATTTACAAGGCAGTGTTAAGTCACATAAAGTCGCTTAGTTCCACCATGAAAATATGTGCAGTGCACAGTGCCACTGGAGCGTCACGTTTTGAGAAGGCCAGGGATGCCACTCTTTGCCCTTTCATGTAGTTCTGGCAGCTGCAATTCTTGTTGGACAGGCTGGCTGGGGCAGAAATTTGAAATTAAAAATATGATCCTTCCTCCGCTGCCCAGAGTTATTTAGTCACTCCACAAATTAGGTGACTGCTAAACCAATGTGGCTGGACTCAAATAAAACTTACAAATACTTAAGAAAGGCCATATATTTCACTTCAGTTTTGCAAAGAGCACCTGCCACCCACCTACAGTGAAGGTGAACTCAAGCATTTTTGGAGATTGACTTAGCCAGACAGCTGTGAGTACAGGCATTCACAACATTATTCGTCCTGTGTAGACAGATTATTTTACCAAATAGTAGATTTGATGAAGGATTGTCAGTAATTATACATCAGCGTGCTGCGCAAGGCGAGAGAGTGCAGATGGACACAGCACACAGCTTCAGCAATGAGAGCTGCATGAGGCCATAAAGCACGCAGCCACGAGAATGCAGCAGTGAATGTGGCACAAGCACTAACACCAGACTTGCTGCCTGGCAGCAGTAAACCTCATTGTGGTAGAAAGCAGGCAGTGTTGCCAGATTTTGAGAGCTGTCTAAAGCTCAGAGCTGTCTGAAGTACAAGCCCAAATTCAGCCTAATGCAGAGCAGTAGAAGCTCAAAAATGCAAGTCTCAAATTACGCAAAAATAGCTTTCCGAAAACATTTCAAGGATAATTCTTAAGTCTATTCAATATACATGTAGTTGGAGGAGGTACAGTGGACACCAATGGATGTCAGCAATCATGCCAAACTTCTATTAAAACACTCATTTTGGAAACCACTCCCCACTACTCTGTGACCTTCTAATTGTCCCTCTGTCACTGCAAATCCAAATTTGAACCTGGTGCTCATGAATTAAATCTACAAGAGCAGTTTATAATTAACCTACAAGGAATCTAAGAATGGGAACACCAAAGCTATTTCAGTAGTGTGGCTCAAAAAAAGACCATTAAACACCACACAATGATACATGTATAATGAAATGACCCAGTATGACGTGTCTGGCAAGGTTTGTATTATATCTATGTGTTTGAAGATATTTAAACAAAACAAACATCTTTTACAAGGCATTCATGGCAGAAATAAAAATAAACATTGAGGCAGAGAAGTAACAAGTGTGCTTAAATATGAAGCAACTATGTGAAAACTTAAAAAGACTAAATGAGAAGTGTTCTGTTTGAGGACTGTGAGTGTCACCTTAGTAAGAGGAGAGGCCACACCCCTTCAGATAAAATGTACTGACAAGGACAGAAGGAGACTTTAACTCACACTGATCAATTCCCTTTTCTGCCCTCCACTTCAAAGTCCTTCATCATGGCCACATACACTGGCACTAAATGTTATACAGGGCATGTTTTGTTGCCTTTGTGCTGCAGCCAAAACTAGGCGAAAGCTTCAAGACTTGGAATGAAGCAGATGTATTTGTTTGGTGTCTAAAAGACCCCTTTTATAAGCACATACGGCAACACCTTCTCCCTAAGATCTGAAAATTGATGCTCCCTTAAAACCGCCGACACTGTCATCATTCCTCTTACCCCACCCAATCCATTTTATTTCATAATTTGGCCTGTACAGTTATCACACAACTGATGATCTAAGCAATCACGTGAGCCTCCTCTATACTTTTCACCCACAATGCAACTTATATGTTGCGGGTCCTAAAGCTGACTTTGAAATGGATACCTTCATTCATGTTCTCAACTTTAAAAGCAAAAGCACAGATCAATCTCTCAGTAATAACTCTAAAAATCCTATGTTAGTTCATGGCAGCACAACACTCCCTGTTTACATTTCACATTCTTAACCTTATCCATAAGAACATTTGCTTTTTCCAGATGTTGTGTTTCTGTAGTTTTATTTTCATGAAAAATATGACTATTATTCAATACATATGAGTTGGTGTCTAGTAAGTTCAGATTTTGGGTGGGTGTTGATTAACCAACTGAAAGTCCTGAGGCTGAAAGCAGTACAGGCTTCTCGCAGTGTCTGCCAGTGGGTCATTCAAATGTTTAAATTAAATGCAGAAGCAATTCTTGACCTTTCTGCAGAGTGCACAGATCATTGATCACATATATTCAAATTGGAAATGAAAGCAGCAGTACACATGTGTGACAGGATGCTGGGTCATGACCAGTTATGCATGCCCATATGGGTTAATTGAGAGTAGGATTGTAGGGTCCCTCTTATCCCCACATCTTTCTGAAATCCTCCATTTGCATATGTCACATCACCTCTTATCTCTTAAGCACCAGTTTCCACTCACTCCTTAAGTACATTTTTCTGTTAATTGGTGCAGGAAATGAGGGGGATCTGGTAGCTGTTATTGAGCTGGCTCTGGAATTGGGGCCAGCATCAGTAAAATACGCTGAATTTGTCCAGGTGTAATTTGCCAAAACCAGAACACATTCATCAGTAGCCACACGTTGTCCGCTTTACTTTGGGAACAGCACCCTGTAGTGGATTTCTTATTCTCACTTCCATCTTGGGCCGAAAACAATGGCCTCTCTTAATGGACCATCAGCCCTCCTTTTATTAGGATCCTGTCCTGACTCAGTGCTATCTGGAGCCTACCAGGTAAATATTTATGCAATGGAGTTAAACATACACTGAGTTTGTTATCACTTCACAGGTGTTAAAGCAACAATGTAATTGCAGGGAGGTTTTTTACTTTGTGTATCCCCCTGTATGTAAGGTACACATGTACTGTAAGAATGTCAAAGGTATGTCAGAATTAGTAATTACATTAATGTTATAAATACCACTTCCAAATGTATTTTTTTATTCAATTGATTGTATAGTGCTATTCATCCTAATATAGGATGTCAGAGCGCTTTACATCAGACAAGCACATTATACAGAGACAATATTGCATACAAGTTTATAAATGAATGTACCAGGGTTTTTTACATTATGTAATAATTAACATTGTGCTAACAGCAATGCTTACTTTTTAAAAGAAGAGAGCCGGTGCTCAAAGCTCTGCTCAAGAGGTGCTGTTGAAAATATTCACCCCAAATACAGAGGTTGCATACTCTGGAATTCACCTCAGGCCTCTTTAATCCACTACCAGACATTGCTGCCCTTTTAGTTTACTCTTGCCAGCCCCTGCTTTCTCCCTTTGTGGCAGTTTTTCCATCTTCCTCTTTCTTCTCCTTTCCAGTTTGTGTGCTTTTATGTATCATGCCTGCAGTCAATATCTGATGAGGAAAAATAAGTGACGGTCCCTGAAAATGTGTGCCGATGGACCCCACCCGTAAACACTGGCTCAAATTAAGCACTGGTTAAGAGTACTTGGTCTGGAGAAACACAAAGTGGGGATTTAAAATATAATGCAGTAGCTGCCTGTGCTAATTAGACTTCATTGCTACCCATAAGAACCCTTTTTAGCAAACTTGGAGTAACAAAAGCTTAAGGAAAAAAACTAAAAAGCTAATGCTATGCCTTTCAGTTTGAATGCATCTCCTTTATGACAGTCTACAGCTCACTGTGCTACATTATTAGGATGTTAACATATTAGCTGCAAGTAAGTGAGGGGCCCCTGTGATAACTGAAGTAACGCACTGAGTCATCTACACACATTACAGATCTGGGATCTATGTGTTACAAGCAGGGTTCCCACCTGTTCACCAGTATGCTCACCAGTATAAGCAGTATTTTAATGTCCCAGCCGATAGAAAAATTAGCAACATCTTGAACAGACAATATTGTTCCGCTTATCAGCATATACTTTTAACAGTAAATATAACAAAAAGGTATTTTAGAATGTGTTCTAGACTTGCCTCAATAATGCCTGACTGATAACTGAAACAAAGAGAGAAAACCCATGTTAAAAATGAACATAGCTTTTTCAGTGAGTGGATGTGTGAGTGTCTGTGTCGGTCTGTGAGAGTCTGAGTGGGTCTGTGAGTGGGTGCGTGAGTCCCTGAGTGGGTCTGTGAGTGGATGTGTGAGTGTCTAAGTGGGTCTGTGAGTGGGTGAGTGAGAGTTTGAGTAGGTCTGTGAATGGGTACATGAGTCTCTGAGTGCATCCGGGAGTGAGCGCATGAGTTGCTGAGTGGGTCTGTGAGTGAGTGCTGAGTGGGTCTGTGAGTGGGTGCATGAGCCTGAGTGGGTCTGTAAGTAGGTTCATGAATGTCTGAGAGGGTCTGTGAGTGGGTACGTGAATGTCTGAGTGGGTCTGTGAGTGGGTGCACGTCTGAGTGGGTCTGTGAGTGGGTAAGTGAGTCTCTGAGTGGGTTCATGAGTGTCTGAGTGCGTCTGTGAATAGATGTGTGAGTGTCTGTGTCATAGCTGTGTGAGTGAGTCGGCCACAAAGGAACCTCACCTGCCCTTTTATCCAACATGAGCTCACACCTTTGCACAAAATATCTACCCAAGTGGAGTTCTTTCTGCCTCCTTAGGTAAATGTCCAGTATGGGGGGTGACCACAGGCCCCCGCGTTAATTACATTGATAGCCCCGGGGAGATGGTGGTCCCCGGGGCTGCAGGGGAGCCCATCGGGCCTCCCCCTCTTACCTAATAGCATTTTTGTCCTGGGGTATAGTGGTCCTCGGGGGTGGTGGGGCTGCGACCCTCCGCTCATATTTGCACATTCTCCCCGGGGAGGTGGTGGTCCCTGGGGCTTATTAAAGCCCAAGGGGGTGGGGGGTGTGTGTGCATCCCCCTCCTCTATGATGCCCCAAGGACCTGACCCACCAAGATGGCTGCCAACATTTTCTTGCTGAAGTATTGGCAGCCAATCAGATATCAGCACGGGGACAGTTGGATCCGCGGAGGAATCGCGTCCCTATATGTCTATATTTTTCGGCCTTAAAGTTTCCCAAAACTACTGAAAGGATTCACACCAAATCAAAAAAGCTTGATCTGGAGAACAGAATCTAGCTTCATGTCAAATTTTGTTTAATTCAGTTCAGTGGTTCAGGCTGTAGGCATGTCGAAAGGTCCTATGGACAAATGAATGGGAAAAATGCGTTTTGGGACTCCTTTTAGACTTGTTTGTCAACATTAATGTATAAACCAGCATACTTTTCTCGGCTCCCGCTTCACAGATCACCCCGAAACTCTCAAGATCGAAGCTGAACTTAGCTAAGTATAAGTTTTGAAGATTTCATATAGGTTCATCAAACGATGCCAAAGTTAGTAGCAAGTTAAAAAACGCTTTTTCTATAGAAACTAAGGGCCAGATGTATGCGAATCGCAAATAGGTAATCGCTAATGGAATGTATGAAACTCCAGGATTTTCAAATAGCAGTTTGCAATGGCTAGCAAATGGACCTACCTCACTAATATTCATGCTGTAGGTCGCAATTTGCTACCCAATGTGAATGGCTTCAATCACAGGGATTGTGGCCTGCTGGGCTCAGCAGGCCACCATGTGTCTGTGATTGATTTTCAATAAAGCAATTTAAAAAAAAAATGCAGCCCATTTTCCTTACAGGAAAACGGGATGCATTTAAAAAAGAAAAATGAAAAAAGTTTTCTTTTCCTTTTTTAAGAGTAGGCAGTGGCCAGTTGGACCACTGCTTGCTCTTAAAATATGTTTTCGCATGCATTCACATAGGGGAAGGGGTGCCCTGGGGACCCCTTCCCCTTATCGAATGGGTTCCAAGAATGAAACTGACATCCAACAAGATTCCTCATAGCACCCCCTTCTTGTCAATCACTATGAGAGCAAGCCCTCATAAGATCAATACTAACATTTCCAACTTCTTCTAAATTGTGCAAATAAAACCCAGAGCACCTTAAAGCTACAAAAACCTAATTTGGACTACTGCGGCCTGGGCCTCTCCTTCCAATGTACAACTGAACTTCAAGAAAGCACCTTAAAGTCAACACGTCTAAAACTGTTATCTTTAACTGCTGTAAAAGGCTTACCTTCTGTCCTCCCACCCAATACTCCAGCAACTTTGAAATTCCCCAAACATTCCCAGCGTGGTTAGAAACCTCAGAGTGAACATGTATTCTGACCTCGCCCTAATCCTACAAATCAGGGAGGTCATTGAGTCCAGGCATTCATAGCCCACAATATGATCTGCCTGGATTCCCATAAAGCAATTTCATTTGGGATACCTTCTTTCTGACTCCAATGGAGTTAGACCTCAACTGCCAGACTTCTGTCTCATAGTTGAACTGGAGATCTTAGATCTCCAACCCTTATACTGACCACTAGCAGCCAGCGACCAGGTGTTCTCTCCTTCAAGGCTTTCTACATGCACATTGAGGTGTCCAGGGCACTGGCCTACTGTTTCTGCAAAACAGATTCCTTCCATACCATGTGAGAACGAACCTCAGACTGAAAAGCATAACATTACTGAACATAACCTAAGTTTAATAGGTGCCTCCTCCGCTGAACCCCCTTTTCTGTAGTGATGATGAAGGTCTAGAATTACCTCCACATTTGGATTAAGAACTCTTTCTAATCATTTGGAATTCAAAAGACCCTTGCAGACTTGTTTGTCACTATTAATGTATAAACCAGTAACTTGTTGTTTAAGAGGACACCTGCCCACTTTACCACAAGAGATCCAAAAGAAAGCTGCTACATTCTCATATCTGGCAATCTATCAGTAATTCAACGGTCTCTGGAATGTATGTATGTATGTATGTAGGTAGGATTTTTAGAGCTCATCCCGGCTCAAAAGAGCATCAAAGCGCTAGACAATAGGTGAGAAAAAAGAAACAAAGGCGTGATGCAGGAGGTACAAAGATAAAATAGAAGGCCAGATATATGAAACATCAATTAGCGCGGAAAGAGAAAAGTTTTGATAAGTTTTCGGAAGTTCAAGTAGTTAGTTTCCTTCCTAATATGGATTGGAAGAGCATTCCAATGACTAGCAGTGGCCGCAGTGAAGGCTTTATCCCCCCATCTGACTTTCTGAGCTCGTGGAGCCTGAATCCTAAAGGCTTCACAGGACCTTAGATTTCGCCTGGGCCTATACCAGCAGAGGTGAGTGACCAAAACGAGGGCCAATACCATACACTGCTTTGTGGGTCAAGCCCAAGATTTTAAAGGTCACCCGTTGGACAACTGGGTGCTAATGCAACAGTTTGAGACTGCCTGTAGCTGAGGCCGAGCATGGGAGATTTAGAATACATTTTGCCGCCATATTCTGGATCAGTTGGAGTTTTTTCATAGAAACACTTTCCACTCCTGTTGTAAGTAGGGGAAAGATTTCCTTAACATTTTCAATATCCATAGACAGGTCGAAACAGTCTGAGTGACTTGGGCTTTGAAGGATTGATGGTCATCAAAGATGATCCCTAAATTTCTGCTGGAAGTAGTGGGAACAGGGAGAGATCCACACTCAGCAGACCACCAGCGGGAATTCCATTGCTCTATCCCGGATCCGAAACATATAATTTCGGTTTTTGCCCCGTTCAATTTCAGCCAATTGTTGCCCATCCAATTATTAATGGCTAGCATGCAATTGTGGCAGCAATCAGCCACCTCCTCCCAGTTCTTGTCCACGGGTATAATAAGCTGAGGGTCATCAGCACAGGACGTTGGCAAAAATCCAAACGACCGTATTAGAGTGGCCAAAGGCGACATATAAACATTAAACAAGGTAGGACTTAAAGAAGATCCCTGGGGGACCCCACACAGTAGAAGATAAGCCGCTGATCTAAAATCCCCGCAACTGACTGAAGACCATCTGTCCATCAGGAATGACTCCAGTAGTGTTAATGCTTGATCTCTAATGCCTGCCTGGAATAATCGATGGGTTAATAGAATTTGGGGTGAGATGGTGTCAAAGGCTGCTGATAGATCCAGCAAAATCTGAATAGCCCCTTTCCAACCATCCACCATCCTCCGTATAGAATCCGAGGATGTGATAAGGGCAGACTCCGTGCTGTGGGATTTTCTACAGCCATGTTGTGAAGGGTCTAGTACACCCTTTGTTGTTATAAAAGCCATGAGTTCCTTATTTATATGTTTTTCGCAGATTTTAGCCAAAAAGGGGAGTAGGGCGATAGGGCGTAAGTTGCTCAGACCTAGGTGGTCGCCATTTGCCTTCTTCTTCAAAGGAATCACTGTTGTCTCCTTCCAGGCGGCAGGATACTTTCCAGATGATAGGACCTCCTGTAAAATAGGAGCTATTGCCTGAGAAAAAAAACTTCAGGGGCTAATTGAAAGATGGATGGGGGGCACGGATCTAAAGGAGAGCCTGACTTCGTCTCCATAATTAGCATTTGAATATCATCTTTTGAGAGAAGTGAAAAGTGAGATAGAATCAAGTTGCTAGTGTTAGATTCTAAATCAGGCTTAATGGACTGATCTCCCTCTGTCAAAACAGAGTGATGCTTCATTCCTCCTGAAGGAATAAAATTGAAGTGAATATTTAAAATTTTGTTGTGGAAAAATGTGGCGACTTTATTACAGAAATCTTGAGAATTTTCCAATTCCGATGAAGTGGGAGAGGAAGACAGAGCCTTAACAACTTTGAAGAGCTCTCGGGCGAATTGGCAGCTTCTTTGATTTTCATAGCATAGAAATCAGATTTAGCTTTAAATCGTGCAATTTTATATGATTTGAGTGCTAGTTTCACTTTATCTTTTCCCACAAGGGAAGAATTAAGCTTCCAATGCCACTCCTGTTGGTGGTATCTTCCCTGGAGGAGTTTGAGCTCCTTTGTAATCCAAGGTTGGCTTGGTTTATTGGTTTTACGGTTCCTCAGACACTTAGTAGGAGCAAGTTGCTTCATTGCAATTGCAATTCCTAAATTGAAACTCTCTAGTAAAGGCAAAGACCTCTCATTGGCCCTATTCCATTCTGCTTCCAGAAGGGGAGCCAATTCCGTCAGCTTAACCTGTTTCCACAATCTAACAGATTTGCTGTTAGGTCCAGGAGCTTGAGAAAGGAGGTCCCCAGTGACCAGGAAAATAAGTAAATTATGGTCAGTCCAGCTCTGCGCGGTATTGATAACCTCCAATTGAGCTTGCATGCGGGCAAAAACCCCACCCAATAAATGACCAGCTATATGAGTGGCTGTGGTAACCTTAAGGGTCCAGTCAAAAGTCAACATGAGATCCAGAAATTCCCTGACCTCAGGATTGTCAATTTCATCTAAATGAATGTTAAAGTCCCCCAAGATAATTGCCTTGGGGGACATCACTAGGGGCTCAGTCAGTTCCACCCAGGTTTGAACAAAGCCTGAGCAGGAACCAGGGGGGGCGATAAATTAAAAGGCCTTCCAGGAGTGTTACTTTGTTAAAAGAGATTCTAAAATCCATATCTTCACATGATGTGGATGACATATTCTTCCACATACATATGCATGTGGAACTGCAGATAATCGCCAATCTGCCTCCTCTTTTGGATGTTCTGTCTACCCCAAAGTACGTATATCCTATGGGCATAGCTTCTATAAAATCCGGCTCAGATTCAGGCTTTCCCCATGTTTCTGTTAAAAATAAACAGACAAGATTAAAAGTTTCAATCATCTCTTTAATTTCTAATTTGTGTTTGGGAAGAGAACGGACATTAATTAGAGCGTAGCGAAGGTTATTCATAGTAACGCCCTTTTCGTTCCACTTTGAGATGAGGACTATCAGATCGAGCTCTAGCTTCCTGGAGGGTTAAAGCGGGATGAAGTTCCCAGCTACAAAGCCCACATGAGCGACTGGATGTACCATCTGGGGCCATAAGATGCCCGCAGCCCTTACGTTCAAGAGATCTCAACTTTGTCCGGGATAAGGGGCCTCCTTTAATAGGTTGGGCAGAGTTCCTGGCCTCTGGCCCCGTATGGGCACGGGCGGGCGCAGACGGGCTTGCCTTAGTCGCCCCCGCTGCACGGCTGATTCAGCCCGGTCATTTATCGCGCCGGGTCTCCTAGCAACAGGGAGACTCCGGGCGTCTAGCCTGTCAAAATATACCGGAAGTGAGGCCGCAGTGAAAAACCCTCACTTCTGAGTAAAAAAGGGAGGAGGAAACGAACAATTTAAAAAAGATTCGATGCCAACAGTAAAATACCATGAAAAGGTCCCTCCCAAAAAGCATAAGGCCCCCCAGCAACCATGTGTGTGTAAAAATTAGAAGCACTGCCTCAAAAATGTAAATAAGTAAAAATTTCACAAACTCGCAGCAACGCGGTCACCTATATCTGCGCGGCCGCTTCAGCCTGGGCATTTATGGCGCCGGGTCTCCTAGCAACAGGGAGACTCCGGGCATCTAGCCCGTCAAAATATACCGTAAGTGAGGCCGCTGTGAAAAACCCTCACTTCCGAGTAAAAAAGGGAGGAGGAAACGAACAATTTAAAAAAGATTCAATGCCAACAGTAAAATGCCATGATAAGGTCCCTCCCAAAAAGCTTAAGGCCCCCCAGCAACCATGTGTGTGTAAAAATTAGAAGCACTGTCTAAAAAATGTAAATAAGTAAAAATTTCACAAACTCGCAACGCGCTCACCTATATCTGCGCGGCCGCTTCAACCCGGGGATTTATGGCACCGGGTCTCCTAGCAACTGGGAGACTCCGTGCGTCTAGCCTGTCAAAATATACCTGAAGTGAGGCTGCTGTGAAAAACCCTCACCTCCGAGTAAAAAAGGGAGTAAACGAACAATTTTAAAAAGATCCGATGCCAACAGTAAAATAGCATGAAAAGGTCCTTCCCAAAAAGCTTAAGGCCCCCAGCAAACAAATTAGAAGCACTGTCTCAAAAATGTAAATAAGTAAAAATTTCACAAACTCGCAGCAACGCGCTCACCCATAAGAAAGCATGTACCTATTCTTTGCTATTTTCTATAATTCTTACTTTCTTCTGCAACAGTTACATGCAGTTCAGATCAGCAGGAACAAGACTAGAGCACTCCTCGAGACCTCACACGGCACCAAACTTTTCCCCCTTTTGACACTCCATAACATACACTCTATCAACTACAGAAAGCTTGAATTTGCTTTCCGAAAAATGTAATTTGAAATCTACAAAAATGTATGTAATACTCTACATAAATGCAAAATATATCACAATAAATACAAATCTTTTAGAGATTAAACAGGATACTGCAGAACCAGTTACTTACCTTCAGTAATGCCTTATCTTGTAGAAACTCTATCTGCCCTCAGGTTCCTTACCTTAAAATATTCCCCCGGCACCACACTGGATCCGGGAACATTTAGTGAGCAGTACCCCTGCGCACCGTGGCTAGATAGAGTCTCTACCAGATAAGGCGTTACTAAAGGTAAGGAATGTAGCCGCAGATTCCTTACCTTAGAATAGATATCCAAGCATTACCTCCCGGTAGATTGGGTTGCAATATGGATTAGACTAAGAAGTCTTGTTGGACCAAACGGGCAAAGTGACCGTTACGCCTGACCTGACTATCCAGGCAGTAGTGCTTTGCAAACGTGGGCAAGGATGCCTATGTTGTTGCCTGACAGATATCCAGCACAGGAACTCCACAAGCTAGCGTAGTTGTTGCATCCGTGGCTCTGCGAGAAGTGTGCAAGCCTTCGGGAGGTTGCTTTTTGCCCAATGCGTAGCAGATCTTGAAGTAGAGCAATATCTTTTGTGAGATGGTCTGTTTCTGCTCCATCTTCCCTGTCTTTGCTCAAATGTGTCCCACCCCAAGAGTTGATTGTACACCCGGAACTCTTTAGTGCAGTTCAAGGTAGAACGACAATGCTCTTGTGATGGACTGGCCTACATGAAAGGGAGTTACCACCTTTGGTAAAAAGGATGCTCGATTCTGAATGACCAGTTTGTCTGGGTAGATGTTACGGTACAGAGGATGTGCTGACAGTGCCTGTAACTCACTGATCCTTTGGGCAGATGTTATCGCTACTAGAAAGGCCATTTTGATGGTGAGAAGCCTCAGTGGACCATTGTGTAGTGGCTCAAACGGGGCAGACATTAGAAATGTGAGAACTCGATTGAGGTCCCTCTGTGGCATAATAAAAAGTGCAGTTGGGAACATATGTTGGAGCCCATCCAGGAAGCTAAGTACAGTCAGGATTTGAAAAGGGCTGATCTGACAACTGCAGAAATGGCAGGAAATTAACCTTTTAACATGCCCAAAAGAGAAGACTGCTGGGCTAAGGTAAGAATGAACAAAATAACATAACCTGCAAAAGGGATGCAGATAGAGGGTTAACATGTTTATCTGTACATCATACCATGAACTTGCTCCAATGGTAGGCATATACTGTCTTGGTGGAGGGACACCTGGCTGCCAGAATATCATTCCAGACTTCGAAAGGAAGATCAAAAGCTGTCAACTGTCGCCACCCAAATTCCACACATAAAGGCAAAGCACTTTCAGGTTCGAATACAGAGCCCTACCCTGCTGCAACAGAAGATCCTCCTGATGAGGCGGCCAGATCGCAGGACCAGTGCTCAAGCTCAACAGTTCAGAATACCAGATTCTCTGTGCCCAATTCAGAGCCACAAGAATGACTTGGCCCTTGTTGTTCCTGATCTTCTTTAGAACTCTGGGCAGGAGTGGTACTGGGGAAATGTGTGCAGGAGGCCAAAGCGCCACTCATGGTAAAAAGCGTCTTCGAGTGAGAGCCGCCTTGAACACTCAAGTATGCAAAATTGCTGACATTGCGCATTCTCAGTGGAGACAAACAGACTTAACCAGGGATCTCTCCACTCTATGAAAACACTTTGCCCCACTTCCGGATGAAGACGCTATTTATGATCCACTAGGCATCAATGGCTGCGTTTGTCTGCTCTGGCGTTCAGAGAGCCTGCAGGGTGTTGTGCATCCAGGGATATATATCCTGGTGTTCCATCCACGTCCAGAGGCCCAAAGCCTCTTGGCAAAGTGTCCACAATCCCACCCCGCCCTGTTCGTTGCAATACTACATGGAGGTGTGGTTGCTTTTGAACACTTGGAACAGCCTTCCCCTTATTGAAGGAAAAAAGGCTTTCAGTGACAATCGGATCGCCTGAAACTCCAACACATTGATGTGGAGCCTGTATTCTGCCAGAGACCAAAGTCCTCTGATCCCCACCTCTCCTAGATGGCAGCCCCAGCCCAGGGGTGACGCACCTATCACTACATTTAGCTCTGGTTGAAGAAGGTAGAGGCGTCTGCCACTGACCTAGTCATGGTATTAGCCACCACTGCAGGTCTTTCACAGTTCCCTCCAAGATCTGGACCATGATGGAGAGATTCCCTGATGCTATGCCCACTGGAACTTCAAGTCCCACAGTTGAGACAACATATGCCAATTGGAATGTTTCACTAGCAGGATGGCCATGAAGCCCAGCAGCCTCAGAGTCAGTCTCACCAAAATCCAGGACAGAAGCTGAAACATCAGTATCATAACCTGAATATCCTGGACTTGACGCTCAGGAGGATACACCAGAAACTGCACCATGTCCAGAACACCTCCAATGAAATGGAGCATCTGAGAGGGAGTCAGGTGTGACCTCAGCAGGTTGACAGTGAACCCCAGGGAATGCAGAAGGTTCACTGTAGTCTGGAGGCGGAGGATGACTGCCTGGATCAAGCCCACTGTCAAAAAGCAATCGTTGAGGTAGGGGAATACTGAAATCCCTAACCTTTGGAGGTGAGCTGCGACCACCACCATCACTTTTGTGAACACCCGAGGGGTACCGGTAAGGCCAAATGGGAGCTCAGCAAACTGAAAGTTCTCTTGTCCGACCATGAACTGCAGGTAACACCTGTGTGTAGGCAGGAAGCATTGTGAAACTATGCGACCTGGCAACCATCAAGTCTCCTGGGTCCAGGTCAGGCAGGGACTTGAACTACTGTGAGCATTGTGACCTTCTCCTTCTTGAGTAAGACGTTGAGAAGGCACAGCTTGAGGATAGGGCGAAGGCCTCAATCCTTCTTGGGCACCAAAAAGTCATGGGAATATCAATCAAAACCTACTTTTGATGCCAGCACCCTCTGGATCGCTCCTTTTGGCCTAGAGAGCCAGCACTTCCTGGCAGAGCAAGAAGAGATGGTCCCTGTCAGCAGGACATAAATGAGTAGCCCCTTTAGACTATCTGTAAAACCCACTAGTCGGATGTAATCGACTGCCAGTGGTGCAGGTGATGTCGTATCCTGCTCTCCACTAGATGCCCCTGGTGGTATGAAGGCAAAGTAAATGAGTTTGGTGACTGTGGCTGCCAGGTTAGAGGTGGACTGGCTGACCTGTGCTAGTAGCATCACGTGGTATGTGGAACCACATCCTCAGCCATGGAAAGACTGAGAAGCCTGTTTGACATGGTGGCTGGGAAGGAATGAATGCAGTTGGAAGTGCCTTCCGTAGCCACGAAAGGGGAGGAAGGTGGAGTTGGGATAGCGAGGGGCCATGGATAACCCCAAGGATCTAGCCGTAGCTCTGTTATCCTTGAAGCGTTCCAGCACTGAGTCTGCTTTCTCACCAAAAAGGTAAAAGCCATCAAAGGGCATGTCCATGAGCAAGGCTTAGATGTCCCCCCAAAAGCAAGTGGCTCTCAGTCAGCTTGGCGCCTAAGGGCCACCGACGATGAAATCACTCTGCCCAGAGAGTCTGTCATGTACAGTCCACATGTGATGTTGAACTTTGCTCCATCTTTTCTATCAGCAAAAGCTTGGGAGTCTGACCCGGGTCTCCTCTGACCCCATGGGCAACAACGATGCAACTGAATCCCAGATCATATGGGTGTACCGGCCAAAGAGGCATGCGGTGTTCACAGAACTCAGTGCTAGGCTGGCAGAAGAGAATACCCTCTTCCCATTTGAGGTGCTGGGTAAGAAACGAGGAGCTCGGAGAAGTTTGGAGATGGAGGCAGGAAATTGTCTTGTGCACAAGAGCCCCTGTGCAGAGCTTGGACCAGTCCCCAAGGAGGACATCTGTAAGGGCTTCATTAAAGGGGACCAAGGATTCAGTGGGGGCAACTCTCAGCTGAAGCACCTCCCAGTCAAGACATTCATTTTGACTGGCACTAAGGTCCAAAACCTCAGCTGTCCTCCTCAAAAGCTTTGCAAATGTTGCACCCTCCTCCATAACCACACTATGGGAGAGTCCAAGCCAGTACCTGGTGAGGTGTTCAAACCACTGGCAATCACCAGTTCCTCATATCAGCTGTCCTCTGCCATCTAGTAGATGCTGGTATCTAAAAAGGGTTATCCTAACCCTCCCATGTGTCACCCTCTCCAGGCCTATCAAATGAAAACGCGCTGACTCCAACTCGAAGGCCATGGCCCCAGTTGACACCGGAGCTGGTATCAGACAATGCCCTTCCAACTCCGTTTCGTGTAGGACAATGGGGATGGCGCTGAATCAGACTTCAAAAGGAACTCAATGACAACACATGACAAGCAGTCATTCCACCTGCTAGCGTCCCCACCACCATCACTGACTGTCCAACATGCATGTCTTCCTCCAGCCAGGCTGGGGATTAATTCTGCACCTCCCAAACCTCTATAGCCAGTTCTGAAAGGCCCCAACAGAGGAAACATTCCTGTGAATTCATGCCACATGCACATATTCATGGACATGAGTCACAGAGGGTGCACCATACAACAGGCTGTTACTACACTTTATATGATCCCCCACTGGACTGGGTTTCTTCTGAGGTGGGATCATCTGTCATAGACACCGGTGCATACAGCTGTTAGTGTCAATGTTACAAAGCTCATAAGCATGCATATACATGCACATGGAGAACCAGACATAACACTTGGTGAAGAACAGCAGGAGGTAACAAGCTTCAGGTGGAGATCTGACCAAGATATGGGTGTAATTAGATTGATTTGCAAGGTAATTCTGCTGCACTGTCTTAGCTGAAAGACATTTCCAAGCCTCCCCTGGCAGGCAGGTAAATTGAAACCACTGATCTTTCTCACTGGATTATAATCTGTGATCTACAGGATACAGCAATATCTCTGCAGTTGGTACATTCAACCACAGCTGTCTGACAGGGGTTAGAACTATTGACCTGTAAGTTAGAGCCTTATCACTCAAGTAGTTGTGCTAAGTCACTGAATTCTCTCACAAAGACTGAAACGAGTAAAGGAAAGAACAAATTAAAGTCACTTGTAAAGCAAACAGATAGCTTGAGAAGAAAATCGTGGTGTGGAAATGAAACAGGCTGGTTAGTTATCAGAGAACAGCCGCAAATGTTTTTAGAAACTGAGAAAGTTCTGAAGTAACACAAATCTCAGGTGTGATGATTGAGAAGGAGCAACCACCAGGGCTGGCCCTTCTGAACCTTCGTACCTGAATAGTAGTTGGCAGATGCCAAACAAAGGGGTTAATTGTGACAAAAGCATTTGCAGATTGTCAGGACCAGTGTCACGAATGAATGGCCTTATGATAGAGGAAGAGGGTTGGAACATTTGTTTGTCATGTGTAACAGGTGCAACACTGCTAATTGTCCTGCAATGGATGAAAGATGGGCACCTCTGTCTTATCACTCTTCTGTTATAGGGTATTTTATCCAAGTTGCAAAGATTGAAAATTTGGAGGCACATCAACTATTTAATTGTTAAAAGATGCTACAAATATAGTGTTAGTGGCATATGACATAACAAAGAAAACATTAGATTTGGCCAAAGTGATCAGAGGCTTGACAAAAATTGAACAGAGTGGAACTGAGGGGTGAGCCTTTAGGCACTCTGCAGATGAGAGATTTGAAAGATAAATGAAAGACAGAAAGACTTGCACGCGATGTGACAGAAAAGATTGAATCAATAGTGTATTCTTTAATGCAGGTTTGGCGCATACTTTAGATCAGAATATCATGTGTGATCAGAGCATATGTGGCACTTAGTTCAGACAAGATAAGGGTAGCTGTGCTCCCATGATCGAGAATGCCCGAAGGTGTTCAGAAATTGGAGAGCAGATTTTGTATCTCTAAGGGACAGAACAGAATTCCGCGACATGTTAGTCTCAATAAACCTAGGTAGTTGGAAATTAGCAAAATGCTCAGTACCAAGCAGATAATCAGCTTGGTACTGATCTGGCGATCATTTTTGCAATTGATGATAATATTATTATTATTATTATTATTATTATTGTTATTATTCATATTATTATTTATGACTTACAGGGTGCACTGCAACCTGAAAAGGCACCCTGGTGCTAGCTAAATGAAACCTTAAAAGGAGCTGTAAGATTAAAGAACCTACTTGGTGTAAAGGAAAGTTTTAAATGATTCCCTGAAGATGAAATGAACGTAGGTAGCATGAATAAATGGGGGCATACTACACCAGAGCTGATTCAGGTGGACCAAAAAGGCTTGACTAATTGCCCAAATGTTAGGAGACAGCAGAGGTTCAGGAGTAGTTAAACCTACCTGCTGCCTTTGACACTATTAATCACAGCCTTATCATTCAGCACCTAGAGTTTAGCAATAAAAGGCACTGCTTTCCAGTGCTTTAAATCTTTCTTCTTAGATAGAACCCCACAGACATAGCTTGGCTCCTTTCTCTCAGATTTGGCACTCCTGTATTTCTTAGTAGACCAGCTTTATCACCTGTCTTATTAAACCTTCACATCCAAACACTGGCTCTTCTGCTGAAGCAAATCAGTGTAATAACTTAACTCTATGCAGATGCCGTCCAGATTATAACTGATTTAAAAGAGAATACTGTCATGCCTAAAAGGGGTTTGAGCCCAGCTTTGCTAGATGTTTGTGCTTCACTCGCCTGCAGCTGTCTACCGAAGCCCCTATAACACCAAGAGACTCCCTTCAGAGAGTATGCGGGACTCTATAATTATCCAGAGATAAATACATTCTCCAGAATGTTGGTGATAAAAGGAAGCAGCAAATGGGTTGAAAATGATCTTAATCTGGGGCTCAGCAGACAGCTTCTTGAGTAGAGAAATTAAAAGAGCCTGCTTCCACTCATGGGCCACCATCACATTGGAGGGACAAGTGCTGCACAAATCAGCAGTTAACGGTGGTAAAATGTTGAAAGCCACATAAAAGGTAGAAGCTGGCAGGAATCCATAGGGGTGTCGGACACAGTAGCGCTAGCCAAAAAGGAAACGTTGTTAACAAATATAGGACAGAATTACTGGATAAGATACATAGTTCCAGAGGCCACAGAATGCTAGATTAAAAATGTCACAAATCACATGAATTTTCTCTGAAAAAAGGCTGAAAGTGAGTCGAATAAAGACATAAAGAACAAGTTACTTACCTTTGATAATGCTCTTTCTTTGGACACCTTAACTGCAGATTCCTTTCCCTATTCCTAAGGTGGATCCAGAAACATTTTAGCAATGCTCCTACGTGATAGTAGGTGGCACTGTACAGCTTCGGGCTGGCTCCGTACCACTTTAGAAACAAAGAAGCATGTTAGTGGCACACCTACGCACAGACATCAGTTTCTTGCTTGATTCCATCTGCAACTCTCAGACATGGAGCATGGCACAATCGTCAATACCGATGTGTGGCTTCCTAGCTTGGGACCTTTTTTAGATGTTAAAGGGTAGGTAGGAGGGAGGTGAGGAATCTGCGGTTTGATGAAATATCCACTAGAAAGAATGTTATCAAAGGTAAGTAACCTGTTTTTCTGAAAGTTACTTCTACCCACAGATCCCTTACTTTTAGAATATATACCAAAGGTGGAGGGTCTGTGCAGCAGACGTGGACCAAAAAGGCCTTCAGGACCGAATGGACAAAATGTCCTTCACTATGCACCTGATTGGCTTTGTAAACTTGTGAACGAAAGCCTGGCAGATGTCGAGGACAGGCTCTCTGCGTGCCAACACTGAAGTACTAGTCTTATCCCTGGTGAAATGGGCTCTCAGTCCTTATGAAGGCTGCCTTTTGGCCAGTGCATAGCAGTTTTCTCTTTCTTCACCCCAGAGAAACCCACAAAAGCTGATCCCCCAACCCATGATCCTTGGAACATGCAATCTAAAAGCGTGAAGTTCTGCTGGGGTCTTATCCATGTATCTTCGCTTCCTCCTTCAATCAGTGAGGATGGGCAAAGTATGCAAAGCTGATGATGGATTTCCCAACATGTAAACGAGTCACAACTTTAGGCAAGAAGGCTGCCTGAGTCCTCAAGCACCAGTTTTCCTTAAAAAAGGTGGTGTATGGCAATTTTGCTGACTGCACGTACAGTTCATTCATGCTGTTGGAAATGGCCCTTTCTGCAGGGTTTCCCCTAACTTTTTGCCTCTGACCTCCAGTTTTTGACTATGTGCTGCATTTTGTTTTCGCTGCCTTTCGGACTCTGGGCACTTTACCACTTCTGACCAGTGCTAAAGTCCAAGTGCTTTCTGTCTAAATTGTATTGGTAATTGGTTTATCCATGATTGGCATATTTGATTTACTAGTACGTCCCTAGTACAGTGCAAAGTGTGTGCCCAGGGCCTGGAAATCAAATATTACTATTGGGCCTGCAGCACTCACTGTGCCACCCACATGAGTAGTCTTGTAAACATGTCTCGGACCTGACACTGCAGTGTCTGTATGGGCAGATTTAACTGCCAGTTCGACCTGGCAAGTCCACCCACTTCCCAGGCCCAAACCTTCCCTTTTGCTACATGTAAGTCACACCTAAGACAGACCCAACGCAGGCCCACGGACAGGGTGTTGTGTAATTAAAACTAAGGACATATACTGGTGTGTTTAACATGTCCTAATAGTGAAATACTGCTAAATTCGGTTTTCACTAGTGCAAGGCCTATCTCCCCCATAGGTTAACATGGGGATTGACATATTTGTTTAGTGTAATTACCTATTGGGAGCAGATAGAGATGGAGTTTTGGTGAAATTGATATTTAAATTGTAAGTTTGGAAATGCCACCTTTAAAATGTGGGCATTTTCTTGCTTAACCATTCTGTGCCTCTGCCTGGCTGTGGAATACACGTCTGGGTCAGGATGATAGTTGGGCTGTTTGTGAATTCACTATAGACAGTCACACAAAGGGAGCTTGTGAGAAGGTAGCCTCTTTGTAGCCTTGTTACCCCCACTTTTGGCCTGTTTGTGAGTGTATGTCAGGGTGTTTGTCACTGTTTTCACTGTCTCACTGGGATCCTGATAGCCAGGCCTCAGTGCTCATAGTGAAAACACTATGTTTTCAGTATGGTTGTTATGTGTCACTGGGATCCTGCTGGTCAGGACCCCAGTGCTCATAGGTTTGTGGCCTATATGTATGTGTCACTGGGACCCTGTCACACAGGGCCCCAGTGCTCATAGGTGTGCATGTATATGTTCCCTGTGTGGTGCCTAACTGTCTCACTGAGGCTCTGCTAACCAGAACCTCAGTGGTTATGCTCTCTCATTACTTTCAAATTGTCACTAACAGGCTAGTGACCAATTTTACCAATTTACATTGGCTTACTGGAACACCCTTATAATTCCCTAGTATATGGTACTGAGGTGCCCAGGGTATTGGGGTTCCAGGAGATCCCTATGGGCTGCAGCATTTCTTTTGCCACCCATAGGGAGCTCTGACAATTCTTACACAGGCCTGCCACTGCAGCCTGAGTGAAATAACGTCCACGTTATTTCACAGCCATTTTTACACTGCACTTAAGTAACTTATAAGTCACCTATATGTCTAACCTTTACCTGGTAAAGGTTAGGTGCAAAGTTACTTAGTGTGAGGGCACCCTGGCACTAGCCAAGGTGCCCCCACATTGTTCAGAACCAATTCCCTGAACTTTGTGAGTGCGGGGACACCATTACACGCATGCACTACATATAGGTCACTACCTATATGTAGCTTCACAATAGTAACTCCGAATATGGCCATGTAACATGTCTATGATCATGGAATTGCCCCCTCTATGCCATCCTGGCATAGTTGGCACAATCCCATGATCCCAGTGGTCTGTAGCACAGACCCTGGTACTGCCAAACTGCCCTTCCTGGGGTTTCACTGCAGCTGCTGCTGCCAACCCCTCAGACAGGCATCTGCCCTCCTGGGGTCCAGCCAGGCCTGGCCCAGGATGGCAGAACAAAGAACTTCCTCTGAGAGAGGGTGTGACACCCTCTCCCTTTGGAAAATGGTGTGAAGGCAGGGGAGGAGTAGCCTCCCCCAGCCTCTGGAAATGCTTTCTTGGGCACAGATGTGCCCAATTCTGCATAAGCCAGTCTACACCGGTTCAGGGACCCCTTAGCCCCTGCTCTGGCGCGAAACTGGACAAAGGAAAGGGGAGTGACCACTCCCCTGACCTGCACCTCCCCTGGGAGGTGTCCAGAGCTCCTCCAGTGTGCTCCAGACCTCTGCCATCTTGGAAACAGAGGTGCTGCTGGCACACTGGACTGCTCTGAGTGGCCAGTGCCACCAGGTGACGTCAGAGACTCCTGCTGATAGGCTCCTTCAGGTGTTAGTAGCCTATCCTCTCTCCTAGGTAGCCAAACCCTCTTTTCTGGCTATTTAGGGTCTCTGTCTCTGGGGAAACTTTATATAACGAATGCAAGAGCTCATCCGAGTTCCTCTGCATCTCCCTCTTCACCTTCTGATAAGGAATCGACTGCTGACCGCGCTGGAAGCCTGCAAACCTGCAACATAGTAGCAAAGACGACTACTGCAACTCTGTAACGCTGATCCTGCCGCCTTCTCGACTGTTTTCCTGCTTGTGCATGCTGTGGGGGTAGCCTGCCTCCTCTCTGCACCAGAAGCTCCGAAGAAATCTCCTGTGGGTCGACGGAATCTTCCCCCTGCAACCGCAGGCACCAAAAAGCTGCATCACCGGTCCCTTGGGTCTCCTCTCAGCACGACGAGCGAGGTCCCTCGAATCCAGCGACTCTGTCCAAGTGACCCCCACAGTCCAGTGACTCTTCAGCCCAAGTTTGGTGGAGGTAAGTCCTTGCCTCACCTCGCTGGGCTGCATTGCTGGGAACCGCGACTTTGCAGCTACTCCGGCCCCTGTGCACTTCCGGCGGAAATCCTTTGTGCACAGCCAAGCCTGGGTCCACGGCACTCTAACCTGCATTGCACGACTTTCTAAGTTGGTCTCCGGCGACGTGGGACTCCTTTGTGCAACTTCGGCGAGCACCGTTTCACGCATCCTCGTAGTGCCTGTTTCTGGCACTTCTCCGGGTGCTACCTGCTTCAGTGAGGGCTCTTTGTCTTGCTCGACGTCCCCTCTCTCTTCAGGTCCAATTTGCGACCTCCTGGTCCCTCCTGGGCCCCAGCAGCGTCCAAAAACGCCAAACGCACGATTTGCGACTAGCAAGGCTTGTTGGCGTCCTTTCGGCGGGAAAACACTTCTGCACGACTCTCCAAGGCGAGAGGGATCCGTCCACCAAAGGGGAAGTCTCTAGCCCTTTTCGTTCCTGCAGAAACCTCAGCTTCTTCTGTCCAGTAGAAGCTTCTTTGCACCCGCAGCTGGCATTTCCTGGGCCTCTGCCCATCTCCGACTTGCTTGTGACTTTTGGACTTGGTCCCCTTGTTCCACAGGTACCCTAGATTGGAAATCCACAGTTGTTGCATTGCTGGTTTGTGTCTTTCCTGCATTATTCCTCTAACACGACTACTTTGTCCTTAGGGGAACTTTAGTGCACTTTGCACTCACTTTTCAGGGTCTTGGGGAGGGTTATTTTTCTAACTCTCACTATTTGCTAATAGTCCCAGCGACCCTCTACAAGGTCACATAGGTTTGGGGTCCATTCGTGGTTCGCATTCCACTTTTGGAGTATATGGTTTGTGTTGCCCCTATCCCTATGTTTCCCCATTGCATCCTATTGTAACTATACATTGTTTGCACTGTTTTCTAAGACTATACTGCATATTTTTGCTATTGTGTATATATATCTTGTGTATATTTCCTATCCTCTCAGTGAGGGTACACTCTAAGATACTTTGGCATATTGTCATAAAAATAAAGTACCTTTATTTTTAGTATAACTGTGTATTGTGTTTTCTTATGATATTGTGCATATGACACTAAGTGGTACTGTAGTAGCTTCACACGTCTCCTAGTTCAGCCTAAGCTGCTCTGCTAAGCTACCATTATCTATCAGCCTAAGCTGCTAGACACCCTATACACTAATAAGGGATAACTGGGCCTGGTGCAAGGTGCAAGTACCCCTTGGTACTCACTACAAGCCAGTCCAGCCTCCTACAGAGCTGAGGTGTGCCCTGCATATCTTTATGGGTCTTCCTGGGCTAGAGTGGTGGGAAGGGCTGACACTTGCACCTGAATGGGCTGTGCCTGTCGTTACACAAAGCAGTCTCCAACCCCCTGGAGTGTGTCTGCGGCCAGGGTAAGAAAGGCAGAGTCTTGTGCACTACAAAAACTTTCCTTCGAAGTTTGCCTTCTTCAAAGGCAGAAATTAGTATAAGTATTGGGCCTTTGAAACCACAACTTCAGAACACTTCTGGACTGAGGACATTCTGCCAGGAAGCAGGGCTAGATGATGTAGTAGGAACTGTCACTCTGCCTGTTGCTTTGTTGTGCTGACCTGTTGTTTACTGCTTCTATCCTGGGACTAAAAGGACTGAACTTTGCTTTTTACATTCTGCTTTTCAAGGTTCTCCTAGGGCTTGAACTGAGCTCGCCTTCTGTTCAGATGTCCAAGGGACATCAAAGACTTCATCTGCCAGTGTCTGGACTCTTCCGCTGAGAGTCCTGACCTACCATGTGGTGCCAAATCCTGGGCCCTTGGAAGTGGAAGCTAGTGTCCTGAGGAAGAAAATCCATGCATGGGATCACCGCGGCTAAAAATCAATGCATCGCTGACCGTACGGCACAAGAATCAAGACAGCGCCTGCCTTGTGGCTGAAGAATCAGCGCAGCACCTGCCTTGGGGTGGAAGGATCGATGCAGCACCTGTTCCACCACGGCTCTGTTATCATCATGCATCTGGATTTTACCACACATCATCCCTGGGCATCATCATTTTCACATTGACTGCACACCCCAGCAAGAAACCAAGGCTGCACGACAGGAAACCGATGCATCCCCTCTCCTGCAGGGAGAGAACAAACGCATCACCTTCTGTGCCTGTAAAGAGCCGAAGCATCACTTCCCCTTTCAGTAAGGAACCGACCCATCACCTCCCCTGCTCAGTAAGGCACCAACGCATCACTTTGTTTTCCGGCACTTCACCTCCTCTGCGGTCCGTATCGTTCTTGTTTTTTGCTCACCCCAGGTACTTTGTCTTAAAGCTAAAAAGAGACAACCATTGAATCCTCTGGATTAGGATTTTTGCAACTTTTAAAGAGTGTTATCTTTGCTTGTGTATGTTGTTTTTGTTGTTTTGGTCTTGTTTAGCTCAAATAAATATTGACTATTTTTCTAAACTGGTGCTGAGTGCTTTTGTGGTGGTTTCACTGTGATACTGTGTGTGTGTACACATACTTTAAACATTGCCTCTGAGATAAGCCTGACTGCTCGTGTCAAGCTATCAAGTGGGTGAGCAGAGGTTATCTTAGCTGTGTGGCACTCTTTCTCTGACTAGAATGAGGATCCCTACTTGATAAGGGTGCAAACCATTGCCAACATATGCGATGAGCTGAAGTGATGAGGAAGACGGTCTTTTAGGACAGAAGACACAACAAGCTGCTGTTCATCTGCTTGAAGGGAAAACACATGAGAAACATCAAGACCAAGTTTAGGTCCTATTGTGGAATCACAAACTATTTTAAAGTAAATGTGTATCAAACCTATAGTAAACTGCAAAACAGGTGATTTAAACAAGGACAGTTGGTGACATAGATGTGAAAAGGCTGAAATGCGTTGCAAATAACCTTTAATTGTGCCCACATCAAGGTCTTTCCGGGCTAAAAATAAAATAAACAACATGGCATCCAACAGTTTATCTTGTAAGGGGTCTATCCTGCAGACTCCACAGCAGGCCACAAATTTGTCCCTGCTTGTGGCATAAATGGACTTTATGGAAGAACATATGGCAGCAAGTAGGACATCCACCACTTCAGATGGCAGATAAAATGCAGTTAACTGCCACTGCTCAATCTTCATGCATGGGGGTGTAGATTGCCATGCTGCTGCAAAAGGACATCCTCTTGAAGAGGGCAGATGCTCATGCCCATTAGTTCCCGGTACCACACTCTATTGGCCCAATATAGAGCCACTAGGGTTACTTGGATCTTTTTTAGAAATCGGGACTGCAGTGGTAGAGAAAGGAAGGGGTACAGACATCACATGTTCCATCCCAAGCCAAATTATTCTCCTACCGAGTATCACTGCAGAAACTCCACCTCACAAAACGTTTGACCCTGCATGTTCTCAATGTGGTGAATTGATTTAGTCAGGATTCCCTCACTGCTGCAAGATTTCCTGTGCCACCTCAGGGAGTAGGCGCTGCTTGGACAGAAAAGTCCTCTGCATGATAAGAGGTGTGTGTCCCTGCCCTGAGTGCCCACCTGCACAGTTGCATATAGCACTAATGCAGATTTATTTGTCACAGGTGAACACAGATCATGTGTGTGCACGATGACAAATGGGGGTCTTGTTGGACCAGAAGGGGTGCCCAAAGTGCTACTTTCATAGTGGTGGAAGGCTACTGCCTTCACCAGGAGATAAGCAGCACAAGTGTGGTTGTGGCAGCAACTGTGTTGTCATCAATAATAGTTAACAGTTAACCCTGTGTCAGTGGAATGAGAGTTACAGGCTCACTCAACTTCTTAAACGTTCCGCTGCTGAGTGCTTAAGTCACCCTTGGAGTACATCAGGTAGATGTGGAGTGCTGCATAGTACAGAAGTAGTGTCTCTGCATTAGTTCTATGTGTGTCTGGGAAGGGAACAGTAAAAGAATGGAGCAGTACTATGCACTACATGTGTGGTTAGTACATGTACTGGGTGTATGTATGCTTGAGAGGAATACACTGCATGAGCGATCTAGTGATGTGCAGTGCATGCACTTTAAGCATGTGCTGGGTGCATATGTGCTTCTGTGAAGTACAATAAACGAAGGGTGAAGAGTTGTGCAGAGCCCACATAGTGGGTGTGTGTTTTGAAATAACATACCCTGGTTAAAGATAGAAAAGCTTCACTGCTGAACAGTGCGTGCAGAAGGAGTGTATGTACTGAATGTATGTGTACATGTGGGGGTACAATGCATAGAGGTAACAGTGCTGGCTTCAAAGTGTGCTGTGAAAGTACACTAAGTGAGTGTGCCGGCAATGGTACATTGTGTGGAGGACCCTGGGTTACATTTTAGGAAGCCCAGGCCTGGCTGGTAAAGACATGTGGAGAGGAATTCTGACAGACAGATTTGTGTATTGCTGCATTCTTATGAATTGGATGGGGACACACTGGAGGGAAAAGGAAGAGACTCCCTTTACATTTCCAAAGACTGCTCTTTAATTCAGTGATACGTCACAAGGTAGGGGCCTAGACACATCTCAGAAAGGGAAAAATTAGGGCTGAGAATCTGGGATTGACTTTTTGATGCACAAATTACTGTGGCTGACATCCAGATGTGAACTCCTGTCACTCATGAATCGTTTTGTGGACAATTAGCTTTGGAGTTGTGCCATGAAGGAAGATGAAAAGGAGAACTGCCTACTTCAAAAGAAGTAGAACCCCAACATAAATCTTCAAAGACTCAGACCCTAAATCACCTTCGGTGTCTGGAAAAGGACTATAAGAAGGGAGGTTGAGTCCTCAAAAAAAAATCTCTAAATGTCTGTGTGAGAAAGGGAAGCTCTGCAGGAATACTGCCTGTAACCTGGACTCGGGGTCAGGGCCTGCTAGTCTTGCTGCTGGGTGAGGGGACATCACCCATGGAAAAGGAAACCCCCATCCCTAAAAGCCTGGGGCTCCAGCACCTCTCTGCTTGCCAAGACCAGTGTCCCCTGTGAGAAAGAAGAGTTGGAGGGAGCGAGGTCCAGTGAGGAACTCTACCGTGAGAACTCCCTATGCGAGTTGTGAGGATTCAACTGTGCACCGATTGGGCCCCCGTAGAATGTGCTAAGTATTGAGCGATGTGTGGAGGGTGCTGAGCACACATGGTCTTGCTGTGGTGACACTGTATGCCAGAGGGAGCTACGGGTGAAGGAGCTGAATGACCAGTGTGCTAGAACTCATGGACCCTTGAGTGGTGACTCCATATGCCAGGAGGGGCTTCTGTGGTGCAGGTGACTGCATATTAGAATTCTATGTTGTATCCGGAAGATACAGCTGCAACCCTACATGCAGAGGGGGAGCTACTGCAACCAAATGCTTCAGTGCTCTAGAAGTGGGAAAATCTTGACCTAGGGCCAATGGGGCCCTAGGAGATTCACAGCTAAAGGTGCTGCAGCACAAAAGACACCTTTGACTGAAATCCTGAAGAGGCAAAAGTGAACTTGAGTGCAGCCAAATAGTTTGCACTCCATCATGCGGCTTCTAGTGAATGGGGAATAACCCTTAACATGTTACACGAAGGAGGGTGGGAGTGGGATTCACCTGACAACCTCTAGATCCCTGACCTCAAGGAGGATTGTGTAGTTGCATATCAATGTTGCATCTCTTTGCATGTGCAGAGTTAGAAATAAAATACTACTTTTTCTTGTAAAGGCAAGTATTTGGCTGGACATTGATTTATTTTTCAGACTGTTTGCATTATGAGTTATGAGTCCTGTTCACTCATCTATATTTATATGCCCCCAAGGGAACCTTGACTTCTCAACCACAGGGCTTACTGAGAGTCAAGTGCAGAAGGGGTATTTGGCCCAGTTGAGCAGGATCCTTAATAGGTCGGGTCCCAGGACAGCGGGAGTAAAAGGCCTCAACCACCACGGTTGGGCCCAGTAGCCCTTGCATGACCTGTGGCCCTTCAAAAGGGGTTTCAACAAGCACCATTTGTGATCCGCCAGACACCACTGGACGAGCTTGCCTGTCTGGCACTCAAGGATCCCAGTAGCTGCAGATCGTGTGCAGTTTCCTCCAAAATCACCATGGCATCTAAGAGGCTTCCTTGGTGCTGGGCCCACTGAGACTTCAAATTCTATTGCAGCACCTGTACATTCCTCCTGCCGTAGTTGACAAAAAAGGAGGCTAAATGGCCAAGAAGCCTCAGAGCTGCACTCACTGAAATCTAAGACTGAGGCTTAAACACTGGGATCATAGCCCAAATCTCCCACTCTGGTTGCAATAGAGGGAAGGTCCTCATCTGTACAGTATCCAGGACAGCTCCAAAGAAAGGAAGCCTTTGCAAAGGAATCAGGTGCAACTATGGCTCCTTTATTGTGAACCCCAACTATGTCAAGATGTTTGCCATTATCTAGAGGTGGTCTACGACTGACTGTAGCATGCCTGCCTTCAGCAACCAATCACTGAGGTAGGGTAAATCTAATACCCTGGACTGCCGAAGATGAGCAGTGACAACTGCCATCCCTTTTGTGAAATAGTGAGGCAGAAAGAGAATGCTGCAAATTGAAAATGCTCCTCTGCTACCTTTAACTGTAGCTCATGTGTATCGAACTACATGATGGATTTATGAAAATATTCATCCGGCAGGTCGTAGAACATCACCCACCCGCTCAGGTCCATAACAGTCAGAATGTGGGCCAGAGTGGCCATTTTGAATTTGTGCTTCAGGCATCCGGAGGATGAAAATGGACTGAAAACTACCATCCTGCTTTAGCACAAGCAAATAGCCACAGTAACAGCCCTCTCGTATTTTCAGGTCCAGAATTCCATAGCTCCTTAGAAGAGTAAAACTTGCATCCCTTGCAACAGAATAAATAGAAAGCTGTTTTCTTGACATTCTTTTTGATGGCAGAGGGAAAATATGGCAATGCAATATCCTTTCAGAGGGAAATGATATGGCATTGCCATGCTGAATGATTTGGACTTATCTGTTGGATGTGGGACCACTGAGATTTCAAATTCCATTGTAAAGCCTGCATGTGCCACCTGGCAGGAGAATGTGCTCTATCCTGCCTCCCACATGGGGGTTGAGTACCACTAATGGCAAGCTAACGCATCTTGGTGACTGATGTCGCAATGAATAGGGACTGCAAAGACTGTTGCCATTCAGGCTGGATAGATTGATGCTACCAATACACCAGTCCTCTAGAATAACCTCAGAATTTCTGAAGCTGGTGAGGAAATTGTTCGGCAGGGGTCAACAGACCCAGAAAAGGTGCTGTGGCTCTGTTCTCCGTGAAATAATCCAAAGCAGAATTGGCTTTTTTACCAAATAGGTGCGAGTCATCAAAAGGCTATCAATGAGAGAGACTAATACAACTCGTAGTGCCAACCACCCTTCCGAGACCATCAGTGGTATCAGGGCCAATACAAATCATGTATTTGGTCACATCTTAACCATCCTGAATGGTGTGAGGCATTGATGCCTTAATGTCTTCTGGGACCACCAGCAAGATCTCACTAGCCATGTCCCAGAGGGTTTGCAAACATCTGCCAATCAAACAAACATTGTCTGAAGTTAGTGCTATGTTAGCTTATGAGAACATGTGTTTTCCCAACAGCTCAAACCTCTTAGACTCTCTATCTCAGTAGTCATGGGAAATGAGCTGGGGCTCACCTTGTGTTTGAAGACTGAACTACCACCCTTTCAGCAGTACAGCATTTAGGGCCAGATGTAGTAAGCGTTTTGCATGACACAAACTGCAAAAATCGCAGTTTGCGCCATGCAAAATGTGCATTGCGATGCACATTCCCATTTTGCAAGTCGGTACCGACTCGCAAAATGGGAATGTGACTCGCAAATAGTAAGGTGTGTTCCCTTCCTATTTGCGACTCGCACCGCGATGCAGAATTGCTTTGTGACCGCGAACGCGGTCGCAAAGCAATTCGCAGTTACCACCAGTGTCACACTGGTGGTAACCCATTCGCAAAAGGGAAGGGGTCCCCATGGGACCCCTTCCCCTTTGTGAATGTCACCATAAATGTTTTTTCAGAGCAGGCAGGGGTCCAATGGACAACTGCCTACTCTGAAAAACCGAAACCAAATGGTTTCGTATTTGTTTTGTATTGCAACTAATTTTCCTTTAAGGAAAACGGGCTGCAATACAAAAAAAAACTGCTTTATTTAAAAAGCAGTCACAGACATGGAGGCCTGCTGTTTCCAGCAGGCCACCATCCCTGTGAGTGCAGGGAATCTCAATGGGGTCGCAAAATGCGACCCACCTCATTAATATTAATGAGGTGGGTCTTTGCGACCACATTGCGATTCGCAGACGGTGTCTAAGACACCGTTCTGCATCAGATTTTGCGATTCAGAAATTGCGAGTCGCACCGACTCGCAATTTCCGAATCGCAAAATCAGAATTTGCTAAATCTGGCCTTAGTAAAGAAATCCGTTTTGCCAGGCACTGGTGTGTGATATCTGGTGACCTGCCTATTCTCAGGTGGGCAAGAACAGGGCTTTGAACAAGTGCTCATTCCATAAGAACATTTGCCTTAACCTCAGTAGAGGATTATTGTAGTTCCAAGACCTCAGCTGCATGTTAAATTTCCACTGTAAATTAAATATTCTCTTCTTTTAGAGGTCCACATGGTGAGTTCAGCCATATATCAGGAAGCAGCAAGACTACTGGCCTCTGGTAAGCCCATGTAAAACCTATCATCTTAATGAGGGGGTAAATCATCCCCCTCCTCATCATCATTACCTCTGGATGGTGGAAAGCTTTGGTCAGAATCTGAGCTGAGATATAATGGAGGATGGGTTTACTATAGTAGGCTCTAAGACGGGATGTACTTTAGTAATTTCATAGCATTAGATCGAGCAAATCGTGCTGAAGTCAGTTCAAGGTCAGACATTTGAACTGGCACCAGGTGCTCCTCCTGTGCTGGAGGTGTTGGTAATGGCACTGATGCGGCCAGAACCGACACAGGTCATAATCACAGGTTGGTAGCCTGAACCGGAGCCCACAACATGTCCAGAGAGGTCAGACATAATAGAGGAATGTCCCACTGACAGTAAAATGGCTGATGGTCCCTACGGATCCTTAAGGCGAGCCAGAGGGAACCAGAAAATGGCAGATATCAAGCAACATCCTTAAAGGCTTTGATCTGCTGTAGTGTCACCAATTGCCTGAGAAGTTCAGCATATACTAACAGAGCAATCAGATTCACATTTGGAGATTCAGAGGTTGAGCGACTAACATTGTGACTCCCTTGCACCTTCTCTTAGGATAGAGAGTGGCGAGATATAGACAAGTCCCACTTTACTTTCTTATGTTTATGTTTAGACTTCAACATACCAGCGGACTTTGACTGAGAAGTTGAGCTGAAGCACCCTCAACTTGGCACAGGAGACATCCACGAACCTCTTGACTACCTCTTGTGTTCAGTGCCAAACAGTTTTAGTTTCTGGTCCCAGATTACCTTAGGGTGCATGAGAGTCCACTTGTCACATAACTTTGATTCATGCCCAGAACTTAAACACCAGAGACATGCTTGTGCAGGACTGTGATCAACATCTGTTTCCTATCATCGCAGCATGGTTTAAAACCTGTTTTTTTAGGTGAAGACACTGTTCCCTAGTACACTGGATTTTCTTGTTGAAGGAGTCATCTGAAGGCCAAATAAATTGGAAGTGACGTTCCAAGTCCGTAGATAAAAGAAACTGATGTTGGCATGCAAGGATGATGCCTAAAAGTGACTCTGCTCTGTCATTTCTATGGTGGTATAAAAAAAAGCACAGAGTTACCTAATGACACAGGAGCGTTGCTGAAAAGTTTCTAGATCCAGTCCAACACTTGGGAAATTTTCTAATGGTGAGGAATCAGCAATAGAGGTATCAATCAGAAGGAACAATATTAACTGAAGTGGTCTTTGGCAGTGATATTTCCTAATAAATCTTGATAAATGCAATAGTAGAATTGTCAGACAACTCCATTTTAGGAGCTATACCTCTTAGCAGCTGCTCTGTGAATGATTTTTTATCACAACCATTATATCATTTAAACCCAACCTCTATCTTCTTCCCAACGCCTTGCAATGGTGCTTGCAGGTTGCAGGTGGAATCTGTTTGAGTGGCTGCCTGGTGTTGGGAGAGGCGATGTCATTAAGTGATGCTTTAATCCAATTAATAATAGAACTAACATCATTAGCAATACCAACCTGTTAGAAATGGGGTCTTTGATTGGCAGTCCGGTTACCCCCTGTCCAAGCAACGACCCTCACTCTAGTCAGGGCAAAGGAGAAACACACCTCGGTAACCCCCACTTACCCCCTTGGTGGCTTGGGACAAGCAGGCAGGCTTAACTCAGAAGCAATATGTAAAGTATTAGTGCTAACACACACACTAAGGCAGTGAAAACACTACAAAACGGACATCACACCCACACCAGTTTAGAAAAATAGGCAATATGTATCTAAATCAAACAAGACCAAAACAACTAAAATCCAACATACACAAGCTAAAATATGAATTTTTAAAAGAATAAGAGTCTTACTCAATAGAAAACAATGGAAACTTTGATTTTGCACAAAGTACCTGCGGGCGAGCGTGCATCGGAAAAGGCAGCGATGCGTCGATTCCTTCCTCGCAAGGGAGACCGTGCTTAGTTTCTTCTCCGGTCAGGTTGGCGGTGCGTAATTTTTCTCTCTCACAAGATAGGGATGCGTCAACTTCCAGACAGGGCACCTCGGGTCCACGCAGAGTTGGGATGATTTTGACACCCAGACGCAATGCCTGGAAAATCCGGTCACACGGTGTTTGAAAACTGCGCTGCGTGGGCTTTGCGTCATTATGAGCAGCCGCAAGCAGGTGTTGAGTGTCGTTTCTTCAGTTGCGATGCGTCGATCTCCCAGCCGCGATGCAGGTGGAGCGTCAATTTTAGCCACGAAGCCGGCGGCGAATCGTTTATCAGCCACTTTGCAGCTGGTGTATCGAAAATGTACCCGCACAGCATTCTGTGTGTGGCAAGCTCAGTTCAAGCCACACTTGGAGATTCTTCACAAGCAGGATTATACCACAAAGTCCAGTCTTTGTCCCCTTTCACAGGCAGAAACAGCAACTGCAGGATAGCCCAATAAAGCACAGTCACAGGCAGGAGCAGCACTTCTCCTCAGTTCTTTAGCTCTTCTACTTGGCAGAGGTTACTCTTGGTTCTAGAGGTTATCTAATTTCCAGGGTTTTTGGGTCCATTGCTTATACCCCTTTCTGCCTTCGGAGTAGGCATACTTTAAAGGAAAGTCTCTGTTGTTCACAAGATCCTGCCTTGCCCAGGCCAGGCCCCAAACACACACCAAGGGGTTGGAGACTGCATTGTGAGAGGGCAGGCACAGCCCATTCAGGTGTAAGTGACCACTCCTCCATCCACTCTAGCACAAATGGCTCATCGGGACATGCAAACTACACCCCAGCTCTCTTTGTCTCACTGTCTAGAGGTTATTCACAAACTGTCAAACTGACCCAGACAGGGAATCCACAAACAGGCAGAGTCACAGAATGGTTTAAGCAAGAAAAATGCCTACTTTTTAAAAGTGGCATTCTCAAACTAACAATCTAAACAACCAACTCCATTAAAAGATGTATTTTTTAAATTGTGAGTTCAGAGACACCAAACTCCACTTCTATCTGCTCCCAAAGGGAATCTGCACTTTAAAGTTATTTAAAGGTAGCCCCCATGTTAACCTATGAGAGAGATAGGTCTTGTAACAGTGAAAAACAAATGTTGCAGTATTTCACTATTAGGTCATGTAAAACACATCAGTACATTTCCCTCCTTTAACATGCACTGCACCCTGTCCATGAGGCTACCTAGGGCCTACCTTGGGGGTGCCTTACATGTATAAAAAGGAAAGGTTTAGGCTTGGCAAGTGGGTACACTTGCCAAGTCGAATTGGCAGTGCTAGACTGCACACACAGACACTGCAGTGGCAGGTCTGAGACATGTTTACAGAGCTACTAATGTGGGTGGCACAAACAGTGCTGCAGGCCCACTAGTGGCATTTGATATACAGGCCCTGGGCACTTATAGTGCACTTTATTAGGGACTTATTAGTAATCAAATATGCCAATCATGGATAAACCAATCAACAATACAATTTACAGACAGCATATGCACTTTAGCACTGGTTAGCAGTGGTAAAGTTCCCAGAGTCTAAAACCAACAAAAACAGGTCAGAAAAACTAGGCGGAGGAGGCAAAAAAAAGAAAAGATCTAAGCTCAAAAAGAAATCCTCTCTAAGTATGAGGTACTTCAAGCAACTACGTAAATGTAAATGGAATTCCATAAAGATGCATTCAGATGTAGGGAAATGGGTGGACTACTGCTAAATCCATAATGGTAGAAAAAGGGGAATTGAGACTGAATCTGCATTACACATTGGGGAAGATACCAAGTGATTATGGCATACCTTTGCTGTGGCATCAATAAAAGAGTCATAATTTGTTTTGTTATGTTCCTCCAACTATATATCAAAATCACCTAATAAAGTACTGAGAAGCACAAGATCCAAGATGCAACCACAAACGCTAGGTTAATCTCTGAATTGAGAAAAGGAACCAAATAATGAGAGCAAGAGTAACACCAAATTAAGTTTCAACAAAAGTTCCTGGTCAATGAGAAATCTGGTCAAGGAAGAACAGTGAGTGATAACAACCCAGAGTTTCGAAATATACCCTGTGAGAAAGTAGCCTCTTTCTAGCCTTGTTACCCCCACTTTTGGTCTGTTTGTGAGTGTATGTCAGGGTGTTTTCACTGTCTCACTGGGATCCTGCTAGCCAGGGCCCAGTGCTCATAGTGAAAACCCTATGTTTTCAGTATGTTTGTTATGTGTCACTGGGACCCTGCTAGTCAGGACCCCAGTGCTCATAAGGTTGTGACCTATAGGTATGTGTTCCCTGTGTGATGCCTAACTGTCTCACTGAGGCTCTGCTAATCAGAACCTCAGTGGTTATGCTCTCTCTGTACAAATTGTCACTAACAGGCTAGTGACCAATTTTACCAATTCACATTGGCATACTGGAACACCCTTATAAATCCCTAGTATATGGTACTGAGGTACCCAGGGTATTGGGGTTCCTATTGGGGTTCCAGGAGATCCCTATGGGCTGCAGCATTTCTTTTGCCACCCGTAGGGAGCTCTGACAATTCTTACACAGGCCTGCTACTGCAGCCTGAGTGAAATAACGTCCACGTTATTTCACAGCCATTTTACACTGCACTTAAGTAACTTATAAGTCACCTATATGTCTAACCTTTACCTGGTAAAGGTTGGGTGCTAAGTTACTTAGTGTGTGGGCACCCTGGCACTAGCCAAGGTGCCCCCACATAGTTCAGGGCAAATTCCCCGGACTTTGTGAGTGCGGGGACACCATTACACGCGTGCACTACGCATAGGTCACTACCTATGTGTAGCTTCACAATGGTAACTCCGAATATGGCCATGTAACATGTCTATGATCATGGAATTGCCCCCTCTATGCCATCCTGGCATTGTTGGCACAATCCCATGATCCCACGGGTCTCTAGCACAGACCCGGGTACTGCCAAACTGCCTTTTCAGGGGTTTCACTGCGGCTGCTGCTGCTGCCAACCCCTCAGACAGGTTTCTGCCCTCCTGGGGTCCAGCCAGGCTTGGCCCAGGAAGGCAGAACAAAGGACTTCCTCAGAGAGAGGGTGTTACACCCTCTCCCTTTGGAAAAAGGTGTTAAGGCAGGGGAGGAGTAGCCTCCCCCAGCCTCTGGAAATGCTTTGATGGGCACAGATGGTGCCCATTTCTGCATAAGCCAGTCTACACCGGTTCAGGGGCCCCTCAGCCCTGCTCTGGCGCAAAACTGGACAAAGGAAAGGGGAGTGACCACTCCCCTGACCTGCACCTCCCCTGGGAGGTGCCCAGAGCTCCTCCAGTGTGCTCCAGACCTCTGCCATCTTGGAAACAGAGGTGCTGCTGGCACACTGGACTGCTCTGAGTAGCCAGGGCCAGCAGGTGACATCAGAGACTCCTTCTGATAGGCTCCTTCAGGTGTTGCTAGCCTATCCTCTCTCCTACGTAGCCAAACCCTCTTTTCTGGCTATTTAGGGTCTCATCTTTGGGGATTTCCTTAGATAACGAATGCAAGAGCTCATCAGAGTTCCTCTGCATCTCTCTCTTCACCTTCTGCCAAGGAATCGACTGCTGACAGCGCTGGAAGCCTGCAAAACTGCAACAAAGTAGCGAAGACAACTACTGCAACTCTGTAACGCTGATCCTGCCGCCTTCTCGACTGTTTTCCTGGTGGTGCATACTGTGGGGGTAGTCTGCCTCCTCTCTGCACTAGAAGCTCCGAAGAAATCTCCCGTGGGTCGACGGAATCTTCCCCCTGCTACCGCAGGCACCAAAGAACTGCATCACCGGTCCCCTGGGTCTCCTCTCAGCACGACGAGCGAGGTCCCTTGAATCCAGCAACTCTGTCCAAGTGACTCCCACAGTCCAGTGACTCTTCAGTACAAGTTTGGTGGAGGTAAGTCCTTGCCTCCCCACGCCAGACTGCATTGCTGGGAACTGCGTCTTTTGCAGCTACTCCGGCCTCTGTGCACTTCCGGTGGAAATCCTTTGTGCACAGCCAAGCCTGGGTCCACGGCACTCTAACCTGCATTGCACGACCTCCTGAGTTGTCCTCCGGCGACGTGGGACTCCTTTGTGCAACTTCGGGTGAGCACCGTTTCACTCCTCTTCGTAGTGCCTGTTCCGGCACTTCTGCGGGTGCTGCCTGCTTCTGAGAGGGCTCCTTGTACTGCTGGGCGCCCCCTCTGTCCCCTGACGCAATTGGCGACATCCTGGTCCCTCCTGGGCCACAGCAGCATCCAAAAACCCTAACCGCACGACTTGCAGCTAGCAAGGCTTGTTTCCGGTCTTTCTTCAGGAAAACACTTCTGCACGACTCTCCACGGCGTGGAACATCCATCCTCCAAAGGGGAAGTTTCTATCCCTTGTCGTTCCTGCAGAATCCTCAGCTTCTACTGTCCAGTAGCAGCTTCTTTGCACCCACAGCTGGCATTTCCTGGGCATCTGCCCACTCCCGACTTGGTCGTGACTTTTGGACTTGGTGCCCTTGTTCCACAGGTACCCTTGTCTAGAAATCCATCGTTGTTGCATTGCTGGTTTTGGTCTTTCCTGCAGAATTCCCCTATCACGACTTCTGTGCTCTTTGGGGAACTTTAGTGCACTTTGCACTCACTTTTCAGGGTATTGGGGTGGGCTATTTTTCTAACCCTCACTGTTTTCTTACAGTCCCAGCGACCCTCTACAAGGTCACATAGGTTTGGGGTCCATTCGTGGTTCGCATTCCACTTTTGGAGTATATGGTTTGTGTTGCCCCTATCCCTATGTGTCCCCATTGCATCCTATTGTAACTATACATTGTTTGCACTGTTTTCTAAGACTATACTGCATATTTTTGGTATTGTGTACATATATCTTGTGTATATTTGCTATCCTCATACTGAGGGTACTCACTGAGATACTTTTGGCATATTGTCATAAAAATAAAGTACCTTTATTTTTAGTATATCTGTGTATTGTGTTTTCTTATGATATTGTGCATATGACACTAGTGGTACTGTAGGAGCTTCACTCGTCTCCTAGTTCAGCCTAAGCTGCTCTGCTAAGCTACCATTATCTATCAGCCTAAGCTGCTAGACACCCTATACACTAATAAGGGATACCTGGGCCTGGTGCAAGGTGTAAGTACCCCTTGGTACTCACTACAAGCCAGTCCAGCCTCCTACATACCCCCAAAGTGGTAAACCGTATATTAGGTGAAGATGAAGAAAGAAGGTCAAAGATCTTGGGGTCATGGTAAGTCAACAAGTGAGCATTAGAAGAAGGCAGGAGAGTGTGCAGCCTCTTGTATATTGCACACTCATGGAGCCAGGAAGACAACAGATAGGAGAAAGACCCTGTAATGAGTGAGAGTTAGCCACCAGAGTCAGACAAGCATCCAGTGGCTAAGCAGATTTAGGCACACTGAAGGAGTCTAGCATATCGCCTACCCGAGGAGGTGGACAAAGAGATAGCAAAGCTTTAATGTGGGGTCCTGAAGCTGCATGCGGACAGGTCACGGACTACATTCAGCTTTCTTTCTAGTATCCCCGCTGTATCGTTCTCCACCAAAGCAGAGGTTAAACAGTATACCACTGGGCAACACATACCCTCTTATCCTTCAGGAAACAGAATGCTACAGCGGCAACTGTGCCGCAATAAAGCTTAACCACTAGTGCAGTAAGACTGCACCACCCAGAAGGACCAGGATAAGCAACCAGATGGCTGATAAAATGCACAGGTAAGAAACGTAGTTCCTGATAAAACACAGTGCCTAATAAAAGTGATCAAACTAAATGACATGAAAGTAATAAAATCCATCAAATCTGTAACAGAGAACATTGAGACAAAAGACCCATCTTACAGTGTTCAATATAACAAACTCTCAACTATATATAACAACTTGTCTGACTGCTCAGTGACTCAGAAAACACATACATATATGTAATAATAATAACATTAATCCCATGTAGTAGTTCACTTACATTGTAACATTCAAAATACAAAGCCTGTTTATTTTTTGTGTATTTTATCCTTCCTAATAGTTGAAGTCACCAACTAACGAAAGTAAATAGGAAAAAAGAAACAAATAGATGACAACATTTTCATCGTAATTTTTTGCCCAGATGGGTGATCTACAAATTGTGTATACTGTTAGTTTTGGCAGACTCCTTCGGTGACAAGCATATAAAGTGTTTGGTGGTTTTCCAAAAACACACAGGCCCTCATTATGACATTGGTGGTAAATCCCACTTACCGCCACGCTGACTGCCTCCAACTTACCGCCGCCGTGGCGGATAGGCGTTCACCATATTATGACACACACACACCAATCCGACAGAATTCAGCCACATACACAAATCCGCCAGGCCAAAGGCCAGTGATAAACTGGCGGTATCAAAACCCACACCGTTACGCCAACAGAACTACGCCCCTCACATTATGACCCACGAATCACCACGGTGGACATTCAACAGCGGTAAACCATTGGCGGTACGTTCCGCCGCGTTTAATATGGACACACAAACAAAACACCACTGTAGGAAAGTACCATCTTGCCTGGCATGTTACCCCCATTTTTCACTGTATATATGTTGTTTTAGTTGTATGTGTCACTGGGACCCTGGTAACCCAGGGCCCCAGTGCTCATAAGTGTGCCTGAATGTGTTACCTGTGTAGTGACTAACTGTCTCACTGAGGCTCTGCTAATCAGAACCTCAGTGGTTATGCTCTCTCATTTCTTTCCAAATTGTCACTAACAGGCTAGTGACCATTTTTACCAATTTACATTGGCTTACTGGAACACCCTTATAATTCCCTAGTATATGGTACTGAGGTACCCAGGGTATTGGGGTTCCAGGAGATCCCTATGGGCTGCAGCATTTCTTTTGCCACCCATAGGGAGCTCTGACAATTCTTACACAGGCCTGCCACTGCAGCCTGAGTGAAATAACGTCCACATTATTTCACAGCCATTTTACACTGCACTTAAGTAACTTATAAGTCACCTATATGTCTAACCTTTACCTGGTAAAGGTTAGGTGCAAAGTTACTTAGTGTGAGGGCACCCTGGCACTAGCCAAGGTGCCCCCACATTGTTCAGAGCCAATTCCCTGAACTTTGTGAGTGCGGGGACACCATTACACGCGTGCACTACATATAGGTCACTACCTATATGTAGCTTCACAATGGTAACTCCGAATATGGCCATGTAACATGTCTATGATCATGGAATTGCCCCCTCTATGCCATCCTGGCATAGTTGGCACAATCCCATGATCCCAGTGGTCTGTAGCACAGACCCTGGTACTGCCAAACTGCCCTTCCTGGGGTTTCACTGCAGCTGCTGCCAACCCCTCAAACAGGCATCTGCCCTCCTGGGGTCCAGCCAGGCCTGGCCCAGGATGGCAGAACAAAGAACTTCCTCTGAGAGAGGGTGTGACACCCTCTCCCTTTGGAAAATGGTGTGAAGGCAGGGGAGGAGTAGCCTCCCCCAGCCTCTGGAAATGCTTTCTTGGGCACAGATGTGCCCAATTCTGCATAAGCCAGTCTACACCGGTTCAGGGACCCCTTAGCCCCTGCTCTGGCGCGAAACTGGACAAAGGAAAGGGGAGTGACCACTCCCCTGACCTGCACCTCCCCTGGGAGGTGTCCAGAGCTCCTCCAGTGTGCTCCAGACCTCTGCCATCTTGGAAACAGAGGTGCTGCTGGCACACTGGACTGCTCTGAGTGGCCAGTGCCACCAGGTGACGTCAGAGACTCCTGCTGATAGGCTCCTTCAGGTGTTAGTAGCCTATCCTCTCTCCTAGGTAGCCAAACCCTCTTTTCTGGCTATTTAGGGTCTCTGTCTCTGGGGAAACTTTAGATAACGAATGCAAGAGCTCATCCGAGTTCCTCTGCATCTCTCTCTTCACCTTCTGATAAGGAATCGACTGCTGACCGCGCTGGAAGCCTGCAAACCTGCAACATAGTAGCAAAGACGACTACTGCAACTCTGTAACGCTGATCCTGCCGCCTTCTCGACTGTTTTCCTGCTTGTGCATGCTGTGGGGGTAGTCTGCCTCCTCTCTGCACCAGAAGCTCCGAAGAAATCTCCCGTGGGTCGACGGAATCTCCCCCCTGCAACCGCAGGTGCCAAAAAGCTGCATTACCGGTCCCTTGGGTCTCCTCTCAGCACGACGAGCGAGGTCCCTCGAATCCAGCGACTCTGTCCAAGTGACCCCCACAGTCCAGTGACTCTTCAGTCCAAGTTTGGTGGAGGTAAGTCCTTGCCTCACCTCGCTGGGCTGCATTGCTGGGAACCGCGACTTTGCAGCTACTCCGGTTCCTGTGCACTTGCGGCGGAAATCCTTCGTGCACAGCCAAGCCTGGGTCCACGGCACTCTAACCTGCATGGCACGTCTTTCTAAGTTGGTCTCCGGCGACGTGGGACTCCTTTGTGCAACTTCGGCGAGCACCGTTTCACGCATCCTCGTAGTGCCTGTTTCTGGCACTTCTCCGGGTGCTACCTGCTTCAGTGAGGGCTCTTTGTCTTGCTCGACGTCCCCTCTCTCTTCAGGTCCAATTTGCGACCTCCTGGTCCCTCCTGGGCCCCGGCAGCGTCCAAAAACGCCAAACGCACGATTTGCGACTAGCAAGGCTTGTTGGCGTCCTTTCAGCGGGAAAACACTTTTGCACGACTCTCCAAGGCGAGAGGGATCCGTCCACCAAAGGGGAAGTCTCTAGCCCTTTTCGTTCCTGCAGAAACCTCAGCTTCTTCTGTCCAGTAGAAGCTTCTTTGCACCCGCAGCTGGCATTTCCTGGGCATCTGCCCATCTCCGACTTGCTTGTGACTTTTGGACTTGGTCCCCTTGTTCCACAGGTACCCTAGATTGGAAATCCACAGTTGTTGCATTGCTGGTTTGTGTCTTTCCTGCATTATTCCTCTAACACGACTTCTTTGTCCTTAGGGGAACTTTAGTGCACTTTGCACTCACTTTTCAGGGTCTTGGGGAGGGTTATTTTTCTAACTCTCACTATTTTCTAATAGTCCCAGCGACCCTCTACAAGGTCACATAGGTTTGGGGTCCATTCGTGGTTCGCATTCCACTTTTGGAGTATATGGTTTGTGTTGCCCCTATCCCTATGTTTCCCCATTGCATCCTATTGTAACTATACATTGTTTGCACTGTTTTCTAAGACTATACTGCATATTTTTGCTATTGTGTATATATATCTTGTGTATATTTCCTATCCTCTCACTGAGGGTACACTCTAAGATACTTTGGCATATTGTCATAAAAATAAAGTACCTTTATTTTTAGTATAACTGTGTATTGTGTTTTCTTATGATATTGTGCATATGACACTAAGTGGTACTGTAGTAGCTTCACACGTCTCCTAGTTCAGCCTAAGCTGCTCTGCTAAGCTACCATTATCTATCAGCCTAAGCTGCTAGACACCCTATACACTAATAAGGGATAACTGGGCCTGGTGCAAGGTGCAAGTACCCCTTGGCACTCACTACAAGCCAGTCCAGCCTCCTACAACCACCGCATTAGACAATTCAACAACACACACCTGACACCCATACACACACTACACCCACACACCCACACACCCACACCTCTATAAGATACACCCCCACAATACCACAACCCTTTATCATTCCAAATCATTGTCAGCAGAGAGACATCAAGACCACAGACACAACTAAAGCCACAAACTATTCACACCTATACACCACTCGCGCACCCCAAAACATACACCTTAACACATTACCTAACACACCCTCACCTACACACCTTACACAACACCCATGGCACCACAAAGACACCCCAGAGGAGGAGCTAAGGGTCATGGTGGAGGAAATTATCAGGGTAGAGCCACAGTTACTTGGAGCATAGGGGCAGCAGATATCGATAGCTAGGAATATGGAGCTATGGCGGGGAATCGTGGAAGGGCTCAACGCCATGGGACAGCACCCAAGAAGTAGGGATGACATCAGGAAGAGGTGGAATGAACTATGGGGAAAGGTACGTTCCATTGGAGCAAGACACCAACTTGCTGTACAGAGGTCTGGTGGTGGACCCCCACCTCCTCCCCCACAACTAACAGCATGGGAGGAGCAAGTCTTGGCAATCCTGCATCCTGAGGGCCTGGCCGGAGTAGGAGAAGGACTGGACTCTGGTAAGTCAACTCTCTACTACTACTACCCCCCTGTTCGCATGCCATCACATACCCCCATCCTCACCCTCACTCTCATCACTCCACCACTTCCCACACACACCACCATCACATATCACTCATCCCAATGCCAAGCCCTGCATGCTCTACCAATGCAAGGACACCACTCACAGCCCTGCATGGGCACTCATCACTAAAGCATGCATACTGTAGAGAGCTAATCATCCCACCACACACCAGCGTACACAAATCAAAGCTGCCAGGGCAAATACAACCAAAGAGGGCAAGCCACGGATGCACAATATGTCAAACACAGAAACCATAACACATCATTTACATCCCCACAGGTACCCCAGGTACCCCAGCCAATGACAGCCAAGAGGAGGTGCCAGCAATATCCAGTCACCCAACAGAAGAGGCCCACAGTGATGACAGCAACTCTGGTCTTCAGGATCTGGATGACCTACCTGGCCCATCAGGGACCTCTATACAGCTGGTTACCCAGGCCCAGTCACACACCACCACAGAGCCTCCCCCATAAGGAAACACCAGCACAGCACCCATCCAGTGTACCCACACCTCTGTCCCCAGGACACGTCAATCAGCAGTGTGTCCACCACTGCAGGGACCCCAGGCCACACCTCATACCCAAGACAATCAGGGACCTGGGGTCAGTGGCAGTGGGCACACGGTTCAGCGGACAGAGGCACAGGCCAACAGGGAAACTGGGAGGACTGCTGTGCACCAGGGGGAGGACAGGCCCAGGGAACCGACTCTTCAGGAGGCACTGGCAGAGACCCTGGGAGCCTATCAACATTCCCAGGACACGATGAGCCAGATCCTGGACAATGTGCAGGAGAACAGGCGGCTGCAGGAGGGACAGTACCAGGGGATCACGGAGGACTTGCAGACCATCAGCAACACCCTGATCTCTATAGCAGGGGTGCTGGCAGACATGGCCAATATTATGAGGGAGGCAGTCTCACAACAGCGGGCCCCAGCCACTAGTCAGACATCTGAACAGCCTTCCACCTCCGCTAGATCTAGTAGACAGGAGGCCCCTCCACAGGACTCACAGACCGCCAGCACCTCTCCCTCTGCAGAAGGTGAATCACCCCGCAAACGTTCCCTGTGATCCAGACAGAAGCCAGAGACACTTGCCAAGACCCCCACCAGGAAAAGAGACTCTCCTGATTGTCACCCTTGTGTCCCACTCAGTCACGCTGTCCACTGTGAAATGCCATTGCTGCCCTTCCCATGTCCCCTTGGACAATGCACCTGTGCTACAAACAGACTGGAACAATACCCTGGACTTTCCTCCATCATCAACCCATCCCATTGCACTTGCTCCTCTATATTTTATCACTTCAATAAACACCCTTGGGAAAAAAAAGTTTGGAGTGTCATGTATATCAATTATGTATTCATTAAAACAGGTACTAACATTTCAATTCAACTGTACAGAAAATGAGCATAGATTAATGACCTGTAGCTGGCTGCAGTGATCACACCAGGAGTATATGTGAGGTCTCCAACATCTGCAAAATTAATTGGCAGAGGGAACAGTAAGTGGGCATAGAAGTTGGAAATATCAGCATGCCAGTGCCACAGAAATTCAAACAAATGTCAATGAAATGTCAAGTAACATTGTCCTACCTGTGTGTCATTGGAAGTATTGTCTGATCACAGATGTTCTGTTGTCCTCATCCTCATCCTCTGCCTGCTCATCCTCACTGTCCACAGGGTCCACAGCTGGCACACAGCCATCTCAAGCCTCCTCCTCCTGCAGGAATGGGACATGGCGTCTGAGGGCCAGGTTATGCACCATGCAGCATGACCCCACTATCTGGCAGACCTTCTTGGGTGAGTAGCACAGGGATGCACTTGTCAGATGGAGTTACCGGAACCTGGCCTTCAGGAGGCCAAAGGTCCTTTCAATTATCCTTCTAGTTCACCCATGGGCCTCATTATAACGTTCTTCTGCCCTTGTCCTGGCGTTCCTCACAGGGGTCAGCAGCCATGATAGGTTGGGGTAACCAGAGTCACGTGAAATATTGAGGGACAACATTTAGCTACACACCATCCCATATGGCCCACACCATACCCATACACCAACATCAACTGGGTGGGAACAAGGGCTCACATATTAGCCACACCCTGTGCCTCTGTAGTTGGTCCATCACATTTGGGATGCTGCTATTCCTCAGGACAAAGACATCATGCACCAACCCAGGATACTTAACATTAACGTGGGAGATGTACTGGTCCACAAGGCACACCATCTGTACATTCATAGACATTCATAGAGTGGAAACTCTTCCGATTTCTGAACACCTGTTCATTCTGGCAGTGGGGGACAAATGCAATATGTGTTCCATCAATCGCCCCAATTATGTTGGGGATATGTCCCATTGCATAGAACTTGGCCTTCACTGTGGCCAAATCTTCAACCTGGGGGAAAACAATGTAGCTGCACATGTGTTTAATCAGGGCAGAGAAGACTCTTGCCAGCACGATTGAGAACACTGGCTGTGACATTCCTGCTGCCAAGCCCACTGTCACTTGGACAGAACCAGTTGCCAGGAAATGGAGCACTGATAGCAGAAAAGGGGGGATCCCATTGGGGTGACAGCAGATATCAGGTCAGGCTCCAATTGGGCACACAGCTCTGTGATTGTGGCCCTGTCAAGTCTATAGGTAAAGATAATGTGCCTGTCCTCCAGTGTTGCCAAGTCCACCTGGGGTCTGTACACGGGGATATGTCTCCATCTCCTATTCATCTGCAGCAGTAGGAACCTAAGGGACAAAAGAGTGAGGAGCCGGTCACAAACTGAACAATGGAGCTATAACAGAACTTTACATCCTGTTAACTTGTAATGGATCAGTGTGATTTGTCCAGTATGTCCTAATATCACCAGACACGCAGCAATTTTCAAGGGCCTGCCCCTCCCCTGAAATGGTGTCCGTCTGTCCTGTGTGGAGGGACAGGTGGAAGTGAAGTAATTCCGCTCACGTTGTGCGCCGTTGCGGAAGGCAGTCAGGAACCGCTGTGCAACTTCTCATTGGTTATAATTGGGCCCTATGGGTTACAGTGGCCAATGGTGATCTACGCCAGCGGTGATGGTATGCACCGCCGAGGACGTGACTCCCATTTTCTACCTGATTCCTCACTTGCTACCTGACCTTCCACAGGGGAGGACCTGCACTGAATGATCTGCTGTGACCTGTGTCTGGAACCCAATATTGCCCGTGTGACCGGGGAAAGGGCCCCAGCCTTCACATCGGAGGAGTTGGAGAGACTAGTGGATGGGGTCCTACCCCAGTACGGACTGCTGTATGGGCCTTCAGACCAACAGGTGAGTACACTGTGGGCACGATGCATGTGGCATGAATGCATGGAGTGATGTGTGTGAAGGCCTCGTGTAAGGGCGGTGGGTGGATGTCCTCTGGGCGGCGAACAGGTTGTATGCTGGGCCATGTGTGTGTGTAAATGATGATGGAAATGGGTATGGGGGGCCATATGTTTAACAGGCAGGACTGTTTATCTAAATCTATTTTCCTCTGTGTATTGCCTCTGCAGGCCATCAAAAGAAGGGTATATGGCGTGCCATCACCAAGGAGGTGCGGACCCTGGGGGTCTATGGCAGGCGCAGCACCAACTGTTGCAAACAGTGGGAGGACCTAAGACGCTGGGCACGGAAGACGGCGGAGGCCCATCTGGGGATGGCCTCCCAACGAGGAAGGGGTGCCCGTCAAACCCTGACCCCACGATTGCCCGCATATTGGCGGTTGCCTATCCAGAGCTGTATGGGCACTTGAGGGCCTCACAGCAGCCACAAGGGGGTGAGTACAGTGTCCATCATTACAACTTACGCATGGTAGGGTGGTATCTGGGTGGGGGAAGTGTGTCAGTGGGTGCCCCTAGGCCAGGCCTGATATTGCAGCATAGGTCCCTTGATGGCTAGATTTCAGAAGGGAAAATCTTGCTACCTCGCTCATAGGCATCCACTACTGGTCAGGGCTGCGTGAGTCCAAGGTGTGCTGCATTTGGTGGTGTGTGCCGCTCCCCATGCCTTGGTAGCTAACTATTTCTCTGGTAGTGCAATGGTATATTGCGTAGGCCTGTTCCCTGTGTGTGAGGGTGCTGTGTACGCCAACAGTGGTGTTGTTGCAGCCATTGATCAAGTGTATCCTTTGTCTCTTTCCCCCCGTTTTTGTTTTGTCATCCTGTCCTTATGTGCATTAGCGTCATCTGACGGAGGAGCAGAGGCACTTGCGACGGAGGGAGCTTCATCCCACAGGACCCAGGAGGCAGAGTTCTCCGATGCTGAGGTCACCAGTGGGACGGAGGGCGAGGGGAGCACCACGGCGGAGACTGGAGGGGACAGTTATGACACAGATACCTCCTCCGATGGATGCTCCCTGGTGGTGGTGAACACTTCTGTGACCACCCCAGCTACAGGTACATCCGCCACCACGTACCAGCACCGTCCTCCTAGCAGCCGCTCAGTGAGTTGCCCGTGCCCACTCACCCAGCAGGGTGGGCATCTCCTTCGCCCCAGGCACCTCAGGCCCTGTCCCAGTTAGCCCTGCTGCCCTGAGTGAGGAGGCTGTTGACCTCCTGAAATCCATCTCTGTAGGGCAGTCAACCATTGTGAATGCTATCCAGGGGCTGGCAGCCCCGATGCAACAATCTAATGCATTCCTGGAGGGCATTCTCACTGGATTTGCGACCCAACAAAGGTCGATTCAGGCTCTGGCCTCCTCTCTGATGGCAGGCATTGCCCCTGTTTCTACCCTCCCCCCTCCAGCTTCCACTGCCCAGTCCCATTCTCCTCAACCCCAGCCCATCCCAAGCACACAGGCAGACGAGCATGCACACAAGACAACACCCAAGAGTGTCACAGGCAAATACAAGCACCACACTTTATCCCACAGGCACTAACACAAACACCATCCAGTTGCAGACACACCAACATCCACTATTACCACTGTCTCCCCCTCCTCCTCCTTCTCTTCCACCTCCCACCCATTTCCATCCACATTCACACCTGCATGCACTACATCATCATCATCCACTATCAGCATCACCACACCAAGCAGAACACACACCTCATTGGCAGACACCTCCACAACAGCCATGCGCACGTCCTGTGTCCTCTCCCACTGTCTGTCCCCTCCTCCTAAAGTACACAAACGCAAGCACTCAGACACCCAACAGCCATCCACCTCACAACAGCATACAGCCCATGCACCTGCACCCAAAATCAGCAGACACCTCCAACAACCACTCCTTCATCCTCCACTCCCATTCCTTCTCCCTCTTCCCGCCCCAATGTCCCTAAAAAACTGTTCCTATCCACCATTGTCCTCTTCCCTACATCTTCCCCCATCCTGCACGTATGGGCAGGGCATGAAGAACCCAGCCAAGCACCTCAGCAACACAGTCCACGGGCCCAGTCGTCACCATACCCACTTGTGGTGGAAAGGGATCCAGGCCACATGTCCTGAAGGTGAAGGAGCCTGCACCAGGCAGCCTCAAAGGAAAGGATCCTGCCCCAGCAGGCAGGAAGACCAAGGAGCCTGCACTAGCAGGCAAGAAGGGAAAGGAGCCTGCCCCAGCTGCCAGGAAGACCAAGGAGCCTGCACCAGCAGGCAAGAAGGGAAAGGAGCCTGCCCCAGCTGCCAGGAAGACCAAGGAGCCTGCACTAGCAGGCAAGAAGGGAAAGGAGCCTGCCCCAGCTGCCAGGAAGACCAAGGAGCCTGGGGCAGGAACAGTGAACGAGACCCCACCACCAACCATGGTTGTGCAGCTGTCCGAGGTTTTAGGGGATGGGTAGGAGTCTCCCCCCACCAGCAGCACCACCACCACTGTGCAGCCGTCTGAGGTTGAAGGGGATGGGCAGGAGCCTCCCCCCACCAGCAGCACCACCACCACTGTGCAGCCGCTTGAGAGACTGTGGCCTTGCTTTCCCCACGATCAAGCACAGGGCATGTTGCTCCCTCCAGAACCAGTGGGTATGACACCCATATGCCCATCACTCCCCAGGATCAAGCATAGGGCACGTTGCCACCTCCAGAACCAGTGGGTATTACACCCACCTGAGAGACTGTGGCCCATCACTCCCCAGGATCAAGCACAGGGCACATTGCACCCTCCAGAACCAGTGGGTATGACACCCACCTGACAGACTGTGGCCTTGCACTCCCCAGGATCATGCACAGGGCATGTTGCCCCCTCCAGAACCAGTGGGTATTACACCCACCTGAGGGACTGTGGCCCATCACTCCCCAGGATCAAGCACAGGGCATGTTGCCCCCTCCAGAAATAGCGGCTAAGACACCCACATGCCCATCACTTCCCAAGATCAAGCACAGGGCATGTTGCCCCGTCCAGAACTTGAGAGGCTGTGGCTTTGCACTCCCCAGGATTAAGCACAGGGCATCTTGACCCATCCAGAACCAGTGGTCTTGTAACATCTCCCGGCTGAGGTGCCCCCCAGTCCCCTGTTCCCCTGAGGTGCCTGCCTATTTACCAACTGATGGCCCTGCAGTGTTCTCTCCGTGTTGAAGCAGGTGACATGTGTGGCCTTGGACTTTGGCCTATAGCCATGTGGCCTACGAACATTGTGGACTGGGTTGTGTCCCTTTTTCTGTACAAATGTATATATCTGTTCTCTTACCTAACTTATTTTTCATACTGTGTTGATCTCATTACATTAACTTTTGCAAAATTGTTTTGTCCTTGCATCATTCAGCTGAGTGATGGGGTAAAATTGTTTTTATAATACATCTGGTTGTGTGTATGGTGTGTGTGTGTGGGGTGTGTGTTGTGAGTTTGTGTCACTCTCTTTTTCCACCCCCCTCCCTTGTGTGCTAGGCAGATGTACTCACCGCCATTGTCTTCGCTGGCATTGGTGTTCGTAGTGGAGCAGAACGTAGAAGATCATCGGGAAGACATGCAATTTAGGTTTCATGGCGGCATGATTGTTCCCTGTGTCTCCAAGGATGAGTCCTTTCCCTTCTGAGCTCAGTTTCTGCCAGGCTTTTGATGATGTTGGTACCGCCCCGGAAAAGTTGGCGGATTGTGTAGTTGTAATATGGTGGGCGGAACTTTGACTTCCGCCTGGCTGTAGGCGGCTACTGCTGTGGTGGCTGTTGTTTCCGCCCTGGCGGTCGGTGTGGTACATTGGCTGTCTTTAGGAGATCTTTCTGCCTTGTTCATAATTTGCTGGTAGTTACCGCCAGCCTGTTGGGGGTATTACCGCCACTTTATCACCAACCGCCAGGGTCGTAATGAGGGCCACAATACCCAGATCCATCAACAGCAATGATGTTTCACTGTGTACTGATCATGCATCCAATCAGAAGATAAAATAAACAAAAAATTGTGTCAAGGAAAGCTATGCATTTTTTAGATGTGCCCAAGAATCTCAGATTAAAAATAGTCATTAATTGTATGACACTGAATTTGGGGGTCACTTATGATATCATGTGATTCAAACTGGGGATTGCCAAATGTGTTCTTTCTTGCACACTGACTTACAACTGAAAGCCAAAAATGGAGATAAATGCAACAGATAATAGCACATGTTCTATTATTATGTGTTCCCACACTTCTTATTAAAACGGTACCCCACTTTTGTGAGTGAATCTACCCATGACAGGAGACTCTCTGCCTTTCCATGGTTCCCCTGTTTTGAGGAAATGTTCCTGGGTGCCGTAGATGTCCCTCAGGAGCAGAGCACTTGAAAAATAAAAAGACAACTGCTGTTTTACTATCGGAGGCCAACTAGGGAGGGCCATGAGAAGAGGATCTCTCAAAGATTAGTCAAGGAGAGTCAGCTGCCCCCATAAAACGCTGTTGCAACCAGTGCTGACATTGCAGAATGTGGAATTGTACCATGTGAACAATATCACTTAGGGGAAATCCCAGTGCTGAAAAAAATAAGTTCCTTAACTTTGATAACACATTATCTGGTAGGGACTCTATCTAGCTGCAGATTCCTTGCCATAGACTAGATACCAAAGCAATCTTTTTCCAAAAATGGGCTTGCGGATTGTGTAACACTAAAAAGTCATCCAGAACCTGATTGTCTGGCAGTAGTGTTTGGAAAACGTGTACAGTGATGCCCATGTGGCTGTCTGAAAGATATCCAGAAACAGACCACTCTCACCAATGCAGTCACAGCTTTAGCTCTGGTAGAATGAACCCGTAGGCCCTCTTGGGGCAGATTTTTGTAACAGATTTCAATACAAAGGATAATCCAACTGGAGATTTTTTTAAACTGCTTTGCCTTTCTTTCCAACCATAAAACCAACAAAGAGTTGATTGTCCACCCAGAATTCTTTGGTGCGATCAATATGAAAAGACAGTGCTCTTTCTGGGTCCAGATGGTGAAGTCTCTTCTCTTCCTTGGTGGGAGGGGGGAGAAGAAAGTTGGCAGTGAGATGGGCTGTCCAACGTGAAAAGCTGTCACCACTTTTGGCAAAAAATAGAGGCTCTGGTTCTGAGAACCAGTTTGTCTGGGAAGAAATTAATGTTTGGGGAGTACAGAAAGCATGTGCAATTCGCTAACTCTCCTGGCAGATGTGATCTCCACAAGGAACACAGTTTCGATGGTCAGCATATGGTAGCTGTGTAACAGCTTAGAAGGCAAACACACGAGGAAGGTGAGTGCTCAATTAAGGTCCCATTCAGTCATAATGAAGAGTGTGGGAGGAAACGTATTGAAAACGTTTAAAGGCAACAAGTCACAACAAGTGACTTAAACAGGGAAGGTTGATCCGGCAACCACAGGAAAACGGAAAAGGCAGAAAGGTACCACTTAACCATGCCCAACGCAAACCCCTGCCGGAGTAGGGATAGAGCAAACGTTAGAACTTCAGATAAGGGTTCAACAGATTTTGATACACACCAAGCCACAAACTTGACCCATTAGCAGGTCTAAATTGTTTTTGTGAAGGGGTGCCTGGCTGCCAAGGTGACATCATATACTTCAGAAGATAGGATGAACACTCACAACTGTCGCCACTCAAACTTCACGCATGGAGGTGGAGAGTGAACTGGTTTGGGTGCAGAAGCCTGGCCTGTTGCTCTGACAGGAGATCCTTCTGAAGGGGGCAGCCTGATTGGAGGATAGATGCTCATGCTTAGGAGTTCAGGATACCAAACTCTCCTTGCCGAACCTGAAGACACCAAGAGGACTTCGACCCAATCATTCATGATCTTCTTGAGAACTCTGGACAGGGGTGGTATTGCGGAAAGGTGTACAGGAGTCCTGAACTACACTCAAGGTGAAATGCATCTCAGAGCGAGAGCCATTTTGGAAACTCCAGCACACAGAAGTGCTGACACTGTGCATTCTCGGTGATCTAACTATGGTTCTCCCCAATCTCTGAAGGGCCCTTACACCACCTCAGAATGTGGCCTTGGTTATGATGGTGGCTGGCTTGGTGTTGGAGATCACTATAGATAATGGATCCGCTCCAGGCACCAATGTTAAGGGAGCCAGCATAAGGAGTTACACTGAAAATGAAGTTGGTACAAACGCCAGTGGAGAACCCAAAGCGGGTTTGATAGACATAGACGGTACTAGGAGCAAACCTGCAGGGGGGACACTGACGGGAGGACTCTGTAGATTCTTGCGGCCCAAAGACTCAACAGAGGGAATCAGAAGTGTGCTAAATAAGCACTGTAGGGCCTCCCTAAAGGGTTCTTTTCAATGAAACCACGCCAATGAACCTGAAAATTTGGGCTGCATGAGGATCAAACTCATAAACGGCTCTTCAGGAGATCTGGAACAAGACTGAGTGGCATGCTGATGCTCTCCCGGCAGTTCAAAAGTGGTGGCAAGCAGCAGATTTGTGCTTGAACTTTTTGTGTTTCTTCTTTGACTTACTGGAAGACTTCGACCGCAAAGAGGCTCTGCTGCAGTCTAGACTTTGGGAGGGGGACTAGGACGTTCTTTTCAACTTCGACCGGTCACAGTGCAGTCTTGCAAGGTTTGGCAATGTAGAGTTGCGCCTCACAGTCTCGTACAATTTTTGGACTCCCCTGGGGGTAGTGGTCACATGCCCTTGAGGTTTGCTCATTCCCAGGCATCACAGTAAGGCCTTGTGTGTGTCTGTCACAATTAATTTTTGTGACAGTCCCACAAGGTCTAATCCCTGTCATTTCCCTTACACATTCTTAAAAAACTGAAATATTGGAAAAAAGGCTTATCTAAAACATGAGGAGTAGAGCTCCAGATCCACATCTGATAGTGCAGAAAGGAAGGAAACTATGGGCCTCATTACAACTGTGGCGGGCGGCAATCGCCGCCTGCCAAATTGTAACCGCCGTGCCCATTATGACATCCCCGCTGGGCTGTGGGCCGCAACATGGGAGCCAGCTCCAAATGGAGCCGTCGGTGTTGCGGCTGTGCGACGGGTGCAGCTGCACCCATCGCGCTTTTCACTGTCTGCTGTGCAGACAGTGAAAAGCAGTGTGGGGCTGTGCCTGGGGGCCCCTGCACTGCCCATGTCAAGTGCAGGGGCCCCCAGGGCCCCGTGACTCCCCTTCCCACCAGCCTTTCCATGGCAGTTCCTACTGCCATGGAAAGGCTGGCGGGAAGGGGACTCGTAATCCCTGGCGGATTAAAACCGCGGGACCACCGTGGTGGAAAACCGCCGGTCCTGGCGGTGCGACCGTGGCGCTTACGCCGCGGTCGAAATAGGCAAGATTGCACCGCCAGGATGTTGGCGGTGCAATCGCCAAAACAGCCCTGCCGGTCTTTGACCGCAGGGTTGTAATGAGGGCCTATGTCAGCATGCCTTGTTGGCAACTATCATGTGCAGAAGAACTGCTTTTGAGTTTTCCAGATCTAATTTGAAAGGTTGCAGAGAATATTCACGAAATGAGGAATCTGTGGTTCAAAGTAACCTTCAGAATTATATATGCAATAGTCATTTGTCTAACCCGCTTCCCAAGGCCTAGGCAAAAGCAACCCGGCATGTTGACAGAAATTACCATTGTTGTAACACAGTCAACATTTTACTACTAATTATCACTGCTATGCAAGGGCAAGCATGTTTGATGGGGTTATCAGCATTGTGCCAGGGCCAGCATGTTGTCAGGAATTACCAACACTGCCCCAGGTCTAGGAGTTTACCTGGAAATTAAATCATTGGGTTATGGTGGGCATTGCTACCAATGTTTCAGAACCACTATTCTGAGGAATTGCTAGCATTGTGCAGGGCACCCACATTGCCAGGAATTACAGGCATTGTGCCAAAGCCAGCATTTTACCAGGAATTATTGTAATGTGCCAATGCCAGGAGGGTGCTAGGGATTATCACCACAGTATCATGGCCAGTAAATTGCCTGGGGTCACCACAATCGTGCCAGTTCCAACATTTCACCACAAACTACAACCACTGTGTCAGAACTAGCATGACATCAGAGATTACCATCACTTTGCCCTGGCCAGCATTTCACCATGATTTACCACTATTATGCTATGTTGGGCATGTTGCTGGGGGAGTATCTCACCATGATGTACCACTATTATGCTATGATGGGCATTGTGTCAGGGATAGCATATGACAAGGGAATATGAAGGGATAAGGGAATTCTATCTTTGTGGCAAGGCTAGCATTTCACCAAGAATTACTACCATTGTGCCAAGAATAACATATTTCCAGGAATTACCACGATTGGCTCAGGGCTAACCTGGTGCAAGGCATTACCACTGTTGTGCCAATGCCATCCTTTTGCCAGGGATTACTACCATTGTGTCAGTGCCTGTATGTTGCCAGAGAGTACCACCACTGTGCCAGGGTCAGCATACTGCCAGTAATTACCATCAGTGCGCTACGTCCAGCACTTTATGGCCCTGGGCAGTGAACCAAACAACCACTCGTTACCAACACAAAGAAATTCATGCTCCCAAACTCAAAAACGCGCACTCACCACTTCACATACATAGATATGCATACACATACGTTTACACATGCAGGCAGGAACTTATGCATCCAAAAACAATTTACTTTTCTTTCGGACTTCTACTGCTCCTCCAGTGGCCCTACCTCACCTGCAAACAGCTCCCAAACAGCAGTTTAACGACTAACAGTGGCAGGGGAAGAGTCTCAGGAGGGGAGGATGGGATGGTAGGGGGTCAGGGAGCGAGAGGGGTAAGCGAGGGTGAGATATCAGACCATAAACAGAGATAAAACATGTTTTGGCTCCGTTCTACATAATATTTTGAAACAAAAAATCATAGATGATTTCTGTCTTTCAAATATATACATTCAGGGGGCTACTTTTTAGGTGGCACCTACCAGACATCCCAGCTACCTGGTTGAAAAAGACCTACTATGGACTTACAACGAACTTACAGTGGGCCTAAAGCCTGCCCATTGATTATAAATGATTGGCTTGTTTTCCACTCTTAGTTTTCTTTCTTCTTATTAAATGGCTTTCTTGTTTGTCCTTCCCCTGGAGCATATCCTCTTCAGGTAACATGCAATCATGCTGAGCCACCACAGTGGTGTGCTCCAACTATTGGTGGGTGTTGTGAAACATACAACGGTATACATTATTATGCTCTTATTTATTTATTTATTTATTTTGCTTACTGGTGTGGAGCAACATTGGAAAAGGCATTGGCAAAGCCAGTAGGTCTGCAATGGCAAAGCAAAAAGGTAAGGATTACTGGTTTTATTGATGCTTGTTTACTTGCAGGGACAGTCATACTGCCTTGCCTTAAAACTTTTGGATAATTTAAAAAATAGGGAATTTCAGAGTTCACACTTGCACTGTTCTCTAGCTAAAAATCTCTAAACAGGGTGGTTCACCTCCCCACAGGGAAGGGATCATACAGTAGACTTTAAAGGGAGTAACCACTCTATTGCAGACAATAAAGTCTCAATTCTCCAAGGGTAGCCTTATTGTCCTTCCTTTGAGGGGGTGGGGGGGTTGGTTGTGTGAGAAAGTAGCCTCTTTCTAGCAAGGTTACCCCCATTTTTGGCCTGTTTGTCAGTGTGTTTCACTGTGTCACTGGGATCCTGCTAACCAGGACCCCAGAACTTAAACTCTCTCCCTTTAACCTTGGTTGTTGGATACTGTTAACACAGTATTCCACTCATAATTGGCATACTGGGGCCCCCTCATAAGTCCCTAGTATATGGTACCTAGGTACCCGAGGCATTGGGGTTCCAGGGGATCCCTATGGGCGGCAGCATTTCTTTTGCCACCCATAGGGAGTCCATGCATAGGCTTCTACAGGACTGCCATTTCAGCCTGTGTGAAATGGTACATGCACCCTTTCACAACCATTTACACTGCACCAGGTCACTTATAAGTCACCCATATACAAGGCCTTCCAACCCTGAAGGCTGGGTGCCACGTACCTGAGTGTGAGGGCACCCCTGCACTAGCAGAGGTGCCCCCATATCATCCAGGACCATTTTCCTGGACCTCGTGAGTGTCAGGACACCATTTTATGCGTGCACTATACATCGGTCACTACCTATGTACAGCTTCACAGTGGTAACTCCGAATATGGTGATGTTTGGTATCAAACATGTTGGAATCATACCCCAAGGTATTTGCAAGCATTGGTTGTATGATTCCATGCACTCTGGGGGCTCCTTAGAGGACCCCCAGTACTGCCATTACAGCCTTCTGAGGTTTTCCAGGCAGCCCCAGCTGCTGCTGCCTCACAGACAGGTTTCTACCCTCCTGTTGCTTAAGCAGCTCAAGCCCAGGAAGGCAGAACAAAGCATTTCCCTTGGGAGAATGGTGTTACACCCCCCTCCCTTTGCAAATAGCAGTTACAGGCATGGGAAGGGTAGCCTTCCAGAGCCTCTGGAAATGCTTTGAAGGGCACAGATGGTCGCCTCCTTGCATAATCCAGTCTAGACTGGTCCAGGGTCCCCCAGTTCCTGCTCTGGCGTGAAACTGGACAAAGGAAAGGGTGGTGACCACTCCCCTGTCCATCACCACCCCAGGAGGGGTGCCCAGAGCTCCTCCAGAGTAGCCCTGGGTTTTGCCATCTTGGATTCCAAGTTGGCAGGGCACTCTGGGAGCATCTGAGTGGCCAAAGCCAGCAGGTGATGTCAGAGCCCTCCCCTGAGAGGTGCTTACCTGCTAGCTGACCAACCCCCCTTTCAGGGCTATTTAGGGTCTCTTTCTTGGGTGGTTCTTCCGATGCAGATTGCAAGACTCCAGCAGGAACCCTTTGCATCCTTTACTTCAACTTCTTACCAAAGCAACTGCCTCTGGACCCTCCAAGAACTTTACAACTGCAACAAAGAAGCAAAGACGACTTCTGCAACATTGTATCTTCAGCGCCTGACAGCAACTGCAACTTTTTCCCAGTTGTGCATCCTCAGAGGACAGCTAGTCTTCAGCCTGCACCAGAAGAACACAAGGAATCTCCCTTGAAGTGAAGGAGTCACTTCCCTGCTTCAGCACGCACCTCTCTGCAGCGACGACCGGTGGATTGGGTCCCCCCTCCTGAAGAAGTGCTTGGATCCAGCAACATGGGTAGTGGACAGAAGTAAAGCCCTTGCCTCCTCACGCAAGACAGTACCCCCATCCAAGGCTTATTGGAATCCTCCCACAAAGTTCTTCGTGCACCGTGGAGCTCCGGTCCTCAGCACTCCTTCCTGTGATGCACATTCTCCTGCGTGGTTTCTGGCGGTGTAGGATCCCTTTTTGGAGTACTGCATGGGCCTCCTTTTGCATCTTCTTTGTCCCCATGCTGTGAGACTCCTGTGAGTGCTGCATGGTCTTCTGATGGCTCTCTTAGTTGCTGAGAGTCTCCTCTGTCTCTCTCTCCTGGGTAGAGTCCACCAGGTGCTCCAGGTCCCAGGCAGCTCCATTTTCCGCTAGCTGCGAGCTTTGCATGTGCCAAGGCTTGTTGGTGGAATCCAGCGATGCAACTCAGACTGCAGTCATCCATCCGGCGTGGGACATCATCTGCACCAACCAGGAACCTGCATCCATGTTTTTTGGTGCAGTACTGACTGTTCTTCTTCACCGGTGGTTCTTCTTTTGCACCTTCATCCATGTTACCAGGGGCTTCTGTTCTCCCTGAACTCTTTAGTGCTTCTTGGACTTTGTCCCCTTCTTCCACAGGTCTTCTGGTCCAGGAATCCATCATTAGTGTCTTGCAGTCTCTTCTGGTTCTTGCTAAATCTTCTACCACATGTTCTTATGAGTTCTAGGAAAGTAACTGTGATGTACTGCTGCTTTTGTGGGCTCTGGGATGGGTTCTATTACTTACCTTTTTGGTTTTCTTACACTCCCAGCGCCCCTCTACACACTACACTTGCCAAGGTGGGAACACTCCCTACCCCTCCTCTTCCTGGTTATCAGCATGCTCCTGATCATCCTGGAGAAGAAGGCTTAGCAGACAATTCTTATTCGGGTTCTTCCCTACATCTAAGCTTCTCTCTGAGCAAAGCCCCTTCAGTTCTTTGAAGGTCATGCCCTCATAGTGAGTACCCACAACCTCAGAGCTAGGCCCAGCAGTAGACATAGTATAGTTAAAGTAGTGTAAGTGAAAAAGAAAAACATACTCTACTTCTTCTCTAGTCTCTTAGGAAGGATGGTACGAGACTAGAACCTGTAACTAGGTATATGTATTTATAGCTCCAGGTATAGAGTACACTTTCTTGTGGAAAGCACCGGCCACAGAGTGATAAAGCAATTGCAAGTACTTATCCCACCACTGCACCACCAATGTAGGAAGCTGGCCTGGTTTGTAGTCGGTACCTAAGGTACTTACACCCTATACCAGGTCCAGTTATCCCTTATTAGTGAAATGTAGTCAGTGTCTAGAAGCCAGGCTCTCTAGGGGCAGTGTGGATGAGCAGCCAAGGCCTAACTAGGAGACATGCAAAGCTCATGCAATACCACTGTAGTCACACAGTACTCACACACATGAAAGAAAATACTCCGTGTTACAAAAATAAAGGTACTTTATTTTGGTGACACAAATGCCAAAAATACCTTAGAGACTATACTCCCTTAGGAGGTAAGTAATATACACAGTATATACACTAGAATGCAGAAATATCTGTAAAAACAGTTAGAAAATAGTGCAAATAGTGAAAATCACAATAGTTAGCAATGGGCCTGGGGGAAAGCAAACCATATACTAAAATAGTGGAATGCAAAAGTTGGTTTCCCACCTAGGCAAGTGTAGTGTGTAGAGGGGTGCTGGAAGTGTAAGAAAACATCAAAGGCAAGTAATAGAACCTAGCCCAGAGCCCAGGAAAGCAGGAGTAAATTTCAGTAATTTTCCTAGAACATTCAAGAACACGTGGTAGAAGATTTTGCAAGAACCAGAAGAAACTGCAAGACACCGACAATGGATTCCTGGACCTGAAGACCTGTGGAAGAAGGGGACCAAGTCCAAGAAGCACTGAAGAGTCCAGGGAGAATAGGAGCCCCTGTCAACCCAGATGAAAGTGCAAAAGAAGAACCACTGATGAAGAAGAACAGTCAGTACTGCCCCCAAGAAGACGGATGCTGGTTCCTGGTTGCCGCAGATGATATCCCACACCGGATGGATGATTGCAGTCTGGTTTGCGTCGTTGGATTCTGCCAACAAGTCTTGGCACATGCAAAGCTCACGGTTAGCAGAAAATGGCACTGCCCGGGACCAGGAGGGACCTGGTGAACTCCACCCAGGAGGGGTAGACAGAGGGGACTCTCAGCAACTCAGAGAGCTCTCAGAAGACAAGGCAGCACTCACAGGAGTCCCACAGCACGGGGACAAAGAAAGCCTAAGCAGCACCATACAAAGGGATCCCACGCTGCTGGAGAACCACACAGGTGGCTGTGCATCGCAGGAAGGAGTGCTGGGGGCCGGAGCTGCACGGTGCACAAAGAACTTTGTGGAAGGATGGCGACAAACCTTGTCAAATGCAAAACACGCTTTGCACGGGGGTACTGCCTTGCTTGGGGAGGCAAGCTGTTACCTCCACCAAAGTTGGACAGCTGGACTTCAGGACTGTCAGGACCACTTCAATCAACCACCTGTGTTGTGAATCCACGCACGTCTTCAGGAGAGGGGACCCAAGCCACCGTTCGTTGCTGCAAAGGGGTGCCTGCTGAAGAAGGGAAGTGACTCCTTCACTTCAAGGGATATTCCTTCATTCTTCTGGTGCAAGCTGAAGACTGGCTGTCCTCTGAGAATGCACAACCAGGAAACAGTTGCAGTTACTGGCAGGACCTGAAGATAGAATGTTGCAGAGGTCATCTTTGCTTCTTTGTTGCAGTTGTAGAGTTCCTGGAGGGATCAGATGCAGTTTCTTCTGCAAGAAGGTGAAGTAAAGGATGCAATGGATTCCTGTTGGAGTCTTGCAATCCGAATCTGAAGAACCACCCAAGAGAGAGACCCTAAATAGCCCTGAAAGGGGGGTTGGTCAGCAACAGGTAAGCACCTTTCAGGGGAGGGCTCTGACATCACCTGCTGTCACTGGCCAGATGCTCCCAGAGTGCCCTGCCAACTAAGAATCCAAGATGGCAAAACCCAGGGCCACTGTGGAGGAGCTCAGGCCACCACCCCTGGGGTGGGGGTGGACTGGGGAGTGGTCACTCCCCTTCCCTTTGTTCAGTTTCGCGCCAGAGCAGGGACAGGGGTCCCTGAACCTGTGTAGACTAGATTATGCAAGGAGGGCACCATCTGTGTCCTTCAAAGCATTTCCAGAGGCTCTGGAAGGCTACCCCTCCCATGCCTGTAACACCTATTTCCAAAGGGAGAGGGTGTAACACCCCTTTCCCAAAGGAAATGCTTTGTTCTGTCTTCCTGGGCTTGAGCTGCTTGAGCAACAGAAGGGCAGAAACCTGTCTGTGAGGTGGCAGCAGCTGGGGCTGCCTGGAAAACCTCAGAAGGCTGTAATGGCAGTACTGGGGGGTCCTCCAAGGAGCCTCCAGAGTGCATGGAATCATACAACCAATGCTTGCAAAAGCCTTAGTGTATGATTCCAACATTTTTTATACCAAACACGGCCATATTCGGAGTTACCATTGTGAAGCTGTACATTGGTAGTGACCTATGTATAGTGCATGCGTACAATGGCGTCACCACACTCACAAGTTCCAGGAAAATGGTCTTGGACAATGTAGGGGCACCTCTGCTAGTGCAGGGATGCCCTCACAAACAGGTAAACTGCACCTAGCATTCAGGGCTGGAAGGTCTGTTATATGGGTGACTCATAAGTGACCTGGTGCAGTGTAAATGGCTGTGAAAGGGTGCATGCACCATTTTACACAGGCTGCAATAACAGTCCTGTAGAAGCCTTTGCAGGGGCTCCCTACGGGCGGCAAAATAAATGCTACAGCCCATAGGGATCCCCTGGAATCCCAATGCCTTGGGTATCTCGGTACCATATACTAGGGACTTATAGGGGGCCCCCAGTATGCCAATTATGAGTGAAATACTGTGTTAACAGTATCCAACAAATTTAAAGGGAGAGAGCATAAGCACTGGGGTCCTGGTAGCAGGATCCCAGTGACACAGTCAAACACACTGACAAACAGGCCAAAAATTGAGATAATCATTCTAGAAAGAGGCTACTTTCTCACACCTCATTCCAGGTAATTCACTGTTCAGTTAATTAACTTCTACTTGCAGCAAAAAATGTTTACTCCTATCCGAAAATGGCTTTTAGTTATAAGCATAAAATCAACCTAAACATTCACAGTATGCCTTCAAAAGCTGCCTGCCTTCCTTAAAGTGGTCAGTCACGCACTTTAATTGCAGTATTTCATGCATGATGTATTCCTATATATCAGTAAATACTTAAAGTAATATTATAACAGGCTTCTAGAAAATGCCATGGCTTGGTGCTCTAATACACTGGTCCCCAACTTTCTGATCTCTTTGGACCCCCACTTTAATAATACTGGATCCCGGGGACCCCCACTGAATCATTATTGGAATCCAGGGACCCCAACACTGAGTCATTACTGAAAGCTGGGGACCTAATCTGTTAATATTATTTAATTTTCTGAGCATCGCTGACCCCCTGAGGAGGCTTCGTGGACCCCCAGGGGTCCCCGGACCACAGGTTGGGAACCACTGCTCTAATACACAACTACTAAAAAATTATAGAATTGTCAGATACTGGGGCTGCTCTTCATTTATATTGCACCTGGCGGAAATAGCAATAACTTGATACAACCTTATTTCAGTAACAAAACCATAAACGCAATGCAAGCAGGAAAATACATCAATGCAATTTGTCAATCAGCTCCTATTATTACAGAATAAAAACACACAAATACACACAAATCTAAAATACAGCAACATGACCCCTCTGTATCACCGTATCCTTGCAAACAGACTCTTGTGCCTCAAGACAATATGTCCCCTGTGATTCCACGAATCATCCAGATCAAATAAAGTGTCAGTGCTACAACAACCCTACTAGAAATCATGTTGATGAAGCTTCAATTGACCAGGTATATGTACAGCTATGCATATAATATGAAAATAGTGCATAACGGTACCTCATAGGAAGGACATAGGGCATTTAATAAAGTCAGAGTTTTTTGTAACAACTCAAGATACATGCAGGCATGTATGGAAGGCTGTCATCAACTGGGTTATTTCCATAACTCCACAAAGTGCTAGAGTAAACATGCTACAAAGAAGGCTACATAAGAAACTTAAAGGGCAGCAACATAACTCTCCTCAGTATCAGCAGTACTGGTGGACTAACACTTGTACCCCAGCACATGATACAAAAAGATGGTCACCGTTAACCTACAGGTTGGTCAGGTTGAGTAACCTACAAATGCTACATAAGCCTGTTTTAAAACCGAGTTGATAACCAAGAATAATATCCACTGTGCACAAAGGTAAAATATACAGTGATATTACATGACAATGCCTCATAGTATCAGCATGGAAGCACATGATGGAGTCGGAGAATTTTTATAATAACTCATTGTACCTACATGCATGGATGGAAAATAGTCATCAGCTGGGTGGTAACCACACCTCCCAGCTTTAGGTGTACATGCAAATGTGCTCATGCAATAAAACCTTGCTCATATCCAAGCTAATGTTAAGGAGAGCAAGTAATTAAGGGTTGAACCCCATGTTCTGGCATTAAGGTTTCAGCCATTTTGCTCTGGCACAGGAATACAGTGGACAAGTGCATAAAATGTGTTTAATGGTTTCCACCCCATCCATGCATATAGTGCACAGTTTTTTAATCAGTACTCGTCTGTTCCACTTGAAGGTGGAGCTATTCAATGCTAAAGTCCCAACCCTAAATTTAATTAAAAGTGTTTTGGCCCACCGCGGAGTAACATCACCAAGATAGTGTGAACTGTGGAGATGGTTTAATAGTCAAAGATCTACCAGTAAGGCTATCTCTATCTGAATTCTGTGTGTACCCACCAGAATAATTTTTCAGGAGGACCTGCAATGAAGAGTTAATAACAGAAGGGTTAGTCCACAAGACTTCAAAGATCACCCTATTAAGCCATTTTCAATATGAGATAGCCTGGGGGATGGTCAAATTTCTATCAAACTGGACATGTTCACGAAGACCTTCTGTATATTGTTCCACTTGTGGAGTAGACCAAATCCTAACTCACAAGACCAAGGGTCTCAGAGCTGCCAGATCACCAACCCTATTTAAGACTAAATAAAAATATACTCGTACAAGTCAAATAGATTGAGGTAGAGAAAGTAATGCTCTTATAAAATAATTTTCTCTGATTATAAGGGAATCTAAAGAAGCCATGCCCCAAATCTCAGTCCCATACAGTGCAGCTGACTGGGCTGTGGTCTTACACACATCAACGGCTGGAGAAACTACCCTCTGGGTAGTGCCCCTACGCATCCTTCAATTACTGGTGATTTATGCAATATAGTAGTCTTGCACTTCTCATTATGGACAGAGCATGACAGGAAACTGCTAATTTTTATTCCCAGATTATCAAAATGATTAACTTCCTCAAGCTTCATAGCCCCAAGTGCTGAATTTCTGCAAAATGATCTGTGCAACCTTAGGGTCATGAATTTTGTCTTCTTGACATTAATCTCTAACCCCCCTAAGATCACAGAAATTGTGGAATTTGTTTAATAGATTATGAATTCCAACAGGGGTTCTTGAGATAAGCAGTGTGTCATCAGCAAACATCATCCCGGAGATTGAAACACCACCACGTTTAGGGGCATTGTGGGTACAATTGTTTAGGTGTTTGAATGTGTCATTTATATACAGGTGGAAGAGCAGTGTTGCGAGTACGCATCCCAATCACACCCAAAGATTTTCAACTAATCCTGTCTGTTAGCAACCCATTCTCACTCGTCTGTACTTGGGCATAATTATTCTTGTGGAGCCTCATTAGAATCCCTACAAGGGAACGAGGAGCCCCCATTGACCTGAAAGATTCCTAGAGACAAGCTCTGGGAATCAGGTCGAATGCAGCTCTAATGTTGACAAAGGCTACATAAAGCAGGTCCTTTTGACCCTTTAAATCCTTCCAGAGTATCAGCATGAATCTAAAAATTTGATCCACTGTTCCGACCATAGATCGTAACCTGGCCTGGAAGGGAAAAAGAACATCTTTGTCAGTAACCCACCACTGGAGTTTAGCTGAGACCTGACAGCAACACACCTTTTGAAGAATGTCAATAAGGCTAATGGGCCTATAATACCTGGGATCAGATCTAATGCCCTTTTTAAAAATTGGTATAATCATAGCTCCTCTCCAGGAATGAGAGAGAGGAGCACTTGGCATGATGGAATTAGACAGAATATTTATATACAGGCCCCATATCTCAATACAATATAAGTTGCACGGAATAAGATCAAGTCCGAGAGCTTCCCTGGGCTTCAGGGACAGAATCTCTTCTTTGGTATCTTCTAGAAAGGAAAAGTCAGAACCAGGCACCACAAGATCTCTATTAATCTGAATATACAAGTCTGTGATAGAAGGCAACTGGACTGGGCGAGAGTTTAATAAATATTGCACAATGTTGAACCTATGCCTTCTGTTGAATATGATGGACAGTTGAAGTACAAGCTTCCATACTACCTTAGGTGTTTATATGCCAAAAGGAAGAGATGTATTTCCTTTTGGAAGCCTCTAGTAAATACTGCCGTTTGTGTTCCTCCCAGCTCTTTTTACTAGCACTAGCACCTCTTTATAATGGTTTCTGGCCTCACAAATGTTCAAGGGTTTAAGGATCTAATAGCTGTTAGCAGACGATTTATGGCCTGTATACAACCCTAAATAAACCAGGGAGCGGACTCAGTGGCAACTCTTTTAGGGTTGCCAATACCCACCTCAACCACAAAGAGGTGACTTAAGGAGTAAAAGAGATGGCCATGGTTAGTAACAATGGGAACGGCATGCATGTCAGCATACTCACATGGTGCGAGACCATAAACTGAAGCAAGCCACATAGGGGACAGGCTCATTTTTGATCACTTGAGGACCCTTCTAGATTTCCCAACATTAACATCCCCAAATAATGTAGTCTTGTCAGAGAACTCGAACAGCCCCTCTTTTAGACTTAGATGCAGTGGGTTATGGTCACTCTCTATTCTATGAGTAACATATCTACAAAACCAGTTCCATAGCTCAAGAGATAACAATATATAATGGATTCTGCTCTTTAAAGAACCTCTATGGAAGGTGAGTACCCTGCCCACATAGAAAACTCTATGGGCAATAGTGAACAGAGCTAATTGCGTAGTAACAGCAGAGCAGGATTTTAAGGGGGGATCATTTAATACGGGAATGGCTGGAGCTTCATCTTCCAGTTAAGTGATCAGTGTAGTCCAATGGCTTATAGGTGGTATTGAAGTCATCCGCAAGAATGAGTTGGGTTCATAAGATTTGGACTCTACATGGTTATCTAAGGTGCTTAACGTTGGAGAAGCACTGTTATAAACCACACTACATTTATAGATGTAAATATTGATGGTGGACCCACTGCTGGCCCATACAATTAAATTGGTCAATGACCCAATTGAGAGATTTTGGCCCATATCAGGAGGCCCCCAGAGCGACAACCAGACAAAGAGGGAGTGAATCCACTGAGAGGGTAACAAAACCTGATCTGTATCACAGCGGTAGTGACTAGGTCGCTGGAAAAGGCAGAGATGAAAAGAGTTGACATAATCACCCCATAGTTGGTCAGCCAACTTGCTGCATAGCCCAGCAAGGTTCCCGGAGAATATTTGCAGTTGATCGGAAGATCTGGGTTGCTCCAATGCAGCACCCAACAAATTATCCTCACCCTCTAAGGCAGCATCTACATCTACTTCTAGCTGGGGTACCTGAGCTATTCGGTCAACTTAATTAGACACAGGCACAATGGTGTCATGAATGGCTATGGACCACAGTCAGCTGACACCACTCCCAGGATCACCCTCCCCCAGTCTTGGATAACCATCACTCCCATTGCTATTGCAAAAGGCAAGTTAAATCCCTGCACCTGTGGCACGAATATCACACGCTTCTACTGCCAGTAGACCATTTAGAAGTTCCCTGCCAGCTACCACAACCTCAGTGCTGTCTTATGGCCCAGGCTCTGGAGAACTTCTGCGGACACTCAAGATGTCTTACATAATGATCGATTTACATTTACAGGTGCCCCTCAGGCACAATAATACTTTGGCCCAGATTTACAAGAATCTGGCATGCCAGATGTCTTGCACCCCCCCCCACCGCCACATAACGAAACCATGGGTGCACTGTATTTAAAATATGGTTCACGTTAGGCTAATAGCCTCAAAATTATTGTGCTGCTTTGCTCCACTAGTTTAAAAATGTTTTACCCTAGTGGACCAAAGTGCAAGGAGGCCCACTGATTTCAATGGGTGTGTCCTTGTAACCCCTGCTTTGAGCAGGTGTTAAAAATGATGTCAAAAATGGCGCATTGAAATCTTGTAGATTTCATTGTACCATTTTTGCAGGCCTCCTAACGCTGGAACGCCCCTTTTAATCATTATGCCTGGCGCAGGCATGATGTAGCACAAGGGTTGCAAAGTGGCGCAATGCGTGCACTGACCACTTTGTAAATATGGCTCACCAGTGTTTGTCTTGTTGAACCACATTAGCGTAACAAAATTACACTAATGTGGCACAAGGAGGTGCTAGGGCCTTGTAAATCTGGCCCTTTGTTCTGTAAGAACTCCCTGCTCTCGAAAAACTCTTTTCAGTTTTGGGAGATTAGTCATTTGGAGACTACGGTAGCCTTTGTTCAAACTAGCCTGGATGTGGCCCTCTCTATGGGTAAAACTGCAAGCATTGCAATAGCAATATTTTGGTGATCTCCCATGTCAATAGACTCACAGAGTGATCTAAACATTTCCAGAAATGAACTTGTCACCTAGCACATCTTTCAATGGTGATCAAAGGGATTTATTCACGCTGTGTTGTGTATGCAAAACATAACCCATCTTCTAGGTATTAATTCATATAAAATCAGGATGGAAGCCATTAAAACTTTGAAAGCCAAGGGAGGTGGTGGGGAAGGAAAACTTTCCCAGAGTGCTTCCTTGAATAAACCTTCCTCTGTGATGCATTTTTGCCCTACTTAAGGAAGACCAACCCTTTCCATAAGACATGATTTTTTTCACCTATAAATAGTCCGTATTGACCAAATCCATTAATTTTCTTTAAAAAGCTAAATTAGTATTAGAGTACATACAAGTCAGCAGAAAAATTTGCTGACTTTGAGAACCCCCATTCATTAATCTTTTTATAAAGGAAATTAAGAGGAAGGAATCAGGGCAATGTAGCCATATAGGGTGCAGCTATGTTAGAATGAATACTGGCACTGCACCTTAAGGGCTCCCAGCTCTCCAGTATCCCATCATACACTGGATATGCCAATTACCACAGTTATTTTCCTAAGGATAACATAATGTACAAAACAGTAAACATCCCTATCTATTCCGCTGGAAAGGTGGGAGGGTTCCTAATGATTTCATTGGAGAGTCCTGTGAAGAAGAACTAGGATTGCAGGTATGAAACCTTTCTTTCTCCTTCTGGGGAATCTCCATTGATAATCATAAGCACTAAAACAAATAGCAAGCCCATCCCCAAAAACTGCAGGGGAAGCAAAAGAAAAATAAACAATTACAGCTACTCAAAGAGATTTCTCATGGAGGCCTGAACCACTTGGACACTTGGACATCTGCTCCAGAATCCGAAATGAGAGAATAATGTCTTGTAAATGTGCAAACTGACCTCCAGTCGGCTGTTATGCAGGTTTCAGCAATTGGAATACTTCTTTCAGCCTGCTAGGTAAAGTTGTATTTGCTTTCTATTAGCAGAAATGAATGCAAGAAAATATCCATGTGGACAGTGATTACTTGGGCATAGCTAGCCCTGTGTCTAAACAACTATAATTTACAAAACCTTTTTTAATCTTCTTATTTCTCTAGTCAATATAGAATTTTAGAAGTCTCTTAACATCAAGTATGTGGATAAGTCCCTCTGCTAGGTTTTGAAAGAGCAATGCTAAAGTAATGGTTTGTTTTACGTTAAAATCAAATCTGAAACTACTTTAGATATAAATTGGATTACTCCTCATGCCTACCCTTTTGCTGTGGAACACTGCAAGTGGGTCATGAGACATAAAGCTTGTATCTCACTTATCTTGTGGACTAAAGTTATAGTCACAAGCAAAGCAGCTTTCCAGGAAAGGTGAACCTATAAGACATGATAGTACAATGGCTAGCACCCAGGGAAAGGAAGGTCTCCCTCATGGAGGAAAAATGTGTTCAATCTCAAGGGAATCCTTAACCACTAAGATCTTGAAGAACAAAAAAGGTTGTGAAGGACATTTTCGATAGGCAGCAATAGCTGTCAGGTGAACTTTAATGGAAAAAAACTGATCTGACTAAATGAAGCACATATGGAAGCAAAGCTTTTTCTTGGGAGATGGTCGGATCAACATTCTTCCTAAAACATCAGATACAGAATCTCTTCTACCTGAAAGACTAGGACACTACCGTAGATTAACTTTTAGCTTCTCCTAGAATGTCCATATAATCCTGTTGAAGGTTCAAGTGTTCATATTGGATATGTTCAGGGGCCAGGCTGTCAAACTCAAGAATGTAAGGTGGTATGGAGCATCTTGACCCTGAACTTGTGCAAAAGTGCCGATCTGTGCAGCAGCTCCCTTTGTTGTCATTCTCACGGGTAAACAAGGTCTGTGACCACTACTGACTGGCCAGTTGGATGATTACTGCTGTAATGAGCGTAATTTGGAAAACAAAACAAAGACATTTGCTAGGATAATCAATATATAGACCATTCACCTTTGACAATAGTTGATAGAATCTTGAGGTGAGTTGTTCACTGTAGTGGCAAGGAGTTCTGAATGAGGGAAGCCCCAATGGCAGAAGATGTTATAAAGGACAGAATCACTGAGAATCTTCTAGTGGGTTTTGTGAATTGATCTGCCTATTGAATCAGCTTGCGTGTTCTGGACTCCTTGGAAATGAGCTGCTAATTCTTAAGTCCCTGGCAATTAATAAATCCCAAATGGTTTGGACTTCTAATAAAAAGGCTCTGGATCTAATGTCTCCCTGCCTGCTCAGATAGTACATCAAGGTTGTATTGTCCATCTAGACAAGGAGGGAATCTGTCCGGAAAGAAGGAAAGGAGGCATACAGGGCAACGTACACAGCCATCAGCTTCAACAGATTGATATGATATGTCTTTCCTTTCCCAAGTTCCTTGAAATTGAAGGTCATCCATGTGCCCAGTTCAAAGTAAAAGGAAGGCATTGATAACTTGTCTGATTATGGAACGCCTTGATGAAAACTCATAACACGTAGGAGGTTCTCCACTTGACACCACCATTTGAGGGACTGGGCTGCACTGGGAGAAAGAATGATTGTTTCATCCTGTTTGCCTGAGAACAGACAGCAGTGGGCCTCCCGATATTCCAGTAAGAGTCTCAAGTGGAGGCAAGCGTTCGGGACAAGAAAGATGGAGGACACCATGGAACCTAGTAGTGGCAATACTTGTCATGCTAGCGGATGGCTTACTTTCTAAAATTTTGATATATTAAATGTATAAATTACAGGTTTTCCTCAAAAGGATTCATTTTTGCTTTTCAAGTTTCCAGAATTGCCCCTAGATAGTATAAGACCTGTCCTGGAGTCGATGCTGATTTCTTGTGGTGATATGCAGTCCTAAGAGATTTACAGTACTTATGCATGTTTAAATACCAAAAACAAGACAAATTCTATACAGAAGTGAAGCCTCTCTATAGGGTAATATTCCACTTCCAAAAGAGATAAAATACAGAGCCCGAAAAAAAAAGGAGCTTTGGTTATTCTCCTTGAATAAACATGGCTCATGACCTATTGGTCCTTTTACGTAATGAATTGAGATTGCAAAGACCTCATCGCAGAGTCACTTGCGGTGGTTGAGAGATGGGAAAAGGGAAAAGGGAGAGTAGGAATGAAAGGGGAACGAGGGTTCAAGTGGGGCTAAAAGAAAGTAGGAGGGAAAAGATCAACATGGAATAAACCTTAACAACAATAAAGGCATGGTGGATGAAGGGTAAGAGCGATTGGGGAAAGAGAAATGTCTGAGCAAGAAATGTAGAATGAGGACAAACAGACACTTAAGATTAATCTACAAGAGTTTTGTGCCGCCTTATCATCATTTGTTTTTCGCTAAGGTGGCATAAAACAGCCCCCCACATCATATTTACAAACTGGTGCAATGTTTCCATTGCACCACTTTGTAAAGCCTTGCATCACATTATACCTGCACCAGCTATAATGTATGCAAGGTAGGCGTTCCCCCAATAAAAGCCTCACAGAAATGGCACAGTGAAATCTACAAGATTTCACTGTGCCATGTGGTGCCAGCATAGCATCATTTGTTTAACACCTGCTCAGGACAGGTGTTAGACTTTTCATCCTTGGCGTGGTCTCCCTTAACTTTTTGCCTCTGTTCCCCAGGTTGTTGATGTGTGCTGGACTCTGATTTTACTGTTTTTGTTACTCTGGGCACTTTACCACTGCTAACCAGTGCTAAAGTGCAAGGGCTCCTTTACAAAATGTGTATGTGATTGGTTTATCCATGATTGGCATATTTGATTTATTAGTAAGTCCGTAGCACAGTGCACTAAAGGTGCCCATGGCTTGTAAATCAAATGCTACTAGTGGGCCTGCAGCACTGGTTGTGCCACCCACATAAGTAGCTCTGTAATCATGTCTCAGACCTCCCACTGCAGTGTCTGTGTGTGCAGTTTTACCTGTAAATTCGACTTGGCAAGTGTACCCACTTGCCAAGCCTAAACCTTCCCTTTTCTTACATGTAAGACACCCCTAAGGTAGGCCCTAGGTAGCCCCAAGGGCAGGGTGCAGTGTATGGTTAAGGTAGGACATATAATAATGTGTTTTATATGTCCTGACAGTGAAATATTGCTAAGTTCGTTTTTCACTGTTGCAAGGCCTGTCCCTCTCATAGGTTGAATGTAGGAGGCTGGCCTGGCTTGTAGTGGGTACCAAGGGGTACTTACACTCTGTGCCAGGTCCAGTTATCCCTTATTAGTGTAGAAGAGGTGTTTCTAGCAGCTTAGGCTGATAGAAGGTAGCTATAGCAGAGCAGCTTAGGCTGAACTAGGAGACACGCAAAGCTCCTACTATACCACTGGTGTCATATGCACAATATCATAAGAAAACACAATACACAGATATACTAAAAATAAAGGTACTTTATTTTTATGACAATATGCCAAAAGTATCTCAGTGAGTACCCTCGGTATGAGGATGCCAAATATACACAGCAAAAGGAAGTAATGCAAGCAATGTAAAGTTACAGTAGATTGCAATAGGAGCACATAGGTATAAGGGCAACACAAACCATATACTCCAAAAGTGGAATGCGAACCACGAATGGACCCCAAACCTATGTGAGCTTGTAGAGGGTCGCTGGGACTGTAAGAAAACAGTGAGGGTTAGAAAAATAGCCCACCCCAAGACCCTGAAAAGTAGGTGTAAAGTGCACCTATAACCCCCAGAGAACACAGAAGTCGTGATAGCGGGTTTCTGCAAGGAAGACCAACACCAGCAAAGCAACAACAGTGGATTTACAGACCTGAGTACCTGTGAAACAAGGGGACCAAGTCCAAGAGTCGCGACAATGTCGAGAGTGGGCAGATGCCCAGGAAATGCCAGCTGAAGGTGCAAAGAAGCTGCCACCGGATGGTAGAAGCTGTGGATTCTGCAAGAACGAAGAGGGCTAGAAACTTCCCCTTTGGAGGATGGATGTCCCACATCGTGAAGAAGCTTGCAGAAAGACCGCAAACAAGCCTTGCTAGCTGCAAGGGTCGCGGTTAGGGTTTTTGGATGCTGCTGTGGCCCAGGAGGGACCAGGATGTCACCACTTGGATGAGGAGACAGAGGGGGTGCCCAGCAAGTCAGGGAGCCCTCACAGAAGCAGGCAGCACCTGCAGAAGTACCGGAACAGGCACTTGGAAGAGGAGTGAACCGGAGTCCACCCGAAGACACAAAAGGGCATCCCACAACGCCGGATGACAACTCAGAAGGTTCTGCACTGCAGGTTAGAGTGTCGGGGACCCAGGCTTGGCTGTGCATGAAGGAAAACCTGGAAGAGTGCACAGGAGCCGGAGCAGCTGCAAATCACGCGGTTCCCAGCAATGCAGTCTAGCGTGGGGAGGCAAGGACTTACCTCCACCAAACTTGGACTGAAGAGTCACTGGACTGTGGGAGTCACTTGGACAGAGTTGCTGAGTTCCAGGGACCATGCTCGTCGTGCTGAGAGGGGACCCAGAGGACCGGTGATGCAGTCTTTTGTTGCCTGCGGTTGCAGGGGGAAGATTCCGTCGTCCCACGGGAGATTTCTTCAGAGCTCCTGGTGCAAGAAGGAGGCAGGCTACCCCCAGAGCATGCACCACCAAGAAACAGTCGAGAAGGCGGCAGAAGCGATACAAGGTTGCAGTAGTCGTCTTTGCTACTTTGTTGCGGTTTTGCTGGCGTCCTGAGCAGTCAGCGGTCGATCCTTTGGCAGAAGGTGAAGAGAAAGATGCAAAGGAACTCGGATGAGCACTTGCATTCGTTATCTGAAGAATTCCCTAAAGCAGAGACCCTAAATAGCCAGAAAAGGAGGTTTGGCTACCTAGGAAGGAGGATAGGCTAGTAACACAGGTAAGAGCCTATCAGAAGGAGTCTCTGACGTCATCTGCTGGCCCTGGCCACTCAGAGCAGTCCAGTGTGCCAGGACACCTCTGAATCCAAGATGGCAGAGGTCTGGGGCACGCTGGAGGAGCTCTGGGCTCCTCCCCTGGGAGGTGCAGGTCAGGGGAGTGGTCACTCCCCTTTCCTTTGTCCAGTTTTGCGCCAGAGCAGGGCTGGGGGATCCCTGAACCGGTGTAGACTGGCTTATGCAGAGATGGGCACCATCTGTGCCCATCAAAGCATTTCACCTTTTTCCAAAGGGAGAGGGTGTAACACCCTCTCTCTGAGGAAGTCCTTTGTTCTGCCTTCCTGGGCCAGGCCTGGCTAGACCCCAGGAGGGCAGAAACCTGTCTGAGGGGTTGGCAGCAGCTGCAGTGAAACCCCGGGAAAGGCAGTTTGGCAGTACCCGGGTCTGTGCTAGAGACTCGGGGGATCATGGAATTGACAATTCCATGATCTTAGACATGTTACATGGCCATGTTCGGAGTTATCATTGTGACGCTATACATAGGTAGTGACCTATGTATAGTGCACACGTGTAATGGTGTCCCCGCACTCACAAAGTCCGGGGAATTTGCCCTGAACGATGTGGGGGCACCTTGGCTAGTGCCAGGGTGCCCACACACTAAGTAACTTAGCACCCCACCTTCACCAGGTGAAGGTTAGACATATAGGTGACTTATAAGTTACTTAAGTGCAGTGGTAAATGGCTGTGAAATAACGTGGACGTTATTTCACTCAGGCTGCAGTGGCAGGCGTGTGTAAGAATTGTCAGAGCTCCCTATGGGTGGCAAAAGAAATGCTGCAGCCCATAGGGATCTCCTGGAACCCCAATACCCTGGGTACCTCAGTACCATATACTAGGGAATTATAAGGGTGTTCCAGTATGCCAATGTGAATTGGTGAAATTGGTCACTAGCCTGTTAGTGACAATTTTGAAAGCAGAGAGAGCATAACCACTGAGGTTCTGGTTAGCAGAGCCTCAGTGAGACAGTTAGTCATCACACAGGGAAAACATACAGGGCACACTTATGAGCACTGGTGTCCTGGCTGGCAGGGTCCCAGTGACACATACACTAAAACAACATATATACAGTGAAATATGGGGGTAACATGCCAGGCAAGATGATACTTTCCCACACATGGGGGCTACCTTTAAAGCTGATTAAAGTGTAGATTCCCTTTGGGAGCGGAAGGCTGCTGCACCTGGTGCCACTCCAGAACTCAGGTTCTGTGTGGACTACTGGGGATTCAAGGCGGTCAGCAAGACTGACGCACACCCTATCCCCCAAGCTGATGAGCTCATTGACCGGTTGGGAGCTGCCAAGTACCTCAGTACGTTTGATTTAACATCTGGGTACTGGCAGATTGCCTTAACTGAGGGGGCCAAGGAGAGGTCAGCATTCTCTACACCAGATGGGCACTTTCAATTTAAAGTGATGCCATTTGGGATGAAGAATGCCCCTGCCACCTTTCAGAGGTTGGTCAACCAGGTGTTGGCAGGATTGGATGAGTTCAGTGCTGCCTACCTGGATGACATTGCTGTGTTTAGTTCCACATGGGAGGAACACTTGCAACACCCCTGGAGAGTATTGGAGGCCCTGCAGAAGGCAGGCCTCACTATTAAGGCGAGCAAGTGCCAAATAGGGCAGGGTTCTGTGGTGTACTTAGGACACCAGGTGGGGAGTGGCCAGGTGGCACCCCTACAGCCTAAGACTGACACGATTCTGGCTTGGGAGCCTCCCAAGACCCAGACTGAAGTGAGAGCCTTTTTAGGTCTCACAGGATATTACAGGAGGTTTGTTAAGGGATATGGTACCATTGTTACCCCCTTAACTGAGTTGACTTCTAAGAAGCAACCCAGGAAAGTGATCTGGACAGAGGCTTGCCTGAACGCTTTTGATGCCCTGAAGGCTGCCATGTGCACAGAACCTGTGCTGAAGGCACCTGACTACTCCAAGGAGTTTGTTGTGCAAACAGACGCCTCAAAGCATGGTATTGGAGCAGTACTCTCAAAGCTTAATGAAGAGGGCCTAGATCAACCCGTAGGCTTCATTAGCAGGAGGTTACTACCCAGGGAACGTAGGTGGAGTGCCATAGAATGTGAAGCGTTTGCTGTGGTCTGGGCACTGAAGAAGCCAAGACCCTACTTGTTTGGGACTCACTTCCTAGTTCATACCGACCACAGGCCCCTCAGATGGTTAATGCAGATGAGGGGTGAGAATCCAAAACTGTTGAGGTGGTCCATTTCCCTACAGGGGATGGACTTTATGGTGGAACACCGTCTTGGTACAGAACACGCCAATGCTGATGGTCTGTCCAGGTTCTTCCGCCTTAGTGATGAGAACTCCCATGAGGTTGGGAAGTTGCTCCACACTTTCAGCTGGGGGGGACACGTGTTAGACTTTTCATCCTTGGCGTGGTCTCCCTTAACTTTTTGCCTCTGTTCCCCAGGTTGTTGATGTGTGCTGGACTCTGATTTTACTGTTTTTGTTACTCTGGGCGCTTTACCGCTGCTAACCAGTGCTAAAGTGCAAGTGCTCCTTTACAAAATGTGTATGTGATTGGTTTATCCATGATTGGCGTATTTGATTTATTAGTAAGTCCCTAGTACAGTGCACTAAAGGTGCCCAGGGCCTGTAAATCAAATGCTACTAGTGGGCCTGCAGCACTGGTTGTGCCACCCACATAAGTAGCTCTGTAATCATGTCTCAGACCTCCCACTGCAGTGTCTGTGTGTTCAGTTTTAACTGTAAATTCGACTTGGCAAGTGTACCCACTTGTCAGGCCTAAACCTTCCCTTTTCTTACATGTAAGACACCCCTAAGGTAGGCCCTAGGTAGCCCCAAGGGCAGGGTGCAGTGCATGGTTAAGGTAGGACATATAATAATGTGTTTTATATGTCCTGAAAGTGAAATATTGCTAAATTCGTTTTTCACTGTTGCAAAGCCTGTCCCTCTCATAGGTTGACATGGGGGCTACCTTTAAATATGATTAAAGTGTAGATTCCCTTTGGGAGCGGAAGGACATGTGAAGTTTGGGGTCTTTGAGCTCACAATTTAAAAATACATCTTTTAGTAAAGTTGATTTTAAGATTGTGTGTTTGAAAATGCCACTTTTAGAAAGTGAGCATTTTCTTGCTTATACCATTTCTGTGACTCTGCCTGTTTGTGGATTTCCTGTCTGGGTCAGTTTGACAGTTGGGCTGGTTGCACCTCACACTAGACAGTGACACAAAGGGAGCTGGGGTGTAGCCTGCATATCCTGATGAGCCATCTGTGCTAGGAGGGAGGGGAGGAGTGGTCATTCACACCTGAAAGGACTGTGCCTGCCCTCACACAATGCAGTCTTCAACCCCCTGGTGAGTGTCTGGGGCCTGGCCTGGACAAGGCAGGATTTCACATTTCAAAGAGACTTTACTTTGAAGTAGGCCTACTTCAAAGGAGAAATTGGGTATAAGAAGGGCACCCAAAACCACAGACGTTAGAAATACTTTGGAACCAAGAGGAACCTCTGCCTGGAGAAGAGCTGAATAGCTGAGGAAGGAGAGCTGCCCTGCCTGTGACTGTGCTTTGTGGAGCTATCCTGCAGTTGCTGCTTCTGCCAGAGTAAGAGGGCAAAGACTGGACTTTGTGTGACTTCCATCTTGAGAAGAAATCTCCAAGGGCTTGATCTAGAGCTTGCCTCCTGTTGTTTGAAGTCTCAGGGACAGCAAAGACTTCTCTCTGCCAGCACCTGGAGTCTCTGGAGAGACTCCTACTCTGCCCTGTGGTGCCCATCCAGTTCCTGGGACCCTGAAAGGAGAAGCTGGCAGCCTAAAGACAATGAAATCCACACACAGAGCGCAGTGCAGGGAAAAGATTGAAGTGAATCCGATCTGCGGCTGAAAAAACGATGCGCCGCCGGCTCCGCAGCTGAGAAACGACGCTCGCAGGAAATGCGACCGAAGAATCGATGCACGGAGCAGGAGAAATGACGCGCAGCATCACTGACGGAGGCTGGGAGATCACAACCTGTGCTGCAGGATTTTCGGATCATCGTGCAGCTGGATTTTCGACTCACAAACCGTCGTGCTGAGTTATTTTTGACGCACACCCGCCCGTGCACGGTTATTTTTGACTCGCACCAGGTACATTTTCACTCTAGCAGAGCTAGTATGTGTTTAAAACTACTTAATGACTCTTTTTGTATTTGTATTGATAACTTGACTTGTGTATGGTGGATTTTTGCCGTTTTGGTCTTGTTTTGTTTAGATAAATATTTCCTATTTTTCTAAACTGGTGTTGTGTCATTTTGTAGTGTTTTCATTAAGTTACTGTGTGTGTTGGTACAAATACTTTACACCTAGCACTCTGAAGTTAAGCCTACTGCTCTGCCAAGCTACCAAGGGGGGTAAGCAGGGTTTAGCTGAGGGTGATTCTCTTTTACCCTGACTAGAGTGAGGGTCCTTGCTTGAACAGGGGGTAACCTGACTGTCAACCAAAGACCCCATTTCTAACAACAGGCATTAAAGGTGATGCTGTGCTGTTGTCTATTGTGGACCGTTAACATTGCTGGATTACCGTCAAAATGTAGACGCTAGCCTTGCAATGTTTAGGTTTTGTGCCACAAGAACGTCAGAATTGCTGACACTGTTGTGGACACTCTGCACTATGGAGCACTGTGTTGTAAATGCAGTGCTCCCAAGGCATTGTTAGGGGGGCGCACAGCGGTGCAAGGAAACTGATACATGGATCACAATCTGCCAGTTTCTTGTAAATCAGTCCCTTAGATGTGAGGGAAAGAAGAATAAAGTGAAAAGTGAGGTATGGGGAGGGAGAGCAAAGTGAAAATAGAGGGAAGAATGCGAGTGTGAGCAGAGAAAGAAACAAGAGTAAATGATATCGTAGGGGAGAAGAGTAAGACAGAAATACAGTGAGGAGAAAGCGCAAGTGGGATGGAAGCAGAGGCAGGGAGGTGAGCTTGGAGAAGAGAGAATGATAAGGATGGAAGTGAGGGGAGAGTCCCAGAATATATAGAATATAAGAGGAGGTGTGAGTCACGTTTCCACAGATAAGGTGTGAAAACAGCAGAATCTTTGAGAAGCGGGTTTATGTGAACAGCTTCTACTGTACTGCAAGTGCTCCTCAACTCTCCACCCCCACCCCCACACTCAGAACTCTCGTATTTCACTTTGTCCCAGAACCTCAAACCCAAGAGGTTGTCACCTCAGGGAGAAGTAGTCCCTGCCTACCAGGCACAAAGTACTGGGAAAGAGTTGCAGAATGGTCCAGAAAGTGGGGAGTCAACCATGTGTGCGTCTAAGTGGGTCCTCCATCATGAGTGAGGGTGCTATGAACTTTCATTCGGAACACATGAACCTTCAAAAGGCACAAGGGTGCTGCGGGCTTACAGAGGTGGAAGGTGCGGCAGCTTTCCATTAGGCTTACTAAAAGGGTGCTACTCAGGATCCACCCAAAGAAAGAAGTCACCTAAAAGTCAGACAATCCAGCATGAGATAGTCAACAGAGCAAAAAAGGAGAATGGACCTCCTAAACTTGCCACTTCTAGCTGGAATGATCACAAGAATCTCCCTCAGAGGTACCATGGATTACTCATTTCCGCTTCTCTCCACCGCATGAAGGGGTTCACAACACAGAACACAAGAGAGTACTGTCAAATGGCTGTCACCCAGATCATCCATGGCTCAATGGAAGAGTGCAGGTCTGGAGAGGACAGGAGGCAGACAAACAAGAAGTCCCCACTCAAGAACATTTCCACAAACAAACTGCTGGCTGCCACCAAAGGACATGTAGTGGAGGTTCTTCATCTCATGGGTAATCTCATATCCAAGGCCTTCAACGAGCACAAGGTGTCTTACTTTTCCCTGTATCAGCCATGTCCAGCTGGGACCTTTAACCAGAAAGAGGGTAGAGGGTGGTGAATTGGAATCTTTCTCTCTGCCACGCCGTCTTCTCAGCTCAGTGTTGTCCAGCCACCCTTCCAGTTCCAATTTGGAGTACAGACCGTTATTTGGAAATGCAGAAGAGTTTGATGAGATGTTGATGCCTTGATCAGCCACTCACCCAAATCAAGACAAATAACGTCTAGCACCTGGATGCGTCACAACAACAGCCAGGCACCTTGGGACTCTCTTTGGAGTAGTCTTTAAGCTAAATGGAAGGACCTTGTACTGATACGAATTGTCACCAACCACAAATTCAGGAATTTGCAATGTTTCTTTGCTTTAAACACAAAGCAGTACCAATCTTGAAGATCTGTGGAGTACAGATAACCCCCTAGATGGATCTGCAGGTACATATGATGTTATGCTAGCATTTCTGTCTGTATCCATGCTTGCCAGTTTGAGCTCCAGAATAGGTTTGAATTCATTCTTTTGCCCTTTCTTTTACACCAGAAAGCAGCAGGAATGAATTCCCATTCCTTTCCGGGAAGGAGTAACAGTCTCCACATCTTGCTTCTGCAAGAGTCTGTTTACTTCTTGCTGAGGCATCTCAAAATGTTGCAAGGACAAATTCTTAGGAGGTCCCAGTTGTGGCGGAATAGTGACTCTTAGACAGTAGCGACTCTGACCAATATTCAGCACCAATTAGAATGGAACTTTACTCTTCCTGGTAGTTCAAAATGCAGCTCGCCACCAGAATGAGTAATGGAAGATGGGACGTAGTGACTAATTGTTTTGTCCCTGCTGAAGGTTTACAACCTGCAGCAATCGATTGGCGACTACCTATACTTTTGGGTTGCCGCCTCTTTTGGTGGAAAGGTCTACGGCTTTCAATGTTGGACTTTGAGGCCAGAGGTGTTTGAACCTTCTGTTGGTAACATCAATGACCATAAGATCTGTAGGAGTGTTTCCATTGCTGCGTCTTCTTTTTCAGACTAGTACCTCTTAAAGACTCCACTTAGGCTTCCATATGAGCTATTTTGTCATTGGTATGACTGCCACATAAAGATGTGTATGAAAGACATACATTTAAATCCACTGCTGAGCTTCTGGTTTGAGGCCTGTTAGTCTCAGCCAAGGGGATCGCCTAAAAGCCAGTCCATAACAATATCCATGTGAAGTTAGAATAGATGTGCCTTCAGCTTCACTGATGACCTGATTCGACACACTAATGCCCTCATTCAAAATCTCATGAAGCCTTTCTAACAGTCAATCGATCGATCGTTGACAAAATACAGGCCACAGTCTCATGATCTCTTTTATTTGCCCACACGGGCAGTGGCACTTGCAGTTCTCATGGTGGTAGCAGACGTACACACACATATTTCTCTCTACAGAATCATGTTTTCTGCATTTCTAGTCTGCGAGGGAGTGGTAGCATGAAACTTTTTCACAGCCGACACCAAAACTGACTCAGAAGGCGGGCCTATATGAAGGAAAAAATGGTCCTAGTCTGGAGGCCCATACTTTTTTTGCAGTCTGGATGGTGCAACATTAGCTGTACCTGGAATTAAGAATAATTCTATAGCTGGTTCTAACAAGCCTGCGTCTGCTGGGAGAAGCAGAGTTGTAGATGACCGCTGGTGTAGTATTTAAAAAAAACACCTAAGTAGTTGCAGCTGGAGCAGGCAGAGGGATATTTAATTTGTAAGCTCCTCAGATTAGCACCTATTGCAAAGTGCTGATGTTGTCAATGAGAGAGATTCACAATGGCGGAGAATCTGTTAAGGGAGGTGATTACCATCTCATCTTAGATGAGAGAGAAAGAATATGTTCCAGAGTGATGTCTATGCCTTGAAGAACACCTTGGAGAGGAGTTATGGCTTTAGTGACAAGAGTGGCATCTTGTCCTCAGTCTTGACTTGTAACAACATCTGAATTGGAGAAGAAGCATCTTAAATCTCCTTTGTGCCTCCGGTGGTCTAGAGGGAGGCTCCCCAAAGTTACTATTTGTGGGGAAGGAAGTGGTGGTGGAGCTGCTGGAGAAAATGGGTGTTGTAGAAGAATTGGTGGTGGAAGAGGCAATGATAGATGTAGTTACGAAGGGGGCTGTGGAGAAGGCTTGGCAGCTTGAGAGTCTGGTATGGTAATTGAGGATGATGGTCTAGAATGCAAATACGCTCTATAATACTCCGAAACTGCTGTAGCAAGAGGCCTTCTCACTATCATCTTTCTCAACCAGTCTGCAGACCTTTGGACAGAGAAGGAAGACTGCACATGCCTTGATATCAATGGGTACTTCCATGGCATTGTTTCTCTTGATGTCCAACATCTTTTTGCCCTTGATGTCAAGTGCCTTCTTCTCTTCAACCTTGACTCAGTCATTGACGGCAAACAAAATGACATATAACATTACCTCAACCTGAAGTAGGTTTTTTCCTAAGGTGGTGTCACCTTTTGGATATCACTCTGGGGCATTCCTCAGAGAGTAGAGGTACAGCACTGGTAGAGAACTGGCCCTCTCCTCACTCTTTCAAGACTCCTGCTTCTGGCATCGCCTCATGCTGTCTGCACCTTCTCCCTTTACATTAAAGCAAATCATTTCCCTGTCCTTCAGGGTATGCATGGAAAAGTCATGCAGTGTTTGCGCCTTTTTAGATTGTAAACATCAAGAAGGCAAGTATACACAGATCACGGGGAATCTGATTTTGCCTCTTTTCTCACACATTCAGGGCTCTTTGCAAATGTAGATGGAGGTCTGCAAAGAACAAATATATACTTTCTGCCAAAAATATAATAGAAAAACATTCTAGAGGTAAAAAAATGTGTAATAAATATTTTTTTTTATCAAGATCTGACAAGAGTATAGGATGAAAAATAGCTTCTAAAAAAATTTATGGACATGGTCAATGGAACTTATTTTATAGGTGGCAAAAACATCTAATGGCAAATGGAATGATTTGGCCTTTCTAAAGCAAGCCAAACATGGAAAACAGAGCAAGATATATTTAAAGAAGTGCTCTGGGATCCTGCGTGTGGGCAAGATTATTCAGTGGTTAAAATTATCCATGGACATGTTGTGAAGATGAATCAATAAGTGTTGTCTGCTCAAGCTTGATTAGATAGCTTTCCATGACAGGACTAAGGCATTTGATCTGTGTGCTGCCTCAAGGAAAGGAGCCCAATTTCAATTCCTCTATTACAATTCTTAGCAGTAGTACATCCTTCAAACTACATCTGTATTGGAGAGTAGCACAATTTCAATTCCTCTATTACAATTCCTATCAATACAAATCCTTCAAACTACATCTGTATTATTGAAAAAAACATCAGCTGCTTAAAGTTGTACTGCTTAGAAAAGGGTACTATATTCCTCACACAAGCTTAGGCTAGATTCTTGCACCCCAGATTCAACCGCTACTATCATTTTACTCTGAGGGGTCAAAAACCTGATACTTCAATTCATCACAATTTGTTTTTTACTGACATCATAATGTCTCAGTTTAACAAGGCATGGGAATTCCCCAGCTTTTGAGCCCCCTCCATCCTTTACATTTTACTGTCTGTCTCATATCATCAATCACCCCCAAAATTAGGCCAACTTATTGTGTACATTCGTTCCCACTTCTAATGGCCATTGTGCTGGGCTGCATTTATTTATGAGGTCCTCTGTATTATTTGTTTCAGTATTCTTGGCAGAAGTCCCTATAATGCGGTCCCTCTGCTACCCTGTTTAGGGCTGGCCAGTTTACCTAGGGCACATCTTACCTAGTATCCTTCCCACAAGAAACTGGGCCTAATGTCCTGAGAAGAGTTCAATGTAACACAGGGCCCTGATGTCTCCATATGACACAACAGTTGCTATGCACACAGTGACTCCCGCTCTGTTGCAGTCCCACCCACCCTATTGCCCCATTTGTCCTTCCTGCCCTGACCTGCCCCACCCCATGGCTTGATGTCCCACCCCTGGTAAATTACTACTTTGCCCAGAGGCACACAGATTGTTCAACAAGAACTGTAGGGATTCTTACCTAATGTGTCTTCTACATTCAGACATTTTTCATTAACTTTTCTAATTTCATATATCATCAGAGAATGAGAACGCTTTAAACTGAAAAATAAACATTTATGGATTAAAAACCAAAACCGTGATTAATGTCCGATGGTTCTGTCCAATAAATTGTTAAACTGGGTTCTCAGACATGAGGAGCTAAGAGACCCACCTTAGTAAAGCTGCTTATCAGAATATTTTGCACCTATCTTCCACCGTAGTTTTTGCACTATAACAAACTAAAAGTTGTATATTTGGGCACAAAGGTTTTTTTTCATTCACACTGTTTTAATCAAGCTCCTGATTGTTTTTTTAAAAAAAAAGTCTCCCATCGAAAAGGACTGTAACAAACTCTGCGTTGTCTGACCCCAGGGAGATAAATCTTATTCTGTGCAGAGCGGTGACTGCTAAGGTTTCCAGAGGCTCGGTATTAGACATCAAAGTTTGTACCTGAAGCAATGAGTCAGGTTTCTTACCCAGGAGAGATTCTCAAACCTGTGTTGTGTGATTACAGGTAGAGCCCATCTGCTCTAATTGTACAGTAAATGTCATTCTTGATAACTAATGATAGACTGGCACTGGGCAACGCCAGTGTGGATTCTGCTGCTGCCGGGCACCAGTGTGTGTGTGTTTTTGCCATAGAGAAGCTGTTTTTATGAAAGTATTATAGCCACGGGAATTGTGTGGCAGAGAGCCCCAAATTATGCAGCAGGGTTGACCAATTTATGTGGCAAGCAAAGTCCATTTATGCATTTACAACGCCAACAGCTCTAACTCAAGCAAATGTGAGACCTATTGCATTGCATATGCTTGTTCTGTTTGCCAAAACAACTAGGCTCTGCAAAGAGATAACAAGTAATTTTGTTGGGGCACGCATACTTGGTGGACGCACCTACCAAATTGTGCAGCCTGCAGAATACTTTTTTTTCTTCTTTAAAACATGGCCAGAATCAATAGCAGTAGGCAAGGCCTACTGACTTTGCCAGTCTCTAATTTACAGTCCTTCTTTTCGGACGTGCCCCTTGATTTCTCTCACAATCTTACTCCCTCCAGAGAGAGGCAGCCCTTTAGAATGAGCATTTCTCAAGGGAAACAAAATACTGTAATAAGTGTTTAGGGTGAAAACGTTTTTGGAAATGTTCTGCAGTTTTTTGCCATCAGAGAGACCCCCTAGATGGCAAACCACCCCTTGCCTGCTCACCGTTCCTTCCTATTTCATCCTTCCAGCCCTCAACTTCCCTTTCTGAATCTCACTGTGCTTTGAAGACGTATAGTTTTGTGTGGTCTTGTACTCATTCGGTCAAAGCCTATCAGATAGTGCATAAGTCTGGCTGCAAAAACATATTGGGGACATGCTGAAAGCTTCCCTAGGAATACATTTTACACACTGCTTACCGTTGGCTTTGGGTCTTGTTAATCACATCTGCTTGCTTTCTATTTCCTGGCTTTATTTGTTTTAGGCTTTCCAGCATGTATTTGTCCCTCCCTTGGAGCATATCCTGTTTACCGCCTCTCTCACTGGCTCCATGTAACCTTCCATAAGAGCTTTCTTTCTGAAAACTCCTTCCATCTTTTTCGTGAGGCACTCCAGGAGAATACATTGTTTTCAGTTGCCCCCCTTATGCTAGTTCTCAGCAATAAACAAGCTGCATTTCTCTGAAAAGGGTTCCTGCTTTTCATCTTTCAGCATGACAGGGTCTCCTACTCTCTGCCACTACCAGTCATCAATCTTGCATTGCTGTGAGGATCAATGTTCTATGTATTTTTTTATTTTGTTCAGTGCTCTTTAATAATAGCAGAACTTTGACTGAATCACAGCTCCCAGTCAAATCACCAGCCCCCCACTTCCAGTGCCTTGAGACCCTTACAGGTGAGAAGCCACGCTAAACAAACCCCTGATTGATTGACTGAATTTAAACAATCATCTTTCTTAATTTCACCCCCATTCCATAGGTGCTTGGAGTGGGTGGTACTGATGCAGCCCCCAAAACATAATTCAGAAGTAAATGAGCAATAAACAGGTCTTTACATTTTGTTTTTATCTTGTCAAATTTGCTATGCATTCAAAGACAGAGGTCAAATGTTAAGTTCTGTCTTCCAAGGAAGGCTATTGTTTACTTTTCTTTCCCAGACTGCAAAGTCAGAGGATTTATGCAACAATTTTACTGGGTACTGCGGGTGTGAAAGGAAAGGCGGTGGAGTGTTATTTATTTCTAACACCGAACAAAATTTGAACGCCTGTAAATGAACTGTAGAAATATTTCAGAATATATCAGAGTTACAAAAGCACAAATGAATCACATTTTTGGTAATCTGAAGTGTGGTGTAAAAAAATATTTTAAAATGATCAAAACAAATCAATACACTAGATGATGCCAATTTCCACACGTTATAATTTGTGTGCTGTATAGTTTAAATCAGGCCCTTAGTCTCATCCATTGTAAAAACCTGACCTGCCCTTCCCAGTTAAGCTATTTTCCCAAAAAAATTATGTGAAGGCTTTATAAAAGAAAAATATATTTTATAAAAAATTAACCAAAAGCTATAAGAAAATAAATTCACAAAAAGAAGTACTAACGTGCATCTAGGGTTCAGCCTCGATAAACTGGTCAACACACTGGTTCAGCGCTCTTGGACTGCTCCACCAGCTGTGCAAGCACATGCCTTTCCCCACACTATTGCATCCATGAATTCAATACCATAAAGGGATTTTCAAGCCTGAAGTTTATTTTAAAAGAAAAACAGACTTCCTCTGAACCAATTCAAGCAGGCCAAAGGTTGAAAGACTCACGCAAAACACATGGAATAAGAAGCCAATTGCAATGTTCATAGTCTTCAGTCATCCACAAAGTAGATTAAATATGTGCTGGTCCATGGAAAAATCTGCATTGTAACGTCCACACACACACTGGGCACAAGGAGGAGCAAGGAGAAGGGTCACGGGTCTTTGTGGGCAGCAAACATGTCCTGAAAGCCAGGGGCGCCTGCCCAATTTCCAAGGCAGATCAAAATGTCATCTTCCGGTCAGGCAAATGGAGACCCTTTCATTGTCTGATAAACCTGTTTGCTTTTTAATGATCCCCATTACCTGCAAAGAATGCAGAATGTTACCATCGCCACAGTGACATCTTCTGGATGCACCCTGGAAGCACCTGTATCCTTCTGGAAAACACCATTGACCTCTCAAACATGTTTCTTATCAGGGCATCCATTTGCCTTCTTTTTTTGTTTTTTTAATATCTTTTATTGTTTTTTAACCTTATATAGTAAATTCCCCAATTCTTATCTATGAAATCCCCCTCCCCCAAATTGCACTTAAATCAATGCATTATGTTCCTAAGCTGACAGTTCTTGATGGGCTAAGCAGTGCAACGTACGCATCCAAAGTTCTATGTTGCCGGTGCGGGGGCTGTTTCTGACTCAGAGATTGAGGCCGTCAGGTCATTTTCAAGTGCAGGGTTGTCCAGGGTTTTCAAATTCTCCAGTATTGAATCCCATTGTGTTGCGCCTTCTCTTGGTCTCCGTCCCTGTAGCGCTTTTCTTAGTAGCACAGTCCCCTCACTCTCTGCCCATTTTTCTAGTGCTTCTTGCCATCTTTTAACCTGCGGGCCCATTGGGTCTTTTCAGTAAGAGGTGTTTTCTCTTTTGGCCAGGACAAGAGCCAGATCAATACATTTATTGGACATTTTGTGAGCTGCGGGGCGCGGGAAGTCTCCCAATAGAGCCACCAGCGGAGATAGGGAAATCGTCCTGTCAGTGCTGGTGGAGATTCTCCTAAAGATCTCTGTCCAGTATGAGCTGAGTTGTGAACAACTCCATAGCATGTGTACTAATCCTGCAGCTATTTCGGCACATCTAGGGCATCTCGCTACATTTGTATTGTATATTTTAGTTATCATTTGCGGGGTTAGATAGGCCCTATGATAAATGTATAGATTTATTCATTTGAATCTGGCATTTCTAGACACCGAATAAGTATGAGAGGTGATCCTTGACCATTGTGCATCCTCAATAGGTGTGCTTAATTCAGCCTGCCACTTGTTTCTAAGTTTGCTTAGGGGGATACATGTGCTGCTTTGTAAGGATTTGTATATTTCTGATATCACTCCTTTGTTCTCCCCAATTGTGCAAAGGATGTTACAGCCACTGTGAGTTGGGGGTTCGAGAGCTGCTGTCCCCCAAATTTTTTGTGCGATTCTGGTGATCGCGCTATATGTAAGGAACAGTCCTGATGGGAGATTGAACTGATCCTGGAGCTCCGAGTAAGTGCGGAGTCTCCCTTTGTCATATATGTCGCCTAATTTTGTGATGTTGCGTTCTACTAGCTTATTAAAACCCTTGAGCATTTGGTCCCCCATAGTATATGCCAGGCAATCTAGGGGCGCCTCTGGTGTGTAGGGGGTCTTTGTGCGGGTGCTTCTTAGGTATTGTTCCCAGCAGTGTCTAGTTGATTCCCACTCCATGGGTAGTTGCAGCCTTGGTTTCCTGGGATTTAACACTACCCCAATACCTTTTTAGATGGGCAATTCAATGGGATCCGTAACTCCTTCGCTCCTGGGGGTTCGCTGATGAGTTTTGCTAGCCATTGTAGTTGTCCTGCCCAATAATACATTTCTAGGTCTGGGGTAGCTAGGCCTCCATCAGCAGTGGTTCTCTGCAGTAAGTTTAGTGCAATTCAGTGCCTACCTGGTCCCCATATAAAGCTCGCGGACATAGATTCTATACTTCTGAATACTGCTTTCGGGATTACAAGTGGGATAGTGGAGAAGTAATATAGCATTCTGGGCAGCACTATCATTTTGATTAGGGTGGTTCTACCGGACACCGTCAGTGGTAGTGTCTCCCAGAATCGCATGCTAGTCCTGATTCCTCTGAGCGCTCTATGAATATTTTCTTCTAGGAGGTCTTCCGCGGTATGTTATATATTTACTCCTAAATATTTAAACGTATTACGTATTAGGTGACCAAGGTAAACCGCTTGTTTCGTTCGGTTCGATTGTGCCTCTCTGCGCAGGGAATCTGGTGGACTTCCTCCAATTAATTCGGAGTCCGGAAGCTATTTCGTAGTTCTCTAACATAGTTATTGCCCCTGGCAGGTCAACTTCCAGATTTCGAAGGAAGAGCACCATATCGTCAGCATAAAGGGCGATATAATGTGTTCAGTTATTAATTGGAATGCCTTTATAGTGCCGCCCAGTTCTAGCCATTTGAGCCAGGGCTCTACTGCTACTGTGAAGAAGAGAGGGGATAGTGGGCAACCCTGTATAGTTCCCATACCTATCGAGAAAGAGTCAGATATAGTGCTACCCGTTTTCAACCTAGCAGTAGGATTTGAGTACAACAACTTAGTCCAACGTGTAAATTACTCCTTCAACCCCAATTTTAGCATGACCTGTTCCAGGTAGTCCCATCGCAGGCAGTCAAATGCCTTCTCTATATCTACTGAGATGATTGCTCCCTGTGGCATTTCCGGGGGTATAGAATGGAGAACAGATACCAGGCGCCTAATATTTTGTGCTGTGCTGTGTTTTGGGATGAAACCGGACTGATCCTGGTGGATTAGCGATGACATGTGGGGCAAAAGTCTGTTCGCTAATATCCAACTTAGTATTTTATAATCTATATTGAGCATGGATAATCGGTGATAAGAGCGGACATTGGTTGGTGGCCTGTCGGGTTTTAATAAGGGAATCATAATGGCTTCATTAGTAGATTGGGGCAGGCTAGGACTGTTCCATGCTTCCGTATATATTGTGCTTAGGTGTGGGGCTAACAGATCCTGATATAGAAGGTAGAACTCAAGTGGGAGTCCGTCGGACCCTGGGACTTTGCCTTTAGCCATGCCTTGGATCGCTGTTTTTATCTCTGCAATTGTAATTGGGGCTGCTAAGGCTGAGCTCCCCTCTTACCCAAGTTTGGGGAGGGCGAGGTCTTCCAGTTCTCGTAACTGGAGGTTATTTAGTGTCTCAGGGGGCGCGTATAGTGTTGAATAGTAGTTAATAAAGCTAGTATTAATCTCTTTTTGGCTGTAAACATTGGTGCCTGGGGTTTCTTCAATTTCCACTATGATAGTTTGTTGCTTAGGTGGGTTAGCCAGCCACGCCAGTAGGGCACCCGCTTTATCCCCTTCCAAGTGTTGTTTGACTAGATGCTGTTTGTAGTCATAGCGTGATAATCTAATGTTTACCTCTGTTATTTTGTTTTTGGTGTCTTTCAACAGGGGTGCCAGATCAGGTTGTGTAGGGTGTCTACGCTCGAGGTCCCTGAGGGAGTCCTCCAGTCCGCAGAGCTCATTTTCCATTGATTTTCGAACTCCTATGTTCTCATTGATACAGGTGCCCCTTATAACTGTCTTGAATGCTTCCCATTCAATGGATCTGGAGGACGCGGTCTGTGTATTTTGTTTTAAAAACTCAACTATGGTTGTGTGCAAAAGGTGTTTGAGTGCCTCATCCTCGAGCATTTCAGCCCTCAGGCGCCATGTTGGAATTGTCGTTCTCACCCTTCCCCAAGACAGCGATAACACCAAGGGATTGTGGTCAGATATTGTACGACTCAGGTATTCAGCAGAAATCACATCATTTTGAATTTCAGGGGAAACTAAGAAAGTGTCCAACCTGACAAGTAGGTTGTGTACCGCAGAGTAATATGAATAGTCCCGAATGTTTGGATTGAGCTGTCTCCAGCTATCTCCTAATTGCCAGTGTTTTTGCCAGTCTGCGAACTATTTGGCAGTTTTTAGAGTTGGGGACTGTGTTTCTCTCCCCTCTAACCTCCCAGATGCTACTATATATCTCCCATCCTTATCTATGATCTTGTGTAAGACCTGAAAGGGCACCCCCGGTCGGATCCAGAGCAATACTCCCGTTGCAAATGCTGAATAGCTAGTGGCTATTATTTGGCCTCTCCGTCGTTTCTTAAGAGCGTTAACTTCCTGTTCCACCAGGTGGGTCTCCTGTAATAAAGCTATGTGGATCCCCCTGCGCTTTAAATGGTTGTACACTTTATATCGTTTGGACATGTTATTTAGGCCTCTAACGTTCCAGGTTATTATTTTATACTTTGTGGTCCTATTTTGGTTACTTAGCTTGCGGTGGTTAAGATGGGTACGTAATCTATTGTGTATGTGCTTGTGTTGTGGTGGCTTACTTTTACTGCATGAACCGTCAGCTACATAGGCGGTAAGTGCGTAAGTAACTCCCTGTACTAACTTGAAAAACTCAACTCCCAACTCCCTCTCCCCAGGACCGGTGATCACAACTATTCCCGTCCATACCTTTATAACTTCCTAAAATCCTATAGGTGGGTGGCGTGCCAGTGACGAGAGCCTACACTCCAGGCCGGTTCCGGGACCCAGCGTGGTTAAATTAAGCTGCCCAGCAATCTGTTACACAGGTCGTGCTGAGTGTGGTCCATCCGAGCAATTGTCCTCCTGCTGGACAGACCATGCCGGTTTGGTTCGCCTCAGCATTCCTTTAGTGCCAGTTCTATCAGTGGAGGGTCAGATAATTTCTTCAGAGGTTCTCAGAGTTACTTTTGGTAAGCTGGTGAGGGTGTCCTGCGACGAGATCGATGAGCCCCCACAGCTCGTGATCTGAGGTGTGTCCAGAATTTTGTGATGGGAGGAGGAAGCCTCTGCTCAGTGCCGCAGCAGCGTCCACTGCCTCATACATTTCTTGAAGAGCCTGGTGTCTTGGAGGAGCATCTCTTTGTTTTGTTTAGAGGATCTGCTGCGCTTCCTGAAGGTTGTACTATGTGTTCTGCAGCGGGGGCCCGGGGCTATAATGTTCTTGGATTCCAGCCATTCTTCTACTACTTGCGGGGATGTAAAGAAATGTGACTTCCCTTCATATTCCACTCTAAGTTTGGCGGGGAAGAGCATGGCATATTTAATCCCATTTTCACGGAGGATATGTTTGGGGTTATTAAAGGAAGCCCTTTGTTCCTGTGTTCCTTTGGTGAAATCCGGAAAGAGCATGACACGCTGATTGTTTAATGTAATTTCGCCTTTCAGGCACGATTGTGACAGAATATAATCCCTGTCTTTAAAGTGCAGGAGTTTTGCCACTATTGGTCGAGCTCTTTCCCCAGTGGGAGGAGGTCTGCCAGGCACCCTGTGGGCTCTTTCTATGGCAAAAAACAAAGATAGACCCTCGGGAGGTACTGTGTCTTTGATCCAGTTTTCTAGGAAGGATTCCATACTTGCCGCCGCTGCTTCCGCTCCCTCTGGAATACCAATCAGTCTTAAATTACTCCTGCGGGCACAGTTTTCAGCGTCTTACGCTCTTGTTTCTAGTGCCTTTACACAGTAATTTCTAAGAGTTCTTTGGTATATGACTTCTGAGTTGAGGACATGAGCTCGAGCACCTTTTCATTTGTTCCCACTCTCTCCGTGAGTCTACGGTGGTCATCTCGCAGCAGGTAGAGGACTACAGTCAGGTTGTATATTTTTTGCTCAAGTGCTTCTCGAGATTCCCTGATGGCCCGAAGCACCGTATCGAGGGTTGTTTCCTGGTGTGTTGTGCTGTCTTGGGAGTTTATATTATGGGACTGGCCCAGGATCTGGGTGCAGATAGAGTCCTCCGGGTCCTGCCCCTCACGTCTTTTGGGCTTCCCCATCATCGAGACCAGGTGCCTGTTTGTAGGAAAGTACCATCTTGCCTGGCAGGTTACCCCCATTTTTCACTGTATATATGTTGTTTTAGTTGTATGTGTCACTGGGACCCTGCCAGCCAGGGCCCCAGTGCTCATAAGCGTGCCCTGTATGTGTTACCTGTGTTATGACTAACTGTCTCACTGAGGCTCTGCTATCCAGAACCTCAGTGGTTATGCTCTCTCATTTCTTTCCAAATGGTCACTAACAGGCTAGTGACCAATTTCACCAATTTACATTGGCATACTGGAACACCCTTATAATTCCCTAGTATATGGTACTGAGGTACCCAGGGTATTGGGGTTCCAGGAGATCCCTATGGGCTGCAGCATTTCTTTTGCCACCCATAGGGAGCTCTGGCAATTCTTACACAGGCCTGTCACTGCAGCCTGAGTGAAATAACGTCCACGTTATTTCACAGCCATTTACCACTGCACTTAAGTAACTTATAAGTCACCTATATGTCTAACCTTTACCTGGTAAAGGTTAGGTGCTAAGTTACTTAGTGTGTGGGCACCCTGGCACTAGCTAAGGTGCTCCCACATTGTTCAGGGCAAATTCCCCGGACTTTGTGAGTGCGGGGACACCATTACACGCATGCACTATACATAGGTCACTACCTATGTATAGCTTCACAATGGTAACTCCGAATATGGTCATGTAACATGTCTATGATCATGGAATTGCCCCCTCAATGCCATCCTGGCATTGTTGGCACAATCCCATGATCCCACGGGTCTCTAGCACAGACCCGCGTACTGCCAAACTGCCTTTTCAGGGGTTTCACTGCAGCTGCTGCTGCTGCCAACCCCTCAGACAGGTTTCTGCCCTCCTGGGGTCCAGCCAGGCTTGACCCAGGAAGGCAGAAGAAAGGACTTCCTCAGGGAGAGGGTGTTACACCCTCTCCCTTTGGAAAAAGGTGTTAAGGCAGGGGAGGTGTAGCCTCCCCCAGCCTCTGGAAATGCTTTCATGGGGACAGATGGTGCCCATTTCTGCACAAGCCAGTCTACACCGGTTCAGGGACCCCTCAGCCCTGCTCTGGCGCGAAACTGGACAAAGGAAAGGGGAGTGACCACTCCCCTGACCTGCACCTCCCCTGGGAGGTGCCCAGAGCTCCTCCAGTGTGCTCCAGACCTCTGCCATCTTGGAAACAGAGGTGCTGCTGGCACACTGGACTGCTCTGAGTGGCCAGGGCCAGCAGGTGACATCAGCGACTCCTTCTGATAGGCTCCTTCAGGTGTTGCTAGCCTATCCTCTCTCCTAAGTAGCCAAACCCTCTTTTCTGGCTATTTAGGGTCTCTGCTTTGGGGAATTCCTGAGATAACGAATGCAAGAGCTCATCAGAGTTCCTCTGCATCTCTCTCTTCACCTTCTGCCAAGGAATCGACTGCTGACCGCGCTGGAAGCCTGCAAAACTGCAACAAAGTAGCAAAGACGACTACTGCGACACTGTAACGCTGATCCTGCCGCCTTCTCGACTATTTTCCTGGTGGTGCATGCTGTGGGGGTAGTATGCCTCCTCTCTGCACTAGAAGCTCCGAAGAAATCTCCTGTGGGTCGACGGAATCGTCCCCCTGCAACCGCAGGCACCAAAGAACTGCATCACCGGTCCTCTGGGTCTCCTCTCAGCACGACGAGCGAGGTCCCTTGAACTCAGCAACTCTGTCCAAGTGACTCCCACAGTCCAGTGACTCTTCAGTCCAAATTTGGTGGAGGTAAGTCCTTGCCTCCCCACGCCAGACTGCATTGCTGGGAACCGCGTCTTTTGCAGCTACTCCGGCTCCTGTGCACTTTTCCAGGATTTCCTTCGTGCACAGCCAAGCCTGGGTCCACGGCACTCTAACCTGCATTGCACGACCTACTGAGTTGTCCTCCGGTGGCGTGGGACTCTCTTGTGCAACTTCGGGTGAGCACCGTTTCACTCCACTTCGTAGTGCCTGTTCTGGGTGCTGCTTGCTTCTGAGAGGGCTCCTTGTCTTGCTGGACGCCCCCTCTGTCCCCTCACGCAATTGGCGACATCCTGATCCCTCCTGGGCCACAGCAGCATCCAAAAACCCTAACCGCAAGCTTTGCAGCTAGCAAGGCTTGTTTGCGGTCTCTCTGCAGGAAAACACTTCTACACGACTCTTCACGACGTGGGACATCCATCCTCCAAATGGGAAGTTTCTAGCCCTTGTCGTTCTTGCAGAATTCTCAGCTTCTACTGTCCAGTGGCAGCTTCTTTGCACCCACAGCTGGCATTTCCTGGGCATCTGCCCACTCTCGACTTGATCCTGACTTTTGGACTTGGTCCCCTTGTTCCACAGGTACTCTCGTCTGGAAATCCATTGTTGTTGCATTGCTGGTGTTGGTCTTTCCTGCAGAATTCCCCTATCACGACTTCTGTGCTCTTTGGGGAACTTCAGTGCACTTTGCACCCACTTTTCAGGGTCTTGGGGTGGGCTATTTTTCTAACCCTCACTGTTTTCTTACAGTCCCAGCGACCCTCTACAAGGTCACATAGGTTTGGGGTCCATTCGTGGTTCGCATTCCACTTTTGGAGTATATGGTTTGTGTTGCCCCTATCCCTATGTGCTCCCATTGCATCCTATTGTAACTATACATTGTTTGCACTGTTTTCTAAGACTATACTGCATATTTTTGGTATTGTGTACATATATCTTGTGTATATTTGCTATCCTCATACTGAGGGTACTCACTGAGATACTTTGGCATGTTGTTATAAAAATAAAGTACCTTTATTTTTAGTATATCTGTGTATTGTGTTTTCTTATGATATTGTGCAAGTGACACTAGTGGTACTGTAGGAGCTTCACTCGTCTCCTAGTTCAGCCTAAGCTGCTCTGCTAAGCTACCATTTTCTATCAGCCTAAGCTGCTAGACAACCCTATACACTAATAAGGGATACCTGGGCCTGGTGCAAGGTGTAAGTAATCCTTGGTACTCACTACAAGCCAGTCCAGCCTCCTACACTGTTCACTAATGCGGGAGGCCTCAGCCACTGAGTACCAGGGCGTTGTGCACCATCCACGGTATAGGCCCCTTCTGCCACTCCCGAAGTTCCACGTCTGACAGCAGTGGGGGGAGATCTAGTCACCTTAGCCAGGGATTGGCACTTCTCCCATCTAGCGCAGGTCAGGTCTCAGCACAGCGTTCAGTGCCCCCAAACGATGGGGGGACGGATATTCATAGCCCCGCCTCTACTCGCTCCCTCAGCCGGGGGGTGGGGCACGGGATTGTTTTTTGGATCCCCCTCATCCCCCGGCGGGAGTCAGTGTTCCTGAAAGTGTTCAGGGCCGAAGGGAGCGCCCGTAGGGGAGGGCGCATAGCCCGGTGTTGAACCCGTGCCGCTCTCGCCGGTTGCACCCCCAGGACAGTTGGTAGTATCCTTTATTTTCCCCTTGCAAAGTTTAGCAAGGTCGTGGCTCGGGAGACCCCCACCGGGTCATTGATGAGTTTGGGTGCGCAGGTCCGTCAACCCGCGCTCCTGCTGTCGCAGCTTCTCCCCTCTCCCGTGCTCCCACCTCCGTACCTCTCATGATGTGGGAGCAGGGGGCTCCTCCGGTGTCACTAGGCCGCCCGATGGGAGATCCACTTTCACAGCATCTCCTCCCATCGTAGTCGCTGGGTCCTATTTGCGCCCTTCAGCCAGTCCAGATCGGGCTCTGGTCCGAGGCGAACCGCGCCTGGCCACCTGCCCGCTCAGGCGCACTGGCACCTCTCCTCACGACCCCGCCTTTGCGATCCTGCCTCTTCACCTCACTCTATGAGAGCGGGGGATGTCTCCACCGCCACTGGGTCGCTCCAGGGGTGCAGGCGAGTTTTCCTCACTCCGGTCGGGTTCTCGGCCTCAGTCCTCCGAGTTCGGGGCTCAGCCGAGACACACACTGTTTTCTCCGCAGCCGCTATTCATCGCACACCAGCATTTTCACTGCATTTGTCGGGCAGGTATCCGCACACTGAATTGTATTTTGCTGCTCGCTTTAGGGGGCTTGGAGATGCTAGTATTGCGGCCGGGCCCTGTTCATGGCTCCGGAGCGTCACGCTAGGCGTGCAGCTTCATCGGCTGCAGGCCATGCCCCCATCCATTAGCCTTCTTCTGATATTTAACTCCAACAGCCCCAGTCTTTGGAGATCAATCCCACTCAAACACAGACGCCACCAGAAGTCCAAACAAAGTGTGTCTAGGAGTTTAAATATTAAAACCTGGTATCTTAAATATGCTTATTTTGAAATTCAAGAATGCTATAAAACTGCCTACTCTCCACAGTGAACACAACCTTGCTCTATTCACTAGAATCCCTAACTTAATTTAGTGCAAGGCATGTCAAACTTACAGTTACAGGATTGATAATACATTTCGCTCAGAGTATAAGAGAACAGCATAATGGATTTGTTCCTAAGATTTGAGTTGTTTAAAATAAACTCTAAGCCTAAAAAATATATAGGCAAAACGTAACTGTACTCAGGTTCGTTTTAGTAGTTTCCAGCAGTGCTTAATTTGTTTAAAAATAAATGCAGGGGGGCAAAGTATTTCTCAGGAGACCACTGCAGCAGGCATCACCCAAGCAGCTGCCACTGCTCCCAATTACCAGTAACAGCAGTACCTAGGCCTAGTAAATTGCCATTGAGGATTTCAACAAAAATAAACAAATAAAATAGGCACACAGCGCCACCATGTGGTGGCAAAATATGTGCCTGTATTTAATTGCAGAGCACCAGCAAACACGAGTACAAATTAAGCACTAGTTTCCAGTTAATGTTTATCTATAAAGTTAATACCACATACTGTCCCATACTAATACACAACCAACTGTAGATGTGCCACTACAATATAACTGGTTGTTGAACTGTAATGTGCACTTTTGTTTTCTTAAACAGTTGAAAAAATAAATAAACAAATAAAATCTCCACTAACTAAAAGGAACAAAACCCCACATACCCGATTCACATCACATTTTAAACTATTCCTCCACCAATATAAAATGAACTGTTATCTTGAGCAATTTGTACATAGTAAACACATTTACCCAGTCAAGTGGAGTTTTGCCATGTAGAACAGTCCCCGTCTGATGTCCAATGACTGAAATGTCTCTTTAAGTCCAAACAGGAGTTCGTACTATCCCACCCAAATGGCATGTAATATAAATTCCTTACCAAACTCCAGACTGCCTGACTTTGAGCATTTCAATTTGAAATTAAAATCACCCACAACTGTGGCAATTTTATGGTAAATCCCTTATGCGTGTGGCGAGGCGAAGAACACATATGTGCATATGAAGTTTTCAAAGAAAAAGGAATGTTAAAAAAAAAAAAAACATAAAAGTACATTTAGGGGAGTAAAACGGTATTTTTGGTGTAGTGGATCTGTATTCCATCTGTAGGAGGCTGGACTGGCTTGTAGTGAGTACCAAGGGGTACTTGCACCTTGCACCAGGCCCAGTTATCCCTTATTAGTGTATAGGGTGTCTAGCAGCTTAGGCTGATAGATAATGGTAGCTTAGCAGAGCAGCTTAGGCTGAACTAGGAGACGTGTGAAGCTACTACAGTACCACTTAGTGTCATATGCACAATATCATAAGAAAACACAATACACAGTTATACTACAAATAAAGGTACTTTATTTTTATGACAATATGCCAAAGTATCTTAGAGTGTACCCTCAGTGAGAGGATAGGAAATATACACAAGATATATATACACAATAGCAAAAATATGCAGTATAGTCTTAGAAAACAGTGCAAACAATGTATAGTTACAATAGGATGCAATGGGGAAACATAGGGATAGGGGCAACACAAACCATATACTCCAAAAGTGGAATGCGAACCACGAATGGACCCCAAACCTATGTGACCTTGTAGAGGGTCGCTGGGACTATTAGAAAATAGTGAGAGTTAGAAAAATAACCCTCCCCAAGACCCTGAAAAGTGAGTGCAAAGTGCACTAAAGTTCCCCTAAGGACAAAGAAGTCGTGTTAGAGGAATAATGCAGGAAAGACACAAACCAACAATGCAACAACGCTGGATTTCCAATCTGGGGTACCTGTGGAACAAGGGGACCAAGTCAAAAAGTCACAAGCAAGTCGGAGATGGGCAGATGCCCAGGAAATGCCAGCTGCGGGTGCAAAGAAGCTTCTACTGGACAGAAGAAGCTGCGGTTTCTGCGGGAACGCAAAGGGCTAGAGACTTCCCCTTTGGTGGACGGATCCCTCTCGCCGTGGAGAGTCGTGCAGAAGTGTTTTCCCGCCGAAAGAACGCCAACAAGCCTTGCTAGCTGCAAATCGTGCGGTTAGCGTTTTTGGACGCTGCTGTGGCCCAGGAGGGACCAGGAGGTCGCAAATTGGACCAGGAGGTAGAGGGGACATCGAGCAAGACAAGGAGCCCTCTTAGCAGCAGGTAGCACCCGGAGAAGTGCCAGAAACAGGCACTACGAGGATGCGTGAAACGGTGCTCACCCGAAGTCGCACAAAGAAGTCCCACGTCGCCGGAGAACAACTTAGGAGGTCGTGCAATGCAGGTTAGAGTGCCGTGGACCCAGGCTGGACTGTGCACAAAGGATTTCCGCCGGAAGTGCACGTAGGCCGGAGTAGCTGCAAAAGTCGCGGTTCCCAGCAATGCAGTCTAGCGAGGTGAGGCAAGGACTTACCTCCACCAAACTTGGACTGAAGAGTCACTGGACTGTGGGAGTCACTTGGACAGAGTTGCTGGATTCGAGGGACCTCGCTCGTCGTGCTGAGAGGAGACCCAAGGGACCGGTAATGCAGCTTTTTGGTGCCTGCGGTTGCAGGGGGAAGATTCCGTCGACCCACGGGAGATTTCTTCGGAGCTTCTAGTGCAGAGAGGAGGCAGACTACCCCCACAGCATGCACCACCAGGAAAACAGTCGAGAAGGCGGCAGGATCAGCGTTACAGAGTTGCAGTAGTCGTCTTTGCTACTATGTTGCAGTTTTGCAGGCTTCCAGCGCGGTCAGCAGTCGATTCCTTGGCAGAAGGTGAAGAGAAAGATGCAGAGGAACTCGGATGAGCTCTTGCATTCGTTATCTAAAGTTTCCCCAGAGACAGAGACCCTAAATAGCCAGAAAAGAGGGTTTGGCTACCTAGGAGAGAGGATAGGCTACTAACACCTGAAGGAGCCTATCAGAAGGAGTCTCTGACGTCACCTGGTGGCACTGGCCACTCAGAGCAGTCCAGTGTGCCAGCAGCACCTCTGTTTCCAAGATGGCAGAGGTCTGGAGCACACTGGAGGAGCTCTGGACACCTCCCAGGGGAGGTGCAGGTCAGGGGAGTGGTCACTCCCCTTTCCTTTGTCCAGTTTCGCGCCAGAGCAGGGCTAAGGGGTCCCCTGAACCGGTGTAGACTGGCTTATGCAGAATTGGGCACATCTGTGCCCAAGAAAGCATTTCCAGAGGCTGGGGGAGGCTACTCCTCCCCTGCCTTCACACCATTTTCCAAAGGGAGAGGGTGTAACACCTTCTCTCAGAGGAAGTCCTTTGTTCTGCCATCCTGGGCCAGGCCTGGCTGGACCCCAGGAGGGCAGCTGCCTGTCTGAGGGGTTGGCAGCAGCAGCAGCAGCTGCAGTGAAACCCCAGGAAGGGCAGTTTGGCAGTACCAGGGTCTGTGCTACAGACCACTGGGATAATGGGATTGTGCCAACTATGCCAGGATGGTATAGAGGGGGCAATTCCATGATCATAGACATGTTACATGGCCATATTCGGAGTTACCATTGTGAAGCTACATATAGGTAGTGACCTATATGTAGTGCACGCGTGTAATGGTGTCCCCGCACTCACAAAGTCCGGGGAATTGGCCCTGAACAATGTGGGGGCACCTTGGCTAGTGCCAGGGTGCCCTCACACTAAGTAACTTTGCACCTAACCTTTACCAGGTAAAGGTTAGACATATAGGTGACTTATAAGTTACTTAAGTGCAGTGTAAAATGGCTGTGAAATAACGTGGACGTTATTTCACTCAGGCTGCAGTGGCAGGCCTGTGTAAGAATTGTCAGAGCTCCCTATGGGTGGCAAAAGAAATGCTGCAGCCCATAGGGATCTCCTGGAACCCCAATACCCTGGGTACCTCAGTACCATATACTAGGGAATTATAAGGGTGTTCCAGTAAGCCAATGTAAATTGGTAAAATTGGTCACTAGCCTGTTAGTGACAATTTGGAAAGAAATGAGAGAGCATAACCACTGAGGTTCTGATTAGCAGAGCCTCAGTGAGACAGTTAGTCACTACACAGGTAACACATTCAGGCACACTTATGAGCACTGGGGCCCTGGGTTACCAGGGTCCCAGTGACACATACAACTAAAACAACATATATACAGTGAAAAATGGGGGTAACATGCCAGGCAAGATGGTACTTTCCTACACAACCCCCCCCCAAACGAAGGACAATAAGACTAGCCATGACCTGATGAGTCTTCATTGTCTAAGTGGAAATATCTGGAGAGTCCATCTGCATTGGAGTGGCTACTCCCAGGTCTATGTTCCACTGTATAGTCCATTCCCTGTAGGGATATGGACCACCTCAACAATTCCGGATTTTCACCTTTCATTTGTTTTAGCCAAAGTAGAGGTTTGTGGTCTGTCTGAACAATGAAGTGAGTGCCAAACAGGTATGGCCTCAACTTCTTCAGAGCCCAGACCACAGCAAAAGCCTCCCTCTCTATGGCAGACCAACGCTTTTCTCTAGGGGTCAACCTCCTACTAATAAAAGCAACAGGTTGATCCTGGCCCTCAGAATTAAGTTGTGATAGGACTGCCCCTACTCCTAATTCAGATGCATCAGTCTGGACATAGAATTATTTAGAGTAACAAGGGCTTTTCAGGACAGGTGCAGAGCACATGGCCTGCTTCAGCTCCTCAAAAGCTTTCTGACAGTTTGCTGTCCATAATACCTTTTTAGGCATTTTCTTGGATGTGAGGTCATTAAGAGGGGCTGCAATGGAGCCATAGTTCTTAATGAACCTCCTGTAATACCCAGTGAGGCCTAGGAAGGCTCTCACCTGAGTCTGAGTGGTAGGGGGAATCCAATCAATAATTGTTTGGATTTTCCCCTGAAGTGGTGCAATCTGTTCCCCACCAACAAGGTGTCCCAGATAAACCACCTTACCCTGCCCTATCTGGCACTTTGAAGCCTTGATAGTGAGGCCTGCCTTTTGCAGGGCCTCCAAAACTTTCCATAGGTGGACCAGGTGATCATCCCAGCTGGAGCTAAAGACAGCTATATCGTCCAAATATGCTGCACTAAAAGCTTCCAGCCCTTGCAGGACTGTGTTCACCAACCTCTGAAAAGTGGCAGGTGCATTTTTCAATCCAAAAGGCATTACTGTGAACTGGTAATGTCCTCCAATGGTTGAAAATGCAGTTTTAGGTTTAGCATCTTCTGATAATTTGATCTGCCAATACCCTGCAGTCAAATCAAAAGTGCTTAGATACTTGGCAGATGCCAGTGTATCTATGAGCTCATCTGCCCTGGGTATAGGGTGAGCATCAGTTTTGGTTACCAGGTTGAGACCTCTATAGTCTACACAAAACCGCATTTCCTTCTTTCCATCTTTGGAATGGGGTTTTGGTACAAGTACCACAGGAGAAGCCCATGGACTTTCAGAGTGCTCAACCACTCCTAGTTCTAACATTTTCTGGACCTCTTGCATTATGCAGTCCCTGACATGGTCAGGCTGCTTATAGATCTTACTTTTGACAGGTAAACTGTCTCCAGTATCTATAGTGTGCTCACACCAAGAAGTGGTACCTGGCACAGTAGAGAAGAGTTCAGAGAATTGATCTAGGAGATTTATGCAATGGTCTTTCTGCTCAGCAGTAAGACAATCAGCCAAAACTACACCTTCCACAAGAGCATCTTGTTTTGTGGAAGAGAAGAGATCAGGTAGAGGATCACTGTCTTCTTCTTGTCCCTCATCAGTTGCCATGAGCAGGGTGAGATCAGCCCTGTCATAGTAGGGTTTTAGGCGGTTTACATTGAGTACCCTAAGGGGACTCCTTGCAGTGCCTAAGTCAACTAAATAGGTGACTTCACCCTTTTTCTCAACAATTGTGTGGGGTCCACTCCATTTATCTTGGAGTGCTCTTGGGGCCACAGGCTCCAAGACCCACACTTTCTGCCCTGGTTTGTACTGAACCAAAACAGCCTTCTGATCATGCCATTGCTTCTGGAGCTCTTGGCTGGCCTGAAGGTTTTTGCTGGCCTTTTTCATGTACTCAGCCATCCTTGATCTGAGGCCAAGTACATAATCCACAATATCCTGTTTAGGAGCTTTTAAAGGTTGTTCCCAACCCTCCTTTACAAGTGTGAGTGGACCCCTAACAGGGTGTCCAAAAAGAAGTTCAAAGGGGCTGAAGCCCACTCCTTTCTGGGGTACCTCCCTGTAGGCAAAAAGGAGGCATGGTAACAGGATATCCCATCTCCTGCGGAGTTTTTCAGGGAGACCCATAATCATGCCTTTGAGAGTTTTGTTAAATCTCTCCACCAGTCCATTTGTTTGTGGATGATAGGGTGTAGTGAACTTGTAAGTTACACCACACTCCTTCCACATGGCCTTTAAGTATGCAGACATGAAATTGCTTCCCCTGTCTGATACTACTTCCTTTGGGAAGCCCACCCTAGAAAATATTCCCAGGAGGGCCTTTGCCACTGCAGGTGCTGTAGTGGTCCTTAAAGGAATTGCTTCAGGGTATCTTGTGGCATGGTCCACTACCACCAAGATAAACCTATTGCCTGAAGCAGTAGGAGGGTCAAGGGGGCCAACTATGTCAACCCCTACCCTTTCAAAGGGAACCCCAACCACAGGCAGTGGAATAAGGGGTGCCTTTGGTGTGCCACCTGTTTTGCCACTGGCTTGACAGGTTTCACAGGACTTACAAAAATCTTTTGTGTCCTCAGACATCCTAGGCCAATGAAACAAGGGAACAAGTCTGTCCCAAGTTTTCATTTGTCCCAGGTGCCCAGCTAGGGGAATGTCGTGGGCAAGAGTTAGGAGGAACTTTCTGTACTCCTGAGGTATCACTAATCTCCTGGCAGCTCCAGGTTTAGGATCCCTATGCTCAGTGTACAAGAGGTTGTCCTCCCAGTAAACTCTGTGAGAGTCACTGACATCCCCATTAGCTTGTTTGACAGCTTGCTGTCTTAGACCCTCTAATGTGGGACAGGTTTGCTGTGCCACACTCAGCTCCTCCCTGGCAGGCCCCCCTTCACCCAAAAGCTCAGCAGTGTCTGCTTCCAGCTCCTCTGGTGTAGGTTCTGCACAGGGAGGGAATTCTTCTTCCTCAGAAGTTGAATCCACTGTAGAGGGAGGGATAGTAGGAAGTGGTTTGCTTCTACTAGCCCTAGCTTTAGGGAGCACTTGGTCCATTGTTCCAGGATCCAAGCTTCCCTGTCCTTTTTGCTTTTTGGCCTGAGCCCTTGTCAAAGCAAAAATATGCCCTGGGATGCCCAGCATTGCTGCATGGGCCTCCAACTCCACATCTGACCAAGCTGATGTCTCCAAATCATTTCCTAGTAGACAGTCTACAGGTAAATCTGTGGCTACCACAACTTTCTTTGGACCAGTAACCCCCCCCCCCAGTTGAGATTAACAACAGCCATGGGGTGGCTAAGTGTGTTGTTGTGAGCATCGGTTACTTGGTACTGGTGACCAAGTAGGTGTTGTTCAGGGTGGACCAGTTTCATTATGACCATAGTCACACTGGCTCCAGTGTCCCTGTAGGCCTGAACCTCAACACCATTTATTAGGGGTAGCTGCTTGTACTTATCCATATTAAGGGGACAAGCAACTAAGGTGGCTAAATCAATAGCCCCCTCAGAGACTAACACAGCCTCTGTGGCCTCCCTAACAAGGCCAACCCCAACTAAGTTACCAATAGTGAGCCCAGCTATTCCCTTGGATTGGCTATTAGTAGGTTTGCTCCCACCACCACTGCTATTAGTAGGGACACTAGGGGTAGCAGTAGGGGTTGTAGTGGTAGGAGGCTTGGTGCTTTTCTTTGGACAACTGGGATCTGTTGTCCAATGGCCTTTTACTTTACATAAATAGCACCATGGTTTCTTTTCTTTGTTTTGATTAAAGGAGGATTTGGACCCACCACCCCCACCAGAGTGTTTTTGTGGGCCTGATGAAGACTAATTTTTAGATTTGTCCCCACCCTTGTCTGAAGACTTACCATCCTTCTTTTTGTTGCCATCTTTGTCACCGCCTGTATGAACTTTTCTGTTCACCCTTGTTCTTACCCATTTGTCTGCCTTCTTTCCCAATTCTTGGGGAGAGGTCAGATCAGAGTCCACCAAGTACTGGTGCAACAAATCAGACACACAATTATTAAGAATATGCTCTCTCAGGATCAAGTTATACAGGCTGTCATAATCAGTAACTTTACTGCCATGTAACCACCCCTCCAAGGCCTTCACTGAATGGTCAATGAAATCAACCCAGTCTTGTGAAGACTCCTTTTTGGTCTCTCTGAACTTTATCCTGTATTGTTCAGTGGTTAAGCCATAACCATCCAGGAGTGCATTCTTAAGAACTGTAAAATTATTAGCTTCATTTTCTTTCACAGTAAGGAGCCTATCCCTACCTTTTCCACTAAATGATAGCCATAGGATAGCAGCCCACTGCCTGTGAGGGGCATCCTGTACAACACAGGCCCTCTCAAGTGCAGCAAACCACTTGTTAATGTCATCCCCCTCCTTATAAGGGGGAACTATCTTGTGCAGATTCCTGGAATCATGCTCTTTTGCAGGATGACTATGGGGAATACTGCTGCTGCCACCATGGGTTTCTAAACCCAGTTTCTGTCTCTCTTTCTCTACTTCTAAAGTCTGTCTATCCAAATCCAGCTGTTGCTTCTTGAGCTTCAGTCTGGTTTGTTCCACTCTCAATCTATTGAGCTCCCTTTCTAACAATCTGTCATCAGGGTGGGTGGGAGGGACATGCCTTGAAACAGAAGTATGGTGAGAATGGACAGAAGGAGACCTGTCCCTTACAGAGGGCACCCTAACAGCTTGGCTAACAGAAACACCAGTACCACTGTGGTGTGAATAAATGCTTTTGCTATGATGTGAGACAACACTATTTGTATGGTGTGGCTCTTCATCATTACCAACTATGCTAGACTGTCTAGTAATGGGCAGGCTAGGAAGTTTCTTTCCTGAATCTTTTCCTGGGGGAGTCCCTGGATCAGATTGGGAACCATTAGCTACTTTTTCAACAGATGGGGCACTTCTAGCCTTATCCTGTTCTCTAAGCATGTTAAGTAACAATTCCAAGGAAGGATTCTTCCCTACACTCAAACCTCTCTCTTTGCAGAGACTCCTTGCTCCTTTCCAGCTAAGGTGATCATATGCAAGTTTGGACAGATCAACATTTTGGCCTGTGCCAGACATTTTTAGAGAGAGTTAAAGTGATAGAAAAAAAGAAAAAAGTTTGTCAGAGCTTTTAGAAAGACAGAGAAAAAAAACTTTAAAAACTTTTTAGAACTTTTTAGAAAGTTAGAAGTACTTTTCAGCACTTAGAAAAGAGTGAAAAGAGGAAATGCAAAACTTTTTGGCTATGTGTATATACACTGACCTTGTTTTGTATATTTTTCTCTTATGAAAAGTACAATGACAAGAGTGGTAAGTAGTCTCAAAGCACTTATCCCACCGCTGCACAACTAAGGTAGGAGGCTGGACTGGCTTGTAGTGAGTACCAAGGGGTACTTGCACCTTGCACCAGGCCCAGTTATCCCTTATTAGTGTATAGGGTGTCTAGCAGCTTAGGCTGATAGATAATGGTAGCTTAGCAGAGCAGCTTAGGCTGAACTAGGAGACGTGTGAAGCTACTACAGTACCACTTAGTGTCATATGCACAATATCATAAGAAAACACAATACACAGTTATACTAAAAATAAAGGTACTTTATTTTTATGACAATATGCCAAAGTATCTTAGAGTGTACCCTCAGTGAGAGGATAGGAAATATACACAAGATATATATACACAATAGCAAAAATATGCAGTATAGTCTTAGAAAACAGTGCAAACAATGTATAGTTACAATAGGATGCAATGGGGAAACATAGGGATAGGGGCAACACAAACTATATACTCCAAAAGTGGAATGCGAACCACGAATGGACCCCAAACCTATGTGACCTTGTAGAGGGTCGCTGGGACTATTAGAAAATAGTGAGAGTTAGAAAAATAACCCTCCCCAAGACCCTGAAAAGTGAGTGCAAAGTGCACTAAAGTTCCCCTAAGGACAAAGAAGTCGTGTTAGAGGAATAATGCAGGAAAGACACAAACCAACAATGCAACAACGCTGGTTTTCCAATCTGGGGTACCTGTGGAACAAGGGGACCAAGTCCAAAAGTCACAAGCAAGTCGGAGATGGGCAGATGCCCAGGAAATGCCAGCTGCGGGTGCAAAGAAGCTTCTACTGGACAGAAGAAGCTGCGGTTTCTGCGGGAACGCAAAGGGCTAGAGACTTCCCCTTTGGAGGACGGATCCCTATCGCCGTGGAGAGTCGTGCAGAAGTGTTTTCCCGCCGAAAGAACGCCAACAAGCCTTGCTAGCTGCAAATCGTGCGGTTAGCGTTTTTGGACGCTGCTGTGGCCCAGGAGGGACCAGGAGGTCACAAATTGGACCAGGAGGTAGAGGGGACGTCGAGCAAGACAAGGAGCCCTCTTAGCAGCAGGTAGCACCCGGAGAAGTGCCAGAAACAGGCACTACGAGGATGCGTGAAACGGTGCTCACCCGAAGTCGCACAAAGAAGTCCCACGTCGCCGGAGAACAACTTAGGAGGTCGTGCAATGCAGGTTAGAGTGCAGTGGACCCAGGCTGGACTGTGCACAAAGGATTTCCGCCGGAAGTGCACGGAGGCCGGAGTAGCTGCAAAAGTCGCGGTTCCCAGCAATGCAGTCTAGCGAGGTGAGGCAAGGACTTACCTCCACCAAACTTGGACTGAAGAGTCACTGGACTGTGGGAGTCACTTGGACAGAGTTGCTGGATTCGAGGGACCTCGCTCGTCGTGCTGAGAGGAGACCCAAGGGACCTGTAATGCAGCTTTTTGGTGCCTGCGGTTGCAGGGGGAAGATTCCGTCGACCCACGGGAGATTTCTTCGGAGCTTCTAGTGCAGAGAGGAGGCAGACTACCCCCACAGCATGCACCACCAGGAAAACAGTCGAGAAGGTGGCAGGATCAGCGTTACAGAGTTGCAGTAGTCATCTTTGCTACTATGTTGCAGTTTTGCAGGCTTCCAGCGCGGTCAGCAGTCGATTCCTTGGCAGAAGGTGAAGAGAGAGATGCAGAGGAACTCGGATGAGCTCTTGCATTCGTTATCTAAAGTTTCCCCAGAGACAGAGACCCTAAATAGCCAGAAAAGAGGGTTTGGCTACCTAGGAGAGAGGATAGGCTACTAACACCTGAAGGAGCCTATCAGAAGGAGTCTCTGACGTCACCTGGTGGCACTGGCCACTCAGAGCAGTCCAGTGTGCCAGCAGCACCTCTGTTTCCAAGATGGCAGAGGTCTGGAGCACACTGGAGGAGCTCTGGACACCTCCCAGGGGAGGTGCAGGTCAGGGGAGTGGTCACTCCCCTTTCCTTTGTCCAGTTTCGCGCCAGAGCAGGGCTAAGGGGTCCCCTGAACCGGTGTAGACTGGCTTATGCAGAATTGGGCACATCTGTGCCCAAGAAAGCATTTCCAGAGGCTGGGGGAGGCTACTCCTCCCCTGCCTTCACACCATTTTCCAAAGGGAGAGGGTGTAACACCTTCTCTCAGAGGAAGTCCTTTGTTCTGCCATCCTGGGCCAGGCCTGGCTGGACCCCAGGAGGGCAGCTGCCTGTCTGAGGGGTTGGCAGCAGCTGCAGTGAAACCCCAGGAAGGGCAGTTTGGCAGTACCAGGGTCTGTGCTACAGATCACTGGGATCATGGGATTGTGCCAACTATGCCAGGATGGTATAGAGGGGGCAATTCCATGATCATAGACATGTTACATGGCCATATTCGGAGTTACCATTGTGAAGCTACATATAGGTAGTGACCTATATGTAGTGCACGCGTGTAATGGTGTCCCCGCACTCACAAAGTCCGGGGAATTGGCCCTGAACAATGTGGGGGCACCTTGGCTAGTGCCAGGGTGCCCTCACACTAAGTAACTTTGCACCTAACCTTTACCAGGTAAAGGTTAGACATATAGGTGACTTATAAGTTACTTAAGTGCAGTGTAAAATGGCTGTGAAATAACGTGGACGTTATTTCACTCAGGCTGCAGTGGCAGGCCTGTGTAAGAATTGTCAGAGCTCCCTATGGGTGGCAAAAGAAATGCTGCAGCCCATAGGGATCTCCTGGAACCCCAATACCCTGGGTACCTCAGTACCATATACTAGGGAATTATAAGGGTGTTCCAGTAAGCCAATGTAAATTGGTAAAATTGGTCACTAGCCTGTTAGTGACAATTTGGAAAGAAATGAGAGAGCATAACCACTGAGGTTCTGATTAGCAGAGCCTCAGTGAGACAGTTAGTCACTACACAGGTAACACATTCAGGCACACTTATGAGCACTGGGGCCCTGGGTTACCAGGGTCCCAGTGACACATACAACTAAAACAACATATATACAGTGAAAAATGGGGGTAACATGCCAGGCAAGATGGTACTTTCCTACACCATCTTCCATCCAATCGTCCAGCTTCAAGCATCTTCAGGCGGTGGTGATGATTTTACTGTTAAATTAGCATTCTCCCGTCTGATTCTACAAGTGATGCTGTTGAAGCACAGTCCCTTATAGTCTATCTCTGCCATAAACGGAATGCGAGCTTGTAACTTCAGTGACCACAGATGCAATCAATAAAGCCACCTCTAGTCCTTCATCCAGCTTGTGGGCCGAAGTCAAAGCAGGGGATGCATAAATGACTGAAGGGACACCAACTAGCCTTACTGACCATTATGCATGCTAGTAGCAGATTCATTTGCCAGTGATATCTCCCCACCCGTTCCTTTCCCACAGTATTTATACCTAAACCATTACAGATCTGCTCTGACAAATCACATTTTTGAAATTTCAATGAATGTACTGGTGAATCATTATTGCCTTTTTCTGAAAGCATAAAAGGCAGCCGGCTGCCCCCAACTAATCATAGGCCCAAGCTGGAAGTACGTAATAAGGTGGGTTGGCACCATCTAACTACTAAAGCTATTAGTAGCTGCTGCTCACCGCATATGGACACTGTCCTTGCCCCATGTCCCCACTGCACGATTTCACTGCACTCAGGAAAGCTTGTAATGCAGGCCAGCAGTAGCTGTAAACGGCCCATTTACACATCTTCAGACTTACTTAGCCACTCTCAGCACTGCCTAAAGGATAAGAATGTGATGAATGTCTTTATCTGACAGCACAATACAGTGCAGTAACTTGACTGAAATGATATAAAACAAAATGCTTGTGTAACATATACTTATACCACAGATGTTTTCGTAGAAACTGAAACCCATTTTCCTGTTAGGAAGGACACATTTTCATTCACAAATGGCACGACAGTTTCATTAAAAAATTAGTCCTGATTCAAATATGTCCACTAAAACTAAGCAAGTTCTGTTAAAAAGTTGTAGATCAGCACTGCCGCAGGGTTGACCATTTCCTACAAAATAAACAAAAAAATACAAAGGGCCTCATTTACGGGGCATGTGGCAGAGGGCCGCGCAGCATGTGCCTTGCTGTGCCATCCTGTGCCACAAGGAAAGGATAAATGTGCAGTATCTGCAAGATATGGCGCATTTCTGTCCTCTCCCCCTGCGCAGGTGCACAAATTGATGCCCAGCACCAACGCAGGCATCCTTGCACCATGGTGCAAAGGTGGCTGTGTTGCGGGGATGAATGGTTTTGAGCGGGAAGGGACACCTACCTGCACAGAAACAATCACAAGAGGTGTTTTCCTTTTCTCTGCAGCACACATGGAAGAGGAAATAACAATATTTCTCCCCATTGCTTCATTCTTATGCCATCCTTGAGGTGGCGTAGGAAACTGACGCATTCCCAGACTTGTACCTCTGGGAATCTGTCAGATTCCTCCCAGTTCCATGGGTGTTGTGGGAACACCCCAAGCAATGACCATGGAACGCCCCTTTCACTCAGAGTAACGTATGAAAGGGAACCATATATACCAGGTAATGAAAAGCCATGCAAGGTGTCTTTGCATGGCCTTGTAAATATGGGCTGACCCACAGCACCACTGGAATGCTAAAAAAAAAAAAGACACTCCGGTGACGCAGTGGCCCCTAGGGCCTCGTAAACAAGGACCAATATATGTGGAAGCCAGGTACTAAAAAAAGAATGATACAGACTGGGAGATTTCTCTGCTTCTGAGAATTCCACTTATATCCAATGCAGTCCTGTGAACCTGCAAATTAAAACAGAGGGGAACCCGCTATGGGGGCTATTAGATGGAGGCCTCTCCGGCCTGAAACTGTTGTGGGCGCCTCCTGCATCACCCACATATACAAAGCATACAAACAAACCAGGACTAAAATGCATACATACAGCTTTGAAGTAAGAAACATGTGGCAGGTCCTGCAGGGACCACACTGAGCTTTCCTCATATTTCACCAGTATCTGAACATTACGCCGACCCCTTTGACAAGTGGCATTAAAGTGTGGAAAATGTTTGCGGTGCCAATTTTCTGGTGTCAAAAACAGGTAATTCCTCGTTTCCAGACACACGTCAGGGGCGCACTAAAATCATTAATCGGTGTTCTACGTGCTTCTTGCATAGACACACTGCTTCCAAGGTAAATCACACCTTTCATTTTTAGCGTTACGCACATAATCATTCATTTTAGTGATTGTTTCCAAATGCACACAAGCCATGTTTAGGTTCTATGAAATTCGGCATACTTTTTTTCCCAAGTGGTGTTGGAATCTACCCCTACACAACATATCTCACAGAAACAATTAAACGGCTTTGTGTACAATGCCTTAGTACCTACCAACCACATATGTCCAGTCTCTGAACTTCACTCCAAACTTTAACATCTCGTTGTCTCAGAGCACATTCCATCATCTTCTTTCATTTAAGTGACACTCTGTGCTGTTGTCTGAGTACGTCTATCATTAGCATGTGCAAAATGTCCGGTCCACTCCTCCAGGCAACTCATAGGACATCGGTTTGGTCAGCATCAGCATCGGACCATGAAAGGAAATGGTTCAGAACAGGGGACTCTAAGCTATCTGAACCATTTGTAAGGCATAGTCTAAGGGTCAGCATTCAGCATCAAAGTCTAAGCAATAAATTTAAAGATAGAAAATAAAGTCCTCCGGGAATGTTCAGCTCCTCATACAGAATAAAAAAGCTCCTCTGAGGAGGATATCAAAGTGAGAAAAAGCATCTCTTCTCAGTGCAGTCGGGCTAATTTAAAACCATCCAGAACACTTTCCACGTTGCCATTGGTCAAAGAATTGTACTTTTACATTTAGTCCAATGAAAGTAGAACTTCAGATCTAAGATATAACTAAACTGTCTTTCACATGTCGATGATTGGCTCCTCTTCTCTTGTTCCCATTGTCGGACTCGTCAGGTAACAATGTAGTATCTCCCTGTTCTTCAGTCAGTGCGTCCATTGACATTGCATTCACATACACAAAACTTTACATTGTAACAATAGCAAATATGGCATATTCTAGCAAGCAGTTCTCATGGGGAAGAAACATTTACTAGCATTTGGTCAACGCAGTGGAATAATACAGGTATTCATTTCTCTAAATAGTCATTTTATATGAACTGTTTAAGCAGTACAACTTAGCATGAGGCTGTGCAACTAGGCCCAAGACCTCGCTAACTTAAGGCCTACAATTAATAAAGCAAGATACACAATGTTTAATCAGTAATATAACATACTACTACATTAACCTAAACATAAGCACATCTTTTCTCATTAACAAGCAATTGATAAGGACACTTCGTGATCACTGACGGCCACTCAAGTAGGCACATTTTCCAAATTGCGTATTATTTTCTACATTATTTCATTTTCTATGCAAATTCAGTGTTCAGAATACATGAATATTTATTAGTAAAAATTCAGCTTTAACACTACTTAGCTAAAAAGCACCCTACCATGCAATATTCAACATACCATTAATGGTCACTGTCTGCCTATTCCTGTACCACACCAGCTGTGTGATTTATCATCATAGACACACTCTGAGTGCTAAGTGGACTGGAATTATTTAACAGAAAAATTAAACACAATACCTTTCAAAGTCCTCTAGCTCTGGAGAAACCGCCACCATACAATGCAGGGATCTAAAAGTCTGCCCTATACACACTTTCACTACATTACTGCTGTTTTGTTTGTAGTTGAAGCTAAATAAACTTTCTTTACTTCCATTCCTCAGTATTCACCCTTCCTCCTTCAGACACAGCAATGACTATGTCAAACCCCTTAATGAATCTAAGATCCTCTGTTCGCAAGATGTCACAGGGCTGCTGCTAGGCCGTTACCTCGCCTTTATGACACAATGGAAATTTGACATAACCACAACTTTGAACCAAGACGTTGCACAGCGCTCATCTGTCCTACAATGTTGTAGCACGGCTGTATGTGCACAGTCTTGTGGTTCAAGTTTTAACAGACAGATTAGAAAATGTGGTTCTTTTCTATGCCCGTGGGCAACAGACTGCCTTCAGCATATACCTATAAACAAACAAACATGGATTTTGTGCTTTAATTTCTTATGTATACAGCATGTCCGATCTACCGACGAGGGAAGAAATTAAGGTTGTGCACTGAAGACATACCACTGTTGCACATCTGTGGTATAGGTTTCCACAACTTTGTACTGGGTAGTCTGGAGTCAAGTTATGACCAGTTGAGGCTAGCCGGGTTACATGGGGCGGGGTGTGGGGATTTTAATAAACTTTAAAAAAAAAAAAAAAAAAAAAGAAACTTACCTCTGCTACTCTCCGCGCCACTGCTCGGTCTTGCAGTGCAGGCACAGGCTCCCACCCTGCCCTGCGGCCAATCCTGACGCTGCTCAGAGCAGCGTCAGGATTGGCTGGGAGCACACAGCTAGGGCGCTCCAGGCAGACTGGGAGCCTGGACCTGCTCTCTCCAGCCCGGCACCCTGTGTTGCCGGACTGGAGAGAGCCTACTGTGCATGTATTTTTGGCAGACTAGAGACGGCCGATCAAATACACATGCGTGCTGAGGGGAGTGCACAGTGCACTCCCCTCAGTGCCCATCATCCCACATGCCCAGCCCCTTTCACAACAAAAGGATAATAAACATAGTTTATTATCCCTTCGTTGTGAAAGGTTTGCAGCTTCTGCTGCTGGCGGGGGGATGACGCGCCTCTGCACTAACGGAGGAGCCACTGCTGCTCATTATACTGTATTACAAAGAGTTGTCACTTTTTACTTAAAGGTAACAACTCTTTAAACAAAAGCAGCAACCCACTGAGCTGTCTACATAAAAATAAATCTGTGACTGGCATGTTTACACCATGCTTTGCAGCAGGCTCATTATCCCTCAGTGTTATTTCTAATGATTCACACCTTTCAGAAGACTAAACATAGACCTCTACAGCAAGTGCACAAACACTACAATTATCTTACTGCCATTATACATTGGAACTTGTTGTGTTCATAAAGGTGTCTGCAGTAGGTGACAATGGAGTCTGTAACTATGTCAGTCTGAAATAAATACCTGAATCATTTATTCTTGTTGCCAGTTCCCTTGGAAACAATCTTTAAAAAAATATAAAGATATAAGTTGACTGTCAAACCCTGCTCCCTATTACTCCACCTCTCCTAAATATGCCCCGTTTATGATGCCCCCTTTAGTCATAACGTTGGAATCCTAAATAATTGTAAAGTAACTTTTCTTATTTTTATAGAGAACAAACATTGGCAAAAGTCAGTAGGTTTGACGTGCTAATGGTTTGTAAATGCCTGTTTGTGTACCGGTGAGTATGCCTAGACAAAAGGATGTAAAAATGGATGCTATGGAAGAAAAGGTTGTTTCCTTTTGTGTAGTATCCATTTCTTCAAATGCTTTTGTCAGCGCTCACTCCTCAGTGCTACTGGACAGTGTTGGACAAACTTTATGCATGATGCGAATCTTGGAACCATAAAACACAAATAGATTATGTAGAATAGTAATGATTTTAAGGTGCATTTTTCTAATCAGACGGCCAACAGTGTGGGAACACTATGTAACGAGTCCTGACAAAAGCAACGGAATGAGTAAGCACTGCAGGGGTGTAGTAGTTTGGTCAATATGATTGGGGGGGTGTGAGCTTCAGATTTCCCAACAATCATGCTGGGACAATGTCTTAAAACACATTACATGAGAAGCAGAGGGGGCTTAAGGGGCAGTAGAAAGAGAGGAATGCAATTTTTAGGGATACTTAAAATGCAATATTTTTTCAAAATAATCAACGTTTTTTAAGGCCTTTAAAACATAGTCAAGGGACAGTGTCTGTGTTTTTTGAAGTGTGGGCATGTAAAAAGCCCAGATGAAATGCGAGAGATACTTCACAATACCCAACTGAAAGCACATGTACCCAACTGTTTACTGCAGAGTACATTTTTTAAGAGGCTGTAACACTCCACAACAACCCCCTACCCGGGAGCTCCACCCCTGAGCACTGGAAAAACCAAATACACCATACCTTTTAATGGCGTTACCCAACTGTTTCGCTTTGTCAATATTTTTGTTGCACTACACCTGCAAAACATAAAAATACCGGTTTGCCGATGAGAAATAGCATCTAAAAAAGCAACATGAAAAGGCGTACACATGTATTTGTCATTACATGTGCATAACGCGACATGACCCTAAGGCGGCAACAGCATTATCACACTTGCAAACGCATGTGTTATTACACTGCAGTTATTTGAATTTTTTGATTTAATTTATGATTCCAAGATGGCAAACACCCATTTCTGAGTGGTAAATTAGAAAAGCATAAAAAGTGCAACAATGTTTTTTTTGTTTTTAGAAACATTATTACTTTTTGAAAATAAAGATTAAGATGGGAGAAGGGGAAAAAATGGTGGAGTATGATGGCAGGTGTTCTTGTAAGGACCGGTGAGCAGCAAGAGCAGTGGGAGGAACAACAGTGGAGCTGGGTGTCAACTTAAACAAGAATTTGCAATGCAATAGGACTCGCATTTGCGAGAGTTAGAGCTATTGGTGTTGTAAATGCCTAATTGGAATTTCTTGCCACATAAATTGGTCAACCCTGCCTCATAATTTGGGGGTTTTCTGCCACATAATTTCAGTGGCCCTGTATATAACTAAAGCACTTCCATTTACCTTCTTCCTCTGCAGCACAAACTGCAATTTATCATCCCAATTTAAATCTGCCATGCTAATTACAACAGAAAACCACTTTTACCACCCCACTATCAGAGTTGCTGGCTGGGTAACACAATTCCCACAAAAAGACACAAGACAGCCACGGATACGTTGGCTTGAATTATAGTCATAATTACAATGAGAGATTAATAAAACGTTTACAATTATTATGTAAACCCAATAGAAACCTTTATCAGAAATAAACTTCTGCCAAGATTTAGCAGCTCACCTAAAAATTGCATCAATATTGGAAGTTAAATGTGTGGCAAATTAACCGAAGAGTGCTTTTTAGTCACCTAGGGAAGAGGTAGCACTAGATATAAGTAAAAAATAAAGAAATAGAAGAAAATAAAGGCATAAAATAAAGAAATAGAAGAAAAAATATTATTTATATTTTAAAACAGTGTGTTTGTGATTTAGAAACCTGGTGTCACACTGCACAGCGTTCCAGGAAGTGAAAGTGTATTTTTCAATAAAACAAGCTAAACTGAGTTTTTTTCTGGTTTTATGCTTTACATTTAAGTTACTTCTTTCTAGGGGGCTACCTCGGAAGCCGTCCTTAAACAGAAGAAGATGAAAACTTTATTTAGGAGCTAATGGTGATTGGGGGTTAAAGATTATCTGTCTTGGGGGGAGATGTCGGTGATTATCCTGAAAAGGCGTATTGACGGTCGTTCAGCAGTCTTCCTGACATTCACTTGCGCTGGCTTAGACTAAAGGTGGTGCAGGTTTGGTGGCATGCAATAACATTTACTTACTGCTATCAGCTGTGCAACAGAGAAGTACTCACTGCCGGTCCTCCAGCCCTGTGCAGCTGCTCAGCTCCCTACAGCTACAAGAGCAATGAGAGCACAAATGCCTAGCCCTCCTCTGCCTTTTATTTCTGGTAATGCCATCTTCACGACTGTCAGCTCCATAGCAAGGTCCACCTAGGCAATTGTTCTGAAGCTTCATATTTCATAAGTGGAATGCATAGGCTTGGTGGGAAAAAAAACTAGACCGTTGATCTCACAGATATATATGATTCTGGATTGGGGCATAAGTGATGTAGTTAATAAACAGATGTCCTTTGAGTAATGGATTAGGGAGGTTGTTTCTCCTGTTGAAATTCAGTGGGTTTGTCTGCTACTTTGGTACGTAGTCGTCATTTTAATTGGGTGTGATTTTGTTTTATTTACACCCAATATGGCCGCTGACCTTTGAAGGCAACGCCATTCACTTGGTCTAGCGTTTAGGATTCTTTTCAGAATATACAAAAATAATCGCCATATTCGAGAAGCATTTGCCCGGTATTCAGCAACACAATTCAAAATATTTGAGAGGACAATTCTGAAGTTTATTTTACTAACAGTCATCCTGATAAATGAATGACATATTTACACCTTTCTGCTGAATCGAAGTGCGAAACCTAACGTCACCAAGCTGCTGTGGGCAAACCCTTACACCTCCCTGTGTCTTCACCGAATACCTCCCTCCTCCACCATGTAATTAAACCCGACCAAAACTACATTTCAAAGGGACAAAATAAATGCTGCTTGTACAATTTAAAAATTGGGCACATCAATAAGGGGAAAGCTAAATCTGTCTTTCTGCCCTGCAAAGCATTATAGGGTGAGTGTCCTGAGTCCAGTGAATAGTGTAGTATTGGCTCTCCCGCTGTCCCGGGAGAGGTGCTTTAAGGATGTCTATGTTTTTTTAAAATTTACTTATGAAACCGCTTCACCCTGAAGCAGCAGTGGCAGCCCGCCCTTCTCCCAGATGACCCGCTGCACACCGTCATTAACTGCATGCAGGGAGTGAGCCAAGTGTGCCATGCTCCTCTACCGCCATGTTGTTTGCCTTGGACCCGGTAAATACATGAAAAGAAAAATGCCTCATTAACCTTTGTGATGCATGCAATTAGCACACACGGCACACAGAAGCATCAAGCAATGGGGTGGGAGGTGCGGAAAGGATGGCAAAGGGAAGCTGTGACAAAATACGGCGCTAAGCACACACAGTGAGAAAGGAATGATAAAGTAGTCCCTGAAACTAAGAGATAAAGACCCAAAGCGTAGATATACAGTACGGTCCTTGCTCCTCGGAGGAAAAAAGGAGGACCAAAGAGGAAGGATTGACCACTAAGAAGTGAGGAGTTTTAAAGGACACTGAAACTGACAAATAAAATGTCTTTAAGCCCACAAGAGAAGTATACTAAACTATACAAGAAATTGTACACTTATGTTCGACCTAAAAACAGACTAAGCTCGGAAGGACAGTAGAGGCAACAAACAAGCTAATGGTGGAAGGGAGAAGAAACTCCAAGGGAGCATAGAGAAGGGAGGTAGGAGTTCAGTGAGGAAGAAGCACACAAGGGAGAGAGTAAGAAAATGCAGGCACGCACATGAAGTGCTGAAAAAAACGAAAAAGAGCTCCCAGAATACAGGAAGAATGAAAGTCATCCAGTCAAAAGGATGTTAAAGAAGATATGCTCCAGGCAAAGGACAAACACAAGAAAAGAAAAAAAGGCTGTCATGAGGTTATTTTAACATTTACCCAGGCACATTATTTTAGCCCTGAGCCTGCGGCGTGTGCCCTTTCACCTAGTTACATTTCACTTGTATTCTTTTTATTATTTTAGCAAAGCTTCATTTTACTGGAGATGTTTTATTATTTTTATCAGTTGCCCTTCCATGAAGAATTTCTTTCTTTCTTTGCAGACATTTTCATCCTGTGCTCATCTCAAAGCTGTGCACAATAGTTTACTGAGTATTGCCTGTCCAAAGAATACATTGTCTTCCCTACACAGAAAAATATGTGTTGTCACGTCAGGGCATTTATTAGAACAACAGATGTTTTATTCTAAAACACCACACTGCCCCTACCACATCAAAGGGGACATTCCAGCCAGCCAGCCAGCTACATGTTGTGTCTACTGAAACTCTGCTTTTTCTCTTCATCCATGTGGGAGATCTCCCAGCATACCAACAGACCTTGTCTCTACCAATAGCACAGGTTTGGGGATTGTGTTTCCTTCCAGGGACTAGGCAGGCATATTAGAGATACCATTTCTATTGCTCTCATGTAGAATCTTAGTAGTGCAGGTAGGGATTTTAAATTCACTATTGCAACAGAATGGTGGGACTTTTCCTTTGTTCAACTTTTCTACTCACTGCAATAATAATGTTCTGTTTAATTATCCTAATAATCGCAACTCATGCCTTTTTAAATAGAATGCAGTTGCTTCAATAAAACATATTGAACCAAATCCTGCTTCTGTTTGTATTTGCATGCATGAGATATATATAACTGACAGAAAGGGTAAGATCTGCTCCACCACAACTTCCCTGAGGAGTCTTAAAGCGTCATATGATACGCTACCACAAATCACCTTTACTCTTGGGTACTGGTGAAGTTAGGCCAATGGCTGTCACACAGTGTGGGATCAGACTCAGTCCCCCATTCTCAGTGGTGCTGCTGCTATAAACCAGCAGTCTCATTTCCACAAGAGTCCTACGATAAGGCATTGAATAAGAAGCAAGCAAATTAAACTGATAAGAAAGCAGCCAACCAAATGTAAACAGTGGGCTGATCCAACACCCACTGTTAATTTTACTATTGTCCATATATGTCCATGACAGCAGGCAGCTACAAGCTGTCTCCAAACAAGATCTAAAAATGTATGCTATCAAAAATAAAGCAACCTTTTTCTGTAACATCCATTGTACAGACAGAAAATGAAGCCGCAGTTTTTTATGTCTGGCTTTCCAGTGAAGCTGAATCCAAGATGTAGTGTTATAAATTGTTTGAAATATACAAAGAGTAGGCTTTAGCTCCACCCAGAGGAGTATCACTTTCTCCTCACATGTATGGGCAGTTGTATGTGTCTTTCGATCTTCCAGGAAGTGCTTCCTTTAGAATGCATGAGGAATTATTTTGCATTTTAACAAATACAACCAATCATTACAGTTTTTCCACTTATATTTTTTATCTCCTGTATGCATGTTGTACAAAAACATAAATTTATAATGCACTGGCAAACCAGTAAGGCATGCTTTAATGCGATTAACAGCAATGTTGCATGAAGTGCATCTACACAGCATAGGTGATGCCTTATTACTTGGACTGGCACATCAAAGGCAGACCTATTGGTTTTGCCAAATCTTATTTTCTGTAGCATCCATTTTTCAGATGCTTTCGGCTCTCCCCAGAGCTACAGGGCCATTTGCAGACTGTAAAATAACACAAAAAACTCATTAGAAAATGTGTGACACCAAAACATTTCTATGGGCTATCCAAGATGCGACTGACAATGTCACAAGTAAGTGGCTGAAGCTTCCATGGCAAAAGAAGTCATTGGCTAACGAAGGCTGATCCAAAACTCTTTAACGCAAAGGTTTTCAAACACTGTGTTGGGCCTTCATTGATATTACCTGGGGAGGGTACACTCTGGCCAAAAGGAGCATTTAGTATGGTCCCGGGTAACAGATACAAGCACCCTGAAAAGAATGAAAGAAAACAGAGTGGCAGTGAGCAACTCTGTAATGGATGCATGTCCTCAGCTCCAAATATGTTGGCTGCCATTTTCACTATGGCCAGAGAACTAAGACATTCGAGACCTGTACAAAACATTGTCGTTTCTGAGGCAAAGTGAAATAGCTGACTTTTTTAACTAGAAAGATCTGCGTCATTTTTAGCCTCATGCGATCATATGATCCACCATTCCTTAACTCCCAGTTCGGTGACAGCACCTCTGATACCACCTCAGTTTTAGAAATTAAGTCGTTTTTACCCAGTTATCTGATGAGGACATTTAATGCTCGAAAACACGACCGAGACTTCTGCCTCTCCCCAGGACCCACTACCTGCAAACTACCCACTACCTTTCACAAGTTGCTCCCGAGAAATGTAACTTTTTCTAAAAATGAATGCCTCACTCTCCCTTTGCGCTCGGTCCACTATGACTTCAAATCGGCTTCACTAAATCCATTATTTAAGAAATCATCTTTCGATCTGGAAGATTCTACAAATTAGGACCCAATCGCACCACTGCCCTAATCTGTCAAAGCTGCTCAAGAAAACAGTTTTTTTTCCTACAGATAGAGGCCTTTTCCGACAGAAGCAACCTACTTTACTGTCTTCAAGTAGGATTTCATGCTGGTGATAGAGCTAAAACAGTGTTTGTGGCCAATCTGGAGGATTAACATTGGTGTGTGGACCATGATATTCAGACTGCACTGAGTTTATAAGATCTGTCAGCAGCCTTCATTGGATCCTCTTAGATCCACTGCGGAACCTTGGTATCAATTGGGTTTGCTTGGGAAGTGTTTTGAAGTTTTCTGTCAGGCAGATGGGTTTGAGTGACCATGTGTGGGCTATCTTCTTCAGTCTGCACGCTGCACGTTGCACGTTGGGGTTCTGTACTGTCACAGTTGGTATTTAATGTATGTATGTCGTCATTGGCAGATCTGATCCAATCTCATGGGCTCAATCTTTACATGTAGGCTGATGATAATCAGATCACGTTAAAGATCTCGAACTATCTGTGTGACAAGACCTTTAAGCTTTATGGTTGTCCATCACAGGCAGAACGCTGAATGTTTAATCATCATTTAAAATTGAATGGGAGAGCAAGTCGGAAATTCTGTTTTCTTTGAGACCTACTATTCCTTTTTTGGAGACTCCGTTCTTCTCTGGGCTCAAGCCCTACACCTGTGTCACATGTAAAAAGTCTCAGTTAAGCTAGTCTCGACATGAACCTTCTAAATCTGCAGTCAAATCCTGTCTTCTTCACTTGTAAACAATGAAGAGAAATCTGAGCTTATTCTCTTTTCCTTACAAGGTGATATTGTAAATGCTTTCATATCAGCGCCGCTGAATTACTGTAATATAATTTAAATACAACATTCAGATTATGTGATCTGCGATCTACAGTCAATTCAAAATCATGCAGCCAGGCTAGCTCTAAGGTTGAGCGCTACAGATAGCATTTCACCAGGATTGCCTGCAGTCACTGGTTACCAGTAAGGTCACGCATTACTTTAATGTCATGATGCCTGGTGCAGTAAGTGCTCTATTCTTCTAGCTGGTCTCAACTAAAGGACCTCTTTAAGTGGTATCAGCCTCCAATTCCTTTTTTGGTTAGCTCCTCCATCCTTACCACTGCTCCCTGGGTTTCTTCGCTCAGAGGGCAAGCATTCTTTCCAGTTGCAGCTGCAAGCTGGAACAAACCACTGCTTCACGTTAGGAGGAAGAGCATTCCCATGAAATTTAGGAACCCCCAAAATTGCTCTTTCTCCTATGTTAAATTTGATGGTTCATTCTTTATGATCTGGGGTTTCTCTCGTATCATATTGACTATTTGGTTGCATTGAGGGTTTTATTAGCGCCCAGATATCCTTTGCAGGATAATAATTTACACACTATAAAAAACAAATAACATATGCATGTGATTTCGTTTTTAACCGTACTAACAGAACAAGCCTGCAATATTTAACTTAATAAATATGTTCAGAGCTCCCAATTGTATGGAATAACTGCGATAGGATATGCTTGTCATTCTGGTGGGGGTGAGGAGGCAATGACCTTTTTACACATAGGCTGTGAGGGAGGCAGCATTAAAACGTTTGAAGACGATTGTCTTAACATAAGCATACAATGCAGTATGTTGCCTTTGAATGGCACAAGCATCGCACACGTCTAACCTAAAAAACGCATTGTTTGGTATTTGTGATTTTCAAAGTCCAGACGATCTCATGTATTGATGGCTGTTGTAACAGGCAGAGGGTAGCTTTACACAGAGCTTTTCTTTTCTTTACAATAACTTTTCTCTTGAACTCTCCGAGAAAAGCTGTACCAGGTAAATTATCTCTTTTAACTTCCTTCTAGTGCAAGGGTGTATATTTTTTAAATAAATCCCTCTTATGGATCACAGTTCCTGCATTCCTACAGTGATCCACAAAGTCCAGGTCCAATCCTTGACACCTTTCCCATTAGAACTAGATGTTTTTATCAGTGTGACATTTTCAGTATCCCTACCACGCTGCCATACTTTGCTTACCAAGCCTAGCATGCTGTTATACAACTAACTTTACTTTCTTGCATGGTGAGCCCTCCAAAGCTTGAGATACACAAATTCTGCATTTATATGACAAGAAAACCTTGTATTGAATTATTCAAGGTCTCTCACTGTTGGAGAGATTTTATGTTGCACTCACAGCAAACAATCTGGGTTTGGATTAGCAGAACAGAAGTGGTGGGGTAAAAGCTATATTAGAACATTGGAAGTTGTCAGCTCCATTGAAAACAATGGAGTGCTGCGGGCTTTTACTGGCCGGTAAAAGCCCGCAGCGCCAACATTCCAATGGGCTTTGTTCACAGCAGCAGCTGTGAACAAAGCCTCACGGAGCCCAGGGGATTCTAATCCCCTCGGGCTCCGTGAGCAATTTGTTTTTTTTAAGAGAACATTCTGCCCTGAGTGGCAGAATGTTCTAATAGCCTTAGAACCTGCCGTAGCCGCCTTCGGCTCGGGCATTTAACTCGGGAGCGGGCCTTTAATAGCCGGTAGAACCCGCTACGGCGGGTTCTAAGGCTATAGAAGACTGCCAATTTCTTTGAAGATTATCCCATATCTCTGAAATCCTCCTGATCCACATTGATTCTTTTATGAAGAATACCAAATAATTCATTTTTAATAAGTTTGTTCCCATACCTTCAGCCCCTTCCGCTTTTCTTTAGTTTTATACTTGGAGCTGGCTATTATCTTGGATGCAGAACATTCTGAAATAGCCATCATTAGTTGCGCTCAGTGCACAATACAGAAATCATTGTGTACAGACTTGTGGTTAGACCAGTTGGTGTACTATGTGAAGCCAAGAGTGCAAACAGTCCGCAGAATTGCAGTCTCTGGTGGCATTTAAGGATTCATTGGCTTACAGGCAAGCACTTGCTTGCTTGCTGTTGAGTATATGGCTCTACAAAAGGGCCTTCCATACAGTTGCCAGTCTGCACATTGATCACTTTTGCTCTTCTCCAGGTAGTTCTTTACAAAGTTTGAGGCGCATGTGCACTTGATTTAGGGGACACATCTGGGAAAGCTCTCTTTGAAATCCTAAATAGGTCCCAGCTGTGTGCCATGACTGACTATGAAGCAAGGGCAGTCATCCTTAGGAAAGGTGACAAGTCCTTTACTTAGTCATCACTCACTTGTAAAATGGAAATATGGAAAACAATCCAGCATCTATGGGGTATATTCTGATACAGATGACATCACACACTTTAGAAAGTCTGTTTTTCAGTTGAAGGCACAGGATTTCATATTTCAGAAGGTACTGACTCCCCTTTACCTCCAAGCTGGCTCGGGAGTGGAAAGATCCTGACAAAGTCTACATGCAAAGATTAACGTCTCAAGTGTATTCAATGACAGGACAAATAAGGGTTTATCTGAAGCCTTACAAATTCATTTATTGCTTTCTAACCTAAGAGGAAATTATATAGTAGAAGCAGAAGAATATGCATCTCCAGCACATGAAGTTGACGAAACTGCTGCAGCAGTGCTAAAAGATCTCATTCCCACCTAGGCATATAGCAAGTTCTTATTCTGCTTGTGTATCCTTGCACCTTCTGTGAGGCATGTCCTGTTTTTAAGGTTGAGTTAGAAGGAATACATCTCATAGTTGATTCCAATTAATGCGCTGCAAACTGACCTCCTGTCAGATCTCTTCATGCATATGTTTGTGCATCAGTATTGGGCAGAAGGGGCAGCTGAATCTGTCTCTTCCACACATTCAATAACAGTGACTCACAAGGAGCTGTCCTGGCTATGTCAATATCAGGCCAACAGTGTGGATGCATGTCAGGCATCACTTCAGTCAGTTCCAGTAAAACTGAGAAGGATCTATCAAGATCAAAAGGTGAAGATCATTGTGAAGTATGTTTACAGCAAGCATTTCAAACCACTTCCATGAGAGGCTGGATCAGTGGCTATCGCTTGACCAAGGAATCCCATGAGATGCCCATCAGTTCAGGAGGGGACTGTGGGGCTAGTGGTCTCATGCTTCGGATTGCATAGTGAAGCCATCGACTTACCTGATCGGAGAGTTCAGGTGGTTTCTCGTTAAGGACCTCAGTTGGGCTAAGATGATCACTTTACATTATATCAACCCCTTGGTCTCGCATAGATCACCTGATTACCTTGGATCGTGAAGATTCATATCTCCATGTGCAGATTCATTCGTTATTTAGGCATGTCTTTAAAAAAATGGGTTCACCATTTTTTATCCTACAAGAGTCAAAGCTCGCTTGTGCAGAGATGAATTGGTTCTCTTAGACAGAAGTGCATATCATATGCATGGACAGACTAGCAGGTGATGAACTGAGCCGAATCGTTCTCTACTGAGAGAAAATTGCAGGAAAACACATAAGCACTTCAGCATATCCTAGAGTGCCTTTTTGTACTCAAAACAAATGCGTCAGAACCCCTTTTTTCTTGAGACCTCTGAGTCTGTTTGGTTTGAATGTAAGCATTCTCTCATTCTTTTGACCGAGTTCTCTTCTTAATTCGTTCTCCTCTTGCCCCTTGGTTACTTTTCAAAATCGGACACGAGAAGCAGATGTGGTTCTGCAGTACCAGTTTTGAACCAAGACAAAATGCCCCCCTCCATGCCATTCAATCTAATAATTTGCCAATCCTGACAAACCAATACCTTCAAATTCCACATATCCAACAATAAACAGTTGACTCAATATTCTCAACCTCTGATGCACAAAAGCACTTCTCTGATACCAAACAGACGCCATATACTATGACGTGCACATTCTCATGCTCAAGGGCTCCTAAAATGCTGAGTATCCATATAAATTCGAATAATGTTTCCTGACAGTCTGGTGTAGCCTGTTGCATCATTTACAACAGTTTAATAAAATGGTAATGTATAAGGCATTTTGTTCTTATTCTAACCCATTGTTCCATAGAAATATTCCTCCTTCAAAATGCCTCCTGTAATTCTATTCAATCTTGCTACTAAAGATAGCTATTGTTGTATCTTTCTGCATTATTATCCTAATAAAAGTCTAGTGCAGTAAACATGTAAAAGATTTTGGACCTGATTTAAGAAAAGTGGCGCTGCACCCAGTGCAGCACCATTTTCCTTGCGCCCCTTAGCATCTCCTTACCACCACCATGGGAGCGCCATATTTAAAATATGGCGCATCATGGTGTAAGGTAGGGGGCAATAGCATCAGAATTCCTTACGCTACTGATGTACTCTGCAGGAGTAGCGTCCAAATTTTCACGCTACTCCTGCAGAGTACATAGGGGACCATTGTATTCAATGGCATGCCCACCTTTTCCGCCTGCTCTGAACAGGCGTAAAAGTGGGCAACAAAATCTCTTTTATTTCCTTGCACCATTTTTTCAGCCCCCCCATTAATGGGGGAATACCCCCCTTGCATACAATATGCCTGACGCAGGCATAATTTGGCGTGTGTAAAAAGCCACTTTAGCGCCGTCTTAGTGTAAAAAAATGATGCTATGGCCACACTAAGGTAGCGCTAGAGCCTTTTAAATCAGGCACTTTGTGACTTTCAAATATTCTCCAATTAGCAAGTATGAATGCTGGGAGATCCAGAGGCTTCTGAAGTGGTTCCCGTGGATTTGCCTCGGTTTCTGATTTTTTTTATCATTAAAATGATGCTGCATTCTTTATACAAGCTGAGATAATTCATTAGGATAGTGACAAGAAAGAAAAGTAATGGATGGTCGAGCTTCTATCTGCCATACTGTATCTGCAATGGTTGCTGGAGATTCCACCTGCTGTGGTGTATTGTTAATGGATGCTTGAGATTCCATTGCTGTGGTGTATTGTTAATGGATGCTTCAGATTCCATCCCCTGTGGTGTATCTGTAATGAATGCTTTGGATTCCATTTGCTGTGGTGTATCTACAATGGATAATGGAGATTCCATCTTCTCTGGTGTATCTTCAATTGATGTTTGAAATTCCTTCTGCTGTGGTGCATTTATAATGGATGCCTGGAATTCCATCTGCTATGGTATATATGTAATGGGTGCTTAAGATTCCATTTGCTGTCGTATATCTGTAATAAATGCTTGAGATTCCATTCACTGTGGTGTATCTATAATAGATGCTTGGGATTCCATCTGCTGTGGTGTATCTTTAATGGATGCTTGAGATTCCATCTGCGTGCCTCATCTGTAATGGATGGTGGAGATTCCATCTGCGTGCCTCATCTGTAATGGATGGTGGAGATTCCATCTGCTGTGCTGTGTCTGTCATGGATGCTTGAGATTCCATCTCCTGTGCTGTATCTGGTATGGATGCTGGAGTTCCCATTCTCTGTGGTATATCGGTATGGAAGCTGGAGATTCAATCTGCAGTGCTGTGTCTGTTATCAATTCTGGAGAGTCCATTTGCTGAACTATATCTGTAGTGGATGCTGGAGATTCAATCTGCTGTGGGGAACTTGTAATTGATGCTGGAGAGACATTCTGGTGTGGTGTAACTGTAATGAATGCTTCAGATTCCATTTGATGAGGTATAGCTGTAATACATGCCTGCAATTCCGTCTGCTTTGCTGTATCTGTAATGGATGCTTGCGATTCCATCTGATGTACTGTATCTGTAATGGATGCTGGAGATTCTGCCTCCTGTATCTGTAAAGGATGCTGGAGATTCCACCTGCCATGTCGTATCTGTAATAGATGCTTGAGATGTCATTTGCTGTGGTGTATCTGTAACAGATGCTTGAGATTCCATCTGCCATATCTGTAATGGATGTTGAAGAGTTCATCTGTCAAGCTGTGTCTGTAATTGATTCTGAAGATTCCATCTGTCTTGCCGTATCTGTAATGAATGGTTGAGATTCCATCTGCAGTGCCGTATCTATAATGGATGTTGAAGAATCTATCTGTAGTATTTGTAATGGATGCTGGAGATTCCATCAGCTGTCTTGTATCAGTAACGGATGCTTGAGATTATATCTGCCGTACTATATTGGTAATGGATGCTGGAGATTCCATCTGATGTGGTATATCTGTGATGAATGCTTGAGATTCTGTTTGCTGTTGCATATCTGCAATTGACGATGGAGACTCCATCTGCCCTAGTGTATCTAAAATGGATGCTTGAAATTCCATCTGCTGTGGGGTGTCTGTAATGGATGCTTGTGTTTCCATTTGGTGTGGTATATCAATAATTGATGCTTGAGATTCCATTGGCGTGGCGTATCTGTAGAGGATGATAGAGATTACATCTGCTGTATCTGTAATGGATGCTTGAAATTCCATCTGCTGTGTTGACTCTGTAATGGATGTTGGAGAATCTGCTTCCTGTATCTGTAATGGATGTAGGAGATTCCATCCTCTGTGCCGTATTGGTAACGGATGCTTGAGATTCCATCTGCTGTGCAGTATTCATGATGGATGCTGGAGATTCCATCCGTGTTGTTGTATCTGTAAGGATGCTTGAGATTCCATTTGCTGTGGTGTATCTGTAATGGATGCTTGATATTCCAGCTGCAGTGCGCATCTGTAGTGGGTGCTGGAGATTCCATCTTCTGTCGTGTATCTGTAATTGATGCTTGAGATTCCATTTGCCAAGGCGTATCTTCAATGGATGGATGCTGGAGATTCCATCTGCTCACGTGCATCTTTAATGGATGCGCGAGATTTCATCTGCTAAGGTATAGCTGTAATGGATGCTTAAGATTACATTTGCTATGGTCATCTGTAATAAATGCTTGAGATTCCATCAGCTGTGGTGTATCTGTAATGGATGCTTGGAATTCCATCTGTAGTGCTGTATCTGTACTGGATGTTGGAGTTTATGCCTGGTGTATCTGTAATGAACCCTGGAGAGTCCCTGTGCTGCGCCTGATCGTTGACGGATGCTTGAGATTCCATCTGCCTTGCCATACCCAAGGGTAGGTCGCTCCCCCTGCCGCTGCAGCTCCTCCAGGTTCCTGAGTTCCTGAGACCCACCCCACATTAAGTACCCCCCACCTCCCAGCCCCTCGTTCTGCCCCGCGCTACTCACCCTCTCTCCTGCTCCTGCTTCTTTTCCTCTTTCCTTCTTCTCTGTTCTTCCTCCTCTCTCCTCGTCTGTATTCTTCTTCTGTACTCCTCTTCTCCCCGTCTTCTCTCCTCTTCTCTTCTTCCTCATCTTCTGCTGTGGTTTTCTGCACTCTGTTTCTTCGTTTTTTGTATCTTCCTCCGTGTTCTTCTGTGTTCTTCTGTGTTCCTCTGTCTTCTTCTGTGTTCCTCTGTCTTCTTCTGTCTTCCTCTGTGTTCTTCTGTCTTCCTCGGTGTTCTTCTGTCTTCCTCTGTGTTCTTCTGTACTCTTCTCTGTTCTTCTGTCTTCCTCTGTGTTCTTCTGTCTTCCTCTGTGTTTCTTCTGTCTTCCTCTCTGTTCTTCTGTCTTCCTCTCTGTTCTTCTGTCTTCCTCGGTGTTCTTCTTTCTTCCTCTGTGTTCTTCTGTCTTCCTCTGTGTTCTTCTGTATTCTTCTCTGTTCTTCTGTCTTCCTCGGTGTTCTTCTGTATTCCTCTCTGTTCTTCTGTGTTTCTTCTGTTCTTCCGGTCTTCTGCTCTTCCGGTCCTCAGTCCTTCCGGTCTTCTGCTCTTCTGTTCTTCTTTTCTTCTGTTCTTCTGTTCTTCTTGTCTTCTGCCTTCGGCTCTTCTGCCTCCTCCGTCCTCTTCTCCCCGCGCCTGCCCTCCTGCTCCTGCCTCATCCCCCTCCCCCACTCGCATCCCCCCTCTATCTCCCCTATCTAACCCGTTCACTTTCTACCTCCCTCACTCCTCCTATCTACCTATCTCTCTATCCCACTATCCAACTCCCTCACTCTCCACCTCCTCCTATCTTCCTATCTCTCTATCTTTTTCCCTATCTATCAATTTCTCTATCTACCTTTTCTCTCTACCTATTTCTCTATCTCTCCCCCCTCCCGCCACCCCCTCTATTACCTATCTTCCTATCCCCTCACTCTACCTCTCACCCTCACCCACCTCTACAACCCCCCCTCCCCTATCTTCACAACCCTACACCTATCTTTCTCCCTAATCTCCTAAACCTCCTAACACTCTCCCCCCTCCACCCTTAAACCCCCCTCCCCCAGCTCTTCTCACTCTACCTGTCCCCCCCCCTCCCTCGCGCTTTCCCGCCGCCACCTCCTGCACGCCCCCGCCCCCCAGCTCCCATTCGCCCCCAGCTGACCCCTCCCCCCCCTCCTACCTCATATGGCGGCCGCTGCGCGACAGTGGTAGCGACCCTTGACCCAAGGGTAGGTCGCTCCCCCTGCCGCTGCAGCTCCTCCAGGTTCCTGAGTTCCTGAGACCCACCCCACAGTAAGTACCCCCCACCTCTCAGCCCCTCGTTCTGCCCCGCGCTACTCACCCTCTCTCCTGCTCCTGCTTCTTTTCCTCTTTTCTTCTTCTCTGTTCTTCCTCCTCTCTCCTCGTCTGTATTCTTCTTCTGTACTCCTCTTCTCCCCGTCTTCTCTCCTCTTCTCTTCTTCCTCATCTTCTGCTGTGGTCTTCTGCACTCAGTTTCTTCGTTTTTTGTATCTTCCTCCGTGTTCTTCTGTGTTCTTCTGTGTTCTTCTGTGTTCCTCTGTCTTCTTCTGTGTTCCTCTGTCTTCTTCTGTGTTCCTCTGTCTTCTTCTGTCTTCCTCTGTGTTCTTCTGTCTTCCTCAGTGTTCTTCTGTCTTCCTCTGTGTTCTTCTGTACTCTTCTCTGTTCTTCTGTCTTCCTCTGTGTTCTTCTGTCTTCCTCTGTGTTCTTCTGTGTTCTTCTGTCTTCCTCTCTGTTCTTCTGTCTTCCTCTCTGTTCTTCTGTCTTCCTCGGTGTTCTTCTTTCTTCCTCTGTGTTCTTCTGTCTTCCTCTGTGTTCTTCTGTATTCTTCTCTGTTCTTCTGTCTTCCTCGGTGTTCTTCTGTATTCCTCTCTGTTCTTCTGTGTTTCTTCTGTTCTTCCGGTCTTCTGCTCTTCCGGTCCTCATTCCTTCCGGTCTTCTGCTCTTCTGTTCTTCTTTTCTTCTGTTCTTCTGTTCTTCTGTTCTTCTTGTCTTCTTGTCTTCTGCCTTCGGCTCTTCTGCCTCCTCCGTCCTCTTCTCCCCGCGCCTGCCCTCCTGCTCCTGCCTCATCCCCCTCCCCCACTCGCATCCCCCCTCTATCTCCCCTATCTAACCCGTTCACTTTCTACCTCCCTCACTCCTCCTATCTACCTATCTCTCCATCTCTCTATCCCACTATCCAACTCCCTCACTCTCCACCTCCTCCTATCTTCCTATCTCTCTATCTTTTTCCCTATCTATCGATTTCTCTATCTACCTTTTCTCTCTACCTATTTCTCTATCTCTCCCCCCCTCCCGCCACCCCCTCTATTACCTATCTTCCTATCCCCTCACTCTACCTCTCACCCTCACCCACCTCTACAACCCCCCCTCCCCTATCTTCACAACCCTACACCTATCTTTCTCCCTAATCTCCTAAACCTCCTAACACTCTCCCCCCTCCACCCTTAAACCCCCCTCCCCCAGCTCTTCTCACTCTACCTGTCCCCCCCTCCCTCGCGCTTTCCCGCCGCGACCTCCTGCACGCCCCGCCCCCCAGATCCCATTCGCCCCCAGCTGACCCCTCCCCCCCCTCCTACCTCATATGGCGGCCGCTGCGCGACAGTGGTAGCGACCCTTGACCCAAGGGTAGGTCGCTCCCCCTGCCGCTGCAGCTCCTCCAGGTTCCTGAGTTCCTGAGACCCACCCCACAGTAAGTACCCCCCACCTCCCAGCCCCTCGTTCTGCCCCGCGCTACTCACCCTCTCTCCTGCTCCTGCTTCTTTTCCTCTTTTCTTCTTCTCTGTTCTTCCTCCTCTCTCCTCGTCTGTATTCTTCTTCTGTACTCCTCTTCTCCCCGTCTTCTCTCCTCTTCTCTTCTTCCTCATCTTCTGCTGTGGTCTTCTGCACTCTGTTTCTTCGTTTTTTGTATCTTCCTCCGTGCTCTTCTGTGCTCTTCTGTGTTCCTCTGTATTCTTCTGTCTTCCTCTGTGTTCTTCTGTCTTCCTCGGTGTTCTTCTGTCTTCCTCGGTGTTCTTCTGTCTTCCTCTGTGTTCTTCTGTATTCTTCTGAGTTCCTCTGTCTTCTTCTGTGTTCCTCTGTCTTCTTCTGTCTTCCTCTGTGTTCTTCTGTATTCTTCTCTGTTCTTCTGTCTTCCTCTCTGTTCTTCTGTGTTTCTTCTGTTCTTCCGGTCTTCTGCTCTTCCGGTCTTCAGTCCTTCCGGTCTTCTGCTCTTCTGTTCTTCTTTTCTTCTGTTCTTCTTTTCTTCTGTTCTTCTTGTCTTCTTGTCTTCTGCCTTCGGCTCTTCTGCCTCCTCCGTCCTCTTCTCCCCGCGCCTGCCCTCCTGTTCCTGCCTCATCCCCCTCCCCCACTCGCATCCCCCCCTCTATCTCCCCTATCTAACCCATTCACTTTCTACCTCCCTCACTCCTCCTATCTACCTATCTCTCCATCTCTCTATCCCACTATCCAACTCCCTCACTCTCCACCTCCTCCTATCTTCCTATCTCTCTATCTTTTTCCCTATCTATCGATTTCTCTATCTACCTTTTCTCTCTACCTATTTCTCTATCTCTCCCCCCCTCCCGCCACCCCCTCTATTACCTATCTTCCTATCCCCTCACTCTACCTCTCACCCTCACCCACCTCTACAACCCCCCCTCCCCTATCTTCACAACCCTACACCTATCTTTCTCCCTAATCTCCTAAACCTCCTAACACTCTCCCCCCTCCACCCTTAAACCCCCCTCCCCCAGCTCTTCTCACTCTACCTGTCCCCCCCTCCCTCGCGCTTTCCCGCCGCGACCTCCTGCACGCCCCGCCCCCCAGATCCCATTCGCCCCCAGCTGACCCCTCCCCCCCCTCCTACCTCATATGGCGGCCGCTGCGCGACAGTGGTAGCGACCCTTGACCCAAGGGTAGGTCGCTCCCCCTGCCGCTGCAGCTCCTCCAGGTTCCTGAGTTCCTGAGACCCACCCCACAGTAAGTACCCCCCACCTCCCAGCCCCTCGTTCTGCCCCGCGCTACTCACCCTCTCTCCTGCTCCTGCTTCTTTTCCTCTTTTCTTCTTCTCTGTTCTTCCTCCTCTCTCCTCGTCTGTATTCTTCTTCTGTACTCCTCTTCTCCCCGTCTTCTCTCCTCTTCTCTTCTTCCTCATCTTCTGCTGTGGTCTTCTGCACTCTGTTTCTTCGTTTTTTGTATCTTCCTCCGTGCTCTTCTGTGTTCTTCTGTGTTCCTCTGTATTCTTCTGTCTTCCTCTGTGTTCTTCTGTCTTCCTCGGTGTTCTTCTGTCTTCCTCTGTGTTCTTCTGTATTCTTCTGAGTTCCTCTGTCTTCTTCTGTGTTCCTCTGTCTTCTTCTGTCTTCCTCTGTGTTCTTCTGTATTCTTCTCTGTTCTTCTGTCTTCCTCTCTGTTCTTCTGTGTTTCTTCTGTTCTTCCGGTCTTCTGCTCTTCCGGTCTTCAGTCCTTCCGGTCTTCTGCTCTTCTGTTCTTCTTTTCTTCTGTTCTTCTTTTCTTCTGTTCTTCTTGTCTTCTTGTCTTCTGCCTTCGGCTCTTCTGCCTCCTCCGTCCTCTTCTCCCCGCGCCTGCCCTCCTGTTCCTGCCTCATCCCCCTCCCCCACTCGCATCCCCCCCTCTACCTCCCCTATCTAACCCATTCACTTTCTACCTCCCTCACTCCTCCTATCTACCTATCTCTCCATCTCTCTATCCCACTATCCAACTCCCTCACTCTCCACCTCCTCCTATCTTCCTATCTCTCTATCTTTTTCCCTATCTATCGATTTCTCTATCTACCTTTTCTCTCTACCTATTTCTCTATCTCTCCCCCCTCCCGCCACCCCCTCTATTACCTATCTTCCTATCCCCTCACTCTACCTCTCACCCTCACCCACCTCTACAACCCCCCCTCCCCTATCTTCACAACCCTACACCTATCTTTCTCCCTAATCTCCTAAACCTCCTAACACTCTCCCCCCTCACCCTTAAACCCCCCTCCCCCAGCTCTTCTCACTCTACCTGTCCCCCCCCTCCCTCGCGCTTTCCCGCCGCGACCTCCTGCACGCCCCCGCCCCCCAGCTCCCATTCGCCCCCAGCTGACTCCTCCCCCCCCTTCTACCTCATATGGCGGCCGCTGCGCGACTGTGCAGCGGGCGCGCCAGAGGCGCGCCAGAGGCAAGCCCGTCTGCGCCAGTCCGCGCCTGGCCCGCACCCAGCGCCACGACCCCTGGTCCCCAGCTCTCCCAAGCCCCGATGATCCGCTACGACCCCACCACCCTCCATGCCCTCAACCCAGGACGCTCCAACACCTGCTTCGAAGCTCACCCAAAACGCACCCATGGACCCTTCGCCTGCAACTCCTGCAAACGCATCTTCCACCACGCAACAACCACGACCACAAGCCCACGTGCCATCAACCACCTCAAGTGCATCCTAGTCAACGCTTGCTCCGTTCACAAACACGCCGTTGAACTCTGGGACCTCCTGGACTCCACAGCACCGGACGTCGCCTTCATCACGGAGACCTGGATGAACGCCTCCTCTGCTCCAGACATCGCCACCGCCATCCCCGAAGGCTACAAGATCTCCAGGAAAGACCGCACCAACCAAGTAGGAGGAGGTATCGCCATCGTCTTCAAAGACTCCATCAGCATCACCACCTCCACTGAAGACTCCCCTCTCGCCGCTGAACACCTGCATTTTCAGATTCGCACCGACCCGAGGACCACCCTCAGAGGATCCCTCGTCTACCATCCTCCTGGACCTCGCGCCCCTTTCAGCGACGCCATCGCCGACTTCATCTCCCCGCACGCCCTCGCCTCACCGGACTACATCCTCCTAGGCGACCTCAACTTCCATCTGGAACAAAACAACGACCCCAACACCACCACCCTGCTCGACAACCTCGCCAACCTCGGCCTCAAACAACTGGTGAACACTGCCACCCACATCGCCGGACACACACTCGACCCTATCTTCTCCGCCAGCAAACACGTCTTCTTCAGCCACGCCTCCGCCCTTCATTGGACCGACCACAGCTGCGTCCACTTCACATTCCGACGCGAGACCCGCCACCTCCGCACTCAACCCATTCCTCGCCGACAGTGGAACAAGATCCCTGAAGAGCAACTCTTCTCCGCACTCGCCACCAACCAACCCACCCTCACCACCGACCCCAACGACGCAGCCCTCAACCTCACAAACTGGATCTCCAACTGCGCAGACAACCTTGCTCCCCTCAACCGCTCGCAGCGACAGAACAACACCAAGAAACCCCTCTGGTTCTCTGACACCCTCAAAGAATCAAAGAAAACTTGTCGCGCACTTGAGAAAGCCTGGCGCAAGGACCGCACCGCTGACAACATGACCGCCCTCAAGAACGCTACCCGCGAACACCACCACCTGATCCGCGCTGCCAAAAGGAATTTTTTCACCGACAGACTGGACAAAAACAGCCACAACAGCAGAGAACTCTTCAGCATCGTCAAGGAGTTCTCCAACCCCAGCGCCAACGCCAACGCCGTCACGCCCTCACAGGATCTGTGCGAATCCCTCGCCACTTTCTTCCATCGCAAGATCAGCGACCTCCACGACAGCTTCGGACACCAGACCCAACCAAACACCACAGAACACACATCCCCGACCATCACCCTCAACAACTGGACCAACATCAGCACGGAAGAAACCAAATCCATCATGAACTCTATCCACTCCGGCGCCCCTTCGGACCCCTGCCCGCACTTCATCTTTAACAAAGCCGACGACATCATCGCCCCGCACCTCCAGACCGTCATCAACTCTTCTTTTTCTTCTGCTACCTTCCCCGAATGCTGGAAACACGCCGAAGTCAACGCCCTACTAAAGAAACCTACGGCTGACCCGAGCGACCTGAAAAACTTCCGCCCCATCTCCCTTCTGCCTTTCCCAGCCAAAGTAATAGAGAAGACCGTCAACAAACAGCTGACCACCTTCCTGGAAGACAACAACCTGCTCGACCCCTCACAGACCGGATTCCGAACCAACCACAGCACTGAAACCGCCCTCATCTCAGTCACGGACGACATCAGAACCCTGATGGACAACGGTGAAACAGTCGCCCTCATTCTTCTCGACCTCTCGGCTGCCTTTGACACCGTCTGTCACCGCACCCTAATCACCCGCCTCTGCTCCACCGGGATCCAAGACCAGGCCCTGGACTGGATCGCCTCCTTCCTCGCAAACCGCTCCCAAAGAGTCTACCTCCCTCCGTTTCGCTCAGAACCCACTGAGATCATCTGCGGCGTACCTCAAGGCCCATCACTCAGCCCGACACTCTTCAATGTCTACATGAGCCCCCTCGCCAACATCGTACGCAAGCACGACATCATCATCACCTCCTACGCCGACGACACCCAACTTATACTCTCCCTCACCAAGGACCCCGCCAGCGCCAAGACCAACCTACAAGAGGGTATGAAGGACGTCGCAGATTGGATGAGGCTCAGCCGCCTAAAGCTGAACTCTGAAAAAACGGAAGTCCTCATCCTTGGCAACACCCCGTCCGCCTAGGACGACTCCTTGTGGCCCACGGCCCTCGGCACCGCACCGACCCCCGCAGACCACGCCCGCAACCTCGGCTTCATCTTGGACCCTCTTCTCACCATGACCAAGCAAGTCAACACCGTGTCCTCCGCCTGCTTCCTCACCCTCCGCATGCTCCGCAAGATCTTCCGCTGGATCCCCGCCGACACCAGAAAAAACGTGACCCACGCCCTCGTCACGAGCCGCCTGGACTACGGCAACACCCTCTACGCTGGGACCACAGCCAAACTCCAAAATCGCCTACAACGCATTCAAAACGCCTCGGCCCGCCTCATCCTCGACGTACCCCGCAGCAGCCACATCTCCGCACACCTGAGACACCTGCATTGGCTCCCAGTCAGCAAAAGGATCACCTTCCGACTTCTCACCCACGCACACAAAGCCCTCCACGACAAGGGACCGGAATACCTCAACAGACGCCTCAACTTCTACGTCCCCATCCGCCCCCTCCGCTCCTCTGGCCTCGCACTCGCCGCCGTCCCTCGCATCCGACGCTCCACGGCGGGTGGGAGATCTTTCTCCTTCCTGGCGGCCAAGACCTGGAACTCCCTCCCCACCAGCCTCAGGACCACCCAGGACCACTCCGCTTTCCGGAGACTCCTAAAGACCTGGCTGTTCGAGCAGCGATAACCACCCCCTTTGTCCCTAGCGCCTTGAGACCCGCACGGGTGAGTAGCGCGCTTTATAAATGCTAATGATTTGATTTGATTTGATATTGATAATGGAAGTGAAGATTCCAACTGTCATGCTTTATCAGTAATGGACACTTGAGATTCCATTTGCTCTTGTGTATCTGTAATAGAGGCTAGAGATTCCATTGGCTGTGGTGTAGCTGTAATGGATGCTTGAGATTCTATCTGCTGTGCCGTATTGGTGATGGACGTTGGAGATTCCTTCTGCCACTCTTATCTGTAATGGATGCTGGAGATTCCATTTGCCATGGTGTATCTGCAATGAATGCCTGAGGTTCTGTCTGCTGTGCCGTATCTGTAATGGATGTTGGAAATTATGCTTGTTGTATCTATAATGGATGCTTGAGATTCCTTCTGTGGTGTAGTATCTGTAATGAGTGCTGGAGATTCCGTCTGCAGTGATGTATCTGTGAAAAATGCTTGAGATTCCATTAGCTGTTGTTTTATCTGTAATGCATACTTGAGATTCCGGCTGCCGTGCCGTATCTGTAACCATCTGATGTGATGTATCTGTAATGGATGCTGGAGATACCATCTGCTGTGCTGTATCTGTAATGGATGCTGGAGTTTCCATTCTCTGTGGTATATCGGTATGGAAGCTGGAGAGTCCATCTGCTGTGCTGTATCTGTAATGGATGCTGGAGATTTCACCTGCTGCGGTGTATCTGTTATGGATGCTGGAGTTTCCATCTGTTGTGCTGTATCTGTAATAGATACTGGAGATTCCATCTGCTGAGGAACATCTGTAATCAATGCTGGAGATTCCATCTGCCATGGTGTATCTGTAATGCATGCTGGAGAGTCCATCTTGAGATTCCGTCTGCAGCGGTGTATCTGTGATTAATGCTTGAGATTCCATTAGCTGTTGTTATATCTGTAATGCATACTTAAGATTCCGTCTGCCGTGCCGTATCTGTAACCATCTTCTGTGCTGTGTCAGCAATGAATGCTCAAGATTCCATCTGCTGTGCCGTATATGTTATGGGTGTTGGAGATTCCATCTGTTGCAGTATATCTGTAATAAGTGCTGGAGTTTCCATCTGTTGTGCTGTATCTGTAATAGATACTGGAGAGTCCATCTGCTGAGGAACATCTGTAATCAATGCTGGAGATTCCATCTGCCATGGTGTATCTGTAATGCATGCTGGAGAGCCCATCTTGTGTTGTGTATCTAATGGATGCTTGACATTCCATTACGGTGGTGTAACTGCAATGGATGCAGGAGTTTCCATCTGCTGTGGTGTATCTGCAACGAATGCTTTATATTCCATCTGCTGTGATGTATCTGCAATGGATGTTGGCGATTCCTTCTGCTGCGGCATATCTGTAATGCATGATGGAGTTCGTCAAATGTGGTATATCTAATCGATGTTTGAGACTCCATTTGCTGTGGTGTATTTGCAGTGGATGTTTGAGATTACATCTCGTGTAGTTTATCTGTAATGGATGTTGGAGATTCCATCTGCTATGGCAAATCTCTGATTGGATGCTGGAGATTTCATCTACCATGCCGTATCTGTAACGGATACTTGAGATTTCATTTGCTGTGGTACATATTTAATGGATGCTGGAGATTTCATCTGCCGTGCAGTGTCTGTATTAGATGCTGGAGACATCATCTGCTGTGATGTATGTGTAATGGATGCTGGAGATATCATCTGCTGTGGCATATCTGTAATGGATGCTGGAGATTTTATCTGCCAAGGCATATCTGTAATGGATACTCAATATTCCATCTGCTGTGCAATGTCTGTAATATATGCTTGAGATTCCATCCTCTGTGGTGTGTATGCAATGAATGCTTGTGATTCCATCTACTGTAGTGTATATATATATATATTGGATGCTGGAGAGTCCATCTACTGTAGTATGTCAGCAATGGATGCTGGAGATTCCATCTGCTCTAGTATATCTGTAATGGATTGTTGAAATTCAATCTGCTGTGGTGTCACTTAGAGTTTTTGTTTTCTTAGTTTCCTTGGTTCTGAGCACTGATGGGGCCTGACGCCACTAGTTAGGCCAAGGACACTGTACACTTTGTAGAAGATGACAGTTTTCTTTTTTCAGTGCACCTCCACTAGGATAGCGAGACTGCCTTGACTGGAAGAGAGAAAAGCCTTGCTAACAAAGTGGCTAAAGCATTATTAGAATATTGGAACGTTGGCAGCTCCATTGAAGACAATGGAGTGCTGCAGGCTTTTACTGGCCGGTAAAAGCCCGCAGCGCCAACATTCCAATGTTCGCTTTGTTCACAGCAAGAGCTGTGAACAAAGCCTCACGGAGCCCGAGGGGATTTTAACCCCTCGGGCTCCGTGAGGAATTTGTTTTATTTGATAGAACATTCTGCCCTGAGTGGAAGAATGTTCTAATAGCCTTAGAACCCGCCGTAGCGGGCTCTACCGGCTATTAAAAGCCCTCTCCCTTGTTAAAGGCCCTCGCCGAACGCGGGAGCGGGCCTTTAATAGCCGGTAGAGCCCGCTACGGCGGGTTCTAAGGCTATATTAGAACATTGGAATGTTGTAACCTCCATTAGAGACAATGGAATGCTCTGGGCTTTTACTGGCTGGTAAAAGCCCGGAGAGTCAACATTCCAATGTTCTTTGCTCACACACAGCAACAGCTGTGAACAAAGGCCTTACGGAGCCGGAGGGGATTTCAATGCCCTCCATGAGGACTTTGGTTTTATTTATTTGAACATTCTACCCTCTAGTGGCAAAATGTTTTTAATAGCCTTATGGCCCTTCGTAGCTGGGCTATGCCAGTAATTAAAGTCCTGCTCCGTTGGTAAAGGCCCTTGCTTTCGGCTCGGGCCTTTAATGGCCGGTATAGCGTGCTATGGTGAGCTATAAGGCTATATTACAATGCTCAATACCAGGCAGAAAGAGCTTACAGACTCCACTGTTCTATTGAATTTGGATTACAGTGTGGATAAAGTGATGTGTTCTAAGTTAAGTAGTGTGAAAGCATGAGTCAGGCTGCTCTGCACAAATAGCATAAATGTCACAAGAAAAGGATAAACAAGCTCAAAACTGGAATTAAGCTAGTAATGCAGTAAACATAAAATGCAAAGGGATAGTGGCCTGAGGCAACCAAATCTGGGCCACAAAAGGCAATATCTGTTTATCTTTCAGACCTGGCTTCAGTAAGAATGACAGTATTATACAGTCATGTATGAAACATTTTTGCTGTAGAGGAGTCACTCACTTTGTCTCTCCTTGACCTTACCTGCCGTTCCCCGGCCTAGCAGTAGGAGAGAACAGATTTACAGCAATCTACCTTCACCACCCAAATAGGTGGGTGGTCTGCTAAGATCTGTAAAGTGCTTTATTAACAGAGCTTGTGTGTTTGTAGAATACATACACAGACTGGTAAAGGAATGTGTTTAACCCCCTTGGTGCCTGGTACGAGCTGGTCTTGTCCTCGGCCACGGTTTTAGTGTGCTGAGGACAAGACTAGCTTGTCCTGCACCCGGCCCAAAGGGTGAGCGCTAGCGCTCTCCCCGTGGGCCTCCCACCCACACCCTTGTCAAGGATGGAAGGGGAATTTCTTCCCCTTCCACCCCTGATTCCCCCCCGCCCCCCAGTGATGTCTGATGACATCAGCACGCAATCGCTCGCTGACCTCATCAGAGGTTACCTGCCATCTGCTGGAAGTTCAGCTTCCATCTGGAAAAAGAATGCAAAGCATTTCTCTTCCGACCGGGAGCTGGGGGCAAACAGAGGCATGAAAGGAAAGGAAAGGCCTTTATTTTCCTTTCATGTCTCTGTACGGATTTCTGCAGCCCGATCGTGAAGAGATCGGGCTGCAGAATGCCCATTAGGCACCATGGATTTTGTTTTGTTTTTTCTTTATGTGTGTTTGTGAATAAGGGGAGCGGCCACTTTGGCAAGGGCCGCTCTCTGGGTGGGCAATTAATTATTAGGCCTTTTCTGCTCCCCGCAGGGGCAGATCGGCCTTTTTTAATTAGGCCGTCCTGCCCCCCCCGGGGGGAGGCAGAACCCGCTAGACACCAGGAATACTTTTTTTTAGTTTTTTTTTTACATGTGGGGAGCGACCCCTAAGGCAAGGGTCGCTCCCCTGGGGGCTAATTATTTTTTGCCCATTTTTGCCCCCCTTGGGGGCAGATCGGCCTATTTTTTTAGGCCAATCTGCCCCCAGGGTGGCAGAAACGACTAGACAGCAGGGATTTCTTTTTAGTCAGTTTCACGCAAGGGGAGCAACCTCTTAGGCAAGGGTACCTCCCCTGGGGGAGCAAATTTATTTTAGGCCATTTCTGCCCCCCTTGGGGCCAGGTCGGCCTATTTTAATTAGGCTGACGGGGCAGGAACCACTAGACACCAGTGCTTTTTATTTTTTATTTTTTTACAGACAGGGAGCGACCCCTTAGGCAAGGGTCATTCCCCTGGCGGATAATTTTATTTTAGGCCATTTCTGCCCACCTTAGGGGCAGATTGGCCTATTTTACTTAGGCCAACATGCCCCCAGCGGGATAGAAACCCCTACACACCAGAAATTTTGTTTTATGTCAGTTTCACGCAAGGGGAGCGACTCCTTAGGCAAAACTCGCTCCCTGGGGGTAGGTAGGGGGATTTATTTTAGGCCATTTCTGCCCCCCTTGGGGGCAGAATTGCCTTTTTTAATTAGGCCGATCTGCCCCCACTAGGGGCAGAAACCACTAGGCACCAAGGATTTATTTTTATTTTTTACAGATGGGTAGTGCCCCCATAGGCAAGGGTCGCTCCTCTGGGGGCAAATTTAGTTTAGGCCATTCAGGCCTCCTTAGGGACAGATCGGCCTATTTCTATTAGGCATATCCATCCCCGGGGGGGCAGAAATCACTTAGGCACCAGGGATTGGTGTGTGTGTATGTGTGTTTGTTTAGGAGGGCAGCCCCTTGGGCAAGTGCTGCTCCTCATGGGGGCACATTACTGTTGGCCATTTCTGCCCCCCTTGGGGGCAGATCGGCCTATTCTTGTAAGGCCCATCTGCCCCCAAGGGGGGCAGAAAGCCCACCAGAGAAAAAGGGAAGATTTTTTTTTCAAATAAAGAGGGTGGGGGTATGGCCATACCCCCACCCCAAATAAACGGGAACAAAGTTTTTCTGCCCACTGGTGGGCAGATGGGGCAATTACCCCTGTTCCACTCCTTGTGGGGTTAGACAGCATACTAGAAGCCAGGGAATAAAAAAAATAAATAGTAGGTTGGTGGCTACCAACCAGTATGGGCCTGGTTGTGCCCCCAACTCAACTGAAGGGGGTAAAAGTCTTTCAGCTCTCCCCCTGCACACTAAAACATCTTATCCCACAGCAAGCAAGAGGACATTTGATTATTTTGGGTTTTGGTTTTACATTTGGGCCATGAGAGCTTGTCTAACTCTCATAATCGTCCTACTTGGAATGGTGAGGGCTGCACTTTTTGGACTTTGGGACGCTGCCATGTAGAAAAATCTATGAGACCTAGACACATCTGAAAATGAAACATCTGGGTGAGTCCAGGGTGGTGTGCTTCACATGCACCCCACACCATCTTGTTACCCACAGTGCCCTGCACACCTCCAAATTTGCTCGAAATCACACATTTTTCCCATGTTTTTGTGATGGAGCCTTCTGGAATCTGCAGGAATCCACAATATTCCTCCCACCCAGCATTGTTGCATCTATACGTATAAAAATTCTGCCCCACTTGTCAGCCTAAAAACTTTTTTCCCAAACTGCCCTTTTGGACCCGCTTTGGTCCCCCCTCATTTTCGACATGTTTTTGACTCTTCCCTGTCACAGGCACTTGGCCCACCTACACACTTGAGGTATCAATTTTACCGGGAGACGGAGGGGAACATTGGGTGGTAGGAAATTTGTCCGGGTGCGGTGATCCCACACAGAAATGTGGGGAGAATGTGAATTTTTAGCTAAACTTGAGGTTTGCTGAGGATTCTGGGTAAGAAAACACTGGGGAATCCAGGCAAGTCACACCTTTCTGGATTCCCTCGGGTGTCTAGTTTTCAGAAATTTTTGGGTTTGGTAGGTTTCCCTAGATGGTGGCTGCTGAGCCCAGGACCAAAAACGCAGGTACCCCCCACAAAAACCGGTAGTTTTGTATTTGATAATTTTGATGTGTCTACATAGTGTTTTGGGGCATTTCCTGCCGCGGGCACTAGGTCTACCCACACAAGTGAGGTACCATTTTTATCGGGGGTCCTGAGGGAATGCTGGGTAGACAGAAGTTTGTGGCTCCCCTTAGATTCCAGAACTTTGCAGCACCGAAATATGAGGAAAAAAATGTTTTTGGGCAAATTTTGAGGTTTGCTAAGGATTCTGGGTAACAGAACTTGGTGAGAGCACCACAAGTTACCCCATCCTGGGTTCCCCTAGGTGTCTAGTTTTCAGAAATGTCCAGGTTTGCTAGGTTTTCCTAGGTGCCGGCTCAGCTAGAGGCCTAAATCCACAGCTAGGCACTTTGCAAAAAAACAGGTCAGTTTTCTTTGGGAAAATGTGATGTGTCCACCTTGTGTTTTGGGGCATTTCCTGTCACGGGCACTAGGCTTACCCACACAAGTGAGGTACCATTTTTATCGGTACTCTTGGGGGAATGCTGGATGGAAGGAAATTAGTGGCTTCTCTCAGATTCCAGAACTTTCTGTCACCGAAATGTGAGGAAAAAGTGTTTTTGTGCCAAATTTTGAGGTTTGTAAAGGATTCTGGGTAACAGAAACTGGTGAGAGCCCCACAAGTCACCCCATCCTGGATTCCCCTAGGTATCTAGTTTAGAAAAATGCACAGGTTTAGTAGGTTTCCCTAGGTGCCGGCTGACCTAGAGGCCAAAATCCACAGCTAGGCACTTTGCAAGAAACACGTCAGAATTTCAATGTAAAAATGTGATGTGTCCATGTTGCGTTTCCTGTCGCGGGCACTAGGCCTACCCACACAAGTGAGGTACCATTTTCATCGGGAGACTTGGGGGAACACAGAATAGCAGAAAAAGTGATATTGCCCCTTGTCTTTCTCTACATTTTTTCCTTCCAAATGAAAGACAGTGTGTAAAAAAGACGTCTATTTGAGAAATGCCCTGTAATTCACATGCTAGTATGGGGACCCCATAATTCAGAGATGTGCAAATAACCACTTCTTTTCAATACCTTATCTTGTGTCCAGTTTGGAAATACAAAGGTTTCCTTGATAACTATTTTTCACTCTTTATATTTCACCAAATGAATTGCAGTATACAATGAAAACCCATTGCAAGGTGCATCTCATTTATTGGCTCTGGGTAGTTCTTGATGAACCTACAAGCCCTATATATCCCCACAAACAGATTAATCCAGCAGATGTAACAGTATATTGCTTTTGAAAATATGACATCTCAGGAAAAAGTTACAGAGTGAAACGTGGAGAAAAATTGTTGTGTTTTTTTACCTCAATGTCAATATTTTTTTATTTCAGCTGTTATTTTCTGCAGGAAAACCTTGTAGGATGTACACAAATTACTCCTTGCTGAATTCAGAATTCTGTCTACTTTTCAGAAATATTTAGCTGTCTGGGCTCCAGCATTGGTTTCACACGCTTTTCTGTCACTAACTGTAAGGAGGCTAAAAATACACAAAATAGTAAAAATAGGGTATGTCCCAGTAAATTGCCAAAATTGTGTTGAAAAATTTGGTTTTCTGATTCAAGTCTGCCTGTTCCTGAAAGCTGGGAAGATTGTGAATTTAGCACCACAAACCCTTTGTTGATGCCATTGTCATAGAAAAAAACACAAGCTTTCTTCTGCAGCCTTTTTTCCCATTTTTAAAAACAAAACCGAAATGTTCGCTTTATTTTGGCTAATTTCTTGGTTTCCTCCAAGGAAGCCCACAAACTCTCAGTACCTCTAGAATCCCTAGGATGTAGGAAAAAAAGGACGCACATTTGGCATGAGTACCTTTTGTGGACAAGAAGTTATGAGGGCCTAAGCGCAAACTGCCCCAAATAGCCAAAAAAGGGCCTGGCAGCTCAGGGGAAAAAGGCATGGCAGCAAAGGGGTTAAAGAGAAAGGTGTTTCAGAATTAATAGTGGGTGTCGATACATCAGTAGGTTTTTCTGACTGGTTTAATATGATTTCACCATAACACAAAAAGAAGAGGGAGAAATGAGCTCACTTCTTTTCCACTAACAATATACCTCCAAAACCAAATAAGAGCGAGTACAGTACCAGAAATGTAGGTAACTTGGCTAACATAACAACAAAGGTTATATGTATATATGTATATATATATATGTATGTGTGTATATATATATATATATATATATATATATATATACACATTTAATATATCAAACCAAAAAACACACATTTTGATACACAATATCAATTTATTCAGACAAAATCATATGAAAAAATACATCAACAAACTTACATTTAGTATAGCTTTGAATAAAATTACATATGAAAATATGATAATTCACAAATGGATGCATCAGTTCCATAAAATATTGCCACATGTAGCTGCTTGTGTCTCCAAGACCATCAATTACTCACTCACATTCATCTATTATACCCAGTTATTATTCCAACCACCCATACATGCGGCATGGTAGATGAAATCTCCAGCATCCATTAGAGATATGCCATAGCAGATGGAATCTCCAACATCCATTACAGATACATCACATTAGATGGAATCTCCAGCATCTATTACAGATAAACCACAGGAGATGGAATCTCAAACGAGTGACTGGTGCTCTTGGAGACACAAGCAGGTACATAGGGAATTTATTTATATAATGTTGCATCCATAGGTGGATTGTCATATTTTCGCATGTACTTTAATCTATAACTATACTAAATAAATGTAAGTTTGTTAATATGTTTTTTCACATGCTTTTGTCAGACTAAACTGATATTGTATATCAAAATGTTTGTTTTTTTGACTCGATATGTTAAAGGTGTATATATATATATATATAATGGGACATTGTAGGGTTTAATATTCAGGGGTGGGTTCACTTGTGTGTTGTTACAATTGTTATATTGATCATTTTCCCATGGCAAGACCTACCCCTCCGGGTTTATACAGGGGCCCTCTGTTGTACTGTAGTGACTTGGTTAACATCCTATTTCACCCCTGCTACCGCCACTATATTCTACTTGATAAAAGACCCTTCACCCACCATCATGGTTGTGGCATGCTTTATCATGGTGGTCCCACCCCTGATGCTTTGGGCCTGAGGGATGTGCTTTGATGCCTGATTACAGCAGAGCAGGTATTGGTCTGTGAAAGATATAGAGGTGAATTAAAATTGCCTAAGGGGTGTCCATCTAAATGACGTGCTTTAATATTGACACCCTTTTGGTAAGATTAATAACAGTGGTGAATGCGCTATAAGGATCAATGCCCTTTCACATCCTCAGTGGTGTAATGGTTGACATGTTTCAGTCAAATTCTTTATGGTGCCCTGGAGGGTCAATATGGCTTTCTTTTATGAACTTAATTTCACATGCACCCTAAGGCATGTAAAAGAAACTCGCAATCCATCACTTACGGGGTTTGATTGCATCCTTACCCCTTTCGAGTGTATCTGTGTGGAAAGCAACAAATACATATCAAACTTAGGTGTTAATAATTTACAAAGTAGAAATAAAAACACCAGCACCACGTTTCCACACACCATTCAGCTAGATCGTGTATATTACGAGTGTGGTATTGTGCCCCAACGTGGTCTTTACACCTCAACAGCATTTAATTTTGTGCTTCTGGAAAAAAATAGTGGTTTAATTCCTAAAGCTTACCACCATCGAACATTATGCAAATCAGAGTAAACACATGCGTCTCAAATGTAAGTGTCATCATTAGCAAAGCTCTTATATCGCCCTGTATGATTTCAACCACAGCACTTGGATAGGTTTGTGATTTGGAAGAAAAGAGATACCCCTCCCCCCTCTAACTGACATCCTAAGGAAGGTGTTGTAGCGTCCAAGTGAATCCAGAAACTTGTGCACAACTGGGCATGTCTGTACCCAGAGAGGACACACATGAACACTTAGAACCTACAAATCAGAGGACGATTGCTGCCTGCTGTTGAAGAATGTGGATCATCTGAGAGGTATTAAAAAGAGGAGGGATGAGTGGTGGGTACGAGGGGCTGGAAATCGTAGAGAAAAGATAGGAGACTGCAGAACTGCAGAGGGATTGGTGAGAGCAGCAGGACGATTTAACTTCAATTAAGCATTGCTTGAAGATATAAGATCATAGAATGAGAAGGCCTGGTGTCTTGTTTTCGTTCTATTGCATGTCCTGTCTTGCACTTTACATGCTGCAATTCCTCTGTGCTCCATCAGAGATCTTGATCTTTGTTTCTAAGTACAGTGGTGTACTGGATTTGACTGCCTTAGAGACCACACACCTCGTTTTGAATATGATGGGGGTAGGCAGCTGAAGCTGATGAAATGTAGTTCTCAGAGCATCAGTGTGATTCTGGCAAGCTTTCAAGAACTTTGACGATAAAGCCTGATGTAAGCTGCTCTGTAGGAGTGTTCATTGAATCTCCGGGACCCCAGCCAGCAGAGTGTTATGCTCTCAAGACAACATAGCACCAGCATCTTGACTGCCACACTGAACTCCACTGCCAGGAAAGAAGACTAGATTCTTCACAGCAGGGTGAGCTAATGCCAGCAGTTTTTTTTGTGTATGATAGGGTTTCCCCATGGCTAAGGTTGGTTTCAGTGCCAATTGGGAAGTCCAAGAGTTGAAGCTATTGACAAACCATGGAGTTAAGTCACTCAGATTTATCTTTGAAAGCCCCTTGTCCCTTTCAAAGGTCCCCATTGTCTGCTGCCGCCAGTAATGAATACAGAGACCCTCTTGGTGGGATGCAACTTGTGGTAGGCCATGCATTAATTTCACTGGGGCGAGTGCTCATGTGGTCGATGTCAAGGGTGGAGGAGACCTTCAGCGTTGTTATCTGCTTACGGGCGACATCCTTGCCAACCATTACAAAACCCTGTGGCTTTACTTACATTTTGACTCTTGAAAGGAAGCAGCCTTGTGGAATGCCCTCTTTTACTGCCAACAGTGGGATAACAGTCTTTGAATGTTGCAGCCTTCATGGATTAGAATAACATAGGCATATTGTCAAGGAAGAGCATGCGAAACCTGGCTCTCATGGATATTGCACATGGTTGGATTGTCACAAAGATATCAAATTTATGGTGCAGTGCTATTTTTGGAATTCTTGTTCTTTACTAGCTTGTTGATTGCTGTCATTTGAGGTAGGCCAGTATTTTCTTTACATCGTTCTCAATTGCCTTAAAGACTGCCCAACTTCTATTGGCAGTTTCACTAATGAAGGTCTTGCACTAGTTGGACTTGGACCCTCTGATGAAATGCGAACAGATCAGAGCAGAGGTTTTTTTTTCTGTCATCAGGTGGCGTATTTGCTATTGACAAATGCTTACTCATATCAAGATGGGAAGTGTTCGGGCTTTATGGAGAGAGACATCAGCAGATCATGAATATTTACTGTCATCTAGAAGGTGAAATCTCCGAGTAAGGTCTCAACATCTATGTTGGGGAGGGGGTGTTGTCATATGTGGCTGACATGCAGTGCATCCATTGGTAGTTGTTGTTTTCAAGGCTCTATTCACCAACTCTGCTCTCCTTGATTTACCTTGGTTAGTGTGAGAGGTATTGAAAAGTTAAAGGTGGGAGAAGCATTGCTAAACCAGTATTCATTTGTGGTGTATGTAGCAGTGGAGGCCTGTCTTTGTGGTGCAGATTACATCCTGGATGCTCTTATTAGTGTGGGTGAACAGTATGAATAGAGGTGTGCTGTTGCCAGTAGTCAGAAGAACAGAGAGGGCCTTCTCCCTAGTTCTGGTTGATGTGTCACTTGAGAGTCTGAAGTGACAGGCATTTTATTTGCTGTGGAGGCAGGCTGCAGTGACAAGGCCCGACATCTCAAAGCTTAGTCCTACGTTGATGTCAGTTGGTTATGAGGTGGAATGTGATAGTCTGTGCATGTGCTGGAAGTAGCAGAAGAAGCGCTCACAGGTGTTGAGGCTTGGATGCGACTGAGGTCTGCGTGATCGTGAAGGGTAAAGGACCACTACAACTTCCCTTCCAGTTCAGGTTTTACGATCGGTATGTCCCTGCCACCACCTTTCCTGTCCTATCTAGTATTTTCTTATTCACTGAGACATAGATTTTGTTTTTGTTTTTTTTGTTTTAAAAAACAAATTTTCTTTGTTCAAACCATCACTGACGAGCTCTTAGCATTTGCTCACCACCGCCACACTTTCCCATTCCATGACATATTTTCACTTGTGTGTTTTTACCCCATCTACTTCCTATCCTGTTTCTTTTTGCTGCTATGGCTGGAGTATAAAGACAATACCGACCTCCTTATCTTTGCATTTAACAACCCAAGTGGTTTGGTGAAATTGTACTTTTTGCTGTTGCAGCAAATATGTGAATTTAAAAGTCTTGTTTCGTGCGTCCTGCTCAGAGACTAGAGCCCTCATTACAACCCTGGCGGTAAATCCCGCTTTCCGCCGTGCAGAAGACCGCCAACATACCGTGGCGGCTGCGGAATTCCGCTACAGGTATTACGACTCACAGCTCGGAATCCGCCACAATACAGACACGCACACAAGTCCGCCACATCAAAAATCTGTGATAAATTGGCGATACCAAAACCCACACCGTCACGCCAACAGGAATACGCCCACAGTATCACGACCCACGAATCAACGCGGCGGTCTTTCAACCGCGGTAATCCATTGATGGTACTCACCGCCTCGCTCAAAATACACACACATTTACAAAGCACAACCACATTGGACAATTCGAAATACACACACCTGATACACATACACACACCACACCCAATCCAATATAAAGCACACACCCACATCACCCACAAACCTTTACAATCAAAATTTTGAAGGGCCAGAGAGAGAGATTAGCTAACACAACACCAGCATCCACAGACACACAACACCATCACTCATACAACATCCACACACCTCAAACAACACACACCAACACATCTCCTCACACATCACAACAGCACCTCACACATCACCCACACCACATCATGCTACATCAAAGACACCCCAGGTTTTCTGAGGAGGAGCTCAGGGTCATGGTGGAGGAAATCATCTGGGTAAAGCTACAGCTATTCGGATCACAGGTGCAGCAGTCATCCATTGCTAGGAAGATGGAGCTATGGCAGAGAATCGTCGAGAGGGTCAACGCAGTGGGACAGCATCCAAGAACACGGGATGACATCAGAAAGAGGTGGAACGACCTACGTGGGAAGGTACGTTCCGTGGTATCCAGACACCAGATTGCTGTACAGAGGACTGGCAGTGGGCCCCCACCTCCTCCCCCACAACTAACAACATGGGAGGAGCAAGTCTTGGCGATCATGCATCCTGAGGGCCTCGCAGGAGGACTGGACTCTGGTAAGGCAAATCTTAACTACCATATCCCCCCACCCCACCTGCATGCCATCACATACTCCCACCCTCACCCTCACACCCATCACCCCAACACCCCACAGATACCCCACTACCACAACCCACACATCCCAAAATCAAGCCCTGCATGTCACACCAATGCATGGACACCCATCACCAAAGCATGTCCAGTAGAGAGGCTCACTCCTGCCCCAAAATCACCAATCACACAAAGGCCACGGCAACAATGCAAGCACAGGAGTAGAGGTTAAATCACCCATTGCACAAGATGGCATACACAGATACTAAGATTATGCATTCACACCCCAAAAGGACCCATACCCAACATCACCGGACAGGGGGTGCCGGACATATCCAGTCCCCCCACAGAAGAGGCCCACAGTGATGACAGCAGCTCTGCACGCCTGGAACAAGATGACCAGACCGGCCCATCAGGGACCTCGGGACAGTCGGTTCCCCTCCCACTGTCACAAGCCACCACAGAGCCTCCCCCCTCAGGAAACACCGCCACAGCACCCACCCAGCGGGCCCACCCCTATGTCCCCAGGGCACATCAATCAGCAGTGTGTCCACCACTACTGGGAACCTAGGCAAACCCACTAACACAGGACGATCGGGAACCTGGGGGCAGTGGCAGTGGGCACACGGTTCAGGGGACAGAGGCACAGGATAACAGGGAAGCTGGGAGGACTGTTGTGCGACAGGGGGAGGACAGGCCCAGGGAACCCACTCTCCAACATCATGGGAGCTTACCACCATTCCCAGGAGACCATGGGCATGGTACTGGCCAAGTTTCAGGAGACCGAGCAGCTGCAGGAGGAACACTACCTGGGGATCAGGGAGGACTTGAAGTCCATCAACACCACCCTGGTCACCATTGCAGGGGTGCTGGCAGACCTTGTCAACACCAGAAGGGACACACCAACGGGCCCCTGAGACTAGCCTGGACGATGAACAGCCCTCCACGTCTGCTGGCGCTAGTGGACAGGAGGCACCGCCACAGGAACAACAGGCCACAAGCACCCCACCCCCTGCAGAAGGAGAACCACCCTGCAAACGGTCCCTGAGATCCAGGAACAAGACAGAGAACATTGCCAAGACCCCCGCCAGGAAATAAGACCCCCCTGAATGTCACCCTTCTGTCCCACTTTGACATCCTGTCCACCTTAAACTGCCATTGCTCCACTTCTTATGCCCCTTTGGACAATGCACCTGTGAAACAAATGAAGTGGGCTCTGCCATGGACATTCCTCCACCATCACCCCAGCCCATTTCACACCCCCTCCACGTATTTGCACAGAAATAAACACACTTGAATCACAAAACAATCTGGAGTCAGTCTGTGCTTTCACTATTGTGTAACAGCAAAATCTCAGGAATATAGCAATGTCAACGTACTTGTTCACATACCAATGTTACACAGCTGTAGGCCAGCAGTAAACAGAGCAGAGGGCACAAAGGGGGACCCAGATCTGTGAATGGAAGGGCTAAATAACAAGTCAGGGTCCATACACTGAGTGAAAGTGACAGACTTATGCTAGCTCCAACAATAGTATGAGATGTGGGAAGCAGTTACATCTTCTTACCTGTGTCTCACTGGAAGTATTGCATGATGATGTTGTTTCGGTTGTCAACATCTTCTTCTTCTGCCTCCTCTTCTTCACTGTACACAGGCTCCACAGCTGCCACAAGACCACCATCTGGCCCATCCTCCTGCAGAAAAGGCACCTGGCATCGCAAAGCCAGGTTGTGCAACATACAGCAGGCCACGATGATCTGGCACTCCTTCTTCAGTGAGTAGTATAGGGAGCCACCTGTAAGATGGAAGCACCGGAATCTGGCCTTCAGGAGGTCGAAGGTGCGTTCTATAACCCTCCTAGTTCACCCATGTGCCTCATTGTAGCGTTCCTCTCCCCTTGTCCTGGGATTCCTCACTGGGGTCAGTAGCCATGACAGGTTGGTGTAACCAGAGTCACCTGCAAATGTCGAGGGACAACTGTTAGACACACACTAACCCTTAGGGACAACCCCATACCAGACACCTATGTCAACTGTATTTGGACCTTGGGCTCACCTATTAGCCACACCCGGTGCCTCTGGAGTTGCCCCATCACATAAGGGATGCTGCTATTCCTCAAAATGTAAGCGTCATGCACTGAGCCAGGATACTTGGCATTCACATGGGAGATGTACTGGTCTGCCAAACACACCTTCTGCACATTCAGTAAATGGTAGCTTTTCCGGTTTCTGTACACCTGTTCATTCCTGTGGGGTGGGACAAATGCCACATGTGTACCATCAATGGCACCAATGATGTTGGGGATATGTCCCAGGGCATAGAAGTCACCTTTCACTGTGGGCAAATCCTCCACCTGAGGGAAAACGATGTAGCTGCACATGTGTTTCAGCAGGGCAGATAACACTCTAGACAACACGTTAGAGAACATTGGCTGGGACATCCCTGATGCTATGGCCATTGTTGTTTGAAAAGACTCACTGGCCAGGAAATGGAGTACAGACAGAACCTGCACTAGAGGGGGGATTCCTGTGGGATGGCGGATAGCTGAAATCAGGTCTGGCTCCAACCTGGCACACAGTTCCTGGATTGTTGCACAATCAAGTCTGTAGGTTATAATGATGTGTCTCCCTTCCATTGTCGACAGGTCCACCAGGGGTCTGTACACCGGAGGATGCCGCCATCTCATCACCTGCCCCAGCACACGTGCCCTATGGAGGAGAAAAGCGAGCAGAGGGTCATCCAACACTTAGGTATCACAATGTGTTATTTGGTAAAATGTTGGAAATTCGCAATGTGCCTTTAGCTGTCCATATTCCAGGCCTAAATAGGTGTGACGCAGTTTTTTTCCATGCAATGTGGCCCCCTGAAAAGGCGGCTGCCTGACCTGTAAGGTGGGACAAGGGGAAATGAGGTAACTGCGCTGGCGTTGTACACCGTCGCGGTGGGCGGTCAAAGACCGCGGCGCAATTCAGCATTGGATAACATTGGGCCCTATGGGTCCCAGGAGCCAATGACGATGTACGCCGGCGATGACAGTACACACAGCCACGGACGTGACCACCATTTCCTATCTGTTCCCTCACTTGATACCTGACCTTCAACAGGAGAGGACCTACACTGCAAGTGCTGCTGTGACCTGTGTCTGGAAGCGACGATTGCTACAGTATCTGGGAAAGGGCCCCTGCCTTCATTTCGGAGGAGTTGGAGAAACTGGTGGATGGGGTCCTCCCCCAGTACATGCAACTGTACGGTTCTCCAGACAAACAGGTGAGTACACTGAGCATGGCGGATGGCACATGAGTGTATGGAGTGTCATGGATGGAAGAGGGTGGGGAGAGGGACAGGCCAGCATGTCAGGATTGTATGTGTATGTATGTCTGGGCCAGGGTGGGGGGTGTTTGGCAATGTGTGAGATGAAATGTACAGGATAGAAACATCCATTTTTACTTCACTTTTCCTCTAGGTTAGCGCCCACAAAAAGAAGGGTATTTGCGTGCCACCGCCAAGGATGTCCGGACCCTGGGGGTCTACCATAGACGGAGCACCCACTGCCGTAAAAGATGGGAGGACCTGCGCCGCTGGAGCAAGAAGACAGCGGAGGCCCAGCTGGGGATGGCCTCCCAACGTGGAAGGGGTGCCCGTTGCACCATGACCCCCCTGATGTACCGGATCCTAGCGGTGGCCTATCCGGAGTTGGATGGGCGCTTGAGGGCATCACAGCAGCCACAAGGGGGTGAGTACACTCTCCTTCAGCTGACTCTGCGCGCTTTACGAGGTGTCTGGGTGGTCGAAGTGGGCTGTGGGTTCCCCTAGGCCAGGGCGAACTTGGTAGGCTAGGTCCCTTGTTAGGCAGGCTCTGTGGCACCCCTACCCCACTACTAGTAATAGCCATCTACACCTAGTCAGGCTCCTGTGACTTCCAGGTGTGCAGCAATTGGGCCTTGGCCTCATCCCCCATGGGCATGTGAATTTGCTAGGAACTGTTAGTGCATGGCTTAGTGCATAGGGCTGCTCCCTATGTGTTGTGTCCGCCAACGGTAGTGGTGTTGCATGCACTGACCATGTGTATCTTCTGTCTCCCCCCCCTTTGTTTTGTTTCCCTGTTCTTGCGTGCATTAGCATCATCTGGCGGAGGAGCATTGGCACGAGAGCAGGAGGGAGCTGCAACCCACATGGCCCTGGAGGGTGAAGCAATGGAGTCTGAAGCCACCAGTGGGACAGAGGTCAAGGGGAGCTTCACGACGGGGACAGGAGCATACACCAGCGACAGCGACTCCTCCTCTGATGGGAGCTCCCTTGCGGTGGCAGGCACCTCTATGCCAACTGCATCAACAGGTACAGCCGTCACCCCCCCCCCCCATTAAGCACCGCCTTCCCAGCAGCCCCTCAGCGTGTGTCCCGTGCCCGCTCACCCAGGAGGGTGGGCATCTCCTTCGCCACAGTCAGTCCTGCTGCCCTAAGTGAGGAGGCTATTGACCTGCTGAGATCCCTCACTGTTGGGCAACCTACCATTTTGAATGCAATCCAGGGTGTTGAGAGGCATTTGCAACAAACAAATGCATACCTGGAGGGCATTCATTCTGGGCAGGCAGCCAAACAGAGAGCATTTCAGGCTCTGGCCTCAGCACTGATGGCAGCCATTGTCCCTGCGTCCAGCCTCCCCCCTCCAACTTCCTCTACCCAGACCCAATCCCCTGTACCTCAGCCTATCCCAAGCACACCATCAGACCAGCATGCACACTCAACAACACACAGGAGTGGACATGGCAAACATAAGCACCACACATCCCACAAGCACTCACACAAGCACCATACCCATGGAGACACAGCAACATCCACTGCCTCCACTGTGTCCCCCTCCTCCACGTCCTCCTCCTCCCTCCCTGTCTCATCTCCACTCACACCTGCATGCACTACATCCTCATCCACTACCTCCATCACCAGCACGCCCATCACCACAGACCGCTCACGTACAATCACCACCCCCACTGCCATTCACACATCCCCACTGTCCTCTCCCAGTGTGTCTGTGAGCCCTCCTCCCAAAGTACACAAACGCAGGCACACACCCACCCAACAGCCATCCACCTCACAACAGCCTCTGGCCCATGCACCTTCTCCCAAATTCAGCAAATGTACACCTCCTACAACCACTACCTCTTCCTTCACCCCCAAACCCCCTCCATCTTCCCATCCCAGTGTGTCTAAGAAGCTTTTCCTGGCTAACATTGACCTCGTCCCTACACCTCCCCCCCCATCCTTCCCCTAGGGCCAGGCTTTCCAGGTCCCAGCCCAGCACCTCAGCCACCACATCCCCAGGCAGAGTGGTGCCAGCAACTGCGGGGTCATCGAGTGCGCCACCCATCAGGGCTGACAGTGTGCCACGTAGCGAGGCCAAGGACATTCTGCCACCTGACAAGTGAAGAAGGTGCCCACATCCCGGAGGGAGAAGCCGCACCTACCAGCCACCAAAGGCTCATCCAAAACAAAAGGGGACAGTGGCAAGACACATACGGCACCATCAAAGGTGGGGAAGGGACACAAACCGAAGAGCAGGTCAGGACAGGGCAAGGTGGCTCTGACTGAGGGACTTGAGTCACCCCTTCTGCCAACCACTACCCCAACCTGTACGGCGGCGAACACTGCCACCAGCACCACCACCAGCACAGCCACCTGCACCGCCACCTGCACGTCTGCAGCCTTAGGAACAGTCTCCTACATCTTCCCCAGTAGGCAGCCGTCCGAGGCTGCAGGAGACGTCCTGCTGTGTCTCTCAACAGGTGCTGACACATGCACCACCGCCAGCACCTCCGCCACAGACACTGCCGCAAGCACCGCCACTAGCCCCGCGACATGCTCGGACAGTGGCACCACAGCTGACATGGCTACCATCCCCAGTGGGCAGCCGTCCGAGGCTGGAGGAGACGTCCTGGACCCTGCCCAGCTTCCATGAGGCATGACTCTCATCACTGTTTGCACATGCAGGTGGAAGGCGAAGCTGCAGCAGGGTGGGGTATGTCTCTGCCTCCATGGCGTATCATGCTACCTGTTCCTAGGCAATCTCGTGGCACACACACCCATGTGGGGTAATGGGACCAGCCACACTGCATGTGAAGCACTCTGGGCACCAAGCCCCCTCCAGAACCAGTGGAGATTGACATCCACTACCTCAGTCCTTGGCAGGATGAAGCACTCTGGGCACAAAGCCCCCTCCAGAACCAGTGGAGACTGTTATCCACTTGAGAGACTGTGGCTTTGCACTCCCCAGGATAGAGCAGTGGGCAAACCACCCACTGGAAAGACTTGAGAGACTGTGGCTTTGCACTCCCCAGGATAGAGCAGTGGGCAAACCACTCACTCAAAAGACTTGAGAGACTGTGGCTTTGCACTCCCCAGGATAGAGCAGTGGGCAAACCACTCACTCGAAAGACTTGAGAGACTGTGGCTTTGCACTTCCCAGAATAGAGCAGTGGGCAAACCACTCACTCGAAAGACTTGAGAGACTGTGGCTTTGCACTCCCCAGGATACAGCAGTGGGCATGGAGCCCCCTCGTGCAGCAGTGGCGTCGTGCGTTCATCCGGCTGAGGTGCCCCCTCTCCCCCTGAGGTGCCTGTTTAATTTCGATCTGATGCCCCAGCAGTGTTGTCTCCGTTTCGTGTCAGGTACCTTGTGTGGGCTTCGCCTATGCATTTTGGGACCACTGGTCCACGGACAATGATTGGTACACTATCCGGACTTGTGTAGTTGGTGTACATATTTGTATATACTGACTTTTGAACTTTCACTATCTGATTTTTATTGATTACACTTGTTACAATCATTTCCTTTTGTCCTTGCGTTCTTCCATGGGTTGAGGGGTGTATATGTAATGTTGCTGCATGTATTTGTGTATGGTGTTGTGGGTGAGGGTGGGGGTATTGCGTGTTGTGTGTGTGTGTCACTCTCTTTTCCCTTCCCCCCTCCCCTGTGTTGTAGGTGCAGTACTCACCGTGGTCGTAGACGGCGTCTGTCCTGCTCCTCATACAGCAGGAGGAAGACCAGCATGGGCAGTACGTGTAACTCGGGCTCCATGGCGTCCTGGTTCCTCGTTGGGTGTCGAGAGGTGAGTGGTTTCCCTTCTGTGTACTGTTTCCGCAGTGCTTTTGATAGCGTTGGTTCCGCTCCGGAAAAGGTGGCGGATAGGCGTGTTGGAATACAGTACTGTCTGTTGGTGGTGACCGCCGCGTTGTTTGTTTCTACCTCCGTGGCGGTCAGAGTGTTAAAGTGGCTGTCTATGTTGGCGGTTTCCGCCATGGTCGTGATTAAATTTTTTGCCGCTGGCCTGTTGGCGGTATTACCGCCGCTTTAACACCGACCGCCAGGGTTGTAATGAGGGCCTATGTTTGGCATTGGTGCACAATGAACACAAGAGACTACAAGATCAGGCGGTTATGACTACATTATCCCAATATTGCAGCAGTAGTATTGTCACATAAGACAACTTGAGTATTCTAGGCTTCTACCTCTCAGCACAACTGGACCTGAAACCCAACATTATGCAACACAACCTGCAATTTCACTCTAGAGAAACACTGTATGATAAGAATACCACAAAGTAGTTGGGTTAAACAGTCTGCAAAGTTTTATTCCTTACATTAAGTTGAGTGGAAGAGTCTAAAGTGTGCCATGTAGAATAACCTAAGTATGCACAGTCATGTTTCACTATACATGTAGGTACCTATTAATGGAGAAAAGCATGGGCCCACATTTCACAGTTGTGAGGCAGCTCATCAGAGTGTTTGTTTAGATAGGAGTTGGAATGATGATAAATCAGAGAAACTTTGAAATCACTTCTCTTTTGTAAGTTACTGGCCTAGGTTTCTTCAAGATGAACCACACGATGTACATGTATCTGCATGCTTTAAAACAGCTGCAGAGAAAGTGATTAGAGAATCGGAATGGGTAAAAAGTAAGTATAAATGAGAAAATGGGTGCCATGGAAAAACCAGTGATACATAAAGATAAAATGGAAGAATTTTGCACACTAACGGTTGGCTTACTACTGTAAATTTTAAGTTACACCTCAAACAATTCTCTACAAATGCCTACACATATACTCGATAACAGTATGTCCAGAAGTAAATACGGCTATGCCAGGCAGGACCTCGTTAAATATGGCATACTGGAGAATGTTGTCACAGGGTTTGATGGGCCATTGAAAAAAAATGTAAACAAATGAGAATTAGCTAAGAGCAGTGGGTTACTCACCTACAAGAGCTACATGCAACTTGCATTGATGGGGATCTTCCCTCACTTAAAGCCTCAGATTCCAAGTTAAATTGAACTTTAAATCTGTTGGTAGGGGAGTGCTAAAACGATATCTGACAAAACGGAGTATCTCACCTTTACCAGATGAAAAAAATAAAAATATATTATTTTAAATCAGAAAAGAAACTATGTCTTATGCAGCAAATCAATACTATTTAATGTGCTACACCGCCTGTTGCCTGACTGGGCCCCAAACGGGCATAACTTTGGCCTAGTTGTGCTATTAGCTAAATACTTGATTAGAGTAATGCTGTTTATTTGGCTTTACCCAAGAGACCACTAACCAGATTCCAGAAAATCAAGTACAACGGATAAATATCTAATTGATATGATCAACATTCCCCTTGTTGAAATACATGTAATGATTTCCTGCTGTGGACAGGTAGCAACAAAACTTTCCATGACAAGTGCATTGGATAAATTGCACTTTTTGAGGGAAAACTAAAATACTATTAGTCCATCAGAACACTTTGATGCGTCTCCTCATATGTATCTGTATTTCCAACTACCAGCATGAAAGAATCAGTAGATTTCTGCATCCTAGCTCCGTCTGGAATTGCCTTACTTCTGTGTGGTTGCAACCTGGCCTGCTTTGTTCCCATAAACAGCTTGTTAATAACATTGTATTTACATATAACAATACCTTTATACCTTGTAGATTTATCGCTCCATGTGTAGTGCGATGTTCTGCCATCTAGTACTCGCAGTGGAACATTAGAAGTTGTAGTTCTCAGCTGTGCTTTCAGTCATGCCTGTGTTTGGAATGACTTGTAATCATTTCTTTAAACTCAGTGCACCAGGACAAGGTCTCCCCATTAGACCGTTGTAACCCACAACTGAAAGTGGTCTATATGAGCGTGTTCTCGTTAAAGGGGGAACTTCATACAAAATCTCCAACTGCTTTCACGTATCTAGAGAGTCTCAAGGAGGCATGAATACTGCCATAAAATAAACTGCAAACCAAATGTTACAAGTAACATTTTTTAGTTGCAGTGTTGTTTAAGCTCATATACTATGCATAATATGTAAATCACTTTCTCTCATAGTTGTGGTGTGTGGGAAGCAGTGGAGGTCGAAGAAACTAGTATTCAAGGATAGTCCAACCTCCGCCTCTAGCCTGAATGACAATACAGGAGTGGTCTGTGGAAATAATGGCCACGATGCTGGTTTGCAGTGTATGTCCCCCTCCTCCCCCCCCCAAACACAAAATCAGCTCATTTTCACTCTTTGACTTTCTTGTATTGTGCATGCAGCTTATATATATATATTTACACAAACCAGATTTAGATACACTAAACAATCAAACTTTGCAAGTTCTGTCTTAGAAGTATGGGTTCTCCTAAATGTAGTTTAGGGAAAGCAACACACAACTGGTCAGTCTTAAATAGTCACTTTGAATGCTTGATGTAGCACAAAAAAGTGAATTTGCCATGTAGTGTGTAAGTTGAGTGATCTGCTAAAAGTTGTGGATTTTAAAGAACATAGGTAATTCTATGGCCTGATTGACGTAGAAAGGTGAAACGACCTTTAAAATAAATATTGGATGAGTGCACAGTGTGGCTCTATCCGTATGAACCTTCAAATAAGGCTCCTTTATAAACAATGTCTAAATTTACCTAGCTTTCAGTAATTATGTTATTGCCACTAGAAACACAACTTTAGAAGTGAGGTATTAAAGGAGGCATGGGTGGAAAGGCCAAACGGTGAGGTCATTAATCTTACTAAAACAATGATTCGACCATACTAGTGAGCAGATTTTTCTTGGTTGAATAATACTGTTTACCCCAGAACTGAATTTGCATTGTTGTTTTTATGAAAACTAGTAAGATTTTTGTAATTTCAAACTAACAAGATCTTTTGAAAATACTGTTTATCCCTTCCTTCATGGCCTTTATGACAAGATTTTTAAAAATGGATAGAAATTGTCTACTGTTCAGATATGCTGCCACTGGAGCTTAGAGGACACTTACTGACGTTTATGCCTTTTGCGATAAGAGTAGGTACAACAAAATGTTGTAGACTGAAACACTAAAGGGCCTCATTACGAGTTTGGTGGTCAGACAAGCCAACCATCAAACTTGCGAGGAGGAGACCTTCGTCAAGCCAGCACCCTCCCCTTATCCCGGGCCCTCTTACAATGTTCCCGCCAGTCGGACCGGCAGTACATAGCAATAGATCGTTACCACGAGTCAGACAGACGGGAACAGTGGTATATGATAGGACTCAGCTCCCTTAAGGGAGTAGAGTCCTATCCCGTAGCGCAAGGGGGCTGACCAGCACCCTCAGAATGCGCACTGTCTGTAAAGCAGACAGCGCGCATTCTGATGGTGCTGGGCATGGCCAGTGCAGTGTCCCCCCTGTGGTCCCAGCACACCCTTACCACCAGCTTTTCAATAGCAGTCACACTGCCATGAAAAAGATAGCAGCGAGGGGTGTTATAATCAGCAAGCCGATGCCGAGCTCAGCGCTGCCCTGAATAAGTACAACTCTGACTGCGATCTTGCCACTAGGAACCATGTTCCCAGTGGTCCACCAGGGTCGTAATGTGGCAGTCTGACCGTCACCGTGAGACTGGTGGTCCTTGGGCCGCCAGCCTCAAAATGAGGCTTTTAACTGGGTAACATCCAAGACTGCGGCAGGATAAAGATAAGGTTTCCACTTTGCTTCACACCATGCAAGAATAGACAGGACTCTTTCTTTGTTGAGAACTGCCATGCATTCAATTAAATGCAAAAAGTAACAAAATTCTACAATTGCATATGCTTAACTCAGAGATGTGGCTGCGGAAGCTCCTTGAATTGAGTAACCCTTGGGGCTCTGGTAAATTATGAAATGGCTTGATGGAACTTTCTATCAGTATTGAGAACCTTGATCACTGGCCCCAAGTAGGAACAATGAGAATCATTCTCATGTGAGTCTTTCTCACCTTGTGTTTTATGTGAGAACATTGGGATAAGAGCATATGCAAATATTTGACCAACTGATCCATATGGCATTTCATATTGACAGACGCTGCGGAAATCTTAAAATGTAGTTTTGGCGTTTTTTTTTTCTTTCCCTTGTGGTGAAGAGATTTAAGTTGAGTCCCTCACATGGAAAAGCTGTCCTAAGAATGTGAGAGCTGAACTCTTAACTCTGGGATTTCCTGCTTGTTTCTACTCTGAAGAAGTACAAAACCACTGGTAGGTGTTCAGGCAGCAGGCAAATCCGAGGTAGATTACCCCAGTGTCAAATGGCCTTGACAGTAGAGGCAAATGTATACCTCCAGTTCCTAAAAATAATACAAGGTGGTCAGGTTGTCTGTCTGCACCTCAAAACCACAGTTTTTATACAGCTGATGTAAATGAAACCACAGACAGTTCTGTTAGGCTAATGTGTAATTGGCTCTCCTGTAGAGACTACTGCCCCTATCTTGTCATTTATGAGATGTTCCCTACACTGTGATAGATTCATCTGTGTAGGTGGTCAGCTGAGGGTCTTCAAACAGTCTACCAACAATACGTTTTGCTCATTTCATGACAACAGTATGTGCCTACCAACAACAGACATTTTAAGGACCAGCCAATAGAAATCATTGCACTGACATTCATGAAAAGACACATGGGAAGTCTTGCACTAGGTACTACTACAGGAAGCTGTCTCTCTAAACAGTTCAATTACCTTCCCCCACTGTCAGATGATGCAATATGTGACAAAGGAGAAGCATCCGCTGGAACATCAATGCACTTTCAATCTCTATACATAATTAGACTGCATTTGGCAGATAGTAAACATGGGACATAATCAAATACCAGATGAGCCAACCAATCAAAAATTTACTATTCTACACCTGAGCGAAATCCAAACCAAACAACACTGTGGAATCTGCCATTAGTATGTGGCTGCACTTGGATTAAAGAAAAGAAAACACACACACACCAACTCCCACATTGCAGCACCACATAGGTCATCTACAGACCGGAGTGTAAATACATCATACATTACACTGGGCAAACAACTAGATATATATAGGTGGACATCCAAGAATACATAAGCGCCATCAGAATTCAACAAAACCACAAACTCAGTGTCACATTTCACTGAAATTAACCATGAACCTACAGACTTTGTTGTGGAATGGGTGAATATCATGAAAAGTGGGGCAAAAAACACTTGGGGGCATATTTATACTCCGTTTGCGCCGAATTTGTGTCGTTTTTTTCGACACAAATTCGACACAAAACTAACTCCATATTTATACTTTGGCGTTAGACGCGTCTAGCGCCAAAGTTCATGGAGTTAGTGTCATTTTTGTGCGTGAACACCTTCCTTGCGTTAATGATATGCAAGGTAGGCGTTCCCGTCTTAAAAAATGACTGCGTTGCATATGCGTCGTATTTATACTCCCGGGCAAAAATGACGCCCGGGAGTGGGCGGGACTAAAAAACCTGCATTTGCGCCGGATTTTAGCACCTGGGTCAGGGCAGGCGTTAAGGGACCTGTGGGCTCAGAATGAGCCCAGAGGTGCCCTCCCAAGCCCCCAGGGACACCCCCTGCCACCCTTGCCCACCCCAGGAGGACACCCAAGGATGGAGGGACCCACCCCAGGGACATTAAGGTAAGTCCAGGTAAGTATTTTTTTTTTTGTGGCATAGGGGGGCCTGATTTGTGCCCCCCTACATGCCACTATGCCCAATGACCATGCCCAGGGGACAGAAGTCCCCTGGGCATGGCCATTGGGCAAGGGGGCATGACTCCTGTCTTTGCTAAGACAGTAGTCATTTCAATGGGGGATGGGCGTCGTAAAAAAATGGCGCAAATCGGGTTAAGACAATTTTTTTGCCTCAGCCTGACTTGCCCCATTTTTGGACGCCCAAACGCCATTTTTCCCTACGCCGGCGCTGCCTGGTGTACGTGGTTTTTTTTCACGCACACCAGGCAGCGCAGGTCGGCTAACGCCATTCAATAAATACGGCGCCCGCATGGCGCTTCAGAATGGCGTTAGCCGGCGCTAATTTTTTTGGCGCAAAACTGCGTTAGCGCAGTTTTGCATCAAAAAGTATAAATATGGGCCTAGCTGTATGAAAAAGGAGCTAAGTGGATTTTTTTGTCAAAAGGCAGACAAGTCAGTCCTGAATGAAATGACTGAGTTGCAAAAACCTGGGGCAAACTTAGTATACTGGCTCCTGTGTGTCACCTCCAAATCCTAGAACGCTATGCCTGGAGGTGTGCATATCCACCACTTTCGCCTTCATTCAAACCCTGGATACAGAATAAATTACGACAAGCACAGGATCAATCTGAATTTAGTAATATCCAATTAGAAGCCCTTCTATTTAACTAGTGAACGACTTTTGGTATACCCGAATAAAGGAATATTAAATAAAAAATCTGTTCACGTTTGCGACTATGAAATCTATTAAGTCTAACACAATCTATGTCCATTGTCCTCCAGCTCACCCGCTAACCTCAATAGAGGAACTTTTCCTTATAAACGTAACCACCTCACAATTCTGCAATTGGTAATAATAATTAACAGACCACAAGGTGGCTCTGATTCACATTGTTAGGTCCTTGTTATAATTAGCCTCCACCCCTATACTTCACTCACCAAAGGGTACATAAATAGTCAGAACAGCTCTTCACAAGTTAAGCATGCTGTGATTACATATTTGGCTACATGTACAGTTAAAGTGGTGTCTTTTGCCTTTTTTGTGTTGCTTTTGTGTTTTTAACAACTAAAACACAGCAGGTAACAAGAAGTCCCCAGTCAAGCCACCAATCATTACATATTTAATCAAGTAACAGTAATCACATATAATACCAAACAGGCAAACAAGCACTAAAAGGCCTAGTTGGGCAGCCATTGGTCCCATATTTTATCATATTTGCTTTCACATCCCCTCCATTTATACACCATTGTTTCCAGCAGCTGCACAGTTGTCTACTCCATACCTGTCTCTCAACTGGGGGAATTCTTGCCACGCCAATGTTTTACATCCCATATTGCAACTAGGCAGCCAAACCGGCTAATGTTCTCTGTGCTCCTTTCAAAAATCCATAATTCACAAAATCATTACATTGGGCCCAGGGTTGGGCTGGGTGCCTATGCACTTAGCCAGGAGTCATGTATTCTCAGCCTATATTTTCGAATAGGAGGGACATTCCAAAACGAGATGAAAAAAGGTTCTGTTAACCTCCATCCATGTTATGCAGCGTGAGTGGTTACCCCTGCCCATCTTCCTTTGAAGGCTAAGGTAATTTCTATGAAAATAAGTGAACTGAATCATTCTGAAATGTGATGGAATCACAAGCACTCTGGATGCCAACTTGCACTCCTGCCACTCATCCTCTGGCAAATTACCAACGTCTCATTCCCAAGTATCATGTGTTGTCACCAGTGGGTTGTGGTACTCAGCAATAAGGACCTGTAAAGCTGCACTATGCCCTTTTGGACCCAGTGTTTCCATAACTAGCTTGTACTCCAGTTGGTACCAGCAGAATACTGGCATTCTGGCCATCAATACTATGTGACTGGAGGATCCCCACAGTATAGGAGGTGTTGAGTTCCCAATTCCACCAGGACACCTAATTCCACACCGAGCAAAGGGTCTGATCTATCTCCAAAAAGCCAATCTGTGATAAGGACCTACTGTGACATCCAGTAATGCATTTGGAGGTCAGTCATTCCCGGCCCTCCCTTATAAGGGGACATAGTGCATTTCCAGAACATGTCCCTGGGGTGTTTCCCAAACAATTGAAATTTTGTGCCTAGTGCCTGAAATCTCGTAAGGAAGAAACGTGGGAAGACAAAGGGATAGTTTCGTACTGCCTGTAAAACTCAGGGCAGTGTGACATTTCTGATAGATAAATCACCTTTTGAATTTCCCAATGTGCCAGCATTCCATGGAAACTTTATTGCTCTCCACGAGGACATCATAATGCCTTGGCTCCACATGTGACACCTCCTGATGTCTTTGTCGCCTAAAAAGCCCAGGTCACGGACGTCAGTTCCCTATTTTCAGCACCTTCGACGCGTAACAGTTTTCTTTGAGCTCTCGAGTTGCTTTGTAGACTCTCTGACAGTTTTCTCTCTGAAGTAGCTATACTGCTGAGAGCAATACTATGTGTTTTCTGAGAAAGTCAGGCTTTAAGCCATGGAGGGATTGTGAGGCTCATTTGTCCATTACTGACCCACACAACTATTGTCTTTGGTGCTTGGGTTCCCATCACGATGTTGAGAATTGTTCATCATGCCAGAAGATGAATCCAAAGGCACTAAAGGAGAGAGAGGAGAAGCTCTTCATGGCCAAAGTCAGGCACGAAAAAAAAGAGATTGTCGAAGTCACGGCCTCGGTCGAAGTCGCTAACACCTCACTCTTCAAAATCCTCCAGAACGAAGTACAAGAAGCAGCGCCACTCCATTCGAGGCCATTCTTCGAGGGAAGAGTCTTCGAAGTCAGGGTCTCGGAAGAGGTCGAGACAGGATAGACATGAGGTGTCTCCCTCTCCATCCCTCGAGCCACTGGTGTCCCCTTCGAGTACAGCTCTGGACCCAACTTTACCACATTCTGATCCAGAGCTGGAGGCTCAGCCCGAGACTTCAGACATACCTGCTCCTTCAGCGCAGGAGCAAATTTATCTGGTGTTTCCAACTCCAGAGACGGATACCTCGAGTTTCTGAACACCATCTATGGGGTCCTTACCAGGATGATGATAATCCACCTGTGGGCCCACTATCTTACAAGCTAGGTGGATTCTCAGCATCATACTAGCAAGGCCCGTTCCTGCCTTTTCTGTTAATGCCTCAGGTGTCCTGGCCTCTCTCATCACCGAGGTGGTCGACTTTGCCCATGCCAGTCTTTTCCCAGCGTCGGTTGAAGGGGCTGCGGCATCGCATGACAACGCCAGCTCCCCCTGTTCCTTCTGGGCAAGGTTCCAGGACAAAGTCTCCAGCAGCCCTGTTGGATTCATTTGTGCCGTCGTTGACGGCACCGCTTCTAGCATCACCAATGCCAGTATTGAACTAAAGATCTACAAGGGAAGCACGTAGGCTTTTAGAAGAACAGTATGCTAGAGGCAGAGAATAAATTGAGGAACTGGAGATTGTTTATATGAACCCCGATTTTGAGGGCCTAGATGTAGCAAGTGGACGACACACTTCATGGGAATGGAAGCTATTATCTACAAGGGGTATCCCTCTACCCGAGGTTCTTTCTTATCATTCTGTTATTAACAAGGCAGCAGAAATATTAGATTTGCCTCTGCCCACTGCTGTACTTAAGTCGAACCTTTTGACAGAAGTATTGCATTCATATTCATCTACCTATGAACCATTTAATGATGTATTAATGGAACTGATTTTGGACATTTGGCAGAAGCCTATGTCTGCGGCTGCTGTGTCAAGGCCGATTGCCAGGTGGTAGGAACCAGCTCCAGGTGACCCAGTTTTTGACTTCATACCCCCTACCTGAGAGTCTAGTAGTGCAGGCCTCATTCTCCTCAAAATTGTTTCCCGGGTCATTCCCCACTTAACCTGCAGATAGTGAGTCAAAATAGATGGAGTCAGCAAAAAAAGGTGTTCTCTTCTTACAGTATGGCCTTGAAGTCTACAAATGCAACACGTTTGTTGGGTTGTTACATGCATGCATTGATTCACTCGGCTAAGCTTGTGGTCCCTAAACCACTGGAGGAGCGCCACTTTGATAAACTAATGAATGATGGGCAGGCTGCTGCGCATCAGGTCATCTAGTCAGGCCTGGACTCTGTGGCATGGGCGATGGGGACTTCGTTGTTTCCTGGAGGCACACTTGGTTATGGGTGTCTGGGTTATCGCCCGACGTGCAGTCAACCTTGCTGGACCTCCCATTTGATGGTTCAAAGTTATTCGGGTTGAGAGGGCAGACTGCCTCAGAGAGGTTCAAAGAAAGTAAATCAACAGCACAGTCCTTAAGCCTGCAGTCGCAACCAAGACTATAGGCAGTACCAGAAGTTTAGGGGATTTGGCAGATCTTTCTCCTTTCAAAGTTGACAGCAATACCGGCAACAGCCACAACAGTCAAATCCATTTGATACAAGCTACAGAGGGCGGAGTAGGGGGGAACAACGAGAAGCCACCCATCAGCCTTCCTCCTCCTCTTCCTCCCTCACCAATGTCTCAGGGTAGCAACCCTAGTTCTGCCATCATGGAACATGCTTTACCTGTGAGACAGGTTACTTCATTTTCTACAATGGAGGTTCATTACATCAGACCTATGGATGTTGATCATTGTAGAAAGTCGATATGCCCTACCCTTCCAAGAGTTCCCCCCCTCCCTTTACTCCCCAACAAGGTTTTTTTTCTTCTTCAAAGAGCATCTTCTATTACTATAATAGGAGGTCCAAACCCTACTCTTGAAAGATGCAGTGGAATTGGTCACAGGGCAGGAGTGGGGTCAGGGATGTTACTCCCAGAATTTTCTGATGCCGAAAAAGGATGCTGGTTTGTGTCCGATCCTGGATCTCAGGGTTTTGAACTAGCTCCTCAAGCAGGAAAAATTTAAAATGCTGACCCTGGCACAGGTACTTCTTGCACTGGACGAAGAAGACTGGATGGTTTCAATTGATTTGCAGGATGCGTATTTTCACATCCCTATTCTGCAATAGCACAGGAAATATCTCCGCTTCACAGTGGCATCACAACATTACCAGTTTGCGTTCCTTCCGTTTGGTCTTACTTCTGCACCTCGAGTCCTCACAAACGTGACAGCAGCAGTCGCAGCACATCTCAGAATGTAGGAAATACCAGTATTCCCTTGCTTGGACGATTAGTTGCTGAATGCCAAGGCTCTGGAGTTTGTGTTGCATCACTTGCAGCAGACAGCTCAATTATTGTACAACCTGGGTTTTTCCATAAACCTGATCATATCTCACCTGGAGCCCTCTCCACGCACACTGTTCATAGGGGCAGTACTGGATACTACAGTGAATCGTGCCTACACTCTTTCTCAGAGGATTCATGACATTCAGGGTCATTCCAATGTAACAGAATGGGGTAATGGTTCTTACGCCTGCTCGGTCTCATTCCTTCCTGCATTATTGGTCACCCATTCACGCTGGCACGAGGGCCCTTCAGTGGTGCCTCTGCAGGCAGTTGTTTCAATACAACAGAGATCTCAGAGAGTCAATTAGAATCCCTAGAGGCACTGCAGAGAATCTTCAATGGTGTGATGTGGACGACAATCTATCACAAGGGAAGCAGTTTTGTCCTCCGCCTCTGGTGGCCATAGTTATAATGGATGCACCCACTCTAGGGTGGGGAGCACGTCTGTGTGATCTGGAAATCAAGGGAATTCACCTCCAGAGGAACTGTTGTTACACACCAATCTGCTGGAATTGCGGGTGATACATCTGGCTCTCAAGGCCTTCCTCCCTTCCATTTGTGGTCTGTCAGGGCAGGCCTTCACAGATAGGGAGGTGTGGGAATCTCCATCCGTAGGTGGTGCTACATATCTTCTGGCTATGCTGGACCCCTCAGATATACCTGTTTGCCTTTCTTGAGAATGCACACTGCCCGCCCTTCTGCAGCCTTCAGTATCCGATGCAGGGAGCATTGGGAGACGAGTTTTAATTGGACTGGGGCTCCCAGCTGCTCTACGTGCCCAACTCAATACCCTGGATTCCTCGAATTCTGCAGAAGAATTGCCAAGACCGGACCCAAGTCATATTGATACCCCCAGATTGCCCAAGAAGGGTGTGGTAAACAGACTTACTGCAACTCTCACTGTACCATCCGTCTCCCTCACAGGGAAGACCTCCTCTCGCAGTTGCAGGTTCTACACCTCCACCTCCAGAGCCTGCAGCTGCATGCCTGGAGATTGAACAGGGCAAACAGAGTTATTTTTCTCTCCCCCCTGATGTTCTGAATGTTATATTATTGGCCAGGCATCACTCCACCAAGTCAGAGTACGTTGGGAGATGGGCTAAAGTTGTAAAGTGGCATGAGGAAAATTCTATGGACCCCATAAAAGCCCGTTTGTTGGCCATTTTACAATTTGCGCATTCCCTGGTACAGCGAGGTTCTGCAGTTGAAACTGTTAAGGGATATTTATCTGCCCTTTTGGCTTTTCTTTGTTTACCCTACCAGCCATCCCTGTTAGACTTCGGTTTATTAAGGGACTTACTTACCTAAGTACCCTCCCACTCCATTTATCATGCCTCAGTGGGATCTTAGTTTGGTACGGACTTACCTTATAGGTACTCCATTTGAACCCTTGCACAGTTGTCCTTTAAGGTTACATACGTTCAAAACTGTTTTTTCTAATTGCCATAACATCGGCTAGACATGTAAATTAACTGAATGTGTTAAACCTTAAGCCCCCCTTCACAACTTTCTATGCACATAAGTTGGCAGTGGGAACCAGGGCTGCTTTCATACCAAAGGTGGTTACTTCTTTACACTTGGGCCAGTCTGTCACCCTTAGTATTTTCCACCCTCCTCCCCATCCATCTAAGAGGAGGAAAGGCTTCATCACTGGGACCCTAAAAGGGCTGTAAGCTTCTTTATTGACAGAACACATGCTCTCCAGCTGGATGATCAGCTCTTTGTTGGCTACATAGGAAAGATGAAAGGCAAGGCTGTGCACAAAGATCTGCTACGCCATAGCAAACAAAGAACCTCTTGAAGGTATAAGAGCTCATTCGACTAGAGCTTAGTATTCTACTTCTGCTTTAGCTAGAGGTGTCCCGTTGATTGACATTTGTGAAGCAGCAACTTGGGCCCTCCCTCCACACCTTTGCAAAGCACTATTGCTTAGACTGAGGTGAGGCGGGACGGTCACCTGTTCAATCTTGTAAGATTTTTTTGGTATAGGCAGAGAAGCACCCACCTCTGGGTGCGGGACTGCTTAGGAATTCTATTCAAAAGGTGAGGAAGCTACAGGTAGGTATATCCATAAGAAGAACAAGTTACATGCCTTCAGTAAGGCTTTTTCTGGTGGAAACAGGATCTACATGTGGATTCCTCACTTACCCACCTGCCTCCCCTTTGCTTGTCTGTATATACCAAAAATAAATCTATTTGTATATTATGTATGTATTTTGCATTGCCTGTACATGATGTATATTATTTCCCAAACTTTATCGACCCATGGCTCCCTTGACCAACTGGCCTTTAGCCACAGCTCCCTTTTACATTACTTTTTTGGCAGGGGAAGTGTGCGGAAGCTGGTAAGATGTAAGCCCGGCCTTGGAAGTCCTTCCATTTTAATTCCTATAGAAAACTGGGATGAAGGTATGGAGAATAGTGCATGCAATGCAAGGATATGCCTACTCTCTCTTTTCACAATATCTGTGTGCCTTTGGGCCATGCAGTGACTGCATCTGCTTGCTGTTCCTGCGCACTCAGCCTAGAGCTGCACATAATCAGCCAGGGGTATCAGGGTGCCACATTGTAGTTTGGGAAACCATTAGGTATTGGGGTCTAATAACAATACTGGTATGGTGCTGCACTTCCCTTTGACTTGGAGGAAAGAGTGAAATATCTGGGTATCGTCATCAATAGAAACAGCTCTTAAAGACAGTTAAAGACTGATGATCTGACTACCCCTAGCTTTGGCAGGCAGAATCACACTTGCTAAATTGGTAGTGCTGCTCAAACAATTGTATTTTTTCATGCATACATATGCTAGACTTCGAGCATTGCTGACCAAATTAGAACGGAGAGGGAAAGGTCAGTGACTTAGATGGGAGTGGCTTACTCATCCCCATGAGGCAAGCTTATTTGCTATGACTGATCTCTAACAAAAGCTTCTTTCCTGCACAATCGCACCCCTTGACAGAGCTCAAGGTGAGCTTGGGACCCTTAGGGCCATATTTACAAGGCCCTGTGCCATCGGGAAAGGGTAGAAATGCACCATATCTACAAGATACAGTGAGTTTCTGTCCTCTCCCCTTGTGCTGGTGCAGAAATTGCTGCCATGCGCCAGCATAGGCACCCTTGCACCATGGTGCAAGGGTGCATGGATTTTGGGATGATTGGTTTTGTGCAGGAAGGAGCACCTTTCTGCACAACAACCACCAATGGAGGAGATGTCCTCCTGTGTGCTGGAGAATGCAGCACACATAGAAAAAGGAAAAAACGGGGAGAAATAGATATTTTGCCCCCTTGGGTAACTCTTATGCCACCCTTGAGTGGCATAGGCTTTTGATACATTCCCCGGTTTACAAAACATCGGGGAATACGTCAAAAAAATTAATGGATGTTGTGTGGGAACACTCATGGAAATGCCTTCCTGACACAAAGTAAGGCAACGCAGCAAAAGCCACGCAGAATAGCTTTGCGTGGCCTTGTAGATATGGGTCAGCAGCCTGCGCTGCTGCAGCGTCACTAAAAGTGACGCATCAGTGGCACAGGCTGCTTGTAAATATGGGCCCAAGTATTGTGTTAGTGTCTAAGATATAATTTCATTGAAAAAGTTAACTGTCCACACTGGCAGTGTGACACTTGCTAATAGGGCAGGAAAAACAATGGTGTTCTCTCTGAAATGCTCATCGCATATAGTCCTGCTTTGCATCAATCACTGGATCATCTCAGATAGTCAATGAAGGCCACACTACGCCAGCTACAGCTGCACAAGATGGGACATCTATTCCCTAGTGGCTGTTATATATTCAAGCATTTTGATGAAAGTAGCACAATCAATGCGCTAGTCATATTTGCATTCGTCCAAATCAGACAAGTGGCCTAAAACTTTCAATTGCACTTGAAACGTAATGAACATTCTGGCATTAGACATATTTTGCTTGAGTAAGGGGAGTCTGTCTTGAGGTGTACGCTCCTACTGGCATCTAGTGGCCCCTATAAGAACTGTAGTTTGTTGAAATGATCTAGCTTCACTGCTGAATAATATAACATTGATAGTTTTGTAGAACACACTGACTTGAAGAGTTGCGTAGATTATGGATTCTCCTGTGCGACCGCGGCACCCCAGGCTTGTTCTGAAGGCGCACTGAGGTGCTGCAGCGCACAATTTGGGAACTACTTATGTAAGGTTTTAAGCTAAATTTGCAATCAGATGTGGCATTTGTGATGTTAGTTTCACCAGCTTGCCTAAAAGGCAGGAAAAAAAAGTGGGCCGAAACGGACGTCAGCGCACCGACGAGGGCTTCTTACAGCTAATGTGACGTTAGGCAGGTGGAGCCGTGGCATTATGACATCAACATGGAGAGCTATGAAGAAAAGTTTCCATGGAATGCTGGTGCACTAGGATACTCAAAAGCTGAGGAATGCACAGGTAGATAATCTACCAGAGAAAGTATTACCAAAGGTAAGTAGCTTGTTCTTTCATGCAATACCACCGTTCCAATCAGTGAAATGGGCAATAAAGACATCTCTTCAACTCCTCATGAGCATGTCTTATCAATAGGACGACAAAGCTCACGCGCCAGTTGATCTCATGGGATGTTGATGCCCAAATATCAAAATCAATCAACAGCCACTTACCAGCAAGTTAATGGGAAATCACAGTTTTGGGCCGCCAAGCTGTACATATGTCAATTTGCTCCTATTCACTGTCGGCCTGATGCCTATACTTTTACCTTAAAAATTACTCATTGCTGAAATTAGACCAGTGGATCTGCAAGAAGAGAACATCACCTGCATAAAGGGATAATCTACTTTCCCTTCCGCTTGGCCATCAAAATCTATCTGAGCATCTCTCCTTATCCACTCAGTCAAGGGCTCAATAACCAGCCTGAAGAGAAACGGCAAGAGGAGGGCATTCCTGTTGAGTTCCATGCTCTATGGGAAATTAAGACAAAATTCTGAATACTCTTACTTGCACGTTTGGCACCTCCTAAAAAGCTCATAGTTCTCAGAAGACAAGGGCCTATGTTTAAAAAAAAAAAAATAAAAAAAAATGTAAGTACACCGAATAGAAACGGCCAGTGGACGGTGTCAAATTTCTTCCGGTAATCCACCAGTTGGATTGCGGATAAACAATGCAAAAGTGAAATTCTAGCAATTCCATTTGTATCAGTTGTAAACAGTGCAAGTGTTTCTGCCAAAAATGAAGATGCTTTGTTTCTCATATAGAAGTTTCCGTATTACACTGACAAACCTATTGCCCAAAACTTTCACCAAGTTTGGTTTCGACATAAAGGAGTAAAAGTCAATACAACCCAGTTATCCAGATGTTTCTTATGCTTGCGAATGGTAACAATTGTAGCCTGGTATACTTCTCTCTGGTGTGAGGCTGTGCGTCCAGCTTCCTCAGATAGTTTACGGAGGTGAGGGGACAGAAGGTAAGATATATATTTTTTAAAGTTCAATCAGTAAGCTATTTAGGCTTGGTGTCTTACCCGAGGATGTCTGCACTATTGACTCTTGGAACTCATCCAGCAAAAGTGGCTGGGACAATCCATGCTCTTCCCTTCTGTACGGGTCTGAACACTCAAGTCTCCCACAACAGGATGCTTGATCTCCAGAGGCAGGCATGGTCATCTATAGAGAATTCTAAATACCCGGCGAACATACACGATTTCTAGGGAATCTGTAACTCTTTGTCCGCTTGCTGTACGGAGTGATGCAATAATGTTCACTGCTTATTCCCCAGTTCCTTTCCAAGCCGTCGAACTGTGCCATATAACTTCTATGTGAGTGTACTACATGTACAAGCTACTCAAACTGCCTTATCAGCTTCTGAATTGTTCAAGGCTACTCTCCACTGAAACTGCAATATCGGAGACTCCTATGCCATGATTTATTTTTTGTTTCCTGCCCCTTTCCAACCATCTGACATAGGCCAAAGTCGTTCCTCTAAATTCAGACTTAAAATCCTCCCAGAGGCTAACAGGAGATGTCAGCGAGGATTCCTTTACCTGAAGATACGCATCAATCGTCCACTGAGCATACAAAGGGTCTCATCCTTCAGCCACCATGCGTTAAAGCGGCAGACTCCTCTCTGGCCGCGCAGAGTGCTTTCAGGGCACAGGATCAGACAATCCTCAGAACAAAATGCAGGAGCCTTTGATAACCTCGGGTTTGCTTCCCCACTACCACAGACACCTATGTGACATAGCTGACTGGATTATCTAGAACTGAAGAATCTGCCAAAGGTTTTAGACAGCAATACATGTCAGCATTCCATAAACATATGCCAAGGGGTGCCTTTCTTGGTTTAACCCCTTCGCTGCCAGGCCTTTCCCCCCCCTCCTGTGCCAAGCCTTTATTTGGCTATTTGGGGCAGTTCGCGCTTAGGCCCTCATAACTTTTTGTGCACATAAGCTACCCACGTCAAATTTGTTTTTGTTTTTTGTTTTGTTTTTCCAACATCCTAGGGATTCTAGAGGCACCCAGACTTTGTGGGTTCCCCTGAAGGAGGCCAAGAAATTAGCCAAAATACAGTGGTTTTTTTTTTTTTTTTTTAAATGGGAAAAAAGGGCTGCAGAAGGCAGCTCGTGTTTTTTTTTCCCTGAAAATGGCATCAACAAAGGGTTTGCAGTGGCAAGATCATCATCGTCGTCCCAGCTTTCAGGAACAGGCGGACTTGAACTGGAAAACCCAATTTTGACATTTTACTTGAACCCCATTTTTACTATTTTTTTCAGCTTTCAGCCTCCTTCCTGTTAGTGACCAAAATGGGTGAAAAACCAATGCTGGGTCCCAGAAAGCTAAACATTTCTGAAAAGTAGACAAAATTCTGAATACAGCAAGGGGTCATTTGTGTACATCCTACAAGTGTTTCCTACAGAAAATAACATCTGAAATAAAAAACAAATTGAGGTGAAAAAAACAGCAATTTTTCTCCACGTTTTACTCTAACTTTTTCCTGCGATGTCAGATTTGTGAAAGCAATATACCGTTACGTCAGCTGGACTCTTCTGCTTGCGAGGATATATAGGGCTTGTAGGTTCATCAAGAACTCTAGGTACCCAGAGCCAATAAATGAGCTGCACCTTGCAATGGGTTTTTATTCTATACCGGGTATACAGCAATTCATTATCAAGAAAACCTTTGTATTTCCAAAATGGCCACAAGATAAGGTGTTGAGAAGCAGTGGTTATTTGCACATCTCTGAATTCCAAAGGGGGGGGGGGGCATACTAGCATGTGAATTACAGGGCATTTCTCAAATAGACTTCTTTTTTACACACTGCCTTACATTTGAAAGGAAAAAATTTTGAGAAAGACAAGGGGCAATAACACTTGTTTTGCTATTCTGTATTCGGGGGGGCAGAAATGGCTTAAAATAAATTTGCCCCCCCAACGAGCGACCCTTGCCTACGGGCTCGCTCCCCCTGCGTGACATTGGGGCCACAAACAAAAAAAAAAATCCCCGGTGCCTAGTTGTTTCTTCCCCCCTTTGGGGCAGATTGACCTAAAATTGGCCGATTGGCCCCCGGGGGGAGGGGTGGGGGGTTGGGAAGCAGGAAACGCCCCCAAGTGGGGACATTAGATGGGAGGTAGTTGAAGCACCCACACTTTACAACAGTGACAACAGGGCTTTATGGAATACTACAACTATCGAGACAGACTGTCCTACAATCAACTCTACATCTAGTCTTGGGTGCACACCAATGCTGAGAAACCAAGAACCCTGAGCAACAGCGAACCAATACAAGCTCCTGTTTTTTTTTTTTTTTGTTAATATGTACCTTAACGGTACTGCAGATATTGATTCATTACTGGAAATCACACTTGTATACACATGACAGGTGGTTATTGAGCATCATTATTCTATGTAAGCCTCTACATACAGACACAGTGAGGGCCTCCCACCACTTTTTGATAGATACATATGCCTAAGTGAGGTACAGAAAGCCAACAGTAGCCTTAACTTCCCAACACTACTGACTGATCATAGACATATCATCCATGTTCAGAAGTGGGAAAAGTGCCTTCTAGAGCATCTCCACTATTAAACAAATGTAACCTCACTGAGATCACTTACACAAGCTCTCAAGGTCATTCTTGCACACAGGTATATGTTCAGTATGCAACAAGATATTGTCAGCTATTATTTCCTGAACCTCCATAAACTATCATACTAGCTCACTCCTTCAGCCAATATAAGTGTTCCATGAAACATACCCTTCCCGGAAAAAAAAAGCTAGGCTTCGTTTCCAGTTACCCAAAGTATTTTCTTTCAACTTTTGAATCTGGTCTTGAGCCATCAGGTAAAATCTATCGAAAATTAAGACCCTCATTGAATGCAAATTTGATGATGTAAACATACAAACCAATCCCTGAATGTTTCATTCAAACTACTGTAAACCTATATTTTTTTTGCAAGCTACTTTGACTTAACAGGTTAATGGTAAGTTGTTAATACACTGGCCAAAAACTTGAAAAACATTTTACTAAATGTAGTAAAATACTGCCAGGCGCTTCAATGCCTGCACTCATAATAAAAAAAATACAAAGACAAATATTATCCCCCATCCTGCCGTGTGCATACTTGGATGCCTCCACAGAGGCATTACTGAAAAGATGTAGCTGGGCATTCTGCCAACATGTGGCTATGCAGAACTGAATTGTTAACCACCTTGTACACACCTGCTATTGTCATTATTTGCAAACCTGCACACTTATATCTCAAAGTTTCAAACAGCCACTGCTTCAGGGTCACCGACAACTCCATGTGTAAGGCACAAATATTCAGTGGCTAATACCTACTTTTCATTGCCTTGTTTCTCATCGTTCACAGCCAGACTTCACAATGCACTACTCAAATTTCAGACAAATAATGTAATTGCCAGCTCAGTGCAAGACTGGGCCTAAAGAGAGAACACAGACGGAAGAGTCCAATTTTCCAGATACTTCTCACAGACCTATGCCCTTTAGCCTAAAGGCCACAAGATGACTAGCAATAAAGGGAGATTAAACTGAGAAGGATTAGGAAGAGAAACACTAACAGTTGCTGACCATGAAATCTAAGGGGGGGGGGGGGGGGGGGAGGGGGCTAGTTTGTCCAACAGGCTGTTGCTTCAGCTGGTATGTGCTACCCTATACGCCTTAGTGCCACCAATCTGAAATACCAGTGTTCCAAAGAGTTAAATCCACCTCATAATTATATGCCTTACATAATTATTTAAATGGCCATGGTTTTCCTCAAAAGCAAACAGAAAACTTAGAAATAAGTCCAACTACTGGAGGACAGGACAATTTACTATTCTAGCTCCAGTGTGCAAGTCTTTGCGTAAGTATATTTTTGCGGTTTCCTTGCCTTAATCTCGGCAAGTAGCAGGAACTGTAATTATATAGACATGTTAGTGAGCCTACATGCAACACGTGTGTACTGTTAGAAGCAGTGGTAGGGCACTTAGTCATTCAGCTTCAACATACGAAACACAACTACTTCTGGTGTGCACGTGTGTCGAGAAGGAAGAAAGCAAATGTTATGCCCTCCCTAAAAAAGACTCAGTGATTTGCTTTTATTCGGATCTGTGAAACAGTAGATTAAGTGGGAATATACCATTTTTAATGTGACCGAGTGAAAAAAGGATCAGCTTCTTTCAGCATCATAGCATCCCAAGGAGGATTATCTTGCAAACATCAAAGTGGGACATTTTTAGATTTATATGATGCAACACTGTTGTCAGATAACACATTTCTAATATATTCATTTTTGACTGACAGCAAATCGTAAGAATACATAATCTATCATCTAATGCAGAAAACAGTTTCCCGACTGTAGAGTAAGATGACGTGCTTTACACCCAGCTGTATAAACATGGATGCATTATGTGATCCTGGGTATGGTAATGGGTTATGAAACAAAAGTGTGAGTGCAAAGAAGTATACCAGATGATCTCTCATTCTTCAACTAAAAGAAGTAATTTATGAATATTATTACAAAGGAACCGGGGAGCAGTACAAACACTGAAGGTTTAACTATGAAAATAATATTTAGCCTCAAATGTCATAAAAAGTAATTTATTAGTCCATATAGGTTATCACATAACTACACACCAACCATTAAAGTACTTCTAACAGGGTAATTTTATCAGTGAAATGAAGCTATAACATCAACCATTTTTAAACATTTTTATTAGCAATTACATGTCAACATATATTTTCCAGCTTGCATATTTTGTTTGGTCTTTCTTCTTGAGTGATGTTTTACTCTGCTAGTTATTTAATGAGTGTGTTACCCTCCCACCCTCTATCTCCCCCCCCCCCCCCGTCTGAGAAGTCGTGTTTAACATTGCGCGAGGTGTATAGTGTGATGAGGTCTGTTGTGTCTCGTTTTCGTGTGGATAGGTTACTTTGGTCTCTTAGTCCGGTTGGATCCTTATTTTCAATTAGGAGGTGGTCAGGCCTGACCAACTTCTATTAAGGGTCTGGGGCGTCCTGGGTCTCCTCTCTCATATTTCCACCAGGGTTTCCCATGCTATTGTTATATCCAGGGGTCTTTTCCCCTTTTGGCCTCCCCAAAAAGGGCATAACCTTCACAGACAGCCCATTTTTCTAGTTCCCTGTACCAACTGGTTACTTTCAGGGCAATCGGATTCTTCCAGTTAATTGCAATTTTCCTCTTGGCTAGAATGTACGCTAGATCCTGGAATCTGCTGGTGACCTTCATCTTAGACGTACGTGGGAACCACCCAAGTAAACAATGGCTCATTGTGCAAGAAACGTCCTTATCTATCGTATCTGCCACCTTTTGTGTCACCTCTCCCCAGAATGTCCTAATCTGTAGGCAGTCCCAAAACAGGTTTTTAAATTCTGCTCCTAGTACTCCGCGTCTTGGGCATTCCGCCCCTTCCATGTTGAAATGTCTGTTAATCTGACCAGGCAGCAAGTATGCCCTATGTAACATGTAAAAGTTTACTAACTTAAATCTAGCTTTACTCGAAACTTTAGGGGGGTTCCTTCCAGTATAATTTCTCTAACTTATCTGGGATGCAGGTTCATAAATTCTCTCCCCATTTACGCCTCAACGAGTCTAATGGGAGGGCCATATCCATTTGTATTCTATTATATAGGTTTGTGACGACCTTTACCGTACCTGTTGAAGCTGCTAGATAGGTAAAAGTGGTCAGTGTTTGGGGCTCAGATAATCCCACATACCAGTGATGTCGAATACCTGCAGCGATCGAGCCATGTAACAGAAAATGACCTCTCGGTAGGTCAAACTCTGCTGAGGTCTTCGAACTGGATCATTTTACCATCTTTAAAAAGGGTGCAAATGGTTAAAACTCTTGCTGCATACCAGGAATGCAGCCCATCCCAATTACACATATGTGGAAGTACTAGTAAGAACAACAGAGGAAGGTCTGGAGAGTAGGGAACCTTTGTCTTGGACTTACGTAAATAGCTTGTCCAGCATTGTGTGAGTACTTTCAATTCGGGTCAGACATCCATTTGTCAAGGCAGCATGATCAAACATTATCTACATTCTGCCAAAAATAGGCTTGCCAACATTGTAACGGGCGTTTGCTGGATTGAAGAGAACCTCAATTTTTCTAAACAACCTTTTGTGTACAATGTATCTATGGTAATGTGTGTACGAATATGGGCTTCAGTATGAGATAGAAGGATTCTCTCAAGTTGTATATAGAGAAACCTATAGTTGTGATCACTGCTCTGAATGCCTGGAAACCAGAATATTAAGACAAGTAGTCTACATATCTTACAGCCCTGATGAAGTGGTTTTCTTCGATAAACACGTGTTGGTTGTTTACATCAAAACAAAGTTCTGATGCCGAAATAACAATGAAATAGACAAATGACATTGCCATCTACAAGACTATCGTGTGACAATAACAGATAACATAAATTAGTTGATGTTACAGATTCATTTCACTCATACAGTTATCCTGTTAGAGGTCTGAGGCCTATGTACTGTAATGGCTGATGTGCAACTGGGGGTGTGATAAAGTATATGGAATAATAAGCTACTTCTTATGACATTTACTGAGGTTAAAGAATGTTTGATATTTAACTTTTCAGTGTCTGTACAGTATCATCACTGATTTGTTTGTAAAACAGACAGGGAACTGTGACCAGTGGAAGTTTCTGGTCTTTTTGAGGTTGAAGACAGCAGGGCCACATCCGGACCAAAAATCCCACACTGTACTGAACTTTAAAACTTCTTTGCTCTACCGTTTTATCCCGAGTTAATTATTATTAGTTAGCAAATGCCAATCAATTCACACAGAAGACGCAAATGCACTTTACACCGTCTGAGACCTTTATAGGCAGTCACAAAATAGAAATTATACATAAGTTCAATTTTAAAAGTTATATGACACCACACATTACTCATTTTTACTCTCAAGTTATTGAAAGGTTTCAATAAATCACATTTCATTCTATAATCAGGAGCTGGAACCTTCACTGTACCACAGCAAAACAGTACCAATCCCTTGGGGAGGGCGTAACTTAGGGGTTGATGTCAAACCTGCAAGTCGGAGACCAAAATGGTGTGGCATTTTGGAGTGACCCGTGTCATACCCCACAGCTGCTGTGATCAAGATGTACTCCTCAGCAAGAGAAAAATGAATATAGACACTTTCTGAATGCCAGACCAGATCTAGTCCAAACTTTTGATGTGGATTGATCTCAAAGGCCTAGACCCACTAAGATTTCATAGGTGGTCTGCGAGAAAGGACAACAAAGATGTGGCTACAGTGAGATCAATAAGATATCACCACCTACACAGCTTTAGCCATAATCTCTGCCAGACAGGAGGGGGACAAGTAGTGAGTGAAGAATTTACCCTCTTCCTTTTGGCAAATGGGTCGTGTGAAGCCAAAACACGTACGAAGGCCTCAGCAAGCCCCACTTCACAGTGCCCCATGAAGTGTAAGATAGGAATGTACATGTATGTTTGTGTGTGCAGCAGTACAAGAGCATTGTTCCCCAACTACGTGCTATCAGTGTTACTTTGTGAACATCTGTCCAAAAACCAACTATTTGTTCCCACAGTAGATACTAAAACATGCTCTCAGCTTTTCAAGCAGTATTGTAGATATTTAAATATTGGCTGCAGTAAACGCATCAGCCATTCATGTTTCATAACTACTATTTCCACACATTTAAGATATTTCTGTATTGCTATTGGCAGTAGGCCAGCACACACTGTAGCAAACGAAATCATCCCCTCCATTTTGGGTAACTGAGTGCTGTGTAACATCCCCAGGCATGATTTTATGTTTGAGGAGGGACAACTGTGCAGTATGGATGTTGATGGGACATTACCCAATGCCTGTCCTGCCCCCCTCCCCCCCACCCAACATCAACCTCAAAAGGGAACGTATCAGTATGGAGGAGTGAATTAGGAGTATTGACAGGCCAACAACCTCCATTTCCAGTTAGGCAACCAAATTCCTGTTATTTGACAAAAGGGCTAACAACACTATTTGAACAGTGCTAAGAAGTTGCTCTTCTGATCAGCCTGATGGGGACACCATACCTGTTAAGACAGGCTTGAAGCCAGTGAATCACAGGAGTCACTGTGAGTAGGGATGTGAATATTGGTTCTGGCAAACATTCTAGAGCAGCAGCTGCAATAGCAATACAAGACTGCATTCCTAGAGCAAGAAACCAAACTTGCACACTAACAATGACAAACTTTCTTAAGAATAGCAGGTATCCATTTCTTGCATAGCAGACCAAAACAGATCACACCAGGACACTTTTTCCTTGAGGCCAAATGTATCTTAATTACAAAACTCATTTATTTGGCCTCTGTCTTAAAGTTTTCGGTGTATTAAGTATTAGAGGAAAAAAGGTTAAAACATGGTGGAGAATTCCAGTGGGCTAAATGACCCCTGGGATTCTTATGTGTCCCTCTAGTCTTGCTTTTTGCATTTAGCGGAGGTGTTCAATATGGAATTTCTGTGACTTCCAAGCACATTGGATGGATGTAGCTGCAAGATGTACTTTTGGTTGCTGACATGTTGCTTCCTCAGAGTGCTATGACAGAGCAGTAGACTCCAAGGGCATGAAGTCTGAGAACGTATGCAAAGGAACATGCAGGTTTTTAGAGCTGGCTGGTTGGTGCTAGGAGAGATCACTATGCACCTCGGGTGCGGAAGGACGGAGGATATTTTCCCAGGCTTTTGGGTGTACTGATGCAACTGTGTGCTTGATCAGACAGTCTTTAAGAGGCAGGCTTTGAGATGACTTTATTAGATCTTGTGTGCCATTTCTTTTATTTTTACTGACAGATTGCAGCGTCCAATTTGGTGCATGCAGTAGGATTATGCAGTGGTCTATGTTTCAATGTGGCACGTAAAGACTGCGGATGTGGTCTCCGGTTGAGTGAACTGAGATGGGGATTCTGGACTTTCACCGGTTTGCTTCTCGTTAAACTGTGCAGCAGTGGTTGAGACATGGCTCTATCCTCATTTTCATAGTGACGCGCATGGATACTGCAAATCTGACGGACTGCCGACTGAGTGACGTACTGAGTAGCAGATGGCTGCTGCTGTCAAGAGGCAGGAGAAGGTGACCAAGGTTTTCAAGGAATTATCGAAGAGAGGCATATCATCGGTTCCCACACAACACCCAATAATCCTTACATGAACACAAAGATTTAGCGTTTCAGAAACTTCAAGGTAGGGCAGACAGTAGGGTGGATCAATCTGGTAACGTCTTATTCATCAGTGTCCACCATATGCAGGTCATACAGGGGTATAGTGGATTATCTATCTAGACATAGCACCAGTCGGTCCTCCTCCATGTAATTCTACCTACTAGGCATTCGTGAGATTCCATTCATGGGAGGAGAACTTATCAGCAAGGAGGTTCAAACACAATCAAAACTTTTCACAGGATCATAAAGCAAGTGAAAGAGGCAAAGGTGAGCCAGTAACCTGGCTCCTAAAGGCGGTCCAGCCCTTCTCTGACCCTGCTGGCGTAAATAAATATTGTTTGACGCTTTTTTGTAGGGGGCAGTATCCCTACAGATGCCTCCAATGTGTATGGATACTCTACTGAAAACGGGAAGGGGAGGATACAGTCTTTTGCTGGTCCCTTCACTAAATCTGCAGATAAAATTGTTATTTTTAAGGGTTGTTTTTTTGCAAACATCTTTAAGTCCTGTCATTTTTAAGCATATCCAGATAGAGTCCTCCTTTGCCCAAACGCCTGATCGTGGCATGCAGGCTGACCACCTATATAGGATTATTCTAAATTCTGTGCTAGTTCAAGGAGTAAAGCTGTCAAAAGATTTTCACATATTTCTTGGTTAGGTACTTCAAAGTAAAACAGATATCCGCTGCTGTATGGCAATGTCTGAAGAAGTTTTTGGAACTAGAGACCTTGTTGACGTCTTCCCTGCCTCCATTTTGAAAGACTGAATAGTGGGTATTCCAAACACAGCTGTCTATTACATTAGGGCAATGGATTTAGCAGTACAAGCCAGGCTGGCTAGGACTTCTGGCAAAATGAGACGATATCCTTCCCTCAGAATATCTGGAATTTGACAAATTATGGCGATAGCACCGACCACTGCCTTGCATTCTGCTTGAGGAGCATTTGTACCAAATTTGCCCCCTGGCTTTTCATGCTTCAAACACAGTGATGATGTTTTTCTTTTCTCCTTTGTTTGGGTGGGCAATGTGATTTACTGCTTTGATAGTTCAAAGTCCAGAGTTTTTGTGAGATTGGTTGGAGGACTGATGCGGTTCTGGAGATTTTCTACATTTGGATGGATAGAGGCCTATGGTGCGAATTTCGCAAAGGCTTGCTTGTCAGAGTAGGTGGCAGACAGCAGCAGGTGTTGCCACGTTTTTTCTGTGTACATTTCAACATTAAATGTGGCCCACTGCTTTGAAGGTTCTGCTTGATGCATTCTATAGACCGAGTTCCAGATTTTTTTGGAGTACAATTGCGAGTTCTGTAGTCAATGGGGATCTACCGCTGGGGTGAGAGGGCAGAGGTTCTGTGTAGTCAAGACTTCTTTTTCATGTTGTTTTATTCCATGTGTTGAACAGACTGGAGTAACTGGTTGCCTGTGGTGCTGGATCAGGTGCGGATTCCACCTTTGATGAAGCCAGACGTGCCTTGCTGTTTTTTGGTGTTATGTGAGATCTATGTGAATAAAAACAAACTTTGTTAAAGACAATAGCTAAAACAAATACAAACATTATAGCATTCTATAAAAGTATTATCAAGAAGTGTCTTTCATTTTAAAGAATAAAACTAAATGAATGCCAGTGAGAACACCCAATTTTAGCTTTTCATTTAAAATGGTGGGGATGGATCGTCAAGGGAGGCTCGCTGTCTGTACACTATTGCTCATTAACATTTTTTAATCCTTTTCAAACAGGCACTGAGGCAGGGAAATACAGTGGGGAGGGACTGCAGATTGCTGGTTGTGTTCGGGGAACTCTAGTACTAAGTGCCAAAGTTCTTCCTTGAAGTCTCAAATTTCAGCAGGGACCACGTATAAGAAACCAAAGCTACCTCAAAGATGCAGCTTTGGTTTAAGACTAACCAGCCAGGTGTATATTTTGAAAGCATCTCCGTATTTAAGTTCTCCACAGATTACAGGCAACCCAAGAAGCGAGGTTTACAGCACGTTCTGGAGAAACCAGAACACCCCCCCCCCCCCAATGCGTTCTGGCAACGACCACTTCTGACCACTAAACTATATTGTTGATGACACCCTATGGTCTATTTAGGTATCGAGACAGTACTCAAGTCTTCTTCTGCAAGGTTTTCAATAGTTAGATACCATCAGTCTCGGTACACGTAAACACATTCTCTAGGGCTTTACCCACCTCACAAATCTGTCCTTTGAAAATGTATCCCATGGTTAAAGGCATAGTGGGTTTGATCCACCACTGTTGAACAGCTATCTAAATGTTTCCTTGTGCATCTCAGCAGCCAAGACTCATGGTGTAGAGTGCCTTCATTTTAACACATGACTTAACAAAATAACTACTACCCAGACTAATCAAAGTCAAGGGAGATGTGAAGGGTCCCCATATCTTTTGGGTGTGATACGTCCTTTACAAATAAATAAGGGGACCAGCAGTATCTAGGTGAGGGTGATCAACCTGGCCCAAATGCATTACTGCAGGAGTTTCTCTGCAGTCTGGGGTCACATCCACTAGGAAATACAGAACTGGCCTTCATGAGAAGCAGAGCTCTGAAGATGCAAGTCTGTCTCCTGCACAGTGATAATTCACATCTACATATCAAAGACAGGAGCCCAAGGCCTGGACAAGACGAAACTAGAATAAATGAACTCACCTGAAGGAAGATGGCTCCTTGGGCTCTTCCGCTGTTAATTCTTCTGTAATTCGAATGAGAACAAGCAGGCAGGCTTTGAGTGGACCCTTCTTAAAATGTGTGTGCAGCCACTCACAGCAGCTCTTGTCGCAGCTGATCTGTAGGTTTGGTCATATGATAAGTAATTACTTTCAAATTCATTGTCAAAGCAATATATGTTACAAAAAAAAAAAAAAGACTATGCATTCACATGAAGGAAAGAAATACATGTAAGTCCAGATGCACACAAACAGGTCCTACCATCTTATGAGACCAAGATACAACACCCGCACCCCCAAAAATTCAACATTACTACTAATGGGGCAAGGAGCTATAAACACATTCCAGGAAGGCTTATTTTCAGTGTTGATAAAAGGGCAAAAGGTTGAGTGTCCACAGCATGATTTGTTAACTTATGTGTAGTGCAGGGACTACTTACAACAGACAGCCAATTTGATGGTCTCAAAGAATACCACAATGTGTGGAGCTGGCTAGGAGTCAGCTCTCTCCCGCAGTTTCTCAGAGGAACTGGGTGCAATGATCACCGTGTTAGTGGATTCGAACCCAGATGGTTGAGAAAACAGTAAAATGGTACAAAAATCCTAATATTTTTCAAAATCATCTAAACAAGAAAAGGATCCGACAGTGTTCCAAGGGAACATTTAGAGCAGAGTAGGTAGTTCAAATTTTCATTGTCCAATTAACAAGGCCATTAGAGGTCATATATTCTTGTCCACAATGATGCACTGTTCTAGGTCAGTTGTGATGGAAAGTAACAGTCCAGCTAAGCTCAACAAGTGAGCCTACTGATTCTGGAGTCTGGCTAGCTACCTTTTCAATGTAGAAAAACTTCAAGCGCTGCTATGTCAAAACTGGCAAGACACCAACAAGATTTCTGGTTGTGGGGCATCCACTGGACCCAAATATTCAGCAGTAAGGAACACTGTTCTCAGATATGGGATTAGGTACAACACAAGGTCATGCAAGGATATCCACAGAAGAAAACGGGTTTTAGCACTAGGGCAACATGTCAAAGCCTACAGAGATCACCAAAAGACCTGGTGTTGAAAGAAAAAACACCCATGCCGCCCTCACCTGCAAAGGGTCCAATTTAGGTTGCCACAAAGCCATAGATAGCACAGGGCACGTCCAGGATAAGGCAGGCTCACCCAGCTTGTAGGTCTGATCTGTTTCTTCACAATTGAGCGGTCTCAGTTCACAAAGTTATTACTTGGTTCGTTTCTGCTGTGTTAATCTGCATGGACCTTGTAAATTCCAATCAGATAACGTCTTGTAGAGAACTTCCATACAAGTGCGTTAATTGGGTCTTTTTTTGCCCTTCTGGTGAGGCCTAGTATTTCTTCAGGCACAGGCTAGGTCTCTGGAGAAGTCCTGCTGATGTGACTCTTCCTGCAAGACAAAAAACTTCTATTAGGTACTGTTAGAACAGCAACCAGCAGTATCCTGTTTCTAACTAAAGTGTCTCGGAGTTGCTGCACAGTCCCCAGCATGCTCAATTCACTCACTTCTGATGTCTGTCCGACTCAACCCAGAAGCAACATGTTAGACATACCCACTTCAGACTTTTTAGAAGCTAGGAGTACTTGGTACACCACTAATTGACTTTCTCCTCCAACCATAATCCCTGGGCCTCATGAATTATTTTTCTTCAAATCTAGGTCCCGCACTGACAAAACTTCCCATTTGCTTGACATTTTCTCTTGGAGCATTGTCAGTATTGTGGGTCCTAAGGGTATATTGTCTTGTTGGTCCATTCTAAAGAAAAGTTTTTTTCAATCTAAAATGATTGGTCTTCAGGAGACCTGGGAAGTTAACAATAGCTTCTTCCTTATTGGTTATAGCAGCTTCTTTGTGCCCGCGTGAGCTCCCAGTCAAGGAGGGCTACGGGTGGTCTTTTAATCCTGGTTTCACTTGCCATCACCTGTAAATTTAAACATTAAACACTGGTTCTCTTAACATACTAGTCTTACGGCTGTCTTTCTCTAGCTTCTGCGTGTTGCTTGTTATCAACTTTTTGGTACTATTGATCAATGCCTAAACCTGTACCTTTTCATTAATAAGTACACCTTGGCCAGACACCCAAAGCCATACATTTGGCTTTTATTAACTTAAGCTCTGCTTTCCATAGGGTCAATAGAAATTGTGGGACCTATAATGCTGGACTTTGGGACTGTCAAAAACATTGCCCTTTTCTATGTGATCTGCATGATATTCAAAGCACTTCTGTCAGTTATGATCCGATGGGAGAATGCACTGGGCACTTTACACTCAATAGGGGGATTGGACAACGTTCTATCCTGGCACGTTTTTTATTTACTCTTTATATTAACAAACAGGAGCAGATACTTGTAGCTGGTAGCCATGATCATCCTATGTTAGGTGGCCATCCGTTTCCAGCACTTTTAGATGCACTATTTTAATGTCTAGGACGGCACATGATCTTCACATTTTATTGGACTTTTTTTTTGTAATTATCTGGACACAGTTGATGTAAGTGTCTACTCTAACAAATCACATATCATAGTAATAGGTCCTAGAAGTATATACAGCAGAACCCATCTCTGCAAGAGCCACATGCTTTCCAAAATCAAAACCTTCTCATGCTTTTTTATCATGTTTGATTCATCAGTCACCTGGTCATTACTGGTCAGGGAAACGAGGCATACTTTTGCTAGAAATACTGCTGCTGTTTTTGACTTTGCCACCAGGCTTGGGCTATGCTTGAGATCTATAACGCGAAATGAGTGGCATAAGTGCCCATACTGTATTAAGATTGTGGTACTTGGGGTATGCTAATACTGTTTCCCTACAATGTGTAAAAAACATGTTTTTGAAAAGGCTACTTGCCTAGCTCATCTACTTTCATTACCCGTGAAGAGCTGGGACAGGTTTTTTGGCTGACATGATTCGTCTGAGACTGCTCATTTTAAGGCTGTCTTATCTGGCTCAAGCAAAAGCTGGAACTTAACAGGAAATTTTTAAAGGATTGTCATGACTGGGTCATGTTTCTCGCATATCATGAATTTCTTACATCAAGAATTGCTTATTTAAATTAAGGTGACTGACCCTTTTAAGTAATTATGAGAGTATCAAGAAAGCGGCTCATTTGGGTGAAAGAGGCCTTTCTTAGCCAGTTACCTGAGGATAAAGAAACCCTTGCTTTATTAAAGGTCACAGTTTGGTCATATATTCTTGTACAGAATACTCTGTATATAGAGCCATATCTTTTATACGACGTATCTAATTTTTGCTGTTACTAACACGTCTTAGGTCAAATATATCTCATCCTTCATGGAGTGCTCCTAAGGGATGGACACAGGATGTGAACCGCCCACCTTGTATTTGTGATGCTACCTCCACTCAAGACACTATGCACTTTACTTTATTCTGCCAATTTCCAAGCATTTCAGATCTCGTTTTTTAAAGTCACTTTTAGTTGGAAGAAATTTTACTTGGGCTAGACCCGGTTTTCTATTTTTATAGTCATTAAAGAATCTTTTTAATGATTGGTCTTTTGCTTGCTTTTTAAAATTGTGCCTTGTGTTAAGGAACCTCATGATTGCCGACTCTGGCCGTATTTTGTAATGTTTTAATTATGCATTGGTTGAATTTTTTTTATGGAATTTTCTTTTATGGTTAGGGCCACAGCATTCTCTATAATAGGACGAGCTATCCCTGGTCGCCCCTTGTGCACCTACTTAAAAGTGCACTGTGGCGCAAACAAGCACAGCGCACCCTAGATTTAATATGGGCCCAAGTTGGCGTTTTAGAACAATCATCCTAGATATGCCACCAATCATCTCCTGGTAGCTTCTCTGTCTCAAATCTATCACTGTGGTGTACATTTGAGATACCCATTGAAAATATGCAGCAGTCTGAATGATGTGGGATAGTGAGGTGGAATTATTCAGGTTTGCCTGGGCCTACCGAGCAGTTAACACAGTCAATGTGTAATGTGTAAAATATACCCAATGAAGACATGGATCTTTTTTTTCTGTAAATTGGGTCTCAATGCAAGTGACCAATCTTAAGTTCTTCAGCTCCTGTAACATGCTTATTTCCAGCGTTAATGGTTTCATGGGATTATCCAGTCAAAAAACAAGCCATGCTCGAATTGTTGAAGTCCCCCGGTTTATATATGTACAAGACTGCTGAGGTGTGACTGCTGGGATTGTTTTTAATGTTCCAGATTCTATGAAATCACGTTCTGTAACCAGTTAAGACACATGTGTGAAGTGTGGAACCAATAGGTTACGAAAAGGAACTATGCAGATGGGAAATGTAATTCTTGTGGAGGAACCCAGTGTCCTCACTTAGAATATGGTCAGATCATTGCTTCCTGTTCAATACAAATCGGTTTTCCTGTCAAAATAAGCATAGACAACAAAGAACACAGTTTTTCAAGAAAATATTTAAATGAAACTGGTATATTAACAAATAAGTACAGTATTTTAGCAAGTATTATCATTTAAGTCAGATCCATATATCCTGCTGTCAAAGGCAGACCAATCCATGTAACTTAGCCATCATATTGAAAAGGACTGGACCATACCTATCCCTGAGCACTATGTTATAATCTCTGTGCACCCTAAAGGTACCAATGCTGTTTTTCATATTTCAAGAGGTGTTGGGAATGGGTTAATACTGTAAACGTACTGAGGTGTCGTTCGAATTGTTCCATTTTGTGTCTTGTGCCAATTTTGAGCAATGACTGCTCTTTAGCTTCTGCTTATATTTAGGTGATGTACTTTTCAGTTATCTCAAACCTAAGGAGTAGGGTTGCTTTCCAGACAACCTGCTCTCAACTCGCTCCAGGACATCCTGCTGAAAAAGATCCCTTATAGGATAACTGTGAGGTCACTATGGGATTCTTGCAGCACCTTGTCTGGAAGGGTGAAGGACCAGGCGGTCCTAATTTAAAAATTAGCCAAGGTCAATAGAAAACTCTTGCAGGGACAAGTAAAAAGTTCCCACTACAAACTGTATACTATCAGTTATCTACAGTATTCACGCTCAACCTGAAAGGTGTACATGGTGCACTTGCTACAGCAAACATTATAGAGGCACAATGCTCCCTTAGCTCGCCCTGTTGGGTATGTATCAATTCACACTATTTCCAAACAATTTGAGATGGGCAGGATTTTGAAAGTGTCTATTATTTAATATGTTTTTGCTTAAAAACAGGCTTATGCATACACTTTTCCCAGCAGGTTTCATAATGGCAAATTGTTTTTTCAGTGCCACAAATTAAAATCCAATCATTACAAATACAAACACTACAAGTGCTAAAACATAATGTCATTCAAGCAGTTTCTTGATGCATGGATAGCTACATCTCACTATGTATGTACCTATACCTCCAACAACCTTCTCTTGCCTGAACAGTTGAATACATTTATACTCCGTCAAACAAGAACTCGCATTTAATTAGACCTTAAGCTTCACAATAATTTCAAATTTGTTGCTATAGTAGCCAACATTCTAGACTAATTTATACAATCATATCAATTCGTTTAACTCAATATCCCACAATATATGTAATCCATAAATCATGTGTGTCCATTAATATTCAAATAATTATGTCTAGGATTCCATGAAACAGCTTTAGACTCTCTACCAATCTGTTACAAATCAATAAAGTGACTATAAATCAACACCAATGGGTGATATATTTTTTAGCTCTTTCAAATGCCCCAATGAGTATGTTTGCATATAAGGGGTCAAATCTACAGCACAATGCTATGACCAGAGGTGTGGAATTTATTAAAATATCTACTTGTCCAGGGGACAGGTTGCTTCTCAAATCTACTTGTCCTGTAAAAAGATCTACTTGTCCCTTTGGTGCCATGTAGTGTGGCAGCAAATTATGGCAGCAATCTCATTATGTAAGAGCTCTGATAATAGCCTCTCTGATTATGCCAGGGCTACTACCATAGTAGGGCTTGAATACTTGCAGTTTCAATCCCTACTGTAGCAATTTCCTTATTTTGCCACCTTTCTGCAGATCTGCATACTGGGGCTGGAGGAAGCAGTAAGCAATAGTTCTAGGGCTGGAATGCCTTGGAGTCTGCAAACCTATTGACCTGCATGTTTTAAAGATTTTCACCAGCTTCTCTCTAATATTTTCCCATAATAAGAAAGGTTGGACATTTACTCCTGACAATGGCAGAATTAGAACTTCTTCCAGGGTTGGGAAGAAAGTGGCTGGAGGGAAAATGAACTTGCAAATGTTCAATAGATTTTCACATGAGCAAATCTACACATCATATTTACCCATGCAAAAATACAGTTCACAAATATTTTATAGGGGTACGACATATACCATTGGTGCACTTTTGTGACTTTCTTTAAGAAGTTGGGGCCACATGTAGGTAGGTTCAGATTTGCGACCCGCAAATTGCGATTCGCAAATCCGAATGTAGGATGGTGTCCCTGACACCATCTGTGATTCGCAAGGGCTTCGCAAATGCCCACCTCATGAATAATCATGAGGTGGGTCGCAATTTGCGACCCCCTTGCGAATGGCGGCCCTCACAGGGATGGTGGCCTGCTGGAGACAGCAGACCACCATGTCTGTGACTGCTTTTCAATTAAAGGAAAAAGAGATGCATTACAAAAACGAAAAATGAAACGTTTTCGTTTCATTTTTTCAGAGCAGGCAGTGTGCTCTGAAAAAATGTTTACAGTGACATTCACAATGTGGAAGGGGTCCCCTGGGGACCCCTTCCCTTTTGCGAAAGTGTTAGCACCCATTTGAAATGGGTGCAAACTGCAATTGGTTTGCACCCGCGTTCGTGGTCACAAAACAATCCTACATTGCACTGTGAGTCGCAATTAGGAAGGGAACACCCCTTCCTAATTGCGAGTCGCAAACCTGTTTTGCGATTCGGTAACCAAGTTACCGAATCGCAAAACTGGGTTTGTGCATCGCAATGTGCTTTTTGCACGTCGCAAACAGTGAAAGCCGCTGTTTGCGATATGCAAAAAGCTATCTACATGTGGGTCTTGGTCCCTAATTAGGTCTGGTGTTAACAAAGACATTTTGTTTTTATTAAACTTCTATTTCTCTCTCTTTCGGCTGGCTTTACTGTGAATGATCGCATTCTGCTCTTCCACAAGTAGCATATTGGCACACAAAGTAGTTTTTTTCAGTGTCAGGAACTACAGTGGCAATCAGTGACGTAACGAAACTGGAGGGTGCCCCTTTGCAAAGAACATGAAGGAGCCCCCTCTCCAGACTCACTCAGGGCAGGTGCTGTGCTGAAGGGGCCCCCTGGAGGGCAGCTGCAGGGCCTTTGTTATGCCACTGGTGGCAACGTGTGCTTTTAGAATTCAAAAACTTTTGGGTTTTTTTTTGCCAGTGTTTGTTACAATGTTGAGGGCCTGGTAGCTCCAACAACAATAAAGTGTTACAAAAGCCATGTCAAAACGAGACACGCATTGATGAAACTAAAAGACTTATAAAAATATGTCAGATCAGTTGGCTTTGTCAGTGTATGTTTATTTTCATGCTTCCCATAATCGTGTTGAAAATGGTTACACTGATTTTCCATTAGAAATATTTTTGGGAAATACTAGCATGCATCAACACATTTTACTAAATGACACTTCATTTGCATCTAATCCGAGAGCATTATACTTAGCCTCATAGCCTAAACTTTTCAAACATGTGTATACATGTTTTTTTTTTTTTTTGTACTGGAACCAACGTCAGTAGTGAAGTGTGACCGTAAAACATTTATTTACAGCACTCACCCTAATAATGAAGGCTTTCAAATAATGAACCATAAATACAAGTTCGAACAGTATTATCTTTTGGCAACACATTACCTCAACTGCAGAGTTCCACTCTCTGTAAACAGGCAGCCAAAGAGTTTTGTGCTGCAGAGGGTTGGGCCTACTTGTCCCAAGGACAAAGTAAACATAAAAACTTGTTGCCCTTGACCCCAAACAATAGGAATTCCACATCCCTGTATGACGCAGACTTATTTAGGCATGCAAGGTACAAACGTTAATTATTCTTATTCTTCAATGTTAAAGTTGCTGCTCCGAGTATCGGACTAGGAGTCAAGTAGTTTGGCAGATCTTGGTTTTAGAAACACTCACTTTATTTAAATGTCTCCAAAGATCGATGCAGGCATACAGAGATTTCACACGTGATTGGCATGATAAAATCATATTTCCAAGGAATATGGTGGCTCCCGTTCGAAAAAATCCTTAGAACCCCATATAAGTATAGCTTATATGTGGAGGGGTGTACTGTTAAGTGTGCAGGTACACGCAACTGTCCTGCAACTGAATTCTGTGTGAGATACAGCTGCCAACGTAGGCAGATGTGGCTATGAATGCATAAAGAAACTGCTTTAATGACTGTCTTTAGTAGTCATAAAGAGCACTTGCTGTATTGTCTGAATTTCAAATTTTAATGATTGAATTACGATAATTTGTGGCACTGAAGTGATCATGAGATGTGTGTTGGTGATGTAAATTTGTAAGCAGAGAAAGGATATTGTTACCTTTCTCTTCTTTTTTGAAGCAGTGCGGATGGTGTATTCCTTGGGACCACAGGACCCTTATCTGGGTCTCAATCTGTTACAAAACGTACCTCCAATCCAAATGCAATACTGTTAAGTGTGCATAGGTGTTTGGGGGGTGGGTTATAAAAAAAAAAAAAAAAACCTTCAGGCTGCCATGGGGCAGGCGAGCATGCTCTTCAAAACCATGCATGGAACCTTTAGCGTCCCAACAGTAAATTAAGCATTCTATTCACAGCACATGTCCCATCACTAAATAAAACGCGGCTAGTTTAGATCAAAATGGATTCAAAGTCTGGACCCAAAAGAAAAAAAACGTCACCTCTGTGGAACAGAGCCTCAGTCTGTGTGCGCGCTATGGCAAGGCTGTTACAGAGGGAAGGCGTGGGAAACCCAGCAGCCTCTTTTGCACCAGGAACCATAACTGTGGGTGTTGGAATGTTGATCCTTTATTTAGATTACAATGACATCCACAAACTCCAAGGGGTGGGGAAGAAATGGGTCCCAGTTGTGTGTGAAGGATTGGCTTTACCCAAGGGCAGCAGGGACTTCTACTAGTGGGTAGGAGAAAAGGCTTACAGACTTACACTACAAACATACACCTATCAACCGTTTGTCTCCCCAACTGCCTGGCCTCAAGATGATGAAACTATAACTATAAACGGGCTCTAGTAGTAGGCCTCTTCAGAAGCATGAGGAACTCAGTTGTTGGACCAAACAAAAAATACAAGTTGGTGCAAAGTTTATAGGAGTAGTGAGACAAGTTTTGCAAAGAAAAAAGCTTGTGGTATGCCAGAATGTGCAAAAGAAAGCAGATTAGTACAAGTGAATGACATCAGGTGGCCTTACAACACTACACCCTTCTAGCTCACCACTTCATAACAATAACCACGCTCTAAGGAAACGGTTCCCATCAAACCCATCCCAACGCCTGCAGCAGTTTCCCCCTGTTTCTCCCCCCCCCCCCCACAGAAAAACCCTCTGTCCACAATCCCAGCATTTCTTACCTTACCATTCGAGATCACCACGGTTCCAGGATTCATCTCGTCAGTCCAGCTGGCTGTCTGCCACACCAGCTCTTTGTTCCTTCCAGTTGCAGTAATGCCATAAAAGGCAATATTATGAAAGCGCTTTGTGTCTTTTTTTCTTTTTTAAAGACATTCATAGTGATATTTTTCAACAGGAAGTGTAATTGTGTAGGAGAAATCCTGAGGTTACGTCACTAGGAACCTTCTTAACCAGAGGGACATGACCATGATGTATTGGTGCGAAGCTGAGGGGTCAGGGGATGCAATAGGATGGAATTGTCCAGTAAGATGTTGGGGAATCCTGTAGCCCAATTACATTTTAAGTTGTGATTTCTGATTAAGTTTCAACACCATCTTCCTGTGGTCAATGGGTGGGGCAGATGAGGGGTTGGCAGATCACGTGTCAATGGTCGCAGTGCAGGAAGCTTGGTTCGTTTGGAGCTATGGTTAACCACTGCAGCTTTAATGGAGTCAACTCTTGTGACTTCCATGTCAATAAGAGGATGGACTCAAAGGGTAAGCAGATAGAAAACTTGGTTCATTAACTCATCTAGGGGGCACCTACTGACACAACCTTTGAGGTAAACAAGTGTAAGAGGCAACCTAGTGTCATTTGCAATACAAGCTAAGCCTTTTGAACCCTACAAGCTTGGTTTCCAGCTCCTGTTGTAATGCCATGTCCCCAGATTTGATTTGTAGAGGCAGGAGACATACAGGAATATGCTTGAGTACTGTAGTAGTTGCAGATCACCCTTACGGTTGCAGCATGGAATAAACTGTTGGAAGTAGATGATTTTAAATGGCACTATAAAGATGCATATTGGGTATTGCACTTATCAAGATTTAAAATAGGGAGGCGATGCATGAGTGAAAAAAAAATAAACAAAAGGGCAGCCCTGTAGATTAACATTGTTTACTTGAAATCCCATTCCAGCATTAGAACACACTGTTAAAGGAGATTTTTCAACAGTTTAAAGAGCTTCCAGGATCCATAAAATCACTATCCCATTCTAGTCTTCATCCAAATCGTAAACTCCTTCATTGGCTTACATAATAATGTTCACTCAGCATTCCTGTCTCCTTTTCATAGCTTTAACACGTTCTCTAAAGATTCCCATGAACAGCACATGAACATAATTGTCTAGATAAAAGCGGTTTGGGATCTGCACTGTTCAAAGGAAGGCCAAAACTCTACAAAATGCATGCGAAGACAACCGATAGCCACGCAGTAGTCATCAGCTACAAATATAGATGGAGACAGTCATGAAAACAGTGAAAAGGGCACACAACTTAAAGGTTTTAAGGCTCAAACAACTGCTGTACAGGGAAACCCAGCTCAAGCAGATTACATTTACAGGCACTCAAAAACGTTTTACAAGGATCAACTTCCACTAATAGCGGTAAACTCTGCAACACTGGAAATGGCTGTTCGCTCTGGTTAAAAAAATGTAGCAGAGAGTTATGAGTAAATAGATACAAACCCCGATTTCCTTTCCATATTTAAAGATGGATTTATCACCGGATTTAAATTAAAATGTGATTAACTGTGCAAAGGTACTTTGTGTGAGAAGTTACAGCACCTGGTATTCACCAAGCACGTGAAGCACCTGGCTACCCAAGGGATGTATTGTCCATGCAGACTCAAGCAAAAATGTACTTGCAAATGGTTGCATGTTTTTTCTGATCAATGTCTATCTATTAAAGAGAATATGGTAAGCATGCGAAGGAACGGGGGAATAAAGGGAGGGAATCAAGGGGGGAAAAAGTACTTGCGGGCGCAAGCAGTTTGTGATCCGCCTCTATAGGATATCCAATCCTATAGCTGGAAATTGACAGGGGGTATTGGTTGCCTTATATTGTCCTATACATTTAATTGTTAGAGTCTCACTGCATTTCGTCCTAACGCAAACAAAACAGCCCTCCGAACACAGAAAATGGGTTGTCCTCCACAGTATGCTAACATCGTGCTCCTTGTATTCTCAGCCTAGTTTATATGAAATATTAGCCATCTATAACAAATTCAGCCAAGTAAAAATAAATTCAGACCTCTGCAAAATGCCAGGTGCAGACTAAAGTCTCCAAGAAGGAAAAAAGGATCACGTGAATCAATTGAAGGACCTCAAAGATGTTAAATTTATAAGATGGATACTGGGGTACAGAGGGACAGGTACAACCAGCAGACTATGGAAGGAGATTCCATTGTGCACAAATCGCTGGAGAGGCCTCGCGGCTAGTACAGGAGGCCGAATCCTCCCAACAGCCACGAGCTAAAATTCCAAGAGCAACAAAAATGTTAAAATGTCAAGCATTGGGGGAGGTCCCAGAATTCCAATCGAAGTGCATACAAAAGACTTTCAGAATATTGTAACAAATACATACTGTACAAGATACAAGTGTCTTAAAGACAAATACAGACTTTAGAACTAGGAGTCATGGTATATGGGCCTAGAGGGAATTAGCTGCAACATCAGCAACATTGTGGAAGAACAGTTGGAAACAAAACAGTAAAGTAGTTCAAAGCGCCATGGGCACAAAATGGGGATTACAAAGAAAGCAAGGCTTAAATTCCAGCCTATGTAAAAACTAGGCTACCGTTGTAGTGACGACAAAACAGGAACAAATGATAAAATATCAACCAACATGCAACAGATCTAAAAGGTTCACAATGAGTTATGCAAACAAAGTCTAGTGCGTATACATGGAAAAAGAAAATTTAACATCGCATGCTAAAATGGAGGCACCGATGAGCAACAGACAGAAAGGGCTACGTGTTTCTGCAACAAACAGACACCAAAAAGTAGGCAGCACATAGTTACTGGTAAAGCTAAATGAGGAGCTCTTGATCATTATGAAGCCCCTCCGAGTGCCTACACATCTTTAGTTCAAATATTTATTAATGAGCCACACGTAACTACTGGGTGCGGTCGAAGGCATTCAGAACATACGTGCTTTAAGAGGCAGAGGTTCCCGAACTTGCATTTTTCTATGTTGTACATCTGGCAGATTTCCATCTGTTTGTGTTTCTTCCTACCTCTTCTCCTCTTCTTTGGATTCCATTCCACAGACGTGGGGTTCACTTTGCTGCACTTGATCAGTGGGTGACTATCCCCACAGCCAGAGCAAACATGGTTATAGCGGCATGTTCGCCCTAAGCTGCATCCCCCTCTGTTATAGAAAGAGCAATAGCCTTTGACAACTGGACCCCCACTGGAGTTCTTTTGGTTCTCTTGTTGTGGCGCCTCGAGGCCAGGCTTCACTATGGTAGACTCTGCAGTAGGGGGCTTCCCCCCACTTTTAGCACAGATGTCCCCAAAGCTGAAGAAGCCACCCGTCACCAATTCACCTTGCTGGTGTTCACAGTGTTTTTTCTTCATTACTGCCTCCTCATCGAGTTGCTGCTTTTTCTTTAGGTTATGTTTCTCGGGCGCCACTGTGCCACAATTCACCCACGCATGCTGCCCACCACAGCCGTAGCACAGATGCTTAAAGCCACAGTCGTTTCCCAACCTGCAGTACCCAGTGCTATAGTGCCGACAAATAAATGACCCCGGAGGCACCTTACCTAGACGTTTTTGCGCCTCAGGTTTTTTATCCTTCCCATCAAGGTGCTCTGTGCTACACTCCACCCTCGGGTGCTGCTTAACTGCAGTATCGGACCTGGGAGATGATTTAGGATGCAAGTGGAGACTGCATTTCACCTTTGGGTGCTTGCCTCCACACACGGAACAGAGATGCGCAAATTGGCAGAGGTCTGCCAGTTCACATTTGTCTTCATCATACAATTGGCAGGTTTTCTCAGATGCCTTTGACCCATGAGGATGCTGCACTGGCTTCGAGACCTTCTGCCACAGTTGAGGGTGTACCACTGCCCAGCTCATATCCGGATGAGTCTCTTTCAATTTACGAAACAGTTGATCGTATATGAGCCAAGCTCCCTCAGGCAAACTGTCATAGGCCCTGCGGATCGTGGCGCTGTAGTTAAAGAAACCCTTCATCTTTTCTGGTGCATCTTCTAGCAGGATACTACCCATTACTTCAAATGCATTTTGCCAATTCACAAGCGTCCTGTCAATCGCATCTTCCTTTTGGCCGGGGTGTTTGATGGACTGCCCTTGCAGAAGAGAGAAAATGTCAAAGAACCGTAAAGAAACCACTGTCTCGCGTAATTGCATGGGGACATGGGCAGCTAACGGCTTGACCCAATGGAAGTCATCAGCAACCTCGACAGGAGCTGGAGGGACTGACTCAGCAGCTGCCACTGAAGGCAACACAGGCATTGCCCGCACCAGTGCCACTTGCTGAGGCAGCGGACTAGCTCTAGAGATTGCATCTATAGGTGGCTGCTCTCCAAGAACAGACGATGCATCCCAAGGGGGAGCTTGTGTCTGTGCATCTTTAGTTGGCCTTTTTACCCATGTGTCTGTAGAAAGACCTGGCTGGGCACGTAATGATAATGGGTTTGAAGGCTGACATGTCATAGCCTGCTTGTCCCTCCGCATCTCTATGCCAGGAAAATAGTTTTGGAACACTCTAGTCACCTCATCGATGAACTCTTTTATCTTTGAGTACACAGACCTCCCACCCTGATAGTTTCCCTTGGCACTCAGAACTGGGGGCTTCTCTAGACTAGAGAGGGTGGTTGTACTACACCTAGGACACTGTCCAGACCATGAGGGCCATTCCATGCTACCCAGGTAGGATTTGTCAGTTTTAGTTATCTCCTCCTCCTCTTCATCCCCAGACTCCTGGCTTACCAAGGGATTGTCTGCTGGAATGAGACCTTGCTCTGACCAATCCCCAAACTGACTCCAGAATCCCTGATCCTTGGAATCACCAAAGGCAGGGGAGAAAACTTCCACCCCCCCACGCAGTAGGGTATCGACTACAAATCCCCACCCCTTTCTCAAAGCCACCTCCCAGGTCATTAGCACGAGCTGCTCATCACTTAGCTCCATAATGCGCTTATTTCTCGATGTCCTTGCTGGATTGCTTTGCTGGTGACACAGTCTGCCAGTATCTCTTCAAGAAAGACGATACTCTATGGTGTTAAAAAGGAAACAACGCTCGCTCGGAGTCCAAGCGAGGGTCTCCACTAAATCAGCCTTTATACCGCCCAAAGCAAGGGTAATGAAAATTCACGAACATGAAGCCGATGTATACTAAGTAAAATGTTTGTGGGTTATAAAATAAACACTAAGGTGCCTACCCCAGTTTAACCGAACTGATTTATCACGTGGTCGTGCCTTTGTACTCCAGGTTATACACAGAGCAGCGTAAAACGTATAGCACTTGACGGCTGTGTGGGAGGTGTTATAGTTTGAAATCTCTTTTATGATGGCGGGGATATTTCTGTATCGCAAACTTGCAGGGTTAATCTGTTTCAGGAAGGGTTAGATTATCTATCTAGAGCAACAAGGGGGGTATATCTAGGAAGATGGGGGTTGTCCAGGGTACCGACCGCGTCGTCGGCGAAGTGCGAGAGGCTCACACCAGGTGCGAGGAATCCTAATCGGCCTGGTGCGCGGGGGGCGCAGGTCAGTTCAGAAAGGGGTCCCTCCGTTACCGGTGCGGATAACATCGGCAGGCCAGCTCGTGGTTCACGCGGAGGAAGGTCGCTCACAAGTAAGCATACTTCCCATCAACCCTGCAGTAACCGCGCACCCTGGACAAAAAGCCCCGCCCAGAAAGGGAGGGACCCGACAGAAAAAAAACACACAGACTGCTGGAGCTGCTGAAGAAGGACTTGATGCTTTAGCTAGCGCACGTATATAGTGGAAGTATTTGTTTGCGATGAAAAATGCTATTAAAAAAAAAACCTGACACATACTGATGTATTACGAATGAAAAGTAACTCGTCTAATGTGTCGGCTGCAACGCGACCAGAAAGAATTACACGGAATCAACTATTTTAAATGACCCTTGAGTCTACGAAATAACCCTTCATAAAATGTAAAACTACCGTTTTTTTCGAGCATGCCGGCAGCCTATCGATCGATTGATACTGCGCAAGTAAAGACAGTAACTAGTTTGCCTGCTGGTGTTAAAAGACGAGACGTAATCCAAGATGGCCGCCGAGGTGCGCCCCTTTTACCCCTTTGCTGCCGGGCCTTTTCTCCCTCCTGTGCCAAGCCTGTTTTTTTTGGCTCTTTGGGGTAGGCCGTGTTCAGGCCCGCATAACGTTTTGTCCACAAAAGCTATCCACGCCAAATTTGCGTCCTTTATTTCCTAACATCCTAGATATTCTAGAGGTACCCAGAGTTTGTGGGTTTTCCTGGAGGAGGCCAAGAAATTATCTAAAATACAGCTAAAATTTCGTTTAAAAAAAAAAATGGAACAAAAGGGCTGCAGAAGAAAGCACGCGGGTTTTCCCTAAAAATGGCAATCACAAAGGGTGAATTTGCAGTGCTAAAATCACCGTCTTCCCAGCTTTCAGGAACAGGCAGATTTGAATCAGAAAACCACACTTTCAACACAATTTTGGCATTTTACTGGGACATACACCATTTTTACTATTTTTAGGGTCGAGCCTGCGCTAGCATGCACTTGCGACACGCTGTAGTAGTTAGAAAAGGGCTCGGAGCCCCATCCAAGCACTGAAAACATATGAGGCTCGCTGTTTTCTGTCTGGTTTGTGGACTACTTTTTCTCTTTTTCTCGCTTGGTAGAAGTCGAGCGCTTTGCATGACATCAACCCAGTTACATAGTTAATTGCACTTTTGCCGGTTACATAGATAATTGCACTTTTGCAGATAGGTTTCACTGAAAGTGAACTGTAGCAGCGCAATCGCGCTCTTATTTTCCATTTAATGAGGCAAGAAAAGTCCGGTTGTAGGTTTACAACTGCTAATAGCTCTAACTCGGTGAAATGCAAGACCTGTTGCCTTGCAAATGCTTCTTTGTGCTTTCAGCCACCTTCCAGTTAGTGACAAAAATGGGTGTGAAACCAGTGCTGGATCCAGGACAGCTAAACATTTCTGAAAAGTAGACAAAATTCCGAATTCAGCACAGGGTCATTTGTGTAGATCCTTCAAGGTTTTCCTACAGCAAGTAAAAGGTAAAATAAAACAAAATATTGAAATTGAGGTGAAAAAAAGCAATTTCTGTCCACATTTTCTTCTATAACTTTTTCCAGCTATAGCAGATTTTTTAAAGCAATATACCGTTACGTCAGCGGAGCTCTTCTGGTTGCGGGGAATATATAGGGCTTCTGGTTCATCAAGAACCCTAGGTACCCAGAGCCAATAAAGGAGCTGCACCTTGTAATTGGTTTTCATGGTATACTGGGTATACAGCAATTAATTTGGTGAAATATAAAGAGTGAGAAATAGGTACGAATGAAACCTTTGTATTTCAAAAATGGCACAAGATCAGGTGTTGAGAAGCAGTGGTTATTTGCACATCTCTGAATTCCGGGGTCCCCATACTAGTTTGTTAATTACAGGGTATTTCTCAAATAGACATCTTTTTTACACACTGACTTACATTTGGAAGGAAAAATGTAGAGAAAGCCAAGGGGCAATAACACTTGTTCTTCTATTCTGTGTTCCCCCAAGTCTCTCGATAAAAACGGTACCTCACTTGCGTGGGTAGGCCTAATGCCCGCAACAGGAAACACAACATGGACACATCACATTTTTACATTGAAATCTGACTTGTTTTTTGGAAAGTGCCTAGCTGTGGATTTTGGCCTCTAGCTCAGATGGCACCTAGGGAAACCTACCAATCCTGTGCATTTTTTAAAACTAGATACCTGGGGGAATCCAGGATGGGGTGACTTGTGGGTCTCTCACCATGTTCTCTTACCCCGAGTCCTTGCAAACCTTAAAATTTGGCAAAAAAAAAAAAAACACGTTTTCCCCACATTTCGGTGATAGAAAGTTCTGGGATCTAAGAGGAGCCACACATTTCCTGTCCCCCAGGGGAGTGACCCTTGCCTAAGGAGTCGCTCCCCTTGTGTGAAATTGGCGCAAACCAAATTGGAGCAAAAAATAAATCCCTAGTGTCTAGTGGTTTCTGCCCCTCGAGGGGCGGATTTTCTTAAGAAAAATAGGCTGATCTGCCCCCAATGTGGGCAGAAATGGCCTAAAATAAAGTTGCCCCCCAGGGGAGCGACCCTAGCCTAAGGGGTCGCTCCCCATGTGTAAAATAAAAATAAAAAGTCCCCGGTGCCTAGTGGTTTTTGCCCCCTTGGGGGCAGATTTGCCTAATTAAAATAGGCCGATTTTCCCCCAAGGGGGGCAGAAATGTCCTAAAATTAAGTTGCCCCCCAGGGGAGCAACCTTTCCCTAAAGGGTCGCTCCCGTTTTGTGAAATTGTCGCAAAAAAAATCCCTTTGTGCCTAGTGGCTTCTGCCCCCTCGGCCTAATTAAAATAGGCCAGTCTGCCCCCCGGGGGGGGGGGGGGGAGAAAAGGCCTAGTAAATAACTACCCCCAGGGGAGCGACCCTTGCTCAAAGGGTCGCTCCCCTTACTTGTTTATAGAAAAAAAAAACTCCCTGGTGTCTAGTGGGCATTTCTGCAGCCCCATCGCTTTGCAATGTAGGAGGCTGGCCTGGTTTGTAGTGAGTATCAAATGTACTTACACCTTATACCAGGTCCAGTTATCCCTTATTCGTGAAATGTAGTCAGTGTCTAGAAGCCAGGCTGTCTAGTGGTAGCTGTAGGCAGAGCAGCCAAGGCTGAACTAGAAGACATGCAAAGCTCTTGCAATAACGCTGTAGTCACACAGGACTCACACACATGAAAGACAATACTTAGTGTTACCAAAAATAAAGGTCCTTTATTTAAGTGACACAATGCCAAAAATACCTTAGAGTCTATATTCCCTTAGGCGGTAAGCATTATACACAATATATACACTAGTAACCAAAACAGGTAAGTAAATTCTCAGAAAATAGTGCAAACCCTGAAGATCACAATAGGTTGCATTGGGCCTAGGGGGAACACAAACCATATACTAAAATAGTGGACTGTGAAAGTCGGTTTCCCACCTAGGCAAGTGTAATGTGTAGAGGGGCGGTGGGAGTGTAAGCCAGGGAAGCAGGGGTAAATTACAGCAAGTTTCCTAAAATACACTAGAAGTTGTGATAGAAGCTTATGCAAAAATCAAAAGAGACTGCAAGACACCAACAATGTATTCCTGGACCTGAAGACCTGTGGAAGAAGGGGCCCAAGTCCAAGAACCGATGAAGAGTCCGGGGAGAACTGGAGCTCCTGCTAACCCAGATGAAGGTGCAAAATTGGAACCTTCGGTTAGAAGACAAAGTCAATAATGCACCAAAGAAGACAGCTGCAGGGTCCTAGTTGGTGCAGGAGATGTCCCACGTCAATTGGATGAATGCAGGCTGGTTTGCGTCGCTGGATTCCGCCAAGAAGCCTTGGCTCATGCAAAACACGTGATTGGCAGAAAATTGTGCTGCCTGGGCCTGGGAGGGACCTGGTGGTCTTAACTCAGGGAAGGAGACAGAGGGGACTCTCAGCGACTCAGAGAGCCATCAGAAGATCAGGTAGCACGCACAGGAGTCCCACAGAATGTGGACAAAGGAGGTGCAAATGGAGGTCCATGCAGCACTACACAAAGGATTCCCAAGCCGCCTTGGAACAACTCAGGGAGCTGTGCGACACATGATAGAGTGCTGGGAACCTAAGCTGTGCTGTGCATGAAGAACATCTAGGAAGTTTGCGCACAAGCCTTAGCAACTGCAAAACATGCAGTGCATTTGGTACTGTCCTGTGTGGGGAGGCAAGCTCTTACCTCCACCAAATTTGGACAGCTGGACCTTTGGACAGTCAGGGTCACTTTAGTCCACCACCAGTGTTCCAGGATCTACGCTCATCGTCAGGAGAGGGAACCCATAGCACCGGTCGTCATTGCAGAGAGGTGCCTGCTGAAGCAGGGAAGTGACTCTGTCACTCCATGGGAAATTCTTTCAGTTCTTCTGAAGCAGGCTGAAGACAGGCAGTCCTCTGAGGATGCACAACCTGGAAACTGTTGTAGTTGCTGGCAGGAGCTGGTGTTACAGTGTTAGAGAAGTCGTCTTTGCTTCTTTGTTGCAAGTTGTAGAGTTCCTGGAGCAGTTCTGCGGTTGATCCGACGGTAGAAGGTGAACTAAAGGATGCAGAGGATTCTTGCTGGAGTCTTGTAATCCGAATCTCAGGAAACACCCACAGGAGAGACCCTAAATAGCCCTGAGAGGGGGATTTGTCACCTAACCAGGTAAGGACCTATCAGGAGGGGTCTCTGACATCATCTGCTGGCACTGGCCACTCAGATGCTCCTAGAGTGCCCCACCACCTTTGAATCCAAGATTGCAAAACCCAGGGACACTCTGGAGGAGCTCTGGACACCACCCTTGGGGTGGGGATAGACAGGGGAGTGGTCACTCCCCTTTTCTTTGTCCGGTTTCCCGCCAGAGAATGGACTGGGAGTCCCTGAACTGGTGTAGACTGGATTATGCAAGGAGGGCAAGATCTGTGCCCTTCAAAGCATTTCCAGAGGCTCTAGGAGGATACCCTCCCATGCATGTAACACCTATTTCCAAAGGGAGAGGGTGTAACACCCCTCTCCTAAAGGAAATGTGTTGTTCTGCCTTCCTGGGATTGAGCTGCTCAAGCCCCAGGAGGGCAGAAGCCTGTCCGTGAGGTGGCAGCAGCTGGGGCTGCAGTGAAAACCTCAGAAGGCTGGTATGGCAGTACTGGGGGTCCACTGTGGAGCCCCCAGAGTGCATGGGATTGTGCAACCAACACTGGAATCAGTATTGGGATACAATTACCAGTTATTAGACACCTTACATGGCCATATTCTGGGTTACCATTGTGAAGCTGTGCATAGATATTGACCTATGTAGAGTGCACCTTTATAATGGCATCCCCACACTCACGAAGTCCGGGAAAAAGGGCCTAGACAACATGGGGGCGTCACTGCTAGTGCAGGGGTACCCTAACACACAGTTACTTTGCACCCAGCCTTCAGGGCCTGAAATATAGGAGACTTATAAGGGACCTGATGCAGTGAAAATGGCTGTGAAATAGTGCTTGCACTATTTCACATAGGCTGGAATGGCAGTCCAGAGGAAGTCTTTGTATGGGCCCCTATGGGTGGCAAAAGAAATGCTGCAGCCCATCGGGATCCCCTGGAACTCCAATGCCCTGAGTACCTAGGTAGAATGTACTAGGGACTTATAAGGGGAGTCCAGCATGCCAATTTGGAGTGAAATACTGGGTTACCATTATGTAAGTACAAATTTGGAACAAGAGAGAGCATAAGCACTGGAGTTCTGATTAGCAGGACACCAGTGATACAGTCAAGCATACTGACAAAAACAGTGAAATATACTGAATAATTGGGCACAAACCATAAGCACTGGGGTCCTGACACAGTCAAAACACACTGACAAACAGGCTAAAAATGGGGGTAACCATGATAGAAAGAATCTACCTTTATACATACGATCGAGCTGCAGAAATGCTCAGAAAGACTTGAAAGGAAAGGCTTTTCCTTTTCTTTCATGCTTCTCTGCCATACCCCACCCCGATCGGAACAGAAATGCTTTCATTTGTCTTCTGATTGCGTGGAAGCTGAGCTTCCTGCTTGATGGGGGCGGCCTTTGTTGAGGTCAGCGTGCAATTGCGTGCTGATGTCATCAGAGGTCATGGGGGGCACGGGGCTCGGGGATGGAAGGGGAATCGATTCCCCTTCCATCCCTGCCCTGGGGTGGGTGTGAGGCCCTCGGGGGAGCACTAGCGCTCCCCTGAGGGCCGGTAAAAGGACGTTATGGTAACATCCGTGGTGCCTGAGTGCTGCGCCACAGGATGTAACCATTACGTCCTTGGCGGGCAAAGGATTAACCGGTCAGGGTACCTGCAGCTCTTTTATTTAGAAACAAGCATTTGCAATGCAATTGGTCTCTCATTTGCTCAAGTTAGATCTATTAGAGTTGTAAATTCCTATCTGGACTTTTCTTGCACATAAATTAAAAAATGAAAAGTAAAACAGTTGGCGTAAGCAAGCCAATTCAAAGCGTTGTGGCCGCCATGAGCGTGAGCGCAAAGGATCGATACAAAAGGAAAAAGAAGTTAGCCTGCAGTCAAATTTATCAGCAAACGTGCAATTATCCATGTAACAGGGTCGATGGCTAAAGCGGTAACAAAACTGCCCCAAGGAGGTGTGAGCGCGTCTGGCCTTATTTGGTCTTTGATAATTTATTTTTAAGGGGATGCTTTAGAGGTTTGATGGACCTCTGATTCCTCTAAGAGTGATCCACCATGGACACCGAATTTACTCATGTTCTAAATAGGCAACAGTACAGTATGTTCAACAAATCATTATCAGTAATTTTGAGTCAGTAAACTTTACACACCATGACCCATTAAGCCATGAATAATCACGCATTTTAGTAAAATTAGAACATTTATTTCACTAGATTAACAAAGCTAATATTACATAAATCAATCACAAAACCAAATGAGAAACATATATGAATAACACAGGCTGACCAAAACGGCGAAAGAATCTCATTCTAGCCAAAGCAGTTATCATCAGACATTCAAGGGTTACTTTACAAATTAATAGCAACAATAACTGAACAATAGAAATGGTATACATCTAGACTCAACAGATGGATAAAATCAATTGTTTGTAAATAACATTTATTTGGACAATGATAATCTAACTAACCCTCTAATTTGAAGAGCATGTTTGGTCTTCATGCAAAAGAGAAAAATAGGCAAAACTTAATTTGGAAAACATCTAGCTAAGCCTCTAAGAAAATAGCGGTTGGTACCTAAAAGAAAAGAACAAAAATCTACAATAGAAACAATTGCATTTTGTTCTACCTCTCCAAAATGGATCAGCAAGCAGAGACGTCTTCGTCGATGGGGCATCCGTACAGTCTTCATTAAGCAACGGAATGAAGGGAAACAGTTCGGCCAAAGATGGGCTTTAAACTAACCGAACCAATTAAGCAAGGACATAAAACTAAGAGAGACAGCAGGATAGCAATAATGGCAATAACGATAGTAATAGCAATAATAGAGGTGAGAAAAGAACGCCTCTCAGAAGTGGCAGTCTCAATATATATTGAAACCCCAAAAGTAACTTGTAAACCTTCCGTTGGTCAGTTCCTCGTGGGTTCAAAACAGAACCAATAGGGATTATTTCTCATGTGTGATAAAAGTTCGACAGTCTTTCACACGTTTGTGATTGGATCCTCTTTTACCACTCCCTTCACCAATTACGTCCGGTGACAATTTGTTGCAAATCATAACTTCAGTCAGTAGGACCATTGTCATGTCCTGGGAACAGTAGTTTCTCATGCACAAAAGATACAGGAAAGCTTGAAGAGTAAAGTTGTTTAACATTGCAGTATTACAATTGGTCAGCACTGTGTGAACAAGGAACAATGGACAAGTGTGAATTCTGCTGAGAAAGAAAAACATCCGCAAACATTTTCTATTACATGAAATTTAAAATGAGGCTTTCTCGAGTAGCCCCTTTATTTCACAATTTGGCATGTCTATTATGTTTTTATAAGTAAAACATTTAATTAATTATTCTTAATATAAATCACAAATACATTTTAGTTATGCGTATGAACACTATTTCATTAAGCAGTTAATTTTCATTAATGTCGTACATATCATGGCTGATACCTATGTGGGCACATTTTTCCAAAATCTCTCAATTTCACTTTAGTAGCATTATTCACTTTAATTTAGTATGATTAATCATTGAAATAGTTATTAGTACTTATTTTGGCTTTCACAGTCCCTCCTCTGATGACTAACCGTGTCATCACGACTAAAATTTACTTATTAATAATTACGTTAGTCTAAAATTTTGTTTCTTCGTAACATCTGCCATTTTCCCATTTCCATCCAATTTTCGTCACAATATTTGCTTCTCAACTTCTCCAATTGAATTTCCTCCCTCCTCTGTTCATTTTTCATCCTTTGTTTTTTTATTCAGTGTATATAATTTGTATGCTTCCATTATGCAAATGACACAAATCATAATAATCAACACTGGTTTCAATATTATCTCTATGATAGAATTTCCAAGGTTGCCCAACCAATTCCCCACAGCAGTGAAACCCTTTCCAAACCTTTTCCCATACCCTAGGTTTTTTAGGATTGTTAAGTCAGCGTTTGTGTTAGGCAGGTTTTTAATTAAGCTTCTAACTCCTTTACTGTTATCTAGAATATACGTACAACAATATTGCGATTTCAACATTTTATAGACTCTGCCCCCTTTTGCTAAAAGGCTGTCTAACACAAGGCGATTCTGGAGAACCATAGAACGTACCACATCCATTTCAGTGTCCATTAAGACAATGGCTCCTAAAAACGTAGTTAGCATGTTATCCACAATAGTAGATAACTTCTGAATCTTCAAAGAATTTAGAACAACTCCCACTGAGGGAATGGTCGCTCCAAATATGTTTCCAATTATTTCAGAATAAGATAACCTCTTTGATCTACCCTTTTGTGAGTCATTTATCTAGGTGCCTCATCCAGTTTCTCAATTTGATAAATCTTTGGAAAGACAATTCCCAAATAACATGTGCCATACCATCCTCTTGGAAGACAGTAAAAGGCATTCTGTCCACAGATATAATAAACCCCAGGTAATCCTCGGGTCTTGTTCATTGAACATAAAGGTCCATTTACTCTGGAAAAGAAATACATCTCTGCATTCACTTGTTCCCACAAATAAGGTATCAGTTCGAAATTGGGGTCTGTAAACAAAAAGCTTTCCTACATGTGGCGCATCTAAAGCTCGCCTTCCTTGTGTCTTTGTTTCACTAAATGCGTGGTAATTTCTAAATGTCCTTTCCACTAACCCTTTATCTTCTCCTTCAATGCATTTCTCCTGTCATTGTCTGATCGAAAAAAAATAATCTACTGGTGAAAGCAAGAATGTAAGATTGGTTCCTTGCGTGTAAGCAGTACCAACTGTTAGTGTAAGTTCACAGAAGCCTCTCACTAATTTAATATTCGTTTCCCTAGCTAGGCTACCCACGTATCTGACAATAGGAACAAAAGAAAACACTAAGGGGGTCATTCTGACCCGGGCGGGCGGCGGAAGCCGCCTGCCTGGCGGGAACCGCCAAATGGCCGCTCCGCGGTCAGAAGACCACGGAGGCCATTCAGACTTTCCCGCTGGGCCGGCGGGCGCCTGCCAAGGGAGCGCCCGCCGGCCCAGCGGGAAAGGCCCTGCAACATTGAAGCCGGCTCCGAATGGAGCCGGCGGTGTTGCAGGGGTGCGACGGGTGCAGTTGCAATGCAGACAGTGAAAATCTTGCTGGGGCCCTGTTAGGGGGCCCCTGCACTGCCCATGCATGGGCAGTGGCATGGGCAGTGCAGGGGCCCCCAGGGGCCCCATGACACCCATTCCCGCAATCCTGTTTCTGGCGGTGAAAACTGCCAGAAACAGGCTGGTGGGAAGGGGGTCGGAATCCCCATGGAGGATTCTCCCAGCCGGGGGTAATCCGGCGGAAAACTGCTGGACCCGGCTGGGCGACCGCGGCTTTACAGCCGCAGTCGGAATGCCATGGAAAGCACCGCCAGCCTGTTGGCAGTGCTTCCGTGGCCCTCCACCCTGGCGGAATGATGCCCTAAGTCATGGTTTGAATAGAAATACTGTATGTATTCTTGGTTATAAAACCTTGTTAATAAAAGACTGCAACTAATTCCATACGTTAGTGGCAAGCTATAATAAGTTATTCCTTTTTCCACTGATGGAGTAATTTGCGTGCAAACATAACATTCTCTCACATTCATTGTCTCGACATATTTATACAGTAAGTAATAGAAAACATTAGAGGAAAGATCTACTTGTGAGTTATCTACGTGCAAGCATTTCTCATCCTGTTTAAACTTGTCTAATTCTGTAAGTGTAGTAGTAGTTTCTAAAGAAGAGGTGTGATTAGTTTCAGCTTTACTGAGAAAGCTCATGCTCACAATCAATAGCAAACATACCGTCATACATACAACTGCTAAACCAACACCTATGTTTTTACAGCACCTATTGTTTCTAATCTGCTTGTTGAGATTACTCATGATCTGTAGAGAATCAAAAAGTAGAAGGAAAAAATTCACCTATGCAGCCAAAATTAAAAATAATCCCCTTTTACGGTATGTACAGCTTTCAGTATCTTCTCCAGAACTGTTGTCGAAATCGGTTTAGCAGCTTGTAAAATTAGATTTTCAAAGTCTTTTGAGGTAACTGAGATGTTTCTGCCTTTTTCAGTTTCAGAAATCTTTCTCAGAGTTCAGTCCATGGAACAACTTCACATATCAAAGTACAGACCTGGATCTTCACGATCAAAACGAAATGACAAAAATTCACATTGCCAATCACTGGTGGTAGCATATGCCCATTCAGGACCTGAATATCCTTGATTTAAAACTCTTTTTCTTTTCAGTCTCTGATCTCCACTTAATTCTCCATCACTCAAATCTTCTTTTCTGTTGATGTCTATTTCTTCTTCGGTTGTTGACACTGTGGCTGAATCTTTTCTCTTAATTTGCAATCTTGGCCACTTGTCTTCTTTCAATGTTCCTTTTGTCAGTACTCTTTTTAGTGCTGGACTTACAGTTTCTCTTTCTTCTGCAGGATTTAGATTCTGGTTTGACGTACCTTCTACCTTCTGGTTGTAGAAGAATTAGATCTGTATGACTCCGATCTAAATCAACCCCCTCCACCGGGTTGGTGGATTGTTCTGGCTGTTTTTCAAAATTGTCTGCTTAAAGGAGAGCCCTCCTCTGGCTTGGCTCTCCAGCTATGTCAGTTGATATTGATTCAGTGTGAATATCTGGCAGACCCTCTGTTCTGTCTCTTACAGGGCTACTTGGACCCTTCTCAGTTTGCTCTGAGTCTGTTCCTGATTATCCTGCTTATTTTTCCTCATTCTAGAGTTTTTTGATGGTGTTGGTACTCTCAACAGCTCTTCTTCATTGTCCAAAGAATAGGGTACTCTCCGAGTGTGACTGGCTTGTACCCAGTTTGGAACTCCTGCACACTTCGCAGCAGTACTAGTAACCAGTGCTACTTGATGGGGTCCCTTTCACCTGGGCCCCAGTCAAGTTTTTCTCATGTGTTTTTGGATCACAACCCAATCTCCAGCTCTCAGATTGTGGCCCTGATCTTGGGACGGCAGCAAAGCTGTACCTTTCACCTGATGGGAAAAAGAGTGAACCACATCAGCCAGACCCTTGCAGTAATCCAACACCATATCACCTGTTATATTCACAAGAGCATTAGCAGGAACCGCTGGCAACCTTATTGCTCTGCCCATGAGGATTTTGTGCGGGGACAGACCATTTTTTCTGTCAGGTGCATTTCTGATGCTCATCAGAACTAATGGTAGTGCACCTGGTCAATTCAGATCCGTAAATGCACACATAAGCGCTTCGACGCCTCGTCAGGGGTAGTAAGCGCTATATAGATACTATTACAATACAATACATCTTTGCAATTTGTGACTTCAGGCTACCATTCATCTGTTCTACGAGTCCCAATGCTTCAGGGCGATAGCTACAGTGCAATTTATGTTCAATGTTTAAGGCTGAACACAGTAATTTAATTGCTTTGTTACTGAAGTGACTTCCTCTATCTGATTCTAAAGAGACCGGAAATCCGAAACGTGGGCTCAATTCCCTAACCAATAACTTGGCTACTGTATGGTTATGGTTCCTATGTGTGGGGTAGGCTTCAATCCAATGGCTGAAAATGCAAACAATCACCAACACATATCTAAATCCTCCACATACAGGCATCTCAATTAAAAATTAAATCCATTTTCATTCTGTTAAATGGACCTCCAGCTCCTCCAATGTGGCTCATATTAACAACTGTTCTTTTACCCACATTATTCTACTGACAGATGATACATCGGTGGCAAACTGCTTCGGCAACCTGTCTACATTTTGGATTGAACCAGAATTATCTAATGGTTTGTATCATTCCATCCCTTCCAACATGTGCTTGAACATGATGTTATCTAGCCATTTGAGTCAGCAATTTGGCAAAACCACTGTACCGGATACCCAAATATCATCTTCCCACTGCACACATTTTGATTTAATCCACGTTCTCTTTTCTTTTTTGTCAACACCCTCCTGCAGTCCGTTAATCCCCTCCCAGGTATCAACAAAAGTTAATGCATAACTTGTACTGACTTGCTCTTCTGGCAACACTTCTCACTTTTCCATAAAATATATAGAATTCAATGCGCAAACCGTGGGACTTGATCTGCATTTCCCACAGTGCTTAATTTGTAAATAAAAACATGCTGGTGCCCAGAGACCTCTTCTTAAACACTGGGCTGCTGCAATTAAATGTGCGAACACGGAATACTGAGGCAGCTTAATCCTAAAGCCATCTCAGGCCACTTAAATCCATTTACAGCCACTCCCTGCCCCTTCAGCTTACTCTTCCAGCTTTCTGCTTTCTCCCATTGTGATGCTTTTTTGTTTTTTTATTCCTCCGTCTTTCCCATATGTATCTTTTGCTTGCAGTAAATGCTTGAAGCGGAGAAAAAAGTGCCGGCCCTAAAAAATAAGTGCTGGTGCCCGCACCGGAAACAACAAGCACAAATTAAGCACTGATTTCCCATTGAAACAAAATCTTGTGATCTGTGGTGTGCACTGCATTTCGTCACAGCAATCTTTTCAGATAGCGTAAAGCTCGTAAGAAGTCATGGAACCTATTACCGTTTCGGGTGAATGAGAAGAGGACAAAAACCTCTCTGCAACCATAGTTGGCCAAAGTCATGCCCTAATCTGAATCCATACTGGCTGTGTGTATAAATTGTAACTTTATGCCATGCGGAAGCATGGCATGCTCTAGTAAGAGCCACCAACTCAGCTACATGTGCAGAAAATACTCCCCAAAGCCAGGAAGCTTCGAGTATACCAGAAATTGTGCACACAGCATTTTAATGTTCCCATTTATCCCTTAAACAGGAACCACCAACAAAAATAACCTGGTCATTTTCTTCTAATTGGGTATCTCGAATGTCAGCTCTGGGTTTTGTACACAATTCAGTAACTTCTAGACAGTCATGTTCGACATCTTTCAGTTTGACAATTTCAAAATTTTCTTTCGGGAACAAAGTTGCTGGGTTAAGCACATTACACCTTTTTAGAGTAACATTTGGGGAACTCAAAATTACAGTTTCATATCTGGTCAATATAGCATTTGTGAGATTCTACATTTTCAATCAGGTAAGCAAGACTTCATTGGAGTGAGGGACCAAAACAGTTAAGGGATGTCCCATTACAATGCTCTCACTTTGACAATCCAACCACTGCCACAGTGAGCAAACAGCCAGGCAAAGCTGCTGTGACTGGGTCCAAAGTAGCAGAAAAATATGCTAAGGGTGGTTTATACCATCATGTAGCTGTGTCAAAATGGAAAGAGGACATGCATCACGCTCATGACAAAACAACATGAATGGTTTTGTGTAATCAGGCATTCTCAAAGCCGGGGCTTTGCACAAACATTTTCTCAGTTCTGTAAAAGCTTTCATACAGGCTGTGTCTATTTCTATAGGATCAGAAATTTCTTTGGCTTAGAAGTAATTGAGAAATTCAGAATCCACTGGCACCATTAACTCACCATTCCTAGAAACATTTGAACATCTCTTTGTGTAGCAGGGGGGATTCATCTGTAGTATGGCAGTGACTCTCTCTCTGGAAATTGTTCTTGCCCCTTTTTCAATTATTTTCCCAAATATTTCACTTTTTTCTGTCAGTACTGTAATTTGGCTGGAGACACCTTGTGTCAGTTTTTTTCCAAATGATTTAGTAAGGCAATAGTATCTTGCCTGCATGCTTCCTTCATTTTCGAAGCTACCAACAGATCATCAATGTACTGAACCAATGTCGATTGGAAAGGCATTTCCAGTGTCTCCAGGTTCTTCAGTATCTGATTAAAGATGGACGGTACTCTGAAAAACCTTGTGGGATTCTGCACCAACAATATACAAGATTAACAGAAAAGGAATTGTTTATCCTCATGAAGAGGTACAAAAAAGAATGCTTGAGATAGGTTCACAACTGTGTACCATTCTGCATCACATAGGATCTGAAATAATTTTACTGCTGGATTTGGCACCATTGGACAACATTTATTCACAATATCATTGATTTTCCTCAAATCCTGAACAGTCCGAAAGTTTCCACAGGGTTTTCACAATCCCATGATAGGAGAATTACATGGACTGTTCATTACTTCTTTAAGGACACCTTGTTTTATGAATTCTGCAATAATAGATGCAATCCCTTTAATAGTGTCTGATATCATGTGGTATTGGGGAATCTGGGGGAAAACTGCATTTGGCTTGACTGGGACTTTAAACTGGCTCAACTCTTCTGATTAGACTGATGATTTTCCCTGAAAAATCCCACACTTTCATCTTAACTGTTCCCTGTATGTCGGAGGGACGGTCTCATAATGTAAACACATGAAAGAACCTGATCAACGGGTACTCTTTACTTACTGAATTACAGTCAGTTTCCCCAGACTGGTCGTCTCCATCATCACTATTTGTTTGCATGACAATCCCATCATTTGAACAGGTAATTAAACATCTCGCTTTGCATTGCAAGTCCCTTCCTAGTAAGGAAACCGGACTCGAGTCACAAACTACAAATTTGTGCAAGCCTTTGAAATTTCCAATCTTAACTGGAATTGGTTCTGTAATCGGATTAATCAAATACTGATTTGCAACTTCCACAATTTGCAGTGCTTTTCCTGAAAGGAGTATGTTAGTGACTTCTGGTGTTCGTACAGTACAACGTGTCGCTCCTGTATCAACTAAGAATGAGACCTTGTTACCCATTGCCTTTCTCTTCACAGATGGACCCTTTTGGTCTACTTCTAATGAAGTTGCCAACACACATTTTTCTTCATCTGAACTCTCACTCATCATTCAATTCATCCTCACTGTGTAATGGGTATCAGTGTATTGTCTTATTACTGGTGTTAAACTATTGACCTTTGCCCTGCTGAGAAAGCATAATCTGCTGCAGCACCATTGGAGCTTGAAGTATCTGAATTTGTTGCTTAGGTGTCATTTGAACTTGGGGCTGCATTTGATGTGACTGTGGCATCTGAAAACGTGGCATTTGCTTTTGTTGCATGAGCTGAGGACCTTGCACTTGACTCACACTACTCTGAAAGTAAAACTTTGGACCATCATTCTTGGTCCTCTCATGTTTGAAAAAGGATTGTTTTCATTCATTTGTGTGACAACACCATCCGGTCCTAGCATCAACACTCGCGCTTTCATTGTCCGAGGCCACCGCAAGTGTGACAAGGAAACATTCTTTTCATTGCCTGCATATCATTGTGAGTAACTACAGTGCTCAAATTGATGCAACGGTTCACATTTTCTTTTCCCCCATGAGCTCTACCTTTCGCCTGATTCTGGAAAAACATGTTTCTCTGCTGCTGCTATGGAAAGATTCCCTGCATTCCTGATTGTGCCGCTTTAATCTGCATCACCATTGCCTTCTCTTTCAACCTTCTCTGCCTCAATTCAATCACTTCATTAGAGTATTTGGTATATTGCAATACTTCATTAATCAGCTTGCCAGCAAATCAGATGACTCTTAATCATCTGGCTAATTTCAGGTCTCAATCCCTCGACAAATCTGAATACAGAATGAATCATGTCTTTCGGCTCAATTGTTTCTGTACTACTGTAATGTTTGAATGCTTGCAACAATCTTTCATATTACGCATGTATGGACTCTTTTCTTGAGCTATCCTTTCTATTCTCTGCCAATCAGTATTCTTGGGAGAAATTCTTGTTTTCAAATTTCAATCACCTTGTAATAGTATTTAATTACATCAGGCAATGGTGTATCTCTAGTTGGATCTCGCAGAGGCTCTCTCGTTAGCCAATCTACACTCCTTTTACAATTAACCCACAAATCAGCTGGCACCACTATTTCTAACAGTGTATTAAAATCTTCCCAACTGCATTTTGAAGGCTTCACAAACCTATCTGTTTGCTGGTACCATTCCACTGGCTTCTCCCTCAGTCTTGGGTAGTCATTTGTAAATGACAGAATGTCAATTCTGCTCCAAGGGACATGTACAAAATTCCCTCCAGGAATTTCTCTCATTGGTAATATTTTTACTGGATTGTCAGTCTGTTGTATACTAGCAATTACATTTGCAGACTCCTTTTTCTTCTTGTCTTGTTTCTTTACCCATCAGCCTTCCCAGTTATCTAATGCTCACCATGTCTGAATGCTCTGGAATAATTCCCTAATGTGAATTTTCCTTCCCTGTATTATCATGTTCTCAATATCCTTTGAGTCAAATTCTAATCTGCAGCTTCTTCTCAAATGCTTAATTTTCAAAATTTTGATGTCGTATTTCTCTGCAAGGTCTGCCAATCCCTGGTGTACCAAGCCTGCTTTGTTGGTAATTATTTTGCACAAGAAGTGCAATTCGTCTTCACTATATGAATCAATTCTGTTTAACTCAATTGTTTCCTCAATTAATTCCTCTACTTCTCATCTAAGCCGCGTCAGATTTAATGGACTTCCTCCATTTGAATCTCCTGGTGTGCTATTCAGCCTTTCCAGCCATTCAGTTAATTGCTGGGCTGTCAAACCTTGCTATGAGATATTTTTTTTACTTACATTGGGCACTTGTTGTCATTTTAGACATGGAGTCTCCGGAGTCATCGAAAATGGGTTAGGACTCGGTGGAGTCCTGTAATAATTCAAGTCAATTAATGGACCTGTCATGTCAAATGTTTGATTCATCAGAGACATGACTCCTGTATTTACATTGAATCTTTCAATTTCTACCTTCAAATTTAAACTTTTCTGTTCAGTGTTCTTATCATTGTCCTCAGCAAACAATGGTATAATGGTACAAATAGTAACAGGTACTGACACAGAGTCTGGACTCGGTTGGACGTTGTGATTTCTACAGCACACTACTCCTGTATTCTGGTTTGTCAACACAGATGTATTTGTCTGTGACACTGCTGCAGGGGTGTATCTCAGTATTGCTTGGGCTTGCATTGGGGATATCAAATTAGGTATAGATTCTATTTGAATCAATGTCAGCTTCTGATAAACCTGTCTTATTTGGGACGTTTGTCCAGTCGGCACTATTGTACTTGGTGCAGGATTTACAATAGGGACGTCTGGATAAATCCTCGGTATATCAACCTGCGGCATAGGGGCCTGATTTGTGGAAGTGGTAGGGAAAGTATGGCTAACCGTCCTTGGCTTTGTGTCTCTTCAGTAGGTCTGTACACCTGTTAACTGACTCTTGGGAGGATTATAGGTATGTGGGTCCCATCGATGGCACCTATCACATGGGGTATGTTGGCATAGGCATAGAAGTCAGACTTGATGGCAGGGAGGTCAGTACTTTGGGGAAACCTCATATAGGACTGTAGGTGTCGTACAAATGCATTCAGAAATCTTGTCAGTATCATGCTGAACATTGTCTGTGAAAATCCAGCACCCATGCCCACTGTCACTTGAAAAGAGCCCGTGGCCAGGAAATGGAGTGCAGAGAGCACCTGCACTTCAGTAGGGATGGCATGCTGATTACGATTTGCTGGAGTTAGTGCAGGATCCAGTAATGCACAAAGTTCGAGAAAAGTTGCCCGGGTGAGTCTGTAATTGATTATGATGTGACGCTTCACCATGGTCCGCATATCCACAAGTGGTCTGTACACCGATGGGGCCCTTCCTCGCCACAAGGGTCTGTACCTAGGAGGATATTGAAACACGTGTGAGGAACACACATACATCAGCACACATTGTCAGTCATTGAGCACTTCTGACTTGAATGTAGGGACTCAAATGGTAAATGTTTTTGACATAACATCAACTAGACCATAATTATTGATCAGGGTTTGTAATGTGTGGTATTGTTAATGGTCACAGGCATAGGTGTGTTAGGTGAACATTAGGGCCTGCATTGTGCAGATAGCAGTATTATAAATGCGTAGTTAAGGCCAAAATGTCTGACTCTGTAATCCAGAACTGTCGTGGTGGAAGTGACCTCATACCGCTAGCGTTTGACGTAACAGCGTAAGGCAGTGTTTTCCGCCGTGCGCACAGTCATTGGTTAACATGGATGCCAATGGGGAATCCTGGTGTATCATGATCGCCCCTGGCGGTGACTGTGCACACCGCTGCGGTACGTACGAGATTTCATCACCCCAAATTCAGTTGACTCCCTGATCTCGTGCAAGCAGGTACTCCACTGAGTGTACTGATGTGTCCTGCCTCTGGTCATGGAAGTGGCTTGTGTTGCAGGGGAAAGGGCCCGGCCTTCACCCTGGAGGAATTGGAGAGGCTAGTGGACGGGGTCCTCCCCCTGTACGCCAAGCTCTACGGACGGCCAGAGGTACAGGTGAGTATTGGGATTGGGGGCAATGGTTGTGTGTAATGGATGGTGTTGGCAGTACATATGTGTGCACCTCTGACCCTGCATGGGCCAAGGTTCATGACATGCTGCGTGCGTATGTCCTGTTATTCTTTTTGTATTGTCCGTCCCATAGTGGACGTCTAGCCAGCTGTATATATTTGCCAAGTGCCTGACCTCAGTGTTACTTTTCTGTGTGTCCCTTTTAGCTAAGCGCCCACCAGAAGAGGGCACTTTGGCATGCCATCACCAAGGAGGTGCGTACCCTGGGGGTCTACAACCGGCAGAGCATCCGCTGCAGGAAGAGGTGGGAGGACCTGCGGCGCTCGGCGTGAAAAATCTGTGAGGCCCAGCTGGGGAAGTCCTCCCAACGGGGAAGGGGTGCCCGTCGGGCACTGACCCCCCTCATGCTACGCATCCTGGTGGTGGCATACCCAGACCTGGATGGGTGCTTGAAGGCTGCACAGCAGTCACAATACCACATTTCTAACCCCTGATGGATGTCTGTGTGTGCATTCGGGTTTATGCTGCTTAGTTGCAGGGACTCTGACTGATGTCCATCTACATGATGGCCCTCGTAGGGAGTAGGGGTGTTTGGGTCAGGTCTCCTACACGCCGGGTCCTTAGGGTGTTTAGGGTGTTTAGGGAATGGGCGTAGAGCAGGGTTCTGGTCACTTGTCAGGGGCATGGCCATAGGTATAGTTGAAGGTGCTGCCTGTTGGAGGGTCTTCTGGGTGGGTGTATGTATGACTACTATGTTCACTCCTTTCAGCTATTTACAAGTGTCTCTCCTGTTTTGTCTCCCCATCCCTGTTCTCTTGTGCTGTTTGTGTACATCAGCATCATCTGGCGAGGGAGCTGAGGCACGGGAGAGTGGGGATGCAGTGGCCCACGGATCCTCGGAGGCAGAGTCATCTGACACCAAGAGGACCAGTGGGTTGGAGGGCGAGGGGAGTATCACTGGAGGTAGTGACTCCGATACCTCCTCCGATGGGGGCTCCCTTGAGGTGGCGGACCCTAGTGGGCCCACCCCTACTGTATCATCTTCCGCCACCTCCCATGCCATCACCGCCCTCCCATTTGCTCCCCACAGAGTTGCCCGTGTCCGCTCACCCAGGAGGGTGGGCGTCTATTTCGCCCCAGGCACCTCCTCCCCTGTCCCAGTCAGCCCTGCTGCCCTCACGGAGGAGGCTATTGACCTCCTGAGAACCATCTCTGTAGGGCAGACAACCATCGTCAATGCCATCTAGGGGCTAGCATCAGAGATGCAGCAGACCAATGCCTACCTGGATGGCATTCATGGTGCTCTGTCTGGCCTACAGAGATCTTTTCAGGCTCTGGCCTCCTCTTTGACGGCAGCCAGTTTCCCTGGTCATTCCGTCCCCCCTCCAACCTTCTCTACCCCTTCCAGCACCACACTCCCTTCACCCATCCAAAGCACACAATCTGATACGCAGTCAAGCACCTCAACACACAAGAAGCACACTTCTAAACACAAGCACCACACCTCCCACCACAAGCATTCACACAGCCAACATACACATGCACACACAGCAACATCCACTTCCCGTAGGGTGCCCACCTCTTCCGCCTCCCTGTCTGTCCCCTCTACATACACACCGCCAGGCACCTCACTTTCATTCACTGTTGCTGAACCTATTCCTGCACTCACCACAATAGCACACATCCAGACATGCACCCCAGACACCACACCTGCACTCACCACAACTACTGTAGTTGACACATGCAGCACACTCACCAGACTTGCAGATACCCGCATAACATACATTCACAATGGCAGCCTGTCTTCTCCCACTGTGTTCACCCCCCTTCCTCCAAAAACACACAAACGCACCAAAACACCCACCCATCACACATCCACCACACCTCAGCATTCTGTCCAGTCACCTGCACCCACAACACGCACCCCTACATCATTTAAGTCCACACAATCTGCCTCCACTCCCACACCCTCCTTCAGGTCCAACCCAATTGCTCCTAAAAAACTTTTCCTCTCCCGTGCTGACCTCTTCCAACCCACTGGCCCACCCCGTATTGTCCCTAAACGTGCGCACCTCCTTGCCCTTTCCACTCCTTCCACTTCACAGCCCGCCCCTGTCCGCCCTTCGCATTCCCATGCCCCTTCCCCAGAGAGGAAGAAGCCCTGTGCAGAGCCAATGCCATCTGGCTCCACCTGGTCAAAGCACACTCCCCCACCTTCCAAGGCCAAACCCAAACCCCCTCCACTTTCCGAATGCAAATCCAAGGCCCACCCCTGTCGTAAATCCCCACCCCCACCACCCTCTGCCCCTGTTTCCTGGGGTGCCTGGATGCCCCATTGTTGCCCCTATAAGGTGGAGTACCGTAGCACTTTTGGGAGTCAGGTTGGGGCCATTGTCACCCAAATAAGTCTGGCACTATGGACTGGCCATTGGCCTTCATGTGAATCGTTTGCTCAGAGAGCTGCATTAAATGTTTATGTGTGGCCTGTGTTTTAGCGGCACACTCTTGATCCCTAGTCTCTCGTTTCATTGTTTGTGGGTGTGGGGCATTTGTAGGTACTATGGTCAGGTTGGATTTGTCTTGTGTCGGGTAAGTACCTCTTGATGTAGGATATATGGGTTGTGCTGTTGTGAAGGGTTGTGGGAGCGTTGCAGGGTGGGTCGGCATGTAACTGTGCCCTTCTTCCCTTGTTTAGTTGGTTGCGGAACTTACCGTTGTTGTCTTTGTCGGCGGTCTTGGTCGTGGAGGTATATGGCAAGGAGCAGGGCTGGCATGATCTGCCGCTCTCTATCCATGTCTGCTTCAACGTGTTGTGTGAGCCTCCGGTGAGTGTTTCCTTATGTTTGGTTTGTTTCCGTCTGGCTTTGCGTGGCGGTGGTTCCCACCCCGGAACTGACAGCGGTCTAGTGATTCATTATTTGATGGGCGGGTTGGGCCTTTCCGTCGGCTTGTGGGCAGGTGCTGCTGTCGTTGTCGGCTCTCCTCTGCTGGCGGTGGGTGGTTTTCGGAATGCCTGTGTTTCAGTTGGTTCATTATTTGGCGGTCCGGACTGCTCCTCTGTTGGCGGTTTTTACCGCCGCCGGCGGTGCAGTGTTTACCGCCGTGTTCATAATGAAGGCCTATGTATCCACTAAATAATGTTCTCCAAGCTTCGCATCCATCTATACAAACGTTAGTAATTAATACACAGAACAATAAATAACATGGTATATTCTCTTGCTAATCTAAGTTTTCTGAATAACATTGAAAAACCTTGAGAGTTTGGCACTTTTGCACTGCAAATGTATGCACAGACCAGTTGGCCTGCTATTTTGTGAGATTCCTGAGTATTGCTGATAATAGACTAAAAGGGTGTGATGGGACGCTGAATGACTTGAATAACAACTGGAATCCAATTAGATATCGGTTTTAAGGTTATAAGAGTGTCCCAGGGAAATACACTGGTGCACATCTCAGAATATCTGTTCGATTAACTGCTAATTTGCACAACCAATTAAAAAGCACTGCTAACTCTGCACTTTAGTTCTCTCATCATACATAACACTATGGAAATATTCAGACTCTAGTAGCTATTTTCTTTTTACTATGAATTGCACATTTAGGCTCCTACTTCTTAGGATTAGCTCGAGCTAGCTGTAGAACCTACGTCCTCTCAAAATAGTTGTTAATCTGCACAATATGTTTTTTTTTATAACACCTTTTATTGTTTTTTTGACAAAACGCACACACTCTTATTATCTTTAAAGCAAAAGAAGACAATGAACATTGAGGTCACTCTTGGAGGGCCCTGGCCCCTTCCAATATCCAGAACACATTACATGGAGAAAAACAACAAGAGAACATGAAAACATTCCCCTGCTGTTGATACACCTAGCATTGTACAGCCATTGTACAGGGCGATCCAGGTCATGGGTCTAGAGTGATGCCCCTGTGGCCCGCCCACCTCTGTCAAATCCTGATATGTTTTTGCAGACAACCTCTGCTATGGTAGATCGGCCTTTCGAGAGACGTACAGTAGTCCATGGCATTAACCCATTAAGTCGTCGACGGGTCCGATGTATGTGTCCAGTTCTCAAGAATTTCCCTTTTAGCCATGACTAGCCCCATGCATAGTAACTCTCTATGATACCTGTTACATGTGATGTCTTCTGATATATAGAGCAAAATCAGTTTGGGGTCAGTAGGAATAGGCCAACCCAGTACTGCCCCTAGCGTATTCAGAATATGCGTCCAATAATTATGTAGTGAGGGACATTGCCAAAAGGTATGCAGCAGTTACCCTCTTTACTATCCCATCCGAGGCACCAGGCTGATGGGATCAATCCAATTTTTTAAAGTTTAGTGCATGTATAATACACTCTGTGTAACATTTTGAGTTGTATGAGTTGGAATTGTGAGGCTATCAAGGTGTCACATGGGACGGCTAGCACTTCGTACCAATTGTCCTTGTCTAGGGTTGACTGGTCTGCCTCCCATGCCTCCTTCATGCGACCCATACAGTCAACAGCCTCACAGATCTGCATTCGATAGATGTCAGAGAGTTTATGTTCTTTTATATAAGGGGGAGAAGTCAGGGATGTCCCCTCAGGTGGCATATATTGGGGCAGGGCGTGGCGTAATTGCAAGTACCAGAAAAATTGTGATCGGTGTATATCATACTTTGAAGATCGGTAGAGGATTTCATGACTCCGCCCTCACAACATCCTTAATGGTTGATAGGCCTATGTTATCCCATGCAGTGAAGCCTTTCAGAGCCGCCACCTGAGGCAGTCTGGTTCCCTGCCATAAAGGGGTTTCCGTAGTAAGCCTGGATGCCCAGCCAATGTCTTTGTGAGTCTCCTTCCATAAGCGAAATGCCGTGACAGTGGCCGATGGTAGCTGGTCTGGGAGAGTGCCACCATATAGCATATGGGGTAGGGTAGTGTTGCCCATGGCCCAGTACTCCGATGCGTACGCTGGGTCACTAAAACCCCCATACCACCAGTCATTTAATAAGAGGGGGTGTGCAGCTCTGTAATAGGAGAGCACATTAGGTGTTGCAATGCCCCCTGTCATCACGATCTAAGGAAATCCATGGCATTCCCCTATTCCAGAGTAATGTGCATAAACCCATGTTGATCTTCGTAAAGAAAGGCCGTTTGATCGGAAATGGGAAGTTTTGGAGTTGATAAAGTGTTTGGGGAAGGGCGACCATTTTGAAAATAGCCGTTGAAAGTAGATAACGGTAGGGAGGACCAGAACTTAACATTGGTTTGTAGTGTCTGCAATGCATGTTGTAGGTTGAGGACATAGGCTACATCCTTGTTGGGTGTTATGAAGACCCCGAGTTATTTAAAACTGTCTGTGAGTACCGGCAGGTCTGAGCGCCATGCTGTTAAATATGGGCAGTCGTTGATGGGGTACACGTCCGACTTAAGTTCTGTTCACACAGAGTCCTGAATAAGTGCCAAATATGTCAAGAATTTGAAGGGCATGAGGCCCTTTAATATCTGGATCATCCATAAACAATGGGATGTCGTTTGCATACAACAAAATTCTGTCCGCACCATCCCCAGATCATTGCATTTCGTGATACAACGGATCCACTCTTACCAATGACGCAAGGAGTTCGATGGCCAGTGCGAACAGGAGTGGGGAGAGGGGACACCTCTGATGAGTTCCCCGCTCACCTGGAACCCATCTGGAGACCGTTTCTAGAACCCACATCTGCACTAGCAGGCCGGCATATAGGAGTCAGATGTATTTTATGAAGCCTGGGCCAAAACCACAGCGGCAAAGCACCGCTATCAGGTATTCCCAGCCCACTGCATCAAATGCCTTCTGGAAATCCGCCAGCAGAAGAGCCTGGTGACTGAGGAGCTGCCTGCTCAGCTCCATGATGTTGTAGATCCTACACATAAATAAGTTTGGTTTTTAAATGGAATTTTATACTTCTGGGGGAACATTGTATTTAACCAGGATTTTAGAATTGATTAAGAGAATTACAATTTTCATATAGTTCTAGTTGGGAATGAATTATATGTTTTAACTGTTTGCAAAGATTTTAATTAATCATGCAAATAACGTTATTTACTTACTCACTATCGATAAACCTTGAGAGTGCATTATCAACATCAAAATTCTTATTTTCAAATAAAGTGCTCATCCTTAAATTAACTCGGTACCTTTAAAAACTAGGCAAAGGATCAGCTTTCTTAAACATACACAAAATATAAAATACAATACAGCATTTCATAAAATAAAACCATCATTCCATTCCACATTTAAAAAGTATATGATAAAAGTACCTAATTCATCTGCAGTTTTAAATATTAAAATGCTTCATTTAATGTACTTCTTTTCCTCCAGGCATACAATACGTTTCTGAATACCTCAAAAACTATCTGCTCTGTGTTATTAGTTATTGAAATCCAAATGACTTCTTAATAACATCTTACACCCAAAGGTGACATATAGGAATTAACCAAGCCTTCTTTAGATGGTAATTTGCTGGACAAAATAACTGAAAATGTTCTTCAGGTTCAGGGCACAGGTTACATGAAGGGCAAGTAAGTGGAATAGTCAACCCGCCATCTACTATTTAATGTATTGACTGATAGAACCCTGTACCTGAATTTGAAAACATAAGGATCTGCCCTGTGGTGCTTCAATTCAGTCCATAAACATTTCAAGTTCCAGATAATGTTTAGAATTAAGAATGCAGTCTGTCAACTTGCTCACTGATGAGGATTTGCTACTCCAAAGTCTAATCCAATAGACCAGAAGCTTGGGTTTGGCTGTATCCACTATATTCCTTAGACCCAAGTCTAGGCACATAGGTGTTAGTTGATTGCTTTGTGGCAGCTAAGGATAGGTCGTCCAAACCCCATATCTCCACATCATACAATGCTATGCCAAGACGTCTTGCATAGTAGACCCCTAAAGCAGGATATATAGGTTGGAAACTAGATGCATCCACTTTCTTCACAATCGCTGACCCAGTGTGCTGCAATGCCATTTATTTTACTTTTAATTATTTGAAATACCCTTGATAGTGTACTCGCGATTCAGACTCCCAGATAATGGAACCCACTGACTCATTCTAAGTAAAAAGTCCCATCTTTACCTTCCTTCTGATGGGCCTACATGGACAAAAGACCATCAATTTTGACTTAGAAAGATTGACTTACAAGCCGTACTGTTTGCAGGTGATAGAAACTCTATCAATTAAAGTCTGCGGCCCCAAGAGAGTCTTCGAAATTGGTAATGTATCATCTGCAAACAGTAGGATAGGGATACTCTGATTGGCCAATTTGGGAGGCTCGCCATTGCAGTCATATAGAATGTTAAAGACCCCATTAATGTAGAATGTAAATAAAGTTGGGGCAAGCATGCAACCCAGATAGATCCCTCACTCCCCCCTTATACAGTATGTCAGTTCACCTTCCCTATCCCATCTCACTCATGTAATATTATTGCTGTACAAGCAAATTATTAAGTCGAGCAGATTTACTGGCATTCCCATAGTACAATCCAGTTTCACCCGAGGTATCAGATCAAAGGCTGCCTGTAGGTCTGCAAACACTAGATACAGGTGAACTTTGTCTATATTAACTGCCTTCCAAAGAATCAAAATAAATTGAAACACATGATCAATAGTGCTCGTGTAGGACCAAAAGCCTGTGCCAACATTTGATTTCCCTCCATCTATGTTTAAATTGTAACCAGTAAGCATCTACTAAATATTTGTAGGACATTATCTATCAAGCTAATTGGTTTGTAGTTAGCTGGGTTGTCTTTATCCACCTTTTTATATATCAGGATGATATCTGCTCCTCCCTGGGATTCCGGTACCATTCCTCCTCTAGCTATAGCATTCAATAAGATATTGAATATAAAACCTCATACAGCCACTTCTGACTGATAGAGATCCCCAGGAATATTGTCCAGTCCCGGGGCTTTCCCTATTTTCATACTATTTATGGCTGCTAGAGTCTCTTCCAAAGAAAAGGAGACTGTTGAAGTGCTCTCTAAGTGACACAACATGTTCATGTTCTAAACCACACTCACTCACTCTTGTTCTAAACAGTATAAAGATTGCTAAATTAACTTGCCCAAATGTGAAGCTGGATTTTAAAGTCTTGATCTCTAGTGATAGTAAATAGAAATCTTTACTGTCTTTCTTATTGTCAGCTTTAAGCATATCTAGCCAGTTTCCTTCCTCCCATCTTTGTCTAGCAGCTGGCTATGTGCATCTATATTGTTTCCTTCACACAGCTATTAGCTCCCTATCTCCACTTTTAAAGTAATATTAATGTTGTTTGCCCAACCTGCATTGCTTGTCAAACCAGAGTGTTTCTTTCTGTCTGAACGGTGGAATCTTCACTGTTTTATAAAAATAAACTCTTATACAAGTAGATGTTTGAAGATATTCACTCTAGGAGCCTCTTCTTTGATGAAATCCTCAAACATACGTAAGGCATTAGTAACAAATGAATAATTGTGTGCAATTGTGTCTGCATTAGTCATTATAACCGGCCATTTGATCCTCCTTTTATTGTTAGAATGGAAGATTGGTGCTTCAGCTGATAAACTTGAATGCGAGCCAGCAACTAAAGGGATATTCTTTAATGATAGAGACAACACAATATGTTCACTATCTTTTCTACTGATTATCACCATATTTTCTATATTCAACCAAAGATTTAGGTCCAATAAAACATAGTCTATTCTACTTGTAGACAGGGCTCTTTTAAAGGTATAAGCGGCTTCCTTGTCAGATGTTAAATGACCATTACAGGCACGAAGACCATAACAAGTTGTAAGGGATGTAATTTGTAATGATACCTTGGACCACATCTTTAGGGGTGGTAACATTAGTTTCAGTATTCCTATTTCCTTATCTTCCTTCTCTGTAAATTTGAATAAAATCTAAGGGCTAAGAGGTTTTGTTAAAGTCTCCCACTAAGATAAGATGATTTTCGATGTTTATTTGTTCCAGATATTCATCTAGAACTAGTAGAGTAGGTGACTCACTATTCTGTCTAATAAAACAATTGTATACATTAAATACCCTTATTGCAAATGTCCCTACAGACAAAATAATGTGAAGGCCCGGTATGTCAGCAGTAGATTTTACAAACAAACAATATCTTTATCCAGATTGCTAATCCACCCAATGGTTGCCCTACCGCTGAGGGTCTAGCTTATATACTATAGCTAATGTAACCTGACCTATTGATATATGTTCAGGCACACAAGTTTCTTGCAGCACACGTATATATCATGAATATCAATAAAGTCTCTCAAATCTGGATCACTTAGTTTTCGTCTTAGACCCACCACATTGAAGGAGAGCAATTTAATTGTATGCATCACATCTTGGTTTAGCATAATATAAGGTTATCAGTTTCTTGGTCCAGCCCTCGTGTGTCACCCCATGTATTCCCTTTTCTAGAACTTTCTCCAATAATAGTTGGGTATTTGAAACCTGATTCCAATAAATTCCCATCTCCACTTGTTTGCTTCTCCCCAATAGTGAGTCAGTCAACCCTGCTAAGATTTGAATCAGGGTTCCATAGTGTTATCAAGGAGAATTTGGATCTTGTGTTAGCTTGTCTATCTGAGAATAACAAAGCAAACTCTGTGGTCTCAGTTTATAAACAGCTCTGCTCCGAAAGTGCTACTGAGACCCTCTTCCCTATAGTCAATAAACTTAGGTGGTTTAGCCATGAATGCTCTGTTGTCAATCGTCAACTACGTAGGGCCTATGGTGCTCACCCCCCTGAATCCCTTGGAGGTGGCTTCCCTTCACAAAATATATAAAGGTCACAATGACTAGGAAGACGGAGGTATTGAACAAACAATGGGGTTTATTAGTCTCAGTGGCGAGTGAGAAGAACAGCAAACTTTTTGGGGCAACTGTGAAAGACATGAGACAACTGAATCAGGTTCTAACAGCCATTAGTTGTAATACCTCTAGTGAGGCTTGGAAGATGCACTTTGCCAACATCTATTTAGCTATCTCACCAGAATTAATTAAGTCCCCCATGGCTACTGCATATGAGGCAGTGTCAATGATCTTGGAGGAGGTTGAGGATGCTATTAGATAAAGCATTGCGGGCACGGCCCGGGTCTGGAGAAGGTTCTAAAATATCTTATCAAGCATAATTCTGAATTCTGGGCACCACTATTACTGAATGTTTTTAACAGTCTGGCCCTTTCTCTTAGTCCCCATATTAAAAAAGGGTGATCAGATAGTGACCATACAGGGGCCCAGAATTCTGAATTCTGGGCACCACTATTATTGAATGTTTTTAGCAGTCTGGCCCTTTCTCACTTACCGAGCACATGGCCAACTTCTGTTATAGTCTCCATATTCAAAAAGGGTGATAGGATAGTGACTGGGCCCCTAATAATCTGGGGCCCAGTCTCTGTACGTACATATCTGGCACACCCTTTCCTACCATAGAAAAAACACCTCTACACCATATTATTACCAATCAGAGGAGGGTGGCATTCAGCACTGGCACTATACTGCATGTGTCCTCATTTCCATGGTATTTGGTGGTTTATGTAACAGACAGTGCAGAGTATATGAATAGGTGCATATATGTGAGCAATGATTAAAAATTTCCTAACTTCAGAAATGTTTAATTCTATTGAGTACACAAAGGCAAGTATTACCCCATACGGCAATATATATTTTTTTTATAAACAACTTTATTGATTTTATTGTTGGTACAACGTAACATCAACAGGTCACATCTACACCTCAGATACATACCAATATACAATTCCTGACTGGGCTTCATCACAACATGTCTTCAATACATTATGCTGTCTAAGGACACATTTAGCAATTATCACCATGTTTAAGGAACCGTCCAGCAGTATTTTAATAATGAAATTATTGTATGTATCAATACTGGACATTTTCTCAACAAATTTGTTACTATTCGTTCACCACATTTTGGATAATAGGGATTTTGGCATGGATAATTCATTTGCTTCCTATATTGTCTGCAGGGGTGAACCAAAAATAAGAGCAATGAGGTTGAAAGTGGCTGAAATGGCAATGCTGTGCCACTTTATTACTTTTTAGAGCTGTTGGTTCTTTTACTGACTGCATATTAGTTGGACATTTATTATAGTGGAAGGCTGTGGAATCTGTAATGGCTTGTTATGTGGTTTATATGTGGTGATGTAATGCAACATATTTGTATTTACGGTGTTCAGACAAAATATCAGAGAGAAAAAATATTGTGGGGACAAAATATTCTGTCTAGACTATTGAGGAAAAAAATGTTGTGACTGTAGTTCCTGTAGGTAAGCAAAGCTATACTATATATAGCTCCACATGTAGGTACTGTGAGTTAAATATATATATATATATATATATATATATATAGATATATCTTTCAAATGGACACAAAGCACTCCAAAAGACTGGATATTCATATTTTAATGATCACCAGAGCAAACCATCACCATCACCATCACCAAGGCGTTTTGATTATCACAGTCTTGATCACGGTAAGTCTGACTGGTGATAGTTAAAATATGAATATCTAGAGAAATGGTCCATCCCCGGCACCAGATGTTGAGTGCGCCCTGCGAGGACTATTTTGGCTTGCTATGTATATATATATATATATATATACATATATATATATATATATACATATATATACCAAAATGTTCTTCCAGTTTATAATTTTGAAAGAGAACACCGGCACTCTGTACTGCTGCACAATAGTTAATTTATTCCATACCGAAAACACAAAACTTACATCAATCCAAAGGTTCTGGGCAACGCGTTTCAACCAAAACGGTCTTTTTCAAAGCCCACCTTGTTCCAACTAAACACATATACAACCCGCACCGCCCCTCCCCCCTCATTTTATCCTGTTCCACCATTAGAAATAAATTAAAATCCTACAATTTGACAATCCTAAACATCAAAAATTCAAAATAAACCAACAATAATTGTTAAAGTGTTTTCTCCATTATTAATTCATTATCTCAATTAATAACTATAATTGATTTCCCAATAAAGTCACTTTTACATTATTTCTACTAAATACAAAAAACACAAATATCCTTCTTCATACCATCCTGCTAATATTTCTAATGTTAAATTCTTATCCTAACTTTCTACATCCTAATAATGTCGTCAAAACTTTTTTTGTGTACAAAACCTTTTACTCACTGCAATACCTACATCCACTAATACCACAAAAAATTATTATATATAATGTATATTAGTAATAACAAGAAACATTTCAATTTATTTCATAAACGAAGGTATTGGTGCCAGCTAACACAAACAGCGCCTAGTTCTCATATACTTCCCATTAACCCACATGTACATACAGTTCTTCATCCTGGTTTAACCCCCACGGGGCTCTGTTATTTAGTCTGATAATATATTCCGATTCCATTTTCCTCAAAATCCGTTCCCTGTCTCCTCCTCGCGGGGATAGCAGGGCCCTGTCAATTCCAAAAAATAACATATCATCAACTTTCCCCTCATGAAATTGTCTACAATGTCGAGCTATGGGATAATTGACATCATTATTTTTAATTGCCCGCCAATGTTCCAATATCCGTTTCTTCACAGGAAAGATTGTGCTGCCCACATAACAAAGGTTACACGGACATTTGATGACATACACCGTATAATCCGAATTACAATTTATAAATCTATTAATTTTCTTCTCCTCCCCTGTGGGCAGCATATACGTTTTACAATTTTTACTATACTTGCATGCCTTACACCTCATACATTTGTAAAAACCTTTATCTTTCAAAAATCCCATATTTTCACTCTTACTTTTGTTCTCATAACTGTGTACTAATATATCCCGTAGAGATCTATTCTTCCTGTACGTTATCCTCGGATAGGGACCCACTAATGAACCTATCACCCTGTCCGTTCTAATCAAATGCCAATATTGCTTTAGGATATTCACCATTGCTTTGGAGCCGGCATTGTAAGTGGTAATACATCTTATCACCTTCTCGACACTATCCCGTTTCTTTGGAAATAGAATACTCTCCCGATTGATGTTTGCTACCTTCCTGCAAGCATCCCTAATATCGCTGCCAGGATAACTCCTGGCTTTGAACCTAGCAATCATGTTACTCTGTTCTTTCTCAAATCCAGTCTTCGTACTGCAGTTTCTTCTTGCTCTCAACAGTTCCCCATAGGGTATACTCCATTTAAGTCTAGCGGGATGGGCACTCCTAGCATGCAAAATGCTATTACCTGCTGTGCTCTTTCTATATAACCTTGTCTGGACCTTATCCCCCTCTATTTCAACTAGAACATCCAAAAACTCCATCATTTGCCTATCCATCTTATATGTGAATTTCAGATTAAAAGCATTCCTCTGTAAGCCCTCCACAAATTCCAGTAGGACATCCTCCGGTCCATCCCATATCATAAAAATATCATCAATAAATCTTGTCCAAAAAATCAAATGCTTCATCCATCTATCATTTTCTTCTGTCATCACATATTGGGTTTCCCACCAACCCATAAAAAGGCATGCAAAACTCGGAGCGAAACAGCTCCCCATCACAGTCCCTGTAATCTGCCTGAACCACTTATCTTCGTATAAAAAAAAGTTATTTTCCAAACAGAATTTCAGCATTTCTGATAACATTTTTGTGTGTTCATACATCTTTAAGGGCTTATCTCTGAAAAAGTGATCACATGACTTAATCCCTAAATCATGATTGATACTGGTATAAAGGGATACCACATCTATGGTAACCGTAATATAGCTCTGCTTCCAAGGGATGTCCTGTATTTTAGTAATGAAATCCATGCTATCCCTACAATACGAGGTCAAGCTAAGAACATATGGACATAAGAAATGATCTAGATAAATAGACGTGTTTTCTAAAAGACTGCCTCTTGCTGACACTATCGGTCTTCCTGGCGGATTATCTCTATCTTTATGGATCTTGGGCAGCATGTAAAAACACGGTGCTGTTGGTTATTTCACCACCAAAAATTCATATTCATCTCTACTCAATAAGCCTCGATCATACCAATCTAAAAGCATAGAGTAATAAATCTTGATTGAGGCCTTGTATGCAAACCCTGTTGATGCCTCATAACATCTTGAAAATTCCAACTGCTTCTTTGCCTCCTGCTTGTATTTACTCACATCCCACAATACCACATTTCCCCCTTTATCAGCAGGCTTAATGACAAAAGATGTTGCCTTCCTCAAAGTTTCAAGCACTCGTTTTTGCCCCATTGTCAAATTATTCGCCCAACATTTCACACTATTCTTCCATAGTTGTAATAGATCAAATCCTACTGCCTCATGAAAGGCATCGATATTATCATGTGGAGTAATCGGATTGCATTTTGACTTGGGTTTAAAACCACTTCTACTTGAACTATCACAGTCCAATCCTAATTCATCCAGCAGATCTTTCTCAGTCTCCCACATTCTTTCTCCTACTTCCAACTCCCTCAAGGCAGCTAAACCCTCAAGGTCTCATATACAAAGTTCCTCTGATATCAAAACCTCCCCCCCATTCCTCTTCTGTGGCACCTGCCCTCTCACCTTCCCTTTTTGTTGCGTAAATATCTTTAACAATTTCAACTTCCTTACAAACTGAAAAATATCCACTTGTGGTTTAACATAGTCAAATTCCCCCGTAGGACAAAATAAATGAATAAACTGGAAGAAAATGTTGGTATAATTACGGAGCCTGCATCCGGAGCCGGGTTGAAGTCAGCTGTTGCAGGAATTTATTATATACATATATATATACATATATATATATATATTTTTTTTTTTCAAGGTACTTAGATGTGGATTTAAGAATAGTAAATCTATACTTACCTATGCGCACCAACATTCTAGAAATTTTGGACCTCTATATTTTTGACACGGTATTCTGTCCACCTGCTAATTCTGTTTCTGATATTCTGTCAGTGATTCGTATTCACTTCACTACACAAAGCTATTTTGCATTTGAAAGGCACCCTTTTCTCAGCGCAAGCAGTCTTTGTGCTGATTTGTATCGCTTTGCAACAAGTGTGTGCTACTAGGGCATTACCTGGGTCGATCAGCACAGACAGCCATAAGGTTTCACGCAGAGTGAAATCTACTAAAGAGCCAGACCAGGCTTTGGATCAAAAAGTAAAGCCTCTTTGGAGAAAGTGCTAACAAGGGGAAATTATTTTATTGCTAAATAAATCACACATTGCATTTGTGCTGTAGTACACAGCGTGCATCCAGTGTATGGGATACTTTTGAGTTTGTCTAGCTATGGGAATTTGTCCTTGAAGGACATACTTTGAGTACAAATCCAATGTTAGATAGCGCACAATCATCTCTGCACTATGGTGTGAGGCTGTGTGTTGCATAATGCAGGCTAATTAGAGCATCGGGCAGTAGATGATAGCAGCAGCGGGCCAGTCTTAGTAGATCTGGCCACTGTCTTTCCCCCTTGTTCAATGCAGCACAGCAAATTTGGTTGCTGTGCTGCATTGTTTCGAAAATTAGTAACTCTGGCCCCGGGTCTCTAATGGAGATTTTTCATGAAGAGTAATATATTGTCAGGTGACTGGGAAGCATCTTTTAGTGAGTCAAGGACAAAACACATTCTACAAAATACACCTCACAAACCTATGCGCTGAGACTGCTGCTTCCACCACTTCTATTTTTTTCTGGGTAGTGATTTCCGTACACATAGGTGTATTTCATTGGAGTGACGGGGAAAAGGCTGAAAAATAGGAGATATTTACTCCCTACTAAAAGTTAAGAAGGGTCAAATACAAATACAAATATGCACCCACAAAAGAGTAAGCCTATTGCTATTCACAAACAACAATTTTAGAGTAAGTAAAACCAAAAAGCAAAACAATAGTTAATTTACTTCAGGTCAGCCTTGGAGATAGTCTAGCATCAAACATGTCCTTTCACAAATACTGCAACTCACTCCTATGGAAAATAATGGATGGAGGGACTTAAGATAACACTCCATAGGAAATAATAGATTCTCCATTTTCATTAAATATATATATTTTAGTAGTGTTAAAAAGCTAGAGTAAATTAATAATAAAATACTTTCAAAATTAAATTATTTATTTTAAATAGTTAAATTAATACTTTAAATATAAAAAAACAAATTGATTTAAAATTAACACAAAAACACTTAACTACTCATTAAATTTAACAAATATTTATTAAATATTTAAATGCCAGTGAGAATGTGTTGCCTGTTTTTCAATTTTGATTAAAAATGAGATTTGTAAGTTAAACATATATATATATACACATATATCATTTGATAAACATTTAATTTGATGAATTTATGTGCTGTGACATTTTATTTTATTAGTTCTAGCTTAATAGCAATTTTAAATTAATTTTCATTTTTATTTTACATTAAAATATTTTAAAGATTTTGTAAGAATGAATAAACTTTATTATTTTTCCCTATACTTTAACAAAGAGAATTCTCCTCGTACGTGCGAAAGGTTACCAGTAATAACTTTACTCTAATAAATTGTGTCTTAGATATCGTCACTGTTGAACTCAAGGGGTGGTGACATGTAAGTCTGCACTTAGAAATGTTGAATGTATAAAGTGTTAAAAAGTGTACACTTACAACTAAGTGCAAGAGTACATTTATGCATGAGTAAATCTACACACGTAAATGCACTTTTATGAATAGGGCCCTGTATCTCTGTGTGCTTGTAAGGATGTGTTAATCAGGTATGCAATATGTCTAGTTCAGGCTGACTATGACCGCAGAGGGTTAACTGAGTGAACAACTAAGTGCAAGAGTAAATTTATGCATGAGTAAATCTACACATGTAAATGTACTTTTATGAATAGGGCCATGTATCTCTGTGTGCTTGTAAGGATGTGCTAATCGGGTATGCAATATGTCTAGTCCAGACTGACTATGACTGCAGAGGGTTAACTGAGTGTGCTCCTGTAGAAGAGTGTTTGTAGTTTGTATGTATGAGTGTTCTGGAAGAATCTAGAAGCAGATCAGTCTGTGCAGAGCGAAGAGCTTTGAGAGTAGATGCCTGCTGGAAAGACCTTTGGCCTGCTACAGCTGCATGTGGACAAAGGAAAGAGCTCGCTTTTAGAAGATCATAATTCTGGATCAACCACCTGGAGACTCAGCAGCACAGAATCAGGACACAGCCACTGATGGACAGATCCCTCAGAACCAATCTGGCCCACCCCTCTTCAGGAGATGCAGGTGAGGGGATAGAGATGATTGGGAAGAACCTGGACCCATCGACTCCTTGTAAGTAGTGAGAATGTCTGGATTAACCAGCTTCTCATACAGTGAACTTGATCATTCTGGGTCCAGAGATACCAGACCTGGACTTTAAATCTTTTGCAGAGGGATGCAGACAGCAGCTGCACCTAGGCCCCACCTGCTGTGTAACGATCCCTGAGGACAGTCATAAATGCTTCTGCTGTATGTAATCAGACTACCTTCACCCTAAGCCACCTTCAGAAAAGACTTAGTAAAACATGCCTCATACATTTACCTCAAGCTACATGCATGCAGTTAATTTTTGCACATTAAGGTCAATTATTTCCCTCTGAAGGAGTGGGAGTATTTGGACCCAGAATTTCCAGGTGTTCTTGTTATTTCCCATTCCAAGGGAAATAACTTGCAATCCTTCGATTTAGCTGAAATTGAATTGTGAAGAAAGAGAGCCTAAAATGTCTCTCAACCCTGGTGGCTACAAGGGACCTCATATCACCAGCATGGGAATGGGCCCTACTGGAGAGTTAAACCCCCACCTATATACAAGACAGTGCTTCAGGTTGGGACTCAAAGAGCAAACTGACTTTAGGTGGGCCCTGGGGACGCTTCAAAGAAACGGATTGTAAATTCACTCACATTTTCCAGGCCACCTCCCTGCCGTCTGGTGCCCCTCAGCAATTGTAGAAGACTTATCGAATCCCGCTAGTGAGGGAAGAGAAAACCCTTTGATTCCATACCGCCTCACTGTCGACTGTTTGTAGACACTTCTCGATCACTGCTCAGCCGGAAGGAAGAAGTAGATGTCACAGTCCTAAGGATGGAGGACTGCCAAGGTACATTATGAGAGAGACAGATTGATCCACTTTGGCTAGCACTATTGTAAATGAATGTTCTGTGGTTTCTTGAATGAGTGAGAAATGTTTGTATGTGACCCTGCAATTAAATACGTCTGTGTTGTCTATAGTGGGCCCAATTATACACTGCTGTTTTAGGGGCAGACAGTTTATTGTAAATACATCTCTGAGGCAGCAAATATGTGTTCCCCGTTAACGCAGTGGGAAGATGCCAGGGTTGGAATTAACATTTCTGACTTGTTTACCCCGATGAGTTAACAGAGGTTTCTTGGTAAGCTCCTGAGCATGTAGAATAAATTGATAGACATGAAATTATTGGGCCCTTCATCAGAGGGTTTCTGCAATTCTGGGGAGTTTAACACAGATACATAGACATAGGCGGGCTGGAGCTGTGTGGGCTATGGATTGTCATGTACTGGGCGGTGTTCTTTGGCGACTTTGAAGACTCAAGCTTCTCCAGGGAGAACATTGTCTGCTCCCTCCCACAGGGGAGCTGGCCTGGACCCCTGTCTCTCTCTCAGCCACACTTTCCTTTCAGGTGCAGGTCTGCGCCCAGTAAAACCTTGTCTGGTGTTTCGGGACCCAGAAATTTATGATCTGGAAACATCAGACCACTTGTAGTTGCAGGAAGCAGTATTATAATGGGAGTTTGAGTATTGACACCCTGCGAGCTAAGCAGTGGATGGACCTTCATAACCAGGGAGCATTAAATAAGACAAACTTTGAGAATGAATGGAGGCCGGCAAACACATTGCATACACCAGGCACAGGTGTAGGCCTTCATCTCTGCAGGTCATTACCAACCCAGATATAGGGGGTCATTACGACCCTGGCGGTCTGAGACCGCCAGGGCTAAAGTGGCGTCCGTACCGCCAACAGGCTGGCAGTACGGAGACCCATATTTCGACCGCGCGGTTAGCGCCGTGGTCGCACCGCCGGGGCCGGCGGTTTCCCGCCGTTTTAGCCCCAGCGGTGATAATCCGCCCTGGGGATTATGACTCCCCTACCGCCAGCCTGTTTCTGGCGGTTTGCACCACCAGGAAGAGGCTGGTGGTAAGGGGAGTCCTGGGGCCCCCTAACAGGGCCCCATGCTGCTTTTCACTGTCTGCATAGCAGACAGTGAAAAGTGCGACGGGTGCTACTGCACCCATCGCACGGCCACAACACTGCCGGCTCCATTAGGAGCCGGCTCCTATGTTGCGGCCGCATCCCCGCTGGCCCGGCGAGCGTAAACTAGGTTTGCGCCCGCCAGCCCAGCGGGAATGTTGTAATGGGGACCGCAGGAGTGCGGCCGCACGGCGGTTACAGCTTTCCGCCCGCCAATGTTGTAATGACCCCCATAGTGTACTTGGGCGTGGGTGTTGCAAAGACAGAAAATCTAGGCCTCAAGAATGATAAAATACTATTGCAGCCATTACCTTCGAAGTTTCTTGCGTGGTCAAGTGCACAAAGCACATTGCCCTTAGCTTGCCCAGAGCCAAAAAGAAGACCTACAACACAATAGCAAGCATGCAGTGATTAGTCAGAAGTGTGGCTGTCTCTGCCATCTACTGCATCGTCTACTCAACCAGTGGCAACGTCAAACCTCCGGTCCTAATTCCTTCAAAACCAGCATGAAGTTTGAGCCATAGAGGTGGCTTTTCGAAAATTACCATATTGGTCATAATTAACCTGTGATCCCAAAATATTTTGGCAATGACTGCTATCCCTTTTCCGAGCTGAATAAGTGATGACAACCGTGAGATCGGTCTCAGGAAAACACACTGGCAGCTTACTGAAAAGGGAGCAATCAAATAAGCCTCCGATTTCCACTCTCACCCTAACTTCTCTTCTGAGTGCATTTCCTGAGGGAATAGCAGCAAGTTTGTAGCAGTAGGGGAAGTCATTTCTGTGAAGATTCTTGTGGACTTTGGGTACTTTTAAGGCCTGGAATCTGTTAGCTGTACCTCAGCATGCCTTTCTCCTGCATCCTTCCCTTCTCCTCATGCAAAGCCCTAGGTATACGGAACCTCTGAGCATTTGAATAGCCCAAAGAGCAGATAAACTTGAGGGGAGCATTGGGCAGAGAAAGGTAGCGAGAGATAACCATGAACAAGGAGCGGGGTGGGGGGGGGAATATGTAAATGTACGCGGCAGTGAATGGACTCTACAGTCAGGTTACATAATTATGCTCAGAAATGAATAATCTTACCCAAACATAGGATTATGAAATGTAAAAAATGTCACTCATTTTCAGCTTAGTGGATGTCACGAACATTGTAGTTATTAATGGAGTCATAAAGCTAGTTGGTATATTCTAAGTGATTCTCTCAGTGCACCTTTATGGAAGGTTGCTCTTTGCGATTTCTGATGCCCGAGGCGTGGCGTTCCATGGTTGACAGTTGAGAGGCTGTTTTCCTTGGGAGAGCTGCTGAGGACATCGGTGTTGATCTCATGCAATAAATCCTCATTTCAAGGCAGTTTATTGCCTACGATTCATCTGTACTCTTCGTGGGAATACCACACTAGTGTCTTCGTATTGATGAAATGGTTGTTGACGTGACATGTATTTTGAAACGTTGGATTCTTTCAACAGGTCTTGTGAGGAGGTATTCCAGGGAAGGTTCTGTCAGACATTCTGATGTTAAAGTGACTGTCCTTGTTCACTAGCAACAGTAAGTAAATCTGTCCAAGATTGTGTCAATATTTATCTACCATCCACTGAATTTCTTGGTATTATTCCCCCTACGTAACTGTATTGTTTCACTGAATCTCTGAAAGAAAGAGATGTTTCAAAACTCACACACTTCTCCACGTTAGGTGGGGATCATGGTGCCTGTACATATGACACTGTCCAGGACTGAGATTCATCTGGTGTTCTGAATTTGCTCAGTGTGTGGCTATCACATACTTATTTGAGATCTCTGCCTAGGATGTAAATTTACTTAGCATCTCTGATTGCTCAATGGATGGGTTCCATCGTTTCTGTACCTCAAAATTTCCTCAGAGTCCATTTAAATCATGTGAACTCTGTTATTAATGTTTCTGCCAGTGAACATTGATGCTTGAGTTTTTTTTCTGGTCAAGCCATGACGTGTTGTTGTGTTCCTTAATGAACTGGTACGTGGTTCCTTAAGTGCCACCTCTTTCCATTTCAGCAATGCATATTACTTTGTTCAGTTTTCTCATAAGTCATTAAACTTCCTATTTTTTTAGTCATTCTAGATGTTATTTTTCTGTGGGCCATTCTCTGGGAACTAGGTTATTATGTGAAATGATTTCCATGAAATGGCAAGCCAATGTCATTGGGAGGCGATTAGTCAACACCATTCTTAGAAAATTTGGCTTGATTTTATCTGCTCTTTTGGACTGCCCCACTGGTACTGGCTGAAACCGTCAACTGGACCAAAAAGCTATTGGTGAGGTGGGCAACAATCACTTTGGTCAATGTTTAATTCTTCTATAAGGATTGAGGAATGGAGGTTCCTCTTGACCAATTGCTAGGTATGGTAGGCAGCACACTCCTGTTTCTTCAGACATTTTCTGGGATCCTTATATTTGAACAAAATCTCAATAACTAATGTGTTCCTATATCAGTAAGAAAATTGTTAGGGTCACAGAGATATTCATTCAGTTTTATCTCAGAACCATCCCCTTTTAGGTTTTTGAGAGCTTGTGGGAATTAGAATCCTTTATGCATTTACTATGAGGTGTGATTACCCCTGTAGAATGTTTTTCCAGTATATGGCAGATTTTGCATATATCAAATGCCCATTTGTCGTGGTGGTGATTTTTTTTGTAATGCTAGTCATAGACATCATTTAGGGGTCGCCAGGGTTTGCAGCTGCAACCCCCTGGCTTTCCCCTTGCGACCCCTGGCACTGTCCTTGCGACCCCTGTCCTCAAGGGGGAAAGATCAGTGCCTGGAATAGAGCAGCAGATCCTCCATAGATTGTCCTTGTTGATGTCCATTAGGGCGTCATTCTCCTTGTTTTCTATGAAGTTATTATTACACTAATAGTGAAGAAAATTACATTTTTCACTATTATTGTAATAAAAAATGGAGCTGACATAGGAATTTTCCTGGCAGTTGAGGTAAGTAAAAAAAATGCTTTTCAATGTATGTTGTGTACGTCTTTACAGGTGGGAGTGTGTTTACGGGAAAGAGTGTGTATGTATGAATGTTTGTGTATGTGAAAGTGAAGGGCAAAGGTTGTGTGATGTCAATTCCGCTACCCCAGGCATTTTGGTGAACTGACGTCCATGGTGCTAGTGTTAGAAACATGAATCCATTCACCACAAGACACAGCCACTGTTCAAATTCAGTGGCTTCAGCAGCTTCCCCAACTTGACAGAGGCAGTTTGGCACGTTGCTATTCTGGGTTTCTATATAGTGATGAATGAGAACTTCCACAACTGCAGACTCCTCGGTGGGGACTCTGAAAATTACTCCTGAAACAGTGGGAGCAATTGTTTTGTGGTTTACACACTTGCATCTCGTTGGATTAGAGGTGAAAATGTTGACAGCTCCAGGTGATTATGACAGCATTTTTTTTTTTTTTCTCATGCGCGAGTACCTCTGTTTTGTGACAGCAAGGACTGGCAACTTTGGCACCGCATAACTCAAGGGGAGGAGCAGGCTAGGGGGGTTGTTGGGACAGAGACAAGGTAAAAAAAAAAAGAAAAAAAAAGAACTTACCTTGCGTCCATCCCTGCGACCTCGCTTCTCTTCTTCCGGTGTCCGAACATTCACTGCTGGGACACCAGCACAGGCTCCCCAGCAATCCTGGTGCTGCTTTCATGCAAAGCCGCTCGGACTTCCCATCAGACACAGTCCTGGGGCCGGTGCAGTTTCTCCAACCTGGTTGTTAAACATTCCAGGCTGGAGAAACCTAAATGCGCATGTGTGTTTGGCCAACATCAGAAGGCCAGCCAAACACACATGCACACTTAATGCACTCTCCCCCCCGCCCCCTCCCACCTCCCGTGACCTGGCCCAGTCCCTCCCTGCACTGCTGGCTGTGCAGCAGCAGAAAAATAAAATGATAGTCAACTATCGTTTTGTCTGCTTCTGGCAGCCAGTGGGCCGATGCTCCTTCGCCATAGATGAGGAGCCGCTCCTGGGCCACACTGTGCTGGTCCACCAGTAAATCGACCTGCTGCTGCTCTTCCTTTCACCATTCTATCTCTGTGCAGACTTTCTTCTTGTAACTTTTGCAACTACTTGCCCACCAGCAACTTATACGACTCAGCTGATACCGGATAGTTCAGATCTTTGTACACCTGAACCGCCTGTCAGCGCTTGTGTTTTCTGATTCATAAGGCAGCGGCGTGAACTTTCCTTTCGCTAGTCCTTTGGTTTTTTTCTTTTACATGATTGAATCTTCTACTTTTTGTCACACTTCTGTTCCTGTTTGTTGTTCCTTTTGGTTGTGCTGTGCATTCTTCTTTTACGCACAACACTTCTTTAATCTTGTGGCCATTGTTGTAATGCATGCTCGTTGTAGCAGTATGCAGACACGTCACTAGAGTAGGAGAGGGTTTATTACAAGTTTGATGGATGGAAGAACGACCCCACCAGCAGCAAGTGTTCCCTCAGCAGATCCCTAGCTCTTCTCTCGAACTTCCTACCAAGGAACACTCATTTCTCAGTCATTCACTAACTTCACTAAGTGAAAAAAGAGGGACACCACACACAGAAACAAAAGGGGCACACACTAAATAAACTGGACAACAACAAATAAACCAAATAGAACACCCAAAAGTAAACACAAATCAAAAACCTGTAAAACATACCCACAAACTGGACTTTCAAAAAAATCACAATGGCATATACCCAAGAAACTATCCGAAAAGCACTACATAATTCACCACTCCTATAAAACATCCAGAACAGCAAGAAACTTAGGGCCAGATTTACAAGACCTTAGCACCACCTGAGCATCACTATTAGTGACACTCCCGTGGCGCTGTGCAGTGTGCCACATTTACAAGGCAGCGCTTAGCCATTTTTTTGTGGCTTAACGCCACTTTGTAAATGTCAGAGGGGCATGCAATGGGTGTTGCTGTGGGCGTTCCACCACAACACCCATTTCTTTAGGTGCTGCCACAGATTTAAAAGAATGCGTAAATCTGTTGCATCAACCAAAAACTAACACCACCCCAGCCGTGGCGTTTGCATGGCGCAACAAGGAGGAAAACCTTTATTTCTCGTTTTTGCTTTTTCCATGTATGCTACATTCTGCAGCACACATAGAAGAAGCAAAACACCATGAATTATTGTTTTTGTGTAGGAAGGTGTCCCTTTCTCCGCATAATAATTCAATAATGACATTCTGCAGCACATAGAAGTGCCAAATCACCATGGTATATTGTTTATGTGCAGGAATGGACACCATCCTGCACAAATACAATCATTACCCTCAACGCAGTCACCCTTGCACTCTGGTGCAAAGATGCCTGCATTGGCGCTGTCAGCTAAATTGAGTGCCGGCGCAGAGGGAAACACAGGGGTGTGCTGTATTTCAGTAAATAGGGTGCATTACTGGGTTTCTAAAGTGGTGCAGTGTGGTGCTGCAAATTTTGGCGCAGCACCACGCTGAGCCACTTTTTAGTAAATCTGGCCCTTAGTACCAATCGCCACTCGTTCAACTTTCTCATCAACCATTACAACAAGGAATAAGCACACACAGTCGGAAAAACATAAAAGATACTCACACCACCACGAGATTGTATCAGTTGTTAAGGCTAACACACTCTCATGACAATGCCAGAAAAATAAATAAAAAGCACAAGCTCAGATTCAGCATGGGTATATTTCACCATCACAAAAGGCATCATAACACTTGCCAGGAACTGGTATCTCAACACACAGACATATTGCTTGACTAGGAGAGGGTTTATTAAAAGATAACTGAATGCAGGTATACAAGTTCAACCCACCAATACCAGACCCAACTCCAAGCTCACCTCCGGTAACTCTTTCTGATTTCCTTCTTAGGAAATCTCTTCTCCTTGGCATTCTATGACATGAGATGACCAGGTGTCCCGAAAGAGCCAAACACAAATATGCAAGGTGAAAACTCCAGAAACAATCTAAATGCGCTGATTCCTGATTGTACAAGCCAATAGAATAAGGCGGAGGCACTAGGGGCCTGATTCACACTTTTTTAGCGCTGCACTTGCGCCATTTGCTGGTGCAAAAGCAGTGCAAACTTACAAAGTTTAATTATATTAAGTATCTAAAGAAGGATGTCTTACACCGACCCATGAGCAGGGGATCCATGTCAGATTTTGAGGTTAACCATTGGCTATGTTAATAAACTCGATGTAGTGTTGGTAATATGTAATGCTCACGGTTCTCGATTGCCTCGCGCTCGGGATTCTGCACGCGCTACGAGGCATTCGAGAACGGTGCACAGAGAGACGGTTGGGAGCGGATTGAACGGCAGCACTGTCTCCCTTCTGCGATATTTCTTATATAATAAAGAAGTAATTATTTAATACGCGCGTACGGGCAGTTCTTACAATTGGCGACGAGTGGAAAAGAACTCTACCGGTATTTTTTCACGACGAGTGTGCTGTCTGCTTCACTGGTTAGTCAAGTGCTGGGCAGGATTCACCCTGCAACAGAAAATCGCCTGTTTCTTCAATCCGGTGCTGGGCAGCACTCACGTGGCAGGTGAGGATCGTCTTCACCTGGTGGGTGTGCACTGTCACTGGTACTGCCTTAATGTATACGTCATACTATTTAAGCGGCCATTTTGGATTGGTCACATCATTTTGAAAGCAGCGGCCATTTTAAGTTGGGACAGTTCGGATTACAGAGGAGCAGCCATTTTAAGTCAGATGTCAACTAAGCGGCAGACATCTTAATTTGGGACAGTTCGTATCAACTTATAAAGGCAGTTTTACTGGTATTCTAACTATCAATTGAACCTTTTACTAAGATTATAATTCAAGAAAAATTCGATTTTGTGAAGTGGTTTATTAGTGGTTTTAACACTTTATATAAACCATCTATAACCTACTATAAGCTATAAGGGAGACAGTGCAAATACATGGCGGCTAACAATCCTTGGAACTTATCACCTCCACAATCATTTATTCCAGTCGCTGGTTCACCAATAATAAAATGGGAAGAATGGAGTGAATTTTTCAGGAATTATATCTCCGCCATTGAGGAGGAAGAAGAACTTTCAGCTGAAAATAAATATAGGATCCTTTTGCATTGTTTAGGACCAGGTGGTCTGAAAGTCTTTAAAAACATTAATAAGAAACCTAGGCAAGCGGGTGATGGTGACCTGTATAAGAATGCGCTTGAAGATTTAGATAACTATTATAGACCTAGAGTGTGCATTGCGGTGGATCGTTATAAGTTTTTTCATCGGAAACAAGGGAAGGAGGAACCACTAGAGGATTACGTGTCTACCTTAAAGAATTTAGCAATTAATTGCAGATTCAGTGATTTACATGACAAGCTTATTCGTGACCAGATTGTTATGCAATCATCAAACTCGAATATTCAAGACAATCTGTGGGCCAAAGGAGAAAGCTCTTTGCAGGAAGTCATTGATATTGTAAAAAGGGCAGAATTGACAGGAAGGTGTGCGAAAGAAGTTTTAAGTGAAAATAAAGGTGAAGAGACCATAATTGCAAGAGTGAAGGATAAAAAACACAGTAAGGATTCTAAAAAGAGAAGCACAAGGAGAATAGGAATAGAATCTAAGAATTTTAATACGAATGATAAAAAGAAGTGTTACAGATGTGGCAGTTATGACCACTTGGCGAATGATAAATTGTGTCCGGCAAAGAAATTGAAATGTTTAAAATGTGGTATTGTAGGTCATTTCCAAAAAATTTGTCTAAGGAAGAGTGGAAGTAGCAAAATCCTGGATCTTGAAGATTCAAACTCTTCAGAGGATGATGATTTGAACATGTGTATTTTGTGTGTAAATTCCTCTGATGAAGATTCTATTCTTTGCACGAAACAAGTTGACTCAGGGTCTCCATATACTATTATTAATCAAAATGTATGGGAAAAGAGTCTCAAGCGTATTGTGGGCGAAGAGTTATGCTCACCAGATATAACTATCAAAACGTTTACTGGTGAAATTATTGAATTGTTAGGCTACAAGGAATTGGAATTCTAGTATGAGGACAGACAAATGACCGGAAAATTGTATATTGCTGTCACTGGTCCTTCCGTTTTGGGATGGATTGATCAGAGAAAATTGGGCATCAGAGAAAATTGGGCATAATATTGGATCCAAATAATCCTGAACCTGTATTATCCTTAGAAAAGGGATCAGGAATTGGTCAACTGGTTCTGCAGACATTCTCTAAAGTATTTACAGGGAAGATTGGAAAAATTAAAGGTTTTATGCATCTTATTCTTTAAAAAAAAAATGCTATTCCCCAAGTGCATAAAGTAAGAAATATTCCAATTCCCCTAAAGGAAGATGATAAGTTGCAATTGGACAAACTACAAGATGAGAAAATTATAGAACCCATTGAATCTTCAGAGTGGGGGGCCCCGTTAGTTGTAGTGAAGAAAGCCAATGGGAGTTTACGTTTATGCATCGACTTAAGAGATCTCAATAAAAATATACTAGTTGATCAATTCCCCTTACCGCATATTAGTGAAATGCTATCATGCACTAGAGGGATGAAGTGGTTTTCTACTATTGATTTAAAAGCAGCCTATCATCAGGTACGGTTACATCCCAGTAGTAGGGGCTTGAATGCTTTCATTACACCCTTTGGGTGTTACAGGTTTCGGCGTGTGCCATTTGGCTTGGCGTCAGCTGCAGCCATGTTTCAGAGGTTAATGTGCTCAATCCTTGCAGGAATTAATAATACGATGGTCTTCCAAGATGACATCCTGGTGATGGGTAGGTTAAGGGACGATCATGACCAAACTTTATTAAAAGTATTGAATACGTTGGATGAAAAGGGTCTGACGGCGGAATTTTGTAAATGCAAATTTGCTTGTGACCATGTCAATTATTTAGGGCATGTTGTATCTGCTCAGGGAATTAAACCAAAGGAAGAGTTATTGTCTGCTATAAGAAGGGCACCTAGTCCTCACAATAAGGAAGAGATTCGTGCTTTTCTGGGGTTAGTGGAGTTCTATTCCAAATTTGTTAATAATTTTTCTACAAAAACGTATGATTTAAGGCAATTGCTTAAAACTAAAAACAGGTTTTTGTGGTCAGAGGCGTGTCAAAATGCTTTTGACATGTTGAAAAATGATATCTGCAATGCTCCACCATTGCAAGGCTTTGATTCAAGTCTTAGGAGTGTTATTACAACTGATGCTAGTTGCAAAGGAATAGGAGCAGTTCTCACTCAAATTAATAAGGAGGGGTATGAAGATACTATTGCTTTTGCCTCGCGCTCATTAACTACATCTGAGGAGAAGTATTCAGTTATTGAGCGTGAGGCACTTGCATGTGTATGGGCAATGGAACATTTTAGACAGTATGTGTGGGGTACTACAGTCATACTAAGATGTGATCACAAACCTTTGGTGAAAGTTTTAACCACGAAGGGGTTGTATAAAGCTTTTCCTAGGCTTGCCAGATTGTCGGTGCGTTTGTTTGATTACAATTATATGGTGCAATACTTACCTGGAGTGAAGAAGATGGTCGCAGACTTTTTAAGCCGCATGCCCTTGCCATCCAACGATATTGAAGAGTTTCAGAACACTAATGAAGATGGGACAGAAGACATGTGGGTGGCTATTGTGGAGGAAGGTATATGCAAAGGTATTACGCGAGATGAATGGAATACAGAACAGAATTTAGATGAGGTAATGACAGAATTGAGTATCATGATTAATAAAGGGTGGTCGTTAAAGAAAATGATTAGTAAAAAGTTGTTACCTTTTTGGGAAGTAAGGGACAAATTATCTATAGAAGAAGGTCTATTTATTAGGAATGGGAAGGTAATACCTCCCTTCACCTTAAAAGGGAAAATTCTTGAGATTTGCCACGGAGGCCATCTAGGCATTGGTAAAACCAAGAATAGAGTGAAACAGTGGTACTGGTGGCCGGGGATAGATAAGGAAGTAGAAAGGTTGGTGAGAGATTGCCCTGTTTGTGAAAATGCAGATAAAACGCATGTGATGTTGAAACCGTCTTTACATCCCATTCCTTCTCCCAACGTGCCATGGGAAAGAGTAGGAATTGATGTCATGGGACCAATTGGTGAAGGTGAAGAGCAGACTTTCTTGTTAGTACTTGTAGATCATTTTTCTAAGTGGCCAGAGGTAGAAGTTGTAAGAAAGGCTGATGTAAGCAGTATCATCAAATTTATGGATACAATTTTTGTAAGAGAAGGTTTACCAAAATGTATTGTGTCGGACAATGGGACACAATTCACGTCTTCTGCTTTCAAAGATTATGTGGGAAGGAATGGGATAAAGCATCATACTACTTCAATTTATCATCCTGCAGGTAACGGTTCTGTAGAAAGGTTCAATCGTGTACTTAAAGGAATGATTCAGTGGTCTAATTGCAATAATTTAGTGTGGAAAACAGAGCTATGGAAAACCCTGTGGGCCTTTAGGATTACTGTGTGTAACAGTACTAATTCTAGTCCGTTTGAACTCATGAGGGGTAGAACTCCCATGTCGAAAGATAATGTTGGTTGGCTCAAGGCAGCAAAAAGAGTAGAATGGAGTCCGGAAGAGGTGAAGACAAATATTGGGAAAGCTCAGGATAAATATAAGAAGTATTATGATAACATACACAAGTGCAAAGAGATTAGGTTGTGCGTTGGAGATATTGTGAGAGTCAAGAGCAATAAACACACTATTAAAGGACAAAGTCAATTTTCTTCCCCCATGAGAGTAATTGCTGTGTACAATAATTCAGCACGACTCAATGATGGGAAAGTGTAGCATATATCGGCTTTGTCACTGTGTAAGAATTCCAGAGTTGACTCAGGAACAGATATTGGTATTCCGAAGAGTCGTATGTGGAAGGAATGGTTGGAAGAGAGGAATGAGGGAATAGATGAACATGTTCATCAATGTCAACATAGAGTGGATTCAGGGAGCTCTGATGATCACCATCTTCCATCAAATGACCTGAGGTCACCTGGCAGTTCCAGAGACTCTAGTGGCTTGGATGAAATTGGATGTAGGAGTGGAAGGTGGAGTAGGTTTGGTAGGAAAATTGTGGTACCAAAGAAATTAAAAGATTATTATTCATAGCAATGTTCTATGGATACGTGTTTGGGATGTTCAACTGTTTAATGTAAACCCGAAGGAAAAGACTGTTATTTATAGTAATGTTTTACTGTTTATTTTACTGTTATTTATAGGCGACTGTTTATTTATAGGATTACATGCATTGTTTATCCACATTTTGTTTTTACTGTAAAGAGAGAAGATATGTAGTGTTGGTAATATGTAATGCTCACCGCTCTCGATTGCCTCGCGCTCGGGATTCTGCACGCGCTACGAGGCATTCGAGAACGGTGCACAGAGAGACAGTTGGGAGCGGATTGAACGGCAGCACTGTCTCCCTTCTGCGATATTTCTTATATAATAAAGAAGTAATTATTTAATACGCACGTACGGGCAGTTCTTACACTCGATTAAGGTGAATTTACTGTAAAAGCATCTTATGCTAATATCCTGAACAATACTTCTACACAACGAGATCCAAAATAATTGTTGCTCACAGCTTCCATCAGTGTTCCTAAATTCAAGGTGAAGGAGCCATTACAAATTATCATTTTTTTATGAGCTTTGATATGCTGTGGTCTAGCAATTACTGTGAACATGTTATTTTGAAAATAGAAAGGAACGTTCCCGCCAGATGATGTTGTACAATATTGGCAAAGGTTGCAAACTTATATTTTTTGTCTTCTTTCCACTGGATAAGGGTGCATTTTCTCTCCAAAACAGGAACATTAGTTCTTGTGTGCTCTTTAAATTATGCTAACATGTGAACTATGTATGTGGGTTAGCTAGGGTTTGCATCTGTGTAAAATTCTCCCAATTAAGTCTCTTTGTTTTTTCTCTTTCAGGCCCTGTGCTTGTCGCTTTTCCAGCTACTCCTCTTGTTGTCGAGTAGTTCTCTCAGCATCCAGCAGTCCCCCAGCAGTCGGCAGAATGGTAGGGCAATAATCACAGCGCATTTTGTAACGTTAACCTCGGTGTTTTCTCATTATATCGTATTATGAAGAAGGGATTTGGTGGGGAATATTTTCAGTTTTACATAAAACTGGTTCCTCTACGAAGGGGTTCATACATCAGGTATCATACATGACCAGAGCAGGGGATTTTTTTTTATTCAAGCCTATCTTTGCAAGAATTTCTTCATAGAATTGACACTTGCCATCTCCCAATTTTCTTCTCAACATGGAGGGTACTGTTTGTTCGTTGGTGCTACTGTTGAGCAGGCAGTGTGGATAACCACTCACATAGTTTCAGTTCAACACTTCTTTTCACTGGATGCTCTCAAAGGCACAGTATTGTGACTGCAAAGGATCCTGTTATGTCCAAAAGGTTAGATAGAAATCCAGTCTTTATTCTAAATTTATATCTCACCAAAAACAAAACAAAACTTGCACCAAACGCATGATTCAGTATTGACGTGTTTCGGCTGGAGATTGCCCTCTTCAGGGTTTCACAGGGTAATGTCAAAGGGAGCGTTTGAGGCCATCTTAAATAGTTCCCTTCCATAGCTGTTATTCATTAAGAAGCAATTATGTTCTAATTGTTTCATTTAATCATCAACTCAACTTGGGTGGGGCCAAGATGGTGGCTGGGACAGTCACATAACGCAGAGCTCTGCCCTACTGCACTGAGAAAATGGAATCCTGGTAGCCTCTGCTCTCTCCCGGAACATCAGTGCCTCCTTCCGAGGCCCACTGCTGCAACGTAAAGGTGGGCCGTTGCAGAGGACAGGCGCGTGGCAATGTCACGCACAAACTAACCTGTGCCAAGGATCTCACAGGAGCAGATGCACTAACCCAATTTCCTCCCTCTTCCCTTTACTGGTGATGGTTAAGCCCCTCCTCCGGTTGGGGATCTGCATAAGAATGGCGGGCTTGTACTTGTTATGTATGAACTGCGGATAAGTGAGCTAGTATAGCAGTTGATGGCGCTCCTAGCCATGAATTTCACTGAATGCATCTTTGGCTCCTAGGGCATCTCTCCCAGTGCCTTCCTATATGGGTAAGGAGACACAGACGAACGCATGGCATTGCAAAGCATTGACCTCTTGTTAGCAGCCCATCCAGGTACTGGGAATTGGAGTGTTACAGTTTCAGGCTGGAAACTTTGAAATGTATATTTTTTTGTTGGTCCATCTACACACTTTATCAAAACACATAAGCAGGAAGGTGGGGACACTTGCTTATTACAGACGCCCACAATTGGACTGTGATCTACAGACAATGTAAGATGACATAAATACCAGGAACTGCCAGTATAATGTGCTAACTTGGAATGTTAGGGGTATGGCTAGTGCTGTTAAAAGGTACAAGGTCCACCTGTACTTGAAACGATGTCACATACACATGGCATGAATTCAGGAACACACCTCACACAGGCGGAACTGACAAAATTGAGTAAGTGGTGGCGAGGCATCGTAGCCAGAACTACAAATGCAAGCAACCCACAGCGATTGACCCAGAGAGTAGCTATGTAGTTCTTGAGAGCTTATTGGATGGGTCAGACCCTTAATGCCCCCAACACCAACCAAGTGGCCTTCTTGGATCACCTGACCCCCACCCTGCTCCAACTAGACTTCCCCCATGCCTCTGGAGTAGAGACTACAGTAGTACACTGTACATAGACATGGACAGGTCCTTCCCCTAAGTCCCTGGGGCCCAGTCATGTATGACTACAAGGCTTCTCCAACACTGGGTTTCCCACATGCAGTTCTCTGACAAATGACTCCTCACCTCTTTTTTTTTTTTTTTTTTCTCCCCCAGACAAGGGACCTGAGTTTGATATATCTGTTAAAGTAATTTACAGTGCCCTATCCTGGACATAGGGACTAGCCTGTCAAAATGGGAAAACGCAAGGGAGAAAATGGGGGAAGGCAAACCACCCAGGAGGCCCCCCCACCCAGGCTAATAACAAGCTACCTAACGTCTGTAATGGGTGCCATTGAGACAGAGATAGGGAGGGTAGAAGCTACCCTAGAGTCGTCTCTTGAGAAAGCAGGAAAGGCTGGGGAGGGGGGACGGAACCCGTCGGCAACACTGCTGCCAAGTAAGATTAAGGAAAGAAACCCCTGTGTAATAACTGCAAATGATTTAATCGATCTAATCACTCCTACAACCCCAGAGAGTCCACCCTAAAAAAAAAGCAGGCAAATAATCCCCCCCCAAACGGCACTAACCCCCATACACCAAGGGGGACTTCCCATAGATAGGGAAGGCTCTGGAGAATCCTCGCCAGGAACTAAGAAGACCAAGAGCAAATGTCCCTCTAAAACCCAAAAAATAAAACAAACTATAGGGAAACAACCAAAAGATAGTAAAAACCTGGATTCAACTAAAACTTACCTTCTGGAAATTGAAGACCAACTCAGAGATATTAAAAAGCTATGCTCATTAGTTCTGGAGAAAGTGGCCGTCCTCGAACAGAAGGTTGAATCTATATCAAATATAAAACCCGAACCACCAAAGGCAGAATCTCAGAACATTCATTCCATTCCGGAATTTTTACCAGCCCCACCTACTCACCAACATCAGAACTTTAGAATATCTCCTATCCAGAACCCAATCCAAAAACCCTTGAATGCAGAGGCCCCACAACATTCTACAAACCCACAATATCAGCGGGACACAAATAAACGGGAAGGCTGCCGGGGCCAGGAAACTATAAGTATTCAGGCAGCCCGCCCAAGGATACCTTTGGCATGTACCCCGTATGTTTTAATCTTGGAAAATGCCCCCATACTGGAAAGCACCCACCCGAATCCCATATGTCTCTACTGAATAAAGTGACGCATTGGGTAGAAAAACACACGGGAGGGCGGGTTGACTTCCATAGGGACATCTTAACTGTAAGAAGGGTACCTTGGGTTGGCTCATCCACTAAAACATCACCCGGGGACTGCATTATAATAAATTTTAGGACCCCCCGGACTGTTAATGTTCTATATCACCGTCTCTCATCTATGAGATCACCTGCAGGGCCTATAAGAGCCCAACTCCTGACAAAGTTTATCCATCCATTATCAAACCCATGTCATTCTGATTCAACCTCCTCTGGATTTCAGAATCCCACTAACCCTGGTCTCCCTAACCCCTCTGATACCGCCCTGACACTATCTAATAGATATGAGACCCTGACCTCACTAGAGCAGTTAGATTGACAATCACTAACTGACCCATCCTTGCAAGACCCTCTGGAGACAAACATACTCTCACAGTCCCCCCTAGAATCTAAAGGAGTCCCTAACATACGTGATATACAGGGTTCGACACCCCTAGGGATTATTTCATGGAATGTTGCAGGTCTAAAATCAAAAATTGGAAACCCGGATTGGATAAATTTAGTGATGGGAAATCTTATTATTTGCTGCCAGGAGACCTGGCTCACAGAATCACCACATATAAATGGCTATACCACATACTATGTTCCCGCAACTAAGGCCAAGGCAGGCAGAGCTAAGGGTGGTCTGGCTATCTTTTTATCTGTGGAGGCTGGAGGGACGGAAGCATGTGTTGTAGGTAAATCGCCCTTTTTTCTGGCCCTATCTCTGAAACTAGAAGAATCATACGATATATTACTGATCAACTATTATAACAACATATTTGATAACTCAGATACTAGCGTGGTCAGTAGCTTGGAGACCCTAATACATAAGGTAACAGTATCTAGTAAAAAGGACATAAGAATAGTCTGGGTTGGTGATTTTAATGCCCATCTCTGTGAGCCAGAACTCCTCGACTGCTGCGGACTTCTGGACGAGAATGACATTCCCATTCAACACTTCAAACACTCCCCGTACGGGAACGCCCTCAACTCTCTGATAACAGTAAACTCCCTTTCCTTTCCCACACCTGTTACTCGAGGAATACCAACTTTTGTAAGGGGGGACACTCACACCACTATTGATTATATTATTTATTCTAGAGAATTGTCCCCTATCACAGGTCAACTCAGGGTTACCCCGACCTGCTTTAGTGATCATAACCCCTTATCCATTATGATTAACTTAGATCTGACAAATGATCCAAGCAGAGGGAAGCGACACCCTCCCTTGAACCTCTCATCCCAAAAAGGGCTCACAATCAAATGGGGAAAGATAAACAACAAACAATTTTTGAGTGATGTTTTTTTGAACAAATGGCCAGATGTTATGACATCCCTGGACGACAATAAGGCCCCACACGAAATTATTCGGGCATTCTCCTCCCTAACAAACTACATGGCAGAGAAACTACAGCCTCAACGAGCCAATAAAGCCCGCGGCCCAAGATGGTTTAACCACACATGTACCTCATCTTTAAGCAAGCTAAAAAAAACAATCAATGCATCCCCCAAAGATCTACAAGCAATTAAGATTGCCCGGAAAAACTATAAAGAAGTTCTTGCCAAAAGGAAAGTTGATCTAAGTGAATCTGCGTGGGAGGAACTGATGACTGCAAGCAAACTCAAAGATACAACTGCATTCTGGCGTGTGGTTAACTCCTCATTATTCAGCGATAACTATGAGACGCCCATGGACACTGTCATTCCAGCCAAGACCTGGGTGGACTATTTTAAAAAAACCTTTGCCACAGAGACAAACACCCAATCAGAAATGCTAAACTGTTCAAAACCTGCAGGAAACGATCAGCTAAGTTTGGCTTTTAGCAACACTATAAGTGTAGACGATGTTAAACAGGCAATCCAAGATAGTCCATCTGAGAAAGCCCCAGGTCCAGACAGAATTCCTGCTGACCTATACAAAGCACTTCCAGACTTCTGGGGCCCATTGCTAACCAACGTCATGAGGTCGGCTGTGGTAGGCCCTTTAGTAGACTCTTGGAAAGAAGCGATCATCGTCCCGATTTTTAAGAAGGGAGATAGGGCAGACCCTCTGTGCCCAATCTCTTTGCTGGATAGTTCAGTCAAAATTTTGGGCCGGGTAATCCTAAATAAGCTAGAAGAATGGCCGACTGATACCCACTCCCTCTCAGAGGTACAATTTGGCTTTCGCCCAGGGGTGGGCACAGTCGAACAAACCCTTAATTTGACACTCATAGTCCAGAAATATACTAAAGCCAAAAGGGGCTGTATACACTTAGCATTTATGGACCTCTCCTGCGCTTTTGATACAGTCAGCAGGGAGAAATTGTGGAAGGAAATGCTGGATTTGGGCGTGGATTAAAACATAGTTATATTACTCAGTAAACTTCACGCCTGCACAGAGGCTCGGGTCCGTTACTCCCGGGAGGGAGGTCTGACAGAGAAATTCCCCTCACAAAAAGGGGTCAGACAGGGTTGTGTTCTTGCCCCTTTTCTCTTTCTCCTATATATAAATGGGCTGGAGAAATTCCTTTGCGATCTAGGAAAAGACTCCGCAGTTATTAATAACTCCCCAATCCCTGTACTTTTATATGCAGATGATGCAGTTTTAATTTCAAGGACAGCGAATGGCCTCCAGATTTTATTGAATGCTTTTAATACCTTTATGAGGAACCTTGGCCTTAAAGTTAATAGAACCAAGTCATTTGTCATGAAGTGTGGTCCTAAGTTAGCAAAAACAAAAAAATTTACTTTAAATGGGCATGAGATACTTAAGGTCCCACATTTTACGTATCTGGGGGTCCCTATTGATGTAGATTTTAACTGGAAGTTTTTAGTTAATACACGCTCCAAAAAACCATTGAAGCTGTTTTTAGATTTGCAAGAAGACTACGACATAAACCTGTTAAGGAAATGATGACTGTCTACACTTCTAAATGCCTTTCCGTCGCGACATTTGGAGCTGGGGTCTGGGGGCATGCAGACTGCACAGGGCTCCAGATTACAGAAAACAAATTCTTAAGAAGGCTACTATCAGTCCCCCAATCTACACCAACAAAGTTCTGTCACAAAGAAGTAGGTCTAAGATACATATCCAGCTATATAAAACTTCAACCTCTCATATTGTGGATACAAATCTGGACTAAGCCTGAAACGCTTCTATGTAGAAAGGTGATACAGGATTCCCTTCTTCTGTCACGATCTCTAGATATACCCTGGCTTAGATATGTTTACCTTACTCTCCTATCATTAGGACTAGGAGATTTTTTTCTTAAACCAGATACCTTAACAAGACAGGACATTAAGAAGGTCAAAGACATATTCTGGCAGAAAAATCAGGACACTGACCCAGCCTCTTGCTTAATGAGCCAACGGACAAGATTAGAGACACAACAACTTCAACCGAAGCTGTACTTGACCATCATTAATCATGAGCAAAAAAGGTTTTTACTCACAAGACTACGCCTAAATACCCTACATTATCTGGTAGCATTCCCAGTTGCCGGAACCTGGTTTAAGATCCTCCCTCCCTGTTGCTGCGATGGAAAGACAACTCAAAGCACATTACATTTTATGCTTTTTTGCACTTTATACACTACGCCAAGAAAAAGGTTTCTACGTCCGTTATTTCAATCTAACAGTATCAGAATTAGCCAACTTGCTTACTCCCACTTACATGATTTGGGAACTATGGACATAATCCAGGCTGTGCATAATTTTATACATGCTGCTTTTGGTGTTCGGAAAATGTATTAACAGTGTTTTTAGAAATTTTTTATGATTGAAAATTCTGTATGTTATTTATTTATTTGATGTCTTTTATGGTCTTTTTGCACCGAATAAAGTAAAGTAAAAACATGAAACATGACTCCTCACCCATCTTACTGATAGGGAATACTCACATTACTCTGGGCTCCACAGAATTCACACCAGGATAGATATATTTTTACTGCACTGCTAACTTAGCTCCCAGAGCCGGCAGGACTGAATATTTGGAACTCACTCTGTTGGATCACGACCCACTACTGCTTGTATTGAATTGGGGGTGGGGGTACCCATTCACCAATACCCACATGTCATCTTCCAGTGAGGGCACTTCAGGACTCACTGTAACCGGCAACCCTAGGGGGTGCAGTGAATACTTACTTCAGTGCAAATGAGGGCACTACCAATCCAATTGAATGGGAGGCATTCAAAGTGGTGCTAAATGGGCTAGCCATTAAGAAAATAAACAGCAGTAAGTTGACTCTTCAACAGAAGTTGATGTCATTAGAAGCTAGAATCTGAACCCTAGAAAAGTGCTCTGTTTCTGATTCCTCCTCTCCCATTCAGTTGGCCCAAGCAAAATTAGACCACACCGAGACTCTAATGCCACTATCCACCCCCGGAATGTAGAGAATCTAGTGGTCCTCAAGATGGGTAGGAAGACAAGCTGCGGCACCGCCTTTCCTGGCACCTTCGTTCAGATGTCCCTAGATGCCTGACAGCGGCTATTCTTCATTGCAGGAGTGTACCGCAAATACACCAAGCGATATCTATTCTGCGTTCTGGGAATACTACAGCACACTGTAAAGTGCTCCTGAGGCAGCAAAGGTACCTGCTGTTTAGGCATACTTGGATCCCCTCCACATGCCGAAAATCACCCCTTTACAGTGCTTACAACTGAACACTCCACTTACTACAGATGAGGTTAATTTGGCCATTATGCAGATGGCTAGTGGTGAGAGACCCCGGCCACTGAAGGCTTTCCAGTGAAGTTTGATGCCGTGTTTGCCCTGCACTTGGCCCATAAACTATTGCAAGTGTATGAGGCAGCCCAAAAGGAAAGTCAACTTCCCCCATAAAAGACGCTGTTATTGCTGTACTTTCTAAACCAGATAGGGATCCGTTATTGGTGGGCATATGATCCGTTGTCTGTGTTAAACACACATTATATAATTCGAAGGAATGTTTTGGCCAATAGACTGGTCCCGATAGTACAATTGATGGTCCACCCAGATCAAAATGGCTTTATTCTGGGATGTAATACTTCGCTCAATTTGCGCAGATTGCTTACGATAAAGGACTGTTTGGTCTATTGATGGCTGGTCCTAGGTCGCCCCCGTGAACATTGAAAAGGTCTTGGATACCTTCAGTTAGAACTACCCGCTGTTACTGCTCGGTAAAGTAGGACTGGGCACAATAATTATGTCGTTGATACAACTGCTCTACACGTTTCCAACAGCGTGTGTGAAAAATGGACAAGTGATATCAGACGCACTTCCCATAGTGGCATGCGTCAGGGGGCCCACTCTCCCCACATTATCTTTTCCATGGCCTTGGAGCCACTGACCTATGCTGTGCAAATGAGAGGGCCTGAAGGGGGCGTACAGCTGAGAGGCTGATGACACATTATTGCGCCGTATGAAGACAGCGTCCTAATCTATCTTCGGGACCAATCTCGGGTCATGGTTCATTTAATTACCCTGTTAGAGGAATCTGGTGGGATGTCAGGCCCATGCATCAACTGGGACAAGTTAAGTAGGATTTCACTAATACCAGTAGGCCCCACACAGTGCGTGTTATTACTGTTCATCCTTCTGACCCGTGCATATGACACTTTTAGGTACTTGGGTGTAGGGGTGTATCAAAGGGAGGAGGACTTGATAGCTGTGAACCTAGGGAACGCGCTGACTGGCCTAAGGTCCTTAGTGCCATTTTGGCACAGCCTACCATTATCTACTATGGGAGGGGTGGCTAGCTTGAAGATGCTTATTCGAAAGCACCTTTACTTCTCAGCTATTTCAGTGATCCTCAAGGGAGGGCTTTTCCATAAGCTACGACCCTACTAATCGCACTGATATAGGGAACCTGTAGATGTAGAGTCTCCTTTCACAAATTATATCTCCCTCTGAACAAGGGTGGGCTGTGGGCCCCGAACTACGAATGGTATTATATAGCTGCAAACTTCAAAGGTCGATAGGTTGGCTGGTCAGGGAATGCACCCAAGTGTTGGGGGACAGGCTTTCGGACTCTCTTTCACTTCAGGATGTCATTGTCAAGTAGCTGGTACGATCGGATTTGACAACCCCAGCATTCAAGGTCAACATACTAATGAAGGTTGCTTCTGCCCTTTTGATCTGGCTGAAACAGTTTAATGGTCAGGTCGATACAAATGGGTTGCACGCTGGGAACTTCCTTCTCTAGCTGCACTAGCTTACGCGCTGCAAACTACAGACCATCTGGGATAGAATGCATGATATGCCGACCATCTTCCAAAACCTATAAACGCCCTTACACATGGGTGAGCCTGACATGCGGTGACTGGCCTTTACACTGTACTACAACACAATACAACACGCCAAGCCCAACCCTGAGGGCGTACTGGGCATTGGACACTAGTCAAGAATTTATGGATGAACAATCGTCACGGTGCCTCTAGACAGTTACATTTATATCCCGTAACACTCGCCTCATGTGCTTACAATTTAATTATTTACACCAAAACTACCTGACACCCCAGCTGATAGACCACATGTTCCCAGGATCCATACAAAAATGACCACGGTGTCAGTAGGTCAACACAGATTTCATTCATATGACATAGCATTATCCAATAATCTCTGACTATCGGAAAAGAGGTCATACCTCATCTCCGATATGGTTGGGAGGCAGTTCCCCCAGGCAACACTACACTGTATTTTAGCACTCACCACAAGCTCCAAATACACTTACAATATGCACAGATGTATTGACCCTAATGTAGCGCTGGCCAAGCAGTGAATTTAATTGGCTTGGAAATGGCTACTCAACCTAAATAAAGATGCATAGGCAGAAATTGAGGCCCACACCCAGTGTGAATGTGATGCTGTATGGGGACCGCCCCTACTGCATTGGGGGGGGGGGCTACTTGAACACCCTGGATGCCAAAACAGATGAGAAGTCACCCTGAGCTCCCCCTCATGTGCATTCCCATGCTCTAAATGTCCCCCGCACCTGCCAAGATATGCATACCTCAATTACCGACTCACGGCTGGTTACAAGAGGCATTAACTCTTTACCATCCCCATTATATATTGGACAAGCGGTATAGCTCCAGGTGGATACTCCTCGCTGAGTACTACAGTGCAGTGTTGCCCTCTCTCCCCCTCTCTTTGTTTCTTCTGTATTCTACACGGTTTGCCTAGTTTTAAATTGTTTAAGATTTAAGAGTTTTGAACAGTAACACCCCAGTATTGTCCTTGGGGTTAACGGTACTGTATTACCTGTATGATTGCATCCATTTGTCAGGCGTCTTATGTTGTTCAATGTGACTGTATTACCTATGATACATGGTATGGAAGCAGAAATGCCGATAAAGAAATACTGAGGAAGAACTCAATTGGGGTTTTAGTTGCACAATTCTCAAATTAAGCAATTGCTTCCAGTGTTCATGCCTCTCTTAGTGTTTTTTGCTATTATACACATCACTCACACAATTAAAACAAACATTGGCAATGGGTCTGCCTTTTAAATAATATTGTATGTTAAAATGAAGGATTACAGGTAAATAGCATGGGAATGAATATGCATTTCTGTTGCAGCAAAGATCTGTAGAATTATATTGGTGTAGGTTAAAAGGCCAAGTGACAGTTGCACTACCAAGCCAGAACTAAAACTCCATGTAAGTAAATGACTGTTCTCCTCCCATCTGTGCTGCTGGTAGAGAAAAACAACATAAATTATCTAGTTATCTAAGACACACTAATAACATTCCTAAGTCATGTGTGTGCCCCAAAAAGTTCAATCTACTGCACTGGGACAAATAAACAAAATTATCACCGCTGCGTACAAGGCAAGCACTTTTTTTTGTGGAAGCACACCTCTTCTGCCTAATCAAAACATGTACTCCTTGCTCCCAAAATGTGGGCGGAGTTAAAGCCCCTCTCTGGTGATGCTCACTCAAATGTCTGGTGACAGCTGACCATAACTAACCAAATACGAAACTGTAATATTAGAATTTTCTGGCGGCCAACCCAAGTAATATAGAAAATATTTAGAAGTCTCTACCACCATCTAATGAATGAAGACTGATTCATTAAACTAGTTTCATTTTATCTGTGACATATACAGTACATAATTGTTGCCAGCTATGATGGAAATTCTCCTCAGAATCAGAATTCATTTTTGCATCAATACCTCTGGATGCTAATATTGCTAAAACTAATTTAATTACACAAAAACAATATGCACCCTGCCTCTCTATTGTTGCAAAGGCAGGTCCTAGTCTCCCTTTTCTAATATTATGAGGTGCTGTATCAGACGCAAACTGTTTAATCCCTCAGTTTTACCATCACGTCCTTCTAGAAATTGTTTGGCTGTACTGTAACTAAAATCTTTATTTTCCATAGCTCTTACATGTTCCGCAATTCTTCATTTTAGGTTTCCAATTGTGCTCCTAATAGAATATTTTCCAGTAGGAAATTCAATAATTGCACCAGAAAGTTGGCATTTAGTTGATAAACAACTGCATATCCTATTATCTAAATTCTGTATGCTCACTACCACACTTCATATATATAGATCCCTTTAGGTAAAATTAGCAGCCATGCTCTTCCAATCAGTTCTGATTTTTCAAAATAATTGGTAAAGAATGTAACCATAAGAACTGGTAATTTTTAATATGTGTTGGGGGGGATATCCACAGATGCTCATTATTTTATCTTCAGTCATAACTGGTGATGCTTTTAATACTTTTATTGATTTCTCTGTATTCTGAATTATAGCCTAGAATTTTGTGGTTTGGGTCTACATTTTTAGATTCAAGGGAGGGTCTAAGCGACAAATGCTCACTTTTTAAAGATTTTCAGGGATTTGATTCTGTTTAACCAAGCTTTTAGTTTCTGTAGTTTATAGCCTAGTTAATTCAAACCTTTCCATCATTTTGTGAGTTCTTACAGAAATTTCTAATTTCAGCTGTTTTCACCCTAAAAAAAAAATCCAATGGGTTTGTTATCAATAGATATTCTGGGGTGGCATGATACATACATATCAACATTGAGTCAGCAGAAAGAGCGAGATTTAAAAAAAATAATCGGGCGAATGTATTTAGCCCATTGACTTGCATTGAAGTGGGGCTGATTTCAGGTGGGAAAACACAATTAAAGCCATTTTTTACTTTAAAAATCATGAGTCTCCCAGATGAATTTCGTCTGTTGGCATATATACATGACTCCAATATTAGGCAGTGTGTTTTCTATGGGTATACAGTTCAATATGATCACCCATTATTTCAAGGGTTGTGTACGAACATGGTAGTTTTTCTTTGCTATTATACCTAGTCAAGAAAATATTAGAAGGATGATGATAATATTAATAATAATGTTAATAATAATAATAAACCATTTATACGGTGGGCAGCTGCCTCCAAAGACCATCCAAGCGCTGCAAGTGCTAAACAGAATTAACAATGCAACACAGAGAAGGCACCAAGAGAAGAATTCAGTTAGAAATTATTAAAAAAGGAAGGTCTTAAACTTCTTTTTAAAGATGGATTCTGATAGAACTTTCCTGAGGACAATGGGGAGGGCATTCCATAATTTGGATGCTAGATAAGTGAAAGGCCTGCCCCACTTCTAGCTTTATGCACCCGGGGGCTTGCAACAGAAAAAGACTGTTAGATCTAAGAGATGTGGTTTGACGGTAGGCCTTAACCCTTTCCTTAAGTAAAGTGGTCCTTGCTTAGAAAAAGCGCTATAGGACTAAAGCTTTATATTCAATTATTCAATCCTTTTAACAACTGGTAGCCTATGCAGTCGTTTCAAATGGGAGATGATTGATTGTTGAAAGAGGATTTTTAAGATCAGTCTTGCAGCATCATTTTAGACAACTTTTAAATAAAGCAAAAATGTGTTCTGCAACGTTTCAGTGCGGATCCAAATTAAAAAGATGACATCTATGAAAGGCAACCATATACACATGACTAATAAAATCATATGTGTTATACTTTGCCACACATTGCTTTTCTCCCATCATCGGATTCACTTGCTGTTGTCTAAGTGACACTTCATAGAAATTGTAGTTCGAAACAGAAATGCCTGGAAGAATCACAGAAAAGGACGTTCAGGTTTAAAAATTGAGGAGTTAGATTCAACAGAGTTAAATCCTTAAAAAAGGGAGGATTTGTTTTCCTTACAAAGGAAGGATATGTTTCTTGTGAATCTAAAAATGCACACTCAAACCACAAACATCTAATTTTGGTATATAGTACAGCAAAATCAGTAACGTTATTAAACATTGGCACCTTTTCAAACATGATAAATTATTGAACATCTCTTAGTATCCCTCCATAACATAAAAAATACCAAACCTTACGGATAAACTCTGTAACAATTATTTTGTCAAATTCAAACCCATTGGAAACACAAGGCTTACTCCTTTACCTAAAGTCTCCTGTGTGGACAGTGTAAAATTTGTGCGTTTGCACGAAGTTCCACAAAGGAATGTGAGAGTGAGAATGCCAAACTAAAAGAATATAACATGCCTGTTTAACAGCTGTCTGACACACTTTGTGATCTACATTATTGAACATCTTTGTGGTAAACAATATATTGGGAGCACAATTTGACTCCTAACTTACAAAATGCAGAACATGTAGGAGCAGTGGGAAATTAAGCTCTGAGTTACGCTGCAGCTGAATATTTTTTAGAAACGCATGATGGATATGGGAATATCATTCCAGATCCTTGGTACATAAATAGGAAATGTATTTTGATTGTTTCTTCCTCTTCTTAGCACGTCTTCTTCCACCTGAAGATTTTCCTTCCTGCGGGTGTGTGGATAGCCACTGAAGATGGTGAGCATGTCACCCAAAAAGGCAGGGGTATCAGTCGATTAGTGCAAACCTAGCCAAAAGGCAGCAGAGCACTGTACAGGGTCAATGACAAACATAAGACCAAGAAGTGATAGGAAAGATAGCTGGTTTGTTGACTATTAATGCATTGTGATGGCTTTGCAGATAATGCAGGTGGGTTTGAAGATTGTGCGGGCTGCCAAGGTGAAAATGTGGCCATTGCCAAGGTGAAAATGTGGCGTCCTGTCATGGTGGAACAACGTGGTCTTATTTCTTCATGCCCTAGTGAGGTATGCTGCAGCATTAAAAAAAAATGTCCATAAGGGGCTAGTATGGATTAAAATTCCAAGGAGGTTCCCCAGATACCCAGTGCAAGGTATGTGCAAAAAAGATACAAAAGCAAATAAAACAGTTGAAAACAGCTTGGTTTCTATTAAAGGCATAACTCAAGTCACTGTAAAATATTTAAAACTACCAGAATACAATCATGTGTAAGCTAAAAGGGATGATTAATCATGAGCTGTGAGCCATGGCTCCACCTCTTCTATCCAAGTCCTTTGAACCTTTAAGTGTTTTGTTACAAATAATTAATATAGACTTACATAGTTCCAGAGTGTATTACATGCTGTAAATTAGCATGATGTAGAGTCAAATAATAGATATGAGCTACATTTTCTCTCATTTGATTTCTCCCAGTTTTGAAGAATACCTGAAAAACACATGTTTAAATGCAATTAAATCATGCTGCGAGCCTGGCCTACTAACTGGCCCATTTCCGTTGGGCCTCACAGTGCTGGGCTATGGTTCCAGGTTTAGGAGAAGGAGGCCTGGCCTTTAGGGTTGTGCCTGGTAAGATTTTCCAGTCATGGACAGTATTTTCTTGACTAAACCAGAGCAAAAAAGCAAAATGTCTCAATATAACTTCTTGGGATATAACGATATAGAACCAAAAATCCTCGCTTCATCAACTAACTAAAATCTCTCAAATTGGAAGTGCATACCATATAAAGACAAATGGTGTAAGCAAAGGTCTTCAAATTGAGAGGGGGGCTGGTGGACCTCGATTGATCTTAGGGGGCACCAGCCTCAGAAATGGCTGGGATTAGTTAAAGCATTCCATCCATCATTTTTTGTATACTTTAATATGTCGCTCTGGGTATGCCCAGATGTGGGTCCCGTGCACACTGTGTTATTGGAACCAAGCTATACCTGGCTGATGAGACAGAACTATGGCAAAACCGGTTGTGGGTTGTTTTGTTTCTGGTTCAGGAAAGCCCTATTTGGCAGTTCAGGCTGCACTGTTCTCATTGGAACAGCGTCAAGATTTTTATATGGCTGGGTCCAAATGGAGGTGGCATGGTGTGCGAAATAATGATGTACTAGCAAGAAGCCAGAGTAATTACCAGTTTCTGAGATTAAATCAAGCATTCCATCCATCACTTCTTGTCTACTTTTTTTGTGGACAGTAACATGCAGCCATAATATGGGTGTATTTGACCGATAACCCCATCAGGCCACAGTGCCACTGCACTTGCTGTATTGTTGATAGCTATGCCCTTCAGAGGGGCCTTTCCCCCTGGGCCTTGCAGCCATGGATTCTTGCTGCAAGGCCCAAGACAGCAGGCTTCCTCCATTGGACTTTTCAGCACAGTACCATGGCTGGTAGGCCAAGGGGAGGATGACCCTTACCTAGGTTCACAGCCTGAATCATGGCTGTGAAGTGCATGGGAGAAGGAACAAGTGGCAGAGTAATGTAGCCATTAGCTGTGATGCAAGAAAATTATGTGGGACAGTACAACACAGCCATAATCTGTGTGCATTAGGTCCCTAACATCCTTGAGACCCGATGCTACTGCACCTGCTGCACTACTGTTACCTGTACCCCTGAGAGAGTCTCCCCCATTAGCCTCACACACATACTCTGGTGCTGCTAAGCTCATGGGCTGGTGCTTCAACCACTGAGTGTCCAACCACAGCTGGCTGCCTTGCTCAGGGGAGGAGGGACTTCTCTCAGGCCTCACAGCTCTGGAACATGGTTGTGAGGTTCATGAAAGAGAGGCAAGTAGCACAGCAGTGGAGCCATGGGCACTGGTGCAAAGTAAAAGCATCTTCTCATACTTGTCCACTGGCTGCACAATAAAATAAAGTCATAATTGTGGAACATTGGGAGCTTAATACTCCTGGGCCCAGTGCCGCTGCAGTTATTGCACCACTGATGGCTATGCCCCTGACTGATAGCTATACCCAGGTAAAAATGTAATGTGGGAGGCCCCTCTAATTTGCATACAAAATGAAATCACAGGAGATTACATCACAGGGCAGGGTCCCTGTTATTGGCCCAGGAACAGAGCCACAGTACAGAGATGTGAGACATGTTCAATTTGACCTGGGGGAGATGCCGACATGAGGTGCCCCCCCCACCCACCACCTGAGCCTCTCAGACGTTGTGTAGTTCTGAGAAGACTAGGGAAGGAAGCCCACTAACCCATGGCCCTCAAGGAGTAGGGCCTCCCATGGCCTGGCAATGCTATACCATGGCTACCAAAAGTAGGCTAGGGGGCTCCACTCCTCTAGGCCTTGTAATCATGGTCTAGTGCTGGAAGGCTTAGGAGAAGTGACTCAGAGTAGGGCACCCCTCTACCATTGGTCTTGCTACAATGGTGTAAAACTGCAAGCGCAGGACAAGGGTGTTCCCTCTCATGGACCACCCCACCATGATCCACAGCTGTGATGCCTATGGGAGTGCTGTAGCACTGCAAGATCCATGAGATGTTATGTTATGTTAACAAATTTATATAGCGAATGGCTACCCGAGGGCCTCCCAGCGCTTCGGCAGATACTCCAACGACACTTTCATAAAGGAGATCAGGATAGTCATGTTTTCAGTAGGCGCCGGAAATTGGTTCCTGGTCAATTAGCCGAAAAAGAAAGAGGTAGCGAGTTCCACAGCTTCGTGCCTAGATGTGACAGGGATCTTCCACCCCATCTGGCCTTTTTTTCTGAGGGAATTACTGCCAAGGCTGCTGACGATGACCTAAGATTGTGCGAGTGCTTATAAAAAGTGGCCAAAGAACGCAGCTGTGGGGGCCCTTTGTCATATAGGGAGCTATGTATATAGCGTGAAGGCCTTGAATTTTATTTGCTGCTCCAATGGGAGCCAATGCAAAGTGAGGAATGCAGATTTGGCTGATTCATCTAGCGGCAGTATTCTGCACCCCTTGAAGTCTCCTTTTCACATAGTTTGGAGACCCAAGAAAGAGGGCGTTCCCATAATCCAGGCGTGAACTGATCACTGCCTGTATGATTAATCTCTTTGCCGTAAACGGAAAGATTTTGAAAACCTTCCTAAGGAGTCTGAATATGCCAAAGCAAATGGCCGAGTTTTTTTTTTGCCTGCTGATCCATGGATAACCATGGATCAAGCCAGATCCCAAGACACTTGATACACTCCTTAGGAGCTGGAAGATCGCTAAGAGGAGAGAGGACAGAGGGGGACGGATTTAACGGGGACAGATTTAACAGGACCTCTGTTTTAGCTGCATCAAGTTTAAGTTTAAGATGTGACCCCATTGCCCTGGGCCTCATATTCATGACCTGGTGCTGCAAGGCACAGGAGAGGAGAAGTCCCAGTCCATGGGCCTCACAGCACTGGTCGCCAGCTATTGTTCCAAGGGCCACGTACAGTGGGCAATTTTCATTACCACCTAACAGGACAAGTTATGCCTTTGGTGTACAGAGGCATCAGAAGATGTTTGTTGGGGATCAGGGGAACTATGAGTCACATAGCAGATTTGGGGGTTTTCATTTGAAATCTGCCCCCCTAAAGCAAGTGATGTTAAAAGAAAACTCAGTTGGAGATTCAGTTTATGAGTGTGATTACTCTTTATACTGTATTTGAGTTCTAATGCCTTTACCACTCCCTGGAGTAAGCTTTGATTGCCCTGGAGCAAGCTCTGACTGCTCACTGTTGCAAATTTTGAGCAACATGTTTAGAAAATTAACTTTGGTTTCCAAACAGAATAAAATAGCCTTAAACTTTGAAACACCAGAGGTTCATAATAGTATCTACCCCACATACTGTCCAGTAAATACCCGTTGCCACAGTGCCTGGTCCAACTGGTATGTTTTTACCCTGGAATTGGTATATTTGACATCTAATCTCAGTTCTGCGATGGAATTAAACACCATGTTCTAAAGCTGGACAGGGCCCATAACAGAGTGACAATTCCCTTGATGGACAGCTCCTTCACTTTGCCAGCAGAATCACAGACACCACATGTTGTACTTGGTTCTGCCCCTTCAGCACTCCCAGATCTTTTGCTTTTCTGCTCACCTGGTTTTGGACTCTTTTCTGTGGGTTAGTCTCACTACTGGTGTCTCACCCACAGTACTCGCATAGCAGACAGACTGCTTGTGCATCACGGAGACATGGATGAACGCCTCCTCTGCTCCAGACATCGCTACCGCCATCCCCGAAGGCTACAAGATCTCCAGAAAAGACCGCACCAACCAAGTAGGAGGAGGTGTCGCCATCATCTTCAAAGACTCCATCAGCGTCACCACCTCCACCGAAGACCCCCCCCTCGCCGCTGAACACCTGCATTTTCAGATTCGCACCGACCCAAGGACCACCCTCAGAGGATCCCTCGTCTACCGTCCTCCCGGACCTCGCGCCTCTTTCAGCGACGCCATCGCCGACTTCATCTCGCCGCACGCCCTCGCCTCACCGGACTACATCCTCCTAGGCGACCTCAACTTCCATCTGGAACAAAACAACGACCCCAACACCACCACCCTGCTCGACAACCTCGCCAACCTCGGCCTCAAACAACTGGTGAACACCGCCACCCACATCGCCGGACACACGCTCGACCCTATCTTCTCCGCCAGCAAACACGTCTTCTTCAGCCACACCTCTGCCCTACACTGGACCGACCACAGCTGCGTCCACTTCACATTCCGACGCGAGACCTCCCACCTCCGCACTCAACCCATCCCTCGTCGACAGTGGAACAAGATCCCTGAAGAGCAACTCTTCTCCGCTCTCGCCGCCAACCAACCCACCCTCACCACCGACCCCAACGACGCAGCTCTCAACCTCACAAACTGGATCTCCAACTGCGCTGACAACCTTGCTCCCCTCAAACGCACGCATCGACAGACCAACACCAAAAAACCTCTCTGGTTCTCTGACACCCTCAAAGAATCAAAGAAAACTTGTCGTGCCCTTGAGAAGGCCTGGCGCAAGGACCACACCGCTGACAACATGACCGCCCTCAAGAACGCTACACGCGAACACCACCACCTGATCCGCACTGCCAAAAGGAACTTTTTCACCGACAGACTAGACAAAAACAGCCACAACAGCAGAGAACTCTTCAGCATCGTCAAAGAGTTCTCCAACCCCAGCGCCAGCGCCAACGCCGTCACGCCCTCACAGGATTTGTGCGAATCCCTCGCCACTTTCTTCCATCGCAAGATCAGCGACCTCCACGACAGCTTCGGACACCAGACCCAACCATACACCACTGAACCCGCTTCCCCGGACATCACCCTCAACAACTGGACCCACATCAACACGGAAGAAACCAAATCCATCATGAACTCTATCCACTCCGGCGCCCCTTCGGACCCCTGCCCGCACTTCATCTTTAACAAAGCCGACGACATCATCGCCCCGCACCTCCAGACCGTCATCAACTCTTCTTTTTCTTCTGCTACCTTCCCCGAATGCTGGAAGCACGCTGAAGTCAACGCCCTACTAAAGAAACCTACGGCTGACCCAAGCGACCTGAAAAACTTCCGCCCCATCTCTCTTCTACCTTTCCCAGCCAAGGTAATAGAAAAGACCGTCAACAAACAGCTGACCACCTTCCTGGAAGACAACAACCTGCTCGACCCTTCACAAACCGGATTCCGAACCAACCACAGCACGGAAACCGCCCTCATCTCAGTCACAGACGACATCAGAACCCTGATGGACAACGGTGAAACAGTCGCCCTCATTCTCCTCGACCTCTCGGCTGCCTTTGACACCGTCTGTCACCGCACCCTAATCACCCGCCTACGCTCCACCGGGATCCAAGGCCAGGCCCTGGACTGGATCGCCTCCTTCCTCGCTAACCGCTCCCAAAGAGTTTACCTCCCTCCGTTTCGCTCAGAACCCACCAAGATCATCTGCGGCGTACCTCAAGGCTCATCGCTCAGCCCGACACTCTTCAATGTCTACATGAGCCCCCTCGCCAACATCGTACGCAAGCACGACATCATCATCACCTCCTACGCCGACGACACCCAACTTGTACTCTCCCTCACCAAGGACCCCGCCAGCGCCAAGACCAACCTACAAGAGGGTATGAAGGACGTCGCAGATTGGATGAGGCTCAGCCGCCTAAAGCTGAACTCTGAAAAAACGGAAGTCCTCATCCTCGGCAACACCCCGTCCGCCTGGGACGACTCCTGGTGGCCCACGGCCCTCGGCACCGCACCGACCCCCGCAGACCACGCCCGCAACCTCGGCTTCATCTTGGACCCTCTTCTCACCATGACCAAGCAAGTCAACGCCGTGTCCTCCGCCTGCTTCCTCACTCTCCGCATGCTCCGCAAGATCTTCCGCTGGATCCCCGCCGACACCAGAAAAACCGTGACCCACGCCCTTGTCACGAGTCGCCTGGACTACGGCAATACCCTCTACGCCGGGACCACCGCCAAACTCCAAAACCGCCTGCAACGCATCCAAAACGCCTCAGCCCGCCTCATCCTCGACGTACCCCGCAACAGCCACATCTCCGCACACCTGAGACACCTGCATTGGCTCCCAGTCAGCAAAAGGATCACCTTCCGTCTTCTCACCCACGCACACAAAGCCCTCCACAACAAGGGACCGGAATACCTCAACAGACGCCTCAGCTTCTACGTCCCCACCCGCCCCCTCCGCTCCGCTGGCCTCGCACTTGCTGCCGTCCCTCGCACCCGCCGCTCCACGGCGGGTGGGAGATCTTTCTCCTTCCTGGCGGCCAAGACCTGGAACTCCCTCCCCACCAGCCTCAGGACCACCCAGGACCACTCCGCTTTCCGGAGACTCCTAAAGACTTGGCTGTTCGAGCAGCGATAACCCCCCCTTTCCCCCCTAGCGCCTTGAGACCCGCACGGGTGAGTAGCGCGCTTTATAAATGTTAATGATTTGATTTGATTTGCTAGTTTCTGCCTTTTGAAAAAAGGCCACTGTGATGCAGCAAGCATAAGGGGCACTTGGCTGGTTGAACGTGAACACATGTGCACACGTGTGTGGGCTGTATGTGGGAGACTACTGTCATGCGCAGCTCGGTAACAGCGCACAGGTAGTCTAGTGCAATGGGGACTCTGCAGCTTTGGGTATTCATCTGGGCTAGGCCTTATAAGGGCAGTGTACACTAATAGAGAAAGTGAGTGTGATTTACTGTTTTGTCTATGGTGGCACCCCATTATACACATGGGGGGAACTGCTTTAGAGTGTAGTTTCACTCCCCTTTGGCCTAGAGAGGCAATTGACGTCGGAGTGTAACCTGTGAAAGAAAAGCAAATATGTAACTTCTAAAATCATAACTCTAGACCTTATGGGTGATCCAGAGTTTTCATATTTCCCTGGCTCAACTCAGGATCAGAGACCAGGATTTGTGTCACCCTGCTGTGCCTAGTTAATTACATTTTCTCTAGCAGTAGAACAAAGGCTGTCACACACTAAAGGGGCAATTAGAAGTTCTTCTCCCATGCCCTGAGGAGGAAAGGGTGAGGCAAAATGATCTGCATAAATCACCCAGCAGAGATACTGTACCAGTCATGGGCCTGCCCAAGCCCACTGAACAAAAGAGAGTGCCCAGACAACTGGAGCCACCCCACTAATGGACTTCTTTTGAAATTCTAGTGTGCAAGTCCCTGGCACTGATGTCAGCAAGGGGTAGAGCTGAGACCCCAGGAGCTGATGTGACCAATGGCTCCTGGATGATGCCATTTTGGACTGTCCCAACATGCTGTTCAGGAGGGTTGGGATGGGGTAGAGAGGTGATGTGGCACTCTAGGATCGCCCAGGGTGCCTGCCTTCTGGAACATACCTCTCTCCTTTTAAAACGTGTGCACATGGGGAAGGCACTCTCTTGCCTGTGGATTTTTCCACACTTTGCTGCGGGATACTGGGACTGCCATGGAGAACTGGAAGGACCCCCACTCAGGACTAAAGACTCTGCCCTATTGACCCCAGGACCAGTGGCTCTCCCCAAGGGCCAGTGAGACTGGCCCCCTTACACCTCTGGAGGACCAGTTTGAGAAAAGCCCTGGATCAAGAAGAGAACTGGTGCAAAGGACCCAGAAACCCAGCTTTTTGAGGACTTCACTACTTTGGAGGTGAAAGGTTTTGTTATAACTGCCCCTGATGGCTAGAGTTCACCACCAGAAGTAAAATGAGACTGTTTAGCTCAGTCCAACAGTATCCGAGTTATAGCATTTTAAAGGTTGGCAGCCTTTGAACTTTTCCTTTCCTCAGAGTGCTTGGAGCTCTGCAGTCTGGCCGGTGAAACTCCCCCTGGGTGGGCCAGGGGAATGGTGCGATGAAGCTGTCCTGCACTTTGATGGGAAGAGGGCATGGGTGGGGCCCTCTACCCATTCCATTTTGCCCAGGGACTCCATCCCCCTGGTGGATTCCTGTTCCAGGAGCTGGGGCTCCATCCCCGACCCCCAAATGCAGATCAGTGTGGGGATGGGCTGTTGCGCTTCCCCAAAGCTTTGGGATGGCGGTAGGAGGGAGCACCATCACATTCCGCGAGTGAGGGAGATGAGGCCCAGGGCCCCATCCCTGGGCCCTGATGCCAGACGTTACGAAGGGGGAGTGCCACTGCAATCCTCCTGCATGGCCCACCTACAACCCATGTCTGGGGGGGGTGGGACAGGCCGGCCACACAGTGCATGTCTGCCCACAGGAGTGGGGAGACAACACTGAAGCTACGGCTCTCACTGCAGCACGCAGGTGTGCTGCCATCCTGGGGAGCAAGTGAGAGCAGCTGGGGGCAGGCTCCCTGAGCTGCCCTGTAATGAAGATGATGGCATGGAGAACATGAGTGGGACTGAGTGTGAGAAAGTAGCCTCTTTCTAGCCTTGTTACCCCCACTTTTGGCCTGTTTGTGAGTGTATGTCAGGGTGTTTTCACTGTCTCACTGGGATCCTGCTAGCCAGGGCCCAGTGCTCATAGTGAAGACCCTATGTTTTCAGTATGTTTGTTATGTGTCACTGGGACCCTGCTAGTCAGGACCCCAGTGCTCATAAGGTTGTGGCCTATATGTATGTGTTCCCTGTGTGGTGCCTAACTGTCTCACTGAGGCTCTGCTAACCAGAACCTCAGTGGTTATGCTCTCTCATTTCTTTCAAATTGTCACTAAAAGGCTAGTGACCAATTTTACCAATTTACATTGGCTTACTGGAACACCCTTATAATTCCCTAGTATATGGTACTGAGGTACCCAGGGTATTGGGGATCCAGGAGATCCCTATTGGCTGCAGCATTTCTTTTGCCACCCATAGGGAGCTCTGACAATTCTTACACAGGCCTGCCACTACAGCCTGAGTGAAATAACGTCCACGTTATTTCACAGCCATTTTACACTGCACTTAAGTAACTTATAAGTCACCTATATGTCTAACCTTTACCTGGTAAAGGTTAGGTGCAAAGTTACTTAGTGTGAGGGCACCCTGGCACTAGCCAAGGTGCCCCCACATTGTTCAGGGCCAATTCCCCGGACTTTGTGAGTGCGGGGACACCATTACACGTGTGCACTACATATAGGTCACTACCTATATGTAGCTTCACAATGGTAACTCCGAATATGGCCATGTAACATGTCTATGATCATGGGATTGCCCCCTCTATGCCATCCTGGCATAGTTGGCACAAACCCATGATCCCAGTGGTCTGTAGCACAGACCCTGGTACTGCCAAACTGCCTTTCCTGGGGTTTCACTGCAGCTGCTGCTGCTGCCAACCCCTCAGACAGGTTTCTGCCCCCTGGGGTCCAGCCAGGCTTGTCCCAGGATGGCAGAACAAAGGACTTCCTCTGAGAGGGGGTGTTACACCCTCTCCCTTTGGAAAATGGTGTGAAGGCAGGGGAGGAGTAGCCTCCCCCAGCCTCTGGAAATGCTTTCATGGGCACATTTGGTGCCCGTTTCTGCATAAGCCAGTCTACACCGGTTAAGGGACCCCTTAGCCCTGCTCTGGCGCGAAACTGGACAAAGAAAAGGGGAGTGACCACTCCCCTGACCTGCACCTCCCCTGGGAGGTGTCCAGAGCTCCTCCAGTGTGCTCCAGACCCCTGCCATCTTGGAAACAGAGGTGCTGCTGGCACACTGGACTGCTCTGAGTGGCCAGTGCCACCAGGTGACGTCAGAGACTCCTTCTGATAGGCTCCTTCAGGTGTTGCTAGCCTAGCCTCTCTCCTAGGTAGCCAAACCCTCTTTTCTGGCTATTTAGGGTCTCTGTCTCTGAGGAATCTTTAGATAACGAATGCAAGAGCTCATCCGAGTTCCTCTGCATCTCTCTCTTCACCTTCTGCCAAGGAATCGACTGCTGACCGCGCTGGAAGCCTGCAAAACTGCAACATAGTAGCAAAGACGACTACTGCAACTCTGTAACGCTGATCCTGCCGCCTTCTCGACTGTTTTCCTGGTGGTGCATGCTGTGGGGGTAGTCTGCCTCCTCTCTGCACTAGAAGCTCCGAAGAAATCTCCCGTGGGTCGACGGAATCTTCCCCCTGCAACCGCAGGCACCAAAAAGCTGCATTACCGGTCCCTTGGGTCTCCTCTCAGCACGACGAGCGAGGTCCCTCGAATCCAGCAACTCTGTCCAAGTGACTCCCACAGTCCAGTGACTCTTCAGTCCAAGTTTGGTGGAGGTAAGTCCTTGCCTCCCCACGCCAGACTGCATTGCTGGGAACCACGAGTTTTGCAGCTACTCCGGCCCCTGTGCACTTCCGGCGGAAATCCTTTGTGCACAGCCAAGCCTGGGTCCATGGCACTCTAACCTGCATTGCACGACTTTCTAAGTTGGTCTCCGGCGACGTGGGACTCCTTTGTGTAACTTCGGGTGAGCACCGTTTCACGCATCCTCGTAGTGCCTGTTTCTGGCACTTCTTCGGGTGCTACCTGCTGCTAAGCAGGCTCTTTGTCTTGCTCGACGTCCCCTCTACCTCCTGGCGCAATTTGCGACATCCTGGTCCTTCCTGGGCCACAGCAGCATCCAAAAATGCTAACCGCACGATTTGCAGCTAGCAAGGCTTGTTGACGTTCTTTCGGCGGGAAAACACTTCTGCACGACTCTCCACGGCGTGAGGGATCCATCCTCCAAATGGGAAGTCTCTAGCCCTTGTCGTTCCTGCAGAAACCTTAGCTTCTTCTGTCCAGTAGAAGCTTCTTTGCACCCACAGCTGGCATTTCCTGGGCATCTGCCCATCTCCGACTTGCTTGTGACTTTTGGACTTGGTCCCCTTGTTCCACAGGTACCCTCGACTGGAAATCCATTGTTGTTGCATTGCTGGTTTGTGTCTTTCCTGCCTTATTCCCCTATCACGACTTCTTTGTCCTTTGGGGAACTTTAGTGCACTTTGCACTCACTTTTCAGGGTCTTGGGGTGGGCTATTTTTCTAACCCTTACTATTTTCTAATAGTCCCAGCGACCCTCTACAAGGTCACATAGGTTTGGGGTCCATTCGTGGTTCACATTCCACTTTTGGAGTATATGGTTTGTGTTGCCCCTATCCCTATGTGTCCCCATTGCATCCGATTGTAACTATACATTCTTTGCACTGTTTTCTAAGACTATACTGCATATTTCTGGTATTGTGTATATATATCTTGTGTATATTTCCTATCCTCTCACTGAGGGTACACTCTGAGATACTTTGGCATATTGTCATAAAAATAAAGTACCTTTATTTTTAGTATAACTGTGTATTGTGTTTTCTTATGATATTGTGCATATGACACTAAGTGGTACTGTAGGAGCTTCACTCGTCTTCTAGTTCAGCCTAAGCTGCTCTGCTAAGCTACCATTATCTATCAGCCTATGCTGCTAGACACCCTATACACTAATAAGGGATAACTGGGCCTGGTGCAAGGTGCAAGTACCCCTTGGTACTCACTACAAGCCAGTCCAGCCTCCTACATTGGTTGTGCAGCGGTGGGATAAGTGCTTTGAGACTACTTACCACTCTTGTCATTGTACTTTTCATAAGAGAAAAATATACAAAACAAGTTCAGTGTATATACACATAACCAAAAAGTTTTGCATTTCCTCTTTTCACTCTTTTCAAAGTGCTGAAAAGTACTTCTAAACTTTCTAAAAAGTTCTAAAAAGTTTTTAAAGTTTTTTTTCTGTCTTTCTAAAAGTTCTGAAAACTTTTTTCTCTTTTTCTATCACTTTAACTCTCTCTAAAAATGTCTGGCACAGGCCAAAATGTTGATCTGTCCAAACTTGCATATGATCACCTTAGCTGGAAAGGAGCAAGGAGTCTCTGCATAGAGAGAGGTTTGAGTGTGGGGAAGAATCCTTCCTTGGAATTGTTACTTAACATGCTTAGAGAACAAGATAAGGCTAAAAGTGCCCCATCTGTTGAAAAAGCAGCTAATGGTTCCCAATCTGATCCAGGGACTCCCCCAGGAAAAGATTTAGGAAAGAAACTTTCTAGCCTGCCCATTACTAGACAGTCTAGCATAGTTGGTACTGAGGTGGAGTCACATCATACAGATGGTGTGCTCTCACATTACACTGTCAGCCAAGCTGTTAGGTGTCCTCTGTAAGGGACAGGTCTCCTTCTGTTCATTCTCATCATACTTCTGTATCTAAGAATGTCCCTCCCACCAACCCTGATGACAGAATGTTAGAAAGGGAACTCAATAAGTTGAGGGTGGAACAAACCAGACTGAAGCTTAAAAAGCAACAGCTGGATTTGGATAGACAGTCCTTAGAACTAGAGAGGGAAAGACAGAAGTTGGGTTTTGAAACCCATGGTGGCAGCAGCAGTATTCCCCATAGTCATCTTGCAAAAGAACATGATTCCAGGAATCTGCATAAGATAGTTCCCCCTTATAAGGAGGGGGATGACATTAACAAGTGGTTTGCTGCACTTGAGAGGGCCTGTGTTGTACAGGATGTCCCTCAAAGGCAGTGGGCTGCTATCCTATGGCTATCATTTAGTGGAAAAGGTAGGGATAGGCTCCTTACTGTGAAAGAAAGTGAAGCCAATGATTACAAAGTTCTTAAGAATGCACTCCTGGATGGTTATGGCTTAACCACTGAACAGTACAGGATAAAGTTCAGAGAGACCAAAAAGGAGTCTTCACAAGACTGGGTTGATTTCATTGACCATTCAGTGAAGGCCTTGGAGGGGTGGTTACATGGCAGTAAAGTTACTGATTATGACAGCCTGTATAACTTGACCCTGAGAGAGCATATTCTTAATAATTGTGTGTCTGATTTGTTGCACCAGTACTTGGTGGACTCTGATCTGACCTCTCCCCAAGAATTGGGAAAGAAGGCAGACAAATGGTTCAGAACAAGGGTGAACAGAAAAGTTCATACAGGGGGTGACAAAGAGAACACTAAGAAGAAAGATGGTGAAAAGTCTCAAGATAAGCATGGGGATAAGGGTAAAACCAAAGATCCCACTTCAAATCTTAAACACTCTTCAGGGGGTGGAGATAAAACAAATTCTTCCTCTTCTTCTCAACCTACACAATTTAAAAAGCCTTGGTGCTTTGTGTGTAAAAATAGAGGCCATAGGCCAGGGGATAAATCCTGTCCAGGTAAACCCCCTGAGCCTACCACCACTAATACATCAAGCTCTAGTACCCCTAGCAGTAGTGGTACTAGTGGTGGGACTGCTGGCAACAGTCAAGTTAAAGGTGTAGTTGGGTTCACTTATGGGTCCATAGTAGAAACTGGGGTAGTCAGTCCCAAGACAGTTTCTGTCACACCTAGTGGCATTGGCCTTGCCACACTGGCTGCTTGTCCCCTTACAATGGATAAGTACAGGCAGACAGTTTCAATAAATGGTGTTGAGGCCTTGGCCTACAGGGACACAGGTGCCAGTATCGCTTTGGTGACTGAAAACCTAGTGCACCCTGATCAACACATCATTGGACAACGGTATAAGATTATTGATGTCCATAACTCCACTACGTTTCTTCCCTTAGCTATAATTCAGTTTAGTTGGGGTGGAGTTACTGGCCCTAAGCAGGTGGTGGTATCACCTAGCTTACCTGTAGACTGTCTCTTAGGTAATGACCTAGAGGCCTCAGGTTGGGCTGATGTAGAGTTTTATGCCCATGCAGCCATGCTGGGCATCCCAGAGGAATTGTTCCCTCTCATTTCTACTGAAATGAAAAAGCAAAGGAGAGAAGGCCTGAAAACTCAGGATCCCTCTCCAACAACAGGTAAAAGGGGTATCACAGTATCCCCTAACCACCCTACCATTCAGGATACCATTCCTGTGGTGGGAGAAACCTCTCCTGGGGTGGCACCTGTTCCAAGGGAATCATCAGTTGGCAAAACTGTACTCCCTGAGGTAGAAGTACCTCTCTGTGGGATAACTAACATTGGTGAGAAAAAGAGCACCATTTTAGTTAACATGGAGCATCCCTCCAACCCTCCCAGAGAAACTTTAGTGCAGAAAACCTGCACTGCCTCACAACACTTAGGACAGCATCCCTGCCCTAGTGTGGAGCTCAGAGGATAGCATCCCTGCCCTGCTCCAACTCAAGAGAAACAGCATCCCTGTTCTCTCTTCCAGCCATATGGACAAAGTTTTTGCCCAGCTATGGCTTTATTGAGACAGCATCCCTGTCTGGCATTTCCATCATTAAAAATAGGTTCAGTAGACAATTCCCACTGCTCTAAACTAAACCTTACTGATAGAAACTCTGAAAATACATCTTCACATTGTTGCTTAGCTAAAAAACTTCAAACAGGATGGTTTACATCCCCAAAGGGAAGTAACCATATAGTGGATGATAAAGGGAGTAACCAGTCTATTGCAGAGCTACTCTCTACTTATCACCACTTAGACAATAAAGTCTCAACTGGCCAAGGTTAGCCTTATTGTCCTTCGTTTGGGGGGGGTTGTGTGAGAAAGTAGCCTCTTTCTAGCCTTGTTACCCCCACTTTTGGCCTGTTTGTGAGTGTATGTCAGGGTGTTTTCACTGTCTCACTGGGATCCTGCTAGCCAGGGCCCAGTGCTCATAGTGAAGACCCTATGTTTTCAGTATGTTTGTTATGTGTCACTGGGACCCTGCTAGTCAGGACCCCAGTGCTCATAAGGTTGTGGCCTATATGTATGTGTTCCCTGTGTGGTGCCTAACTGTCTCACTGAGGCTCTGCTAACCAGAACCTCAGTGGTTATGCTCTCTCATTTCTTTCAAATTGTCACTAACAGGCTAGTGACCAATTTTACCAATTTACATTGGCTTACTGGAACACCCTTATAATTCCCTAGTATATGGTACTGAGGTACCCAGGGTATTGGGGTTCCAGGAGATCACTATGGGCTGCAGCATTTCTTTTGCCACCCATAGGGAGCTCTGACAATTCTTACACAGGCCTGCCACTGCAGCCTGAGTGAAATAACGTCCACGTTATTTCACAGCCATTTTACACTGCACTTAAGTAACTTATAAGTCACCTATATGTCTAACCTTTAACTGGTAAAGGTTAGGTGCAAAGTTACTTAGTGTGAGGGCACCCTGGCACTAGCCAAGGTGCCCCCACATTATTCAGGGCCAATTCCCCGGACTTTGTGAGTGCGGGGACACCATTACATGCGTGCACTACATATAGGTCACTACCTATATGTAGCTTCACAATGGTAACTCCGAATATGGCCATGTAACATGTCTATGATCATGGGATAGCCCCCTCTATGCCATCCTGGCATAGTTGGCACAATCCCATGATCCCAGTGGTCTGTAGCACAGACCCTGGTACTGCCAAACTGCCTTTCCTGGGGTTTCACTGCAGCTGCTGCTGCTGCCAACCCCTCAGACAGGTTTCTGCCCCCCTGGGGTCCAGCCAGGCTTGTCCTAGGATGGCAGAACAAAGGACTTCCTCTGAGAGCGGGTGTTACACCCTCTCCCTTTGGAAAATGGTGTGAAGGCAGGGGAGGAGTAGCCTCCCCCAGCCTCTGGAAATGCTTTCATGGGCACATTTGGTGCCCATTTCTGCTTAAGCCAGTCTACACCGGTTCAGGGACCCCTTAGCCCTGCTCTGGCGCGAAACTGGACAAAGGAAAGGGGAGTGACCACTCCCCTGACCTGCACCTCCCCTGGGAGGTGTCCAGAGCTCCTCCAGTGTGCTCCAGACCTCTGCCATCTTAGAAACAGAGGTGCTGCTGGCACACTGGACTGCTCTGAGTGGCCAGTGCCACCAGGTGATGTCAGAGACTCCTTCTGATAGGCTCCTTCAGGTGTTGCTAGCCTAGCCTCTCTCCTAGGTAGCCAAACCCTCTTTTCTGGCTATTTAGGGTCTCTGTCTCTGGGGAATCTTTAGATAACGAATGCAAGAGCTCATCCGAGTTCCTCTGCATCTCTCTCTTCACCTTCTGCCAAGGAATCGACTGCTGACCGCGCTGGAAGCCTGCAAAACTGCAACATAGTAGCAAAGACGACTACTGCAACTCTGTAACGCTGATCCTGCCGCCTTCTCGACTGTTTTCCTGGTGGTGCATGCTGTGGGGGTAGTCTGCCTCCTCTCTGCACTAGAAGCTCCGAAGAAATCTCCCGTGGGTCGACGGAATCTTCCCCCTGCAACCGCAGGCACCAAAAAGCTGCATTACCGGTCCCTTGTGTCTCCTCTCAGCACGACGAGCGAGGTCCCTCGAATCCAGCAACTCTGTCCAAGTGACTCCCACAGTCCAGTGACTCTTCAGTCCAAGTTTGGTGGAGGTAAGTCCTTGCCTCCCCACACCAGACTGCATTGCTGGGAAACGCGACTTTTGCAGCTACTCCGGCCCCTGTGCACTTCCGGCGGAAATCCTTTGTGCACAGCCAAGCCTGGGTCCACGGCACTCTAACCTGCATTGCACGACTTTCTAAGTTGGTCTCCGGCGACGTGGGACTCCTTTGTGTAACTTCGGGTGAGCACTGTTTCACGCATCCTCGTAGTGCCTGTTTCTGGCACTTCTCCGGGTGCTACCTGCTGCTAAGAGGGCTCTTTGTCTTGCTAGACGTCCCCTCTACCTCCTGGCGCAATTTGCGACATCCTGGTCCTTCCTGGGCCACAGCAGCATCTAAAAACGCTAACGGCACGATTTGCAGCTAGCAAGGCTTGTTGGCGTTCTTTGGGCGGGAAAACACTTCTGCACGACTCTCCACGGCGTGAGGGATCCGTCCTCCAAAGGGGAAGTCTCTAGCCCTTGTCGTTCCTGCAGAAACCTTAGCTTCTTCTGTCCAGTAGAAGCTTCTTTGCACCCACAGCTGGCATTTCCTGGGCATCTGCCCATCTCCGACTTGCTTGTGACTTTTGGACTTGGTCCCCTTGTTCCACAGGTACCCTCAACTGGAAATCCATTGTTGTTGCATTGCTGGTTTGTGTCTTTCCTGCCTTATTCCCCTATCACGACTTCTTTGTCCTTTGGGGAACTTTAGTGCACTTTGCACTCACTTTTCAGGGTCTTGGGGTGGGCTATTTTTCTAACCCTTACTATTTTCTAATAGTCCCAGCGACCCTCTACAAGGTCACATAAGTTTGGGGTCCATTCGTGGTTTGCATTCCACTTTTGGAGTATATGGTTTGTGTTGCCCCTATCCCTATGTGTCCCCATTGCATCCTATTGTAACTATACATTGTTTGCACTGTTTTCTAAGACTATACTGCATATTTCTAGTATTGTGTATATATATCTTGTGTATATTTCCTATCCTCTCACTGAGGGTACACTCTGAGATACTTTGGCATATTGTCATAAAAATAAAGTACCTTTATTTTTAGTTTAACTGTGTATTGTGTTTTCTTATGATATTGTGCATATGACACTAAGTGGTACTGTAGGAGCTTCACTCGTCTCCTAGTTCAGCCTAAGCTGCTCTGCTAAGCTACCATTATCTATCAGCCTAAGCTGCTAGACACCCTATACACTAATAAGAGATAACTGGGCCTGGTGCAAGGTGCAAGTACCCCTTGGTACTCACTACAAGCCAGTCCAGCCTCCTACACTGAGCATCCCACAAACAATGAAACACGCATCATGAGGCCACTGCCCAGAATAAAAAAACATATGGAAAACCTGACGCAGCTCTCCCTAGCACTGCACTCACCAAAATTGCCCCATAATGCCTTGCGGGGCCTTGTTTGGCAAACATTTCTGCACATATCTCTCTTTGTGGTGGCCCCAGGCTGACAGAACCACCACCAATCAATTCAGCTGGGTCCCACCTTTTTCCTCCATGATCCCCTGGATCCTTGGGGTGGGGGACTGCAGAAGTATCACCTCTCCTGGATTCCCTTCATGTTTTCAAGCACTCCCATGGTTGGCGCTTTTGCTGTGCAGCTGGGAGTGTTACACTGTCTAGAGGCAAAGACTGAAGCTTTCGCTCTGTAGCTGGGAGTGTTACATCCTCTAAGAGCCATGTGTATGGTGACATTCAGTTGGGTGTGTAAGGCCTAAAAATGTATAAAGGCAATGTTGATATGGTTATGCTCTCTAGGAACCTACTGTATGATTGCAATTCAATATTATTTCAATGTAATGCGATGCATTCTAGGCGCTATTTGTACAATTGCAGTTTGGCACCAAATACATACAGAAATACACAAACACAGGGTTTATTCATGATAAATGTTTACTTGGTTCATCAGAACGATTTTAACTGTTTTATGTTTATTGCCATAATGACAATGACGTCTGCAAAAATGAATCTTAAAATGGTTTATTACAAAAATAAAATAATGAAACTCACTTGATATGTTTGGGCGACCACTATAGGGGGTCACCAGTGATAACACAATGTCACCTATGATATGTTCCATCTGCCAATGTACATATTTGTAAATTATTGCCTAGTATTTAGTAGTGTGTTTGTAATCAATGCAATTATTTTTCTAATGAAAAGTACTGACTGTACAATCATTTATTGAGTGTTGTTATTGCGTGCCAGTGGTTGGTACTTACTAGTCCACACCACCTCCTTTGAGTAGGCCTGGAACTGTTCAGCTTTGCTACCCTGTCAGAGTCAAGTGCTACAATAGGGGTGTTTGGTTCTAAATATGGACAATTGTGGATCTATTACGTGTGCAGGCCACACAACTAATAGTCTAATTCCAACATCCCGGTTGTGGCCTAGTGGACTAGTTGGAAATATGGAACCAGTAGATGCATTTCTTAATCATGGGCTCCCACTTGGCCAAATTGTGTGGTCTTAGGCAATCATTTTCTGAACCTATTGCCAGGGCCACTAGAATTATGTGATTATGTAGCTACAATGTTTTTGGTATAATTACGGATTTGCCACATTTGCTGCATAATCCATCATCTACTGCATAATTTGTAGACTTTAACAAAAAAACGTTTTGTTTCTAGCTCAAATGGTTCAAAGGTTACTATAAATGCAACAACACAAATTCCTGCAGCAGTCGAAGATCATTTGCAAAGCTTGATGAGTCACCTTTCTGTTGCTTATTGTGACCTTTGGATGTTAAACTGGTACTAATGAGGTACAATCAATGCTCAGGAAGCGTTAACAAGTGTAAAAATGGCAATATAGCGAAGTAATACTGTCGTAAAATGTGCCACATTACACTGCATAATTTGCTCTGTGTTGGTGCTTAATTACTCAACCCCCCTGCATAATTTGACTCTCCCCTGCCACATAATTCCAGTGGCCCTCCCTATTATTCTGCTGCTCCCTTCTTGGAAAAATTGGTAGTCTTTTGATTCAATGTAAAAACTGCTACAGTGTGTGATTTAAAAAAATTGACTAAATATTTCCGGGGAAGAGGGAGCTGTCCAGTCACAAGCTACATTCACCTAAATGTAGTGACTATACCATGTGGTGTGGTAAATATATAGCCTTTCCACCAGGAAGCTGTGTACTGCAGTCTTGGGTCTAGTAATTTAACAAATTGTTTGAGCCTATGCAAATAATACTCTCCTCATGCCTCACTAATCTGACATTATGGTAGCACTTTGAAACCGGCTCAATGTGAGAAAAGTCACCAATGGCGTACTCCCATACTCTGGTTCAGCTCAAGGTCCAGTTGAAACCTCAAGTCCATAACAAGCCTAGCTTTCATGTGGCTTCTGCCTGCCACCCTTTCTCCAACCAGGAGGTGGAGTTACAGCTAGAGCTGCCGACATTGGATCTGGGGAACCTTGTTCCAGTTTTGGCCTCATCTGAAGATCCTGTGATTCTGGGTAAATCACGTAATCTCCCTTTGCCTAAAAAAGAATATCCTTGTGTCATGTAATCTGTGCTCATGTAAACTGCCCCAATACCTTCAGGTGAGTTTCTGCTATATAAAACTGAAAAAATGGATTTCATTCAAGCTGTTGCATCTAGGGTTACTACCTGGTTAGTTTTTTACTGTCACAACCTGGCTGGCGCAAAATATAAGAAAACTCACCTGAAACCGTTATTTTTATTCATTACCTGCTCATTCTTCAAACAGCAAATGTAAGCAGAAACCACAATTAAATGTGTTTCTAGAGATGCATAATGATCCCTGACTAATAAATAAAGTAAACAAAGGAAAAGTCTTGTAACAAATCAATACATAAAATGTTCTTTAAAGTCCTATTTAGTATTGCGTCCGGCCTTTGCAGACTCTCAAAACATGGCTTGTATTTTTCTCTTGGAAAGGTGGCAATCCTCTTTGCATCTCAATAATTGGAGGTGATCCTGAATGGTGCAGGACTTCTCCTGTACAGCAACGCCCCCATTGTGGTGCTTACTGACAAACCTCTCTTTCGCAGCACATTAAGGGCCATATGTACAAACACATTTTCCCATTGACACAGAATGGGAAAAACCCTTTGCTACATCTGGCCCTTAGTGCTGAAAGAGAGTTGCTTATCCTTTGAAAGGGCCCCTTCCCTAATATCTGACCACTACAGATGCCTGCGAGGCACAGGAGAGAGGTGCCCCTCCCATGGGTCTCACAGTGCTGCAGCATAGGTGCAACCCTTAGGGTGTGTGTTTCATGGGACAATGGCGCAAAGCCACATGTTGGTGAGCTTAGTGCGGGGCCCTGGGCAGCATGGCCAACCTTTGCACAGTTAACACCCTGGGTCAAACCCACTTTGTTAGCATCTGTTAGCTTAGGAAATATGTATTTTAATCTGTATCCCGCAAGTTAGTACCCTATACAGTGGAGACAAAACTGCAAATACCACACTGCAAAAAGAAACTACAGAATGTAATCCATGTCCACAATGAGCATACAGTTATTTTTGATCTATGACCTGACCCTGGGCCTAAGTCCCATCACCCCACTGACAACGTTTGTGCTTTTTACGTAGGAGCAGACAGACAAGCAGAGTTGTTGGGGATGGATGGGGAGTTATCTGCTACCCAAGACCTTCCCTGCCTCCCTGTTGGTATGCTGCTCTCTCCTGTCTGCCCCCTGCTGTTGGTGGGCTTCGTATGTGACTCTTGTAATCACTGGCTAGTCACTGGCTGTTTCAGTCAGTGACGGGCCTGCTCTGAGCACACATCTCTCCGCCTCTCCTCACCTTCCATGAACCTCCTTGACACCAGCCCAAATGGAAAGTGAGGGGCCTACAAAGGAGTGCTATCAGCTGTGTTTAGTCAATGGAAGCAAACTACAAAACCCAGAATGCATTTGGTTGTCATACATAAGCTCGTGTTTCGAAAATGATGGAGAATAACATGGAACAATCTAGTCTGCTTTGGAGGGGAGAGAGGGTCACTTCACCCTCATTGGGACTGTCTTCAACCCACAGAGACTCGTGGGCACTATGCACTGCTTCCAGGAATCTTGTAAACCCCATAACACCATAAAATCAACAGTTTGCACTCCGCACGGGCAAGCTACAGGGGAACGGACAAGTACAGCGCTATACTCCGTAATGGGGAAACGTGTCTTTATTTAAGCCTAAGGCATTGTTTTTTTGTTTTTTTTTAAAAAGCCTCGCACCTCATAAATTACTATGTTGTTGACTTGGATAATAATCAAGGCTATCATTTAAACAATGCCAATACGTGTGTTTGCTTTACAAGCAGATTGTGATGTTAGTATCAGTATTTATTTATTACATATCCACCTATGGGACAGTGTGGATACTGAAGCTAATCAGGTGGGGAGGGGACGACACTTGTCATTCACGACGGTGCCCTTCCGAACTAGGTAATGAGTGTGCTCACTGAATACACTGAATTCCCTCAAAATTGCTGTGCCTTGTTTACCAACTGTCTTGTTATATCTATTAAGTTAGCAAGAATTTACATAACAAGGTGTTTATATTATATTGTATATTCTAGTGTGTGTATTGTGTTAAACGATATGGATGAACTGTAGCAATTCATAGTTTTGACTGCGTTGCTGTAGTAGGTACGCACGGCGTCCATCCTGGGTGTGGAAGTATTGCGTGAAATGCTTGCAGATTTTGTTGTTTCTTTCTACAGTTGGATACTACCTCATAAATCAACTCTATCCACGCTATTCCTAAAACACGGTACAGAACTTTGACTTTGGTATAAATATTCCCATGGTTTCCCTCCTTTCTTTTGAATGACCCTCTACTTCACCCTTACCCTCTATTGACCTCCTGGGTATATAATCGACTTTGTTGTGCGCATGTCTGCCATAATCTCTTTCTTTGAAACTAAAGTCCTGCAACCTAATGTCTCTTCATTCTGTAACCGTTTGCTTCTCACATAGCCCTCACTAATAATTCCTCCTAAATCATTAATGTAGCATAACAGAAGTAGGGTACATGCAGTGGGTAGTTTCTGTGCAAACTGAGACTAGTATCAACAACCAATGAACGAACCTTTAAGTTTGGGTTCATCTCGAGCAGGCATTAGATGAGGCTGGGGTGAGAAACTGTGTCGAATGCAGCAGTGAGAAAGAGTAGGATGAGGCAGTCCTGTCTCTTTTGTCCAGGATCGTGCAGATGTCATCTGTGGCAGGGATGAGGTCTATTTCTGTGCTGTGGTTGCAATTTAAGCCAGAGTATGATGTTGAGGAGTTAGTCGTTGCTTATATGGTTGATGAGGCATCTGATGATGAGTTTCTCTAGGACTTTGGCTATGTACAGTAGCCCGGAGAGTGGTCTGTAGTTGGAGAGCGCCAATGGGTCTGCAGAGGGTTTCTTGAGCAGGACAAGGACTATGGCATGTATCCAAGTGTCCAGGAAGGCAGCTGATCAGATGGAGGCATTCAGGAGGGGTGTGAGTGCTTCGCTGATGGGTTGATGTGCTCTGGTGAAGGTTTGGTGAGGGCAGGGGTTTGATGTGGCCTTGGAGTGCAAAGACAATTCTAGCAGCAGTGGCTTCATCCGATGTGATGACAGGCCATGTGGTAATAGAATTTCCCTTGTCGAAATGGGCATTCATGTTGTGAGGTCTGTTGAGGGTCGAAGTTGGTCTTTATTGTGGTTATCTCACTTCAGAAGAAATCTAAAAGCATGTTGCAGAAGTCCTGTGAGCAGATGATGCTGTTGGAGGCGGCTTCTGGCAAGGTGAAATCTTTCACATGGGTGAAGATCTCTTTGCTGTTTTTGGTGCTGGCGCTGATGTGGTGTGCAGATGCCATTTGTTTGGAGTTCTAGTTCTGTTAGTGCAGAATAATCCTTTCACAAGGTGCACATCCACAAAAGGTAGTTCCCTTCAATGCCAAGGGCTACTACCGTAATGCGCCCTTTTTGAGACCACAAAATATAGTTGCGTTTACCTATTTTTTATATTATTGAGGGACCAGCAGAATCCCCAACAAAGGTTTGCAAAACTTATCGGAAAACAAGCATTGACAAAGTCACTAGGCTAACAGGCAATGCCAGATCTATTGGCTTTGCCAATCTTTTTTTTTTACTTTTCACCATGCTGCACAGCAGACATGTTACTGTGTGCAACATAGCTTAAAATCATCGAGAAAGCCATATGGTACCCATGAGAAGCAAGGAAACCAGAGTGACAGTGTAGTCAACCAATGGTAAGTAATGGGCAGGCTAAAAACCCTTTTTAGAGATCATAGCATGCAAGAGCATGCAAGAGGGCAAAATCCTAACCATTTTCGATCAAATCACAAAATTCTAGAATATAATGCAAGTCACAGAGAAATCAGTAAAATTAATAAAAAGAAACGGCCTCTTACGACCCCAAATCATATAATGAACATCTCTGGATATCCTTCCATAACGTAGATGAAAAATTACCAATTCTTAACCAGACGCTCTTTAACGGTTATTTTGAAAAATCACAACCGATTGGAAGAGCCTCGCTGTCACGGTTACCTAAGGGGTTCTATACATATGAGATTTTGTATCGACAATACCAAATTTAAACAAACATGTAAGAGCTATAGAAAATAAAGATTTTAGTTATCTTACAGCTGAACAGTTTCTAGAAATACATGATGGTAAAACTGAGGGGTTAAACAGTCCACCCCAGGACACCTCTGAATATTAGGAGAGGGAGACTAAGAACGACAGCACAAAAGGACTGTGGCATGTCTGTATTTTTGAAATTAACTTTGTGTGTGTTTAGCAGTAAAACGTGCACATCTACTGATGCAAGCATGTTTCCCGAAGAGCTGATAACAATCGCGTTTTGTATATTTCACGAATAAATGGAAATATTTTAACTTGAAACTGATTCAACCGGTACTCAGTAGATGGCGCTATCGTCTGCTAAATACTCTGTGTTACTTGGGTTGACTTCGAGAGAATTCTAATATTGCTGATTCGTATTTCAAGGTCATTGTAGGGCTTTGCTTGAGCACCAGGGGTGTTACAAGACCGCTGCGGCGTACCGGAGCCCTTAACCCTTCAGGGACACCCCAGCCGTTCAAGGAGGCCTCATTCAGACCAAGGCCCAATAACATCTGTAAGATATGGGAGCCTCAGAGGCCTCTCCTTATATTCTGCTTGGGGGCGGGAGGGGAGGAGTGGGGGGGCGGGGGGGGGGGGGGGGGGTTGCACATTATTTTGCGTTATGGTACCGCTGAGCACTTGGGGACATATGTACAAAACTCTTGCTGTGAACTTTGCGAACAGTATTTCTGCTACTAGTGTGGTATTGTGCAAAGTGAGCTATGAATTAATAAGTAAAGTTTTCAAAATAGTGAATAAGAGTGTGTCACAATTCGTCCTATCTCATGAATATTAATGAGGGAGGTTGTAAATTATGATGAGCTATAAGTGCTGCCACAATAGGGACCCTAGCCTGCTGGGATCAGCAGACCATCATATCTCTGACAGCTTTTAAATAAAGCAATCTTTTTTAAAATGCTGCTCATTTTCTATAAAGGAAAATGAAATGAGTTAAAAAAAAGTTTTACAAACATTTTTAAGGCCACTGCCTACTCTCAAAAGTTATTTTTGTCAAAATTCACAAAGCAGAAGGGGGCCCTTTGGGACCCTTTCTTGTTTGCAAGTGGGTTACCTCTACTTTTGTGTAGGCTGTAAGATAATGTTTTGCAAACATATTTTGGTCACAAACCAAACAGATTTCAAATCGCTGTTTAGAAAGAATGCCCTAAACACTGCCCTTCCAAATACTGATTCAATATGTAGTTGCAAAAACAAATTAGAGCACTGGAATGCTGAGGGCTCCATCAAAGGCAATGGAGTAGCTTAGGGCTTATAATGGCTGGTATGAGCCTGGAGCTCTAACATTCCAATGTTTGGCTTCATGTTTCTCCCTTTTTTAACTTAGAATATTCTACCCTTAGTTGTGAAATGTTCTAGTAGTCTTAAAGCCCTTCTGCCTCTAGCATTACCAATTGTTAAAGGCCCTCTCCCTTGTTAAAGGCCATCTCCCTCGTTATAGGCCCACGCCTGTGGCTCAGGCATATAACTCTGGTTCAGGGCCTTTAACAACCAGTATAAACCTCGGAAGCAGGCTACCAGTCTATTTTATGATTCTGGATCACAAATTGTGTTTAATACACACAAAAAAAATTGCAGCTGCAACCAGTTTGATTTTGCGAATTGGACCATTTGCTACTGCAAAAATACGTACTACATCTGACCCTATACTACATATTACATTATGATTTTTTTCAAGGGATTAAGGATGGTGAGCGGAGATCTGCTCTTGAACGTGGCTTCCAAAGTCAGCACCTTTGGCTATATGCCACATCCTTTCCTATTTTTTTTAATTACGTGACCTGACATGTATTTAAGCAAGAACCGAAAAGAGAGTAATGAACATATTGACCAATTAATTAATTTGACATTTTGAATTTAGATCCCTAATTGGGTTGATGATTAACTAGAGCCATAAGCACACAAGTGTTTCACAATAAAAAACAGATAGTGAAACTTTTTTATGTGGTTTTAAACACCAATTTCTCTTTTGAGAAGGACCATGTCAGGCCGCAATCAGGTGTCAAAACTGATTGATGCATTTGCTGCAGGGTAATGTTTTAATGAGATATGAAGTTAAAATAAGGATTTGATTTTTATTTAACTTTTCTAACATATGAGCATCCTATGGAGTCAGAACTCTGTGCAGTGCAACTTGGCTTGTTGAAGTGAAAGTGTATGAGTGCTTATCAATACTCGCTTAGCGGCACCAGCACTACAGAAAAAAACAATACTCTCTGTGAAAAAACAGTGAGGCACGGTGTGTTTATTTTATAGAGAAGTATTGAATTAGTAAATTCCAGAAATGTGAAAAATTGAGTATACAAAAAGTGGCCAAATTGTGGGAATATAAAATCCAAACTAATTATTTTGAACCGAGGAGAAATCCACGTGACTTGAGAATCTTGATGTGCCCTAGATATGAAGATCAGGATTTAGAATTACAGTCTGTGTGACTGAGAGAACTCTTGTAAAATATGCAGAAAAGTCACTTGATACTTTCACACAGGAGCTGGTTGTTTTAAATCAGGGATTTTTGAATATGAATTTGGATGATAAAACAGAAGAACTGTCTAATGGAGTAAAACAGAACCTGAATTTACTGCAACTTAAAATCAAAAGTAACAAGCATTTTCAATGCAACGGGTCTCGCATTTGTTCGACTTAGAGCTATTAGCGTTGTAAAGCCCAAAGAGAGATTACAGAATGGACGGAGCACTTTCATAAAAATGAAAGAAAGGTTTTGAGAACTGAATGAGATTAGGAAAATACATGTTGGTACATGTTCTCTATTTTTGTTCAGAAAAAAACACAAGACAATAAAAAACAGATAAATAATGGGATATCACTCCCCTGCAATAGACTCAACCACTATGACACAGATATTAAAGGAATAAATGAAAATGATGACATAGAACAAGATGCCTTTGAAGGTTACACCACAGATATAGTAGTAATTTATGCAGAGTTAATTTATTGTGCAATGATAAAAGCTCAAACATTATGCTTTATGTGGCAGTAAGGGGGTGAGTTGGGCTAGAAAGACCAATGGGAATTGAAGATAATTTTAAATCCACATTCTAAACAACAGGCAGTTTTTTGTGAAATATTCCTTCAATAAGTATTGGGTAGTGAGACGAGACATTTTCCCACTATATTTAGCAATGAATCAGGAAACTGAAAACTTTTTTGCACAGAATACAAAGTGCGGAGGCAAACTGGTCAAAGAAAAGCTCAGTTGATAGAAGATGATATTATTGAAAACGTTGCGTCATCTGTGTGGGTTACCCCCATTGTTGTGGGCAGAAAGGGAGAACATAGTTTAAGAATTTATGTAGGTGAAAGATTTCTAAATAGCAATAGTCTTGTAGAAATGAATACTGTACTTAATATTGATGAAGTCCTCACCACACTAGAAGATGCTGCATTTTTCTTTACTTTGGATTGTAGATCTGCTTACCACCAAATAGAGTTCCTTTCAGAATCAAAATCACTATTGCCATTTTAAATACCATACTGGCTATTTCAATTCAAGCGAATGTTGTTTGGTCTAGTGTCAATGATGTCTGTTTTTCAAATGGCAATGTCCCACATTTTTAAGGTTGTGGAGGGAGATTTTTGCTAAGTGCTTCAAAGACGATATTTAGGAATTTAAAAAAAATTACAAGCATCATAGAAAACACACCGATAAGTGTCCTTGATGGTTGAAAAAGTGATAGGTATGTTATGAAGAAGATGGGGGTTTCAAACGGTCTGCTGCAGTGTGTAACCAATGAAGTAAATTCAATGTCAGGCATGATGGCAGAGGAATTGTATGTTTTCTCAATTTTAGTGTGAGTAGCTGGATGAAAAGCCACAAACTAGGGAATGCTAAAAAAGGTCATTCCAGATTTGGAGAACCTATACAAACTGTCAAAGTCAATTTGTATCTTGTTGTAGCAAAGGATGAGTGTGGAAAATGAGATGTGGCGAAGTGTTGATAAGGAGGAAGACTAACCAGACAATTGGATCACCAAAAGGGTCACTAGCTATAGTCAAAGTAGATGCATCTTCTACTAATGAGGTCGTTATTGAGGGAGAATCTAGCTTTGAAATAGCAGGGGCAGGAATCTAAACCGTTGTGAAGTTATAGAAGTTATTGAATCTGTTTGTAATGTAAATGTGGCTTGTGTAGTTACATGATTCAAACAATTGGGTAGGATTGAAACAGCTTCTGTGAAGGTCATGGATTACATGTAAAAAAAACAATAAAACATATGTACATATTACGATTTTATGTATATTCGAACTTATTCATTCCAATTTAGTTTTTTTAAAGGGGAAAGATGTTTATGTTCTTTATCCTTATTCGCCATCCCCGTCCCATTTGTCTTGTTCTTTTCTATGTATTCCACTTCAACTCCAGAATGCAAGAGATAGCACAAAATATTATTTTTTGTACTGTAATGTTCTGTTACTGCACTATGCCTGTTGTGTCACGCAATATGTTTTTTATCACCTGTTACTGAGGAGTGTTTTTATAAAAGCCGATCAACAGATTGAACCTGTGAAAAAGGTTTGTGATGTGGATACTGGAACTTTGAAAGATGGCTGTTAAGTTACTGTGAACCATCAACGTCAACAATCAGCATAGTAGAGTGGTTCAAGAGAAAGTTGTGTGAACTCAAAGTAAGAGAGAATGCTTGGCAAAATTATTGGGACTTCATTGAAGTTGTTGGATTTCAAGAGTGTGTGTGTGAGTTTACATTGGTTGTTAGCACTATGTTTATGCAATTAGCTGCTGGTTTTAATATTATTGTAGTGTCCATTACAAATTGTTTATTTTCATTTACATACTCTATATAATCTCTTTTGGTCCTTATTAGTTTTCAAATCTTTTTGTATTTAATCAAATTGTGTTACACCGCTTACACATTTATTTCCTGATTATTTATGAGAAGAGCATGTGTACTGAGGTGCTTACGTCTCATTTTTTTCCTGTTACACATTATCTAATTGAACTTTATGTAGAGTATTCCAAACTTACTTGTGTGGTCTAGACAAGAATGTTAGGAAATGAATGTAGCAGCAGTTAGTGGACAGTTGTGAGGTGTTACAATTGTCATGTTAGGGTTGTAATAAACCAATTTCATCAGTATCATATGTGTTATTCAATCAAAGGGGTGTAGGCATGAATCACTTTCTATTCCCCTGTTCCTGTCACTAGATGGAATCACACTCTTTCCAAAAACCAAAAACATATTAATAACAAGCATTTGCAATGCAATGGGTCTCACGTTTAGTCAAGATAAAGCTATTATGGTTGTAGACTCCTAACTGGACTTTTCTTGCCACATAAACTGTAAAGTAAAACAGTTTCATATAAGTGTGCCGACGGCTGCCACTAGCGCAAAGCAAACGCACAAAAGGAAACATAAGTTCACTCGCAGTGAAACGTATCAGTAAAAGTGCAATTATCCATGTATCCGGCAAAAGTGCAATTATCCATATAACAGAGTCGACGTCATGCGAAGCGCTCAACTACTGCCCAGAAAGATTGCACTGCCTATGAACTAAAGAGAAAAAGTAGTCCAGAAACCATATGGAAAACATGGAGCCTCATATGTTTTCAGTAGTTGGGCAGTGCACTCGAGGCAGGCTAAACACCAGAAAAGGCATGACTTATCCATGCCTTTCACTAAGGAAATCAAGCGAATTGTAAAAGGCAAGCCGACAAACCAACCAAACTGATGGACTGGACATGGGTGTGGTTACAAGCCCGTAGAGAGATAACAACAGGGACGGAGCGCTTTGCGCTTGACCCTAATAAAAGAAGGATTTAGAATTAACAGACATTGATAAGCAGAACCTGGAGGCGATAAAATAATAGAGCCCCAGGACTGAAAGTTAAACACCTCCGCCGTGCCTATTGGAAAAAGCTTATGGATATAAAGAAAGATAAGGGAAAAAAGCAGCTGATTTGGATGCATGATGCAGCCCACCATAAAGATTCTAGTAACTTCTGCTCAATCGTTAATTTTTACGTAAATGCAAGTCACCTGTTCCAAATATCGCACCAGCTGCTTGGATCAAGTACATTTCAAAGTTATACTATGATCAGCAGGATTCCAATAGATGAGATCTCCCTAAATCTGATTGCTAATTGATTGTGAATTAAATGCAGATGTCTTCTCGCCGTAAGATGTAGAGGAGGCCATTAAATCTACTCACAATAATGTGACTCCGTGGCCTAGCTATATTCTGGCCTCCTTTTTTTAAATTAATGTTTGATCAATGGACGACAATTTTAAGCCCTGTTTACAATGCTGTAATAATGATATCATCCCAGATACCTGGAGAGGCTCGCTATTGACGCCCATACATAAAAAAGGTCAACTAGGTCGCCTCAGAACTTTTGCCTCATTACATTGTTGGATGTCAGTGGCAAAGTATATGCAAAGTCGCTTGTAAAAGAACTGGACAAGTGGGCCACGGAAAAAATATTCCTTTTTTGCAAACTGTATCTGTAAAAGGCTGTAGCATTGAGCACCATCTATTTGCGCTCTCATCCTTTGTGAAGAGCACTCTGGCCAGTGAAGAAAACTTGCTATATGCAGCTTTTATTGACTTTACCACCGCCTTTGACAATGTCAACAAGGGTAAGCTCTGGGCAAAACTCAATGAATGGGGTATTCCGCAACCCCTATCATTGGCTATCAATGGTCTATATTTAAATATGTGAGTAAAGATAAGACTGACGTCCAAATGGGTTACGTCAGGGAAACGTTTTACGAACAAAGGGCTGAAGCATGGTTGGCTCCCTTTCTTTTCAACTTATACCTTGTAGACTTGTGCAAGCATCTCTCCCAAAAAGAGCTTACCCCCCTAAATTAGGAGAAGTGAAGGTCAGCACTCTAAAGTTTGCTGACGATACAATTCTGTTGGATATACCTGGAGTTGGCCTCCAAAGGCAATTACCTTTGGAGGCCAAAGCCTTCTTTTGGAAGAAAGAAGAAAAAAATGGTCACTGGATAATTGGTAACAAATTCATCGAGAAGGTGCCTTGCAACAAATATCTAGGAGTTTGGTTTGGAGAGAGCGGGCGTGCAATACTACACAAGACATCAATCAGAAATGCGCCTACCTTTCTATGCACAACATTTTGCCATCCCCTTAAGAATGTTCAATGTTCTGGCACAAGCCAACTGTGTAAAGTGATAGAAGTGTAAATGAATTCCAACAATTTTGTATGGCATGATTGTATTGAAAGACGGAGTGATTGGCTTGAAATAATGCATTGTAAGTGCCATCCACATGCATACAGACTACATCCTGACTCCTCCCAAACACAACTAATACTAGAGTTGAACATGACCAGCTGTAAAAAGCTAATTCAAGACAGATTTCTTTCTTATTGTTATAAGGTAAAAATAGCAGACCCGAACACTTTAATGTTTTACCTTTCGTTAACAATAAAGTAATGCTCGAGCTGGTTACTTTAGTTGGAAAGTGCTGTAACTCAATTAGAAGCCAGGGACCGGTGGGTGAAGGAGCTTCCTGACAAACTGTTTTCCAAAACAGTAAACAAACAGGCTAAACAACTGGCAATGAAACGGGATGTTGAAGATCTAAGCAAACAATTGCATATTAATGTGTTCCTCTTGTTATATGATCCTCAGAGGGTTCCACACTATCTTAAGCAGCACTTTAACAGTAGGCCAGGGCAAGGCTCAGATCGTTCTTGCTGGCTGTCTGGCGCAAAGTCAGAGTCACTGAGTCATGTCATCCACTTCTGCATCTGCCCTAATCTTGTTATACCCCGAAAATATTGGCTCGGACCACTGTTTATCCATCAAAACTTGTCAGACAGCAGTGGAGACCTGCCTCAAGGGCGAGTCCGCCCAGCTGACATCCTGCTTCTTTACAATTTTTAATTAGAATCTTCATGCCGTGTGGCACAGGATGACATTTTGAATGTTCATTAAGTATGTAATTGTAAAGATTGTAAAGTTTCCCTTTTTGTTGTGCTGTGATATTCAGATGATATAACGAATTCTAGTATCGAGTTTTAACAATATTCTTTTTTTTTTTTACTAATCAATTATTTTATTTATAGCTTCTTCATGGCCTATGCCATCAATATATGACTACTGTAATCCCTTTTGGTTCTCATTTCACCTCAAAAGAGAACAATCGTGTAAGTGTAACAATCCGAAGTGCTCTATTCACGGCACAGAAACCGGAAGTAATGCAAGGTATTACTCCGATGTGGTACCTCCCCGGCCGTTACTGACTGCAGAGGTATAATAATTGGACTCGTCCTCTACTCTGATCCGGTGCTCAGTCGGTCCCAAATTTGAACATTCACAATTCCCCCTTCAATTTTCGCATCTATTTTATAAAAGAATCTTACAGAGCAGGGGGCTCTGGTTGACGCCACTTCTTACATATTGCTCTCCATGCCAGGATTCACAGAAAAAAATGATTTAGTTTGGCTCCGTGCCATTTTATCTACCTCTCCATCCTTTCATAGTAAACCAAACAAGATCGTAGTGGGGTTCACCGCCAGGTACCCCTGAAAGGTTGGATATTGTTTTACCCATTTTTAGCCAGATTCCTTCCAGAGCAGAGCAGCTGCCAAACAGATTGAAGTTGTTTGCACCCTGAACCCCGCATCTCCTACATCTGGCATTATCAGACTTTCTGAGTTTAGCCAGCTTCAGGGGGGGCCAGAAGACCCTGTGGAGAATAGAAAAGTGGTTTCTCTGTAAAGCGGCAGACTTCACCACTGAATAAAGAAAGTTCATTGATGCTTGATCTTACACCTGGCATCTTTTGAAATGGTTTCACCTGACTTTTTGCTTTCTGACCTCCTGTTTTGATTGTGTGCTGAACTTTATTTTTGCTGGCTTAAGGACTCTGTGCACTTTTTCACTGCTGACAAGTGCTAAAGCGCATATGTTCTGTGTCTAAAACATGGTAACATTGGCTTCTCCATAAGTGGCATATTTGATTTACTAATATATCCCCAGTAAAGTGCACTAGGTGTGCCCAAGGTCTGTAAATCAAATGCTACTAGTGGGCCCACAGCAATGATTGTGCCACCCACTATCATAGCCTTTCAAACATGTCTCAGGCCTCCCACTGCCAAGCTTGTGGGCACAATTTAAACTGCCATTTCAACCTGCTAAGTGTACCCGCTTGGCAGGCCCATACTTTCCTTTTTAGGTCGAGCGTTAGCGTTCGGCCTGCTGTATACTAAAGTATACAATAGAGTGAGTTCCAGCGTTTTGATTTGTTAGTTGCAGTGTCCTTCAAAAATCCTTACTTGCTAGTGGTCAGTTCTGCCTCTTTGTCCTGCCTTTTTTCACTTTGGGAGCAGCACAAAGTACTGTGTAATTGCGCTATGTCCTGTTTATCTCTTCTGTAAGGGACTTTTTTGGGGGGCATTTGCCTGTTTCACCTCAACAGTGTGGGTGCTTGTTCAGTCCCTCCTCCCCACCAGCTCCCTCTGTAAACATAAACCAACAGCAGAGGGGGGCTTTTCCAGAGCCAGCTCACCCTCACTCTCTTCCTTTTGTTATTTTCAGTCTGTGTGGCAATAAAAGTCCAGTCAGTAATTTACAATGCTATGAGCTCTAACTCGAGCAAACACAAGACTATTGCATTCCAAATACTCGTTCCTCACTGCCACCACCCCTCACTTTGGCATCTTAGTTCTTCCCTCTTATCATCTATTCTTCGTCACTGGCGCCCCATTCTCCCATCAAGTTTTTCTGCTCACTTTTACTCAACTATCCTCGTTATTGTCTGTATTTACTCCCTATCGTCCATTTTCTGATGGCGGTTACAGTTTCGTCCTGCTGAAAGTCTCTCTTGACTTTAACCCATTGCACCTTTCGCCTCGTTGTTGTAACTGCTTGCTACTAAGACCCATTCTGTCTGCTTTGCACCTTTTCTGCGGACTGCTCACCACCTCCTCTCGTGGGAGCCCCTCCTTCTTTTATCCCCAGCCCATGGGTAACCCTAAGCCATACTACCCCTCACCGTAGCTGCTGCTCTGTAACCTTTCTCTTCAAATAGATTCCCCTTCCCCTTGGCTTTCCGTGTTTCCCGGATCCCTGTCACCAGCTCACACAGACTAGACTTCACTTGCAGCATGGGTCGTGTGGCCCTCATGTTTTGAACAGTAATGCACACATCAACAGGTCTGAGTGAGCTACCCACGTATGGGATTGGGAAGACCGGAAGCTCCGCATCCATGTGGTGTAGCCCACCTCCTGGTGTGATCACTACCTATGTTGCCACCCTTTCCTTGCACATGTCCTGCCGCCCAGCTGAGCCTTCGTTTCATCCCGTAATATCTGTATATATACCGCAGAGGGAAGTCTCAAGGACAGAGTGATGGAAAAAGGGGACGTTATTGCATATTGTAATTGCTTTCATATAGCGCTTCATGGCCCTGGTGAGGTGCTGTGTTTTCCTCCTAGGAACTTTGTCCCGTAATCTGGTGCCTTTATTCTACTACAAACAAAACTGTATGGATTGATAAATAATGTAAACGTGCTACATTGGTGGTCAAATTTGGAGACGAAACAACGAAGCAGTGAGGGTACAGAAGGATCGTGCAGTTATGAGAGGTGTTCCGTTAAGAAATTATGTTCCCTCCATATGAAAAGCGTTTCTACTACAATGACCAACTCCAGCCATAGCTTCAAAATTACACCTAGCTCTTGTTTTGATTTCTTAGATGATGTGGTGAACTTGGAGTGTCACATTTAAAACAAAAATGTGACCTATAAGCCTGCCGAACATTTGAGGGGTGCCATAGTTTGGGTCATACACCTCGTCACAGGTTTATGCTCTGTTGTGCTTCACACGATAGCAAGGCACAGCCGCGTCCTCGTGATTGTCTCCTGGCTCCTCCCATTTCGGGTGCTCCACCCCAGTCTGCATTCCATAAAACACAGCTTAAAAGCCTTGGAGGGAGGGGAAAGCGACTTGCCTTATATTTTTGTGACGAGGACCCTGGGGGAAAGGGATGGGATGATCTGGTTTTGGAAATATGATGATTCAGGGCTGGTTTGTGCATGCAGCACACAGCGCAAGAACAGCCTTCAACCAAAAAAAAAAAAAAAAAAAGACAGATTGCCTGCCCCAGGGGTTGGGGGATGGAGGCAGCCTCTGATTCCACTGCAAAGAAAGTGATAGCAATCTAATAGCACCATTTGTTGTCTCCTTGTGCCTACGGAAGCCCAACTGTCCTGCACGTGCGATGCCCTTGTTAATATATGTATATCACTGCGAAGGAGATGACAATCCCCTCTCACACATGGGTAGGCCCCTAACTTCGCCTGTTTACCCCCAGTGTTTGAATACTCCTGCACACGAGTGCTTGCGTATATTTAAAGCTTTGTATACAGAAATATTGTATAAAGTGAACATTTGGTACATAACCAATGTCACGCAGTGATTAGTGGTTGCAGGTGGGATACAGATGGTTGTGGGCGAGTCAAGTTAAACGGAGGAACGAGATAAACTGTTACTGGATATTTGCAAGGATTACATCAGTGCCGATCAAGGAGCGCTGGATCCATATCACATTTTCAAGATATCCACAGAAGATAATTGTACAATAAGCAAATCCAAATGCGACTCACTTACATAGTGGTTGTCATGAAAATCTGCACTTAATCAGGCTCTCCTGATCCTAAGTATGTGATTACATGACCATGTTTCTTACAAATGTTATTTTTATAGTGGTGCCCTCTAGGCGCAGTTCTGAGCATTAAAGTCAAGATACAACAATATTCGATGCACTCAGAAACTCGCCCCATAATGCTTTGCAGGATATTCTTTTTACAAAACATTTTTGCCCATAACTCACCACATGACACAGACAGTGAAAAGAGCGACGGGTGCAACTGCACCCGTCGCACGGCGCAACACCGCCGGCTCCATTTGGAACCAGGTTTCCGCCCGCCGGCCCAGCGGTGATCTCATAATGACCGCGGCGGGAGTGTGGCCGCATTGGCGGCTGCCCGGCGGTCAGATCTTGGCAGGCGGCTAAGGTCATAATGAGGGCCTCTGTGCCATAGCCTGTCTCTGAAATCACGTCTGGGTTTAGGTGACAGCTACAGTTATGCATTTTCTCCAGACAGCTGCAAACAGGAAGGGCTGGGTGTGAAAGGAGATACATATGCATTCATCTGCATACTGATTGTCGCCCTGGGCAGGGAGAGGGAGAAGCAATTAACACATCTGAATAGACTGTCCTGCCCTCACACAAAGGGCTGATACCCCCAACTGGTAGTCTGGAGCCAGGACTGGGTTGGAAGGGAACCTTGTGTACTTCAGAGAATTATTTTGAAGCTACCCCTATATCAAAGACCATTTTGGGTATAAGTACGGGGCCTCTGACACCATATACTCTGAGCACTTCTGGACTAAGTACATTCTACCAGGAAGAAGGACTGCTGTGCTTCCAAGACTGACTGACACTTTGCTGTTTCATTTGCTGTGTTGTCCTTCTGCCTGCTGCCTTTTGCCTGGGAGTGAGAGGACTGGACTTAACTCTCTACATCCTGCAACCTAAAGTTTCTCCAAGGGCCTGAGTGAGCTTGCTTCCTGTTTCTGAAGTCTCAGTGATATCAACGAGTTCACCTGCATCTTGCTACCAGCACCTGGGCTCCTCTGCTGTGAGCCCTGGTCTGCCAAGTAGTGTTAAATTCAGTCCTGAGCCCTTGGAGGTGAGTGTGGTGCTGCAACAGAAGAACCGACACAAAGACAATGGCGAGTCACTTGAAACCAATGCATCCCACTGCAGAAATGCTGCTTTGCTACTGCCTGTACCAAAGCTGCAGACAACGCTCGCCGACTGCACGACGCAATGACCCCGCCTTACAATGCAGCCTCGGCTTGGCTGATGCAGCACTGACGCATCAGAACTGGCACTCATCGCTACTGGACATCAATGCATCAATGAAATTGCCCAGTCAGGAAACGACGCATCACCTGCAAGTGCAACACATCCCCTCTTTTGGATCAACGCATTGTCGCTGAGTATTGCTGCAACAAAGGTCTACGTGACTCCTCTACCTGGCCCGCGCTCCACTGCGGTGGGACTGAACTTGTGGATTTGCCACTGGTCCAGCACGACCAGAATGCTTAGAGGCATATCTAGGCGGGCGGTGAGGCTGTTTCCCACGCCCCTATTATGAGGCTGCACACCGCCAGGATTTCCGAGGCAGTCACACCACCATGAAAAGCCTAGTGGAAATGAATCACTGAAAAGGGAACACTCATCTTCAGGAACACAGGCACATCTGCAGGGGTTATAGCATGCGAATTGCAAGTCTTCCCAATGCTCCTGTTGGCCATTGAACTCCAGGATCAGCAACAAAGACACCAACCATAAGTACACCTGCCTAGCATACACTGGAGGTAAGGACATTAGTACAGACACACAACACGCGCACGGCATGGCAAGCCATGCCCACAAACACAAACACACGCAAACACCCATACCAACACACACACACTCACACATGCCAAATCACATATTTACGACACATACATGTGGAAGGAAAGCCAGGACACAGTTGTTACCATCAACACCAATGGTGCAGTAGTGCATATATATTTAAAAAGTGAAAACTATATGAAGAACTATGTACAAAGAGACCCAAGCACCAGTCCAAAATATCTATAGTGCCCCTAGCACACTGGGCACAGAATAAGCCCCCAACGTGACTCCTGACTGCAAACTACAGGCCTCCACTATGCAGGGGCATCAATGGGGCATGCAGACACCTCAGGGGTGAGGGGGGAGCGGGTGGTGGGGGTTTGGCCTTTTGTGTGGATTTGGAGTGGGAGTCCTTAGGCTTGGATGGGGGGTCTGGGCTTTGACTTGGATTTTGGGGGAGAGGGCCTGGGTTTGGGCTTGGGAGGGGTGACTGTGAACTTGGTGGGGGTGGAAGTCTTAGTTGGGGAAAGGGCATGGCGGTGACCAGAGGAGGACTGGTAAGTGGAAGGCAGGGGTGTGGAGAGGGTAACAGGGTGCTTGTGGGGGCAGGAACTTGTTCACTGGTAGGAAACAGGGAAAATTCACAGAGGAAACTTTTCTTGGGGCACTGGGATGGTCATGGCAGAAAGCTATGGGAGTGGAGGGAGAGGTTGAGAGGTGTGTACATGGAGATGATTTGGGTGCAGGTGCATGCTAGGATGCCATGTGTGTGTTGTGTGACTGTTGGGTGGTTGACTGTGGAGGGAGATGCAGGGAAATGGCAGGGGGGATGTGTGAGTGAATGTTTGTGGTGCTGTCTGCAGGGTGGGTGGGTGTGCTGCATGAGGGGGTGTTGATTGTCGTGCTGAGTGCGCTTGTGCTGTATGGGGTGCATGTATGCCGGTCTGATATTGTGTTGACGGTGGCAGTGAGGGCACTTGTGGTAGGATCTGGTACTGATGGGGTGGTGACTGCAGGTGTGAGTGGTGTAGTGCCTGTGAGGGGGGAGGTGGTGGGGGAGTCAGTGTAGGGAGTGGATGTTGTCATGTCTGCATCTGAATGTTGTGTGTGTGCATGGCGGTGGTGGCGTTTGTGGTGCTTATGTTTGTCCTTGCGTACCGTGTCTGTTGATGTGGATGCATGTGGGTCAGTAAATATGCCTTGGATGGGTAAGGGGAGAGGGATGTGGGATTGGGAACAGGCAACACTGGCTGCCGTCAATGAGGAGGCCAGATCCTGAAACAATCTCTGCAGGCCAGCCAGGGCACCGTGAATGTCATCCAGGAACACATTGGTCTGCTGCATCTGCGATGCCAGTCCCTAGATGGCATTCACAGTGGTTGACTGTCCCACAGAGATGGACCTCAGGAGGTCAATAGCCTCCTCATTGAGGGCAGCAGGGCTGACTGGGTTGGGGGCAGAGGTGCCTGCGGCAAAGGAGATGCCACCCTCCTGGATGAGTGGTCACAGGCAACTGGGTGGGGAGCTACAGGGAGGGTGGTGCTGGAAAGGGGGTGCAGCCAAGGATTAGGATGTTACTGGGGTGGTCCCGGTTGGATTTCCCACCACCAGAGAGCCGCCATCGAAGGAGGAATCTGAAGATGGTGTGGTCGATCTTGTCCCCCCCTTGGCACTCCCCTCTCCCTCCATCCCACTGGTCCCCTCTGCTCCGCTGGAATCAGCCTTCTCGGTCCTGGGGGCTGCAGTTTTTCCACTCATTGTTGCCCCTTCTCCTTCACCAGATGATGCTGATGCACAGAACGACAGAGGAGGAGAGGGAGGGAGGGAGGGATGGTGGGAGAGAGGGACAGGGTGAAATGGGTCCCTGCCAGCACAACAGTCACACAGAGTAACAGTATCATTATCTTACCATGCCCTCACCTATGCATGCTACAAAAGTGGGACACTATGGGGGAAACTACAGCTATGCTGATGTGAATTGCTGATGGTAGTACAATTGCACTCATGTACTTGATGTGAGTCATACCAGTCACACTTACCCAGTACTTGGCAACTTCACATGGCCATTTAGAGAAACAATTTGTGTACTCCTGAATCAACTGAATCCTGCATGGGTAGGTAGCATGCCTACTAAGCCATTAACAAATTGCACAGTGACAGCTTGGCCCACTCTGCTTCACTACACTTACAGTACATGGCAGCAGACTGAGGACTCACTTATTTCATCTAGCAAAGTGGTAAACAAATATAGATGACAATGCCCTGACACTCAGGTGTACTGATGACGTTGGCGGGAGCTGGGTTCCCAAACTTGGTTGAGAGAGAGTGACCACACAAATTACACCTTGGAAGTAATTGCCCTCATAAGTCACATTCTGCATGGTATGGGCACACATCTGTGATACCAATCCTGCCAGGGTAGCTGATAACCATAGTGGACAGGCATCTGCCTAGTACCTACGCTACAGCTACCTACTAGTACTCAACCCAAACCCACCTAAGCAACACATTAACGAGATGAGAGTGTGTACTTACCCCCTTGTGGCTGCTGTGCTGTCCTCAGGCACCCATCCACCTCAGGGTAGGCTACCACTAAAATGCGGGCCATGAGGGGGGTCAGGGTCCGACGGACAACCCTCCATCATTGGGAGGACGCCCTCAGCTGGGCCTCTGCGGTCTTCCGGGCCCAGCATCTCAGGTCCTCCCACCTCTTTCTGCAGTGGGTGCTCTCCCAGGCATGGACTCCCAGGGTCCGCACTTGCTTGGCAATAGCATGCCAAATCCCCTTCTTCTGATGGGCACTGACTGCATGGGTGACACCGACAGAAGGACAAAGTCGTGTAGAATGGCATCACAGGGACAGCAGTGGACAGCACACATCTCACACATCTCATGCCCACACTCACATGTCTTCATGCCACTTACGCTCAGACTCCTGACCCATTTCCATGCATCAACTCTGGCTGCCTCGCCCCAAAGCCTTCCATCCCCATACACATTGCTATCAGACAGGACGGTGACATTAGACTCACCTACTGCTCTTATGCCCCATACAACTGTCCATACAGGGGTAGTACCCCGTCCACAAGCTTCTTGAGTTCTTCCTGTGAGACGGCTGGGGCCTTAACTCCTACAGGACGTGGCATCTTGGCTACCAGAGTCAGAACACAGCAGCACACACAGTGGAGATCTTGTGTGCAGGAGTGTCAGGAGTCAAGTGAGCATTGCCACATGAAATGGCGGTCACGGCCGCCGCAGACCTCACCGCCGGTGTCGATCACCATTGGCTCTAGTCTCCCATAGGCAACCATGTTATCCAATGCGGAGTTGCACAGCAGTTGCAACTGACGGCAGTATGAGGTCACTTCCTTCAGTTCTGTGCATGCAGGACAGGCGGCTGCCATTTTACATGTATTTAGTGAATAGTGGCCGAATGTTTGGTGCATCATAGGTGAAATTTGGTGACTATTGCACAGCTTTACTGTGTCCACACAGTCAATGCAGCTTCTTGTGACTTCTCCTTCTCCTATTCCCAGATACAGTGCAATGTTGAGAATGAGACATGCTCCTGTGTACCAGCCCCTAGTCGACCTTGCCATCCTGGAAGAGCGACATGTCATTCAGACGTATCGTCTGAACAGCCACACCATCATGGAGCTGGTGACCCAGTTGGAGCCTGATCTGTTGCCTGCCATACATCCTCCCAATGTCATCCCCCCCCATAGTGCAGGTGTTGTCAGTCCTACACTTTCTTGCTACAGGGTTGTTCCAGATGACACTGGGCTTGGCAGCAGGGATGTCACAACCGATGTTCAGTAATGTTTTGAGGGATGTACTGTGTGCCCTGGTAAGACATCAGTCCTTTTACATCAGGTTCTCCCACTGTGCTGATTTAGCCACTGTCAAAGCTGCTTTCTATGATTTGGCACAAGTCCCTCATGTGATCGGGGACATAGATGGCACACACATTGCCTTGGTGCCACCCAGGAGAAAAAACTTTCATTGTATCAATGTGCAGGTGGTGTGTCTGGCTGACAAATGTACCTCCAAAGTGACGGCCAAGTTCCTTGGTTCTGTTCATGACTCCTTCATTCTGTATAACGGCAATCTCCCACAGATGATGGCACCAGTACAGAGGGACTGGGCCTGGCTCATCGGTATGTATCCATTCGTATGTATGCCCCAATATATTCAACTCCCTTCAGACCCTGCCCTATCTCCCTCCCGGTCTTGACATGGGTCCTGCCTCTGTGCACACAGGTGACTCTGGCTATCCCAACCTTCCCTGGCTATTGACAACTGTGAGACATCTGACTACAGATGCTGAAAACCGTTTCAGTGAGGCCCAGTGTAGGACAAGGCGTGTGATCGAGAGAACCATTGGGCTACTAAAGGCCAGATTTTGGTGTCTACACATCTCCGGAGGTGCCCTACTCTACAAACCATAAAAAATGTGCCAGATCATTGTTACCTGCTGCATGCTACACAATCTGGCCCTCATACGTCATATCCCATTGCTGGATGCAGAGGAGTGGCAGCTGGACCAGTGGCTGATGAAGGGGACATAGGGAGTGATGACGAGGAAGATGATGAGAATGCAGCTGACTTGAGAGCAGAGTTGATATGACAATACTTCCTCTGAGCTACAGGTATGTGTCAGATGTATGGTATGTGACCTGTACTCTTGGCTGCCTTGTGACATAGATTTTCCTGGTGTCTGTTAGCCCTGGTGGTATTGGGTGTAGCTCTGCCAATGGGTGGGTTTGGGGGGTCACATTTGCCAATCAGTGGAGTTGTCACTCTACACATTTCAGTGCAGTTCTCACCTTGCTTTTGAGTTGGTTCACTTGTGACATGTTTGTGCATTTCCATTGTTCCCTGAACTGCCATATCAACTGCAATATGTGTGCTAAACATTGGGGTGTCAACAGTATTGCTACCTATCCTAAGAGTTCACATTGGGAGGCAGTGCAACATTATTGTTTCTGACTGTGGAACATGCCTTAAGTTTAGCTTTGTCTGTCAATGGAAGGACCATTGTGGATTTGTATCTTGGGAAAGCGGGTCTGACATGGGCATATGGTTAGAGCTAACACTTGACATCTCAATCCTAGGGACTTTGTAATTATAGTGCATGTGTGGTGTGTGGGCATACTTGACTCCTATAGTTATTGTTGTCACTGTCTTGTTCTACTTGCAGGGCATTTGTGTGGTGCACTCTGGTTCCTACATCACCTGTTGGCTCCCTTGACTCATGTCTCCAGCCTCTGCCTGTTCCACTATCATCCTTGCTGCATATTGCTCCCCATTCTGTCACTCTCACAAACTTTTGCAGGACAATGGATTGACAGTTGAACATGCAATGCCACACTAAATGGAACTTCTTACATTAAAACACGTAGACAGTAGCTGTGCTCAATAGTGATTATTTGTGACTGAGATGTGCAAGGGGTGATGAGTGGGGTCATGTTGGTTGAAATCATCAGTGTAGTTAGCCCAGCTGTGGGTATTCTGGGTCCAGTATAGGGGGCCATGGGAGAACGGAGAGATGACAGTGGACAGTCAACAGGATGTCGCAGTGGCACACAAGGGAGAATGTTCAGGAGAGGGTCACTTCCTGGCGGTGGTGTTGGTCTTGGCATCAGTTCCTGCAGAATGTCTGGTTGGACTGTAGCCCTCAGGTGCTGTGGTCTACGGGTCTTCTGGCAGGGCCTCCATTCCACTAGCTGCCACTAAAGTGGAGGGCTCTGTTGGGATGTGGCTAGTGGAAGGGGCCTGCTGGTGGGTGGAGGACTCATGCAGGATGCTGGTCAGTTCCTTCAGCACCCCTGCAATGGAGGCCATGGTGGCATTGAGTGCCTGCCAGTGCTGCATGGCTTCCTGATGGTGTTCCCTCTGCAGCCTCAGGTTCTCCTGCATAGTCGCAAGGATGTGGCCCATCATGTCCTGTGTTTGGTGGTATTCACCCAGGACTTGGGAGAGGGCCACCTGGTCAATCTGTTGTTGTGGCTGCCCTGTCCTTTGGACCATATGTCCCCTCCCACTACCCATGGCCCATTGTGCCTGTGCCCATGGCACAGTGTGTCCACTCCTAGTAGAACCAGGACCTTCACTGTTGTGGGTGTGTGCCCTTGACTCTGGCCCCTGCACTGTGGGACCCACTTCTGATTGACCAGTCCCTGGAGCACCGGTTTGGGGATGAGAGGCTGGCTGCGGTGTAGTTGCAACATGGAAGGGGGAGTCAGTTGTGTCCAGGGTGGGGCTTCTGGGTGTGGACTGACCAGACATCCCAGGTGGGCCAGGCAAGTTGTCACTGTCCAGATATCCACTAGAGCCTTCATCCTGGGGAGGGCTGTCTGACCCTATTATCCACTGGCATTTGGCAGTGGCAGAGGAACCTGTGAATGGAAAGGGAGAGAGTTACATTTTGGAGATGTACTTGTTGGCCACATTATGTGATGCATGGTGTATCCTGACTTGCTTCCCAGTGATGGCAATGACAACTGCAGTACTGCAGACATTGTTTGGGGGATGCGGATCGTGCCATTGTTTCCATGTGCCATTGAGGGTTGAGGATAGTGGATAGCATTGCTGTCATTGCCATGTGTTGGTATGCATTCGAGGCAACCAGTTGATGTGGCATGTGGTATGGTTTTCCATGCAGGTGTTCCACTGTGAAGTGGGACTGTGATCCTCTGATATATAGGGAGTGATGCATTGTGGGCGTTGTGGTGCTTGGCATTGTACTTGGTATCTGTGCATTAGGGGGTGACTGTGTGGGAATGGTGGCAATGGGGTGGTGTGTCATGCAGGGGAAGGTTGTGGGGTGCTTTGGGGAGTGCAGAAGTGTGGAATGGGGAGTGATGGGTGGTGGGGACGCATGCTGGGCAGGAGTTACCTGAGGGATGTTGTTGACTTACCAGAGTTGAGCCCTCAAATGATTCCAGTCAGGCCCTCAAGATGCATGATGTCTAAGACCTTCTCCTCCAAGCATGTTAATTCAAGGGGTGAAGGTGGGGGCCCACCGCCAGTCTTGTTCAGGGCAATCTGGTGCCTGGATGGCATGGAATGCACCTTCGCCCTGAGATCATTCCACGTCTTCCTGATGTCCTCCCTTGTTGCATGGATATGTGCCACTGAGTTGACCATGTCAACGATCCTCTGCCATAACTCAGTTTTCCCTGCCAATGATGTTTGCTGGACCTGGGCTCCGAACAGGTGTGGCTCTTCCCTGACAATATCATCTACCATGACCCTCAACTCATTGCCAGTGAAACGTGGGTGCTTTTGATGTGCCATGTTGTGTGGGGGGTTTTAGTGTGTGTAGGGTACAGTGTGGGGTGGTTGGTGGGGTGGGGGTGTTTGGATGTGGGTGCAAGTGGGTTGTGGTGTTGGTGTGTATGTCTGATGTGTGCCTAGTGCAATATGTGCAGTTGTGTGGTGTGTTGTGTGTGCAGTGTAAAAGTGCCTGTCGTATATGGGATCTGTGTGAATGGGTCATCACTATGGGCCTCATTACTACCTCAGCGGTCTTATTAAAAGACTGCTGAGGCTGCGGGAGCCAGAATACCGCCATTGCCGGCGGTATTCCTGGCTCCCTATTATGACTTTTCCGCTGGGCCAGCTAACGGTAACAGTGTTACCCTCCGCTGGCCCAGCAGAAAAGTTACATCAACATTGCTGCCGGCTTGCAATAGAGCCGACGGCAATGCTGCTGTGCAGCGGGTGCAGTAGCACCCGTCACGCATTTCACTGCCCGAAATTCGGGCAGTGAAATGCGCGACGGGGCTATGCCTGGGGGCCCTGCACTGCCCATGCCAAGTGCATGGGCAGTGCAGGGGCCCCCAGGGGCACCCCAAGTCCCCCTTACTGCCAGCCTTTCCATGGCGGTGTTTACTGCCAAGGACAGGCTGGCGGTCGGGGACTCATAATCCCCGCTGCCCTGGAGATTATGACCGCCAGGCGGAAGCCTGGTGGTATGTTGGAGGGGCCGGCGGTATGGCCGTGGCTATTGCGCCACGGTCATAATAGCTGGCAGAACACCGCCAGCCTGTTGGCGGTGTTACCGCCAACTTACCGCCGGCCGCCAGGGTCGTAATGACCCCCTATGTGTGCTGTTCGTAGGAAGCGCAAGGGATTGTGGGTGTGTGTGTGGGGTGTTTTATAGTGCCGTGAGCAGGTGTGTGCAGTTTGTGTATATGTCTCAGGTGTGGGGTATTCAACCCATCCAATGTGGTGTTGCCCACTATTGGTGGTACCTTTTTGAACTGCAGTGGTGCGCACCACCAATCATGTTTCACCGTGCATGGACCACTGGGCAGAAAACTGACAAGTAAAAGGGCGGACGGAATGGTGTTGGCACGGTGAGGCTGGTGGTCGGACAGTCATTCTTTCGCCACGGTCGACCTGGCGTTGTGGAATTTGTGGCTGTATTTGGGCGGTTTTCACTTTGTGACTCGTAATAAGGCGGTCACTGTACTGCCAGCACTGACGTTATGGTGACGGCATTATGCATGGTGGTCTTGCCCTGAAACCACCCAAGTTGTAATGAGGGCCTGTGTGTCTTAACCTTAATAAATGAAATGTAATCATTGAAAAAAGTAAGAAATTACTCTCATATTAATGAAGTGTGATTTCATTAGTAACAAAAACTATTTATGTGATGTGCACACTAATGTTTTCAGTTAAGGTTGAGAAATGCATGTCTTAGTCATACTTAGGTTTATATATCCTCAATGGTATTGCATTTATTATAACTATAACATTAACTTTTATTTGACAATATTTCACTGATATTTGTATGAATGTTGAAATTAAAATATGTGCCATATAACATGAAATGTTATGTAAAGGTGCATTAAGAGTTTAATATTTTAAGTTGACATAAATAGGCCTGTCTTTCTTATAATGTGAGAAACTGATTTCCATTCCTGCTAACGTGTCATTTCAATGCAGGTGCATTCACACGAAATTTAGTTTGGAAATAGATGTATTATTGTTATATTAATGTTGAGTCTGTGAAAAAGACCTTGATGAAAGAACTTAGAGAAACCAAATGTGAGATGACTGTCCCTATTCATACGTTTTGCAAATGATGCCTAGAGGACCAAGGAACGCAGCGTTCTCGGGACTGCTGTGGAAAAGGGAGCGAATGTTGCAAGTTTAGATTGTGAGATTGAAGAATGCAATGGAGCTCCTGATGGTGGGAAGAGCATTTTACCTAACCTAATTGTGTGGCATTAAGTAGCGTTCTCACAGATTGATATTAGGCACTATCCCTTTGGATTTCGAGATGTTCAGATCTTTCCCCATTTGCCCCTATGATTTGCTAAGTGTGGCTTAGACCAAAACTTAACTTTGTCCTCAAAGAGTTATAGTGGCTATCTTATAGATGCTGGCCCAGACAAACAGAAACTCATGGATACTGGGAGAATGGGTGGCCAGAAGGGGACTTATGCCCTCTGCTGGAACGTCAATGGTTTGCAAGATGTTAAGAAACAGCAGATGATATTATAATATTTGAGAGTCTAGAGAACATATTATAATGCTTTAAGAAACCCACCCTTTGAAGCATGAATACACAGATCTTATGCAGAGACATAGATGGGTGGAGAAAGTAATAGCAACTGACCGGCAGCATTGTATGAAGGAAGTATCCCTGATAATTAGGATGAATTCTGGGGTGGAACTAGTATAGTATAAGTCAGATGAAGGTGGAAGGTGGTTAGTTGCATACGTCAAGGTTAGACAAAAGTTATTTGCTCTGGAAGCTACGACGGCCCTAATGTTGACGACATCAACCTGTTAACCCAGCTTTTTTCTTTACTCATGGAATGATTATCAATAATTTCTGCAATATAAACTTGAGTTACTAATTGCTAAAAATTCACACTGAAGGGCTACATTTTAGACACATTTTCCAAATTCAATTAAAAGAAAGAGAATAATTGTACACATCTGCAAAAAGCTGTGTGCTCATTCCAAATCATTTTTTGTTTTAGCCCCACATTTTTGGTTTCACCATTGGTAGATTTCCTTAGCACAAAAAGGAAACTATGACCTTTTCTAAGAAAAGGAAAACTGCCAGATGCCTCTCACTTCTCTCCACTGACTGATGCATGTTTACAATATATGGTTATTTATTGAACGCTGTTTGTCCACACACAATGTTAAAAAGCATGATTGTAAATGTTATAATCCAGTGATGGTGAACCTTAAATACTAATGATTTTAGCATTCATAAACCCTCTGATTCGGTACATCAGAGGGTTTGTAAATGCTAAAACCCTTTTTTAAATGTACAGAGCTAATTTATTGATTTGGAAAAAAAAGGTTTTCTGAATCATTAAATGAGTTTAGGAAACCATTAAGAATCAATATTTGAAAGTGGGTATTAAGGGCGTCCTGTCCAAATACCAATTCCTTCTGGTATTTAGTAATGTTTTGCAACCACATTCAGGTTGCAAAACATGAATAATTTACCACCACAAATCTCAAATTGGAGGCAGTTCCAAGGGACCTCTTTCCCCTAGTGAAGTTACAAAAAAACCTTTTTTTAGGAGTAGTCAGTGGTCCATGGGACCACCCATAATAGTAAAACATGTTTGTAAAACATTTGATGTAAATAAATTCTTTTTTCCATTTAGGAAAATGAGCTGCATTTTAGTTTGCTTTATTAAAAAGCTATCACAGACATGATGGTCAGCTGACCCCAGCAGGCCACCAGGCATGTGATTCTAGCCAAACGTAATGGGTGGAACCAGTATGAATGTTGAATGATCATTTTTGAAAATTTCACTGGTGAAATCAAAAGTGTGTGCCCCAATTTGGCAACATCGGCTTACAGGCCATATTGAAGAGGTCTGAAGAGAAAATCCAATCCTATGGAGGATGGTAGACTTAAATCAATTCTGTGATGATATTAAGATGAAACATGGATATTTAGTTCAGAAACTGGAGTAAAATGAAAGTATGAGCCCATTTACAAAATATTGGAGTTTGTCTTGATTTTTCAGTTTTTCATGTATTGAAAAATGGTAGTTACCCTAAAAGGTCATTGTTATTTGAAGCTAGCCAGACACAGCCTAACTAGGTTGTAGATGGGCACACAGCAACTTCCCTTTCAAAAATCATGGCAGTGCAAAGCCTTCAGAGCCTTTCAGTGAGCTGGCTTCTTCAACGACTCATAACCCACATTGGAAAATATTAATTGTGCGGCTTAATACTCAAAATCTTCTAGACAACTTCCATGCACATCCATGTGAACTTACCAGCACATATAAAGGCAGCAACCAGGCAAAGGAAGTGAAGGTGCAAATTATTCAAAGCTGAAGAGCTTCGTCATCGAGACCAATCCTCCATGAACCACGAAGGACCCTCAAAATAATTCTCACACTAAGAAGGTACCATGAGTGATCCAGTGTTCATGCTACCAGAATGGAAACTACCTTATCAAAAATGTCAAACACCGAACGAGGTAAAACACGTGCAATCAAGGAAGAGAAGGTCTCCGTATGTGAGGGAAGGATACATCTAAACCATCATTTAACCGTAGGCCTTGTAACCTGCTTTCCAAGAGGAACTGTGGAAAGCGCCCGTGTAAAAGTTAGCAGAAACACTTTAAAAAAATAACAATTGAGTTATCATAAAACAATGGTACATGTCTTGCTGTTCGTGAGCCATAACTTATTCTCTCCCTCAGCCCTGTCTGGGAATGTCAGCTCCTCAGAAAGCATCCCCTTATTTGAGTATACTTTGGCAGGCCTTTACTGCAGAGTTTCCTCAACACTTTTCTCACAGGAGCAAAGCTTCCTGTAATAGCCTCAGTTTTAACTGACCCAGTTCTAATACCATGAACAGTCCAACCAAATGTGTGTTACTAAAAACACTGTTCTGTTTAGATGCTAGATTATTTAGACAATCATTTTTGTTTTTATTTTTGGTAAGTCTTTTTGAAAGAGTGCCCTCAGTATTAAAAAAACGGAGCCCCCCTGTGGCTGAAAACCCCTGCTCAAGTTCCTAACTGGGCTTCACAAACGGCCCAAAGTCTTCCAAAAACACCTGGTAAGAAAGGAAATCCTGACTTAAGAAGCAAACTTTCAGCTTTAAACTCATGCTGCATACGAGGCCCTGCGTTTAAGATTTCAGATGCTAGGTCACAACGAATAGTAGATTCAGGGGTATTATTTCTTAAATTCACGGCTGGATACTAAACTTCATACATAATCAATTCAGCAGCACCCGTCTGATGCTAACGGATCTTTTTGCTGTATTGCCTTTCCAAAGTTCTGCTCCCTAAAAGGCACTGGGAAACCCTTGGGGAGGAGCTTGAGCTGTTGCCAGGTGCATGACTGGATTTTAATGCTGGATAAATTATGTCCGGTACTCCTATGCCCTTGCTTTACATGTGGAGCCGAGCGTCATGTGCCAGTTAGGAGCATTCTAAGGCCCATATTTATACTTTTTGACGCTAAACTGCGCTAACGCAGTTTAGCGTCAAAAAATTTAGCGCCGTCTAACGCCATTCTGAAGCCCCATGCGGGCGCCGTATTTATGGAATGGCGTTAGCCGGCGCTAGCAGACCGGCGCTGCCTGGTGTGCGTGGAAAAAAACCACGTAGACCAGGCAGCGCCGGCGTAGGGGGAAAATGGCGTTAGGGCGTCTTAAAATGGGGCAAGTCAGGTGGAGGCAAAAAAATCGCCTCAACCCGATTTGCGCCATTATTTTCGACGCCCAGACGCCATTTAAATGACTCCTGTCTTAGTAAAGACAGGAGTCATGCCCCCTTGCCCAATGGCCATGCCCAGGGGACTTATGTCCCCTGGGAATGGTCATTGGGCATAGTGGCATGTAGGGGGGCACAAATCAGGCCCCCCTATGCCACCAAAAAAAATTAAAAAATATAAAAAATTATACTTACCTGAACTTACCTGAATGTCCCTGGGGTGGGTCCCTCCATCCTTGGGTGTCCTCCTGGGGTGGGCAGGGGTGGCAGGGGGGTCCCTGGGGGCAGGGGAGGGCACCTGTGGGCTCATTTTGAGCCCACAGGCCCCTTAACGCCTACCCTGACCCAGGCGTTAAATAGTGGCGCAAATGCGGGGTTTTTTGACCTGCCAACTCCCGGGCGTGATTTTTGCCCGGGAGTATAAATACGACGCATTTGCGTCGCCGTCATTTTTTTAGACGGGAACGCCTTCCTTGCATCTCATTAACGCAAGGAAGGCGTTCACGCAAAAAAATGACGCTATTTGCCCATACTTTGGCGCTAGACGCGTCTAACGCCAAAGTATAAATATGGCGTTCGTTTTGCGCCGAATTTGCGTCGAAAAAAACAACGCTAATTCGGCGCAAACGGAGTATAAATACGGGCCTAAGTCACTTGGATGGCGGTTGATATTATGAAACAATTGACGTCGTGAGGATGGCCCAACTCAATTACTTTCCCATTGCCTGAAACGTCGACTCATTTTTTGTTACATTTTCACATATAATTGTATAATGCTGTTTTGCAATGCCAACTTCTAACTTATAGTTTTATGACTTTTACCTTTTTATTTTGTGAATAAATGTATGAATAACAATACAGTTGTCACTTTATTTTTGCTCCATTTTACATCACCGTTTGCTTGCCTACACTTGCAAGGCACACGTTCTGTCTGAATTTTGTCAGGAGAGTAATGCAACTGTCAGAAGTCAGCCGGAAGCTCCTGATGGCTTACCCATTAGTGTAACTGTGTTAGAGCTACAACCAACCTTTCCTGTCATCCTTTCGGCCTGTAATGTAACCCTTACAGTTTTTGTGAACTTCTGACGCTTATCAATCAGTCTGTCTTGCTTTTCAGTGGTAGAGCGCGAGGGCTTCCCCCTGGATTGTGATGACATCAGCGACCAAGGTGACGACGTAGATGGTGTTTACCTGATCTATCCCGCTGGACCTGGAACACCTGTTCCAGTCTATTGTGACATGAGCACTGACGGAGGGAAGTGGACGGTGAGTACTGCTGAAAATCGATGCCCATTAAGATGTTGTGTTTCTTGAAATTTGCCCCACATGTTTAGCGTTTATGAATGTCCATCAATGGCAACATAAAATCAGAAATATTTTCAACGTAAAACACGCCATTCTGTGGTTCTTTTTACATTGATAATGAGTATACTTATACACACTTTACAAATTGTCTCATTCATCGATAACAGGTGTCATCAGCTTTTACACAACCAAATGGTTCTCATTTTAGTGACCTCAAAGCAATGAGAGTCTGTGTGGACCCACAAGGAATAGTAGTTTTTCCCTTCAGGTTACACACAATTTGCTGCAATTGTGCACTAGACAAGTGAACTGTTGTACTGGTAGATGTATGTGTGCTTTCTGTCCCTTTCCTGGCTTCTCACTTGTAAGACAGGGAGCCACGTTTATGCAATAGTTGCATAGAACATCAGCAAGCAGGGAAAATACCATGCACTTGAAAATGTCACCTTTTGGGAAAGTGGCTGGAGAAATGAAAAGGCAGACACAAACACTCCACCCAGCTATTGGCCCCACCAGCAGCATCCAAAATGATTTTGAATCTATTTGCCTTCCAGTGGTTGGCCAGGGCATGCCCACACCAGCTTCCTTATTGCGATGTTCCTTTGTGGTTCACAGGCAACATACCAGGCCTTGTGCCAATCTAACACTATGATTGGGAGCACAGGGCCTTATTGCAGGCTTATTGTGTCATGGGTCCTAGGCTCACAATAGATGAAGAAGAACTACACAGACGCTTGTTCTGAGCAGAATTAGAGTGAGGGCATGTGTGCCCAGCTGCTATTCATTGGTAATGTAACGACTGATAATTCCTGTGCTGGATGGCTGTGGGGAGATGTAATGGACAGCCCTCTGGGAGGTGGGCTTCTGTGGCGTGGCCTCCACTCTCAATCACGCTGTCAGTGTGGCAAAGGTGCTACCACTGGGTTTGACGTACTGAAGGTCAGTGCTGTGTGGTGGAGATGCATATAGTAATTTTATGCCCATCTTTCCAACAGAGTGCTGTGAATCAGTGGAAACTATGAATGTTCAGTGAGCCGAGGATGGACCTACAGTCCACCAGCACACATGCTCAGTTTTCTACTTTTAACTCTCAAGGTCTGGAACTAAGTGACAGATAACGCCGTACACCCCAAAACACTGATAACAACAGACAAATTAGTGTTTAATTTCTAAAAAATAATGCCCCTGTAACATGAGAGGGATTGAGCCAAAGGGAGCCAGCATTCAAGTGAATATCTCCCCACCAGAACCACACTCATCTACAATACAAAGCCCTATAGCTGATCAGTAGCCAGGCCACATCACCTGGAAAGCTAACAACAGGGACCTAAAACAAACCAGACCTTGTGCCTGTGAGCCCACACACACAGGACAAAGCAGAAAGAGAACATAACATCTCCAAATAAAACACTAATGCACACACTATACCTGGAGACCATAGGCAGAGATACACCACAGTCACACAACCCAGCTGCAGGCCAAAGCCCAGGCCAACAACAACAATGCCAACCGGATGGATAGGCAAAGAGACGCTTCCAAAAGAAAGGCAGCAGCAACAGTGCCCGCCAACGGCTCCCTACAAACTCCAAAGCTCAGGAGGAAGTCCAGCGGTACAACAATTGTCACAAGAAGAATCAACCACCAGCAGGGAGGTGCTACAACAAATCCACACCTTTCCAGGTTCCAGAAGCTTGTGAGGGTAGGACCAGGTCAGAAGTGCAGATAAAATACTAAAGGGACAAAGAGGTGCTGGCAGGAGATCCAGTCTCTAGGTGATCACCCACATGGAGAATGTGACCATGTGAAGTCTACAATGAAACTACAGTGAATCTACACAGTCACAGTTTTTCGTCCATAAACAATAAGAACTTTTTCACTGGTGTCAGCCAAAAAACATGGTATTCAACTCATTATCTTAATCATAATACAGTGAATGGTCTGAATGTTAGTATACAAAAAAGTGATGGAGGGAATGCCTGAATTAATCTCAGACTCTAGTAAATAGTGCTGCATCCACCTCAGTTGGAACCCAGCTATATGCAAATCAGTCTTGACCCTGCTCCACTTGGAACAGTCCAGCCCATACTGTAATGCCAGATCTACCCTGAACAAGAACACAAAGAACCAAAACCCAGTTCCACCATAGTTATGGAATCTTTAGTCAGCTATAACTTGGTTCCAATGACACAATGTGCACAGGACCCACATTTTGGCACACCTGTGCCGCTTTTGGCAGCACAAGAAACACAAAAGGTGATGGGAGGCTGTTGCAGTAAGTCTAAATACTGGTAATAGCTTGGGGTAGCAGTCCAATCCATCGTTCTTTTGCTCATCATGTTCTCAGTTTGGACCTAGCCATATGCAAATCAGTCTTGACCCTGCTCCTCATGGAAACAGTCCAGCCCGAACTGGGTTGGACTGCTATTGCCAGTGGTTAGACCTAGTGCAAGAAATCTCCCTTCACTTTCTGTGTGTTTTTTTATGGTTTGAATTTAAAGCAATATTAGAAGGAAACCTTCTCAACATCATCATAAACTTCATACTAACCATATTTATCGATTATCTCAATTCAGAACCGTCTTATGATGTCATTTACTATGTTGCGCCAGCGCAGAAATGATCTGTCCATTTGTTTTTGGCGTCATGAGCGCATAAATAAATTACAGCAGAGCTCAGAAACACAGGGCAGTAACTGACTATTTGTGTTTCGGAGCTCTGCTATGAGATAAACATGCATTATTTCAGAAATATTTCAAGTTGATGGATGTGCTCAGGATGCCAAAGAGAAGCGCTAAAACCCCTTATTTGCTGGCACAGGGCAGACCGACTCATGTTTCAATCGGGCATGCTACTCCGTGTAGGAAAGTACCCTCTTTCTTGGCATGGTTACCCACATTTTCTGTCTGATGTCAGTGTGCTTGACTGTCTTCACTGGGATACTGTTACCAGGACCCCAGTGATCTCCCAAAACTCTGTATTTCACTCTCAATTGACATACTGGTGTCCCCCTTATAAATCCCTAGTATATGGTACCTAAGTACCCAGGGCATTGGGGTCCCAGGGGATCCCTATGGGCTGTAGCATATATTTTGCCACCCATAGGGAGCCATGCAAAGGCTTTTGCAGGACTGCCATTAAAGCCTTTATGAAAAGGTGCAAGCACCCTTTCACTGCCATTTACACTGCACCAGGTCACTAATAAGTCCCCCCTGTAGCAGGCCTTCCTGCCCTGAGGGCAGGGTGCAAGGTACATGTGTGTGCGAGGGCACCCCTGCAGTAGCAGAGGTGCCCCCACGAGCTCCATGACCATTTTCCCAGACCTCGTGAGTGCGGGGACGCCATTTTATGCGTGTACTGGACATAGGTCTCTAACTATGTCCAGCTAGATAATGGTAACTCTCAACATAGGCATGTTTGGTATCAGACATGTAAGAATCATACCCCCATTCTTTTGCAAGCATATGTTGTATGATCCCTTGCACTCTGGGGGCTCGTTAGAGGACCCCAAGTGTTGCTATAACAGCCTTCTAAGGTTTTTTCAGGCAGCCCCAGCTGCTGCCACCCCACAGACAAGTTTCTGCCCTCCTGTTGCTTGAAAAGCTGGAGCCCAGGAAGGCAGAACAAAGGATTTCCTTTGGGAGAGGGGTGTTATACCCTCTCCCTTTGGAAATAGGTGTTACAGGTTTGGGAGGGGTAGCCTCCCCAAGCCACTGGAAATGCTTTGAAGGGAACATTTGGTGCCCTCCTTGCATAATCCAGTCTACACCGGTTCAGAGACCCCCAGTCCCTGCTCTGGCATGAAACTGGACAAAGGAAAAGGGAGTGACCACTCCCCTGTCCAGCACCACCCCAGGGGTGGTGCTCAGAGCTCCTCCAGAGGGTCACTGGGTTTTGCCATCTTGGATTCAAGGTTGGCAGGGAACTCTGGGAGCATCTGAGTGGCCAGCAGGTGATGTCAGAGACCTCCCCTGATTGGTGCTTACCTGGTTAGGTGACCAATCCCCCTTTCAGGGCTATATAGGGTCTCTCCTTTGGGTGGTTCCTCAGATTCGGATTACAAGACTCCAGCAGGAATCTTCTGCATCCTCCACTTTGACTTCTCACTGAAGAAACTGAATCTGGACCCTCCAGGAACTCTACAAGCTGCAACAAAGAAGCAAGAAGCCTTCTGCAACATTGTATCTCCAGCTCCTGCCAGCAACTGCAACTGTTTCCCGGTTGTGCATCCTCTGAGGACAGCCCATCTTCAGTCTGCACCCGAAGAGCGAAGGAATCTCCCTGGGGTGGAAGCAGTGACTTACCATGCTTCAGCAGGCACCAACTGCAATGACAACTGGCTGCGCGGATCCCCTCTCCTGCTGAGCTGCATTGATCCTGCATCACAGCTGGTGAACTGGTGGTCCCGACGGTCCTCACGTCCAACTTTGGTGGAGGCAAGAGGTTGCCTCCCCACACAACAGTACCCCAGTGCACTGTGTGTTTTGCAGCTGCCAAGACTTGTTGGCCTCCTTCTTCCAAGTCCTTTGTGGATCTTGTAGCTCCGGCCCCCAGCACTCTATCCTGTGATGCACAGCTTCCTGAGTGGTTCTCCAGCGGTGTGGGAGCCTTTGTCGTAGTGCTGCCTCTTCTGCAACATTCTTGTCCCTGTGCTGTGGGACTCCTGTGTGTGCTGCCTAGTCTTCTGTGGGCTCTCTTAGTTGCTGAGAGCCCCCTCTGGCTCCTTCTACTGGGTGGAGTCCACCTTGTCCCTCCTGTTCCCGGGCAGCACCATTTTCCGCTAACCGTGAGCTTTGCATGTGCCAAGGCTTGTTGGCGGACTCTGACGACACAAACCCAATTGCAATCCTCCATCCAGCATGGGACATCACTTGCATCCTCCAGGAACCTGACTTTGTCTTCTTGGGTGCAGTACTGACTGTTCTTCTTCACCAGTGGTTCCTATTTTGCACCTTTTCTTCCTGGACTGTTCTACGCTTCTTGGACTTGGTCCCCTTCTTCCACAGGTCTTCTTGTCCAGGAATCCACTGTTTTGGATTCTTGCAGTCTCTTCTGGGTTTTGCATAATTCTGGGCACTGGGGTGGATTCTAGTACTTACCTTTGGGGTTTTCTAGTACTCCCAGCTCCCCTCTACACACTACACTTGCCTAAGTGGGAGATCGACTTCGTATTCCACTATCTTAGTATATGGTTTCTGCTTCCCCAGGCCCATTTCTAACTATTGTGATTTTCACTAATTGCACTGTTTTCTAGCTGTTTTATGCTTATTTCTGCATAGTAGTGTATATGATTTGTGTATTACTTACCTCCTAAGGGAGTATTGTCTCTATGGTATTTTTGGTATTTGTGTCGCCAAAATGAAGTACCTTTATTTTTGTAACACTAAGTATTTTCTTTCATGTGTGAGTACCGTGCAACTACAGTGGTATTGCATGAGTTTTGCATGTCATCCACAGCTATCTCTAAAGAGCCTGGCTTCTAGACACTGCCTACATTTCACTAATAAGGGATAACTGGACCTCGTATGAGGTGTAAGTACCATAGGTACCCTCTACAAACCAGGCCAGCCTCCTACACTCCGATATGTTTTTTCAGACTTTGCGCTCCACAACCTGATAGACTTCATCTTCGACCACAATGACTTTATGATCCCAAGAATGGTACTAAGATCGAACCTGATAAGTTTCTTGATGGGCTCTAAGCTTGTTTTGTACCTGAAAATATTCCTTACTCATTATTATGCAGCCCTGTGTAGAGCTGGGAATGCCAATATGATTGTATGGGAGAAACCTATTCGATGTTTAGAAACATTACTTTTTCCAGTGCAGATTGTGCTGTCTTGTTTATTTCTTGCCATATTGATTCTCAGGCCCATATTTATACTTTTTTGCGCCTCATTTGCGTCACTATTTGACGCAAAAGCAGAGCAAAACTCACAAAATTCAATTATATTTTGTAAGTTTCTGCCGCTTTTGCATCAAAAAGTGACGCAAATACAGCGCAAAAAAGTATAAATATGGGCCTTAATGTCTTTCCCACATCATTTTATTATCTTTCTGAAGGTCTAGCTATATATTAACTACATAAGGAACATCTCCTAGATCATTTAATTTTTTGTCATTTGTATGTCTCTCTACTTTTGATCGTCTTTGCTTCCTCCTCGATCTTAATTAATGTTGTGGTGTCCTCAAATGCAAGTGTAGTAATCATTTTCCCACTGTGGTTGTGGCAATATCCAGGTTTTTCAAAAGAGATTCAATGGCTCTGTCAGCTTCATCCGGAACTGGTCTGATTACAAACTAGGGTTTGGAAGAGCCGACGGGGAATATTGGCTGGGTGAGTAAAATAAGTTAGTTGTAGTTTGCATGTATCTCACAAACCCAGATCAAAAAGGTGAAATAGATGTATATGTTTTTTAAAGTAGCTGACAGAAAAATTTTGCATGCTCTTTCATCTGGCCCACTGTAATCCAAACTGGTAGAAAATGCATGACAAATTATGGTGCACAAGTAACTGCACCTAAGCATATTAAACATGAGACTGAAGACCACACACCTTCCATTCAATGTTTCTCAGAATCTACTATTCCACCCACTAAGGGTAGAATGTTCTAAATCATGGGTACTCGCAAACTTTTTGCCAGGGGCCTGTGGGGGGGTGGGAGGGTGAAGGAGCGGGTCCAAGGGGCAGGGCTACTGGTGTAAAAAAACATTACTAGACAATGCTGTATCTCGAAGCCAGATGTAAGTACAAAGCTAGATATTTTGCCAATACATTTTTATTATACAATGGCATTCTTAAGAGGCATTGCATGGTAATCCTCGCTAAGCAGATATTCAGCAGAGGTTTAAATGAGACTGAAAAAGTGGTATGTCAATGAAAGATATACTATGAACCTATTTTACTCTACATGTCTCCTATAAGTCTCCTGTAATCTGGTACTATGTCTGAAATGGCAAGCCTTAAGAGTGGATCCAGATATAAGTCTGTTAGCTTATTTCTGAGTTAACTCTTCAACATTCCCATTGTGGAAAACGAACTTTCACAAACATATGTTGACCCAAACATACAAATTACTTTCTGGGCCACTGTAAAAAGAACAGGAAATTTGTCAGAAGGCACTATGTATCAGAATTCTTCTGGTGCCTGCCCCAAAAAAGATGCTTTGTGAGCTACTGCTTTCATGGGACTTCAGGTGGAAAATAGTATACATAAATATTGTAGGATAGATGCAGAGTTCGAGAATCCCACAGAAAAAGAAGCACAGGTATACATACCTCTCCCCACTCCACATACACGAAGGCACACATATAAGCACATCAGGGGCACGCACACTCGAACATAATTACACACACAGAAGTCATGCTTATTGCAGCGCAACGTGAAGCATGAAACTGGCAACTTAACCCATTAGAACCCCAGCAGTTGCAGTGCACTTCAACCACCATTACTACTGTTAGGTTTCAGTTTCTAAGAATGCAAATGAATAAAAATTAGGCAGACTAGAATTACGATGAGTGCTTAATTTGTGCTTGTTGCTTCCGGTGCGGAGCACGAGCACTTATTTTTGAGGGCCGGTGCTTATTTTTTTGCCTCAAGCATTTATTGCTAGCAAAAGACACCTATAGGAAAGACGGAGGAAGAGAAAAATGAAAAAGCGTCATAAAATGAGAAAGGAGAAAGCTGCAAGAGTGAGCTGAAGGGGGCGGGGAGTGACTTTATATGGATTGAAGAGGCCTGAGATGGCTTCAGGATTACTCTGCCTCACTGTTCCGTGTTCGTACATTTAATTGTAGTAGCTGCATGTTAAAGAGGAGAGATTTGGGCCCTGGCACAGTTTTATTTACCAATTAAGCACTGATTACGATACACCCCCCCGACCCGCCCCCCCAGAACTCTCGACCACCCCTCAACCCCTCGACCCCCCATAGGGGAGCAGATCATGGGGCCTACCTTTAAATCAGGGAGAGTGATGAGACATTCATGCAGGCGGTGAAGGTAGCGGGAAGCTTTCAAAGACCGTTTAAAAGTCTGCTGACTTTTAAAGGGTCTTTGCGTCCCGCTACTGCAAGCGTGTGATGTCACCCCAGCTCTGGGACAGGAAACACAGAAAAGGGCCTCTGGAATGGGAGGCATGCGCAGCAAAGCTATTATTGCGCATGCTCCAGTGTTCCTCTTTTGTGTTTACCAACAGGACCTAGTCGTAGACTCGTAAAGTCTATGTTTAGGAAAAAAGATCCGCGGGCTGCCACGAGAGGTCTGCCGTTCCGCTGGCGGCCTGCGGGCTGTACTATGAGTACCACGGTTCTAAATTAACAAGGAAGAAACTGAAATACAAGCATTGGAATTCTAGAGCAGAAGGCTTATACCAATGTTCTAATATGTATTAGAACACTGGAGTATTAGGAGCTCCATTGACAACCATGAGGTGGCTCAGGGCTAATAATGGCTGGTATAAGCCTTCTGCACCAGCACTCCAATGTTTCTCTTTCTGTTTCTCCCTGGGTGGAATGTTCTACTATCCTTACATCCCTTTCACCTTACACAATGCTGGTTGTTAAAGGGGCTTTCCCTCATAATAGGCTGTCACCTGCGGCTTGGGTCTATAACTTGGGTTTGGGGTCTTTCACAACCTGTGTAGCCCTTGGCAGCGAGTTATAAGGCTACAATGTGCAAGCTCACTCACTTTGTTTTAACTTTTGCATTGCAAGGGATCAGATCTCTGGATACACATACGGAGCTTAGTTTTCATGACTAGAATTTTTCGATTTCTAATCTGCCATGTATAATATGACCATGAATATAGAATGGATGTGTGTTGCAAGGCTCCCTCTGTATAATGAAGTTATATTTTCTTCTGAAAGACTTCACCACTGAGTATAAACTTGTTTCCTCCCTTCCAGGACTACACAACATCTATTTGTTGACCCTAAAGCAGAAATACGAGCTAAGGGTGGACCTGGCAGATTTTGAAAACGGCACAGCCTCTGCCACATACACTGAATTCGCCATCTCGCCCCATGCCATCAATGCAGAAGAGGATGGATACATGCTACACGTAGACGGCTTCACCGATGGAGGAGCAGGTAACTTCCATTTGATGGTCTCAGAGAACTACCAAATCAGAATTAAAAGAGGAATGCAGCTTCATTGGTTCCATTTGATTTGTTCATGGAACACATTTTCCCGTGGAAACAGATTTTCTGATTGCATTATTTCCTCACTGGCTGCAGATATTGAGCTTATGAGAACGTACACCCGTTCTCAAGCTATATAACAGTACCGTAAAAATCTTATCCACAAGTACCTATTTCAATTTCATTTTCCAAGAATAAAGGGCGATAAAACATTTTACAAAGCATCAGCCAAAGTGCACATAAAGACCAGGTGGTCCAAAATGTTGGGGTAATCAAGGAAAAGATAAATACTCTTCGTCATAGTTAGGCACGCAGGGGACAACAAGATCTCCCACAAAGAACCGCGGACAACCACGCACAAATATGCCACCCAAAAAACGAAAAAGGTACTTCTGGTGCTTTAAACTCTAGTCAGTGCAAGCGGTCCACTTGGTTGCATCTAAAGGCAATGGCGCTACTCAATTCCTGTTGAAACAGTCTAGGTAACTGACTCAGAATGTGGACGACTCGGACTGGATATAGGGCTTCAAGTGCAAAGTGTACTGTTGCAAACCCTCAGATCTGATCAATCTGAGGGTTTGTGACAGCTAAAACACTTTTTGAAATGTACTAAACCCAATTAACAATTTGGAAAAGGTTTTCTGAACTGCTAAATGGGTTTAGGAAGCAATAAGGAATCGGTATTTGGAAGGGGCATGTTTAGGGCAACCCTTTCAAATGCTGTTTTCCTTAAGGTATGTACTAATGCTTTATGATCAAAATCTGGTTGCCAAAGTTTAATATTTTAAAACCAATTCAAAGAAGAGGGGTTCCCATTCACAAAAATGAAAGGGTACCAATGTTGATAAATACTTTTGTGAAATTTTATCATTTTTTAACACATTCCGTTTTCCTTTAAGGTGAAATTGTGACTATGTTTCTGTATTTTGTGGGCAGACATAGTACATAGGTCGGCTTGCAAAATCAAAAAGTATTCATTAAAAGTCAGTGCACAATTTGCAACATTTCCACTGAATTAATTCTTTGCACATGAGTCTCACAATATATTATCAACAAATTAATTATAGTCGTTCTACTGCAAGAATGCCAGACTACAAAGGGTCTAAAATGGTATCTAGGCTTCACCAATCTTAATAACCCCAACAGGCACCAATAGTCCTTCAGCTCCTGCTCATAGTAGAAGTGTGTAAGAGAGAACTTGAACATGGTTTATGACAAGGAGAGCCAAAAGGTGGTTATCACCTTGCTAGCTAGCCCATTTCTTAGAGTACTGAGCATCTTTGAACATCTGTAAAGGTGCTGGATTCAGGTCTGTTCGTAGAGTGAGTATGTAACGTACCAACACTTGCAATCATCTTCCCGAATGGTGGTGACCTCACGGCAAATTTGTCATGTGCGTTTGTCAAGTTGGCAGATACAGAACTGTAAGGCTCCCAATGCTATCCTACATTTACTCCAAAACAAACCTAAAGGGTAAGTGGTTTAGTACATTTTTGTACCAGTGAAAGTTTAATACTTGCAGCTACCTGGGGGTCTGAGTAGTGTGAAGGGCCTGCACGGGGTACCCATAATATAATTCTCCTTGCTCTAACCCAACTTCACCTCTGCAGCTTTGTCTGCAAAATAACTGATGTACTACTGGGTATTGTTTTGTTTTTCTTCTGCTGTGCTTTTTTATGCTGAACCTGAGTATTTTATAATTTGAAATGTTCAGCTATATTCAGACTCAGCACCATCTACAAAGGTATATACTTATTAAGCACTTTAATGACAGCAGAAGTTCACTTTTGAAGAGCATACTTAAGTGAAAAAGGGACTGCACTAACTGTGTAAATAAAAGGCTATGACATTTTTCAGTACTAAACAGTACTTACTTCTAAAATGAATCTCTGAACCCTAAATACCCCTTACTACCCTGTGCCCTTACCCATCCTGTCACCCTAAAACATATACTACCCTGTACTCGTACCCAGCTCTGATCCCTAAAATTCTGCACTAATTGGTACTCCTACCTATCCCTGAACACTAAATAACCCACTAACTACCCTATGAACATATCCACCCCTGAACCCAAAACCACGTACTAATCTGTACCCCAACTACTTCTTGAATCTCTAAACCCCATACTATCTATACCCTTATCCAACCCTGAATCCTTAAATACACTCCTTACTATCCCTTTCCCATCCCCTTCCCTAACCTATTCCTGAACCATTAAAACATTTCAAAACCCTTATTATCCCTTGCCCTTACCTATCTCCGAACCCTTAAAATATTTACAGCCCTTAATTCCCTTAAAAATTAATAACTTAAAACACTTAACATCATTGTAAAGTTTTGCATTGTAAAATACAGACAAAGTCCCTCTTCATTACATGCATTTTAAAGACTTGCACTATAATGTCAATTTTTGGTAAACAAAAGGTGTTGTAACATTACATACAATGTTTTATACTAAAACATTGTTAGACCTGTCAGCCTTACGCTGGTCTGCCCCCAAGCTTTCATCCCTCCTATTTTTGCTGATCTCATTTTTATTGTCCTTAGAACTCTAGGCGCTCTGCCAACCAGTGCTAAAGTGCTTGTGCTCTCTCCCCAAAACATGGTAGAAGTGGCTTGTACCCTTTTGGCACATTCAGTTTACTTGTAAGTCCCTTTTAAAGTGGTGCCTTTGTACCCAGGGCCTGTAATTCAAATGCTACCAGTGGGTATACAGCACTGATTGTGCATCCTACTTAAGTAGCCCTGTTAAACAACCAGGGCTGCCATAGCAGGCTGTTGTTTCAGTATTAACCAGCAATTTTGACCTGAAAAAAAGAAACATTTTGTAAGGCCCAAACCTTCCTTTTTAATACATATACGTTACCATTAGGGAGGGCCCTGAACAGACCAGAGGGCAGGGAGCAGTGTGGACACATACATTTAAGTTTTACATGTCCCAGAAGTGAAAAAGTCTTAAATTTGTCTTTCCATATTTCAAGGCCTATCCCCCCCTTTGGATAACATTGGAGGCACCAGGTATAAATATTGAACCCTCAGACCCAACTCTTCAGTACAGAGCTGGACTATGTGGAAGACTCAAAAGAAGGACTGCTGTGCTGCTTTGTTATAGAACGACTGCTACACCCAAGGAGTGCCACCCCGGCCCTGGACCCTTGGAAGTGGGACTGAAACTGCTCTGCCGGCCCAGCTTTGGTCCTAGCAGAAACAATACAGTGTGACATATCACCTCACAAAACACATCTGAACAACTGCATTCGTGATGCAAGACTTCAAATCAAAAGCCCTGCTACTTCTTTGTGACCAGCCGGTTCGCGACGCATCTTCAACACAGAGCTTTGCATTGCAAGCCCCTCGTTGACTGCTTCCTTGATGACAATACAGGACCTCACATCGCTGCCTCACAGCTTCCCGGAACTGCCACTGTGTGACTCATCTCCACAGCAGGACCTCCGATTGCTCCTGTGCTACTTATCCTCGATGCAGAGCTCTGCATTGTTACACAACCAGGATTCAAGATACTTTCTTTAGCTGGCCTAATTCGTTCCCTATAGCCGCCCACACTCCATCATGGTAGGTATGAACTTGTCCCGGTCTGGTGTGACCAGATAACCACAGTTGGGACTTTGGCCCTCATTATAACGTTGGTGGTATACACTGCCTACCGCTGCGGGGGCGGCCGCCAAAAGACTGTTGCTGCGGCTACCAGCCATCTGCCGTATTATGACCACAGCTGGATTTCTGCCAGAAGGTTGGCGGAAATCCGGCTGTGGCCATACCAGTGGATGGCAGTAAGGTGGTGCTGCTGCCAGCAGCAGCACCACACCAGTAGACACATGATATAGCCTGGCGGTGTTCTGCTGGCGGACGCTTCTACTGCCATGGTTTTTGTGGCGGTACGGTTGCCACAAAAACCAGGGTGGTAGGTGGGATCATAATACCACAGGCGGGCTAGTGACAGCCTCCGGGCTGGAGACGGAAGTCTCCAGCCTGGCAGCCGTTACTGCAGTGGCGGACGGTGTGGTACATTGGAGGTTTGGCTTGAGCCAAACCACCAATGTCTTAAGATAGGAAAAGTACCGCCAGCCTGTTGGCAGTACTTTTCTCCATTTTACCAACGTCAGCCGGGGTCATAATGACACCCTTTGTGTTTTTTGGTGCTATTTTCACTAAAATCTTTAAAATTGCATATCTATGGTACTTCTGATTGGAGTTTTCTCATTTTGGTCTTAAATTATGTATTAAAAATGACTCTATTTTTCTAAATTAGTGTGGAATTTTTCTTGTGTTGTGTTTTGCTTTATTACTTTATTTCCACATAAATAATTAACACATTGTCACTAAGGCAAGTCTGACTGCTCTGTGCCAAGCTGCCAGAGGGTTGAGCACAGGTTCATTTGGGGTTTGCTTGTGACTTCACCCTGACAAGGATTGCGATTGCTGCTTGAGTAGGGTTTCACGCCCCTCATCCAGTAACCCAAATTCTTACACAAGCTTAATGCTTTTGTTGTAATTTTTCATAATAAACAAATCACACCCAAGGAATCTGAAATAACATTTTCCCCTGAAACAATTGGGCCAATAACCTTTATCGCTGGCCTATCACCAAAAACAATGCAGACCCACTATATTGAACATAAGCTGTTCCACAAGGCAACCATTAGGTATGCTGTAATAAAATGACAAATATATTCAACATTACAGTTGTAAAATGAATATACAGTTGTAAAATGAATATAAAATCCATCCTTAAAGGGTCTCAAAATGATTAATATAGTACAATTCCTCTGTCCCATGGTGTGTTCGAGTGAGTCACTAACACCAAAAACCCTTGCATTCTATAGCAATTGGTGACATTTTATGCAACAGCTGTCTACAGGTGTTAGCACTATATAACAACACAACCTTAAAATCCTACTGCCTCTAGAACATGCTTTTCACAATACGCGAGTCAGGCCTAATGGCTTTGTCATAACTGCTCATAGTAAACAATTAAACCTGTGGAACCTGACATAATTATACAAAATAACGAATAAGGTATGCAGCCATTGTCACCCACCATAAGCAGCACATACCCACTGAATTGCACATAAGCTAGTAATCTCCATGCATACAGTTATACAATGTGTATTAAACTAAAAATAGCAGAACAGCATACTACCACTCTCAAAAAGCCTAACAAGGATTTTTAGAGAAAAAAAAATACTTTACGCTTTCCATGGTGATCACTAAAATTACATGTAACAGAGTACCTATGTTCAGCCTCTGACATAGTGTGATAACAATCTACTGCAATAGGCCTACTGGTTTTAACAAATACTATTCACAATAAATAATCCAGGTCTATTGACGCTGATGTAACTCTTCTCAAACAAATTGGACATGATATTGGACATAACTTTCCCAGTTGAAACAATCAGGTCTATAAACGTAAATGGCTTGCCACCTTAAGAAACAGAGCCCTACTGTACTCAGCGTTACCTTTTTCACTAGCATCCATCAGGCATACAGTCATAAAATTACAAAAGTTTGCAAATTTTCAGTTGGGAAAGCAACTTTTTTCAGTGAAAGCATGCAATGCCAGCCCCATCAAATGCCATATTCAAGAAAACTAACTTGTGTGGGACGTATGCCCCTCTCTTGGTAGTTCTTATGAAAGCTATTTTTCTTTGATTCACATAAGGACTGCGGATGCTTCACTGTCAAGTCGGACCTAAAAATATCTCTCTGGAGGCTATAACACAAACCAATAACATTTCACCTACAAATGTCTAATGGCTTTAACATTTTGTTTTTTACACTAAATATATTAGGCGTACTGACTTTATCATAACATTTCATTATAAACAGATCAGGCATATAGCCTTGATCACCGACTTGTCTCTATTACCAGATCACTCCTGCTGTTTTCAGTATAAGCTTTCACACAAGACAAAAAATGCAATGCAAACGCTTTTTCAGTGAAAGTACACAATGGGCCTGATTACAACTTTGGAGGAGGTGTTAATCCGTCCCAAATGTGACAGATATACCACCAGCCGTATTACGAGTTCCATAGGATATAATGGACCCGTAATACAGCTGGTGGTATATCCGTCACATTTGGGATGGATTAACACCTTCTTCCAAAGTTGTAATCAGGCCCAATGTCTTGTCAGTGGTAGTAAGGGCCACACAACTGCAATTACAGTACAATAGAACTTCAGCCCCATCCAATGATGTTCTCATGAAAACCAACATATGGGTGAAGCGTAAGCCCCCATCTGAACAGTACTTATGAAAGCTCTTTTTCTGGTGATCAGATAAGGTATTCTATGGCTATGCTCTCAAGCTAGACCTAAAATGATTGGAAATAGAATAGCACTGGCAAAGAAAGACTGGAACTTCCACAGGACCTGCTGACCCTACATAAGCCGTATTTGTTAGTGACGTTTGCCTGCTATAGAGTTGATCACCCACATTAAAGATCCTCCATGATATGGTTATTTGCAAGATGATGTAAAACTGGGACCGCCATGGCACCCTGGTTTCCTAGCGAGTTATAGATTATTATTAGATCACACACCACAGACTGCTGCTTTATGATATGATGCTATATGATAGCTGCAGGAATGAGAACTGCAGTCCACTACTTGTTAGCCAGATCCCAAAAATCACCCACTTAGGCTACACCAAAAATACATCATGCCAATCAAACAAAATAATAAATTAACTGATTATAAAACTCATGCACTCTATTCTTCAGTCATCCTCAAGGCATTACCAGTCTAAGCGGAGCGACCTAAGGTGGGATATAAGCCCTATTCTGGTCATTATGCACAATACCAAAACACTTCCTTCCCAAGTCACATTGCAGTTCAGCAGTTTACCAACCAAACACTCCCTATGGTGTTGAATTTTGTCTGTCCACTAAGGTGTCAGTGCCTCATCAATCTACATGAATTCAATTATAATAAAATACAACACAAATGAACATAAAGACCCTCATTTTGACATTGGCGGACATTGGCCAATGCCATCCCGCCATCAGGCCGCCTGTTTGGCCTGAACCCCACCGGACCGATTATGGCTTCCCCGCTGGGGAACAGAGTTTCCACCCGCCGGCCCAGCGGGGAACAGGACTTTAACGTTGCAGCCGGCTCCTAATGGAGCCGGTGGCAATGTGGTGGTGCAGCGGGTGCAGCAGCACTCGTCGCGCATTCCACTGCCCGTAGTTCGGGCAGTGGAATGCGCAATGGGGCTGTGCTTGGGGGGCACCTGCAGTGCCCATGCCAAGTGCAGGGGCAGTGCAGGGGCCTCCCGAGTCCCCCATCCCGCCAGCCTTTCCATGGTGGTGTTTACCTCCATGGACAGGCTGGTGGATGGGGACTCGTAATCCCCAGGGCAGCACCACTTGCAGCACTGCCCTTGCGGATTACAACCGCTGGGACCTCCAGGCTGGCGGCAGCCCTGTGGTGTCGGTATTTGACTGTGGCGCCACCGCGACCGTGACTGCCATGGTCCAAATGACCCCCAAAGTGCTGAAAATGTGCAAATCCAACCTACTCAGAAAACGAGCCTTACAGTCGTCACCAGGACTGCACATTGACAAGACAAACTGTAAGGTTGTTGTTGTGTGATTGTGTGTAAAGAACTATTGGAATTTACTTACTATACAGTTCTACAGTGCAAAAAATAATCATGTTTAGAAATGTGCATAACAATGTGGGAGTCATTATGACCCTGGTGGTTACTAGATTCTGTTTTCCGCCCGCCTGCCCAGCGGGGAAGCCATAACAGGGCCGGCAGGGTTCAGGCCGCACAGGCGGCCTGATGGCGGGATGCGATTGGCGGGTGGCAATGTCAAAATGAGGGCCTGTGTCTTTAGTGTTTTTTGAATTTGGAAGATTAGAAATTCAGCTGTCTGCTTAACCCCTTTCTCCACGTATTCATAGTGCTCTACAACCATATCATTCCAGTATAAATGAGCATTGGCAAAGGCAATAGGTCTCACCTGTGGGAGATATTGTCTTTGCCAGTTTATTTCGGTGTTTCTGTATAGCTTCAGGATGCTTGCAGCATGGTCAAAGTAACTAAAAAAAGTGCATAGTGGTCGCAACTAGGGTGAGTGCCAATTGTTTTAATTTTTTGTTTACTGACCCAAGATGGTGGCCACCAATGTGATCAGTAAAAACAAAAATGAAGTTTTTTTCATGGAGAAAGTAGCTCTAAAAAAATGAACAGCAGGTGTTGAACCAGTGGAGGGAATGGAGGAGTGGGTGGGAGGGAAGAAGGCAGAAAGCATCATACCAGGGTGGGGTGAAGCACAAGAGTGAGATAACAGCAGGGATGCACCCAGGAGAGTAAGCAACTGGGAGTACCAGAGGGGAGGTGAAAGAAACACACAGACAAGAGGGAGTAGCACAAAAATAGAGAGAAGCACACTGATGAGATAGAGCAGCATGGGGTGGGAGGGGGAGGGAAACTCAGACTGCTTCAGCCAAAAGAAACAAGTATTGGCAAAACCAATAGATCTCCCCTATGCAAGAGCTATTGGCTTTGTCAATATCTAGTGTATCTTCTGTTGAGGCAATGCTGAAAGTTAGTGGGGTAAAGGACATTGGTGTGGAGTGGAATTTTGTAAAGAGAAGTGTCATGGAGTGGCGTAGAGTAGAAGAGAGGAATGGAGTGAAGTGCAATGGAGTGTCATGGAGTGTTGTGGAGGAAGTAAGATGTAGAGTCGAGGGAGTAGAGTGGATTAGAGTGTCATCATGGAGTAGAGTGTCATATAGAAAAGAGTGACGTAGAGTGCTGTGAAGTGGTGGAGAGCAGAGTGGAGTCGCATAGAGGATGTTGCATAGAGTGGAGTAAAGTGTTGTCCAGTAGAGTGGAGTAGATTGTTGTAGAGCACAGTGGCTTAGAGTGGAACAGTGTAGGAGAGTGGAATGGCACAAAGTGGAATAGAGTGCTGTAAAGTCAAGTGGTAGCGAGTAGCCAGAGTTGCATAAAGTGTCACAGAGTGGAGTGGCATGGAGTGGAGTAGTGTGTCATGGAATAGAGTAGAGTAAAGTGGAATGGAGTGTTATAGTTGCGTACAGCGTCATTGAGTAGAGTGTTATAGAGTGGTATGGCATAGAGTAAAGTAGAGTGTCAGAATAGAGTTTAATGGAGTAGACATAATTGTGAGAAAAAGCCTCTTTTTGACATGGTTAGCCCCCACTTTTTGCCTGATGTATGATGTAGCCTAGAAACTGTAGTGCAGTGGGCCCTTACTAGCCAGGTTCCCTGGGCCAAAGCTTTTTCCCTAAAAGTGTTGTTATTCATTGGCACAATTGAATACACCCTTACCTACCACTATGCATTGGCACAATTGAATACACCCTTACCTACCACTATAAGTCCCTAGTAAAGGGTGCTTAGGTACCCAGGGCAAGGGATACTATGGGTAGGCCCCTGAGGGCAGCAGCACTGATTGTCACCCTCTAGGACCAAGCATCCAGATGCATCCTGCACTGCCATTGCAGGCTGAGTGTCCTGGTGCAAACCTAAAAGACAAACTCGACATGGCACACTACCTGTGTGCTCTGCCCACCATACACTGGATTTACTCTGGGTAAGACACCCCTCTGTTAGGCCTTACATCCCTAAGGCAGGGTGCACCATATTATATGTGAGGACATAACTGCATGAGCAATATGCCCTCACTGTGTCCTTGAAAAACCTGGGACATAGTGCGTGAACAGAGCAGCCATTTTAATACATGTGCTAGACAGTGGTCAATATGAGTTTCCAGTCTATATGATGGCCCCTCTGACCCCTGGTTTGTTTGGTATCAAACAACTCAGAATGATAAATCCAAACTGGTACCAGTATTAGATTTATCCCTTAATGTATCCAGGAGTCACCTTAGAGGTGCCCCCTGCAAAAGCAAACCACCCTGGAATGGTTGCTGACTGGTTTTATCCGGCCTGCCACCTCCAGACACCCAATCTACAAACTGTGGGGGAGAGCCCTGTCTCCCTAGTTTGTAGAACAATGCCCTTCCTGGGTGGAGGTGCTAAGACCCCCTCCCGCAGGAATGTGCACTGCCCTGGTGGTGAGCTTCAAAGGACTTATCGCCCTTGAAATCTGACCCCCCAGCCTGCTGCTAGCAGCAGAGGAACAGCCCCTTTGCAAACCCCCACTTTTGGCAGGAGCAAAGGCAGGAAACCACACAAAGGATAGGGGGAGCGGCCCCACCTAGCATGCACCACCCCTAAGGTGTTGCCTGCAAGTTGGACACTCTTTTTCATTTTCCTCCATCTTAGATTAAAGGAAAATTGCTAATCAGGGTTAGGGAAGTGAACCTTCTCACAGGAAGTGGTCACTATAGTGGGTGTAGCTATCCATTGGACACTAGCAGGTTCCCCCTAAAACACCGAATAAATTCAATATTTAGTGGGCACCCTTAGACCAGATAATCAGATTTGAAGGACACAAAGAAGACCAGCACAAAGAAGATCCAAGGCACGAGTAGTGTGGACCTGCTGCACAAAGAAAAGGCTCTAAACCCTGTCTGTTGCACCTAAGACCCGACAATCGCCGCTGAGGAGCTGCTGGACAACTGGACTGATGTCAAGAACCCCAGAGGACCTCCAGGCTTCACCAATAACCCAAGAACTCCTTCCAGAGTGGAGGTATCACTCTGCAACAAACAAGAAACCAGCAACCCAGTGTGGGTAATTTCACTGACTAGCTGCTAACTCCCTAACTGGACGTTGCAGCCAGACCCGACAACACACCAACGACCACAAGGACAATCCCTGCAAGTGTGCCAAGTCTGGTGGCACTGCACCCTACAGTGGTCAAACCGTACTAATACCCTGGATATTGGCCAGCTGACGTCGGACACCAAGAAACCAGTCCGCCCGGGACTGAAAAAAGACCAGGAGGAAGTCCCAGTTGAGGGACTCCAAGAACACCCTGAACGTCCCTCCTGAGTGCCCGGTTGTCCTGCAAGCAACCCTTGAAGTGACTTACCTTCAGATCCCAAGGGCATCTTTGGGCACAGCTTCTGGCTCACCAATTCGCTCTGCACCCGCCTACCCTGTACCCTGCAATGAAGAACCTGCTGTGCCCTAAGGGTCCCTCAACCCTTGCAACCTCGACACTCCAAGGGGACCCCAAGGAACCACCTCTAAGCTTACCTGCACAGATATTTTCCAAGTGGTCCCCCACAATGGCCCTGCACCAACTCCAGAGACTTTTCACTGCTGCTCCCACCGGAACCGGGAGCCGCCCGAATTTCTCATGCTGGCACAGTGTGTCCACCGATGACCTCGACCAACCTGCTAAAGAAGAACTTGGTAAAGCAAATGTATGATTTTATATGATTTTTTACAGGTGACTTTTCATTGACTCCTATGGTGCATAATTATGCACAAAAAGACTATCTTTATTCAACTTCAAAAATCCATATCTCAAAAAGTACTTAACTAATTTTGATAATCTTGGTCTTAAAAAGTATATAAACATCTGAAGTATTTTTATGAATTGGTCTTGAGTTATTCCTTCAAATGTGTGAGTTGCATGATTGATACTGTGAGTACAACAAATGCTTCTCACTTCTCCAAGATTGGCCTAACTGCTCGACCAAGCTACTATAAAAATTAGAGAATAAGGTGATCTGGTTTTACCTCTGTAAACCAACGTGTGGTTGCCTGGACTTGATCCCCTGCACAGTGTGCCTAGCTTTGCACACTATATAAAGGACAAGCCTCCTACAATCATAGAGTGGAAAACCATAGGGTGTAGTGTCATAGAGTGAAGTAGATTGGCCTAGAATGAAGCGGCATAGAGTAGTGTGGTGCAGAGCAGATTGGAGCCCAGAGCAGTGGCATAGTGTGCATTAGTTTTGAGTAAAGTAGTGTAGAGTGCATTGGGTAGAATACAGTGTCATTCAGTAGAGTGGTGTAGAGTGGAGTAGTGTAGAGTGGTGCACAGTAGATTTCATTGGCTTAGAGTGCAGTGACATAGAGTAGACTGTTTCAGAGAAGAGTGAAGTGGCATGGAGTGAAGTGGCTCCGGGTAGAGTGGAGTAGTGCAGGATAGAGTGCAGAATTGTAGAGCAGAGAAGCGTAGAGTGCACTGGTGTAGAGTAGAGTGGTGTAGAGTGCAGTGGCATGGAATGCAGTGGTGCAGAATAGATTAGAGCTGGGTGGAGTGATGTAGTATAAAGTGGCGTTGAGTGCATTGGCGTAGTGTGTAGTAGAGTGGCATAGAGTTGAGTGGTGCAGAGTAGAGTGCAGTAGCATAGACTGCATTGGCCCACAGTGGAGTGGTGCAGAGAACATTGGCATAGAGTACCATGGCCCAGAGTAGAACTGGGTGGTGTAGAGCAGTGGTTCCCATCCTGTGGTGTGGGGACCCCTGGGGGTCAGCGAAGCCTCCTCAGAGGGTCCGCGACTGCGTAGAAAATGAAATATTATTAACTGATTAGGTCTCCAGCTTCCAGTAATGACTCATTGGGGGGGGGGGTCCCTAGATTCCAATAATGATTCAGTGGGGGACCCTGGATTCCAGTAATGCTAAAGTGGGGGTTCACAGAAGGTAAAAGGTTAGGAACCACTGGTGTAGAGTGCAGTGACATAGAGAAGAGTAGGGTTCAGTAGTGCAGAGTAGCATGGTGTTGAGTTCAGTGGTGCAGAGTGCAGTCTTGCAGAGTAGAGTGTCATAGAGAGCAGTGGTGTAGTGAGCAGTGATGTAAAGTACAGTGGTGCAGAGCAGAACAGAGTGGCATAGAATGTAATGGAATGTAATGAAATAAAACTCAGTGGTGTAGAGTTGCAAAGTAAGCATTGGCTTAAAGCACAGTGGTGCAGAGAAGACTGGCTTTGAGTGCAGTGGAGGAGAGTGCAGTCTTGCAGAGTAGATCGGCATAGAGAGGTAGAGTGTAGTGGCGTAGAGTTGCAGGGAATGGAGTGGTACATAGTAGAGTGGTGCATAGAACAGCTGTGTAGAGTACAGTAGTGCTGAGTAGAGAGGCATACCATTCAGTGGCATGCAGTATTGTAGAGTATAGTGGCACAGAGTGCAGTGGTGCATAGTAGTTTTCATAGAGTGCAGTGGCATAGAGTGCATTAGTTTTGAGTAAGTGGTGTTGCGTGCACTGGCATAGAGTGCAGTGGTTCAAAATAGAGTGGCATAGAGGGCAGTGGCATAGAGTATAGTGGTACAGAGGGGGGTAGAGTATTGTAGTGTAGAGTGCAGTGAAATAGAGTTGAGGGTAGTAGAATGGCTTAGTGTGCAGTGGCATTGATTGCAGTGGTGTAAATTGGCATAGAGTAAAGTGGACTGGTGCGGGGTAGAGTGCAGTAGCATAGAGTAGTGGCGTAGGGAGCAGTGGCATAGAGTACAGTGGTGTGAAGTAGAGTAGCGTGATATAGATTGGGGTAGTGCAGAGTGAAGTACAGTGGAGTAGAGTACATTGTTTCAGAGTAGAGTGAAGTGGCATAGAGTGAAGTGTCATAGAATGGAGTGTTGCAGGGAAGAGTGGTGTGGCGCTGAAAGGAGTAGCACTGAGTGCAATAGCACCAAGTGCAACAACGTCAAGTGTAGACTTGATTGTTTCAGAGTAGAGTGAAGTGGTGCATCACAGTGTACATTGGCATAGAGTGCACATCAGATTAAAGTGGCGTAGAGTGGATTAGCACAGAGTGCACTGGCATAGAGTGGAGTGGTACACGGTAGATTGCATTGGTGTAGAGTGCAGTGGCATAGAATGCGGTGCTGCAGAGTAGAGTGGCACAGTGAAGAGTTGTAGAGTGCAGTGGCAAAGAGTGCAGTAGTGCATAGTAGAGGAGTGTGGGGTAGAGTGCATTGGCATAGAGTAGAGTGGTGTAAAGTAGAGAGGTGCAGACTAGAGTGCAGTGCACAGTGTGGAGTGGCATAGAGTGTGGAAGCACAGTGTAAAGTGGTGCAGAGTAGAGTGGAGTGGGGTAAAGTGGAGTATTCATGGTGTGATGCGCACTGCCATAACTGCCAAAACATCTTCAGTTGAAACTATCATTACATTTGCACAGACAGTTTTATAGATAAAAGTATAGAGCACACAAACAATGATGTGTGGAAAGTCATCACCTAGTGTATTGATTTGTTTTGATTGGTTAAAATATTTGTTTCTGCTACACTGCAGAATTACCCAAAAATGTCATTTTCGAATTTTGATATATTCTGAAATACCTGCCCAGTCCATTTACAGAGATTTACATTTTGTTGTCTGCTCGAAAAAAATAACATTGTACAGCCTTCTTCAAGCACACCCCCAGTAGTCAGCATGATTGTCACAATTAAATCCTCACCTTGAAGTCAGAGAAAGAAAACTAAACACCAAGCTTCCTCGATGACAGAGCCTGACATTTGACCTCTACCTTTGAATGCACAGCAAATGTATCAAGATAAGTACAAGATTTAAAAGCCTGTTTATAGAAATCTAGTACTGGGGGAAGAATACAGTAAGCAGGGAGTGGGCAGCGGTAGGCACAAATTTAAGCTGGACAGCCTAAAATAAAAAGTAAATAAAGTCATCAAATAGAAAGCAAGCAAGTCAGGGTTAGAACTGCAAAGCCAATGGTAAAAAATGGGCAGAATGCATTCCCAGGGAAACTTTCTAAATGTCCCCAAGATATTGTAAGTAAAGCAGACAGCTGTGCTGTCTGGTAGGCTTTGACCTAAAAAATAGATCCCTAAAAGTGCTCCTTGGGAGTTACAAACAAATGATAGACAAAGTAAACTATAGAAAGAGAAGCAAACAAATGAGAGTGACTATAATGCCAACCAATGGTAAGCAATGGGCAGGCTTTAAGCCCACTGTAAGATCTTGATAAGCTGGCAATGGGTCTTTTGCAGCCAGACAACCTGTATTGTTTAAGTAGGCTTGATTTAAAAATGGGCATTGGATTCCTATGGGAGTAAATTGAGATAGCAATAATGGTTGTTTTGAAGGACAGTCAACAGTGGCTGTTATGTTTTAGTGACCTTCCTAGCGGTTCTCCTCTGATGTGAAGTCATTGCAATAAAAAGCTTAGGCGATTTATGAAGTAACGCCACAGTGGTGCAGAACGTGCTTCATTCTACATTGATGTCAATTTACAATTTTAAAAAATGCATGTAATTATCTGTTAATGCGACATAACTGATGTAGAGCAGAAGTAATTTTCTAATAATATGATGTCATATTGGTGGAGGACATAAGTCATTGTATCAAGCTGACGTTGCACTGATGTGACACCAATAGACAAAAGAAGGCATTCTCTTTTGATGTGATATTACACTTCACTAGAGGAAGGACGACTTCTCTGTTGATGTGACTCATGTTGGAAAAGTTAAATAATTCTCCATTGATGTGACTCCCACAATGAAAGAGAACAGCTATTATTAGTGTGTCTTTAATAAAATCATGTTTTGTTTTCCCACCCCTGCTGTGGAAAATCTGAATTTTATACTAACAGATAGTATAAGTAATTTTCTTCTGGTATGATAATAATTTGGTAAAGAAAAGAAGCCAGCCTTTATTGATTTGATGTTACCATGATGGAGAACAGAATACATTCTTTATTAATGTGATATTACTCTGGTGGACATGAAAGTAATTCACTAGTGATATCTCACTGTTGAAAAACAGTTGTTTTCTTCTGCTTTCACACTGGTAAAGAGCAAAAGTCAGTCTATTGATGTGACGTCAGATTGATGAAGTCCAGCATCAATTCTTACAAAATTGAACAAATTAAGTCATTCTCTACTCATCCAAAAGCACATGAAGAATAAAAGCCACTCTTTATTTATGTGACGTCACAGTGGTGGAGAACAGAGATCGTTATCCACTGAAAACTAGTCACTTTGTTGTCTGAAGTCGGTTTCTCTGGAATCCACTACAAACATTTGGAAAACGTAGATCGTCCTTTTTGTTTCATAATGCTTTATTGAATAAGTTAGCATACACTGGTACAATAGAATAAATACATTGTAACTAAAAGAAAAAAATAAAAGAAAATAATCATAATCATAAAGATAATTATATCTATAATATAAGAAACAATTTGTATACACAACCAGACTATAATATTGTACCGTAGAATAATAGCATTTTTTTTTATGCTTTAGCAAAGAAAGAAAGAGAAGAGAGAAAGAAAAGAAAAGAAATCACATAGTTATAATAAAGCTGCCATTAAGTATTAACAGTAGTAGTATTAAATGTCTTATGTTGCGAAAGGAAATAGGTGAGAGGAAGCCAAAACATGTCCCTTTTAATTAACAGTTGAGTAGTATTAGCATTTGCTCGATCCATTCTGTGATTATAACAGATCAGATTCCACCAAGTTACAACAGATATTTTCGTAGTATCTTTCCAACTAGAAGTAATAATTTGCAGTTGACTAGCAATGAGCAAATCAGCCAATTTACCACGCAGTGGTTGGGAATACCAAATAGATGAAGTACTACCCAAAAAAATATGTAATATATTGAAGGGTACATTGATGGAGAAAATCTGATTAACTTTATCCCAAACTTGTTCCCAAAAAGTATGAACTGCACGGCCCTCAAAAAAATGTGCATATAATGACTGTTTCTTTAGAGCACGACCAACACTTGCTATCTGTAGTAAGTTTAAATTTATAAAGATCTACAGGAGTATAGTACAACCTATTATAAAAGTAGTAGATTGTCCTTTTGAAAAAGAACAAAATCACTTCTCTCTTCACAAAATATCAACTGTTGTACAATGATGGTTTTTATCCATGAATGTGAGGTCAAGCACTTTAGTCATCTGAATGATATTAATTGACAGCAAACGGCATTCTGCAAAGATATGATGCCACACTGGTGTAGAAAGTAGGTGTATTCTTTTACCCGTTCAGATTATCTGCATTTTAGCTCTGACGTGTTCAAAGCTGTTAATTAGATAACGATTGAGAGGTCGAGGTTACAATTTTTTCTTTACAATTGGAACTCAGGAAGTCACTTGTTCACCTGCTGTTTCGATAATTTTTTTTTTATTATAACCAATTTTGTTGATTTTATCTTAGGAAAATAACATCTAAGAAAAGCCACATATAGCCATCATAGCAAGTACACTAGTCAAGTCCCAGGTTAAGCCCCACTGCTTATATCAGCAATATCAGAGCCCACACATGGGTACACCTAACCAGCGTTATTGTAGTGTGCCAAGTCCAAAGTAATCCCACCGTTTGCTCCATATCCTGCTTTATTTTTGGGGTCGTCCCTGGGCCTCATATATTGGCTTCTCCTGTTGTGCACACCAGTCCACACCCCGGCACCACTGGGTCAGTGAGGGCGGTGTGGACGACTTCCATCTCCGGGCTATGTCTTGCTTTGCAATCATTATGTCCTCTCCAACTAGTGTCTGGTCAGCCCTTGTTCCCCCGTACCTTCAAAAATCTCCAGTAGAGCAATCCTCAGGGACATATCCACCTCCCAACCTAGGGCCCTTCACAGTGTCTGAGTCACTTTACCTCAGTAGCAGGCAATTAAGGGACATGCCCATACCATATGGTAAAAGTCTGCTGGGGCATGGAAACATCTGAAACATGTGGAGTTGGGAAGGGGACAAGCCCAGCACAGATGATTAGGGGTGAGATAGGCACAGTGAAGATAGTATGTTTGCATTCATCTTAACTTAGATGAGATGGCAATGATACAAGGGTCCCAATGCTCCCATTGGGATTGTAGTAGCAAAAATGTGTCTGGGGCGTTAATGATCGAGAAGCAATGGATTTGTGAGATTCCCGCCTTTTGCAGCACACCCATCAGAAGCTTAGCTTCAAGTGTGCTATGTAGAGGGAGTTCTGTGCCTGGAGAGATGTGCACCCTCAATGCTTGCTGCAATTGAAGTTACTTGTGAAACTGCGTGGACGATAGCTCATAGGTCAATTGGAGCTCTTGAAAGGAATGTATAAGGCCACTCAACCAGGCGTAGCCCAGTAGTGAGAGGACTTACAAGTTCCATTGGGTAAAGCCTTCCAAGGCCAGCTGTTTCACACAGCCAGATTCCGCTCTATAAGGAGGTCGGCATCAATACAAATTTAATACACAAACTTCATGAACAACTTGACTCACAGCTGGGATATTTAGAATATCTATTGTAAAGAAACCTGTGAAATGGTGCCCTGTTAGCTGTTTAGTATTTAGTCAAGTGTTTCATTGTTGTGGTATTCATTCATATAGGGCAAGATCTCTTGCCCGGGTTAAATATCTCCTTCAAACCCCTTTTGGCTAAAATGAATAAAGATGTCTTAAATTCACCCTTGTCCCACTCCAGACTCTTCATTTTCGTCCTTGCGTGGAATGATTATTATTCGTCTGGCTTTATTTCTTTTCTGTATACTTATATGAAGTATGAACCATTATTTCCCAATTCAGCAGATTTGTCAACATTATTACATACATACTTTTTCTCTTAAGAATTTCCATTTGGCTGATTTGTTTGAATATTTCAGAGAGTTTGTAATTGCACTTTCGTAAATCATTGTTGTTAAACCCTTCCCCTCTGTAGATGGGGATATGGAATGAGAGCAGTTTTCCAGTGTAGCATGATCTTTTGTCTCACAACAATCATCATATACTGTAGAATATTTTTTCTCCCATACATGTTCTCCTGTAATCCCTAGACATTTTGGGCCTGATTACAACTTTGGAGGAGGTGTTATTCCGTCCCAAATGTGACGGATATACCACTAGCCGTATTAACGAGTGCCATAGGATATAATGGACTCGTAATACGGCTGGTGTTATATCCGTCACATTTGGGACGGATTAACACCTTCCTCCAAAGTTGTAATGAGGCCCTTTGTCTTTGGTGTTATCATAATATTTCTGATTGGAAGTAATGTATTCACCCATGAGTTTATGTTTCCTCAGTACGGGAAGATTTGCAAGCAAGTTTAAAGTTTATGAGTTAAGATACCTTGTTCTTGCAAACATCTTGCACATTCATCTGTTGACATGAATCATCCTTTAGGCAGGTATTTTGGGGTTAGATAAAGGTGTTGCATAGTAATATGTATTAATTACGTTCTTGCACACCATTTCCTCTATTTTATTTGATCTGTCAGTGACTGAGCTGCTACGTAGTGCTAAAGAAGAGAATAATTGGGTACACTGAATTTAATTACTCAAAAGTTCCTAGTCTCCTGATAAGCTATGGGTTTGCAATTATTTGTTAAATGTTTAATCCTCCTCCCTAGTTTGTTTTCAATATGTTCAATTGAAGTATAGCCCCACTAAAGAGTTATGCTGTACAAGGATGTGTAGAGCATATAATAGTTTCCTTTTAGTAGAAAAAACCTGCCCGATTCACCATATTTCTTGAGTACCTTCAGTTTTATTTGTTTTTTTAAACAGCAACATTTCCATATCCTCTGTAGTGATTCTTTCCCTAAAAGACCCTTTAATGGATGTATAATATGTCTTCTATTAACTAAAACTTTAGTTAGTCTGATTGTCATTGTGTGGTGATATACATGAAATCGGGTAATTCCCATCTTCTTTTCTCTTATAATGCCATAGTCTTGTCATAAGATTGCCCTAACTTTTTATCATCTTACAAGAGCACAAGAAATTAGTTAGGCAACACTTCAGTTTACTGAAGAATTTGTTTCAGAACTGGTAAAAGAAGGACTGGTTTCGGCTAAAAAGTAGTTTAGGTAACATGGTCATTTTACTATGATTTATATGATTTATAAATTACATGAATTGATTTCTGATTCTAGTTCTTGCACAGTTTCTCCCAGTTTGGCTTTATAGTTTAACCTCTTCCCCTGTGATAAATACAGAGCCATCAAAATCCTTAAATATGTGACCTTGGTTTTAACATTTTTTTTTGTTTTTTTGGTATGACAGCTGAGAGTTTCAGTTTTAGTATAATTTGTTTTAGATCCCGATACTAGCGTTATGTTATGTACTTTAATTTTTCAAACGTTTGTTCAGGGTTGGTCAGAATTACATCACTTTATTTGCCTGCCATATTCTTTTTTTTCCTCCTGTCCCTCAGTCAATAACTTGTTAGTTGAGCTGCGTCAATACCAAAATGCAATGGTATCTGGATCACATTTCTTAGGTTCTGCAGCCCTTGTCGACTGTTCCTTCCTCTATTTTTGTGTAGCTGGTAAGTGATGGCCTTGTGGAGACTGATGGTTTGGTGAGAAGTAACAAAATTGACAAAAGGTAGCAGGATAGGCCAGAAAGATAAAATTATTGTTCCTGGTCCTTTTACCTTAACCATTTCATCTCGTCATTCCTTTGCTGCCCACAAAAATAACTTCAAAGTGGAATACAGGTAAAATGTATTTTGGAGAACCTAACTAAATTCAGCCAGTGAAATGTGAATACCTTAGAGATGAACTGCTAGTCACCTTTTAAAACCATAATTAATTAAAAAATCGCAGATGTCCCAAAAGACAATGCTTTTACAGTGCACCCCATTGTCTTGCCTTAGGTACTATTTGATGGACATGTGGGGTCGTGAAGGCGTAATGGACTTATCCAATTAAACACTGTTGAACCATTTTACTTCTTTGTTCTTCTATAGGAGACGCCTTGTCATATCACAGTGGGATGAAGTTCTCTACCATGGACCGCGATCAAGACCTTTATCCTCAGAGCTGTGCAGCCCTCACTTTGGGAGGTTTCTGGTTCAAGACTTGCCACGCAGCGAACCTCAATGGGCTTTATTTACAGGGAGCTCAACAAACCTATGCCAGTGGTATCAACTGGTATCAGTGGAAGGGCTTCTCCTACTCCCTGAAGGAAACACAGATGAAAATTCGGCGTGTTTAATACCCTGTATGTGAAGAACTGTGGAAACAGTGATAACACGGTTCAGTCACAAGTATGGGTGCTGGAGACATGACCTTCCATTTTTAACTTGCCAATTTATCTTAATATAGCTCTTTGCTTTGTAATATTTCATAGCAGGCTTTGGCCAGGATATTATTCTCATTTCTGGTCTGTGTCCTCTAGGCTTGTCTGCAATGCAGATGGTCACTTAAGCTCACCATCTCATTACAGTCTGAACTTCTCACTAACCCGCAGGGGGAACAGATGAAATGTGAGAGTCTGGAGGTTACCTTGTGGTTCACTGAAATGATTAGGACAGAATAAGAATTCTCTCTGGAAGGTAGAATTGCTTTCCTGGACAGTTCATTACGCTGTCATCGTCCAATGGGAAACAGGGATAGATACAAAGGAGAGCAGGTTAGGCGTCAGAAGGCTATCATCCATAAAGGTGAGGATGTTACAGAACTCGAGTAGCAAAAGGGATTTCGTTTTTTCATATGATGGTTCAAGATGGACTAGAGGTGGAATGGTTAGCAATTTATGGATGAATTGAATAGAGTGCCATCTCTAAAGAGTATTAGAAAATGTTGAATATGAAAACCAGACGAGAAGTACTGAAAAGAGGATCCCAACAAAGGATCAGATATTACAGGAAAGAAGGCAGAGTACGTAAAAGCTCATGAAGAGGGGGAAGGACTCCTTGAGGAGAACAAGAGCTCTTCTCTTAAAATGTGGTATACAACTAGGAGACGTTTCCCCTTGGAGGATGAGAACTAGACTGGTATTACGACAGAGCAGCATCAGCCAGGAATGGAATTGGACTGGTGTCTGGCTCAAACCAGATCTCACAGTGTAGTATGCGTCTCAACAGGTGATGGGATATGTTTCTGAAGTGTTTCCTTTCAAAGGTAAATTCATTTCTAAGTTACATTTGTCCATTTCTTCAAATTATTGTTTCTTTCTTTGCTCCGCAGCATGTTTATACAAACAGTAGCTCCTCCTTCAGTCTACCAGAGGGATATTCATGATTTTTAGATGTTTTATATGTTCAAATGTTAGAAAGAGTTGTTTTTGCATCTCCTCAGATCTTGCATGTTGTGCTTTTGAGGGCGTTTTGGTAAACATATGAAACCTTTCATCATCTCTTGTGAGACACTTCTTCCTAGAAATCATGGTGTTTCCAAAACGTGCCAAAATCTGAGTTTTATCCAAACCCGTCTTTTATACACTCTTGTGTTTATTGATTATTAAACACTGAGCATGCTTCTCTTACAATCAATGCAGAAATGAAAAAAAGTCTAACTACTTTTGGTAGTGATTAATTAGCAGGATGCAATACCATCTTCTGAAGTTATGCTCTTTAAATGTTGTTTTTATTAGTGCATGGGAACCGTCTACTACAGACTGTCAATAGGCAGCAGTTATTACTGTAACTCTTTCTTGCATTGTTTTTCTGCCAATAAACATTTATCGTAGAAGGCTGCGTCTGTGCTCATGATCCCCTATTGAATTTATGGCTTTCAATTAGGAGTTCGGGTTTGTTTGTTTTGACATATTATTTTTAATCAGCTGACCAACTAGATAAGAAAATCGGGAGATTTTCTGTTTGGCGGAGAGTTGGGCTTCCAAAGCCAATTTGTACCGGACGGAGTCAATCAACTTAGGTATCCTTTACCTCTCTGTCCAGAAGCACGTGTCCGTTGACATCTTCCACGGGCCTTTATCCCTCTGTCCACTGCTAATGGTGGCTTTTGTTAGAACTGAGGAGCAGAGAGTTTACATAGAACCAGTGATGATGGAAGTCCCTCAGTGAGTACCAAGACGCACAATATCTGGTTAGTCGAAAACAAGGATTTTCGTTTTTAGGGTACTAGTGTTTATGTGGTGATATTATGTGGACACTGATTGCACTCACAACCAAGGCAGTGTATTTACTCAAGGGTGAATTTCACACTGAGGTTCAGCAACCCCCTTGGACTGCAGCACATCGGTCCGCAGTGATGAGAGGGTGCTGAAGTAGTTTATGTGGCTCTGGATGAGTGCCATGCAGGTGGCAATACAAAATGTGCTCAACTTATCCTGTAATAGTTCTTCAGCTGACGGCACTCCTGGGCCCAATCCTGTGCAAGCCAGCTCTAGCTCAGCAGGAGACAGCTCCAAATCCACTTCTGTTCCTCACAGCCTATGTCCAATCCAGCAGAGCACCAGCTCTACCTCAAAACATGGGCCTCATTTATTGAGATCCATGATATCCCACTTCAGTGGCTCATGTTCCTCCCCACCACAGCTTCCCCCTGAGTCTGCCTTATTAATGCAGCTTCACTGCTGGATTATTACTTTTAGACAATGCAATCACCTAATATGTGGTGGCTTTCCCGTCCGTGAACAAATGATGCCATAAAACTGTTAGGTATCTGCCCTTCTGCGAGGTTGGAGTTAGCCCACCAAAGCATGACATCTACACTGCATTACCCAAAAAAACCCAATCTCTGCTGCATACCTGCACCTCACAACTTCATCCTTCTCTGTAGGACCACAGCTCCACATGGCCAACTAACCACACCTAGATGAGGTGTCCCCTATTCTGCAGAGGTTCTAGAACAATTTTCAAAGTGGTGGTGCTGGCCCTCGACATCACATCATAAAGTCATTTGAGCCATTAAAAAAATGGAGTGTTTCTTAAAGAGAAAAAGAAAGTATATAAGCCAAACCCATTCGTCTCAAGTAGTGGGGGTTCAGGGGTGCATTTTGCAGCACATACAACACATATATGGTCAAAATTCGGCAAGGTATTTCATATTATAAACATCACATTCTCTATCAAAATTAACTCTGAGTAAATAAATCACCAAAAATAACCACTGGATCACAAACTCAGTTTCGATTGGGAAAGAATGAGATCTTAATTGCTATTCACAATTTACGATGGTCTGGCTTACAGACACTGCAAGGAAGCCATACACGATGGTATGAACCTCGCCCTTCCAGAAAAATAAGTTCTTAGTCAACCTCCACCAGGGACAGGGTTGACCACTGGTTTGTGTACTTTGACTGAGTATTAATACATCCATCACAAAAACCTCTCCATCAGTTTAGCACATTCAATATGAATTGATTGTGCCTCAGCCAAGTGTCTCGAGATATGGCGGCTGGCAAAGGATTTTTTCCTCTCTATTTATTGTATAAAATGCATCAATTCCTCAGCTACTGCATAACATCTATCATTCATCAGCCTCCAAAGAACCGAAGGTTCAGCAAGAAAAGTGAGATCACCTTCTATTGCCACCACAATTGTGGGAACAAGATTTGCATAATCCTTTTAGCAGAGGTGCAGTAGGTCCCAAGTCCTTCTTTCTGGTTTCTTATCAGTGTAAGCAGAAAACTCATAAAAAAAACTGAAAATGGCATTAACATATCATCTCACACTCCATCTTTCGAAAGGTGGCAATCATTTTTTGGCAAGACTAGGCCATTTGAGAAATTGCTTCTTTCAGAAACTCTGAGCCACAGCAGCAGTAATGCTAATGATAAATATTGTGGAAGGAGAATTAATGGAATTAATGACTATCAAACTACTGTGCTATTGTAGAATACAAAGTCAAAGGAGCCTCTGTGTCATGCAAGTACTGCCATCAGAGTTACAGTATGTCCAATAAAATGATGTCCCATAAATGCTGCGTTTCACTTTCTCACTACTGCACCAAAGAACCGTGCTTCTCCGAGTACACACCGAGAAGAAACTCACAAAATACAGTCAGAGACTGGATCTAACTAAGCTGGTTTGTGTGGTATACTTGCTACATGGTGTTGCAGGATTGTGTCTTGTTGGCAGGACTCCATCGTCTTACCATGAACACGTACACCAGGAAAGTCTCATGGTGTCAGATTTTGTGGTTACATTTTCCTTATCATACATTCTTGTTCTGGCAACTATGTGATTGATTTTCTATTGGCGCATTTGTACTTGACAAGTGCATATTTTTGCTCTTGGTTTTATTGAGAACTTACTACTCAGCTGTGAAGCTACCTTAATGAGCTTTGCAAGAGCACACGTCTGAGTTTGCTTTGCGCCTTCTACATACATTTATGAGTAAGATTCATGAAGAATGGGCAGAGATTTGTAGCACTGTATGAATATACTTACAGAAGTTTTGAGTTCACAAAACAGGTGTAAATAAATGCCCAGAAAGCCACTTCATGCCTAGATGTATTGCACCTACCCTGATTTTTTTTTGCTGCCCTTTATCCCTGTGTGGTGTTATATACAGCGGCAGCCACCGCAAATGTCATTGGGGGGGCGGGGATGGACGACGGGGACAGAAAAAAAAAGGCACTGAACTTTCTCACCGTCTCCTGCCGCCTCCTGCAGCCTTGCACTCCTCTGCTCCTGATAGTTGGTGTCCCAGCATTCACAGGGACACCAGCACAGGCTCCCCAGGAATCCTGGCTCTGCTTTCATGCTGAACCTAGCAAGAAAGCAGCACCAGGATTGGTCTGAGTGGCTCGGACTGCCGCTCAGACACAACCCTGGAGTCTGTGCAGTTTCTCCAGCCCGGCTGTGTAGCACAGCCAGGCTGGAGAAACCTAAGTGTGCATGTGTGTTTGGCTGGCCTAAGACGGCTGGCCAAACACACATGTGCACTTACGTGCACTCTTTCCTCATCCCCCCTCCTACCCTCTGTGGCCCAGACCCACCTTTCAAATCACATGCTGGCAGAGCAAGCAGATGAAAAATAAAACGATAGTGTAAAGTAACTATTGTTTTATTTTTCATCTCCTGGCTTTTGGCCAGGGGGGTGACGCTCCTCCGCCATTGTGGAGGAGCCGCCTCTGGTTATACATAGCGTGCAATTCTGCCTAGTGGGAAGGTCAGATGGATCTTCACAAGCACATTTTGTTTCTTTTCTTCTTCAAGAGGAAAATGTTTTCCCCATTGAGATACTCCTCCCCTATCTTCCTATCAAGTCTGAAGTGAGCCGTTCTCCTTCCAGTCGTGGAAATGAAGTGACTTCAGCACTTGGTTAGTCGAACCGTAGGTGTGTAATTGCACATGTGCAGAAACATCCTTGCTGAAACACATTTTAACACAGAGTAGCACATGGAAACTCCCAATGTACGATTATGTGCTTGTGAAAGCACACACCTTCAATTGAAAGTGCACATTCGTTGACATTTTGGTTTTAGTAAAGCTGTGCAAACGGAGGTTAACTACACTTGTACCAGCGTACATGCTTGTGCTGCATAGACCCCATTGACCTCACAACATCTGAAACTGAAGAAAAAGGCAAACATTGAGTCAAAAATAACATAACATACAAGAGGTGTTAACGCTTCAGAGCCTTGATAAGTAAACTTACCAGGAGACGCGTTTAGGTCGACAAACCTTTGGACCACGTTTGGGAACTTCCCAGTACGAAATATTTTCTTGGCATCACCAATCAATAGATCAATAAACAATCAATAATAATAATCACTAATCAATAAACATTTAATAAGAATTTATTTTCAAACACACCATTGACTTCGCAGTCACGAATAACCACACCAGTTTAGTCAAAAGTTAAGATATTTATCTCCTTATTGGTTACAATCTAACATCATGTTTGTTAATCTCATTAGCAATAAACCCACGCCAAAACAATCCAATCAGTAATCAAAGCGCGACTTAATCAATGCATCAGCTATATTCATTCAACATCTAGGCACATCATTTATATGAATCAACTTAGCAGAGTCTCATTAGTACATGAATCAACAAAGCAAGAACTCAGTCATTTGTCTAATTGCACAAGATATTAGTGAACGCCTTAACTAACCTCAAATTAGCATTTGCATGTTGGGCTTCATGCAAAACATTTTAGTGAACACGAATTTAGAAAACATCTAAACTAAGGCCTCTATCAAAATAGCAGTTGGTACCTAGAAAGAAAAGGCAAACAGACAATTACAATTCGCATCGGATAGTTACCAATCCAACAGATCAGCAAACAGCGTCAGTCTTCGTCCTCAGGACATCAGTCGATTCACCATCAGCAGAGATAGGATGGGGCAAAGTCTCAAAATAGCATAGCTACAGAACGGATTACTTCCCTCAGATAGAGGAGAAGTTAGCATCCAGCAAGAATGGGGTATAGGATAGTTTCAAAGTACTCAGAATAAACTCAGGAAAACGCTAGACCAATAGTAATGACACATGGAGATAGCGAAATGGAGTGAATTGGAGTGAAGTGAGGTGAGCTTGTTTCTTCTTGGGTCACGCCGTTAAATCAAAACTGTCTAACTATTCCCTAATTCCTCATTGGGTGAAGTTTGGTGCATTATTATCTCTATCCAATAATTCGGGAAGCCCCTTCCTAGAATTTTCCACAATTTGCAGTTCTCATGTCGTGGATTGGTCCATGTTATTGACATCTTCAACGGTTGGAATGTCAGGTAGAGAATGCTACACTTTGCGCTCCAGTCAGTGTCTTCATTGACTTCTCCTAGTACGGTTAACCTTGCACCTGTTACAAATTACACTGTTGCATCTATCAAGAACGTTGCCTTGAGCAAGCCGGTTCTCATGAGAAAGAATTTACTACGGCTACACACACATAACTCCTGGAAAAATACAGCTTTGTGTCCTTCAGGAAAACAGCACATTACACGTTAGAAAATACAATTCAATATGAGGCCAGGCAGCTAGGTCCAAACCCTCGCTAAGCTAAGGCCCTCTGGTTTAATAAAACAAAACTCTTAACACATAACTCTAATTATGATATACTAATACAAATTCAAATTCAGAATTAATAAGCCTTTTCCTTAGTCTTCGTATACATTGGTAGCCACTCCCCTTGGGCACATTTCAACGCGTGCATTATTTTCTATGTTAACATATTTTCTATGAAGCTTCATCACACAATATATTGCAAGTTTTTCATATTAATATTGGTTTTAAAAAGACACACTCCAACAATCCCTCCTCTGATGACACTTGTCATCACACAAAACCTTCCCCACTAATTTCACATTAGTCAAAACTCTTTCATTTCAATTTCTTCACTTATTGGCTTCCCCTTTAATTTTTCCCTAAACAATTTTTCCCTTTCTTTTTCTTCCCTCCTCTTATTATTTTTCGCCCTATTCAATTTTATCCTTTTGCTAATTTTACATGCCACCCATAATCCAAATAGACAAGCTATAACAATCAATATCCCCTGTATTATTTTAGACAATATCCCATGCCAAATGTTGCTAAGCCAATTCCCCACTGAAGCAAAACCCCTTCCAACCTTTTCCCAAACAACACGTTCTTTCAGTTCTTTCAAATCTGTACTATCCCTAGTCAAGTTAGTAAGCATACATCTAATCTCATTACTATTATCTGGTATATGCGCACAACAATCACACTCATTAAGCATCCTACAAACTCTGCCACTCTTCGCTAAAAGAATGTCTAAAGCAAGCCTGTTTTGAAGAGTCATCGTCCTCTCCGCATCAAGTTCAGTATCCATTAGGAGTATAGCTCCCGAAAAATTTGTCAGCATGTTATCCACAATAGTAGACATCTTTTGAATCTTTATGGAATTCAAGATAACTTCCACTGAAGGAAATACCGCCCCAAATATGTCTCCCACTACGCCAGCAGCAGTTTCTCTCTTCTGTCTACTACGATGTAATTCAGACAATTTCGGAAACCTTTTCAAATCGTCAAGTTGGTTTATCTTTGGGAAAACTATCCCCAAGTAAAATGTCCCATACCATCCCTTTGGAAGACGGTAATAAGCATTAAGCCCACATATGTAATAGATCCCTGGAATCGCTGGATGCTGCCCATTTAACATGAACGTCCATTTACTCTGAAACAAAAACACATGCTTACATTCACTCATTCCCACAAACACATTGTCATAATATGATTTAGGCCTAGATATACAAATCTTCCCTATGTGTAATGCATCTAAAGCTAGCTTCCCTTGCTCCCTAATTGCGCCATAACTTTCACTACTAGCAAAAGCTCGCTGCTGTAATCCTTTTTCTAATTTGCCCTTTAATGCCCTCCTTCTATCCACCATGTGATCTTAAAAGCTTTTCTCTACTGGTGTAAGCAAGCATGTCAAATTATTGCAATGTGCATAAGATGTACTAATTGTCAATGTCGTCCCAAAGAATCCTTTAACTAACTTTATACTATAGCATACACCACTCAACTCCTCCATCATAGGTACATATGAAAACACAAAATCATGATTAGAATAGAAATATTGAATCTCCTCTTGGTTATAAAATCTTGTTAGTAGCAGACTACAACTTATCCCATAAGTTAATGGCAAGCTATGATAGGTAACCCCCTCTTGTACCGAAACAGGAATCTGTGTGCACACAAAGCAATCCTTCACTTTCCTTGTCTCAATATACTCACTCAGCAAGTGATAGAAAACGTTAGTAGAAAGTTCCCCTTTTGCATTAGTTCCCTCATGCAAATATCTCTCATCCAGCTGAAACCTCTCCCAAGCTGTTAGTGCAGTGGTAGTCTCAGGAACTGTAGCATTGTTAGTCCCACTCTTATCCATTAGTGTCATACTCGCAATCACAACCACAATGAATATCACACACACAATACCTGAGCCTACACCCAAGTATTTACAACGCCTACTCCCTCCATTCTCCTGCCTAATGTTAGCCATGATCTGTAAAGAATCAGAAAGTGAAGGATAGCGAATTCAAAACAACAACAACAGAGGAATGGTTAGTAATTCTCTCCTGCAGCAAAAGTCAAAACAAGCAAAATCTTCTTTCAGCGATTATTTACAGCTTCAATTTCACTCCCAGGATCCTTTGTCAATTCAGGTTAGCAGCTTGTCAAAATCGTTTTTTTCAACTCAGGTTCTCAGAGTCTCATCCGGCAATTTCTCACTCTCTTTTATCAAATTCAATCTTAGCTCAAATCTTTACACCCTTTCAGATCCTTTCGCCAAACTCAAGTGCCAAAGTATTGACCTGGGATTTCTTGATCAAAACAGAACGCCAGGAATTCCTGTTGCCATTCAGCTGTCGTTGCATACGCCGATTCAGGAACTGCGTATCTTCTATTTGCTACTCTCTTCCTTTTCAATTTGCAATCACCTTGCAGCTCTCCTTCACTCAGATCTTCTCTCCTTGTGGTGTCTACTTCTTCCTCTATTGCATCTTCGACAACCACTTCTCCCCTCTTCACTTGTAGCTCTGGCCACTTGTCTCCTTTCTGTATCTCTTTAGTCTTTGATCTTTCCTGTGGCACCCTTCTTCCTCTCTTTGCTATAAGGTATTTTCACTCGATGGACCTGCAATCTGCTCAGGAGGAGTTGGGACCCTCTGACTGTCTTCCGCCTCAACTCCTTCGCCTTCTGGGTCTGTCAAGTGCTCTGGCTCATTCTCATAATCGTCTACTTCTGGGAGAACCTCTCCTTGCCTAGGCTCCCCTGTTGCCCCAGTTGAGATAGGCTCACCGTCACCCCTCTGGATTTCTTCTCCTTTGTCTCTTACTGGAGTGACCAAGCCGTCCTCAACGGGCTCTCCTTCAGTCTCAGTTCCCCTTCGATCATTCTCCAGCCCTGAGACTTCCTTGTGTGTTGTTGGTCCTTTCAACAACTCAACTTCCTCATCAGTTGGAGATGTCACCTTTTTCGTATGACTGGCATGGATCCAGTTTGCAACTCCTGCGCACTTTACAGCAGTGGTAGTCGTTAGTATCACTTGGTAAGGTCCCTTCCAACGTGGCTCCAAGCACGTCTTCCTTACGTGTTTCTTGATTACAACCCAGTCACCAGCTTTCAGGTTGTGTCCTGGATCATGAATCGGTGGCAGGGTGGTAGCTTCCACCTGGTGAGAAAAATAGCGGACCACATCAGCCATACCCCTTGCAGTAGTCCAACACCATATCATCTGTGATATTCACAAGAGCATTTGCAGGCACTGCGGGCAGTCTCATAGCTCGACCCATGAGAATCTCATGCGGAGACAGTCCTGTCTTCTTGTTAGGTGTATTTCTCATTGACATTAACACTAAAGGTAATGCTTTGGGCCATTTCAAATTCATGGCTGCACACATTTTTGCCATTCTCGATTTCAGGGTACCATTCATCTGTTCCACTAGTCCTGATGCTTCAGGGCGGTAGCTACAATGCAACTTCTGCTCAATGTTCACTGCTGCAACCTAACCACCTCATTGTTGAAGTGACTTCCCCTATCTGATTCTAAAGAGATCGTAAAACTGAAACGCGGTATCAATTCCCTAAGCAACAACTTCTCTACTGTGAGAATGTCATTCCTACGTGTAGGGTAAGCTTCAATCCAATGACTAAAGATACACACAATCACCAACACATATCTAAAACCTCCACACACAGGCATCTCAATGAAATCCAATTGCATTCTGCTAAATGGACCTCCAGCTTTCCCAGTGTGGCTCAAATTCAACACTGTCCCTTTCCCCGCGTTCATCTGTTGGCATATGATACAACAATGGCATATCACCTCTGCAGCTTGTCTAAATTTTGGATTAAACCAGTCAATCTTGAACAGCCTGATCATGGCATCCCTCCCAGTGTGTGCTTGGCCATGATAAAACCTTGCAAATTGTGACAAAAGACTGTTCGGCAAGACCATTTTCCCTTCGTCTGAAACCCACAAATCATCTGGTCTCTGTACACATTGCATTCTAACCCAAGAACGGTTCTCATCTTTGTTAGCACGACCTTGCAACAATTTCAGCTCTTCTAACGTGTCAATCACCCTCAATGCATAACCTGTACATGTCTCATTTTCTTTTTCAGGCAACAATTCCCATTGATCCTTAAATGATATACACTTCAATGCACAAAACCTTGTGACTTGATCTGCATATCCATTTCCCACTGAAACAAAGTCTTGTGACTTCAGGTGTGCACTGCATTTCACCACGGCAATTTCATGAGGTAACTGAATTGCATGCAACAACTCCTTAATTCTTTCACCATTTTTCACTGGCCAGCTAGAAGAGGTCAAATAACCCCTTTGTGACCATAGTTGTCCAAAATCATGAGCAATTCCAAATCCATATCGACTATCGGTATAGATAGTCACTCTCATCTAAGCAGAGACGTGGCAAGCTCTGGTAAGAGCTACCAGTTCAGCTACCTGAGTGGAATACACTCCTTGAAGCCAGGATGCTTCCAGGATACCAGAAATCGTGCATACAGCATATCCAGCTCTCAGCATGCCTACTGAGTCTCTCAAACATGAGCCATCGACAAAGATAATTTGGTCATTTTCCTCCAATTAGGTATCTTTAATATTAGGTCTTGGTTTGGTGCACAGTTCGTTTACCTCAAGACAATCATGTTCTACATCTTCCATATTTTCAACCTCTGTATTTTCACTTGGAAGCAAAGTTGCTGGGTTCAACACTGTACATCTCTTTAACATTACATTTGGTGACCCCAATATAATCGTTTCATATTTCGTCAACCTTGCATTTGTCATGTGCTGTGTTTTCGTTCGGGTTAGGAGGATCTCAACTGAGTGAGGGACCATGACTGTTAGAGGATGTCCCATCACTGTGCCTTCACACTGTGTGAGGCTTTGCCCAACTGCTGCTACTGCACGCAGACAACCCGGTAAGGCTGCTGCAACTGGGTCCAAAGTAGCTGAAAAATATGCTACTGGTCGGTTTACACCTCCATGGGCCTGTGTCAAGACAGACAAAGAACATGCATGACGTTCATGACAAAACAGAACAGAAGACTTTGTGTGATCAGGCATACCCAAAGCTGGAGCCCTACACACGCTCTCTCTTAACTCAGTGAATGCTCTCATTTCCTTCTCTCCCAAAACTATGCCATCCTGATTTTCCTTTACCATCAGCCTCTGCAATGACTTGGAAATGACTGAGAAATTTGGGCTCCACTGGCGACAGTAACCCACCATTCCTAGAAACATCCTGACATCTCTCCGTATCAATGGGGATTCATCTGTAACACTGCAGTTATTCTTTCTCTGGATAACTTCCTCGACCCTTTCTCTATCTGATGACCCAAATACTTCACCTCTTTCTGACAATATTGCAATTTCTTCGGGGACACCTTGTGCCCATTCTTTCCTAGGTGATTCAGTAAGGCAATCGAATCGTACTTGCACTCGTCCCTTGTTTTAGATGCGATCAACAAATCATCTATGTACTGCACTAGAGTCGATTGGAAAGGCAGTTCCAATGACTCTAAATTCTTCTTTAGTATATGATTGAATATGGAAGGTGATTCCGAAAACCCTTGAGGAATTCAACACCAACTGTAGACTTTGTCCAAAAATTTAAAACTGAAGAGAAATTGGCTGTCCTCATGAAGAGGCACAGAAAAGAACGCTTTGGACAGGTCAATTACTGTGAACCATTCTGCATTGCATGGAATCTGAAACATAATCACAGCTGGATTTGGCACCACTGGGCAACATTTCACCACTATGTAATTTATCTTCCTCAAATCTTGAACAATCCGAACCTTCCCACAAGGCTTTCTCAGCCCCATTATAGGTGAATTACACAGACTACTCAACACCTCTTTCAGGACTCCCTGTTTCACAAAATCTACAATGATTTGCGCAACCTTTATAAGGACATCTTGCGCCATATTATACTGCGGTATCTGGGGGAAGGCAGCGTTAGGCTTCACATTGACTGGCTCTACTCCTTTTATCAACTCTACTTCTTTCCCTGTCAAGTCCCACACCTTTTCTTGAACTGTTCCCTGTAAATCTGCCGGGATATTAGTCACGGTGAACATCGGAAAGAAGTTAATCAGAGGATATTCCTCATCTGTTGTCTCAGTTTCAGGCTCTGAGCCCTGTACCTCCCCTTCCACATCACTGTTTGTCTGGACCTCAATTCCCTCATTGGAACAGGTGATTGAACACCTAGTCTTACACAATAAGTCCGTTCCCAGGAAAGATACAGGACTTGAATCACAAACCACAAATCTGTGCAATCCTTGGAAAGTGCCAAGCTCAACCTGAACCGGATCTGTGATCGGGTTAGTCAGGAGTTGGTTTGCTACTCCCAGTACCTTAACTGTCCGTCCTGAAAGGGACAGTTTCGGAACCTCTGCGCTTCTGACTGTGGAGCGTGTAGGTCCTGTGTCAACCAAGAATGAAACCTTGTGACCCATTACCTTCCCCTGAACATAGGGTCCCCTCTGATCTACCTCTAAGGACGCTGCAAGCCTACACTCCTCACCGTCTGAACTCTCATCCGACCATTCATCGTTTATTCCATTCTCACCACGCAATGGGTAATGTTGCACTGTGTGATTCTGACTCACTCTTTGACCTGTGACCTGTTGAGGAAGCATCACCTGTTGCTGTTCCATTGGGGCTAGAGGCACTTGCATTTGCTGTCTAGGTACCTTGGGGACCTGCTGTTGCGCTTGTTGTAACTGTATTGGCTGTATGCGTGGCATCTGCACCTGCTGCATGGATTGAAAACCCTGCATTTGATTCACATTATTCTGAAAATTTGGATTTGGACCTCTCAATCTTGGCTCTCTCATGTTTTGAAATGAACTGACATCATTGCTTTGTTGAGTAGCCCCATCCTGCACCATCATTGGGCACTCCCGCTTCCAGTGTCCAACGACCCCACAGGCATGACAAGGTAACATCTTCTTCATTCCCTGTGCATTGTTTTGAACTACTATAGTGTTCAAGTCTGGACTACGGTTCACAAAACCTCCTCGACCTCTACCTCTCACTTGCGCCTGAAACATCCCATTTCCCTGCGGCTGCTGCACACACTGCTGTAGAAAACCTCCCTGCATCCCTGTCTGCACTGACTTGATTTGCATCACCACCGCTTTCTCCTTCATCTTTCTCTGCTTCAACTCAATCTCTTCACTGCAGTACTTCGCATACTGCAAAACCTCGTCAATCGGCTTTGCCTGCCAGCAAATCAAATGATTCTTAATCATCTGGCCAACCTCAGGTCTCAGTCCTTCCACGAATCTGAACAAAAGATGATTCATGTCCTTCGTCTCAATAACCTCTGTACTGCTGTAATGCTTAAACGCCTTCAACAACCTCTCATAATAGGCATGTATCGACTCCTTCACTTCCTGAGCCGTTCGATCAATCCTTTGCCAATCAATATTCTTCGGCGAAACTCTCGTTTTCAAAAACTCAATCACCTTATAGTAATATGAAAAGAAAGAAACCACGGCACATCATGAGCTCAAGGTGAAATCCATTTATTGTCGGCTATTTCTCCACAAACATGAAGGGTGTTTTCTATGCTCTCAAATCACCTATCAAATGTGTTTCATGAAATCAGAGGATCTTTGTCCTGAGACATCACCAAAACAATAAATGGATTTCACTTTGAGCTCATGATGTGCCGTGGTTTCTTTCTTTTCATATATGGACTGTGACCTTGCCTAGGTAACAGCGTACACACCCTGTGGCTGGGTGTATAACCATTTGAGCACTCTCCTTCTCCAAACAAGACTGTTTCATTAAGAACTTTAGATATCCAATACCATCTAATACTCTGGAAGTGCGCACCATCCTCACACGGCCACAACTGTTGATACTATTGTTGTACCTTATAGTAATACTTCATCACATCAGGAGATGGCGCCCCTGTGTTTCTGTCCCTGGCCAGTTCCTCAGTCGGCCAATCTACGCTCCTTTTGCACTCAATCCACAAATCGTCTGGAACTATGATCTCAAAGAGAGTATTCAGGTCTTCCCAAAGACACTTCGTGAGTTTCACAAACCTATCCGTCTGCTGATACCACTCTATTGGTTTCTCCTTCAGCCTGGGGAAATCATTCGTGAATGACGGAATATCCCCTCTAGTCCAAGGTACTTGGACGAAAACCCCTCCGACAGTCTCTCTCATTGGTAACCTGTATCCAGTAATGTTTTAGCTGACTGCTCTATGCAATCAATCTTCCTCTTGTCTCTTTTCTTCGCCCATCTGCCTTCCCACTTTTCTAAGGCTCCCCAAACTTGTGCACTCTGCAGTATCTCATTGAGGTGCGCCTTCATTCCAGTAGACCTCATGTGATCGAAATCCTTTGGCTCAAAATCTAACCTGTAACTCCTCTTCAGATATTTGGTATTTTCTAAATCTTCACCATATTTGTCTGCCAAGTTTGCTAACCTCTGGTGCACCCTGCTCACTTCTCTAGTTATCTTTGGACACAAGTACCTCAATTCTGCTTCCGTGTACGACTCTAGCCTGTTCACACCCATGCTTCCTTCAACAAGTTTATTGGCTTCCATACCCAACCTCACAAGGTTCAGGTACTCTTCTCCTTCCGCTCTCCCTGCAGCTACAGGAGCAGTCTGTGGAGTATTAAGCTTGTCTAATCAATCGGTCAGCTGTTGTGCTGTTAAACATTGCAATGAGATATTCCCAGCCTGCACTAAAGGTGTCTGTGGTACATTCGCACTCGAGATCTGTGTAGTCAACAGTTTCGAACCTGTCTGTCTCATGGCCTCTGGAGGAGCCCCAATCGGACTGAAATCTAACAGGGACCTAGATCCTTCAAATGTCGGTACCACTGGAGTCGTTCCTTGGGAGCTTCCTACGAACCTTCCTCTTGTCATATCTTGTGTCATTACCCCTTGATCGCATACACTAGGCTTCACCTGCACATACAATACAATGGCACTGGTGGACCAACCGTAATAGGCAAAGATATGGCATCTGGTGTCTGTCTGTTTCCCAAAACCTGTGGAAGACTAACTCCCATATTCTGGCTCATCACTGGTGTCATGTCTGACTGCGGTCTTGCGACCGAAGTGTATCTCTGAATCATTTACGGCTGTACCTGGGGCAGTAAAGGTGGAGTTGGCTCAGTCTGTATCAACTTTGGTCTCCCATATACTGGCTCTGTCGGCACCATCAGAATAGTGGTAGTCTCTAAAATGGGTACATCAGGGTAAAGCCTCTGAATCTGTGGCGGTTGCAACTGAGGTTGCATAACCTGAGTGGTGGGCACACCAAAACTACTCTGCACCGGGACTTGTGTCGAGACAGGACTAACCTGTGTCGGATTTATTGTCACCTTCTCTTGTGTCAAACCTGCAGGACATGCACTGGTACTCGGTCTATTTTCATCTATTGCATATGGCGGTGGTCGATCATTAAATAACTGATTAAGGAATTCTTCATCATCTGAGTCATCTACCTCTGACCAGGGCTTCCTAACTTCTTTGTCTTGGGAAGGTCTTTTGTCAGTCTTACAAGTAGCTTTCCTCCTTTGTCTTCACCCTCTTGAGCTATCGCTGGAAACAGCCTAACTCCATCTATTGTTTCTCGCCTCCAAACTCTCTGTGCACTATCCCACCTAGCCTCCGCAAGTGTCTTTTCTGCTTTCCTCGTTCTCCTCTCAAACCTCTGTTGTTGTTGCCATATTGCCATTAGTTCCCAAATTGCTAATGCCTCAAACTGTTCTGGTCTCGGAGGCGGCTTCAGATCATTTAGCACCCTCCGCAAAGTTTCTAAAACCCTCAAATTGAACGTTCCGTTTTCAGGAAACGCTAAGCACCCCTCTTTCTCCGTGGCTTTAGCCAAAGACATGACGCAACACCCTTTTCCTCCATTGCAATGTAAGCCGGTGTAACCTCCCCTACACTCGCGGTAATATATACGTCTCCACTGAAAGCGCTCCTTAAAGCTTTGAAAAATTTCATCTTTACGTCTTTTATTTTGTTCACAATCAAATCAGGAAGTGACTTTAATTCCCAGAACTGTCTTCGCCTACCTTCTCAGCCAATTGCCTCCCACGGACGGCTGCCAATCCGTGCGCGACCCCTCTCACGAACCAACCTATCCCAGCGCAGCTCCAATTACGTCACACTCACACACTCTGCGGCTGACAAAGTCTTGCAGCTTGTCTTCCCACTCTCGGTTCACACAAACTAATGCAATATATTGTGAGCACCCACCAAATAAACTCAAATTTGTCGGTTTACTACAGGAAAGGGTAACACAATCGCTTCAGAACTTTTACAGAGATTTCGCTTAGCTTCGGGCGCTACTCTCTCCTTCTCAGATCCCGCACTCGCAAGCAAAATTTGACCCGCAAATTCTACTCTCGACTTGTCAATGGATTATTGTTCTAATGCACTTTAGAACTCACCAAATCTCCATCAAAGTTTTCATTCACTCACTTTGACTCATACTTGACTCGTCGACTTCACTATATTGACCTATTAAACCGCACAAATTACAACATAAACCAAGTGTCTCATACACTTATCAATATTCCCTGGAGTCTTAGACCACGCAGGGTCCGTACATCATCAACAACCACGTGGACAATTTTTTAGCACAAAGTGCCACACTCACATGAAGTTTGCCGATTTCCCTACTCTCATACTGTGGAGTACGCCCACTCCTACTAAAACATCATCATCTGGCCTAAAATCCTCACAAACATCACAATTCACCTGCGATATGCATAAGCTGTGCAAGCGCAAAACCCTACTTCATTCGCACTGTCACTAGAACGCCGAGAACATACTCAAACTCCCTTCAGCAAGCTCCGAGATTCCGGGAAAGTCATTTGGGACTTAGGGACACATCACCCCTCCAATTTGCATCATTGAAAAATACAAATCCACAATACCCAATTTATTTGGTACACCTCGCCTACTACCAAACCCTAAGGACCTCAAAGGACCAACCCCATCAGTCTCTACCAAAATTGTTAATTATCACACCATCAACTCTATCAAACCGTGAGCTTTCGTACTGGGGCTCCAAAGGGCCAAACCTCCACCTCTGCTACCCAAAACTGTTAGCGCTTCAGAGCCTTGATAAGTAAACTTACCAGGAGACGCGTTTAGATCGACAAACCTTTGGACCACGTTTGGGAACTTCCCAGTACGAAACATTTTCTTGGCATCACCAATCAATGGATCAATAAACAATCAATAATAATAATCAATAATCAATAAACATTTAATAAGAATTTATTTTCAAACACACCATTGACTTCCCAGTCACGAATAACCACACCAGTTTAGTCAAAAGTAATATTTCTTTCCCTATTGGTTACAATCTAACATCATGTCTGTTAATCTCATTAGCAATAAACCCACGCCAAAACAATCCAATCAGTAATTAAAGCGCAACTTAATCAATGTATCAGCTATATTCATTCAGCATCTAGGCACATCTTTCATATGAATCAACTTAGCAGAGTCTCATTAGCACATGAATCAACAAAGCAAGAACTCAGTCATTTGTCTATTTGCACAAGTTATTAGTGAACGCCTTAACTAACCTCAAATTATCATTAGAATGTTGGACTTCATGCAAAACATTTTAGTGAACACGAATTTAGAAAACAGCTAAACTAAGGCCTCTATAAGAATAGCAGTTGGTACCTAGAAAGAAAAGACAAACAGACTATTACAATTTGCATTGGATAGTTACCAATCCAACAGATCAGCAAACAGCGTCAGCCTTCGTCCTCAGGACATCAGTCAATTCACCATCAGCAGAGATAGGACTTGGCAAAGTCTCAAAATAGCATAGCTACAGAACAAATTACTTCCCTCAGATATAGGAGAAGTTAGCATCCGGTAAGAATGGGGTATAGGATAGTTTCAAAGTACTCAGAATAAACTCAGGAAAATGCTAGAGCAATAGGAATGACACATGGAGATGGCGAAATGGAGTGAATTGGAGTGAAGTGAAGTGAGCTTGTTTCTTCTTGGGTAACACCGTTAAATCAAAACTGTCTAACTATTCCCTAATTCCTCATTGGGTGAAGTTTGGTGCATTAATATCTCTATCCAATAATTCGGTAAGCACCTTACTAGAATTTTCCACAATTTGCAGTTCTCATGTCGTGGATTGGTCCATGCTATTGACGTCTTCAACGGTTGGAATGTCAGGTAGAGAATGTTACACTTTGAGCTCCAGTCAGTGTCTTCATTGTTTTCTCCTAGTACAGTTAACCTTGCACCTGTTACAAATTACACTGTTGCATCTATCAAGAACGTTGCCTTGAGCAAGCCGGTTCTCATGAGAAAGAATTTACCACGTCTATACACACATAACTCCTGGAAAAATACAGCTTCGTGTCCTTCAGGAAAACAGCACATTACACGTTAGAAATTACAATTCAATATGAGGCCAGGCAGCTACGCCCAAACCCTCGCTAAGCTAAGGCCCTCTGGTTTAATAAAGCAAAACTCTTAACACATAACTATAATTATGATATACTAATACAAATGTAAACATTATTGCATAATAATTCAGAATTAATAAGCCTTTTCATTAGTCTTCATATACATTGATAGCCACACCCCGTGGGCACATTTCAACGTGTGCATTATTTTCTATGCTAACACATTTTCTATGCAGCTTCATCACACAATATATTGCAAGCGTCTCATATTAATATTGATTTTAAAAAGACACACTCCAACAGAAGTAAAACAATTTTTTAATGTCCAAGATCACAAAAGTTAAAGAAGCACATATCTGCTCATTTTGAACACAGAACCAAGGCTCAAATTTGTGATCTGACTCAGGGTTCACTGACAAAATATCGAAACCCTGTATAGCATGATAGAAAAATATTGTGACAAACATATTGAGAAACAAAAATTAAGTTATCCCATACTTATAATTGAAAATACAAAAATATTGAAAACAAATTTTTACACTAATATCCACCCACCGACCTAGCAGGAAACTACTAATAGATTTGGTGGGGTGATTGCCATGAAGGAAGCAGCCAACCTGTCGAGAGTTTGGCGGACGGGCTTTCCTGTCGGCCAAACTCATGATGAGGCCCTTAATAATGCATTATTTATTATTTAATTAAATTCCCACCCACCCTATACCCCTACAATCCCATCAACCTGCACCTAAAATATAACCTAAAAAATATTATTTGCCCAATTTACATCCTCACTAATCAAAGAAATAATGAATATTAATGAAAAAGCTATTTAAATCGATTGTACTTAATTAACTTCCCACCCTGTACCCCTACAAACCTCAAGCCCACTACAACAGTATAAATTACTATTTTACAAATGAATTAAACATGTAAATAACTTAAAATTACGAACTATATTTAAAGACATTAACAACAATTATGCCAACAATATTAGTCATAGACAATTAAAATATTATTTAAACACATAAAGAAACTTCACAAACAATATTTCTTACCTTAAAACATCACACAGAAACAATATTTCTGTGTGACGATATTTCTGTGTCACAATATTAAAAACACAATATTTCTTTAACGCAATACTTTTAAATCAAGATTTTGTCCGAACACCCGGAATATATGGTGGAAACAAAGCTGGATTAGATCCTGACCTGGTAATTGAAGGAATAACCAACAGTAAATATGAGCCTTACCTGCACTATTATTATGTGCTTTGCACATAAATGAAGTCATAGAACATGTCATGAGTACCGTCATGTGAGGTCATAAGCAGTACATAACGGATGGGCAAGTTATAGTTAGTCCTGCTAACTATAACTGGTGATTTTCTGTGGGTGTTTTTGTTCAAAACATTAATGTTGTCATGAGAAATTCACCTTACTATAACGTTTCTTTAACCTTTGTTTTTCTCAGTGAATTTCTAAGTTTTTTTTTTCAAAAAAAGTAAACATTTTTATTACATCTAAGTATAACGTTGCTTTAACCTTTGACCCGGCCACATTTTAAAGGGGGAAGGGGGAAAGCAGCCCCCTTCCCAGAGCAATTTTGGCCCCGGGGGCAACATCCCCCAGCGCCCAACACCTATTTAAATGGGAGGTGGGAAAGCAGCCCACATCCCCTAGCCTTTTTTGGGCCCCAGAGACCCCATCCCTCAGAATCCAGCAGTTTTTTAAATGAGATGGGGGACATGAAGCCACCCTCCCCGGGGCCCAGTCAACAAAGTGTGGATGCCCCCCCCCCGGGGCACCTACCATATCCTGGTTGAGGGCCGAGGGGGGAGCCAAGGCCCCCGTGGCCCCAGTTTGCTCCACACATCCAGCAGGAGCTGGCATTGCTCCTGCCCGCAGGGAGCTGCTAGAGCTGCTCCCTGCGGGATGGAGCAATATTCAGATCTGTTTCCCTGCCCAGATCTAAAGTCCACTCCCACCTGGTGAGTAAATGTGGGTAGAGACTGCTGTCTCTGCTCATACTTCTCTTCATGAGAAGGAATATCATTAGTAGAGTGACAACCGTGTCTTGGACAGCTAGTGTGCACATTTGAATGTAATGACACACTCAACTCTTTCTCTCGTAGACAGCTTGTAATGGGGACAGGACAGGCCTGTGTAGTACACTGTATACAAAGACAGAGCTCTGCACTGAAGCTGTTCTCCAGAGTGAGAAGCAGACATACTGAGATGTGCAAAACAACTGCCCTCTCCACTAACACACAGCAGTGTAAAGTATACTTTTAGAATGCATTCACCTCTGTACCAAAACCTGCCTTTTGTATAAAAATCTTTATTCTACAGTGGGAAAATGCACTAATCTGTCAATAGTACCTTAAACATACATATACATGCAGAAGAACAGTTGCAGTTCTTGAAGAACAAACTGCCACTTTAAGTCAACATTAGACGACTGTATTACTTGTCAAATCTTTAAAAGCGATTAAGAAATCAGTAGTAACTTCAAACATTTTATTTAAAAAACAATTTAACAACATAATCAACAATAACACATATTATAAACTACAACAGCAGCAAAAACAAACTTTCCAAATTATTATTTATCTTTGCTGACTTGTAAAATATACAAAAAGGCGTTCAGCAGGGGAAGCAAGAACACCCAATACAGCAAGAGAGGCACTGGCATGTGGCAGTATTTGAGGGCAATGCAGCCTCAACACCTTGCTCGGGCTGAGTTAAATTGTGCTGCAGAGCTTGATAACTCCTCAAGGACATCTAATTCTTTTGATCCTTGTGACACTGTGCCTGCCCGGGAAACTCAATGCTCAAGCAGATAACAACCCTCCTTGTATCAATAAAGCACTTTTTTTGCTGCTTGAATGAGTAAGAAGATCATTGTGTCATCAAAAACAAGTAGAGTAGAGCTACACAGAACAAGCTTCTCCAAGGGTATTAATGTCGCTGTAGGCACTAAGAACAACATCAGTTGTGAAATTAAATGTTTTTTCTTGACTTTCCACCCAGTTGCTGTTTCATCTTTCTTCTACAGTAAACAATTTTTGTTTTACTCCTTCATACCTTGTGTGATATGAAACTTCTGTTTTTCAGAGCTTCTGTTTTGCAATTTCTCCCAAAAAAGACAAAATAATCAAGAAATATAAAGTTACATTTTGACCAGTAATTGATAATGATACATTACTACATGCTCAGAGGAAGTCTTCATTTTTCAGCCACAGTCATATATTTATATTTACTGCACCACTAACTTAATCTTCCTTTCTGTTTAAAAAATCCACAGCCTCAAACAGTGCATTTTTTATCCACAAGCTGTATGTTAAAACATGCCTTCAAACATGATTCCATAACAATGTGCATTGTAACACATTCCTCTCTACACACCTTTCCTAACAGTGAGCGCAGTGTTTTACTCAAGAAATTGCAATAGCTCCACTCAGACATCTCATAGGGGTAAAATATGTTCACAGTAAGGTTCATAAAAACACTAGGCCTTCTACTAACAGATTGCAGATGCTTTGTTTGATAATTTCATAAACACTGACTCTTTTACTTACAACTACGTACAGATTGGACATTTCATTTTTTACACAACATTTAATACTTTGTGATATATCTCATATTCTAAAGTCTACCTCTCAAAACCTATATTGATGGACATGCACTTCTACAAACAGCTTTTGACTCAGTGAACCTTGTGTGGATTAAATTCACCAACAATAGTGCACTTACTGATACTTCAAAAAAGTTAATAACGTATATTTCTAAGTACTTGCACTTAGAGCAGTTACTTATATACTGGTGAAGACACCAATCTGTCTCAGTTCCAAATTCATTCACCGCTACCGAACACAATTTATCAGGCTTCCTTCTCCTCCAAATCACCAAGAACAATCTTAGCTATCCCTGGTTCTGCACCCAATCACATCATACATTTCTTCAACCATGGAAAAATAAGAGAACCTTTTGATTGAGTCTTGGCCTTTTTTTGTTTTACCCCCCACCCCCATACAATTTTGTGAGACTCTTGCTGGATTTTAAAAAACCTCATGGCAGGCTCAGTTATTTCCCATAGGGTCTTGCTAGCCTCTCACGAGATTGCATGTGTCCATGCAGCAAGCTTCACTATCTGAATCTTGTGAGCTACTCTTGTGGGAGTCTCTGGGACTCGCTACTTAATTGTCTGGAAATAGTAGAATGTAGGACAGAGTATCATCTCCACTGAGACCTATTTCTTACATGACAGGTGTGTGTAGTAGAGTGTGGGGAACACTGGCCTTTTCACATAGTCCTCTGTCTCAAATGACAAGTCTACATATGTGCCAACATTTTAGTGGAGGAAACTGTGAGATTCTAAAAAAAATAATAAGGAGAATGCATTTCCCCCACTGACGTCTATTAAAGGAGAGGGAATTTTAGGTGGGAGACAGACAAAATAAAGCTATTTTTGTTTTATAAAATCAGAAGTCTCCCACCTGAATGGGGTCATTTGGCAAATATGGCTAGACGCAGTAGTGTGTATGGAGGGACTGGCCTCTCGGGTGAGACCCCTCTCTTGCATGATGGGTATACGTAGTAGGGTGTGAGGGAAAACTGGACTCTTCCCTCAGACTCTCTCTTACATTAAAAGTGTGCATAGTAGGGTGTCTGTATGGACTGCCCTCTCTTTTCACATCTCTCAGATAACAAGAGTGCGTAGTAAGGTGTGTACATGGATTACCCTCTTTTTCCAGACCTCTTTATTAGATGACAGGTTTGAGTAGTAGGGTGTATTGAGAGAGACTGCCTCTCCACTAACTCCTCTCAGCTGACAGGTGTAAGTATGAGGGTGTTTACATGGATTGACCTTTTCTATCAGACCTCTGTCTCAGATGATGGCTCTATATGGTAGAGTGTGTACATGGACTACCTTCTCCTTCCAGAACTCTCTTTCAGATGGCGGTTGGCGTAGTAGGCCTTATGGAGAAAGACTTCCCTCTCCAGTAAAACCTCAGTCTCAGATGATGGGTGTGGTTAGTACGGTGTTATCGTGGACTAGCCTCTTCTGTCAGACCTCTGACTCAGATGATGGCTGTGTATAGTAGGGCAAGTACATGGATAAGCCTCTCCTGTCAGACCTCTCTCTCTCAGATGACAGGTGTGCGTATTAGGCTGTGTACATGGACAGGCCTCTTCTGTCGCAACTCCGTCTCAGATGATGGGTGTGTGTAGTTGGGTGTGTGGAGAAAGACTAGCCTCTCCCCTGTTTTTTGTTGTTGTTTATTATTATTAATAAATAATGAAGTTACATACCAGATAAAAGAGCACAAAGCAAGAAAAGAAGGCATATAAATACAAATACAGTAATTCATCCATATATAATAAACTGCAATTAATAATTAGATTCAGTAAAAACCATCCTTACATAGTAAAAGAAAAAACAGTTTATCAAATACCAGTAAAGTGCAAAATTAGGCCTAGTGCACATCGCCTACAGCTCATGATCCAGTATCATCGAGCCACTGTGCGAGTGGGGCCCAGATAGAATTGCAAGTCCGCCTTCGGATAGATCCCTTAAACGCATAGGAGCTCATCTCAAGATAAAACATTGAGCATAGCCGGGCCAGCCATCAGTTAAATGATGGGGGCATCGGCTCTAGCCAGTCTGACGTAATACAGCAGCGAACCACTGACATGGCTAAGAACAGAAACCTCTGCAGCTGATCCGGGTACTCAGCGCCGTCAACACCAAGTAATACAAGTTGGGGGGTGATCACCACCTCCTGATGACTAAGCCTAGAGACAAAGTTAGCCACATCCTTAAAACATTATTGCAATCTACAGCAACTAAAAAACATATGTTCCAGGTCAGCCATCTCGCTCTTACAGCGGGGGCATACCACCCCCCTCGAACTACCCCATTTAGCTAACTTGGCCGGCGTATAATAGAGTTGAAATACTGTTTATAATGCTGTGCTTGGGGACCGGCTGCAAGCAAAAAACGGTGACCGATATCTAAAGAGGCCAAAAAAGTAGACTAAGACGCTCCAATACTCCGGGCCCACCTCTCAGCATGATTATCCAGATCGTCTAGCAATAAATCCAAGAAAAGTGGATATAAAGACCAAACCTGCCACTTTGTGTGCTTGTATAATACCTCAAAAATAGGGATTTGGTCCCCCAATGAACCACTGACAGAAGTGCACGTTTTCAGCAAAAAATCCCTTATTTGTAGGTATTTAAAAAAATCTTTGCTATCAAGTTTAAATTCTTTCCTCAGCCCCTGCATAAAAATCGCCAATATACCAGACACCCTGTTGTGCCCATTTGGCACACTGTTTATCCCTAAAAATATCAGGAAGTATAAATGAGTTTATAATCGGGATATAAAAATTTATGCTTTCTATTCCGATATGGGTTTCATTGCTGGTCCACACCCTAACGGCCACCCAGACAGCCTTAAACTTGACTTTTTTTAAATAGCTAGGCTCAACATATCTCATAAAAGCTGCGCTGGCATGATTTTCCCAGATCATGTTATAAATAGATGGGCACTTCTCCCCGGCGCAACCCTTGTCCAGATCATGAGTAATTAGAGGTTGAATAAATTGTAAAACTGTTGCCCAATAATAAAATAAAAAATTAGGGGCAGTCCACCCACCTTTCTCTCTTGGAAGCACTAAGTACTTATATGCCCGCCGTGTTTTGGAGAAGGACCATATAAAACTATTTACTAAATTCTCCATGTGTTTAAACCAATCCTTGCTAATTTCCAATGGGATATTGCAGAAAAGATACTAAACCATAGGTAAAAATAGCATTTTAATGATGTTACAGCATATTCATGCAACACAACTCTTTCCTAGATTTAGCAAGTACGGGAGCACATTTTTTCTCTACAATCTTCTCCAGATTAGTCATTAATCTAATTCCTAAGTAGGTCACTTGCTCAACCCTTCCATTATCAACCATGTAAATCCACTTATTACCCATTATTTGACTCTTAGCCCTGTTTAATAAATAGCCCGATACCACACCAAACTCCGCTGTTAACTTCTCTATTTCTACAATGGCCAGTCCGGGATCGGGTGTGGTAACGGCTATATCATCCGCGTAAGCCAGAAGTTTAAGCGTACCCTTAACCGTTTCCATGGGCGGGATCAAATTGCTATGAAAAAGCCTAATAATTAAAAGATCGATGTAAAGGGCAAAAAGTAAAGGCGAACAGGGACAATCCTGTCTAGTACCCCTTGTAATATAAATAGTGTCCGATGCTACCCCAGATGAGTAAATCTGTGCCGTAGATTTCTGATATAAAGCCTGTGTGGCCCTAATAAAGCCGGGACCAATATTGGCTTTCAGAAGCACTGCCCAAAGATACTCCCAACTCACCCTGTCAAAGGATTTTTCGGCATCTAACAGGATTAGTGACATGGGGGCCGCAGCCACCTGGGATGCATCCAACATAGCAACAACCCGCCTAATATGGTCAGCAGTCCCGCGCCCAGGAATAAACCCATGCTGCCATGGGGAAACAAGCTCACCAATTACTCTACTTAATCTAGTTGTGAAAATTTTCGCATACAGTTTCACATCCGCGTTTATTAATGAAATAGGGCGATAGGAGCCTGGCAGTAGTGGGTCCTTCTCTTTCTATAAAAAAAACGCAATATTAGCATCTAACCATGAGCCCGGCGTTTGCCCTCCATCCTGAACTAATACAAATAGTGCCAGGATGCCATCTTTCAATTCCTCAAAAAAGGTCTTAAAAAATTCCAATGGTATCACATCCGGCCCGGTAGCTTTCCCATTGGGCAAAGAGGCTAATGCTGCTTATGATTTCATCCATCAAAATATGGGTAGCCAATTGGTGGCCCTCATCTATCGATAATCTAGGGCCAGGAATTTAATTCAAATACTGGCTAATCTTTTCCGCTTGATCGCAACAGGGTTGATTTTCCTACTGATACAACACCGAGTAATAATCTTTAAAGACCTCCAGTATCGCCATATCCCCCCATACAGTCTGCCCCTGAGTATCCTTAATAGCAGAAATAATACCCAGAGTCACCCTCTGCCTAGTATTATATGCAAGCAGTTTACCTACCTTCTCACTAAGCTCATAGGACTCCTGTCTGCGCGTCTGAGCCTTGACAATATCTTGATTTATATACAACTGCGTAACCCCAGCTTTCGTGGCAGCAATCTTATCTAAAGTGCTCTGCATAGAGTGGCTATTCATCGTCAGCCCACCAATCTGCCGTTCCAGAGAGGCCAGTTCCTTCTAAGCCGCTTACATACCTAAGCGACTTTGTTTTTCCCGATTTAGGGCATAGCTTAAAGTTTCCCCTTGGACTGCTGACTTTAGGGTGTCCCAAAGCATCCCAGGTGGAAAGTGCTCCTATTAAAGCTTAGAAACTCCGGGATCCATTAATGATACATAGGCAGGGTCTAAAAGAAGCCCCTGGTCAAAAGACCAAGGTCTTTAACGTTGCGCTTTACGTAGAACAGAAAATTGCGCCACCAGAGGGTTATGATCAGACATAACCCCAGGAAACTTTTCAACAGAAAGCCCTTCACACAGAGAGGGTGACAGCAAAAAATAATCCAGTCGGACAGACTTCTTATGCGGGTAGGAGAAAAAGGTGTACTCCGGATCGACAGACACACCGTGCTGCCAAGCATCCACAAGTCCATGGCTCTGCACTAAAGTTTGCACAGCACGATACACCTTCAGCTTTCTTCCCGCATATGAATCCTGATTCTGCAAAAGGGTATCAGCCTATATATGTATATTCAGGTCACCACATACAACAAGCAGTAGAGGCCAAGCAGCCAGCTCCATATTCAGGCTATTAATACTATCCGGATCATCTAAATTAGACCCATAGATGGAGCACAAGGTAAAAAGAAACTCCCCCAATGTACATTCCAATATGACCCAACGGCCCCATCTATCAACTCTTTTTTTAGCAACCGTACGAAGATCTCGTCGAGCGAGAACTGCAACCCCTCTTGTTGTAGTGGCCTGGGTGGTATAGGCCAATACTTGAAAACCCTGAAAATCCAAAAAGTGCTTTTTGACGGAATAACATGCGTCTCCTGCAGGCAGATTACATCTGCCTTTAACATTTTTAACCCATGATTGACAAGATGTCTTTTTACTGAATCATTTAGGCCACATATATTAATCGTGGCGATCCGTAGAGTATTACAGTGCCCCATTTAAAGATCTGGCACATACTCCCATAGTTAAACCAAACCTAATCATACATGCAGAAAAAATCTTCAATACCTTCTTATACATCATTTTGTGCATCTTCATTACAAACATACTACCCCGTGACCACCCACAGACCCCCCAAACCACAACCCAGCTCAACCCCCCCATACCCTACCAAATGAGGCAACCAGACAGAGAGCCTGTAAGATGGACAAGGTACCCTCCCCTCCTAAGCTCCAAGAACTACCCCTAAGAAAAGAAAGGTAATAACTGCTAAGTTATACCGCAGATAAGAAGAAAAACCATAAGAATAGATCCCTTCCAAACCAATAAACGAACACTAAACTATTACCACCAATAACATTACTCCTTTTCTCAGTTCGATCCCCACACCTTTCCCCTTCTTTCCCTCCCTACTTCTTCTACAACCCCAATTGCATGCTTTTCAATTTCATTCTTTATATATTTATAATTCTGTATGTTCGTTCCCCCACCCCTTCCTTTCCCCCACGATCCTCCTTATCCTCCTCCCCCACCTCCATCCCATTCCTTCCTTTTCCTTCCCCTATGGGATTTCTCAGCGTTCAATTAAGTCAAAGATTGCAAATATTCCTTAGCTTTGTTCTCTGACGAAAACACCACACAGTGCCTTTAAATAGTATCTTGAGTCGACCCTGGGACAGTAAAAAAGCTTCAGCTCCCTTCTCCTGAAAGGAGCTAATCAGTTGTCTCAAGCGCCAACGTCTCTCTACTGTTGCATGACAAAAGTCAGGGCTAGAAAAAAAGGTGAACCCTCAAAGCTGATCTTAAAGTCAGGATGGGCCTTTTCAAAAACTATCTGCAGTAGCAGATAGTTACCAAAATAAACAATAAAGGCTCTAGGCTGTTGCAGGCTCGCCCTGGCTCCTCCTCCTGATGGTTGTTTCTTCAGATACAATGGGAACGATTGGCTTCTTCTCCCAGTCCCACCCAGACTGTTCCGGAAAAGCTGCCTTGAGCAACCTGATTATAAAGGCCCTTGCATCTTGCCTGTGTATTCCTTCTTGTATCCCCAATATACGTAGATTATTACGACGTTGCCGGTTTTCAAAGCCCTCGATTTTCCATTGAATATCAGAGAGCTGAGTGTCATGCATAGCGGTTTGTTGCGCCAACGCCCCCAGATCTGTTTCCAGAACATCAGCCCGAGCCTCAATTGTAGCAATCCATTCCCCAATTTCTGAGTAAGACTTTGCAATCTTGCTGACTGCCACTTGTAGTTGCTTTGTGGCCACACTGGCTTTTTAACTGTCCCCCTGCGTCTGTTTATGTTGTGCCATGATAGTCTCATAAATAAGGCCCAGCGAGGGGGGAGTCACCTCTGACTTTGTAGCATCATTCTCATATCCAGCTGGGTTACCTAAAAGATTATCCAGCCTATGGGGAATTTGCTGTGTTCCTGAATAATCCCATGACATTGCTCTCACCGCCGCACCTTTTTCTTTCTCGCCTTTTTTTCCGTTGTCTCCAAACCGAGGCCATCACCTCGCCTTTCATGACACTTAATTGCAGTCCGCCTTAACATGGAAGGGCGGGCAGAAGAGCTATTTCCTGTTTCTGTGTTCATAGAAGAACTGCTGTCAGCATCGTCCGAGTCCCTGGACTGATCCGAGAGAGAGTAAAAATTCTCTCCACCCTTGCCTACTGCATGATAGTCCTCTTTTCCCTGATGGGGTTGCTGGTAGCCATGAGGGTACATGCTGAAGTTAGCGGGTCCGCATCAGCTGCTGAAAGTCTTGCCACACTTAAGTCATGATACTCAACCTGAGAGTTTTGGGCATGCTTCACATTACCTATAAGGGAAAAGTCTTGTAACAGTTGGTAAGTCTTTCCCTCGGGCAGTACTTGCTGCTCATTACCACTGGTACTGGGCACAGAAAGACATAAAGATGCCAAAGACAAGCCCCCAGCAGAATTGCTTATGTCCAGGGGTCCATTATCATCATTGGTAGCATCAATCTGAGGCAGCACTTTATCTTGAAGTGCCAAAGACACTAAATCGCTGCTATCATCAGCCACCTCAGGGTCGGGGTTAGAGGGTTTTATAGGTACATCCCTGACTGAAGCTTCCACAAAATGAGGGGCGTTAAACATTGAGGGGATTATCACCCCCCACCATGAGTACCATGTGCAACAGCCAGACTGACATCACTTCCCAACTTACAATTTTGGTGCAAGGCTGTATGTTTGTCTTCCGTGGTCCCCTGGGGTCTTACTGTAGCTTGCCTCCCAGCGCTGCCATTACTGCCACTCCTGGAAGCGCCCCCCGGGTCAAAGGTGGGCGGTGAGAGGAACGCCGATCCTGTGATCCGGGCTTCGGTTGGCTTCCACGCACGACCTTCGGGCCATCGTTACTTGCAATCCTCCACGAGGTAGAGAGGAGAAGGAGAACGAGAGAAAGGGGTAAATAAAAAAAAACTCCAAAATGCCGCTGCTGCAGGTGCGGCGGCCGAAGCTGTTTACACAGCCGACCCATGGCAGAAAACTCAGATACGAAGATACGCAGCGCCTCCAAAAGCTGCAGCGCTCGTCTCCCGCATTATCCCATTTCAATCCTCTGCGGGAACGAGCAGTCGCGACACCGGAGCCGTGAGAGGAGAAGAGAGCCTCCGGCGGCTAGCAACTCGCGGCCGCCATCTTGCCTCCCAGCCTCTCCCCTGTGACCTCTCTCTTGGATGACAGGTGTGTATAGTATGCTCTGTGTAGGAAAGAGGCATTCAGGGCAGGATTAGCCACCAGAGCTTCATATTGGCCACATGACATGATCTGACATGACAGGGAGTGGGCACAGTGCCACAGTTGCATAGCCAAACTGACTCTACTCCAGCCTACACTAGGAACTATACTGGGAGGTGCATTTGACAGGCCCTGGTCTCTGCAGACTGAGCATACAGAACCAACATGATACTCCATTCTCATCACTTTCATGCATGACAGTACATCATGTAGCCAACCGCAATTTAGCATGTGGTGTGTGCAGCAATTTGAAGGACAGAGTGAGTCATGATATGTCTTCCAAACAACAGTTTAGCAAGGGCAGATGTGTCAAGAAATCTCTGTAGCCCCATATACATTGCTCACATTACTCTCAACTGACTCATAGAACATGGATACTCTGCTCATGCTGTCATGCACATACATGTTGTCTGACATTTACAACAATTATGAGAAAAGAGATGTCAGTGGATGGCAGTAATGTCTCCTCATCTAGCTATGTGTATCCCACACAAGGAGGATCCAGGACCCCAAAAAACTCATACAACACAATGTGACTGAACTTAGCATATGGCACTGGCCACCAATACCTGCACATTTCCCCTCCCATTAATGCCACACAGACGGCAGCAACAACCACATGACTAGTCAAACCGGCACACATGACAACATTCTAGCCTGTGAGGAGGGAAAGGATGGTGAAGTGCAGAAAAAAACATGAGGTACTTACCTGCTCATCTGGTGCACCCTGGAGGTGTTCATACAGGGGTAGGACCTCATCTACTAGCCTCTCCGGCTTCCATGGAGAGAGGGCAGTGGCTCCATCACCTGTAGGACTTGGCATGATTGCTCCTAGAGGCGGGATGCAGCAGCTCAGGTAGTGGATGTGTTGCTGGCAGCAGTGTCAGGAGTTAACTGAATGAATCTGCAGAACATGGCGGTCACGTCTGCCACGTACTCAGTCGTCACTGCTGGCGGATACAGCCATTGGCCCGTGATTGCCAGTGGCAACGTTAGCCTATTGCTGTGTTGGCTGCAGTTGCAACTGCCTAACACCATGACGACTTCTGACAATGGTTCCTAATGTCCAATGGAGTAGGTCAAGCTGCTGCCATTTTAGAGGCCTGAAATGCTGTATTGGACTTCACAAACTGCAACACACCTTCACAAATGTATTGCGCTCATAAAAATGCTTATCCTGTCTTGTCATGTAGGTCCTACTAATCAAACACCATTGTAGTATGTTGCAGGGCACAGATAGCATCTAACGATAGTCACGGCCGGCTCTAGGGCATGCGACCGATACCATGTGTGCAGCTATATCATAGCTTTTAAAGCCCCTGCTGCAGCGTTCCTTGACCTCAGGAACTTTCAGGCAACAATAGTCAAGATGACTGTGGAGGTTAATGTTCTTCCTGGAAGAGAGTTCGGAGTCTTCTCTAGTGGAAGTTTTAAGGTAGCAAAGTGTGTTAATATGCCTCCTGGAAAGAACATGTACCATGTAGATCACAAAGTGCATATGACGCAAATAGGTCAGTGGGTTACTGCTTTTGTCAGAGAAGTCCTTTTGTTACTATTACTTTAGGAGTTAAAATCCTAATATAGAACGGTAAGCTATTAACAGTCATCAAAGAACTGCATCCACTCCTCAAAGTGGAGATTAGAGCATTATTATTTTTCCCCCATTCTTTCATTATCCCTATGTTGCAAAAAGAGTCAATTTGGGTATGACTCCATTTTTATTATTAAAGAGAACCCCCAACCAATGTGTTACCTTTGAAAATCTGAGTTTGTTATTCTCCAGACAGAGCACTCCTAAACTATACAGCCTACAAGTATGAGTGATATGTGACTCATGCATCTTTTAGTGCTCTGTCTTATGTAACATTTCTTATACACTGATTTGCAAACTTATGACTGATTGTCTCTGTGTAATGTGTGTGCGATGTAAAGTGCTCTGACATCCTACACTGAAATTAATGGTGCTACAAAACTAATTAAGTGCATCTGAGAGAGAGTAGTTATGAAGACTCAAGGGGCACTGTTAAAGGATGGTAGTGAGGGAATTCTTGGCATAGGTGGCCATTAGGGGGTGCCAACAAACATTGTCACACAGGGTGCCGTCAGCACTAAGGCCGGCCCTGACAGTGGGGCACAGTCCTCCCTCGCCGACGGTCATTTTGGCGGTCATGATATCCAGTTGCATTTCGAGGGGCTATTGTGTTTGTTCCACAATTTTGAGTCTGGTCCAGATACATGTTGTGTACACATGTGTGGAAAACCATAGGGGTCACATGTGACCCTTGTGTTATTTGCAGCTATGATGAGCAGCTTCTGAAATGTCTATCCCTTCTGGTTGCCATGTCCATCCCTTCTGAAATGCCTTGTCACATGATATTACTGACATGCATCATCTATCAATGTGCAAGTTGTCTCTTTGAAGAATCTATACATTTTACAGTTCTGTGCTTGTTACCTGGGCTCAGCCCATGATTCCTTCATAATGCAGAACAGCACCATACACCAGCTGAAGCCACAACTGTACCCTGAGAGGGCCTTCGTGCTTGGTAAGTCACATCTGTCTTGTTTGTGTGTGTGCAATGTCAGAAGCTACAATCGTGTAGTGAGGGACTCATAGTTGCACTTATGTCCCATTTCTTAACAGGAGACTCCCCATATCCAAACTCCAGACTTCCTTGGTTGCAGTGGCATCTGCTGCAGCTCTCAATGCATTGGGTGGCTGGGGGGGTGCATGAGGGTAATAATACAATAATTTTAGGAAAAAACTTACCTGTCCACCGCCTTGCTCCTTTCCCGATGGTGCTGGTGTCCCAGCAGTCCCTGGGACACCAGCACAGGCTCCACATGCAATCCTGGTGCTGCTCTTATGCAATATCTAGTATGAGAACCGCAACAGGATTGGTCTTAGCCGCTTTGTCTGCTGCTCAGAGAGTGCATTGGAGTCTACTGTTTCTCTAACCCGGCTGTGCAACACAGCCGAGTTGGAGAAACCTAAGTGTGCATGTCAGTTGGGCAGGCCCAAGACGGCTGGCCATACTGACATGTGCACATTTAAGTGAACTCACTCCACTCATCCTCCCCACTCCCATGGCCCAGCCCCACCCCTCCCTGCACATGCTGGCTCAGCCAGCAGCTAAAAAACACGACTATAATTACATATTGTTTTATTTTTCAGCTGCTGGCTCTGAGAAAGTGGGGTGACGCTTCTTTGCCATTGCAGAGGAGCCGACCCTTCTTGGTTATTGACGCCAATTAGGAATCCAACAGCACCAGGGAAAGTCCGCTTCAATGAGGCCCATGGAAGAACAAGGCAGATAGTGGAGTGGGCTTTTGGGCTCCTGAAGGCCAGATTTAGGTGTCTGGACCGGACATGTGGAGCCCGCCTCTACTCACCCGGGAAAGTGTCCGACCACTGTGGCATGCTGCATGCTCCACAAAATCGCCCTGTGGAGGAATATCCTGTACATCCCAGAGGAGGGGGAGCCTGCAGTGCCACCAGATGAGACTCATGAAATGCCAAGTGAGGATGACAGTGGTGTAGAGGAAGGAGCTGACTTGCGAGAAGATCTCATCAATAGCTACTTTTCAGGAGTCTAATTAAAGTCATGTGATGTGATGACTTTGGCTGTACGAAGAACTGTAGTTGTGAGAATGTATAGAGTTGAGTGTTTTGGAAACAATTAGGGAGCAGATACTCTGCAGTATTTAGCCAAAGTGTGCTAAAAGAATTATCCTTTTTAAAAATCCCCACCTTGCTTTAGCTTCTTTGTTTGTAGTCAGTCTCATTGCAATGTAACTTCCTTTCCAGATGCTTGCGTAATAGGTATTTTTTCAAGCTTAGACTCCTTGTTTTGTCTTTGTACAGATACCTTCACCATGACATCCTCATGTTGGCATTTCAGAGTTGTGACATTGGCAGGTATCTGAAGCAGTTCTACCATATGAAGTGGACATGGATTGTTCCAGGTAATGTAGGTCACAGATTTTGGGTGTCTGAGACCTGTGCCAAACCAGATTCAACAGTGTTTGGGTAGAAGGTCTGAAGTGCACATATATGTTTAGTGTTCTGTGTTGGGCCGATTGCATGATGTGTGTGATCATGTGGGCATGAAATATGTTGCATCAATTGCAAGTAAGGTATTCACCCTTCACATAGGCTATTCACTATTCTTTAATGACCTGTATGTTGCTGTAGATGTGTTTCTTCATTGCATGTCACAGTACCTGTGCCTTAACACTTACATATGTTTGTGTCACCTGCTAGATGCATAGTCATTGGATTATGATGGGCCTGTGATCAAGGACTGTTGTACTGCCCTGTCTGTCTGTACTTTGGTTTATGTCATGTTGGATTTCTTTGTTATGGTATGTGATAAGGTTTAAGCTGGTGACATCATCCACTTTTCTGTTTGCCTGTTCTACAGGATAATGTCTGTCAAGGCCCTTTCTTCCGTTTTCTGGGGGGCTGTACCTTGGTATGTGTATTATGAGACAATATGAGTCAGCCACTCTTGGCTATGACAGTCCAGACATTTCAACAGCCTATGTGCTGTACACTGGAATAAAATGTCTGGTGTGACCAGACACTTGCAGCAATGTGTTTGTGTGTGTTGGTAGTAATCCTTAGCAGGACCCTGCTTGCATTTGTATCCTGTGTCTTCCTCAGTTACTTCACATGGTCTTACATCGCTACACGGCAAAATGTTGAACAGAGGCAAGCTGACAATGACTTTGTGATAGTTGGCTTTATTGAAAATTTGTGCATAAAACAAAATTGGGGCATGATGGAAAAGAAACGTGAAAGGTTCAGTCCTGGTGGATGAATCATTGAAGTAGATGCCACACAATTGGAAGTCCAAAGTCCAGTTTATTCCTCCCATTGGAAATGGAAGGTTGTTAAAAAACAGTCAACAGATTGAATATGTGGCACACAAAGGAGGTAATTTTGGAAGAGGTCACTTGCTGGCAGTGGTGGGTGTCTTGCCATCCGCACCTCCTGGAGTCTTTGCTGGACGACCCTGCTTGCGTGGTGGTGGTGGTGACATCTGCTTCTACAGAGGCAGGGATGTCTGGGACAGGTTCTTCTCCTGGCAGGGCCTTCCTTCCAGTGGCTGGCACCAATGAAGGGCCTGGTGTAGATACGCCGAAGGAAGGGCTAGTGTGTTGATGTCGATCCCTGCTCAGGGTGGTGTTAATGTCCCTCCGCACCCCTGTTAGGGAGGCCATGTTGGTATTGTGATCCTTCCACTGTTCATGCATTTCCCGATGGAAGTCCCTCTGCAGCTGCTTCATTTCCTGGAGTTCACCAAGTACCTGGCACATCACGCCTTGAGACTCCTGATAGACCCCCAAGAAGTGGCTGATTGTGCCCTGGCCAAGAGCATCCCCAGTGGTCTCATTCCGCTAGCCCACAGCATCCCTCCCATGCACCCTACCCCCATGGCCCTGTGCCCTTGCCACAGGGTGCCCCCTCCCACTGGTTACTGAACCATCATTGTCAGAGGTGTGTTGCTGTGATTCAGGTTCCTGGGCTGGGGGCACAAAATGGTTGCCACTGTCCTAGGGACACTGGTTGGGGGTGAAGGGCTGCCTGTGATGTGGAGGCAACTGGGCTGGGAGGTGATGTAGTGGCCACAGTGACACTTACTGTCGGTGTCTGACCAGGTTGTCCATATGGGCCAGAACTGTCATTCACGGCCAGACATCCAGGACTATCATTGTCACTGAGGGCTTCATCCATGGAGGTAGTGGCATCTCTTCTGTGGGCTCTGTGTGGCCAGTGGCAGCTCGACCTGTTGATGTGAAAGATTCAATGTTACTGGTTGTATTGTGACATCTACCTCCAAAAGTTTACAGTGACATTTCGCAAAGCCCTTGTACATAGTTGATTTGTAGGTTATCCTATTGTGACACATACCTATGGTATTGGTTGTATTTACCTGACATTTGTGAAGCATACCTTCTTCATTTGAGTCAAGTAGCTGCTTAAATGTGCAGATCATTGGCCCTTGGGAGGATGGCCAGAGAATGCCATCTTGCCACCAGTGCAGGCAAAACAGTGTCTAGGCAAGGTATGTGTTTGGCTATTTTTAGGCATAGCTGACTGTTATGCAGGCAGACCCAGGAGCTTGTTGTATATGTGATTGGAGTCATTATATCATTAGTGCATTATGAATGTGTCTGATGCCAATACCATTCTGGTTATGCATCTTGAGGCCTATGGGATCATTGTTTAGCACACTGGGTAAGGTGGCCTTTCTGTCCACAATAGTTTCATCTTGGATTACAAGGTCAAGGTGGAGGTAGATAGCCAGACACATCTCAGAGTTGAGCATGATTTATTTCCTGGTCCCTCCCAGGTGAGTAAACTTTAATTGAGAGTTAGCAGGGAAGGTTATTTGGACACGTGAACAGTGTTATTGTGTTTGGAGTTACTGAAACAGTGCCTCCTGGGAGTTGCAGTCATGTCACTCTCCATTCTACACTCAATTGACAGATGGTATCCACCCAGGTGAATGAACGTCAATTAAGATTTCATAAATAGATGGAATTGGGCAAGTGAACATTGTTTTGTGTATGGAGGTAGGGACACATGACCTATTGTGTTTTGCATTCTGATCACTCCCTCTACTACCCCCAACATATATTTGTTATGCTCCCAAATGAGTAAACTTCATTAGAAAGATAAGACACGGGTATTTTGACATGAGAACAGTGGCCTTGTGTTTGGTGTGGAAGAGACAGAGCCTTCTGCCCTTAGCAGTCATGTCACTCCCTCTACTTCATATACTTCCTACCTGTCATCCCCACAGGTGAGTCCACTTCATTTTTGAGTTCATAGAGAAGCGTATTTGGAGAACTGAACACTGGGCTTGTGTTTTGAGTTAGTGAAACACTGCTTCCTAGGAGTTGTAGTCAGATAGCTCCCTCTACTACACACACTATACAAATGGTATCCTCCCAGATGATTACACTTCAATTGAGAATTAATAAACAGGGGTATTTGGACAAGTTGACACTGGTCTGGTGGTTGGAGCCAGAGAAACAGTGCCTCCTGACAGTTGCATTCATGTCAGTCTCATTACTCCCCAATACATGACAAATGTTATCTCCCCAGGTGTAGGAAAGTACCATCTTGCCTGGCATGTTACCCCCATATTTCACTGTATATATGTTGTTTTAGTCTATGTGTCACTGAGACACTGCCAGGCAGGGCCCCAGTGCTCATAAGTGTGTGCCCTGTATGTGTTCCCTGTGTGATGACTAACTGTCTCACTGAGGCTCTGCTAACCAGAACCTCAGTGGTTATGCTCTCTCTGCTTTCCAAATTGTCACTAACAGGCTAGTGACCAATTTCTCCAATTCACATTGGCATACTGGAACACCCATATAATTCCCTAGTATATGGTACTGAGGTACCCAGGGTATTGGGGTTCCAGGAGATCCCTATGGGCTGCAGCATTTCTTTTGCCACCCATAGGGAGATCTGACAATTCTTACACAGGCCTGCCAGTGCAGCCTGAGTGAAATAACGTCCACGTTATTTCACAGCCATTTACCACTGCACTTATAAGTCACCTATATGTCTAACCTTCACCTGGTGAAGGTTGGGTGCAAAGTTACTTAGTGTGTGGGCACCCTGGCAGTAGCCAAGGTGCCCCCACATTGTTCAGGGCAAATTCCCCAGACTTTGTGAGTGCAGGACACCATTTCACGCATGCACTATACATAGGTCACTACCTATGTATAGCTTCACAATGGTAACTCCGAACATGGACATGTAACATGTCTAAGATCACGGAATTGTCACCCCAATGCCATTCTGGCATTGGGGAGACAATTCCATGATCCCCAGGGTCTCTAGCACAGAACCCGGGTACTGGCAAACTGCCTTTCCGGGGTCTCCACTGCAGCTGCTGCTGCTGCCAACCCCTCAGACAGGTTTTTGCCCTCCTGGGGTCCAGGCAGCCCTGGCCCAGGAAGGCAGAACAAAGGATTTCCTCTGAGAGAGGGTATAACACCCTCTCCCTTTGGAAATAGGTGTGATGGCTGGGGAGGAGTAGCCTCCCCCAGCCTCTAGAAATGCTTTGATGGGCACAGATGCTGCCCATCTCTGCATAAGCCAGTCTACACCGGTTTAGGGATCCCCCAGCCCTGCTCTGGCACGAAACTGGACAAAGGAAAGGGGAGTGACTACTCCCATGACCTGCACCTCCCAGGGGAGGTGCCCAGAGCTCCTCCAGTGTGCCCGAGACCTCTGCCATCTTGGAAACAGAGGTGTTGCTGGCACACTGGACTGCTCTGAGTGGCCAGTGCCAGCAGGTGACGTCAGAGACTCCTTCTGATAGGCTCTTACCTCTCTTACTAGCCAATCCTCCTTCCTAGGTAGCCAAACCTCCTTTTCTGGCTATTTGGGGCCTCTGCTTTGGGGAATTCTTCAGATACCGAATGCAAGAGCTCACCAGAGTTCCTCTGCATCTCCCTCTTCACCTTCTGCCAAAGGATCGACCGCTGACTGCTCAGGACGCCTGCAAAACCGCAACAAAGTAGCCAGATGACTACTAGCAACCTTGTATTGCTTCATCCTGCTGGCTTTCTCGACTGTTTCCAGGTGGTGCATGCTCTGGGGGTAGCCTGCCTCCTTTCTGCACCAGGAGCTCTGAAGAAATCTCCTGTGGGTCGATGGAATCTTCCCCCTGCAACCGCAGGCAACAAAAGACTGCATCACCGGTCCTCTGGGTCCCCTCTCAGCACAATGAGCGTGGTCCCTGGAACTCAGCAACTCTGTCCAAGTGACTCCCACAGTCCAGTGACTCTTCAGTCCAAGTTTGGTGGAGGTAAGTACTTGCCTCCCCACGCTAGACTGCATTGCTGGGTACCGCGTGATTTGCAGCTGCTCCGGCTCCTGTGCTCTCTTCCAGGATTTCCTTCGTGCACAGCCAAGCCTGGGTCCCCGACACTCTAACCTGTAGTGCACAACCTTCTGAGTTGTCCTCCGGCGTCGTGGGACTCCCTTTTCTGACTTTGGGTGGACTCAGGTTCACTCCTCTTCTAAGTGCCTGATCCGGTACTTCTGCGGGTGCTGCCTGCTTCTGTGAGGGCTCCCTGACTTGCTGGGCGCCCCCTCTGTCTCCTCATCCAAGTGGCAACATCCTGGTCCCTCCTGGGCCACAGCAGCATCCAAAAACCCCTAACCCCAACCCTTGCAGCTAGTAAGGCTTGTTTGCGGTCTTTCTGTGTAGGAACACCTCTGCAAGCTTCTTCACGACGTGGGGCATCCATCCTCCGAAGGGGAAGTTCCTAGTCCTCTTCGTTCTTGCAAAACACCAAGCTTCTTCCATCCGGTGGCAGCTTCCTTGCACCCTCAGCTAGCATTTCCTGGGCTCCTGCCCACTCTCAACACTGTCGCGACTCTTGGACTTGGTCCCCTTGTCTTACAGGTACTCCGGTCCGGAAATCCATTGTTGTTGCATTGCTGGTGTTGGTTTTCCTTGCAGAATCCCCCTATCACGACTTCTGTGCTCTTTGGGGGTTGTAGGTGCACTTTACACCTACCTTACAGGGTTTTGGGGTGGGCTATTTTTCTAACCCTCACTGTTTTCTTACAGTCCCAGCGACCCTCTACAAGCTCACATAGGCTTGGGGTCCATTCGTGTTTCGCATTCCACTTTTGGAGTATATGGTTTGTGTTGCCCTTATACCTATGTGCTCCTATTGCAATCTATTGTAACTTTACACTGTTTGCATTACTTCCTTTTGCTAGTACTGCATAATTTTGGTATTGTGTACATATATCTTGTGTATATTTCTCATCCTCATACTGAGGGTACTCACTGAGATACCTTTGGCATATTGTCATAAAAATAAAGTACCTTTATTTGTAGTATATCTGTGTATTGTGTTTTCTTATGATATTGTGCATATGACACCAGTGGTATAGTAGGAGCTTTACATGTCTCCTAGTTCAGCCTAAGCTGCTTTGCCATAGCTACCTTCTATCAACCTAAGCTGCTAGAAACACCTCTTCTACACTAATAAGGGATAACTGGTCCTGGCACAAGGTGTAAGTACCTCTGGTACCCACTACAAGCCAGGCTAGCCTCCTACACCAGGTGAGTAAACTTCATTTGGGAATTGATAAACAGTGGTATTTAGACGAGAGAACACTGGTCTGATGGTTGGTCTAACAGACACAGGGCCTTTCTGACCTTACTAGTCATACCATTCTCTCTACACCCCACATTTGACAATTGGTATCCTCCCAGTAAGTAAACGTGAACTGTGTGTTGGCAGACAGTGGTCTTTGGAAAAGGACCACTCTTCTGGTGTTTGGAGTTGCTGAACCAGTGCCTGCTGGAAGTTGCAGTTATGCCACTCTCTCTAGTTCACACACTTGACCAATGTTCTCCCCCCCAGGTGAGTACACTTCAATTGAGTGTTCACTAAAATATATAGTTGGGCAAGTGACCATTATGCTGGTAGTTGCAGTAATATCACTCTCTCTAGTACACACACTATACAAATGTTATTCTCCCAGGTGAGTACACTTCATGTGTGAGTTAACAAACAAGGGTATTTTGACAAGTGACCACTGTTCTGGTGTTTGGAGTTACTGAAACAGTGCCTGCTGGGAGTTGTAGTCATGTCAGTCCCAGTACTACACATACTTGATAAATGTTATCTTCCCAAGTGAGTACATTTCAATTGGAAACTAACAAAGAAGGGTATTTGGTGAAGGGAACACTGGGGTGGTGGTTTGGGTGACAGTAACAGTGCCTCCTGGGAGTTGTAGTCATGTAACTCCCTGTACTATACACTCTATACAACTGTTATCCCGCCAGAGGAGTACACTTCAATTGCGATTTGCCAAACAGGGGTTTTTGAACAGGTGAACACTGGGCTGGTGAGTGGAGTAACAGTAAATGTGGCAAAATGTGAGCTATGGGCATGCATGACATAGTATTTTTGTTATATTTTCATTGTTGTGACTTACCAGACTCCACTCCAAAGTATTCCTGTCAAGCTCTCAGGATGCAGGATGGCCAAGACCTTCTCCTCCCATGGAAACAGATGTAATGGGGCACTAGGAGGGCCACCGCCAGTCTTCTTGGCCTATAGCTGGTGCTTTAAGACCAAGGAATTGACCTTGCCCCTGAGGTCATTCCACCTCTTACTAATGTCCTCCCTTGTGTGCAGGGTGGTCCCTACAGCATTGACTCTGTCGACTAACCTGTCCCACATTTCCATTTTCCTAATGAGAGGAGGGTGCTGGACTTGGGTTCCAAACAATTGTGGCTCTAGTCTTATAATTTTATCCACCCTGACTCTCAACTCATCTTCAGTAAAACATGGAGTTTTAGAATGTAACATGGTGGAATTTGAAAACAAAAAACTAAAAGTGATGTTGACTTACTAAAGAGGGGAAGTGCAAAAGTGTGTGACTGGACAAACATGTGTGCTGGGTGTGAAAAGAGAAGGTGAGAAAAAAGTGGTGCCTAGTATCTGTGCTGCTGTGTTGTATTATTGGCTTTGACTTCAGTGTGTTTCAGTGTAAATGCAAAGGATTGTGTTGTGTGAAGGGGTGTGTTTTGTAGTATCCTTTGCAGATGTGTCCAGTGTGGCAATGTGTGTCAGCTGTGATGTTTTCAAATCCTTCCAATGTGTATTACTTTGGTGACCTTGAACCGCCATGGTTCAGACTGTCATTGGCTTAATGCCATGGGTGCCAGCAACTGTGACTTTGGCCTTGTAATACGGTCAGTGGTTAGTAGCTGTGCTGTCGGGGCTAGAGGTTGGACCAACTATTTCCGGGCCTCCACGCCACTGATGGTCTGCCTTTTTGTTGTTGGTGGTCCTGCCTGTTTAACTCCTAATACAACAGTCTGAGAGACCGCGAACATGGCGGTCTTTTTAAAACCACCTACATGGTGGTCTGTCGGTCTAACCACCAAACTCATAATGAGGCCCTTAGTATACATATATCAGTGTTTCCATGGGAAGATCATTTTTTTGTTTCGTGAAAACGTTTGCGCAGTTTGAAGAATCTTCACAAAACTTCTTTTTTTAAAAACAGTTCATCCACCTCAGCTCCTTCCTGGAAAGTTGTGAGGTGATCTGTCAATCAGCAGCCAAGAAAACAAGCATTTTCAATGCAATGGGTCTCGTTTTTGCTCGACTTAAAGCTATTAGCGATGTAAAGTCCTAACCAGACTTTTCTTGCCACATAAATTTAAAATGAAAAGTAATACAGTTGTACATAAGCGAGACGATTTAAAGCGCCACACCATGAGCATGAGCGTGAAGGAGCACACAAAAGGAAACAGAAGTTCGCTCGCAGTCAAACGTATCTGCAGTTATGCAATTATCAATGTGACAGGGCCGATGTCAAGCAAAGCGCTCAACTACTGCCCAGCGAGATCTCGCTGCATAGGAAATAAAAAGAAAAAGTAGTGTTGAAGCCATGCAGAAAACATGAAGCCTCGTATGTTTTCAGTATTTGGCCGGAGCTCTCAAGGAGGGCTAACCAGTGGAAAAGGCATGACATATGCATGTGTTTCATAAACGAAATCAAGCATTTTTTAAAGGCAAGCCCACGAACCAAAATAACTTATAGGCATGCAGTGGGCTTGGTTAAAAGCCCACAGAGAGATTACAGCAGGCTAAAGCACTTGCGCGATCGACCCTGAAAAAGGGGCCCCAAAATGAAATTTTCCAATTCAATTTTCCATTTTAAAACTGAACAGCAATACAGTAAAAATGCCTGAATGGAATTAAACCAAATTTAGCAGAAAGCTAGATTTTGATCTAGAAAGCATGCTTTTGTGATTTGATGTAATTTTTGAGAAACAAAGGTTAAAAAATGTTGTATTTATTGATGATTCTGTGGGAGGCCCGTGACCATACAACTTCAAATTATGTAGGGCTGGTGGAACTCACAGAACTTCACTCCACCTAATTACATGAAAACTCCACGAGATTCCGCTGAGTTCTGCCAATGGGCAGAAACAGCATGTTGTGCTGCTTGCGCTGTGATTTAGCACTGAAGGCTCATTCCATGCTGGTTTTTCATCACAGAAGGCACCACGCATTGAGCAATCCCAAAGTTTTCTCACCAATAGTTTCATTGCAAATGTTGCAGTGATATTATCAATGATGTCATAGAAGATGTCATGAGTGATATAATATGTGTGGTAATTAGCACTGCATGTCAAGGGCGCAAGTTAGTTACTTTAGGGCACAAGTTCTAGGTACTTGAGATAACTATAACTGGTGAATTTATGTGGTTTTTAGAGTTTAAAAAGTTACGTTTGTTACTGAACATTTCAACTAACTATAACGTTACATTAACCTTTGGTTTTTCAGAGGAATTTCTAATGTTTCTTCAATGTAAAGTAATATCTTGTTACCAAATGTGAAGCCAATCTCCCACCACACACCCCGCAGGCAGCCAAACCTCTTCCCCACCCAAAGCCCACCCTCTACATAAATCGGATCTATTATCTCTCTCTAAAAATTACCAATAATTTTAATCAAATGTATATTTCAGTAATAAGTTACAAAAATATTTCATAAAGTTGTATTGAACTACATGACTTTTTACACAGTTTATATGATTATATTTTGGGGATGAAAACTGTGAAAATAAATAGTCCGAGATATAATATTTTTTCTTTAAGAAAAAAAATAAAACGAATATATCTCTACCTTTTAACACCTCAAAAAATGTGACGGTAATAATAACCATGTAAATGGCTTCTATCTTATGTGATACTTGTTTAATACATAAAATTAAATAATGTACCTGGTCCCTAGGTAACACTGTCATCCCAGCTGTAAAGCAAAACCTTCAGCCAGGATAATGCTTTTGAAAAATGTAAGTTCTGCTGGGGTCATGGTTTTAATGACCTAGGAGACTTACTTTTTCCATGGGTTGCTGGGGGGCTGTAGAACTCCTTATAGCCCCCACAACATTAAAACAATTAGGTGATGTTTATGCCCCTTCCAGGGACACCACAATAAATACAATGTATGTAACTAGGCCTCCCAGGACACTGTGGGGTGGTCCTTGAACGAGCAGTGAATAATGAACCAGCAGTTGTGGCTGCTCATTTATTTTTCATTTCCTGCATGTTTTTTTCTGGGTGTCCCAGGCCCACCCACGACACGCTTGCATGGGGAGTCCCAGAGCCTCTGAGGCCCCCTACAAGCGGCCCCATTTCATGGGGCTGTGCCGGGAGCTGACATTTTTTTCTTCATCTACAGGGTGCCCTGGTGCCCACCCAGGACACCCCCCAAAAATTAATATTTTGGGGGCTGGCTACATTTTCCTTTTTTCCAATAATATTTGACATGCCTCAGTGCCCATTCCTGGCATGTCACAACTAGTCCAGTTATTGTTTTTTAAGGTGGGGTACCCCGGTGTCCACTGGGGGCACCTCACAGATAGCCCCTTGTTGGGAGCTACAGGGGAGGGCCAGGGCCAACGCAGCCCCACCAGCTCCCTAGCTTGTAACTTTGGTGGGCAGTGGAGCCAGTATTTCTCCAACCCTATATGAGCAGTTTTCTTTTGTTCCTGCTAATGGAAGCAATTCAAATGATTTCCCTAACAAGATGGTGGGCAGGGAAACACTTTGCTCTCCCACTGGGCATTAGCAGCTTTGTGCTCCTGCTGATTGGGAAAACATATGCACTTTCTCTTCCCTGCCCGCGCTTGCCGGCTTGAAGTAGACAGTGTTCCAGGGTTGGGGTCCCTGGGATAGAGTCACTGAGCCAGTCTCCCCTTTATGTAAAAGACGGGCCCTGGGGCGTGGCGTCCCGGGCCTCTTGGAGGCTTGAGGAAGAGGGCCACCTGCCCCATTAAATATATGCTATGCCTCTTTGAAGCTTGGGGAGGGGTCCTTGCACCCCTCTTTCCTTCAAATGTTATGCACCCTCCCTTAACTCCTTGCCGGCTATGGAAGTAATGGTTGCGTACATGGCTGCGCCTCTCAGGTGCCACGGACATAACCATTACTTCCGGTTACCGACCCTCAGGGGAAGTGCTAGCGCTCCCCCCAAGGACCGCCCCCACACCCCCAGGTCAGGGCTGGAAGGGGAATCGCTTCACCTTCCACCCTGACCCCCCCAGTGACGTCTGATGACGTCAGCACACGATTTCATGCTGACCTCATCAGAGGTCACCTCCCATCGCGGACAAATGCAAAAGCATTTCTCTTCTGCTCGGGAGGAGGGGGCCGGCAGAGGCATGAAAGGAAAGGAAAGACCTTTCCTTTCCTTTCATGTCTCTGCAAGCATTTCTGCTGTCTGATCGCGATGCGATCGGGCAGCAGAAATGCCCACTAGACACCAAGGATTTTTTTTAAAAATGGACTTAAGGGGAGTGGCCCCTTGGACAAGGGCCGCTCCCCAGGAGGTCAAATAATTTTTGGGCCATTTCTGCCCCCTGGACTAATAGCCCACCAGACACCAGGGAAGATTTTTTTTTCAAAATAAGAGGGCGGGGGTACAGCCATACCCCCACCCCAAATAAATGGGGCCAAAGTTGTTCTGCACACCAGTGGGCAGATGGGGCAATTACCTCCGATCCACACCCCGGGGGCAGAAAGTCTACTAGATGCCATGGAATTAAAAAAAATAAAAATAGTGGGGTGGTGGCTACCAACCAGTATGGGCCTGGTTACGCCCCCACCCCAACTGAAAGGGGAAACAGTCTTTCAGCTCTCCCCCCTCACACTAAAACATCTTATCCCACGGCAAGCAAGAGAACATTTGATTATTTTGGGTTTTGGTTTTACATTTGGGCCATGAGAGCTTGGTAACTCTCAAAATCATCCAACTTGGAATGGTGAGGGCTGCAGACTTTGGGACGCTGCCATGTAGAAAAATTCACAAGACCTAGACACATATGAAAACTAAACATCTGGATGCTTCCAGGGTGGTGTGCTTCACATGCACCCCACACCATTTTCTTACCCACAATGCCCTGCAAATCTCCCACTTTGCTTGAAATCACACATTTTTCCCATATTTTTGTGATGGAACATTCCGGAATCTGCAGGAATCCACAAAATTCCTACCACCCAACATTGTCTCATCTATACCAATAAAAATTCTGCTGCACTTGTCAGCCTAAAAATTAGTTTTTTTCAAACTGCTCTTTTGGACCCGCTTTGCTTCCCCCTCAATTTTGACATGTTTTTGGCTCTTCTCTGTCACAGGCACTTGACCCACCTACACTAGTGAGGTATCATTTTTACCGGGAGACTGAGGAGGAGCCTAAGGTGATAGGAAATTTGTCCCGGTGCGGTGATCCCACACAGAAATGTGGGAAAAAAAGTGATTTTTTAGCTAAATTTTAGGTTTGCTGAGGATTCTGGGTAAGAAAACATTGGGGGATCCACTCAAGTCACACCTCCTTGGGCTCCCTCGGGTGTCTACTTTTCAGAAATGTCTGGGTTTGGTAGGTTTCCCTAGATGGCTGGTGAGCCCAGGACCAAAAACGCAGGTGCCCCCGCAAAAACAGGTAGTTTTGTATTTGATCATTTTGATGTGTCCATATAGTGTTTTGGGGCATTTCCTTTCGCTGGCGCTAGGCCTACCCACACAAGTGAGGTACCATTTTTATCAGGAGACTTGGGGGAATGCTGGGTGGAAGGAAATTTGTGGCTCCTCTCAGATTCCAGAACTTTCTGTCACCAAAAGGAGAGGAAAAGTGTTGTTTTTTTGGCCAAATTTTGAGGTTTGCAATGGATTCTGGGTAACAGGACCTGGTGAGAGCCCCACAAGTCACCCCTTCTTGGATTCCCTTAGGTGTCTAGTTTTTAAAAATGTGCAGGTTTGCTATGTTTCCCTAGGTGCCGGCTGAGCTAGAGGTCAAAATCCACAGCTAGGCACTTTGCAAAAAAAAGCTCTGTTTTCTTTGGGAAAATTTGATGTGTCCACGTTGTGTTTTGGGGCATTTCCTGTCGTGGGCGCTAGGCCTACCCACACAAGTGAGGTGCCATTTTTATTGGGAGACTCGGGGAATACTGGGTGGAAGGAAATTTGTGGCTCCTCTCAGATTACAGAACTTCCTGTCACTGAAATGAGAGGAAAAATAGTTTTTTGTCACATTTTGAGGCTTGCAAAGGATTCTGGGTAACAGAACCTGGTGGGAGCCCCACAAGTCACCCCATCTCGGATTCCCCTAGGTGTCTAGTTTAAAAAAATGTGCAGGCTTGGTAGGTTTGCCTAGGTGGTGGCTGAGTTACAGGCCAAAATCTACAGCTAGACACTTTGCAAAAAATATGTCAGAATTCAATGTACAAATGTGATGTGTCCATGTTGTGTTTCCTGTCGCTAGCATTAGGCCTACCCACGCAAGTGAGGTACCATGTTTATCGGGAGACTTGGGGGAATACAGAATAGCAAAACAAGTGTTATTGCCCTTTGTCTTTCTCTACATTTTTTCCTTCGAAATGTAAGATAGTGTGTAAAAAAGACATCTATTTGAGAAATGGCCTGTAATTCACATGCTAGTATGGGCACCCCGGAATTCAGAGATGTGCAAATAACCACTGCTTCTCATCACCTTATCGTGTGCTCATTTTGGAAATACAAAGGTTTTCTTGATACCTATTTTTCACTTTTTATATTTCAGCAAATGAATTGCTGTATACCCGGTATAGAATGAAAACCCATTGAAAGGTGCAGCTCATTTATTGGCTCTAGGTACCTAGGGCTCTTGCTGAACCTACCAGTCCTATATATCCCCACAACCAGAAGAGTCCAGCAGACGTAACGGTATATTGCTTTAAAAAGTCTGACATCGCAGAAAAAAGTTACAGAGTAAAACATGGAGAAAAAATGCTGTTTTTTTCACCTCAATTTCAATACTTTTTTATTTCAGCTGTTATTTTCTGTAGGAAACACTCGTAGGATCTACACAAATTACCCCTTGCTGAATTCACTATTTTGTCTACATTTCAGAAATGTTTAGATCTAGCATTGGTTTCACACCCATTTATGTCACTAACTGGAAGGAGGCTGAAAGCACAAAAAATAGTAAAAATGGGATATGTCCCAGTAAAATGCCAAAATTGTGTTTAAAAATTGGGTTTTCTGATTCGTCTGCCTGTTCCTGAAAGCTGGGAAGATGGTGATTTTAGCACTGCAAACCCTTTGTTGATGCCATTTTCAGGGAAAAAACCACAAGACTTCTTCTGCAGCCCTTTTTTCCCATTTTAAAAAAAAACAAAACACCATTTTCGTTCTATTTTGGCTAATTCTTTGGTCTCTTTCAGGGGAACCCATAAAGTCTGGGTACCTCTAGAATCCCTAGGATGTTGGAAATTAAGGACTCAAATTTGGCGTCGATTGCTTATGTGGACAAAAGGCTATGAGGGCCTAAGTGCGAACTGCCCCAAATAGCCAAGAAAAGGCTTTTCACCTGAGCGGGGAAAGGCCTGGCAGCAAAGGGGTTAAATATATGCCATGCCTTTCCCTACTGGGCCCTGGCTCACCTGTTTTTTTTTATATGCACAGGAGCTGCGCTTTAAAAAAAAAAAAAAAAAAAAAAGCTTGTTGAGGGTCCTCTGCAAATTTGCAGCAGAATGTTTTAAAAAAATATATATTTTTGGCCCCAGCTGGCAGGCCTAAGGGGTCAGGGTATCCCTACGCTACCCCCATGTCTTTTTTGCATTTTTAGGACTCAGGACTGAATCCTGAGTCCTAAAATGGCTGCCACTATTTCCTAATTGATGTGTTGGCAGCCAATCAGATCTCAGCAGATATGTGGGGGTCCACAGATCCTCCACAGCACTATAATTTTGCCAAAACTACTGTACCCATTTACATCATAACACAAATATCACTCTTTATGGATCAATACCTAGCTTTCTGCCAAACATGGTGTTAATCCGTTCTGCGGTTTAGACTGTAGCTATGTCTAAAGTTCCTTTTAAAACATGAATGGGGCACATTTATTTTAGGACCCCCATTTTTTCTTGACCCTTGCTTGAGTGACCACCCTAAAACTTTCCATGCACAAACTAGTCAATAAGTAGCACTTTCTTGGAAAGTTTCATGGAGATTTGTCTCATGATGCCAAAGTTATTAGCAACACAAAAAAGGTATTGCCACTGGGTAATATATCTATCAAACAGCATATTTAAGAGCAAAATGCCTCAATTTTAGTTTTCATGCTACTGATACATTAAAAATATTTGTAAAGTTTATTTTGATAACAAAGGAAATGTATTTACATGTCTAAATATACTATAACTGTTCTTCTACACCAAGAGTATTGCTGAGGTAAACAAAAAAAACTCCATGTTAAATAAACAAATCAGTTCCCCTAAGAAATTGTCTTATACTCCAGTGGCTATTTTTAAACAAGCAGCAAATGCTCATGAGGAGTAACACAAATCAGGGGCCTTTTTGTTGCCTACTTTCCAAAATGACTTTCAAAATTAACTTCGGTGCTGCAGCACCTCCCCCACCCCTACTCTCTGCAACACTCTGATGTCATCTTGATCAATATCAACCCACTGCATTTTTAAAGATGTGTCAATCAATCAGTCAGGAAATTTGCAAAGCGCACTACTCACCTGTGAGGGTCTCAAGGCACTGGGGGGAAGGGGGAGAGGGAGAGGGGCGCTGGAGTCCTGCTACTGCTCGAACAGCTAGGTGTTGAGAAGTCTCCTGAAGGTAAGGAGGTCATTGGTCTAGCACAGGTGGGTGGAAAGAGTGTTTCACATCTTGGTGGCGAGGTGCGAAAACGATCTGCCGCCGGTTGTAATTCTGTGGATGCGTGGGATGGTTGTGAGGGCGAGGGCGGCAGAGCAGAGATGTCGAGTCGGGGTGTAGAAGGAGAGCCGTCTCTTGAGGTATTCTGGTCCAGTTTTGTGCAGTGCTTCGTGAGCGTGGGTGAGGGTGGGTGTGTGTAACACTTTACATAGACCCGTTAAAACTATTACATTTATAAAATCCATAAATATGCTACACAATTTAAATCCATTAAATAATCCATTAAATATAAAGTGCTGATGAAGGGGGAATACACAAAGATGTAGGAAGCCTTCTAAATACATCATTAAAATCAACCCCGCTAAGTTTCAGTGCATGTATTTGACTATTTTAATTACTCCATTGAAACTGTTGTATGTGTAAAGTCCCTATAAGTCCCTATGAGGTGTTATAAAATTGAATCTATTAAGACATTAATACGGGTGACTCCAATAGTACAGTCAATGTAAATAAAATAGCTGGATCAACATAGAATATTAAAATACTTTGGAATTCAATTATATCAAAGTTATTGGAAGCGCAATCCTGACTGGTCATCTTCAGCAAACTGAGCCTTCAGCTTTACTACCACCGCTGTGTTAAATCATAGCATCACAGTCATACCTAAGCAGTACGTCCAACAGAACTTGCTTTCACTATAACACCTTAATGTTCCATAAAGGGGTTGTAGAAGAGTCATATGCAACCTGTTAGATATTTAGCATGCAGGGTTAAAAATGTCACCAGACTACAATTAATTTATCGATCAGACGGATCAAGCACTTTCATTACTGCCGGCTGACAGGAGCGGAACCCACTCATAAGGAACACTGGTCTCGACAGTTGACAACAAGCTTCCCTTAGAGCCGAGCAGATACAAATCAAATGGACCATATCCTCCGTCCAGCACCACATTACCTGCATACCATCTCACCACCGTTCTTCCATGCTCGTTGGTCCGCTAAGGACGGTTAAGAACCCTAACCATATGGCAAGCAGCTGGCGTTTCAGATGTACTGGGTTGATTGAACTCAGATATTGTGCTGGTGCTAGTCTTCTGTAATTATGCATAATTATCCAGGCATACGACCGGCCTGCAAATTTATGCTTGTTGTCCAACAAGGATTGCAGCCTGGCTTCTTTTTTTAATGCTCCACAGAGAAGGGAATATGACATATTAGAATCCCATAGTTGTACTGTTTGTGTCTCTTGGAGGGAATATTCCAAATACCCATTGTATACTGACTTTGGATTATTAGCCACAGAATTCTATAGTGCAGCGACTAGTTGACTCTTTTTATTTCCCCTAATTTTATACCAGGTCTTAATCGTATGTAGTTTTCTGACTAACTACTGTTGTTTAAGACCAAATTCTAGTCTAACTTGTGAGGGGAGGCACTACAGGGAAGGCAAAAAAACTTGCTTGTATATTTTGAATTGTTACTGGTCCAAAATTAATGAATCTTTCCCATATAACGCTGCACGACCATAGGTTATGGCTGGTAATAGTTTTGCAAATATGACTGTCAGTAAGGGTTTATACGAAGGCCCGTTCAACTTCCTAGCCAGGGCACAAAAGGCAAATGTCAAGGCTTTGCATTTCTGTTGAATATGTTGCTTTTGCGCTGCAAAGTTCAATTTATTATATATGTTGAGGCCCTGACTGATCTCTGAGTGACTGATCTCTTCTAGCACTGTATTGCCTAGTTTAAGATTAAGCACAGTACTGAAAGTGCACCACATTGACATAGTTTTAAACTTACTGATGTTAATTTCCTATTTATTTATTGCTGCAAAGTTGCTCAGAGTGTTGACTATTCGCTGGAGACCCACTCTTTTATGACTCAATAAAACTTTATCATCTGCATATGAGAAGTGCGATATAGACAGGAGTCCCAACTTCAGGCAGTGTGAGTTTGTTGCATCCAGCTTCGGAGAAAGGTCAGCCATAAAAAGATTAAACAATTGCAGGGCCAAGACACACCCTTGTTTGAGGCCAATTTTTGTTGGAATCCTCAAAAGTTTTGTACCATCAGCTAGCTTAATCTGCACCTAGGTTTTGTCATATAGCATTTCTTTGCCTCATAAAGTTCTTTCATGCAGGCCCCAACTTTCCCCAGAGGATGGTTCTGTCCACATGGTCAAAAGCACTTTTAAAATCTATAAAACATAAATGTTGTTTTTTCTTTTGACGATTTGATTTATCAGCAATATCGCTTAATGCAAGTATGTTTATCATGGTGCCATACCCTTCCTGAAGCCGGTTCGATTCAGAGGAACTATGTTGTTAGAATTAGGCCAGTCAAGAAAATCATTTAAATTCAAAGAGGCAAAATACTTAGCTTCAGAGTCAATGTGATCAGCCTGTAATTGGCTGGATTTGATCAGTCCACCCCCCCATTTGATTATCGGATTAATGATAGAACCTCTTCAGCTGCCTGGAATCGCTCTACTTAGTTTGGCTTCAGTGAAGAGGATTGCAAGTGGCGTGGACCAAAATCCCGAATCTACCTTAAATATCGTCTGTGATAAACCATTAGGGCCAGGCTCACAATCGCTGCGCCCCTCCTTAATCACTACATTTACCGCCTTTGGGTCATAACCCATATAGTTCTGCAAGTTTACATCGGATGACAACTCCTGACTGGTGAACATGCTGGTCAAATGGGTTACCCGTTTTTCTTCAGGAATTGACAAATAGTTAATATCTCTTGCCATTCTTTCGATACCGTTAACCATTGCCCAAAAGGTCCTGGATGTAAAATGTATCCAAAATCTACACTGCATTCGCTTATCCTAGACTAAAAGTTGAATATTATTGTTGTAATGTTTGGGAGTTGAAACCAAAAAGTGGCTCTTGCAGTCAAGGTGTGTGTAAGGTAAAGAATAACTAAGACATAAATGTCACGTAAGCTACTTATACATGTGAAAATTAATAAAGAACTATGAACTTAAGTAGCAGGTATAAAAGGTAATTCCTGCCCCCAGATCTTTTATTTATTGTCATGCCCTCGCTGCCGTGAAGAATAACTATATGACTTGCCTTGTTTGCAGCCTGATGGAGATATGGGGAAGTGAAAGTGTTATTGTCTTTCCCAATTAGTCATTGTTGAACCATTTTGCTTTTTTGTTCTTTTGTAGGAGACGCCTTGTCCTATCACAGTGGGATGAAGTTCACAACCATGGACCGCGATCAAGACCTTTATCCCTTGAACTGTGCAGCCCTCACTTTGGGAGGTTTCTGGTTCAAGACTTGCCACGCAGCCAACCTCAATGGGCTTTATTTACGGGGAGCTCAACAAACCTATGCCAGTGGTATCAACTGGTATCAGTGGAAGGGCTTCTCCTACTCCCTGAAGGAAACACAGATGAAAATTCGGCGTGTTTAATACCCTGTATGTGAAGAACTGTGGAAACAGTGATAACACGGTTCAGTCACAATTATGCATGCTACAGAAATTACCTTCCATTGTTAACGTGCCAGTTTATCTTTGCTTTGCAATATTTCACAGTAGGCTTTGGCCAGGATATTATTCCCATTTCTGGCCTACCAAAGTCATAATCAGACCCTTCATTTTTATAATCAGATTTTACCCAGAAAGGGAGAGAGAAAAGCAGAAAAGTGGAAAGGAGGAGAAAAGGAAAGACAGAAAAAACAGGGACAAAGAGAAAAAGCAGATATGAACGACAACCTGCAAGAGTGAGACAAGGAGCAGGGGGTGTCTGGTGGTGGATGTATGAGGCACAAGTTTGAATACACACTAGAAAACCTCGATATGCAGTACAGCAGACTTTCAGTAGTGCCACCAGTGTCTCCTTAGAAATAATTTGGTCCCACCACATAATAATTATTTTATTTTGTTTATTTATTTATTTTAGAATCTAAGCACTAGAAAAGAGTATGGAGGACGACCTCACTGGGACAAGAGAGAGGGAATTTGAACTATGGTATTGAGCAGGTGAAACCCTGGAAACCAGTCATGCTTTTGCCCAATCTTCTTTGAGAACAAGTGGAACTTTTATATTTACCATAAGTTAACTTTCTTTGGTCCCAGCAAGGTTGATTCTACCAAGGATTGTTTCCAAAGCAGTCCATACTGCCCCAATCTATAACAGAAGTTTAATATTGTGTGACAACATAAATCCACTTGAAAGAATTCATTCAGATGGGGGAGACTGGTAAAAGTTTAGAAATATAGAAAAGATTCCTCATTTACAAGAGGAGCATTGTGGAAGGAGACCTTAAGGGTAGCTCCCTACGGATAGTAGTGAGCTTTAAAGACCAGGCACGAACGAGTAAGCCCATAATTTTCCTTGTGTGGAAAATGTGCACCCTTCTTTCCAAGTGGTGGAAAAGTGGTGATTGTGTTAACACTTCTTACAAAATGGAGCGTCCCTGTATTGGACATCTTTCCACTAAATCATGAGTCTACTCATTACAAGCCACATAAAGGGCTCCAGAATTAGATGGCGAGGTGCTCAGAAGGAAAATTAAAACATGGTGAGCTGCTTCCTGTGCATATGTGACTCTTAATCTTCCAGTAGATCTGAGAGGGAAGTAAGAGCATCCTAGATCAAAAAACAAACCAAAAGCCAGACCCTTCCAGTAGGCATTTAAATAGTGTTTGGGTGTGCATGCCCTAGGCAAGTAAAAGTACAATTAAGACACTTTTAAAAAAAGCATCCAACAGAGCAGAGAAATATCAGATGCTCTTTAGGGAAGCTCTGCAGATGTAAAGCTCCACTTGTAACCTGCTTGTCTCCGATAAGAGGTTCATTACAAGTAGGTAGGAGCAGTATTTTCTGGATTGGGGGTTGCGGTTGATCCTGCCTGGCCGGTGCAGAGTTTTACTGGCTGGGCGACTGCACCCGGTAAATCCAAAATCTTTGCTGCTGTCTTTTTCAGTCTTCCCAAAGCAACATCTCTTTCTCCCTCGAATTACAAAAAAAGAAGAGTTAAAAATCCACAAATTTAAAATACACTTTGGCTTGCATTAAGCAAATTTTGTATGATGTACGTGATTTTTAGTCTGCAAAATGTAGCAATGTTTCTAAAGTGTGTTTCCTTTTAAAGGCAAATTGCCAATTCCTTTAAATGTTTGTTTCTACTTCTTTGCTCTGCTGCACATTTATCCAAACAGTAGCTCCACCCTTCAGGCTGCACCAAAAATCTCCAAGATTTTTTGATTTTCAAATGCAGAACGATTTTTTTTTTTTTGTTGGTCCTTGTCAGATTCTGCATGTTCTCCAAGTAACAATTTCGGGGGCGTTTTGGTGAACATATGAAACCTTTTAACCATCTCTTGTTTGAGACCTCGTCCCAACCGCCCTGGTGTTCCCAAAATGTACCAAAGTCTGTATTGCATCCAAAGCCTTTCTTCAACCACTCTTGTGTGTCCATTGTTCTGTAGTTAATACTCAGCCTCCCTTAAAACCATAGCAGAAATGCAAATAAAAGTTGAATTACTTTTTGGAAGTTATTAGGAGGAGACAGTTTCAACTAAGGAAGTTATGCTCTTCACATATGTGTTTTTATTGGTGCAAGGGAATCGTCTAGTACAGACTGTTGGTTGGCAGCAGTTATTCCTGTAACTTACTTGCGTTGTTTTTCTGCCAATAAACCTTTATATTAGAAGTCTCTGTCTGTGTTCATGAGCCCCAATTGAATTGATGGCTTTAAATTAAGAATTCGGGTTTGTTTGTTTTGATATAATGTTTTTTAATCAGTAGACCAGCTAGTTAAGAAAATCGGGCCCATGTTTAATAAAAAGTGGTGCATCAGCTATGGTGCGCCACTTTTCTTGCACCCTCCCCCCCCCCCCCACCGGCACCTAACAACAATATGGCCGCACCGTATTTATTATACAATGCGCCATGGGGGTTGTTAGCACAATATCCTCAACATTTTTTAAGCTATTTCGGCGCTTTGATACACTAGCATCAAAACTTTTGACGCTAGTGCAGCAAAGTGCAAGGAGGCCCATAGGGTACTATGGGGGTGTCATTTTAATGTCTGCTCTGAGCAGCTGTTAAAAATGACACCAAAAATGGCACAGTAAAATCTTTTAAATTTTACTGTGCCATTTTTGCGGACCACCTGGCGCCGGAACGCCCCCCTTACATACATTATGCCTGCTGCAGCCATAATGTGATGCAAGGGGTTACAAAGTGGATGCATTGTCCCACTTTGTGAGTATAAAGTGGCAGAAAAGCCACTTTAGTGACGCCTTAGTGTCAAAATAATGACGCTATGGAGGCGCTAAGGTGGAGCTTGGGGCTCTTAAATATGCCCCTTGGTTTCGATTTCTTGATTGACGGAGAGAGAGGCTACGAAAGCCACTTGGGACGGGACAGAGTCAATCACCTTAGGTATCCTATACACCTCTGTCCAGAAGCACGTCCATGTTGACATTTTCCATGATGCCTTTATCCCTTTGTCCAGTGCTCATGGTGAATTTTTAGAGTTGAGGAACTGGCAATTAATCTTTTTTTTTTAGGTAAAGAGTTTACATGGGGCCAGCGCTAAGGGGAAGCCCTTCCGTGAGTACCAAAAACTCCAATCTCTGATTAGGTGAATGCAAGGGTTTCAAATTTTAGAGAGCTAGTGTTATGCAGTAATATCATGTATACATTGATTGTTCTCACCACCAAAACAGGTAATTTACTCAAAAGTGAAGTTCATACTGAGGTTTAGCCATAGACCTCAATTCACCAAAATGACATGAGTAGCGGAATTGACACACACTCCTTCTGATCCCAATGACATCAAGGTTGGATTGCAACAGTAAATAAGCCCACGCACCAAAATAAAAATAGCCCCCATTTGTGAATTAGATAGCTAAAAAAAAGTTGTTTGCAAATTGGGGCCCTGTTGACCTTGCTAAGACATCCTGTATAAGTGTTTTGCAAGGTATTGAAGAATGTATGGATTTAGGACTGCTGCAGGCAATATGTGTTCTAAGATCTGTAAAATCAGTAGAAATAACTAGCCCAGCTGATAAAACCAGCCCACAAACAACCCAGAAAATGGCCCACACACAGGCCTGTCAGACCAGCCCATCAGGCACTGCTTGACTGCCCTCTAGGCCAGTCTGACCCTAGCTCTGATGTCTCCCAGAAAATGTCCCATTTAATTTGATGCTGATGACCTCACCTGAGTTACGCCACTAAAGGTAGGACCCCTGCAATAATTTCAAGACTAAAAAAATGCCACAATATTTAGTAAACCAGATACATGACTACTTTATCCAAAATATTTTAACTAATATGTCAGACATGCACCCACTACCTACCCACGTGCAAACAGTAATTGCCAATTACAGACATGCAATCACAACCTAAAATACCTAGGCTCAACAAATGAATGACTACAAACACATACAAAACAACAAAAAAAGGTTATATTTCTAGGATATTGTGCAATGCAACTTAGAGCTTCTTCTTGCTCGGACAAAGTGGTGAACGCTGATGACGTCTAGAGAAGACAATTGTAATATGCACATCCTGCTTCCAAAACTCTGAACATCCACAGACAGGAATCCCAACCTCTGCCAGTGCAAAATCCACTGCTCAGCCACAGCGCACACAACCACATTGACTCAGCATCTGACATCCACAGGTTAATCTACAGCCTCCAGTGCTTCTATGTCTATTTATCAGTGAATATAATGAAATTTGATGTTCTGCTTGAGGTGATCACATCTCTCATTTTGTGGAATTCAATGGCATTAATGTTATTAACTTTACATTGATGAAAAACGGAGGGTGTTTGCTGGGATTCAATTCAATCTGCATGAGGGTGAAACACAGAATCCTGTAGTCGACACTATGGTCTTCTGAATCACCAGCTCTGGTTTATAGTAAAGCAAAGTGACAACACTTCTTAGCAGCTTAATATTAAGTAATTATTTTTTTTAAATGGGGCAACCCAGTAACCTGGGGCCTGGGTAAGTGAATGATATATCAAAAAAATGTTTGGTTCCTCTGGGGGAAGGATATGAATTAACTTCCACGACAGTGGTTGTACCATAAAGAACTTTCTGTTTTGTTGCTGTTTGTGAGTAATATATCACATTTACTGGAAACTTAAATTCAACAATTTAAAGTAAAGTCATCGAGGTGCTCCTGTATAACTGCGCAGTGTGAGTGAAATATGTGTTAGTGTTGCAGTGCTATGTACATGAAAACTAAAACCAAACTGTGGTTAAAAGTATCAGGTCTCAAATAAGCACCTATACCCATAGGTACTGTGAGCCTGCTGAATTTTTCAGTTAATCCATAATTTCAACCCCAATTAAAGAAATGAATTCAGGTGGGTCATCATCATGACAGAATATTGAAATAGGAAGCACCTAGAATACAATACAGAAAGCATGTATCAGTACTTTTCCCTCCATCTTGTCAGCATCTATTAATTCAACAGTACAACCTATTGTATGGTTATATTATCAAATTCATATTTAACATGAGGTCACTACTTCTTTATGTGATAGTTAGTCGGCCTCTTAAGAGATAGAAACCAAATTTACATAAGTAATTTAGAAAATAAACCAATTTGAAGACGTACTCACCCCTATTTAATTGTACTCAGACACATCCTAGTCGTGTTAACAATAAAACTATACCAAATCACCTTCCATCTCATGTAGCCCTGGTGTGTTGTTAATAATACCACTTTTTTACTTTGTTATGTAGAGAAAAATTATATATATATATATATATATATATATATATATATAAAGGTAACTGTCTTATTGTAGTTTTCAAGGTCAAGGCTACTGTATAGGGTTTGAAAATATACCTGAAAATTGCTTTATAGTTACCTAATGGCTTCAGGACGGTCTTAGATCGTTCCATGAAAATGAGCGTTTAAAGTCCTTTTTAAAATTTGTTGGCGTGGTCCTATGTTAACCTCTCCCCGCCAAGGACGTAGGCGTGGCACTCAGGCACCATGGACGTAACCACTACGTCCTGGTTTAGGCCCTGGGGGTAAGCGCTGGCGCTCCCCCTCAGGGCCCCCCTCCCAGCCCCCCAGGGCAGGGCTGGAAGGGGAATTGCTTCTCCTTCCACCCCGACCACCCAGTGACGTCTGAGGACGTCAGCACGCGATCACGTGCTGCCCTCATCAGAGGTCACCTCCCATCGCATTGGAAGCATGCTTCCACCGTGAAATGCTCAGCATTTCTCTTCCGCTTGGGAGGAGGGGGCCGGCAGAGACATGAAAGAGGGCAGAAAACCCCTAGACAACAGGGATTTTTTTTTTTTTTTTATATATGGGGAGCGACCCCTTAGGCAAGGGTCCCTCCCTGGGGGGACAAATTATTTTTAAGCCATTTCGTCCACCCTAGAGGGCAGATTGGCCTAATATAATGAGGGCCGATCTTCTCCCATGGGGGGGGGACAGAACCCACTAGACGCCAGGATTTTTTTTTATACTTACGCATAAGGGGAGTGACCTCTTGGGCAAGGGCTGCTCCCCAGGGGGCCAAATTATTTGTAGGCCATTTCTGCCCCCGCCAGGGGCAGATCGGCCTAATATAATGAGGCCAATCTGTAGGCTGATCTGTCTGCAGTGGTGGCAGAAAACCCCTAGGCACCAGGGATAATTTTTCTTGTTTATTTTTTGTTGTCTATATGTAGGGCGCGACCCCTTACGCAAGGGTCTGTCCCTGGGGGGGGCAAATTATTTTTAGGCCATTTCTGCCCCTGCCCCCAGGGGAGGCAGAAACCACTAGACACCAGCAATATTTTTTTTATTTACTTACGCATAAGGGTAGCAACCCTTTGGAAAAGGGCCGCTCCCCAGGGGGGGCAAAATATAAAATATCTTTAGGCCTTTTCTGCCCCCTTGGGGGCATATCGGCCTATTATAAACACCACTAGGCACCTGGGATTTTTTTTTGCGCCAATTTCACTCAAGGGGAGCGACCCCTTAGGCAACAGTCGCTCCCCTGAGGATTTATTTTAGGCCATTTCTGCTCCCCTGGCCTATTTCTATTGGGCCGATCTGCCCCTGGGGGGGGCGGGACAGAAACCACTTAGGCACCAGGGATTGGTGTGTGTGTATGTGTGTGTTTTGTTTGGACAAGGGTCGCTCCCCATGGGGGCACATAACTGTTGCCCATATCTGCCCCCCTTGGGGGCAGATCGGCCTATTTTTGGAAGGACCATTTGCCCCCAAGGGGGGCAGAAAGCCCACCGGAGACCAGGGAAGATTTTGTTTCAAAATAAGAGGGTGGGGGTATGGCCATACCCCACCCTAAATAAATGGGGCTAAAGGTGTTCTGCCCACCAGTGGGCAGATTGGGCAATTACCCCGATCCACGCCCGTGGTGGGGGGCAGAAAGTCTACTAGATGCCAGGGAATTAAAAAAAAAAAAACAGTGGGGTGGTGGCTACCAACCAGTATTGGCCTGGTTATGCCCCACCCCAAGTGAAGGGGGTAACAGTCTTTCAGCTCTCCCCCGCACACTAAAACATCTTATCCCATGGCAACCAAGAGGACATTTGATTATTTTGGGTTTTGGTTTTACATTTGGGCCACGAGAGCTTGGGTAACTCTCAAAATCATCCCACTTGGAATGGTGAGGGCTGCACTTTTTGGACTTTGGGACACTGCCATGTAGAAAAATCCACAAGACCTAGACACATCTGAAAACAAAGCATCTGGTTGATTCCAGGGTGGTGTGCTTCACATGCACCCCACACCATTTTCTTACCCACAAACCTCCAACTTTGTTGGAAATCACACATTTTTTCTACATTTTCGTGATGGAATCTGCAGGAATACACAAAATTCCTACCACCTAGCATTGTCTAAACCGATAAAAATTCTGCTGCAATTGTCAGCTTAAAAATGTTTTTTTTCAAACTGCCCTTTTGGACCTGTTTTGGTCCCCCCTCAATTTCAACATGCTTTAGCTCTTCCCTGTCACAGGCACTTGGCTCACATACACAAGTGAGGTATCATTTTTACCGGGAGACTGGGGAGAACGCTGGGTGGTAGAAAATGTGTCCCGGGTGCGGTGACCCCACATAGAAATGTGGAAAAAATTTGATTTTTTAGCTAAATTTGAGGTTTTCTGAGGATTCTGGGTAAGAAAACATTGGGGGATCCACGCAAGTCACACCTCCCTGGACTCCCTCGGGTGTCTAGTTTTCAGAAATGTCCGGGTTTGGTAGGTTTCCCTAGATGGCTGCTGAGACCAGGATCAGAAAAGCAGGTGCACCGCTGCCCTGCAAAAACAGGTAGTTTTGCATTTGATCATTTTGATGTGTACAGATAGTGTTTTGGGGTATTTCCTTTTGCAGGCACTAGGTCTACCCACACAAGTGAGGTACCAATTTTATCGGGAGACTTGGGGAAACACTGGGTGTAAGGAAATTTGTGGCTCCTCTCATATACCAGAACTTTCTGTCACCGAAAATGTGAGAAAAATGTATTTTTTGGCCACATTTTGAGGTTTGCAAAGGATTCTGGGTAACAGAACTGGTGAGAGCCCCACAAGTCACCCCATCGTGGATTCCCCTAGGTGTCTAGTTTTCAAAAATGCGCAGGTTTGGTAGGTTTCCCTAGGTCACGGCTGAGCTAGAGGCCAAAATCCACAGCTAGGCACTTTGCAAAAAACAGCTCTGTTTTCTTTGGGAAAATGTGTTCTGTCCATGTTGTGTTTTGGGGCATTTCCTGTCACAGGTGCTAGGCCTACCCACACAAGTGAGGTACCATTTTTATCGGGAAACTTGGGGGAACGCTGGGTGGAAGGAAATTTGTGGCTCCTCTCAGATTCCTTACCAGAACTTTCTGTCACCGAAATGTGAGGCAAAAGTGTTTTTGGGCCAAATTTTGAAGTTTGCAAATGATTCTGAGGTTTCCCTAGGTGCTGGCTGAGCTAGAGGCCAAAATCTACAGCTAGGCACTTTGCAAAAAACACTTCAGATTTCAATGTAAAAATGTGATGTGTCCATGTTGCATTTTCTGTCGCCTACTCATGCAAGTGAGGTACTTGGGGGAACACAGAATAGCAAAACAAGTGTTATTGCCCCTTGTCTTTCTCCACATTTTTTCCTTCCAAGTGTAAGACAGTATGTAAAAATACGTCTATTTGAGAAATGCCCTGTAATTCACATGCTAGTATGGGCACCCCAGAATTCAGAGATGTGCAAATAACCTCTGCTTCCCAACACCTTATCTTGTGCCCATTTTGGAACTACAAAGGATTTCTTGATACCTATTTTTTACTCTTTATACTTCAGCAAATGAATTGCTGTATACCCGGTATAGAATGAAAACCCAGTGCAAGGTGCAGCTCATTTATTGGCTGTAGGTACCTAGGGCTCTTGATGAACCTACAAGCCCTATATATACCCCCGACCAGAAGAGTCCAGCAGACGTAACGGTATATTGCTTTCAAAAATCTGACATCGCAGGAAAAAGTTACAGAGTAAAACGTGGAGAAAAATGGCTGTTTTTTTCACTTCAATTTCAATATTTTTTTATTTCATCTGTTATTTTCTGTAGAAAGCCCTTGTAGGATCTAAACAAATTACCCCTTGCTGAATTCAAAATGTTATCTACTTTTCAGAAATGTTTAGCTTTCTGGGATCCAGCATTGGTTTTACACCCATTTCTGTCATTAACTGGTAGGAGGCTGAATGCACAAAAATAGTAAAAATGGGGTATGTCCCAGTAAAATGCCAAATTGTGTTGAAAGATGGGGTTTTCTGATTCAAGTCTGCCTGTTACTGAAAGCTGGGAAGATGGTGATTTTAGTTCTGCAAACCCTTTGTTGACGCCATTTTCAGGGAAAAAAACACAAGTCTTCTTCTGCAGCCCTTTTTTCCCATTTGTTTTTCAAAAACGAACTTTTCGCTGTATTTTGGCTATTTTCTTGTTCTCCTTCAGGGGAACCCACAATGTCTGGGTACCTCTAGAATCTATAGGATGTTGAAAAAAAAAAGGTGCAAATTTGGCGTAGGTAGCTTATGTAGACAAAAAGTTATGAGAGCCTAAGCGCAAACGGCCCCAAACAGCCAAAAAAAGGCTTGGCACCTAAGGGAGAAAAGGCCTGGCAGCGAAGAGGTTTAATTTAAGGATCTGCAGCCCTGATTTAATCAGGTTAAATGATCTAGTTTTGGAAAGAAAGTAAACAAAATATAATGAAGTCAGATAAATGAGTCTCTGCCAGCTAAAAATTGCAGCAATCCTGTTGATTCCATCTACTTACTTGGCTGGTAGTTCAGCAGCACAAGGAATCCATTAGAACCTGCTGCCTATCTCGTTCTATTTATAGCACGAGGATAGCCTCTACTGCCACCTAGTGGCCAAAAAATTGATTGTTCCTTTATTAAATAAGGAAGGTCTTGTGTTATAATGGCTGTTCTTTTGCTAGTCTACGAAAAACAAAATAAGAATTCTATTACTTGGGCCAAAAAGACAGTGGAGGCAAAACTAAAATTATGCAGAGATAGAACATAACCCTCTATGTAAATCCAGGTTATGATTCTATACTGAACCATTTTCATGAATGCATATTAAGGTTTTGTCTGTATTAATTACCGACTGTGATTTCATCCAAGCTTAATAGTATGTTTGTGACAGCTAATAGTTACCATAAGGCCAGGTTAATTGTTAAAGATATTTTTGGCTTGAAAACTCTTATGAAAAGTCCCATCATATGGTAGACGTGGACATATACTTAGTTCACAGTGTATGTGGGTATTAGCTATCAAATGAAGCTAAGTAAACAGAGCCCTTGAATTGGCAATGCGGTCCTGATTAAATATTGTATTCCTAGTTCCCATAATAGAACCCTCCAAAAGAGGTGTACATATGTTCATATTATATGAATTTGTACCTTCTGTTATACTTAATAAAATCAAAAGCAGTGGTACTTATAACCAAAATACAGAAGCTTGTCTCCAATCCTCCAATGTGTTTAATCCTCGTGGAATTGTGTTGCACCTGTCCATCCAATACAGCTCTACAGGACTGGAGACAAGCTTCTGCTACATACCAGGATCATGGACTTTATCACCTTGGCTTGTGAGAAGAGCTTTGACTGTATTTTCGTTATAAGTACCACTGCTTTTGACTTTATTAAGTATAACAGAATGTGAAGTTTATGCAGAGGCACAAATACATTTCCAAATTACTTTTTGATATAATGGATGCGCAGAACACATGTTTAAAAGTTAATGTGTTTCCCCCAGTCAGTGGTATTCACTTTAACACTATTGGAAGGATGAAAGGCTGCAGAGGATGCCAGACCCGCGAGTGGCTGAGTATAGATTCAAATGCTTAATGCGCATACTTGGCCGGCTACAACTCTTTTATTGATTTTCAATGCCTTTGTTTCTAGTCAGGTCATGTATGCTGGGCATGTTGTTGGAATACCTGTCTCTGTAACTAGGTATTTCTAATGAATGCAATAGCAAATCTTAATTTCAGTGGCAACATCATTAACGCATATAACTAAGACTGGTATGAATGGAAACATGACTTGTCCATGTGTATGCCAGTGCCTGTTTACCTATACCTGCTAAAAGTAAGCAAACCTTGAACTTCAATACACGCAGCCTTCTACATTGCAGAAATTCGGATGTACGTTTTACCTTAAGTGGCCACTATCAGCCATTTCCAGTTCTATAATTTACAATCAAGAACAGTATCAGGACTTACTCGCTATCTCTGGGGAGAACAAATCTGTTAATACAGAGATAATGGCAGTGAGCCTTCTGTGTTCGTCTGATTTCTTCCCATTAACGTTACTTTAAAGGACGAGTGCACAGCAGGCCGAGCTCCCACCGGCACATGCCTACTTTTATAAGAGTAATGTCCAGGTAACGTTGAGATTGCCGCCCCAGGACCCAAGGATATTGTGGAGGTGGAGGACACCTCCCTTTATAAAATGACAATGGATACTTTTGTAGTGTGCAGAAGGGTGTGCAGCAGGCAGCAGCAGTTCATCTGTATGGGCTAAGGGAACACACTCCCACACCTTTTTCTTGATGTGTAGAGTCTCTGTCAGGCTGAACAAAAGTCAGCTTGGCAGACACTCTTCTGGTTCAGGTCAGGCAACCAGGAGCCAGGCATGCTAAATGTGCAGACTCCTGGCTGTTTGAGCTGAACTTTGCTGGGCTGGAGAAGTCACACCTCATTGGACGTGACCACTGCAGCCTGGCAAAGGCACATCAAGGCCCTCCCCCTCATGATGAGGGGGATTGTCACTTATTGCTTCAGACCTGAGCGATTCAGTTTTAAGCTCTGAAGTGCCCAGGGCTGAGTGTCAATCAGTGACTCCTTGTCACAGAGTGGGGTGGGGCGAGCAGTCTCACTGAACCCATTCCATTTTGTGATGAGATTTGACTGCTGCCTTCACTCAGTGACTGACAGTCCCCACCCTTCTGGGACCTACGAGGTTTTCCTGTCAGAGGTGCTGCTCTTGAGGTAAGTTTTATTTTTATGTTTGGTGCATGCTTACGTGCATGTATGAATGTATGTGTATATGTTAGTGAGTGTTTTGAATGGGTGTGTGAGTGCGTGCGAATGAATGTTTGTGAATGAGGTGTATGTGTGCATGTGTAACCTCCCCTGCCCCTCCCTCGTAAAATTACTGGCCACCACTGGTAGCAGAGCAAACCACCCAGCAACGTGAAATGTTGACTATTACCAGAGCCCAGTTTTGCCTCTGTTCTTGGGACTGCCACTGTGATATTGGAGGCCAGAGGTCGCAAGGTTAGTGTCAGCGGTAGCAAAGACAAAACCAGGGTTCACAGTTACAACAGCTAGCGACCCTTTAATAATCAACCTCCTGGGGATGCAGCTCGTTGGTGTGCAGTGATAAGGGTATGCAGCAGTATTTTATATTGGTCTGGATATGTGGTTTGTAAGGGGCAATACAAATGTGTTCAACTTATCCTGTAATAATTTTTCAGCGGACGGCACTCTTGGCTCGAAACTTGTGCAAGCTAGCCCTAATCTAGCAGGACACACCTGCAAATCCAATTCTGTACTTCAAAGCCTATGTTCAATCTAGCAGAGCACTAACCAGGTCTACCTCAATACATGGTACTTATAAATCCAGCTCCATGATGTCCCACCTCATTGGCACATGCTCCTCCTCACCACAGCTTCACCCAGAGTCTACCTTTTCCAAGCAGCTTCACTGCTGGATTTTTACTTTTGGACCATAAAATGCAACCATCAGGTGTTGGATGGCTTTCACAACTGTGAATAAATCATGCTACAGAGCTGTTAGATAAGTGCCTTCCTGCAGAGGGAGTAGTTAGCCCACCAAAGCTTGACATCTGCACCTCATCCTCTCAGCCTCATACCTACAACCCACACCTCCAGTCCCAGCTGCATACCTGCACCTTGCAACTTCATGATTCCCTGGAGGACCACCGATTTATATGGGCAACCAACCTCACTTGCATGTGACATCTCCTACTTTGTACCCCAAATTACCCACCCTGAGCTTCACCCTGACCCCAACTACACAACTGCATTCAAAATTCCAGTCCCATACATAACCCTACAACCCGAACTCAGAGGCTGAAGACCACATCAGCTTCAACATATGGCCTGAAAACCTAGCTCCACCACATGTACTCCACAACACATCCCCAGTGCTGCAATCAACCACTCCAACTTCACCACTGCTTCCCACCATCAAAGGTGGACTCCTTCAAACAAATCCAAGTTCTACGCGTGGCAGTGACTGTCTTCAAACCAGTGGCTTGGGAAACTGATTCACTCCCATGATGAGCCACGGCAGAAGTTGCTAAAGCTCTGTGCAATAACACTCATTTATTTTATTCAACAGTAGAAGTGCCTGCTTATAATTTAAACTGACAGCAAACTGTTACAATTCATCTATGATAGGTTTATTTGCAAAGCTCTTAAAGTCAATCACATGAAAGAAAAGCCCTTTCCTCCGGGCGAATCCTCAATTACAGGTAAGCAATTGTTCATATCTAAGTAACGTGACTATGAAAATGCAGAAGAGATAACCAAGTAGTCTTCAATCCAGCTTTAAAAAAGGTATATTGTGTCGATACAGCCAGAGCTCCCAACATTGGAACTGGGGAAATCAGGTTTAAGTTCCAGCAGTGTTCAACATCCTGTGATTCTGGATAAATCACTTAATCTCCCTGTGCCTAAAAACAAATAAGCATTTGTGAAGCCAATTGTTCTGGCTTTGGCAGCCTTCCTTTTGGCAATTCTTTTTTTGTTTTGTCATGGTTTTTGCAAAACGTAATTGTTCGGGAAGCTTCTGGGCCCTCTTCAATCTAAACAAAACCTTGGCTAAAGGCACACATTTTGTTTTGGTATCAAAAAGCGCACATTGCCATAGCACTCCCTGGCACTGAAGGGAACTACTTTGTGTGTTGATATGCTCCTTATGAAAGGTCAGCATGCAGTAACTCATAGTGAAGTCAGCCAATGGCGGAAGTGGGTTGACGCATTGGCCCTTGATGTAGGTTGAAGTCGGTGGAAGTAAAAATGCGTGAATGACCAAACTACAGATTAATGGATGAAGTTTGGCTGAAAACCCCTATAGGGAACGATGCTAAACATATAATTATAGTAAAATAAAAAAAGGGCTTGGCTAACAAAGACATAAAAAAGCACATTGGTCTGGCTGCCACCCTCTTGCCTTTTAGAAAGAAGGCAATAAAGTAGAAGGAATGAAAGAGGAAGACAAGAAAAAGAAAGCGAAAAAAGAATGAAAGAAAAAGTGGAAGGCAAGAAAGAGGAAGGAAACAATTAAAGAAGGAAAGAAAGGAGAAGGAAAGAAGGAAAGAAAGAGGAATGAGCAACGAAGAAAAGAAGAAAAGAAAGGAAAAAAAGAAAAAGAAAAAGAAAGGGAGAGAAAACAGTGCAAACAAAAGGAAAGAAATAGAAAGAATTAGAGACAAAAATAAAAATAACAAAAGAAAAATAAAAAAGAAAGAGACGAAGGAAGGAAGGAACAACAGACAGAAAGAAGGAAGTCAGAGAGGATTGCAAAAATAGGCCCCCCTCATAAACCTCTATTCAGAGTTTATGTGATCTGCTAATATGGTTTCAAACAGCAGCAGTCAGTCTCCTCAAAAGGATTTACAACAGCACTGTCAGGAGACCGGAAACTATGACTCTGGAATGTGCCATTTGCTCTCAGCTTGTAGAAAGCATCTTGTTATCACATCAGGCTCTACAAACAAAGGCAACACTAAAATAATAATAAAGTCAAAACAAAAGCACTAGTCTAAACAACATCATACATTACTGGATCACACAGAAGACTTTGTACTACATATAGAAACGCAGTCAGGGATTTTTTAAACTTCAGCATTACAACTGAGGATTTCAAGCTGAGGCCTAGGTAGATCCTATGCAGGGCTCCTTGCTTTCTTTTCTTGTACCATTAGATGTTTCATGGAACTGTCCGTACACCACAGTCCTAAAAAAAGTTCTTCCATACGTAATTATTTCGGCATTTATAAATGGCAGAATATTTCTGTGCATGTTTGGCATCCAAGAATATATTTTTACTATGCATGTTTTCAAATCTGAGAATAATTTAAACAAGAAAACATGTCTACAGAAAATAATATTTCCACACATTTTTTAAATACAAACAAATTAGGCAAATTATGCATACTAAAGTATGTTGGACTGAAGCAGCACACTGGCAGTGTGTTTAAAAAATAAAAAAAATGTAAAAGAAACCCATGGAACAATATCAAAGGGAGGGCCACCCTTAGAAAGACTGACCTCATGAAGAGCATCACACAGAATCGAAACCCGGTATGACAGCCTTGAAAGAAAAGGCACAGAGAAATACAAACTTGCAAAGCAAAGGTCAATACAGTCCTGTTTATGAGAACGCCCTGGTGACACCTTCAAAAGCTTCTAAAGGATACCACATTACTGCAGCCTCTTCTTCAGATCTGATATCTCTTTCTGCTCAAATCCCATCTGCTCAAATTCCGGGCTCTAATAGACCACGAATTTCACCTGCAAATGACATTATGGTGGTCATTAAACGCTGGCGGTCACTTGAACGCCAGACTCACTGTGGCATTTGGACCGCCGCCAATGTGGCGGTCCGAGCGCCACATTATGACCACAGTGGTCGTGTCACGGTCGGACTGCCAGCACCGCCAGGATCAGAGATCCTGGCAGTCTGGCGGTTGCGGTGGTCCTAATCCACCAGAGCAGCACGCTGCCCTGGGGATTATGACCTCGTTCTCTGCCAGCGATTTCATGGCGGTAACACTGCCATGAAAAGGTTGGTGGAGAACGGGTGCATGGGGCCCCAGGGGGGTGCCTGCACTGCCCATGCACTTGGCATAGTGTGAGAAAGTAGCCTCTTTCTAGCATGGTTACCCCCATTTTGGCCTGTTTGTCAGTGTGTTTTGACTGTGTCACTAGGATCCTGGTAGTCAGGACCCTAGTGCTTATGGTTTGTGACCTACTTGTCTGTCGGTTTCACTGTTTTTGTCAGTGTGCTTAACTGTGTCACTGGAGTCCTGCTAACCAGAACTCCAGTGCTTATGCTCTCTCTGTAACCCAGTATTTCACTCCAAATTGGCATACTGGACCCCCTTTATAAGTCCCCAGTATATGGTACCTAGGTACCCAGGGCATTGTGGTTCCAGGGGATCCTTATGGGCTGCAGCATTTCTTTTGACACCCATAAGGATCCCATACAAAGGCTTCTACAGGGCTGCCATTGTAGCCTGTGTCAAATAGTGCATGCACTATTTCACAGAGATTTTCACTGCACCAGGTCACTTATAAGTCACCTACAGGTCAGGCCTTTCGACCCTGAAGGCTGGGTGCAAAGTACCTGTGTGTGAGGGCTACCCTGCAATAGCCATTTTAAGTGTGCACTGCACATAGGTCAGTACCTCTGTACAGCTTCACAATGGTAACTCCAAATATGGCCATGTGAGGTGTCTAACAACTGGGAATTGTAATGCAATACTGATTCCAGTATTGATTTTACAATTCCATGCAATCTGGGGGCTACACTATGTACCCCTAGTACTGCCATACCAGCCTTCTGAGGTTTTCACTGCAGCCCTAGCTGCTGCCACCTTACAGACAGGCTTCTGCCCTCCTGGGGCTTGAGCAGCTCCATCCCAGGGAGGCAGAACAATGCATTTCTTTAGGAGAGGGGTGTTACACCGGCTCCCTTTGGAAATAGGCGTTACAAGCATGAGAGGGGCATCCTCCCAGAGCCTCTGGAAATGCGTTGAAGGGCACAGATAGTGCCCTCCTTGCATAATCCAGTCTACACTGGTTCAGGGACCCCAAATCCCTGCTCTGGCTTGAAACTGGACAAAGGAAAGGGGAGTGGCCACTCACCTGTTCATCACCACCCCAGGGGTGGTACCCAGAGCGCATCCAGAGTGTCCCTGGGTTCTGCCATCTTGTTTTCATCTGAGTGGTCAGTGCCAGCAGGTGACGTCAGAGACCCCTCCTGATAGGTGCTTACCTGGTTAGATGACCAATCCCCCTTCCAGGGCTATTTAGGGTCTCTCCTCTGGGTGTTTCTTCAGATTCGGATTGCAAGACTGCAGCAGGAATCCTCTGCATCCTTTACTTTATCTTCTACTGATGGATCAACCACTGACTGCTCCAGGAACTCTACAAAACTGCAACAAAAAAGCAAATATGATTTCTGTGACCTTATAACTTCAGCTCCTGCCAGCAACTGCAACAGTTTCCAGGTTGTGCACGCTCCAAGGACTGCCTGTCTTCAGCCTGCCCCAGAAGAACCAAAGGAATCTCCCTTGGAGTGACAGAGTCACTTCCCTGCTTCAGCAGGCACCCCTCTGCAGTGACGACTGGTTGCTTGGGTCCCCTCTCCTGATGCCAGGCGTGGATCCAGTGACACGGGTTGTAGACTAAAGTGACTCTGACAGTCCCAATATCCAGCTGTCCAATTTTGGTAAGACAATACCTCAATGCACTGAGTGACTTGCAGCTACCAAGGCTTGTGTGCAACCTTCCAAGAAGTTCTTCATGCACAGCACAGCTTAGGCCCCCAGCACTATCCTGCGATGCACAGCTTCCTGAGTGGTTCTCCGGCAGCATGGGAATCCTGTGTGTCGTGCTGCATGGGCCTCCATTTGCACCTCCTTTGCCCCCGTGCTGTGGGACTCCTGTTTGTGCTACCTGGTCTTCTGAGGGCTCTCTGAGTTGCTGAGTGCCCCCTCTGTCTCCCCCTCCTGGGTAGAGTCGACCTGGTCCTTCCTGGGCCCGGGGAGTGCCATTTTCTGGAAACCATGAGCTTTGCATTTACCAAGGCTTGTTTGCGAAATCCAGTGATGAAAACCAGACTGCATTCATCCATCTGGCGTGGCACACCTTCTGCACCAACCAAGAACCCACATCTATTTTCTTTGGTGCAATACTAACTTTGTCTTCTCACTGTTGGTACTTCTTTTGCACCTTCATCCGGGTTAGCAGGGGCTCCTGTTCTCCCTGGACTCTTCAGTGCTTCTTGGACTTGGTCCCCTTCTTCCACAGGTCTCCAGGTCCAGGAATCCAGCATTGGTGTCTTGCAGACTCTTCTGGTTCTTGCACTGTCTTCTACCACGACTTCTAGTGTGTTTTAGGAAACTTGATGTGTTTTACTCCTGCTTTCCTGGGCTCTGGGGTGGGGTATTTTGCTTATCTTTGGTGTTTTCTTACACTCCCAGCACCCCTCTACACACAACACTTGCCTAGGTGGAAATCGAATTTTGCATTCCACTATTTTAGTATATGGTTTGTGTTCCCCCTAGGCCTATTGCAACCTATTGTGATTTTCACTATTTGCACTATTTTCTGACTATTTACTTACCTGTTTTTGGTTACTAGTGTATGTATTGTGTAATTTACTTACCTCCTAAGGGAGTTTAGTCTCCAGAGTATTTTTGGCCTTCTGTCACTAAAATAAAGTACTTTTATTTTTGGTAACGCTGAGTATTGTCTTTCATGTGGGTGAGTCCTGTGTGACTACAGTGGTATTGCAAGAGTTTTGCATGTCGTCTAGTTCAGCCTTGGCTGCTCTGCCTACAGCTACCTCTAGACAGCCTGGCTTCTAGACACTGACTACATTTCACTAATAAGAGATAGCTGGAATTGGGATAAGGTGTAAGTACCTGTGGTACCCACTACAAACCAGACCAGCCTCCTACACATGGGCAGTGCAGGGGTCCCCCTGGTCAGCACCATCGCAATGTTCAATGTCTGCTTTGCAGACAGTAAACATTGCGAGGATGCTGGTGCACCCTACATCCTACAGAATTGTCGCTGGCTTGAGTACAAGCCAGAGACAATGCTGTAGGGTGTTTCCCACTAGGCCAGCAGGCAGAAACTCTGGCTTCCGCCAGCTGACCTAGCGGGAAACTCTTAATGAACCTGGCGGGGAGGTAGCCACTATGGCAGTAACCTCCCCATCTGAAGTTCAGCAGAAAACCTAAACTGTCTGCTGAGCTCATAATGATGCGCCGTATGTTTTCTTAAAATCTTCAACAGAACTATAAATAATCTCAAAATCGGTACCATCACTCTTACAGTGAAAAAGCCACTGTTATTGAAACACTCTCAGGAATGCAACAATTAAGCCCAATCAAACCACAGATTCAGGGATTTTACTGGTCCCTCTTTCAGACCTCTAGAATGGTAAAAGGAAAAGATATACAAAGTTAATAAAACAACCAAACGTTCCTCAGACAGAACACACCTCCAAATTCTCTTCCTCTGGCTATAGCAGAAATAATAAAAAAAAAATACAATACTATAGGTGCTATTTCTATTTCTGCATTGGAAAAGACAAATAGAATTAAGTTTTGTGGAAAATGTAAGTCAGATCACTGCAAGCAATTAAGAGACCATTCACATTTCGCTGCATGATCAGGTCGATAGGTATGCTTTCTATAGAACACCATCAGGAATTTTCACACAAGGCATCATCCGACTGAACAACATGTTGCAGCAAAGGCCACTACATATATTTTTACAGTAGATAAATTTCGCCATGGCTTTTCATGGACACCCTCCTCTAAGTTGCAACTGACTTCCTTAACACTGCAGGCACATAAGCAAGACTATTCCTTAAAGACATTAAGATGATTAACATAGAAGCCACAACTCTGAAGTCCTTCAGCACGTAGAAAAGGAAAGATTTAAAAATAAAAAATACAGTTTAGAGGGTCTAGGAAAAGCCAGCACCAGTAGTTTATTTTTAAGTTTTAAGAAGAAAGTTTATTGAGAAATCATACAGTATACAAAAAATATAAATACATTTGATAATAGAAATTAAATTAATACAACAACAGTTCAATTTCTGAGAAAACACGTAGCAGACAAAAACTGTTTAAATATATTAATACTCTAAAACCAAAGTATATATGCATATATTAAAAATATTATAAGAGATAGTTAAAAATAAGTATGCACATTAAGATAGGGAGAAAAAACTACAATTCGTGGTGGTTTAGAGACCTCCTCATTTCTAGGAAAATAATTACATGCAGAATAAGTCAAAGAATTTAAGTATTTTGTAATAGGTAACCATAGCATGTCTCTTTTAATAGCTAGGGATAAGCTTGGGATAAGCTCTATCCAGCCTATGATCATAGCACACACCATACCACCAAGCTTGAATGGATAATTGAGACGAATCCTTCCAATTTTCGTAATTTGCTGAAAAGCAACAGCCAGTAATAAATCCAATATTACAAAATAAGTTTTTGGAAAACAAGACCAGACAGCTGCAAGAGTACCTAGAAATATTGACAAAACTCATGGGAATTTGAGTTTTAAAAATAGTATGAATTTGACTTCATACTTTAACCCAAAATTGAAATGTATAGGGACATTAAAAAAGCATGTGTTTAAGTCTGGAGACCAGCGTATTACAGGACCAACAGGAGGACTGGAGGTTAGAATTAATTTTATGTAAAAAAAAGAAGGAGTAATTAATAACCCATTATATATAAAGAACAAAGTTTGAATTGCATTAGCTGCTCTATAAGACTTCTGTATTTTAATCCACACTCTGTTCCACAAAGAAGGTGAAAGTGAAATATCCAGATCCGTTTCCCACTGCATTTTTATTACCGACTTAGGTCTATCTTTTGGAAGAGCTGTAAGAGTTTGATAAAGACAAGAAGCTGATGCAGATTTTAGTAACAAATCCTTAATTGGAAGAGGACGGACTAAAGGTGTTTGCTGAGCTGGAAAGGATTGATATAAAGTAATTATAACGTGTATTAGAGCATCATATTTTTTATGAAAAGAGGATGGAAGTGAAAAAAGAGATTGTGTCTGTACAAAAAAAAGCGGGGAATAATTTTCAAATAATTGACATGCCCATCTTATCCCCTTCAAATGCCACGATTTCCAATTTCTGGTTCTATTATTCAACTTAATGAGCTTATTGTACCAAATTGACGAATTTAGAAACCTCACTTTACCATCATTGTATGAAGCAAAAACAGGCTGTAAAATTCGACAAGGTTATTCAAAATCGGAAGGGAGATAGAAGCTGGTTTATTTTACAGAGTCAATATCTCCGGAAATGTAAAGGGAACAACGAAAGACTTTTCAACGTCAACCCATAAGGGTAGAAAAATAGAATCATCATCCTTCACTAAACAAGAAGATTGCTTACGCGAAAAAGCCATATGATAAGAGCAGCTATACAGTAAAATTAACCCCTCCATTGCATTAAGGTCTCATGAACTTTTGAAGAGACATTCTGGGTTTCTTATTATTCCATAAGAATTTCATTAAAAGGGAATTCAACTTCTTAAAATAAAAACTTGAAATATTAATTGGAATGTTTGATAAGGAAAAGAGGATAACAGGAAGTAACATCATTTTGAGAGAATCCAATCTACCCCACCAGGATAAAAATAAAGGATTCCATTTAGAAACAAGAGAATCAAGATCAGAAAATAATTGCAAAAAATTACAAGAAATTGTATCTTTAAAAGAGGGTTTAAACCACAAACCTAGATATTTACATTTTATCATTATTCCAATGAAAATGTAAGGATTTAAAATCTTCAGGAAAACAGAATTTATTTAGTGGGAGTATTTCACACTTGTCTTCGTTTAACTTATACCCTGAAATAGAAGCAAAATGCTGTACTTCAGACAGAATAGAAGGAGCTGAAGATTTTGGATTTGATATAAAAAGTAAGATGTCGTCTGCATAAGCAGAAAATGTTATCTGTCTTTCCCCATAATGGAAGCCATGCAAATTTGGATTAGTCCTAAGTTTCAATAAAAAAGGTTCCAAGGCAAGAACAAACAAAAGCGGTGACAATGGACAACCCTGACGAACTCCTCTATGGAGTGAGAACGAGGGAGAAATAAGACCATTTAGAAAAATAGCTGCTTTAGGAGAGGAATACAATAACAAAATTAAATTTATGAGTTTAGCTCCAAAGCCAATCCAGGAAAGTGTTGAAAAAATAAAAGACCAATTAACCCGATCAAAAGCTTTTTCAGCATCTAGAGCTATTGAAGATAGAGAGTCTTTATATGCCACGGACTTACTTAAGATATTAAAAAATAGGCGCGTGTTGTCCGATAATAGGCGTCCTTTAATAAAATCAGACTGCTCTTTACCAATTAACTTAGGTAGGAGCAATTCCAAATGCATAGCAATAATTTAAGCAAAAAAATTATAGTCCAAATTTACTAGAGATATAGGTCTATAGTTCTTACAAAACTTTGGATCTTTATTATCTTTTGGTACAAGAACTATTAAGGCTTCCTGGAAAGACCCTATAGAGGATTTTGCTTTGACAAAATGGGTAAAAAGCTTAAATAATTTTGAAAAACGTAAACAGAATTCAATAGTAAAGCCATCAGGGCCTGGGGCTTTACCTTTTTTTAAAAGCTTTAGTGCACTAAGAATGTCATCAATACTAAAATATCATTATGAAGCACAGAAAAATCAGAAGAGGGAAGTACAGGTGGGTTAATGGTAAACAAATATTGATCAATAAGATCCTGAACTGCAACAGAATCAGGAGTATACAATTGTGTGTAGAAATGAACAAATTCATCCAAAATGTCTTCATTCTTATGTAATAAAAGATTGGAGGAGTTATAAATAGATTCTATCTTTTGTCTATCTTTTTTGATTTTAAGATAATTTGCTAAAGGTTTTCCTGATTTATTTTGGCCCCCATAATACTTAGCACTAGACTTAAGAAGATAAGAATTAGCAATATCAGTCGAATTTTTATTGAACGTAAATTTAGCTTGAATTAAGTCATTAAGACAACTTGTAGACTTGGAGGAGTAACAAAGATTCTCTAATTGTTTGATGCGATTCATTAAATTAAGCAATTTTTTAATAGCCGTTTTCTTTTTGTTGGCAACATAAGATATAATAAAATCCCTAGAGGCTGCTTTGAAAGTATCCAAGATAATTTGAAGCGCTATCTGAGAGGTATCATTATCTACAAAGAACTGTGTGACAAACTTCTCAAACAGCTGAGTAAAATTATTATCGCGAAGTAGTGAATTATTAAATCTCCATCTGTTACTTGGCTGATTGTGTACGATAAGATCAAGGTCCATGCTCACAGGAGCATGATCTGAGATTAATATGGAACCAATCTCTGAACCCAAAACATGTTGTACAAGAGGTTGTGAGACAAACAGATAATCAATCCTTGATTGGGACGAATGTACTGGGGGAAAAAAAGGAAAAATCCTGTAATGTGGGATTACACAATCTCCAAACATCCATTAATGCTTTTTGTTGAATCATGGGTGTAAACTGTGAAAAGATGGTGGATGGAACAAATTGAGAATTGGATTTGCGATCAAGAAAGGGGTCCATAAACATGTTACAATCACCTCTAAAAATCAAATATTCATCGGAAAGAATCATTAACTTAGCTAATATTTCATTCCAGAAGGATTCATCAGGTTGGGTTGGCGCATAAACATTAAATATAGTTAGAGGTACTTTATTAATATTCATTGAAACTATAACCCATCTACCCTGCTCACCAGAATCTTGAGAAATATCAGTAATGTTCAAAGCCTTATGACACGATATCGTAACCCCATTTTTTTTCCCGGTACCTGGAGATGCAAAAACATAACCTACCCATTGTCTTTTATGTTTAGCTACCTCATCATCTGTTAGGTGAGTCTCTTGCAACAGAGCAATATCAGCTTTCAATTTTAAAATATGTGTCAAAACTCTTTGATGCTTTATTGAGGATCCCAAACCTTTAACATTCCATGAAAGAAATCTAATTGTAATTTAATATATAGAAAATGTAATATGACTATGAAATTAATGCGTATAAACCACTTATCAATATGAAGAAATTGAACCAAAAGAAAACATTTGTTATACAGAAAAAGAAACATATAACTATGAGCATGAGAAAATAGAAAGGAGAACAGAAAAGGAGGACAAATTAGCAAGAGCAGAAGAGGTGAAGTGAAAGAAAACAAACAGAACAAAAAAAAGAAGAAAACATGAAAACTACAGAAAAAACACATAAAGAATAATAAAAACATACCTATAAGACAAAAAAACAACGGGAGGGTGGTGAAACCACAAAATGAAGACGACATAACCTTCACTCCACGACCGCAGACATGAAGGTCAGATAGGTTGCTACCACAAAAGACAGGTATGTAAATGCATGAAAATCTAAAAAGAGAGAAACATAGGAAACAATGAAAACCGTGGATAATTGAACCAATCTAAGATTTCAAAAACCAAAAATGGGCATATCCATTAAACAAGAGGATAATAGTAAAGCAAAGAAACAAAAATAATACAATGTTCAAGTCTATGATATTTTGGAAGTGTCCATTGTGTTGCCTCTACAAGACTCAATAAATCGCTGAAGCAATACTGGATCTTCATATGTTATGGTCTTATTATTGTAGGTCACCTTGAACAAACATGGATGAAAGAGACCATACCGAGCATTAAGTAACTTCAATGCCGGACGAATATCCAGAAATTTCTTTTGTTTGTCCGCAGTTGACTTAGCATAGTCCTGAGCGAAAAAAAGATTAGAACCTGACCATGTTATCCGACCTTTAGCTTTTGCTGCTCTGAGAACCTTTAGCAGGTCTACATACTCCAAAAAATAAAGTATTATTCCTCTTGGTTTCTTTGACGTTGAAGCCAAATGTGAGGGATGACCAAGTCTGTGCGCTCTTAGTATATTCAAAACAGGCGAAGTAGGGAGGTCCAGAATCTTGGGCAGAAATCCTTGAAAGAAAGATAAAGAATCTGAGCCTTCAATTCCTTCACGTAGACCATAGATACGTAGATTATTCCTACGATTTCGATTTTCTATATCCTCTGCATGCTTTTTCAACATAGTAACTTCAGACTGCAGAGATTGAATAACCGTCACTGAATCCTCAAGCACTTCCACTCTTCGTTCCACATGAGAGACTCTGTTTTCCACAAGAGACCATTTGTTGTCTAATAATTGTAATTGTTTGTTTGTGTCCTCAATATAGGGTTTAAGCGCTCTTATTTCCTCAAGGAGTAACTCCATAGAAATGGTATCAACAACTTTAAGAGGCGATGGAGGATTCTTTTTAGCTCTCATATTCGATGACGTCGGAACCGTTACAGGAAGCTTGGGCGATGCTTTATTAATAACAGTAGGAGGAGAAACAGGCGCTGAGAGTGTAGCATCAAGAGTAGTAAACCCGGCGTTCTCCATATTTGATAAAGGCGCAAATGAGTTTGTCAAAGAAATATTTTCAGAACCCTTATTGCTCTGTACTTTGTTGCTAGTCAATTGAAGGTTCCTAGGTCTGCCCATAAGCAAAAATTAATAATTCTGTCCAAGATATACTAACACATGTATTTTATGAAGGGAGGTTCATCTGAAAAAGGAGAGCAGCTCAAAATTCTCCTTAAGCTGGACCAAATCTTCCAAAAAGGAAAATACGGTGAATAAAGAACATAAATACACATCCATAAACCAAAAAAGTGCAAAAAGAAACTCTCAGAGTTTGATGAATAGAGCTAAAACAAAGTCATGAGGTGAAAAGTGAAAAAACAAAATGGCGGTCGCAATAATTCCCTCAGAGAAACGTAAGTCATTGATAAAAGGTGCAAAAAATACCTTTTCCTCATTTCAAGGGGAATAATGCTGCCCAGGCATATTCCTCTAACTTTTCCTCTCTTCAGCAACATTGAAATCCTTTAAAAGAAACGAGCCGGCTCCCTGTGTCTCCGTTGCGATCACGGAGCTCCGGTGAAGGCGACCATCTTCTTACGGCACCAAGCCATGCCCCCAGCACCAGTAGTTTAATACAATGCTTTTGTAAACACAATTGTGGCAACTTCAACAAGCTCAGAATCATACAAGCATTAGAAGGCATTTAGAGGAAGGGGTAACAGATAGGTGAAAAACAATGGCTGTCAATCTGATCGACCAGTGCCTAGGTAGGGGGGGGGGGAGTATTTCTAACCAACTCCTGGATTAACAAAGAATAACAAGAAAGATGACGTTGATAGATATTATGCAAAGCTGATACCAAACACACATTCTGCATCCTAAACTATACGAAAACATGTCAATACAAGTTTTCTCTTTAGTTCAGGAAGTGAAAATAATCATAAACGATGTGACTCAACCTGTCTCAAAAACCAGCAAAAGAAGGATGCATATGTTTGTGTGACGGGTCGGACCGATCCGACCCGCACACAATCGCGACTGGTGCTGCCTCTGCCTGGGATGACCCGGAAGTAACCCCGAGGTCAACCCTTCCTAGTGGTTCAGGACTCTCTCTGCGGGAACCTGGGGAATTAAAAGGCCAGGTCACGGAGTTAAGAGAGAGAGCGGATGGTCGGAGAGGAAACATCCAGGAGGCGTCAGAGGATCCAACCCGAAGACTCGCGGGGACCCAGGGGATGAGGAGACTCCTAGGACCGTCGGGAACACCCGAGAACAGAGCCTGACCAGAACAAAGAATCATCGCAGTCCCAACCCGGGACGAAGACCGCCGGCCCCGGGAAGCAGACTCTTAGGACCCGCCACGCTTCAGGAGAAGCGTGGCCAAGCCAGGTACGGGGCTGGGGACGGGTAGGGTTAGGGAGGACGGGAGGGTGGATATACACAAATATATAACACTGGCATGGTCACCGGGGCGGGAGGTACATTGATAAAGAGGTGGGAGGGCGAGAACGGTGAGCACTGTAAGCACAAAAATAGGTGACTACTAGGAAGGAAACAGGGTTCAGGTACTGGCAGAAAGAAGAAGAGAGAAAACCCAATTATAAAGAAGAAGACTCAAGAGAATAAGGAAAATAGAAAGAGAAAAGAACATACAGGATAAGAGAGAGAGAAAACGGCCAGAATCAAACGCAAACAGACAGATCTGAGTAAAGACAGAAGACAGGATAAGAAAGGAAAGAGCAGAAACAAGGGTCAAGGAAGAGAGAGAGAAAGAGAGAGTAAGAGAAGAGAAGAAAAGAGCGGAAGACAGGAAAAGAAAAGGAAAGAGCAGAAACAAGGGACCAGGAAAAAGAGAGAGAGAGAGAGTAAGAGAAGAGAGGAAAAGAGTGCTTTACCCAATCACTTACCGTGCCTATTCCTCTTCTGTCCCCACATGCTTCCCGAGAGGCCTATGGAGAAAACAGAAAGAAGAAGACGAGATTAGTCCACCAAGACTGGAGGAGACATCCGAAGCCAACTACCACAGACTGACTCACCATAAAGTGCTCTGTAAAACAAAATAAACACTATTTACCTATAGACTCAACTAGTCCTGTGTGTTTGATATCGGCCAGCCTACGACAGTTTGCTACTTCACTGTCAGGTGGAACGGCCCAAAAAGAATTTCACCTCATTCTGGAATTGAGCTTAAGGGGATATATAGAGAAACATTCAGAATGTATGTTCGTTAACAGATAACCCGTTGTCTAAATAAAAGAGATCAAATGTGCTACAGGAATAGACAATGCATAATTGTATATTCCAACTTGAATGCTTCTTGAGATTATGCACTGAGAAAAATCACTCTCAGTATAGAATCCTTCAGGCTTGAAGTCAGGTCCCTTTCTGTCCTCAAAGTGTAAGACAGTGGTAGAGGGCTTCTGTCCTTACAAGGGATGTTCATCGACAGATGCCTTCTAATGGCTGATTCTAAACTGAAGGTGCAACTGGACTTGAGAACAGCAACAAGCCACCCTTTAAGGCGATGTCCATACCCATGTTGATAAACCACTCCTATTTCAGGAACAGGTTACTCAATATTTAGGAGCAGAAGGAAAGCAAGAGAGTTTTCCTGAGGGGTCAGACTCTTGTCTGTACAAACAAATGTGACAGTCTCCAAATGACAGCACCTTAACATTTTTGGGCTCCCTTGAGGCATCCATATCTTGTTCTGAGCACCGGACTGTGCATGACATTTTTTTCAGGAATATCCAGTAAATCAGTGGAACCAGATGATAGTGGATTTGGATGACAACATGTTCCTGAACAATGCTGGTATTCAATTACTCGAATGGTGGTGTTGTAGGTAGAGCATATGACAAGAAGTCTCCTTTCATCAAGGACCAACAGGACAGACTTTGGTGACATAGCCTTCATTAAAGGGAGAGCATCCATCCATGGAGAACCTGACAACTCAGGTGGCACACTTTCCAAGGAATTGCTAAGACAGGGGTCATTTCAATGGGAGTTGTGCATCAAAAAATGGTGCAAGTCCGGTTAGAGCCATGATTTTTTACTCTAACCTGACTTGCACCATTTTTTGATGCACATACCCTATTCTTCCCTACGCCTGCATTGCCTGGTTAGAGTAATTTTTTTTTACTCTAACCAGCCCGCAGTGCCGGCTACTGTCAATCCATAAATAAGGCGCCCGCCTGGCACGTTAGAATGGCGTTAGCCGGCGGTACATTTTTTGACGCAAACCAGCGCTGGTGCTGGTTTGAGTCAAAAAGTATAAATATGGGCCTAGGCCTGTCGCTGTGCACTTTAACCTAGACATGAATCACAAAGCTCTACAGAAGATTCTGCTAAAAAAAGAAGAGAAACTTCCCCAACAAACACCACAATTCAAAAAGAAAAAAGTGGCAGCAGTTGCAGTTCGACATGCCACTCACGAAGAGGGCTCTATTGAAGAACAAGAAGTGGGCATTAGCACTATAAGACAGTGCAGCAGAGGAATCTTCAATAGCATCTGGAGGTGAAAGCAACTGATGACTTCTTACAAGTTGAAACTGCAGACATTCCTGTCTCCATGCCTGATAGGGTGTACAAAGTAACGTTACAGTTAGAAGAAGACATTGAACGCACAACTGACGCAATCTTTTGGGACCGCGTTGTAAATATATATGATATTCTACTGGACAAAAGGGATTGGTCACCTGAATTTGTCCGTACTTGCCCATACGAGGAAGATGTTATCAAACCTTCTTTCTCACCCCTTGTTCTCGATGAGCTTGCAGAATCCTACGCCATCGATTGAGCATTGGTGCAGACACCTGCGTTATATCGCAACCACATAGGGTGGGATAAAGATTCCCCCATCATGTAATTCCGATTAAAAATCAACCTCAACCTCAACCACAGTATCCAATATAACATTTGCAAAAGCACCCGTGAGGGAAATCCTCACACAACTGGAGTACCAGGGCGTAATTGAACCCTGTGTCTCACCAATGAATAATCCATTATTCCCAGAAGCTAAACCAGACCATTCGTACAGAATAGTCTTAGACTACAGACATTTAAACAGTCATACACGAACATACGCTATACAAAACTCACATAGCACAGCACTCATGAACAACATAGTGTGCTAAAAATACAAAACAACACTGGATATTTACAATGGTTTCTTCTGCCAAAATATAGCGCCTGAGAGTAGAGACTTCACAAGTTTCAGCACACTAGGCTCCCAGAAAAAAATCTGTCTTTTACCCGAGGGGCACAAGAACAGTCCAGGACTGTTTGCGGCCTCGTGTGAATTCAATATCGCACAACATTGACCCTGAAGCATTGTCCTATGTAGATGATATCTATCTCACAGATGATGAATTACTACAACATCTAAGATGGGTATCCCGCACTGTTGTAGGATTTGCCAAATTCGGCTATAAATTCAACTTTAAAAAAACATAAATAGCCTTCCTTAGTATCCTGTTTCTGGGATACGAATTATCAAGTGAAGGAAAGCGCCTAGGGCCTCAATTCCTAGAAAAGATGCGCCCAGTTACAACCTCCAAATACAATTAAAAAACTCCAATACCTATTGGGTTTCCTAAATATTGGCAGAATTTACATTCCAGATTACGCATCACGCATAAAGCCCCTAGTAATTGCTGGTGCCATTGGTTTCACCTATGTAACTTTCAATGTGGGTGAGACGGTCCCAGTAGCATAAAAATCACATTTGTATTCAGCAGCAGAACAACGCTTTGCTCCCACTGACAAAATTCTCACTGCTGTTCAGATGGCTGTCATTAAAAAAAGACCACTAGCCCAGGGGAAACACATTATTGTCGTATCACCAATTCCAGCCCTTGAGGCTGTTACCAAAGTCAGCATTCTGAACGTTACATCCACGTTGGATTCAATGGGCAACGTCTTTGACAGCCACTGATGTTGACTACATTTTCGACCCAAAATTACAAACTCAAGAATTTTTGCAATGGGAACTGGAATACCCAGTTCGGGCAAATACATTGCCTATTGATCAATATCAAAGAGTCATGTATACCGATGGCTCAGCACTACCAGCAATAGGCACAAAGCATGAATACTCCGCTGCTTGTGCAGTCATAAGTGACTACATGGAAAATAATAAATTTTGTCCCCAGCATACATTCAGGCAAACCCTAGGGGATTGCAAAACACAACTAGCAGAGCTAAAGGCTCTGGTGATGGCACTGGAACACAAGGATCCTGCACAGCTAACACTGATCGTCTGTGCCCAGTCCTTCAATGAATACCTGCATTACTGGTGCCAGAATGGGTTCAGAGATTCATCAACACCATCAAACACAGACTTCTGTGGGGGAAAGTGGCGGATTTGAAGGAAACTCTACCAAACGTCCATGTTGTACATACACTTGGAGACCAAAGCGTTGGAATACACATTGCTGGAAATACACTTGCTGATGAAGCAGCCAAATCAGCAGTAGCTACGGCTTCTGTTGCTGCAGTAACTTGTTCTGGAACTAAACCGGACGATGACATATGGGCTGCCGTGAAAGCTACGGCTGAAGGCATGCCCTATCCAAAAGCATTTCCTGCTAAATATTCCTACCGAATGGGAGGCTTCCTTGACGCAGAAGTAAAAATACCAGGCGTGGGAGTTTGAGTAATTTCTAATAAAGACATAAGCACAGAGATGATTAAAGCAGTGCATGAGGGGGTTGCATCTGCCCATGCTGGTGTGGCGGCTACAATAGCATTACTGCAAGCACATTATTGGTTGCCAAGTCTATACAAACAGACCAAGCAGTATGTCCTTTTTTGTGACATCTGCCAACGAATTAAGGGTTCCACCGTCAAACGCCCACCGCAGACACCCCTCCTAATTTCCAACAAACCTTTACAATGTATGTACTAGGACCATTGTGGTCCCCTAACACCGGACAGTGCATACAAATACATTTTAGTCGCTGTTGACCCTTGATTTCTATGGGTGAGGCCACAACGCTCAGCTGACTTTCGGACTGTTATTAAAGATTTGCAAGCCTTTATCGGCACATATGCAGTTGCGGCTTTCCACTCAGACCAAGGCCCTACTTTTGCCTCAAGGGCATTCAGGGACGCCATGGCTTCATTAGGGGCCCAACTCCATTACTTGTCTCCATTTCATCCCGTGGGAAATAGTGTTGTAGAGCGACAAAATCGTGATTTAAAGCAGGACTTAGCAGCCTGAGTATAAGTTTCGGGTCATAGTTGGCTTAAGCACCTGTATGGAGTCCAGAGAACACTTAACAATCTGCCTAGAAGGTCCCGGGGAGGGGGTGGTTGTACTTCATATGAGTGCCTGTTTGGAACTCTAATGTATGTTCCAGATCTTGATGGTCCTGGCGTGGAGGCGGCAGAAACACCTTTTGACATAAATTAACATGTCACTGTCTTGCAGGAATTATAACAGTTCCATGATGACAACGCTTCTGCCAGTGCTGCCTCCGCAGGAATTAAGGATGTACCAATAACATCCACTGGCTGGATTCCAAAAGTTGGGAATCAAGTACGTGAAAAAGTTGCTGTGAAAAGGGAGTTTGGTCCTTCTTATCGTGCACCGGTCCTGGCCTTGGGAGTACACAGTACCAGAACTGTCATTCTACCACCGTTGGCTGGTGCTAAGGAAAACCGCTTTGTATCTATCAACAATGTCAAGTTACACCATGTGGCCGTTCCTGCACAGCAGACCAAGAGGAGCAGCCGGTAGTTCCCGAATCCCCCTCACTATTGGTCAAGACATCCCTCTACAAGTTTTGAGCACCAATGCTGACACCTCTCCAAGCTTGGGGAGGGTGGAAAATGATCTTGCATTAGTTCCACTAACATCTGTTACAACAAACGATATAGAAATTACTGATCAATTTGGCACAACATCAACACAGATGGATGGCATCATTTACTGTGAACCACTGCAGGAGACCCCTACCAGTTCTTCTCCTACAAATACGGCTCCAGCTTTTGTACAAACTGCTTATGGATACTTTGCCGACATCAACAACACTTTCTCGAACTCATTTGCCTCTTCTACATCTGAACTGCCAAAAACACGTAAGCTGATAAACTGGCTTAAGCAAATTACTTTATTTTCCCATGGAACTATCTGTGGCTTTCCTTGACTGTTTTGGCTTTCCTCCTTTGCATTGGCTTTGTCATACCATTCTTACTATTAATACATGGTCATTTTCTTCCTGAATGATCAACAGTTGAACTGGTGGATGAGGTCCTAAAACCATATTTCTCTTCTCACAAGGTCGGCAGGGACTTGTCTTTCATGAACATTTCTGCTATACCAATTCCTGATGGGATTGTTTGGGATAAAGTCACATTTGATATATGTGGCTCCACAGAGGTCATTCAAATACCATATGTGTTTAAACTTTCAATGAACAATGTAATAATACCTGTAGTTGTTTCTGATGACTGGGATGTAAAAACAGTTGATTCCATGATGACTGAATTGCAGTATTTTACTGTATTTGAAGGTGAGGATGTTTATCAATCTAAAGAGAATTATGTGGATATGTTTTGCTATAATTATTATGTACACCATTTCATTCATAGAGCGAGTAGCCCAAAGACTATTTTTAATTAAACACAATAGGAACATTGTCCAACTCCACCACAAGGGAGTTCTAAAGCATACTCTGAAAAATGTGCATATTTTTCTCGGTACAATGTTAAAAATGCTGAGTCATATTATTTCAAGTTGCCATTGATGGAAAATGTACATATATTATTGACAGATACAAAATTAATTTATTCAGATTCCTTTGTTTCCCGGTTGGCTATAGAAGGCTCTGAATATTGGTTGAAGTCGATTGACTTAAAAAGTGTGTGGGGAACAAAAAATTTGCAAATAAAGGGAAAGGAAGCTTTATTCAGAGCATGCCTGATACCTGTTCAAATGATATTTTTAAATGAAGCTGTACAACAGACAAATTGTTTAGTCTTAGCAAAGATTAAGGAATTGAATGCGCCCAGTATTCCCGCCCCTGCAAAATTTTACAAATGGCAAAAGTATATAAATGCAACTGAAGATCAGCTTGATGAATGGGTCCAGAATGGTACATTTAATGCTTCACTGTCACGTCCTGGCAGGTGGTTCTTGTGGCCAATAGATACCAACGGGTGTCATAAACGTTTTATAAACTCCACAGGGTTTTTTAGAACAAGTAGGCCGCACCCTCCCTATGTGTCATCCAGACATGCGGGTATAGGAACAACATACAGTTTAGGGAAACTATGTTCCTCATCACAACCTTGGCGGTAAATCCCGCTTTCCGCCGTGCTAAAGACCGCCAACATACCGTTGCAGTCACGGAATTCCGCTACAGGTATTACGACTCACAGCTCGGAATCCGCCACAATACAGACACCCACACAAGTCCGCCACACCAAAGGTCAGTGATAAACTGGCTACACCAAAACCCACACGGTCACGCCAACAAGAATACGCCCACACTATCACGACCCACGAATCAACGCGGCGGTCATTCAACCACGGTAATCCATTGGTAGTCCACACAACCGCGCTCAAAATACACACACATTTACAAAACACAACCACATTGGACAATTCAAAATACACATAACTGATACACATAGACACACCACACCCACACACCCAATCCAATATAAAGAACACACCCACATCACCCACAAAACCTTACAACCAACAATTTGAAAGAAGGCCAGAGAGAGAGATTAGCTAACACAACACCAGCATCCACAGACAGACAACACCATCACGTATACAACTTCCATGCACCTCAAACAACTCACACCAACACATCCCCTCACACATCACAACAGACAGCACCTCACACATCACCCACACCACATCACAGCACCTCAAAGACACCCCAGGTTTTCAGAGGAGGAGCTCAGGGTCATGGTGGAGGAAATCATCCGGGTAGAGCCACAGCTGTTCGGATCACAGGTGCAGCAGACATCCATTGCTAGGAAGATGGAGCTAAGGCGGAGAATCGTCAACAGGGTCAACGCAGTCAGACAGCATCCAAGAACACGGGATGACATCAGAAAGAGGTAGAACGACCTACGGGGGAAGGTGCGTTCCATGGTTTCAAGACACCAGATTGCTGTACAGAGGACTGGCGGTGGACCCCCCACCTCCTCTCCACAACTAACAACATGGGAGGAGCAAGTCTTGGTGGTCATGCATCCTGAGGGCCTCGCAGGAGTAGCAGGAGGACTGGACTCTGGTAAGGCAAATCTTTACTACTATATTCCCCCTACCTGCATGCCATCACATACTCCCACCTTCACACCCATCACCCCAACACCCCACAGATACCCCACTACCACAACCCACACATCCCAAAACCAAGCCCTGCATGTAACACCAATGCATGGACACCCATCACCAAGCATGTCCAGTAGACAGACTCACTCATGCCCCAAAATCACCAATCACACAGGGCCATGGCCACAATGCAAGCACAGAAGTAGAGGTTAGCTCACCCACTGCACAAGACGGCACACACAGATACTAAGATTATGCATTCACACCCCAACAGGACCCATACCCAACGTCACGGGACAGGAGGTGTCAGACATATCCAGTCCCCCCACAGAAGAGGCCCACAGTGATGACAGCAGCTCTGCACGCCTGGATCAAGATGACCAGCCCGGCCCATCAGGGACCTCGGGACAGTCGGTTCCCCTGAAACAGTCACAAACCACCACAGAGCCTCCCCCCTCAGGAAACACCACCACAGCACCCACCCAGCGGGCCCATACCTCTGTCCCCAGGACACGTCAATCAGCAGTATGTCCACCACTACAAGGAACCCAGGCAAACCCACCAACCCAAGAAAATCAGGGACCTGGGGTCATTGGCAGTTGGCACACGGTTCAGGGAACAGAGGCACAGGATAACAGGGAAGCTTGGAGGACTGTTGTGCGACAGGGGGAGGACAGGCCCAGAGGATCTACTCTCCATGAGGCACTCTCCAACATCATGGGAGCTTACCACCATTCCCAGGAGACCATGGGCACTGTACTGGCCAAGTTTCAGGAGACCCAGCGGCTGCGGGAGGAACACTACCTGGGGATCAGGGAGGACTTGAAGTCCATTAACACCACCCTGGTCACCATTGCAGGGGTGCTGGCAGACCTTGTCAACACCATGAGGGACACAGTGGCACACCTACGGTCCCCTGACACTAACCTGGATGATGAACAGCCCTCCACCTCCGCCGGCCCTAGTGGACAGGAGGCACCGCCACAGGAACACCAGGCCACCACACCCCACCCCCTGCAGAAGGAGAACCAACCCGCAAATGGTCCCTGAAATCCAGGAACAAGACAGAGAACATTGCCAAGACCCCCGCCAGGAAATAAGACCCCACTGAATGTCACCCTTCTGTCCCACTTTGTCACCTTGTCCACCTTAAACTGCCATTGCTCCACTTCCTATGCCCCATTGACAATGCACCTGTGATACAAATAGACTGAACTCTGCCATGGACATTCCTCCACCATCATCCCAACCCATTTCACAACCTCCTCCAGTTATTTGCACAGAAATAAACACCCTTGAATCACAAAACAATCTGTAGTCAGTCTGTGCTTTCACAAATGTGTAATTGTAAAACCTCTGGAATATAGCAATGTCAATGTACTTGTTCACATACCAATGTAAAACAGCTGTAGGCCAGCAGTACACAGAGCAGAGGGCACACAGTGGGACCCAGATCTGTGAAATGGAAAGGCAAAGTAACAAGTCAGGGTCCATACACAGAGTGAAAATGGCAGACTTATGATAGCTCCAACAATAGTATGAGATGTGGGAAGCTGTTCCATCTTCTTACCTGTGTCTCACTGGAAGTATTGCATGATGATGTTGTTTCGGTTGTCAACATCTTCTTCTTCTGCCTCCTCTTCTTCACTGTCCACAGGCTCCACAGCTGCCACAAGACCACCATCAGGCCCATCCTCCTGCAGAAAAGGCACCTGGTGTTGCAAAGCCAGGTTGTGCAACATACAGCAGGCCACGATTATCTGCCACACCTTCTTCGGTGAGTAGTATAGGGCGCCACCTGTAAGATGGAGGCACCAGAATCTGGCATTCAGGAGGCCGAAGCTGCGTTATATATTCCTCCTAGTTTGCCCATGTGCCTCATTGTAGCGTCCCTATGCCCTTGTCCTGGGATTCCTCACCGGGGTCAGTAGCCATGACAGGTTGGGGTAACCAGAGTCACCTGCAAATGTCGAGGGACAACTGTTAGACATCCTCCAAACATTAGGGAATCTCCCATACCCAGACCCCAAATGAAACTGTGTGGGGACTTCAGGCTCACCTATTAGCCACACACTGTGCCTCTGGAGTTGCCCCATCACATAAGGGATGCTGCTACTCCTCAAAATGTAAGCGTCATGCACTGAGCCAGGATACTTGGCATTCACATGGGAGATGTGCTGGTCTGCCAAACACACCATCTGCACATTCATTGAATGGTAGCTTTTCCGGTTTCTGTACACCTGTTCATTCCTGCGGGGGGGGACAAATGCCACATGTGTACCATCAATGGCACCAATGATGTTGGGGATATGTCCCAGGGCATAGAAGTCACCTTTCACTGTTGGCAAATCCTCCACTTGAGGGAAAACGATGTAGCTGTGCATGGAGTTTCAGCAGGGCAGACAACACTCTGGACAACACGTTAGAGAACATTGGCTGGGACATCCCTGATGCCATGGCCACTGTTGTTTGAAAAGACCCACTGGCCAGGAAATGGAGCACAGACAGAACCTGCACTGGAGGGGGGATTCCTGTGGGTTGGCGGATAGCTGACATCAGGTCTGGCTCCAACTGGTCACACAGTACCAGGATTGTTGCTCGATCAAGTCTGTAAGTGATAATGATGTGTCTCTCTTCAATTGTCGACAGGTCCACCACAGGTCTGTACACTGAAGGCTGCCGCCATCTCATCACCTGCCCCAGCAGACGTGCCCTATGGAGGAGAACAGTGAGCAGAGGGTCATCCAACACTTAGGTATCACAATGTGTTATTTGCTAAAACGTTAGAAATTTGCAATGTGCCTTTATCTGTCCGTATTCCAGGCCTAAATAGGTGTGACACAGTTTTTTCCCCTTCCATGTGGCCTCCTGCAAATGGCACCTGCCTGACCTGTAAGGTGGGGCAAGGGGAAATGAGGGAACTGCGCTGGCGTAGTACACCGCCGCTGTAGGCGGTCGAAGACCGCAGTGCAATTCAGCATTGGTTAACATTGGGCCCTATGGGTCCCAGGAGCCAATGACTATGTACGCCGGCGGTGACGGTACGCACCGCCGCGGACGTGGCCACCATTTTCTAACTGTTCCCTCACTTGATACCTGACCTTCAACAGGAGAGGACCTACACTGCAAGTGCTGCTCTGACCTGTGTCTGGAAGCGACGATGGCTACAGTGTCTGGGGAAAGGGCCCCTGCCTTCACTTTGGAGGAGTTGGAGAAACTGGTGGATGGGGTCCTCCCCCAGTACACGCAAATGTACGGTCCTCCAGACAAACAGGTGAGTACACTGTGAGCATGGTGGATGGCACATGATTGTATGCAGTGTCGTGGATGGAAGAGGGTGGGGAGGGGGACAGGCCAGCATGTCAGGATAGTGTGTGTGTATGTATGTCTGGCCCAGGGTGGGAGGTGTTTGGCAATGCGTGAGATGAAATGTACGTGATAGTAACATCCATTCTAACTTCACTTTTCCTCTAGGTCAGCGCACACCAGAAGAAGGGTATTTGGCGTGCCATTGCTAAGGACGTCCAGACCCTGGGGGTCTACCACAGACGGAGCACCCACTGCCAGAAAAGATGGGAGGACCTGCACTGCTGGAGCAAGAAGACGGTGGAGGCCCAGCTGGGGATGGCCTCCCAACGTGGAAAGGGTGCCCGTCGCACCATGACCCCCCTGATGTACCGGATCCTGGTGGTGGCCTATCCGGAGTTGGATGGGTGTTTGAGGGCATCACAGCAGCCACAAGGAGGTGAGTACAATCTCATTCAGCTGACTCGGCACGCTTTACGAGGTGTCTGGCTGGGGGAAGTGGGCTGTGGGTTCCCCTAGGTCAGGACGACCTTGGTAGGCTAGGTCCCTTGTTAGACAGGCTCTGTGGCACCCCAACCCCACTACTGGTAATAAACTACACCTAGTCAGGCTCCTGTGGCTTCCAGGTGTGCAGCAATTGGGCTTAGGCATCGTCCCCCATGGGCATGTGAATTTCCTAAGAACTGTTAGTGCATGGCTTAGTGCATAGGGCTGCTCCCTGTGTGTTGTGTCCGCTAACGGTAGTGGTGTTGCATGCACTGAACATGTGTTTCTTCATCTGGCGGAGGAGCAGTGGCACTGGAGCAGGAGGGAGCTGCATCCCACATGTCCCTGGAGCGTGAATTTACGGAGTCTGAAGCCACCAGTGGGATGGAGGGTGAGGGGAGCTCCACAACGGTGACAGGAGCATACACCAGCGACAGCGACTCCTCCTCTGATGGGAGCTCCCTTGCAGTGGTAGGCACCATCAACAGGTACAGCCGCCACCCCCCTACCAGCACAGCCTTCCCAGCAGCCCCTCAGCGTGTGTCCCGTGCCCACTCACCCAGGAGGGTGGGCATCTCCTTCGCCCCAGGCACCTCAGCCCCTGCCCCAGTCAGCCCTGCTGCCCTCAGTGAGGAGGCTATTGACCTCCTGAGATCCCTCACTGTTGGGCAATCTACCATTTTGAATGCCATCCAGGGTGTTGAGAGGCATTTGCAACAAACAAATGCATACCTGGAGGGCATTCATTCTGGGCAGGCGGCCCAGCAGAGAGCATTTCAGGCTCTGGCCTCAGCACTGATGGCAGCCATTGTCCATGTGTCCAGCCTCCCCCCTCCAACTTCCTCCACCCAGACCCAATCCCCTGTACCGCCGCCTATCCCAAGCACACCATCAGACCAGCATGCACACTTATCAACACACAAGAGTGGACATGGCAAACATAAGCACCATGCATCCCACAGGCACTCACAAAAGCACCATCCCCATGCAGACACAGGAACATCCACTGCCTCCACTGTGTCCCCCTCCTCCACGTCCTCTTCCTCCCTCCCTGTCTCGTCTCCACTCACACCTGCATGCACTACATCCTCAGCCACTACCTCCATCACCAGTACGCACATCACCACACACCACTCACGTGCAATCACCACCCCCACTACCATTCACACACCCCCAGTGTCCTCTCCCAGTGTTTCTGTGAGCCCTCCTCCCAAAGTACACAAACGCAGGCACACACCCACTCAACAGCCATCCACCTCACAACAGCCTCCGGCCCATGCACCTTCACCCAAATTCAGCAAACGTACACCTCCTACAACCACTACCTCTTCCTCCACTCCCAAACCCCCTCCATCTTCCCATCCAGTGTGTCTAAAAAACGTTTCCTGGCTAACTTTGACCTCTTCCCTTCACCTCCCCCACCCCCGGCCTTCCCCTAGGGCCAGGCTTTCCAGGTCCCAGCCCAGCACCTCAACCACCAAATCCCCAGGCACAGTGGTGCCAGCAACTGCGGTCTCATCGAGTGCGCCACCCATCAGGGCTGCCAGTGTGCCACCTAGCGAGGCCAAGGACATTCCACCACCTTCCAAGATGAAGAAGGTGCTCACATCCCAGAGGGAGAAGCCGCACCTACCAGCCACCAAGGGCTCCTCCAAACCAAGAGGGGACAGTGGCAAGACATCTGCGGCAACATCAAAGGTGGGGAAGGGACACAAGCCGAAGAGCAGGTCAGGACAGGGCACGGTGGCTCAGACAGAGGGACTAGAGTCACCCCTTCTGTCAACCACTACACCAACCTGTACAGCGGTGGACAGCGGCACCTGCAGCGCCACCAGCACTGCCACCTGAACCGCCACCAGCACTGTCACCTGCACCGCCACCTGCACGTCTGCTGCCTCAGCAACAGTCCCCATCATCATCCCCAGTGGGCAGCCGTCTGGGGCTGCAGGAGACGTCCTGCTGTGTCCCTACACAGGTGCTGACACATGCACCACTGCCAGAACCTCCGCCACAGACACGGCCGCAAGCACCGCCACCAGCCTTGCGACGTGCTCAGACAGTGCCACCACATCTGACATGGCTATCATCCCCAGTGGGCAGCCGTCTGAGGCTGGAGGAGACTTCCTGGACCCTGCCCAGCTTCCATGAGGCTTGACTCATCACTGTTTGTACCTGCAGGTGGCAGGCGAAGCCGCAGCAGGGTGGGGTATGTCTCTGCCTCCATGGCGTATCATGCTACCTGTTCCTAGGCAATCTCGTGACACACACACACCCATGTGAGGTAATGGGACCAGCCACACTGCATGTGAAGCACTCTGGGGACAAAGCCCCCTCCAGAACCAGTGGAGATTGACATCCACTACCTCAGTCCTTGGCAGGATGAAGCACTCTGGGCACCAAGCCCCCTCCAGAGCCAGTGGAGAATCACATCCACTACCTCAGTCCTAGGCAGGATGAAGCACTTTGGGCACAAAGCCCCCTCCAGAACCAGTGGAGACTGTTATCCACTTGAGAGACTGTGGCTTTGCACTCCCCAGGATACAGCAATGGGCATGGAGCCCCTCATGCAGCAGTGGCATCGTGCGTTCATCCGACTGAGGTGCCCCCCTCCCCCTCAGGTGCCTGTTTAATTTTGATCTGATGCCCCTGCAGTGTTCTCTCCGTTTCGAGTCAAGTATCTTGTGTGGGCTTCGGCCATGCATTTTGGGACCACTGGTCCACGGGCAATGATTGGAACACTATCCGGACTTGTGTAGTTGGTGTACATATTTGTATATACTGATTTTTGAAATTGCACTATCTGATTTTTATTGATTACACTTGTTACAATCATTTCCTTTTATCCTTGCGTTCTTCCAGGGGGTGAGGCGGTGTATATGTAATGTTGCTGCATGTATTTGTGTGTATGGTGTTGTGGGTGAGGGTGGGGATATTGCGTGTTGCATGTGTGTGTCACTCTCTTTTCCCCCCCCCCTCCCCTGTGTTGTAGGTGCAGTACTCACCGTGGTCGTCGACGGCGTCTGTCCTGCTCCTGATACAGGAGGAGGAAGAGCAGCATGGGCAGGACATGTAGTTCGGGCTCCATGGCGTCCTGGTTCGTCGTTGGTTGTCGAGAGGTGAGTGGTTTCCCTTCTGTGTACTGTTTCCGCTGTGCTTTTGATAGCGTTGGTTCCGCCCTGGAAAAGGTGGCGGATAGGCGTGTTGTAATACAGTGGGCGGAACCTTGTGTTCCGCCTGTCTGTTGGCGGTTACCGCTGTGGTGTTTGTTTCTACCGCTGTGGCGGTCGGAGTGTTAGAGTGGCTGTCTATGTTGGCGGTTTCCACCATGGTCATGATTCCATTTTTTTCCGCCGGCCTGTTGCCGGTATTACCGCTGCTTTAACACCGACCGCCAGGGTTGTAATGAGGGCCTATGTCAGTAATGGTTGAAGAGTTCCTCACTAGATGATGTTAGAGAACACCTCAGTCTCCAGTCTAATAACAGTAACATACAGGATTTTCAATTAGGCCCCAGAAAACAACACAGAAAGTGTTTCTTAAAACACTCTGTAATGAAATTTGGAAGCTTTCTCAACAAGAAGCTGATGCCCGGTTAAGGCAAATAGATCAGGAAAACTTACAGAAGGCATTAGCTGTTGTAGATAATGGGATTAATACCCTGTCTGACCTGATAGACACCTTAAACAACACTGTTTCTTCTGCATTAGACATATTACAAAGTGATATGTCTTCTATACACCATGGACAGAATCAACAAAGGTCCATTATGCAACTGGGTTGGACACTACAAACACTGAAGGTGGGTCACATTCCCTGGCAGTATGTTAGTGCACAGGACATATTTTCCACATTTAATTTAACGTGACAACAACTACTAATGGCTAAGAAAGAAGCGACTTATGTCATGTTAAATATTGAAAAGTTAGAAAAGTTGCCTTTTACTGTGGCTGAAATACCATCTACTGAGTGGTTAATACACAGGGTTATTAATCTGCCTATTTCAACACTTCAATTCACGTCCTGCTTAAAACACATTCCAGTAGGTAGATAGGAAAGGCTAGGAGATATATCCATGAAGTGTGGGAGCTGCCGTTCTTGTACAAATGTCTTAGTGGCATGAAAAAGGTCTTTCTTAGAGGTAGTGAATGCAAGACTTCTGTCAACCATTTGATGGTTTGTAAACAGCTCTCTCCCTGCAATGGGCGTGTAACGCTTCAGCAGCAAACTTGGGTTGTTATCTGAAGGGAGTTCCAGTCCCCTTGATTAGACCTGTGTTCCAGGTGCTCTCAAATGGCAGCTATATCCTCCTCAATAGTGAAAACTGTTGTGGGATGCGAGCCGGAATAGTTTATGTTGTTTCGGTCTTTAAGATTGTTACATGCTGTGGGAACGTACTTTTTCCTCCTACATGACAGAGGGAAGTAGCTGGGATTTGGGGCCAGATGTACCAAAGGATTTCACCCATTCTGTGTCTATGGCAAAAAGCTTTCGTACATATGGCCCTTGGTCCCTTATCGCTACTTCAAATGTGAATTTTGACAAATTGAGCAGACTCAAGGCTTTATTGTTTCAAAAACATGTGGTGCTCACATCTGCACGAGACCTACGTGCGTCAGGTGGCAAGGTCATCAGCAGAGATACAGTCCCTTTTAAGTACTAACTTTTTGAGACACTTTGGTGCGCTCGTGAGATGAATATTTAATGCGTCCAGTACTACTGGAATCGCAAATTTCTTTAAGGCTGTTGGTTCTGGTTTTGTTCACACCTTTGCCTCTATATTCGGTTTAATACCATCATATTCCACTCAATATTTTCCAGTATTTTGGGGGGATTTCCGATAACTTTGGCTATAAGAGGTGACATTTTGCTATTGCTACTTTTTCTGCTCAATGGCTGCACTGCCACAACAAGGAAGACTGAAAGTGCTCCCACCAGCACAGCTGTGTCGTGAACTCATGATGCAGTACTTCAGCGCAACACTCTTGGAGCAATTGGAGTGTGACTGGTCTCTGTCATTCAGACCGGTTTTGCATTGTGTGCAGCCTGTATTTCGGTGCCTCTGGTGCTTGTTTGAACATGCACTGAAAGTCTGTCTTTCTACGCAGAGCTTGCTTTCATTGGACGCTGATCTGGTGATGTTCTCGCTGAGGGCTCATTACCAGACGTGCGTTGAGGGTGTGTTTGCTACAGGAAGCTACTTATGAGTTGCCGTTCGTGGCAGATGCAGCTCTAAACTCATTGTTGGGCGCACCCCGGAATGCTTCTGCCTTGGCTGGAGCGCAGGCTTTGGAACACAAGTGCTCCTTGGTTTTCTTTGGTGATAAACTTCCTACTTTACCACCTGCCCCAGTGGAAGATTTCCTGTCTTCAATTATCCAGGATTCGATTGGCAACTTCAGAAATTACTCTTACTTTTGAAATTCTGCCCTTTTTACGCCACAGTTACCATATTAAATTGTCTTTTTTACACATGCTTGAGTGTCTTTTTAACTTATCATTATTGACATTCTTATATATATGCCTTAGGTCGAATTTTAGTAGCTTTTATACATAATTAGGCTTTGAACCACAGTTGAACCGGCAAAGGAAGGGTGTTGTGTAGCCATTTTAGTTATAGCTTCATACATGTTATTTTAGCAAACTAGGCCTGTTGCTGTGCACTTTAACCTAGACAAATTTTTATTCAGCTTTGTTTTATTATTTGAACAATAGCCACATTTGCGGTCTTGTTTTATTTTCTATATCTAGCTGTTCTTTGCATGGGCCAGCACTGCGTTCTTAAACAAAAACATTTCTTTCACTCTGTGCTTTTCTCAAGGCTGCAGTAAGATAGGTTCCCGGCAAACATGGTAACGCTTTGTCTCTAGGGTTCACAGAAACATACACTCTCTTACGTGAGGATCCTTTCTTGGGACATCAGCTGTTTTATTATAAAAGCACTACTTTGACCCATGTACGTTAGAGGGAGATTCCAGCCAGATGACCACGACTGTATGCTGATCGCTGAGTGCTTCGCTACAGCTGCTTATGTAGACTACAGGCCTCTTGCTCAGGTATGAGGGATGATGTCTTCCCAGGGGAACCTGAAGGGCAGAACTAGAGCTTAACATGCTGTGCTCTAACATAGCCTAGGTAGGAATTATTCTAATGAATAAAGTGACAATATGGTAGCGTTATTTTTATGCTTTAATCTCCTTGTCACAATTTTAATCCTGTCATGCTTTATCGTCCTAGTTATCGCAGTACATACTTTATTATCTAAGATGCAGTTATTTCAATAAAATTGTATTGAATTCTATTCCGTCTCTGATCATCCTTGTATATGTGAGACTAATATAGCTGAGAGAAACAGATGCAATCTGAGTGACCACGATTTCTCTGAGGAGTCAATTGTGTCATGCGCTCAGCTGCCCAATCATCCCTGCTCTTGGGTGGAGATGAGGCACTGCTAGTTAGCCGGAGCAAAACACAGATTAGGCCGACAGATGTCACCTGTAGTGGGTTCAGGCTCAGTCTCCCGCAGTGCAATTGATTCTGCCACCCAAATCCAGTAGTCTCATTAGGATAATGATGGCCTACGCGACACCGTATTACTCAGGAGCCAAGAACTGTTGTCTAGTCTTCAAGTCTCCTCGTGTATCGATGATATCCAACTTGATTCTTCTTCAAACACAGAACACCACACACGTTATATATGAACAAACAAGAAAGTATGAGATTAAGAGTCCTCTAGGGGAAGCCACAAACATTTTGCTGTTGCCCCCCAGTGAAGGACATCCATATCACGAGTCCATCTTCCAGCAGGTCAGAATGTTAAGGCAGAGGAGCTGAACATGTATCTACTGAAGCAACATGAGTGTGGGTAAAAAACAAGGAGCTCTCCGAAGTCTTTTCAGTGTGAGGAATGCCAAAGATTGGTTTATCTGCAACAGAAGAAAACTCAAAATTACAAAAATGTGTTTCTGTGTTCCAAGATCCTTACTTTTAGAAGATTGCCCTTGGATAGACTGGTCTGAGACATTTCTATATATAGTTCCTTCAATTCTGCTGCTCCCTAAACTGATCGGGATCCTGCCTCCATACAAAGATTACTGCTCATCAGATCAAACTGGCCTTGTTAGAGTTCTTACCAGAATCTTCTTCAGCTTTCTACACCATGACATCAGGCAACATCCCCCAACTCCACTTTCCATCACTGAACTTGACTTCTTAGATTCCCAATGCCTGCACCTGGCCATTTTAGTCCCCCAGGTGGTGGTATGAAAATTCCAAAAGAGCCAAGCTTATATTCAAAAGATCTACTTACATCTTCAAGTAGAAGTTGTTGCCTAGAAACACAAATCGGAACAGAATTTGGCAGGAAGAAGCCGTACTCTCCTACCTTCTAGCTACATCTAGTTTACAGCTTTCCTCTTCTGAAGGAGTCATTACTGCTTATCCAAAAAATCATTCTTAAGCATATATTTTCATATTTGTAGTGAATAAACATTGTGTAGAATGCCCTGAAAGGATATTCTCCTATACACGAGAATGTATCCTTTTAGAAAGCGAACATAGTAATTTTTTAGTTAAAATGTCGACCTAATGTACCTTTGCACATCATAAACTACAAGTATTTGATTTGAAATTATTTTTCTTGGTTGCTATTACACTAGTTAGAATGATTGGTGAGCCTAAAGCCCTTTGTACGAAATACCCCATTATGGTGTTGCCCAGTTATAAGGTTCACATGAGGACGACTCATCTTTTCTATTCTAATGTAATTTCGGATTTCCATATCAAAATATTACCCTTTTAAGTCTTTCCATCCCAGTAGATGATCCTTACACACCTTAGATGTGAAGAGTGTTCTGCATTACTATTTACAGAGACTCAACAGCATATATAAGAACAATGAAATAAATAATAGGGTTATTTTTGAAGGTGTAGTAGCTTAACCAAATTGGCCAGTAGCTGGTGAATAGTTTTATTTATATCCGAATGTGTTATCAAAAATCCAAGAAGCCTAGGTATCACAAGAGAGAATGCAGTCTCAACTGCTCTGATGAGAATCATCCCTCTTTGACATTTGCAGGAGCGCCACAAAGGGATCAGTATTTACCTTTGCTGCCTAGAATCTGACTCCAGAAAAGAAACTATGGTGAGTTAGACTTGCCTGCATAAATGGTTTGCTTAACAATTCCCTCTAATCTCCCTATGTTTTTCTAATGTGTATGAGGATCAGAGAGAATTCCAACAGAAAGAATGAAAAGGTACCTACTTGTAATTCTAGTTCAGCAACATGTGTATTCTAGCTGAATTCATAAATGCCCCACCAAACTCCACCTGGACAAGGTTCATAGTTTTGGATCTGGGTCTTTCTTAGAGCTTTTCTCAATCTGACATGCGCAAATGAACTGCCTGACTCCCACCTTTACATGATGAATCTAGAAGTCGTGCTAGTGTGATGTTTTCAGTCAAAAGTACTTTATAACGACTGATTCGGCTAAGTGAAATAAATTTTAAAAAATGGCAGAAAACGTTCTCTCTTTGTTTGTTATTTTCAAATGTGTACATTGCTGTGATCTGGGATCCCAAACATGCATGGACATTTTGTATCATTAATGGAGTACTGAGATTACAAGTAACCTTTCCCCTTATGGTAATACTCGGATGTCCCTTTAAAGTAAAATGTTGTTCGCTATATGAGGCATCATGATGAACTCAAAGTATATTGGACTATTTCTATTGCTGAGTGGAGGGATTACACCAGAATGCTTCCTTCATTGACCTTTGTCAGATGAGACAATTGCCAAGTGCTCATCGTAGTGGAACTCCTGGAGGACGCCACCAAAGATATTGCCAAGATGCAAGGGTTCAGACTGAGACTGATTGGTGGTGTCCCGTACTAGTATATTGGCTTAAGACCATCAAACAGGCACACGTTTGGATGTAAGCATTACAAATTATCTCTGAGCACAGCAAGACAGTGTTTTGGACAGTTGCCCAAACCTGAGCCAAAGTCAGAATATTGAACTACAGCAAGGGGAAGAAATAGTTTATATCACAGAGATCTAAGACAAAGTGTGTGACTCCTCCTTTTTTCCTTACAAGAAAATAATGAAACTAGTATCCTTGACCTCTTTCCAGGGACTTTCTAGATGATTTTCTAGAGGACTGGTTTTCTCCAGGAGGAGTTTCGCTGCCTCCTGCAAGGGTTATTGAGATGCCAATTGGGGTAGAGGTGGCCAGTATGAATGGCACCATTCATCAGTGGTAATGTGGATCAAGCAGAGGTATTCTTGAACGGATGGGACAGGCGACTGGTGCCTCAGGTTGACTCTTTAGAAATGCACCAGAAAAAGCAGGAGCTGCACTAAGGATGTGCTGGACTTGGAGGCACCAGAATCCGAGGCTGAAGGATTAAGGCAGATAGCTTACCTTTCAGCTTTACACTAACTGCAACCAAGATGAAGACTGACTAGACTATAGATAACAGAAGGGATGCAAAAGCTGGGAGGGCATGATCCACCTATTCCTGGGGCCGGCCAGTCTACAAAAGAACCCACTATTCTAGAAAATGGGGCAGCCAGGGAACAGTCCAAAGGCTAAAAAGTCCTGATGAATGTTGTACTAGATGAGATTCCTACGAGCCCTGTGGTTTACACCAACCTCTGCTCCTCCAAGATCTAGATTAGCAGAGAGATAGGCAAGGTTGTGTAGTGTTTTGTGTTTAAGGACTGATGGCATACACCAGCACTGAGGAAGCCACTATATTTCAGATTTTCTTGCAGCAAGTCTCTACATTAGCTGGTTGAGTGACAGCACACAGCTCAAATGTGAGGGGATGGGATGGAGGGGAGTAGCTAAAGATCAGCTTGTCTGGCCAGGCTATGGCTGTGACGGAGATGGCCCATAGAAGGAGCTGTGCCTGACGCCCTGGTGCAAGTCTCTGCTCAGAGAGCCTGTCCTCTGACACTTGCACAGTGAGAGCGACTCGCTTGACTTCTTTGTAGATTGTGCCTGCAGTACTATCCCAAGATGAGAGGCTGCTGTGATCCAAGGTGCAGTGGCAGCGTAGGACCCGTTCGCCCTGAAGAGGTACTGAGCTTGACTTGGTAGTGCAATGGTCCTCGAAATGAAGACAGATTTGGCACACTCTGCTTTTGGACATTTCACACTCTTTCCATGGACCGTGATGTTCAGACGAGCTGAAACGGGCTGCCCGGTACTCGCTGAAACGCAGCGCAAGGGAGGGCAACCAGCACATGGAAGGGGCGGAACAAGGTGCCGGGTGTCTATGCCATACCGGCTCGCTGACAGACCCCGTATTCAGAGTTGTGCCTCGTGACCAAGACTCTCCTCACCTCGTCGCTATTCTTTATGGTGAAATCGTGTAACTCCTTCAGGGGAGCACAGTGGCCTGAAGGCTTAGGTTGAAAGATAAAGAGGGTGCACGGATAAAACAGCATAAAGTGATAAAAAATATCAAGGTTTGCCAGGCAAAGGCCCATGAAAGCAATTTACTGAGCATCATTTAATCTGGTCAAGCCTGTTGCCAGATAAAACAGAAGCGTCGAGGGGGTGTTTGTTTGTTAGACAATATGAACAGATAAACACCTCATGATCACTGTGACGTGAGGCAGGTACCTGGAATCAGACTAAACACCCACCCACCCGTCTAAATCATGAGAATCTGCCAAGCAAACAAGTAGGTGGAGATACTGACTTGTGGCCCAGATCACAATGCAGTCCTTTATGAATAAGGAAAACACAGTTCTGCTGGTTCACCCCACCTCACACTGAATGCAAACCATAGACTTTTAACAAGAAAATTCAAGTAAGCACTTGGCTTCATGTCATTGCGGATACCATCCTCGGCGTGACATTTTTCAAACACAAACCTTTGGTTGCAGGTATGTTAATATAGTGAGTTCAACGAAAGCAAAACAAGGCTACAATACCGAAAATTCACTAGGCTATCACACAAAAGTCCAGGAGTAGCAGTGCTTAATTTGAGCTGGTGGTTTCCAGTGGTTTTTGGGGGGCTCCACTTATTTTTCTGCATCAGGCATTTAGGTGGTCATTACAACCTCGGCGGTCTTTTAACAAGACCGCAGAGGGACCGCCGTGCGGAAGACCGCCAGTAGTGGCAGTTTGCCACTCGGCGTATTATGACTGTTGGCTGCTCTCTGTCCTTTTCACGACGGAGAGCCGCCAACAGCCATACTGGTGGGCGGTGGGGAAGTGGAGGTTGCTTCACCTCCACCGCCACGCCAACAGAACACCGCCCACCGAATCACGTCCTGTGATTCGGCGCGGCGGTGTTCTGTTGGCGGTGTGGTGTTGGCGGAGCAGCCCCCATGGCTACCATCCCCTCCCGGAGGATTGACAGACAAGGTAAGTCGATCGTCCGTTAGGGGAGGGGGGGTGGGGGGTGTTGTGTGTTGTGTGGGTGCATGGGGGTGTGTGTCTGTGTATGTAGAGGGGGGTGTGAGTGCGTGTATGTCTGTATGTATGTCTGTATGGATGTGTGCGTGTATGTTTGGATATGGGTGTGCGTGTCTGACTGAGTGTGTGGATGTAGACATGTATGTTGGTGTGTGTGCATGTATGTGTGTTGGTGGTGCCTGCGTGCGTGTCGTGTATGTGGGAGTTATGTGATGTGATGTCGGGAGTCGGGGTGGGGAGGGGGGCCCTGCCACATTTGGGGGGTGGCAGGGGTGGTGGGGGGTGTAGGGGAGGGAGTCGGGGTGGGGGTGGGTGATGGGAGAGACTCCTATCAGTGTCAGGGAAGGAATTCCCTGGCACTGATAGGGCTTACCGCCATGGATTTCATGGCGGTTCCTACCGCTGGAAATCCACGGCGGTAAGCCAGGTCGAAATACCGGCAGCGGTATTGTGAGGGCCACCAGGCTGGAGACCCAGGTCTCCAGCCCAGCGGTCGTCTCCGCCCTGGTGGGCGGAACGGTGAAGCGGCGGATGACCATGGCGGTAACCGCCATGCTCATAATACTTAAAAAAAGACCGCCAGCCTGTTGGCGGTCTTACTGCCGCTTTAACACCGTCCGCCAGGGTTGTAATGACCCTCATAGTGCTTGCAAAAGACGGAGGAAGAGAAAGACGGAAAAGCGTCACAAACGACGAAAGCAGAAAGCTGCAAGAGGAGCTGACGTGGCAGGAACGATCTGTAAAGGGTTAAAGAGGCCCGAGAAGGCTTTAGGATTACGGCGCCTCAGTATTCCGTGTTCACACATTTAATTGCAGCAGCCGCGTGTTTAAGAGGAGGGCTTTGGGCACTGGCACCTTTTTATTTACAAATTAAGCACTGGGCAGGGACGATCTGTAAATGGATTAAAGAGGCCCGAGATGGCTTTAGGATTACGCTGCCTCAGTATTCTGTGCTCACTAAACTAATTGCAGCCGCGTGTTTCAGTGGAGAGCTTTGCGTACCAGCGCGTTTCTGTTTACAAATTAAGCACTGAGGAGTAGTAACATCGTGTGCAATAACCTAAAGGGAGGTGGCCACCCTAAAGAAAAAGACGGCCACTTGATAAATACAAGGTAATTCAGAGTCTGATTTACGAGTCCATGCATGATGTAGCTGAGTGGGCACTGCCAGTCCACTAAGCCCACGAGCTGTCCCTAAATTAAACGTAGGGAACATCAGACTTCACCGAGCAGTGTTCGAGCATCAAAATAATCTCTTGAGTATGGAAATGCATGGTGTCAGTCAGTGCTTTAAATGGAAAAATAGAAGTGCAGGTACTCTGTACCAGAGTACCTGCTTGTTTCTGAGAAGTGCTGGTACTCTCCAATTAAAAGTATTGCGTTTTTCTTGAGATATGCCGGTACTCTCCCTCTCAAAATAAAAAAGTGCCGGTACTCAGTACCGGAGAGTACCGGCCCATTTAAAGCACTGATGTCAGTGCAGCTGGACCCTGCTGGACTGATGAGCCAATGGTGCTCTGCGCATGACTTGTCGCTCCCGAATGCTCTTGCTTCAGTAGGGCTCATTCAGCAAGTGCATTCCCAGCTATCAATACTCATAATACACACGTGCTGTGCGCTCTCGAAGGTACTGCACACACTGAGCAAACAATACTTCTGTAAATACGTTTTGTGAGCTGATAAACACCCATCATTTTGTGTCTGGAAGTGCACGAAGAAACTGAAACCCCTCGGGAAATGAGGTGTTCTTGCAATTCGTTTCCAAAAAGGTGTATTTTCTCTTACAGCTATTCAGCAGTATCAGTAGGGTCAGGGAGTGATTTTCAACCACTTATATAGTGCACACGCTCATGGATCTGCAGGGTGAAGATGTGATTTTTAGTTCATTTGTCACCATCAAGAAGATTGTTCTGGACCGAGATGGACAGAGTCATGGGATTCCGTTGATGAATCAACCACCACAAACAGCCTTAGGTTTATTGGGAGGAAAAGAAAGGCGGCCCACTTCAGCAAAATGCAGATTACACCTTGATGGTTAAATGAGCTACAGAGGCCGAAGCGTATTCAACTGGCCAATGTTATGTTGACTCATAGGATCTTCATTGAAGTTCCGGCAAGACTGACACCAGTGAAGTCAATACTGTGCAAAGGAGACATGATCGTGTTTCCTAGGTGGGAGCGCAGATACAAACTAGAAATCTTCACCAGATTACCAGTTGGGGAGACACCAGAAAGTGGGGAGGGGCACCACAGTACTGGAATTATAAACGTAAAGGCGTTCAAAGAATCTAATTGTGAGAGGAATCCTTCAATAGATGGATTTAAAAATAGAGCCAAACTGAGGTAAAGAGGCAAACCAGGGTTAAATATGACCCAGGTTACCAATGGGGAAGAAACCATGTGGGATGGGTAAAACGCAGTTAAACTAGTGCATCTGCATGTATTTTACAGAGGAATAGTCATACCCCTTGTTAGACCTCACAGCCTTAGTGTGGTCACCCCTAACTTTTTTCCTGCCTCCCTTCAATTTTTTTGACACTGTTTTTGCTGGTTTTAAGACTCTGCACACTTTACCACTGCTAACCAGTGCTAAAGTGCATATGCTTTCTCCCTTTAAACATGGTAACTTTGGGTCATACCCAACTGGATTATTTAATGTACTTATATGTCCCTGGTAAAGTACACTATGGGTGCTCAGGGCCTGTAGATTAAATGCTACTAGTCGGCCTGCGGCAGTGATTGTGCCACCCACTTAAGTAGCTCCTGAACCTTGTCTCAGGCCTGCCTTTGCAAGGCCTGTGTGTGTAGTTTAATTTAAAAGTACTTGCCAAGCCTAAAACTCCCCCTTTTCTACATATAAGTCACCCCTAAGGTGTGCCCTAGGTAACCCATAGGCAGGGTGCTGTGAAAGGCAAAAGGTAGGACATGTACCTGTGTAGTTAGATGTCCTGGTAGTGTAAAACTCCTAAATTCGTTTTTACACTGCTGTGAGGCCTGCTCCTTTTTTAGGCTAACATTGGGGCTAGCCTCATATACTGTTTGAGTGGTAGCTGCTGATCTGAAAGGAGTAGGAAGGTCATATTTAATATGGCCAGAATGGTGATACAAAATCCTGCCGACTGGTGAAGTTGGATTTAATATTACTATTTTAGAAATGCCACTTTTAGAAAGTGAGCATTTCTCTGCTCTTAAATCCTTCTGTGCCTTAAAATCCATGTCTGGCTGGGTTTAGTTGACCGCTCCCTTGTGCATTCACTCAGACACACCCCAAACACAGGATACTCAGTCTCACTTGCATACATCTGCATTTTGAATGGGTCTTCCCTGGGCTGGGAGGGTGGAGGGCCTGCCCTCACAAACGGACTGCCACACCCCCTACTGGAACCCTGGCAGACAGGATTGAACTGAAAGGGGACCTTGTGCACTTCTAAGCCACTCTTTGAAGTCTCCCCCAATTCAAAGGCACATTTTGGGTATTTAAACAGGGCCTCTGCCCCAACCAACTCACACACTTCCTGGAGAAGAGGACCTGAACCAGAACTTGCATCCTGCCAGGAAGAACTGCCTGGCTGCCCAAAGGTCTCACCTGTCTGCTTTCTGTGAAGGACTGCCGCCTTGCTGTCTTGCTGCTCTCTGGCTGTGGTGAGAAGTGATCTCCAAGGGCTTGGATAGAGCTTGCCTCCTGTTCCCTGAAGTCTCAGGCCCAAAAAGACTTCATCTCTACAAGAAGGACTTCTTGTGCGGCGAAAATCGACGCACAGCCTGCCAGAAACGATGCACAGCCTGCACAGCGGCACCGAACTGGAACGACGCAGCCTGACTTCGCAACAAGAAGATTGACACAGCGCGAGCATAGCAAACGGAAATTCGATGCACGGACCACTGGATCGACGCACAGCCGAGCCGGAACGATGCAGCCTGACTTCCAGAGAAGAATCAACGCAGCGCCTACTGTGCTGTAGAAATTTCCACAGAATGCCTACCGGATTGACACAGCCCCTGTGACTTCGTCCTGTCAGTGCCGGAAATCCACGCATCTCCTCCTCTGTGGTTCTTTCCGGGGATTTTGAACGAGTACCAAGTACTTTGTGCTTGAAAGAGACATTTATTGCTTTGAAAAGACTAAAGACACTTTATATCACTTTTATAGTGATATCTCAACAAATACTTATTGCATTTTAATCGTTTTGATGTGCATCTTATCAGATAAATATTATATATTTTTCTAAACAATGTGTGGTGTATTTTTGTGGTGCTATACTGTGTTAGTGCATGGTTTAGTGCATAAATACTTTATACATTGCCTTCTAAGTTAAGCCTGACTGCTCAGTGCCAAGCTACCAGAGGGTGGGCACAGGATAATTTGGATAGTGTGTGACTTACCCGGACTAGAGTTAGGGTCCTTGCTTGGACAGGGGGTAACCTGACTGCCAACCAAAGACCCCCTTTCTAACACCCCGTTCAGGAAATCCGATGTTTTCATTCTTAGTACCTAGCGTTCTGCACCAAAATACCTGGATGTAAAAGCATGCAAGGATATCTATGGGCATATCAAATGTATTTCAGGCTGGGCAAAGGGATAAAAATTCCACAGTTTCAATCACTAATTCCACCAGAAATACAGTGTGTTACTTCCATATATAGTGATCAGCTCTGCTTGATGAAAATAATCGCAAACGTTGGCAGCGGTCCGGCCCCCATATTACGACCCTGGCGGAGCCGCCACGGTCTGACCACGACACCGCCAGGTTGTCAACAGCCTGGAGGTGCTGGCGGTCTCAATCCACCAGGGCAATGATGCTTGCAGAGCTACCATGAGGATTATGAGTCCCCTTTCTGCCATCCTCTGCCTGGCGGTGGCACCGCCATGCAAAGGCTGGCAGAAAGGGGGTGCTGAGGGCACCTGCACTGCCTGTGCACCTGGCATGGGCAGTGCAGGGACCGCCATGGACAGCCGTGTAGCACTTTTCACTGCTTGAATTAGGGGCAGTAAAAAGGGCGACGGGTGCTGCTGCAACCGACGCACCGCCACATTGCCGCAGGCTCAATTATGACCTGGCATCAATGCTGGGCTGGTAAGCAGAAACACTGTTTCCACCCGTCAGGCCAGTAGGGAACTCATAATTGGGCCGGCGGGCGGAAGGCTGGAGTGGCAGTCTTTCGTGCGAATGAGTTTGGCGGGCGGCCTCTGTCGCCAGGCAAACTCATAATGAGGACCCTAGGCTTTTACTTTGGACCAAAAAGTAACCTCAAACGTCAGGAACCCGGAAGACTCAGAAAGATCACTGTCAAATCCCCTGCTCTCTGGGTACAAATCCCACATACCCTCACACATACAATGTCTCTTGTAATATACTCTTACTTTGCACCACAAAATTACGCACGCTCCAATATTTTGAATTGGGTAGAACGGTGGAGCATTATTGGCCTGGAAGGTGAGATCCAACCTAAGCAGGAATAATTTAGAGTCACTGGTAGAGTTAGGAACAGGCACGGTACTGAACTTATTGGAGGAAATCAAAGAAGAGATGTTGCGTAATCTTAGTGGGACTTACAGGGAAGAGTTGGTCACATATCTCCTGTTGGTAGAACAATGGCTGCAGGGAAGGAATCTTTGCCACCTATCGGAAGAGCAGGATCAGATCACAAATGCAGAGTTCATGGGGCAGGCTAGGGGTCTTGCCAATGGTAAAAAAAAAGCAGGTCCTGATGGGATCCCAGCTGAATTTTATAAACATGTTAAACACACTAGTGCCCTTTAATGAGATCTATCCAGAGGGCACCACAATCCTGACATCATGGTATGAGGCAACAGTAGTTATGATACTCAAACCAGGCAAGGATCCTAGGTCAGTGGATTCTTATAGGCCTATATCCCTGCTGAACTGCGATTATAAATTATTTGCAGGAATCTTGGCTAAAAGGTAAATAAGTGTTATCCAAACTCTAATACACTCTGGTTAGAAGGGGTTTCTGCCTAGCAGACAACTGCACAAACTAACACACCAGGTTATTGGGGCGATTGACACGTCTGAAGCTTTTGACCTCCCTTTGACTATTGCGAAAATCAGTGCGGTGAAAGCATTCAACAGGGTCAACCTTTGGGAAGTGTTGAAACATTAGGGTTTCAGTAGTAATGTGATCAAGTAATGTGATCAGATTCATACAAACTCTCTATAAGACCCCCAGTAACCAAGATCCTGGTCAATGGGGAAATTACAGCTTCTTTCCAGGTAAACAGGGGCACGAGATGAGGAGGCCCGCTGTCACTGGTTCTTTTTGACCTATACATGCAGCCCTTTGTCCAGTTCATCCGTCAAGATGAGACTATTATCCCGTTTGAAGCCTCAGGATTATCGATCAAAATAGCACTGTATGTAGATGATACAATCTTATATACCACAAATCCAGCACTTTCTGTCCCCAAGCTAGAGGCGCTTGCTGAAGAGTTTGGAAGTATGTCAGGATATTTAGTTAACAAGGGGAAAACAGAGATCATGTCATGGGGCAGTGAGAAGGCAATCCACAGGCTAAAAATAAAATCAGATTCTTGGGGATCACGCAGAGTTTTGATAAACTGCTGGGAGATAATTATCTAGGGTCGGTAGAGAGATAGATGCTCTCCTCAGAAAGTGTGAAAATTTACTCCTAGGTATTTTTGGGAGAGTGAATGATATGAAGATGCTGGTCCTCCCCAATCTGACCTTCATTTTAATACAATTCCACTACCCTTCCCTAAAAAGTATTTCCAGAATCCCCAAAGGCAAGTCATTCACTTTATATGGGCTTCTAAGGGAGCTAGGATCTTGTGGAAGAAACTTCGGAGGGAGCTGAAGCAGGGGGGGCTGACACTCCTGGACCTCCAGGCCTACTGTTCTACATTTCAACTTCCGGCTTTTGGCTGGGAAGCTCAAGGACTCTTGTACAGGCCAACTGTATAGGGCTATGCTGGGGCATACTGGTCCTGGAAAGTTTCTGTTCAAATTTAGGGACCTGGAATTCTTTAAGTGTGGAAATTTGAAGGTTCTGTTGGCAGCTCTAGGGTGTGGGTATACTTCAGGAAAGGTCTTGGGATACACTACTGTGCAGACCTAGCACTAATATGGGGCTCTCCAAGGACCCCAAAATGGCTTAAGGATAAACTCAGGTTTTCATGGCAGGAGTTTTCCGATTTGGTGAAGGCAGGTGATGCAAAATGCAAATATTTACAACTTGACTTGGTGGTAGCCCCAGCACCTATCAGAACCTCGTTGTGCTCTCAGGGAGGACTTCCTTTAACACACAGGAACAAAGGATCAACTCAAGAAAGAGGTAGTTTGCTGGTACTGGACAATCATCAGCTGAAGAGAAAATGAGAGCCCTGCACGCACATTGGGAAAAAGAATTTCCAGAGCTGGATAAAGAGTATTTATGGCAAGTATCCTTAGATTTACTATATTCTACTGTAGAACCTGCAATACTAAAAAAGAATCATTTGTTCACCCTTCATAGAGTCTACTGGTACCTGATGAAGCAGGATAAGTTTATGTCAGTCACCAGGATACAAGAAGTGCAGGGAAGAGGCGGACGATAAGCATATGTTTGTGGAATGCCTGGCACTAACCTTATTTTGGAGGGACGTAAGTAAGATACCTCATGAAGTCATGGGTCATGAGATTAAGGTAAGCCCATGTTTGATTTTATTTGGGGTTGATCCAGCCTTACGCTGCTACTTAAGCAAGGCAGGAATGTCATTTGTCTTCTTCCTGATATTACTCACAAGGAGGGAAATTTGTAAGAATTGAATTACCCCTGACACTCCCACAGTTTCCGAATGGCTGTGCTCTGTCAGTTATGATAGTAGACTGGATGTAGATCATAAGTCTCCTTCAGCTGAGATGGAATTGGAGCCCTTCAAAATTTGGCAAGACATCATAATGGTCCAATGATTACACCTCTATCTCTTGGCTTGAGAATGGAGGCACTGCCACTCTCAACAGAGGGGGCAAAAGGGAGACCTGCCTATCACAATTGCCACATCCATCAGAAGGATGTGCTTGGGTCTTAGTGTATGCAGCTGGATGGCGATATAAGGACAAAAAAAGATTTATGTTTTCATGAACACGCTCTACTTTGAGGGGATCCTGGTAGTGTAGAGTCACCTTTGAATTTGGGCTATGTGTGAAAAAATGAATGAAGAACTGCCATACATATTGTAAAGAGGAGACATCTATCCTATTTACAAAACAAACGTGTGAATCTGGACTAGGGACTAGGTCAAAGATCATTACCTCTTACAGGTAAATTAATTATATGATGATTGTGATTACTAGACATAGCCTTTAATGTTAGCACCACTGCTTTCCATCCCATACTACAAATCTCAAACACTTTACCTGGACTCCTGTGTAACCCAAATCCATCTCCAAATTGTGCTCCTATGCACACTATCCAGTAAACCCAAGAATCTCCACAAATCTAGACATCTGTAGATCTGTGGTAAGCTATAATCACAGGTTCAGGAAAAAAAAATATTTTAAAGATTTGTCAAGAAAAAAGAGAAAGTATTAGTTAAGAAGGATTCTTTAAAGATATTGGCCGTCATTACAACATTGGCGGTAAAAGGCGCTTACCGCCGTGCAGAAGACCGCCAAAACACCGCCGCGGAATTCCGCCACAGCTATTATGACCCACATCTCGGAATCTGCCGAAATTCAGACACCCACACAAGACCGCCACACCAAAGGTCAGTGATTAACTGGCAAAAACAAAACCTCCACCGTCACGCCAACAGAAACACACCCATGCTATCACGACCCACGAATCCACGCGGCAGTCTTTCAACCGCGGTATTCCATTGGCGGTACACACCGCTGCGCTCAAAATACAAACAGATCTACAAAACACCGCCACATTGGACAATTAAAAAAACACACACCTGATACACATACAAACACCACTCCCACACACCAAACACAATATAAAACACACACCCACATCACCCACAAACCCCTACGACCACAATTCACGGATGAAGGCCAGATAGACAGAGAGCACAGCAACTGAGAACCCCACCACACAGAGGCACACAACACCATCACCCATACAACACCACACACACCTACACATCACCCCACACATCAACACTCACACCACCCCACACATCAGCCACACCACCCCATGTCACGCCAAAGACACCCCCGGTTTTCCGAGGAGGAGCTCAGGGTCATGGTGGAGGAAATCCTACGGGTAGAGCCACAGCTATTTGGCTCACAGGTGCAGCACACATCCATAGCCAGGAAGATGGAGCTATGACAAAGAATCGTGGACAGGGTCAACGATGTGGGACAGCATCCATGAAATCGGGAGAACATCAGGAAGAGGTGGAACGACCTACGGGGGAAGGTGCGTTTAGTGGTCTCCAGGCACAACATCGTGGTACAGCGGACTGGCGGTGGACCCTCACCTCCTCCCCCACAACTAACAATATGGGAGGAGCAAGTCTTGACCATCATGCATCCAGAGGGCCTCGGAGGAGTCGTTGGAGGAATGGACACTGGTAAGTTAAATCTCAACTATCATATCCCCCACCCTACCTGCATGCCATCACACACCTCCACCCTCACCCCCCCACTCCCTCCCCTATCACTCCAACTCCTCACTAATGTACTCATAACACAAACCACCCATCCCAACACCAAGCCTCGCATGCAAAAACAAAGCATGGTCACCCCTCACCAAAGCATGCTCACTGCACATACTCATAACAACCCCCTAACCATCATCACACAAACCCACACACAGGAATGCTTGCACTGGAGTACACAAACACCCACCCATTGCACACCATTACACACACACATGCAATAATCATGCTCTTATATCCCTGCAGGACCACTACGGAACGTCACCACACCGGAGGGTCCAGACAACTCCACTCCACCCACAGAAGAGGCCCACAGTGACGACAGCAGCTCTGCCCTACTGGATCCTGATGACCAGCCCGGACCATCGTGGGCCTCGGGACAGTCGGTTCCCCTTGCACAGGCACAGCCCAACACTGACCTACCACCCTCTGGTAAAACCAGCACAGCACCCACCCAGCGGGCCCATACCTCCGTCCCCAGGACACGTCAATCAGCGGTGTGTCCACCACTACAGGGAACCCAGGCTAACCCACCACCCCAACAACAATAGGGACCTGGGGGCAGTGGTAGTGGGCACACGGTCCAGGGGACGGAGGCACAGGGAACTGGGAGGGCTGCTATGCGACAGGGGGCGGACAGGCCAAGGGAACCCACCCTCCACGAGGCCCTCTCCTCCATCATGGGAGCATACCACCACTCCCAGGAGACAATGGTGACGGTCCTGGCCAAGTTTCAGGAGACCCAGCGCCTGCAGGAGGAACAGTATTTGGGGTTCAGGGAGGAGCTCAGAACCATCAGCTCCGCCCTGGGCACCATCCTAGGGGTGCTGAAGGACATACAAAAATCCATGAGGGACACCGTGGCACTCCCAGGGGCCCCTGACACTAGCATGGACGATGAACTGCCCACCACCTCCGCCGGCGCTAGTGGACAGGACGCCCCGCCACAGGACCACCACACCAGCACCCCACCCCCTGCAGACGGAGAACCACCCCGCAAGCGGTCCCTGAGATCCAGGAACAGGACAAAGCAAGATGGCAAGACCCCCTCCAGGAAATGAGACCACCCTGATTGTCCTCCCACTGTCTCACTTTGTTACCCTGTCCAGATTGGAACTGCCCCAGCTCCACTTCCTATGCCCATATGGGCAGTGCACCTGTGTGACTAATGGACTGGACTCTGCCATGGACATTCCTCCACCGTCCCCCATCACCATATTACTACCCACCTCCATTTCTGAGCACTTAAATAAACACCCTTGAACCACTAAACAATCTGGAGTCAGTCTGTGATTTGGTAAATATGTATAATCAATGACAGTGTCAACATGCGTTTCCAATTGTAAAGCCAACATACCTATGTCACACATCACAAGTCCTTGAAGGATGCAAGCAGATGACACACGTTGCTAACCACACCTGTGAAACCGTAATGGAAAGGTACAACTCAGTGACCAAATACTGCTATGAAATGACAGACAGGATAGAGGAAGAAGTGTGAAAGTGAATGTAATGGTAAAAAGAAAACTGTTCTCACCTGTGTATCACTGGAAATATTGCTGTATGACTGACTCCCTGTTGTCTATGTCTTCTTCCTCAGCGTCCTCCTCATCACTGTCCACAGCTGCCACAACACCGCCATCTGGACCATCCTCCTGCAGAAAAGGCACCTGGCGTCGCAAAGCAAGATTGTGAAGCATCGAACAGGCGATGATGATCTGGCACACCTTCTTCGGTGAGTAGAATAGGGAACCACCTGTCATATGCAGAAACCTGAACCTGGCCTTCAGGAGGCCGAAGGTACGTTCGATCACCCTCCTAGTCCGCCCATGGGCCTCATTGTTGCGTTCCTCTGCCCTGGTCCTGGGATTCCTCACTGGGTTCAATAGCCAGGACAGGTTGGGGTAACCAGAGTCCCCCAATAGCCACACCCGGTGCCTCTGGAGTTGACCCATCATATAAGGGATGCTGCTATTGCGCAGGATGTAGGCGTCATGCACTGAGCCAGGGAACATAGCATTTACCTGTGAGATGTACTGGTCTGCAAAACATACCATCTGTACATTCATCGAATGATAACTCTTCCTGTTCCTGTACACCTGTTCACTCCTGTGGGGGGGGACCAGAGCTACATGGGTGCCATCAATAGCACCTATGATGTTGGGGATATGTCCAAGGGCATAGAAGTCACCTTACACTGTAGCCAAATCCTCCACCTGAGGGAAAACGATGTAGCTCCTTACGTGTTTCAGCAGGGCAGACAACACTCTGGACAACACGTTTGAAAACATAGGCTGGGACGTCCCTGATGCCATGGCCACTGTTATCTGAAAAGATCAACTTGCAAGGAAATGGAGCACTGACAGCACCTGCACGTCAGCGGGGGATTCCTGTGGGATGGCGGATTGGTGACATCAGGTCTGGCTCCAACTGGGTACATAGTTACTGGATAGTGGCACGGTCAAACCTGTAGGTGATGAGTAAATGTCGCTCCTCCATTGTCAACAGGTCCACCAGCGGTCGGTACACCGGAGGATTCTGGCATCTTCTCAAATGTCCCAGCTGACGGTGCCTAGGAAGGACAACAGTGACCACAGAGTCAACAAAATACCAGGTATGTACCCACAGATACACAGAACACGACGCCAAAGACAAAAATCTTCCTGTATGTGTGTTGAGTGTAGGCCTAGGTATGTGTGACGCAGTTGTAAATGAAGCTATGTGGGCCCCTGAAATGGCGGCTGCCTGACCTCTAAACTGGGACAATGGGATGTGAGGTAACTACGCTGGCGTTGTACACCGTCGCGGTAGGCGGTTGAAGACCGCGGCGCAATGCTGCGTTGGTTAACATTGGACCCTATGGGTCCCAGGAGCCAATGATGAAGTGCGCCGGTGGTGATGAGACGAACCGCTGCGGACGTGACCGTCATTTTCTATCTGTTTAATCACTCGATACCTGATCTTCGACAGGAGAGGACCTACACTGCAAGTGCTGCTGTGACCTCGGTCTGGAAGAGACAATGGCTGCTGCGTCTGGGGAAAGGGTCCCTGCCTTCACTGCTCAGGAGTTGGAGAAGCTCTTGGACGTGGTCCTCCCCAGTACACGGTACTCTACGGTCCTCCAGACCAACAGGTAAGTACACAGGGAGCACCTTGTATGGGCTATGCCTGTGTGGAGAGGGCTGGTTGTAAGAGGGAAGTGGGCAGAGTGCAGTGAACATGAAGGACTGTGAATGCATGTGCCACATGGCAAGGGCAGGGATGTGGGCCACTCACTTCGACGGTGCTCTTGCTAATGACTTCTCTTCTTCCCCTGTGCATGTCATGTAGGTCAGCGCCCACCAGAAGAAGAACATTTGGCGTGCCATCGCCAAGGACGTCCGGACCCTGGGGGTCCACCAGAGAGGGGGCACCCACTGCCGGAAAAGATGGGAGGACATTCGCTGCTGGAGCAAGAAGGCGGCGGAGGCTCAGCTGGGGATGGCCTCCCAACGTGGGAGGGGTGCCCGTCGCCCCATGACCCCCCTGATGTTCCGGATCCTGGCGGTGGCCTACCCTGAGTTGGATGAGCGCTTGAGGGCATCACAGCAGACACAAGGGGGTGAGTGCACCCTCATTCTGGGGACTTTGCGCACAGTTGAGTGGTCTGGGTGTGGGAGGAGGGCTGTGGGTTTCCCTAGGCCAGGGCAACTTCCATAGGCTAGGCCCCTCCGTAATGCAGGCCATGTGCCACTCCACCCCACCGCAGTAGAGTGCCAAGTACAGGTATACATGCCCCTGTGGCATCCATGTGTGCAGATGTCCACCATAGCGATGTAGGCCATATCCCAGGAATTGCATCTGTAGAGGCCAAGAGCACGGCGTAGTGCAGGGGGCTGCTGTGTCTGTATTGTCTGCCAACGGTAGCGGTAAGCCATGCACTCAACCTGTCTTTCTTCTGTCCTCCCCCCCCCCTTTTTCTGCTCTCCCTGTTCTTTTGTGCATCAGCATCATCAGGCGGAGGTACAGTGGCACAGGAGCATGAGGGAGCTGCATCCCACATGGCCATGGAGGGCCACACCACGGACTCAGAATGCACCAGTGGGATGGAGGGCGAGGGGAGCTGTACGTCGGTCACCGGATCACCAACCAGCGACACGGACTCGTCCGCCGATGGGACCTCCCCTACCAGCACCGCCCTCCCAGCAGCCCCTCAGCGTTCGCCCCGTGCCCGCTCACCCAGAAGGGTGGGCATCACCTTCGCCCCAGGCACCTCAGGCCCGGCCCCTGTCACCCCTGCTGCCCTCAGTGAGGAGGCCATTGACCTCCTCAGGTCACTCACTGTTGGGCAGTCTACCATTATGAATACCAACCAGGGTGTAGAAAGGGAGTTGCAACACACTAATGCATTCCTGGAGGGCATTAATTCTGGTCAGGCTGCCCATCATCGAACCCTGCAATCTCTGGCCTCAGCACTGATTGCAGCCATTGTCCCTGTGTCTAGCCTCCCCCCTCCAACTTCCTCCACCCAGACCCAATCCCCTGTACCCCAGACCATCCCAAGCACACCATCAGACAAGCATGCACACACCTCAACACACAAAAGTAGCTCAGGCAAACATAGGCACCACACATCCCACAGGCACTCATACAAGCATCACCCACATACAGACACAGCAACATCCACTGCCTCCACTGTGTCCCCCTCCTCGTCATCTCCCTCCTCCCTCCCAGTGTCGTCTACACTCTCACCTGCATGCACTACATCTACAGGCAGCAGGACTCGCACCAGAACACCCAGCACCACACCCCGCTCACCTGCACTCACCACCCCCACTCCCATTTACACGTCCCCTGTGCCCTCTCCCAGTGTGTCTGTGACAACCCCCCCCAAAGTACACAAACGCGGGCACCCACACACCCAACATCCATCCACCTCACGACAGCCTCCAGTACCTGCACCCAAAACACCTAAAGTGACACCTCCTACAACCTCCTCCTCTTCCTCCCCTCCCAGACCCCTTCCAGCTACCCATCCCAGTGTTCGGCAGAAACTCTCCCTCAGCAACGTTGACCTCTTTGCCCCCATCCCTACCCCTCCAATTCATAAGTCCCGTTGTAGCGCCTCAGCCAAAAAGACTCCAGTACCAGTGGTGCATGTTACAGGTGTGTGGAGTGCACCGGCCACCAGGGCAGGCAGTGTGACACGGAGCCAAAGCACTGCCAGTCCACCCCCTGTAAAGCATCTCAAGTTGGAAAGTGGCTGACGGGACAGGGTGAAGACTCCTGGCGGCAAAACTGCTCACAAGGGTCCCAGGGGGATTGCAGAGTCAGCTGTGACTCCTCCAAAGGTGGTGAAGTGCCAGAAGAAGTCTGCATAGTCTGGTGAGAGCAGCACGGCGGAGAAGGGCGACATCCACCCCGGCAGCCGGGACGCCACCGCCAGCACCGTCGTCACTCGTCAGGAGACCACCACCGGAGTCAGGGCCCAGGAGGGCAGGAGTATCGTCACTGGTCAGGAGACCACCGCCGGAGTCATTGCCCAGGAGGGCAGGAGTATCATCACTGTTCAGGAGACCACCGCCGGAGTCATTGCCCAGGAGGGCAGGAGTCATTCCCCAGGAGGGCAGGAATATCGTCACTGGTCAGGAGACCACCGTCTGAGTCATTGCCCAGGAGGGCAGGAGTATCGTCACTGGTCAGGAGACCACCGCCGGAGTCAGTGCCCAGGAGGGCCCCGGCTGCCACAGCCCCGCTGGGCAACGAGGGACCGTCATGCCACACACCAATGCACAGGTCAGAGACCGCCATGGCAAAGCACCGCTGAACAAGGAAATCACCGCCATGGTGAAGACCGCTGAACAGGGCAAAGCACCGCTGAACAGGGCAGAGAACCGCTGAACAGGTCAGAGACCACAATGGCAAAGCACCGCTGAACAGGGAAATCACCGCCATGGTGAAGACCGCTGAACAGGACAAAGCACCGCTCAACAGGCTAGAGAACCGCCGAACAGGGCAGAGACCGCCATGGCAAAGCACCGCTGAACAAGGAAATCACCGCCATGGTGAAGACCGTTGAACAGGGCAAAGCACAGCTGAACAGGGCAGAGACCGCCATGGCAAAGCACCGCTGAACAAGGAAACACCACCACATCAAGCATCGTTATCCCATGTACAGCTGGGACTGTGACGGAACAGGAACCGTCACAGGGAGCCTAATGCAGTGTGGGCACCATTCCCCCTCCAGAACCAGTGGAGACTGTTATCCACTTGAGAGACTGTGGCTTTTCACTCCCCAGGATGGAACAGTGGGCAAACCACCCACTGTAGAGACTTGAGAGACTGTGGCTTTGCACTCCCCAGGATGTAACAGTGGGCAAACCACCCACTGTAGAGATTTTAGAGACTGTGGCTTTGCACTCCCCAGGATGGAACAGTGGGCAAACCACCCACTGTAGGGACTTGAGAGACTGTGGCTTTGCACTCCCCAGGATGTAACAGTGGGCAAACCACCCACTGTAGAGATTTTAGAGACTGTGGCTTTGCACTCCCCAGGATGGAACAGTGGGCAAACCACCCACTGTAGGGACTTGAGAGACTGTGGCTTTGCACTCCCCAGGATGTAAAAGTGGGCAAACCACCCACTGTAGAGACTTGAGAGACTGTGGCTTTGCACTCCCCAGGATGGAACAGTGGGCAAACCACCCACTGTATGGACTTGAGAGACTGTGGCTTTGCACTCCTCAGGATTCATCAATGGGCATGGAGCCCCGTCGTGGATCTGGCGTGGGGCTGTAATCTGGCTGAGGTGCCACCCCCTTCCCTTCCCCCTGAGGTGCCTGTTGTATTTCTATCTGATGCCCCAGCAGTGTTCTCTCTGTTTGTGGACAGGTATCTATTGTGGGCCTCGCCCATGCATTTTTGGACCAGTGGTGCACGGACATAGATATGTGCATACCTGCACTACTTCTCGTAATGTATATACTTTTGAATGTGTATATATATATCTGTATATATTTGGTAACTGTATTTTGATACATTACAATTTTTTAACTGATTTCCTTTGGTCTTTGCATTCTTCCGGGGGGTTGTGGGTTGTTACTGTGATGTTTTGAAATGCATTGGTGTGTGTGTTGTAATGTGCGAGGGTGAGGGTGGGGGTGGGGGTGTTGCGGGTGTGTCCCCCTGACTTTTGCCTCCCCCCCTCCCCTATGTGGTAGGTGCAGTACTCACTGTTGTCTTCGCCGCCGCCTTTGCTGGTGTTCGTAAATGAGCAGGAAGACAAGGGCAGGTAGGATTTGTAATTCCAGCTTGATATTGTCCTCCTTCCTCGTGGGATGTGTAGAAGGTGAGCGTTTTCCCATTGCAAAAGCTGTTTCTGCCGTGTTTTTATCCACGGTGAATCTGCCCCGGAAACGGTGGCGGATTGGCGGGTTGTGATACTGTGGGCGGTACATTGTCTGCCGCCATTGTCTGTGCTGCTTGTCTGTACCGCCGTGGCGGGGACGGAGTGTTAAAATGTCTGTCTATGTTGGCGGTTTCCGCCACGGTCATGATTCCCTTTTTTTGTCCGCCGGCCTGTTTGCGGTATTACCGCACCTTTAACACCGTCCGCCAGGGTTGTAATGACCCCCATTGTGTGAAAATGTGAAAAGATCAGTTAGACTGCAGCCCACTTGTTTTGGAAGGAAATGCTTACCTATTGGTTAATTTGACTTATGTTTAAACAGGCAGACATCCATAGTTAAAACCATTGGATAACATTGCGAATATCGAAAAAAGCAAAACATAAATTTCCCCAGTGATGCTATACGTTTATTTTCGCAATTAGAGAATGCCCCCTTTAAGACAGAAAATGGAAATTGAAAATAAAACTTCAGTACACCTTCATTTTAGTTAGCTCTTCTTACTGACTGATGGAAAATGGAAACACATTTTTTCCGTCTCTGTGAGAAACATTTTAAAAGAGAGAAGAACATGTTTTTACAATATATATACCATCTACAGCAATGTCAGAAGAAATAAATACTGATTTGTTCTGTTATATTTTATTAAATAATGTTTACACATAACTAAATTTAGACAGTTAATACTAGAAGCAACAAGACACACACTTACAATTCCACACCAACATACACACTGCTATATCTACAAACCCATACAAGTATACATAATAGCATACACCTTGGCTTACACATATGTTCATACATTGCCTATAACCTTTGTACAAAAAGGCCATAATTGTAGTTTGTTAACAAGCACAATATTGTATACCAACTTATATCAATTTTAACCCACATCCATACATTAACAAATCCCTACAATAATACATGTAAGAAATAATATATCCAGGAGCCAGCACGTTGTATATACATTCATGCAGTGCCCCCAACCATTGACCCAAAAATTGATAACCATAGTTATTGTACATTAACATGCCCACCGCTGTATATTTGTATATCATCTTTAGCCCAGACTCTAAGTAGATAATCTCAAACATAAACACTCTACTTCCACAGCACACATAAAACAAATCCATCCAGTGAGCAATCATTTTTATTTATCTCCCTGACATGCAAAAGTACCATTTAAAGCAAATACTCAACATTAAAACACCCCCTAAGCCCCCTAAAATTACACACTAAGAGATTCACTAACAAATGTATATATAAAACAGCCAACATCAAGAACATAAATGACACCCAAATATCAAGTATACAGTGACACCCACAAAATGTGGGTGAATTGACACATGTGGTAGGTGTCTTACATGTTCCCAAAGGTTATGCCCATTGTCGTTTGATTGCTAATAGATAATTGGGCATAGGGGTAGCTGGTAGATTTACTTCTACAAAGCCTATAGCATACAGTCAGTCAATGGATGGTGCCATTACAAATGTCATGAGTGCTGTCACCAATGTAATTTCAAATGTAATTTCAAAAGTCATGAGTGATATAATAGGTGATGTCATAAGCAGTGCATGATTGTGGTGCAGGTTGTAGTTAGTAGACTAAACTATAAATGGTGAGTTTCAGTGGTTTTGGGGATTTGAAACATCAGTTCTTGTTTCATTCCATCACCTAAGTATAATAAGGCTTTCAGTTTTCGATTTTTACTGATTTTACAGATAAATACAGACAGCAAACATTCAGTTTTCTGTCTGTATGTATGTGTAAAACCAAAAAAATACCGAAAATTGTGCTTCTTGGAAGTGACTCTCCATGCTGTCCTTCGTGAACTCCAGACTAACGGCTAAGTGGATAGACACCATGGGGAGCTAAAAACAGGATGAGATTCCCTTAAATTCAGGCACATGTTAACATATAGTTGTATATAATGCTAATAGTTCCCTGTCGGTGTAGTTTTTTGTTATATTTGGCTGTTTAATTTGCTAAAACGCACCAGGCATCAATGTATGAATGCAGGTGTATCAATTAAATAAATGTGGAACTATACCATTTTACGACTCCCATTTATTCTCAAAACATAAAATAAATATGGAAAAATACCAATAAGATAGTCAAAAAATAAATATGGATAAATACAGACGAAAATGTTGAAGAACTAAGGGCCAGATGTAGGAAACTCCAATTTTGCCACTTGCAAATTGCGAGTCTGACCGTCTCGCAATTTGCAACTCGCAAAATTGGATGCAGAAAGGTGTCTCAGACACCTTCTGCGACTCGCTATGGGGTCGCAAAGACCCACCTCATCATGGGCCAGATGTAGGAAACGTTTAGCGAGTCGCAAACGGCAAAAATTGCCGTTTGCGACTCGCTAAACGCGTTTCCCAATGCAGAAATGCATTTTGCGAGTCGTTACCGACTCGCAAAATGCATTTCAGACTCGCAAATAGGAAGGGGTGTTCCCTTCCTATTTGCGACTCGCAGTGGGATGCAATACCATTTGCGACCGCGTACGCGGTCGCAAATGGCATCGCAGTTACCATCCACTTCAAGTGGATGGTAACCCACTCGCAAATTGGAAGGGGTCCCCATGGGACCCCTTCCACTTTGTGACTGGACCCAAAAATATTTTTTCAGGGCAGGGAGTGGTCCAAGGGACCACTCCCTGCCCTGAAAAAATACCGAAACAAAAGGTTTCGTTTTTTTTTTTAAGTGCTGCTCGTTTTCCTTTCAGGAAAACGGGCTACACTTAAAAAAAAATAAAAAATGCTTTATTTAAAAGCAGTCACGAACATGGAGGTCTGCTGACGTCAGCAGGCCTCCATGTTTGCGAGTGCCTATACTCGCTATGGGGCCGCAATTTGCGACCCTCCTCATGAATATTCATGAGGTGGGTCATTGCGACCCCATAGCGAGTCGCAGTCGGTGTCTGAGACACCGTACTGCATTGCAAATTGCGACTTGCAATTTGCGAGTCGGATGGACTCGCAAATTGCAAGTCGCAATTTGCAAAAATGCTACATCTTGCCCCAATATTCATGAGGTGGGTCGCAGTTTGCGACCCCATAGCGAGTCCCTGCACTCACAGGGATGGTGGCCTGATGTAGTCAGCAGACCTCCATGTCTGTGACTGCTTTTGCAATAAAGCAGTTTTTTTTTTCATTTTGCAGCCCGTTTTCCTTAAAGGAAAATGAGCTGTAAAATGAAAACTAAACCGAAACCATTTGGTTTAGTTTTTTTCAGAGTAGGCAGTGGTCCATAGGACCACTTCCTGCTCTGAAAAAATATTTTTCTTGGCATTCACAAAGGGGAAGGGGTCCCATGGGGACCCCTTCCCTTTGGCGAATGAGTTACCACCAGTGTGACACTGGTGGTAACTGCGAGTTGGTTTGCGTCCGCAAAGCAACTCTGAATCGCGATGCGGTCACAAAAAGGAAGGGAACACCCCTACCGACTCGCAATTTGTGAATGAGCATCGCGGTCGGCCGTTTGCATGCCACAAACTTCGTTTTTCGCAGTTTGTGACATGCAAACTGCTTTGTACATCTGGCCCTAAATACCATAAAACTGGGAGCTCATTTTACCACTTAGTTTCTTTAGTGAACTTCTGGAGATTTTTTAATCTAGGTTAAGAACTATGTCACTTTAGCCTTTGCGTTTTTTTTATCATATTCTAAATTTAGCATGTGAAACACATTCTTTTGGCGGGCAACCCCACCATGCCTGCTGGCTTATTTTTCGAATAGTGCACCCTGCATGGCCAATTGGAAGGCTGGTGCTCTTATTTATTCATTTTTTGTGGTCTCCCACCGGTACCGTGGTACTCTTGCAGGATCCATAGAAGGCTGTGTTACTCTAGCGAGGCCTATAACTTCTTCTTCCGTGACCTGCAGTACTAAAAAATGAAAAGTACAGCAGAACCCTGAAATAATTTAAAAAAGGAAAGTTTAGTAAGAACTGGTGATTTTTAAAAAAATGTAAACCTAGGGGTTTCCTGACAGGCCCAAGCAACCGAGTTATAATTTGAATGAAACATTCTGTGTTTCTGTAGTGTCACAAAACCAAAATGTATATAGTGGAACAATTGATTCACAGTAAAACTACTTCTGATTGATTCCTATCATTGTCTTTATTCATTTTGTAGTAGCTCCTGTACCATTAGTCTCATTATGGCTCTCAATTAAGTGTATACATATCTAGAGCACTCGCTTTTTTGCGACCTTTCTGATTTGTGGTATTAACAAACTTCAGAACTTTTTCAACATGGCATCTAGGAGACTGGAGACAATTTAAAGTGCCTCATAAAGAAGAATAGTAGCAGAGGACCACTCCAGAGTCCATTGAATTTAGGTTTTCCTCCATAGCACCTGGAGAAGCAAGCATTTCCAATGCAATAGGTCTCGTGCTTGCTCAGGTTGGAGCTATTAGCGTTGCAAATTACTAACTGGACTTTTCTTGCCACATAAATTGAAAATAAAAGGTAAAACAGTTGACATAAGCAAGCCGACTCAAAGTGCCATGGCTGCCATGAGCATGGGCACGAAGGAGAGACACAAAAGGAAAAAGAAATTTGCTTACAGTCAAACGTATTGGAAAAAGTGCAATTATCCATGTAACAGAGTCGATGGACAAGGCTGTAACAAAACTGCCCCAAGGAGGGACAAACGTGAAGCATTTACCAATGATAACAAGGGATTTTTGAAAGGCAAGCCCATGACGAGTGATAGTGATGGGCGTGCGGTGGCCATGGTTAAAAGCCCACAGATAGATTACAACAGGCTAGAGCACTTGTGCGCTGGACCTAAAAACAAATAAAGGCAGACTGCTGTGGAACTCGGTGCATTACTTGCCATTTATGTTGAGAGGTTCTTCACTGAACACTAGCTATTGTAAAAACCTATGGAACATACCCACATACCCAGCCTAGTCTATGCACTTCTAGCTATGGGTGGACTGACCGAATTATAAACAAGTACTGGCAAAGCCAATGGGTCTTGCCTTTTCTAATGCAAGTGGGTCTCTAGTGTTTGGCGAGTTTGTGTGTGTGGCAGGATAAATGTGAGCATGAATCAGTGGTAGGATAGTCAGTGAGCGCATTGATTCTACAATTAGTGAGTGAATGTGTGCATGGATAACTGGGCGGGTGCTGAACTTATGTAAATCAGCAATGATGTGTGACTGCAGGACCACCACGCTGGTTATCTAATGAGAATACATAACAAAAACACTAAACAATGGCAAATAACTAATGTGTACAGAGTAAGTGACTGTAGGTGTAGACAAACACGTAAAACCTGAGTATGACAGATATTTAATTAATACAATATTTTTCATATGGAAGGCACTGTCACTCAGCAATCTGGTTCATACTATATAAATCTGCCAACATACATAAATAAGCGAACCAATTCAAAGCACCATGGCCACCATGAGTGTGAGCGCGAAGGAGACACAAAAAAGGCTAAATGAAAAGTAAAACAGTTGATATAAGCGAGCCAATTCAAAGTGCTATGGCTGCCATGAGCATGAAGGAGACACACAAAAGGTAAAAGAAGTTTGCTCGCAGTCAAACATATCGGCAAACATGCAAGTGTCCATGTAACAGGGTCGGTCCCCAAGGCGGTAACAAAAACGCCCCTAGGAGGGACAAACAAAGTATTTACCAATTATAATTAAGGATTTTTGGAAGGCAAACCAACAAACGAGTGAAAGTGATGGCCGTGAGGTGGGCGTGGTTAAAAGCCCACATAGATACTGTGGTTCTAAAAATTCTGGACCCATGTAATTTACTTTGCCACAGCAGTACGATTTTAGTATCAAAAGACTGATAATGACTAGTACACTAAGCATGAGCATTTTCGCTCAATTCCAGCAGTGTTTTCACCTCGAAATCGCCATTTTCGTCCTGCACTCGTGGCTCCCATTTTATACACGGCAGCCATTTTAAAAGTTGCCCTCACATAGGCTTATAATACAGTCAGATTTGATTCCAAGGACACATACACCTTGATTGACTTTTCTCTGACCTGGGCAAGCTGGAACCATTGCCTCAGGCCAAACCTGTTTGGTCAGTCCCTCTCCCAGTGGCCGAATCAGATAGCATCAAGGCACACCATGCCATAAAACCCTTATTATCGCTCACACACCCTGCCTAATCTTGCTCACACCTGCACCTGCTCTTTTCTTCTTCTTACTTTACGAGGGGGAGGTGCCTGTTTTTATTGGGGGTCCACACTTATCTGATGTAAAATACTAGGCCTTGCCGGGTAATTTATTATGGGTTAGATGACATGAAATATGAGGTTTCATCATGACACTGTTTTTTCCTTTGTAGTGAAAACATGTGAATGACCAACCAAAATGTCAAGAATGTTTGCCTGAAGCTTAAAAAACTGTATATAAGGAAACCTGACTTTGCATTGAAACACAGTCTCCTGAGAACATACAAACCGTGCTGTTGTACTTCTAGGACGCTTGTTACTTGGCTGCAGCCAATAAATTCGATCTTTGACTTCACCTAGAAGACTCTGAGTTTCTGTGGTCTGAATCAGGAAAGTACCCGAGGTCTTTGGGTGTACCCTGGCACCGCTGGGTTACCGGATCAGTACCGGTTCTGAAAAACCCAGTACCTCAGTTGGCGCCCAACGTGGGGCGATACCAGCGGTACCGGTCCAAGCCTGAGGTCCGTGGGGAGCTTATGGAGAAAATTATGGAGGAAGGCCGCCACTTCATCGACCCCTGCATGTCGACGTGGTCCGAAAGTCTTTGCTGCGAGGTTCCCCGCTTCCCGACGGCTACGAAGGACTGCTGCCCTGGCTATCGCCCTGATTTGGACCCTTGATGTTTGGTAGAGCGAAACGATAAGACAAGTCTTCTGGTGACGTCATCGATATTTTCAGTTAAGTATAAGTGGAGCGTCTCCCAGTCCTTAGTTGGACACTTGGTTTGGTCCTTAAGTTGGACATTTGGTTTGGTATCCCTTTGGGATCACTTTGATTTGGAACTTGCAAGTACCAAAGCCAAAGGACTCGTGTATTCACGAGACTATCGTAAACGATAATCCTTTGAAGTTTGAAGCTAGACTAGCGAGAGAAGATGCCTGGTCTTAGCAGACTTGGAAATTTGTTTTGTCTTGGTTGTAAAAGGGACTCCCGGTTGGAGGACTCATGTCCGGTTCCTCCGATTGGAACTCCAACCTATTAACTATATGTGAAGCACGGAGTAGGCCCCATCACGTTTAATAAACTATGGGTCCGCTATTCTTGGAAATAATTGAGAAAAGTTTTCTTTTTTTTTTTCTTGTAAATATGACTTACAACTAGGATCTGCAAACGGTTCTGTAAGTAAATTACGACGGCGCTATTTATGAAAAATGGCTAAAGCGCGCTGTATTGTGTGTACTGAGTGTTTTCTGTTTATATCTGAAATGAGCTCAATGTGTGTTTGTGGGTCTTCTTGATGTTTACAGTTTGTTAAGTAAAATGTTGGTTAATTAATATTAAGTAGAAACTTAGAAAAAATCCAGAAATGAACCATGTGATGTGCTAACATAGCTATATGTTGCTCTTTAATTTATAGAATGAGCAATTGTGCACATATACAAAGCTGCCGTTAAATGCTTAATAAATTAGAAAACACATTCAATAGATATAAATAGAGCCCCAAAAAAACGAAATTATCTATTTTTGAAAAAAAAAAAAAAAACATTTACAGCATTTTTCTTAGATGCATTATGTTAGATGTTCACAGGCAAACTTTTCAGCTGCAGTATATTTGATAGGAATGTTCAATTCAGCCAGCACTTTCCCAGTTAAACATGGGTGGAATTTTACATAACCTTCCTTTTAAATGAAAGTGGCGCAAAAATGTGACGCATTTCAAGTTAGGCTTATGCGCTTAGGCTTGTGAGTTAATGTATCCCAAATAATAGGCAAGGGATGCAGCTTGCTTTTATATGTGGAATTATCACAAAAAAAAGAATAATTGGGTTTTTATTTTTTTTAAAAAGAAAATTATTAATTATGGAAAAATTATTAAAAAAATAAGTGCCTTTTAAAATCGTTTTTTAATATTTATAAAGCTTAATACCTATACTATGACCTCCTAACATTAAAATTTAATTTAAGTTATGTTGCACCGCTAAAATTACATTTGTATGTGCAATTTTCCCTTGGCGCAGGAGCAAACAAGCTCATTTCTATAAAGTATAAGTTAATATTTTCAATGGCTGACTCATGGATTGTGTAATAGACATTCTGGTAATGCATATTATGCAAGAAAATTGTAGGATATTGATTTTTTAATGCCTAAAATATCAAAGTCGATTTTGGGCAAAAGCACTGTTTAAACTGCATTTTCTTTCATTCAGAGTACTTTTTAAAGTGTCTCAGGCTTCAGTAAATGCATACATTTAGATTTTGATATATATTTGCAGGTTGTGCCTTCTTATGATTCAATGAGTCAATGTGCCAGTACAAAGGCTTGTTTTAATATCAAGGTTGAAGGTTCTAACTTCAGCTGGGCCTACTGAGACGTTCATTCATTCGAGGTTGATGAAATATGTACCATTGCATGGGATTGCAACAAGCATTTATTCTAACAACTGGTATGTGTGTTATTAAGGTTTGTGAATTATTCACAGTAAATGTACTTTAATAATCTGGAAATAGAGATAATTTTTTTTTAGCGCCTAAAAAGGAATTTTTTTTTTTTTTTAATAGAGTGAATTATTGCAGGTTAGAAGGAAAATAGGAAGGCCTACTGTCTTTGACAGATTCAGAGTGGCAGAAGCTAGGAGAGCTACAGAGGCTGGCTCAAGTCACGCTGCTGAGATGCTATCTTTAGTTTTCCCATAAACAATGGAGGAGGCTGTCATGTTGACACTTGTGACCTTTTAAATTAGGGCCTTGTCTCTGTGAAATGCAGAATGACCCTACGGGCCTCTAAAAGTGGGATTTCTGGTTTCTCCAGAAGAACATCAATACAATTAAAGAAATTAATTCCAAAGGGAAAATATAAAAAAAAGGGGTTTCTTCGAAAGTCCCAACATCATGTTAAATGCTCTGCAGAACTGATACATTTGTGTCTCCGCTCTAAAAAAATAAAATGATGCCTGCTAGTTGCCTTTATTTGACAGAAAACGAAGTGTTGCATTAAGTCTTAGACAGAAAATAAGATGCAGCCCTTTTCTAAAATTTTGAAGGCTACATGCCTTAATGAGAACGATTTGCCAATTAAGACTTATTTTTCACAGTGGAAATTGTAGGTGCCAAATTAATATGGAGTGTCAGTGTAACAATTTTTACTTTTAGAAAGGTAAAACTAAGGTGGCTTGATGTTGCGAAGTAACTGACAAGAGGGTAACAGTTAAGTAATGGAAATTTATTTTCATGTATTTGGTCCTATCATGAATTGTTCTTGCTGGTCCTGTATGTTAGAAGAGAAACAGTAAAGTTATATTTGACAGCAGATTTCCATTGCCTGGTGATCTACTGTCAAAAGGAGGGTAAGGATTTTAAACCTGACAAATTAAACAGGCCCAAATATTGGGTTTTGGGCTGCAGGTTTACAGTGCATAAAGTACATGACATGGTGTTGTGTGTCACCGCTTATTCACACTTGCTATTGTTTTGTCTATGCTTTTTGTGCTTGATGCACAGCAAGTATATCTGATGGCTTGACGTTTTGTGCGTTTTTATTATTTTTTATTTGTTTTTTGCATGTTTGTTGCTGCTTTTGATACTATTACAAGCTCCCCTGTGTTGTGAGGGGATGGTCATGACGATGCCCATCGCTACGCAACAGTTGGTTGAACTTGTTCTGGTTACTAAATTCCACAGATAATGATATTTCATGCTGTGAACATAAGAGACAACACTTCACCAGTGCAAGTCTATTTGGCTATAATGGTATTGAAGGAAAATAAAAAGAGATATACAGGATCAAAGTGTAACACCTGCAGTTAGTCACGTTACTGCCCCTTCCCTTAAAGGAACAGGCAGCCCTACATGTATGTAGCCTTGATTGGACCTAAGGATGAAATTATAGATCTGTGACTCAAGGTGGCCTAATTTCTATATTACATTAGTTAATGATGTTCTGTTTCCTAAGTAGCATATGGCTTTCGTTCCTTAAAAGAAAACCAGGTTTTCATTTTTTCCTGAAGAAGGAACTGAAACATTAGCTAGGAGTACCGTATATGGTGTAGTCGCCAACGGTAGAGTTAAAATTTGTGTAACTTTGGCCTTTGTGTATCACCCGTACTCTCGGTGTTGTGTCACATGACTGACTATCACCCAAATAATTTTTTTTGTTCTTCCTATAGATTTTTTCTTTTGTTACTTCCCCTGACCAATGTCGCATCATGCTTAGTTATTGAGATTTTAGCTATGTCCTAGTCCCATTTCTCTTTTTCGAATTCCTTTCACCAGTCAGCCCTTTTATTATTATTGATGTATTGTTCAGGTTCACATTTCCAGACTGCAGTGATGTACCAGGGACCCCCATGTTATGTATAATTCCCTTTGGTATGACCAGACTGGTTTTCAAGAATTTGCCTTAGGCCTGCTTCAATGTTTTCCAGCCTGACTGTCAGGGTAGCGATAGACTGGTTAACTGACTCAATATTATAGTAAGACAAGTTTTCCACTTCAATAGGAGATATCTTATGTTTACCTTTTTGAACATGACAAATTTTCACTGTCTATTTTAATTTGGTTTTCGGTTCCCTTCTGTTCCTGCTACTTTAATTTTTGGTGGGATCAGATGTGTCCTAATCATGCAAATATCAGGACCCTCTAGTTCTTGTCTTTTTGTTTCCACATTTGACTATTAGCCTGTGTATTGCATAGTGCACCTGATGCACAGTTTTTAAAGGAAGGTTTCTACATGTCCCTGATAATCGGTATCATGTGATTTCTCTATTGAGATGTTCTAAGGTAAGGAGGAACACCTAGACTTAATCATTGAGGAAAATATGTGTTTACCCCATTAGACAATGCCACTGTGTGAGGAAATCCATTCAGATAGAATTCTCATGTAGCTATAGATGGCAGAGAATAATGGAGAGAACCCAATTAAAGATGCTAGAGACCCTGTTTTGCCCTTCTGCCTTTGTCTTTGTATTTTATGCCTATGGTGTATGGCTACTCCTTTGAAGATTGCAGACCACCTGCTTGCAGTCCCCTTGTTAAAAACCATGAACTGTTTTTGTACTAAATTGAAGGGAACTAACAACTGTGGCACATTTCCTACGTCACTAGATTCTGCGGGTATCAAGTCATAATAACCTGCAGGACATTGATTTAAGCCTAATTCCCATCAGTGACAGCTACAGATGAAAGACGGACGTCTTGGCCCTACAGTCTCAGTACCCAGAAAGTAGCAAGGCTGGACAGCGATCGCCAGCGCATGGTATCGTACTTGCTCCATCAGACGGCGTTGGACATCACAAAACCAAAGTTTCAGTGTAAAGGAGCTAAAGAGAAGGATTCCTGTTGTTGATGGCAGAGCTGTTTTGAGGTTTCATTTCTCTACCTGTCATGTGCTGGTAACCTCTGACAGTGTGCAATCCCTTGAGCCCCTTGGCCTGAGTTTTGGCCACACCCCCCCTTTTCTTTGCTCCAACGGAAGAAGGGCAGTGCACCGGAGATTTCAAGTTTGGAAAAAGGCACTATATTGTGGTGCCCATGAAAGAGCAGCTTGAGCGTCCTCTGACACTAAATAATGAGTGTTGGAGTCTGAAAGTGCTGCTGAGCTTGAGCTATTTCCCAATTAATGGTGCTTGGGTCTACACGAGATGATTTGTGCCCTTGATCAATGAAGAGCACATTGTTTGTAGTGTCTGCCACAGAGGAGAGACACTGGTGCATTGCTTTAAGACATTGAGACTTTCGAGTGAGCTGTGGGTGTTTGCCAGGAGGGCACTCCAACTAAGCAGGACTTTTCTCACGAAGAGGCCTGAATTGAGAGGCCCATGCGAAAGAAAACAACAAAAGAAAATTTGATGGACAATAGAAGCCTGCCAGAGAGGCTTTTTGAACGGACTCTGGGCATAGTTGGTTTCACAAGAGGTTTCCGTGTGATTGTATAGACTAGGTGTTAGGAGACTGATTGTTTTGCTGGCATTGTTTTAAAGTACTATTCTGTTTAGTAAAAGCAGAATAAAGTCCATTTTCTGTGGAAAGAGTACCCCCTTTTCACCTTAGAGCATTGATGAGAGTCACCACTGTTCCACCTGAACACACAAAAATTACTGAAATGCAGAGGAGCCCTAAAAATGTTACTAGATAATTTTAGGATTTGCTTTTTGGTTAGGGTTGTGAAAAATTATTATTTCATTTGTAATAGTGGTCACTACTTTCTCCCGTTGTCTATATGTTCTTAATAACGTGTTTTCTAGTGTCTTTTAAACATGACGTTGTCATTTATGGGTGGGATTGTTTTTCTCTACTCAATTGACTTCTGCACCCACTTCCCAACCTATGTCTTTTCCTACTATTGTTTCTTTGCACTCTTTTCACCCTTTTCCTGAACATGAGCAGGTTAAAAGATCAGAATTCGTAAGCAATTCTTTTGTACAGCTTCTGCATCAACACTAGTTAGTAGTGAACATCACTAATTGTTGGGTGTGTGATCTTATGCCACCTACTGCAGATAGAGGTATTCCTTATTTTGTCCTGCCATATGTGGCCTTTTGTGCTACTTCATGTTCGAGGAGACCTGTCCAGAGAGAGTTACCAAGTACTAGAATTTCGCTCCAGCAACATCTCCATGGCCTTATAAACATAGACCTGGACTCAGATTAGCATGAGAATAGGTTTATTGCCTATGTAAGGGCAAAGGAGGGTTTGTGGTTCTAAAAATTCTGGACCCATGTAATTTACTTTGCCACAGCAGTACGATTTTAGTATCAAAAGACCGATAATGACTAGTACACTAAGCATGAGCATTTTTGCTCAATTCCAGCAGTGTTTTCACCTCGAAATCACCATTTTCGCCCTGCACTCGTGGCTCCCATTTTATACACGGCAGCCATTTTAAAAGTTGCCCTCACATAGGTTTATAATACAGTCAGATTTGATTCCAAGGACACATACACCTTGATTGACTTTTCTCTGACCTGGGCAAGCTGGAACCATTGCCTCAGGCCAAACCTGTTTGGTCAGTCCCTCTCCCAGTGGCCGAATCAGATAGCATCAAGGCACACCATGCCATAAAACCCTTATTATCGCTCACACACCCTGCCTAATCTTGCTCACACCTGCACCTGCTCTTTTCTTCTTCTTACTTTACGAGGGGGAGGTGCCCGTTTTTATTGGGGGTCCACACTTATCTGATGTAAAATACTAGGCCTTGCCGGGTAATTTATTATGGGTTAGATGACATGAAATATGAGGTTTCATCATGACACTGTTTTTTCCTTTGTAGTGAAAACATGTGAATGACCAACCAAAATGTCAAGAATGTTTGCCTGAAGCTTAAAAAACTGTATATAAGGAAACCTGACTTTGCATTGAAACACAGTCTCCTGAGAACATACAAACCGTGCTGTTGTACTTCTAGGACGCTTGTTACTTGGCTGCAGCCAATAAATTTGATCTTTGACTTCACCTAGAAGACTCTGAGTTTCTGTGGTCTGAATCAGGAAAGTACCCGAGGTCTTTGGGTGTACCCTGGCACCGCTGGGTTACCGGATCAGTACCGGTTCTGAAAAACCCAGTACCTCAATACCAAGACATCAGAAAAGCAGCACGCTCAACATAAAAACGTAGCACAACTGAAAGACAATTATGATTACAACAGTTCTCTCTATGAAAATAAAAGTGTAGTAACTTCTAAAGAAGAGTAAATGAAAGTGAAAGTTGGAACTGGTGAAAAGTAGCCGAAAGGTCATTCAGTGAAGGGTGGGACTGAAGTGAAGGGTGGGACTGAAGAAAAGTAACCGAGAGCTCATACAATGAAAGTTGGGAATGATGAAAAGCAACCCAGAGCTCATTCAATTGTTTGGTTTGAACTGCCTTCTGTGCTGGTGAAGAAATATTCTGGTACTAAAGGTCAGTGTTCATGGGTGATATCTAGAATGTCCTGTAATTTCTAGAAGCAACTACTGAGGATTCTTTTGCCCATCATTTTGGTAATAAATCTATTCAGCAATTTGGACTTGGTGAGAATATCTTTTGGGAAAACCTGTATGGTGATTTTTTTAAAGATTGTGGGGGTCATTCTGACCTCGGCGGTAAAAGGCGCTTACTGGCGGTCAGAAGACCGCCATAATACTGCCGCGGTAAACCGCCACGGTCATTCTGACCCGCAACAGGCAAACCGCCAAAAACTCGACATCCACAAAAGTCCGCCACACCAACGGCCAGCGAAAAACTGGCGATGACCAAACCTCCACCGTCACGCCAACAGAAATACGCCCATTCCATTCCCACCCACGAATCCACGCGGCGGTCTTTCAACCGCGGTATTCTATTGGCGGTACACACCGCTGCGCTCAAAATACACGCACAGCTCCAAAACACTGCCACATTGGACATTTTGAAATACACACACCTGATAAACATACAAACACCACTCCCACACACCCAATACAATATAAAACACACACCCACATCACCCACAAATCCCTATGACCACCATTTATTGACTAAGGCCAGAGAGAGACACTACCAGCTAGTACAGAGCATTCACAGGCACATAACACCATCACTCACACAACATCCACGCACAAAACACCACACTCACCTCACTCATCACCACAAACACCACCTCACACCTCTTCCACACCGCCCCATGGCACCCCAAAGACATCCCAGGTTTTCAGACGCTGAACTCAGGGTCATGGTGGAGGAAATAGTTTGGGTAGAGCCCCAGCTCTTCAGGACACAGGTGCAGAACACCACCATTGCCAGGAAGATGGAGCTATGGCAAAGAATAGTGGACAGGGTCAACGCTGTGGGTCAGCATCCACGAAATCGGGATGACATCAGGAAGCGGTGGAACGACCTACGGGGGAAGGTGCGTTCCATGGTATCCAGACACAACATTGCGGTGCAGAAGACTGGTGGCGGACCCCCACCTCAACCCCCAGAATTTACAACATGGGAGAAACAGGTCTTGGCGATCCTGCATCCTGTGGGCCTCGCAGGAGTAGGCGGAGGAATGGACTCTGGTAAGTCTAATCTCAACTACTTCATCCCCCCACCAGCATGCCAAATCATACCCCCACCCTCCCCCCCCACCCCATCACACATCCTCCTTGCTAATGTCTCACCATCACAACCCACCTATCCCAACACCAAGCCCTGCATGCGACCACAAACCATGGACACCCATCACCTAAGCATGTCCACTGCACATACCCATCCCCCCCCAAACCACAGTCACAACAGTCCCCACAAGGGAATGCCAGCACTGGGGTACACGGGCACCCACCCATTGCACGCTATGGCACACACAGAAGCAATAAACATACTCCTATACCCCTGCAGGACCCGAACGCCACGACACCGCCCAGGAGGGTCCAGAAATGTCCATTCCACCCCCAGAAGAGGCCCACAGTGATGACAGCAGCTCTGTCTCCCTGGACCCAGATGACCAGCCCGGCCCATCGGGGACCTCGGGACAGTCGGTTCCCCACAGACAGCCACAGGCCACAGCAGACCTACCCCCCTCTGGGAACACCAGCACAGCACCCACCTAGCGGGCCCATGCCTCTGTCTCCAGGACACGTCAATCAGCGGTGTGTCCACCACTACAGGGAACCCAGGTTAACCCACCACCCCAACAACAACAGGGATCTAGGGGCAGTGGTAGTGGGCACACGGTCCAGGGGACAGAGGCCCAGGGAAACAGGGGAACTTGGAGGGCTACTGTGCGACAGGGGGGGGGGACAGGCCCAGGGAACCCACTCTCCACGAGGCCCTCTCCTCCATCATGGGAGCATACCACCACTCCCAGGAGACGATGGCGACGGTCCTGGCCAGGTTCCAGGAGATCCAGGTACTGCAGGAGGAACAGTCAACAATCAATCAGATTGTCAGCACATTGCGGGACCATGTGGCACCACAAAGGGCCCTTGTCACTAGCATGGACCAAGAACAGGCTACCACCTCCGCCGGCGCTAGTGGACAGGAGGCCCCGACACAAGAACAACAGGCCACCAGAACCCCACCCCTTGCAGAAGGAGAACCACCCCGCAAGCGGGGCCTGAGATCTAGGAAGAAGACAGAGTAAGATGCCAAGACCCCCGCCAGGAAAGGATACCCCCTGATTGTCATCCCACTGTCCCACATTGTCACCATGTCCAACCTTAAACTGCCCCTGCTCCACCTTCCACAGGCATATGGACAATGCACCTGTGAGACTGAAAATCTGGACTCTGCCATGGACATTCCTCCACCATCACCCATCACCGAATTGCAACCATTACCCAAAATTGAGCACTTTAATAAACACACTTATTGCACAAAAATTATCTGGAGTCTGCCTGTATTTTTGAACAAATGTATTACACAGAACCGTGCCAAAATGTCCAGTTACATTGTGATGACAACATACCACTGTCACACGGCTGTAGTCCATGGGGAAACAAAGCAGAGGTCACGGAGTGGGGCCCACATCTCTGAAATTGGAAGGGAAAGTCACAACTCAGTTAACATACACTGGGGGGAAACTCAGACAGTAGAGAGGCAGGAGACTTTAAGTAAATGTAAAAAGCCGGTGTTGATTCTTACCTGTATGTCATTGAATATACTGATGTATTACTGTGTCCCTGTTGTCTGTGTCGTCCTCTTCGTCTTCCTCCTCTTCACTATCCGCAGGCTCCACAGCTGCCACAACACCACCATCTGGACCATCCTCCTGCAGGAAAGGCACCTGGCGTTGCAAAGCCAGGTTGTGAAGCATACAGCAGGCCACGATGATCTGGCACACCTTCTTTGGTGAGTACATCAGGGATCCACCTGTCATATGGAGGCACCTGAACCTGGCCTTCAGGAGGCCGAAGGTCCGCTCGATCACCCTCCTAGTACGCCCATGGGCCTCATTGTACAGTTCCTCTGCCCTTGTCCTGGGATTCCTCACTGGGGTCAGTAGCCAGGACAGGTTGGGGTAACCAGAGTCACCAATTAGCCACACACGGTGTCTCTGAAGTAGTTCCATCACGTAAGGGATGCTGCTATTTCGCAGGATGTAAGCGTCATGCACTGACCGAGGGAACTTGGCATTTACATGGGAGATGTACTGGTCAGCCAAACAGACCACCTGGACATTCATGGAATGATAACTTTTTCTGTTCCTGTACACCTGTTCACTCGTGCTGGGGGGGACCAAAGCAACATGGGTCCCATCAATTGCACCAATGATGTTGGGAATATGTCCAAGCGCATAGAAATCACCCTTCACCGTAGCCAAATCGCCCAACTCAGGGAAAGCAATGTAGCTCCGCATGTATTTCATCAGGGCAGACAACACTCTGGACAACACCTTGGAAAACATAGGCTGTGACATCCCTGATGAAATGGCCACTGTTGTTTGGAATGACCCACTTGCCAAAAAATGGAGTACTGACAGAACCTGCACTAGAGGGGGAATCCCTGTGGGTTGGTGGATGGGTGACATCAGGTCTGGCTCCAGCTGGGCACACAGTTCCTGTATAGTGGCTCTGTCAAGCCTGTATGTCAGTATGACATGTCTTTCTTCCATTGTCGACAGGTCCACCAGCGGTCTGTACACGGGAAGATTCCTCCATCTCCTCGCAAGTCCCAGCGGACGGTGCCTAGGAAGGACAACATGGAGCACAGAGTCAATCAACCCACAGGTACGTTCCCACAGCTTGCACAGTACACGATTCTCAATGCATTTAATGGCTTGTATGAGTGTTGATGCAAGGCCTAGGTATGTGTGACACAGTAGAATTTAAGCCATGTGGGCCCTTGAAATGGCGGCTGCCTGACCTGTGAAGTGCGACAGTGGGATGTGAGGTCAATGCGCTGGCGTGGCACACCGTGGCGGTAGGCGGTCGAAGACCGCGGCGCAAAGCCGCATTGGTTAACATTGAACCCTATGGGTCTCAGGAGCCAATGACGATGTGCGCCGGCGGTTGAGGAACGCACCGCCGCGGTACGCACCGCCGCGGGCGTGACCGCCATTTTCTATCTGCTTAATCACTCGATACCTGATCATCCACAGGAGAGGACCTATACTACAAGTGCTGCTGTGACCTCGATCTGGAAGAGACAATGGCTGCTGCGACTGGGGAAAGGGCCCCTGCCTTCACTTCTGAAGAATTGGAGAAACTCGTGGATGGGGTCCTCCCCCAGTATGCGCTACTCTACGGTCCTCCAGACCAACAGGTAAGTACACTGGGACCATGCTTTGTGGGCAATGCCTGGGTTGAGTGGGGTAAATGAACGATGGTGGGGAGGGGAGCGAATGAGGCATGCATCAAACGACAGATGAGCGCATGTGCCACATGGCAAGGGTGGGGATGGGGGGCCACTTACATCGAGCATACAGAAAATGATGATATTTTATTTTCTCCCCCTGTACATGTCACATAGGTCAGTGCCCATCAGAAAACCGACATTTGGCGTGCCATCGCCAAGGACGTCCGGACCCTGGGGGTCCACAACAGACGGGGCACCCACTGCTGCAAGAGGTGGGAGGACATCCGCCGCGGGAGCAGGAAGACCACGGAGGCTCTGCTGGGGATGGCCTCCCAACATAGGAGGGGTGGCACTCATCAATTGACCGCCCTGATGTCCTGGATCCTGGCGGTGGCCTACCCCGATTTGGATGGGCGCGTGAGGACATCACAGCAGACACAAGGGGGTGAGTACAAGCACATTCTGCTGATTTTGAGCACATTGGAGGTGTCTGGGTGGGGGACGAGGGCTGTGGGTATCCCTAGGCCAGGGCGATTTCCGTAGGCTAGGCCCCTCCGTTAGGCATGGCCCTGTGCCCCCGCCCCCCACCTCTGTAGGTTGCCTAGTACAGCTAATCATGGCCCTGTGTCACCTATGTGTGGATTTGTCGTCCATAGGCATGTAGGCCATGTCCCACGGATTGAGTAGTGTACCACAAGTGCGCGGCGTAGTGCAGGGGGCTTCTGTGTCTGTCCTCTCCGCCAACTGTGTCGCCAATGCATGCACTCAACATGTCTTTATTTCTCCCCCCCCTTTTTTGTTGGTCTTTCTGTTCATGTGTGCATTAGCATCATCAGGCGGAGGAGAAGTGGCATCGGAGCACGAGGGAGCTGCATCTCACATGGCCATGGAGGGCCATGCAACCGACTCGGAGTTCACCAGTGAGACGGAGGGCGAGGGGAGCTCCACAGCGGGGACACGTGGTGACACCAGCGACACAGACACGTCCTCGGAAGGGAGCTCCCTTGTGGTGGCGGCAACATCCGTGCCAACCGCAACAACATGTACAGCCGCCACCCAGCGCACCAGCTCCGCCCTCCCAGCAGCCCCTCAGCGTTCGCCACGTGCCCGCTCACCCAGGAAGGTGGGCATCTCCTTCGCCCCAGGCACCTCAGGCCCTGCCCCAGTTACCCCTGCTGCCCTCAGTGAGGAGGTCATTGACCTCCTGAGGATGCTCATTGTTGGGCAGTCTACACTTTTGAATGCCATCCAGGGTGTAGAAAGGGAGGTGCACCGGAGTAATGCATACCTGGAGGGCATTCATTCGGGTCAGGCTGCCCATCAGCGATCGTTCAACGCTCTGGCCTCAGCACTGACGGCAGCCATTGTCCCTGTCTCCTGCCTCCCACCTCCAACTTCCTCCACCCAGTCCCACTCCCCTGTACCTCTGCCTATCCCAGACACACCTACAGACCAGCCTGCACACACCTCAACACCCAAGGGAAGCTCGTCCAGACATAAGCACCACACATCACACAAGCATTCACCCAAGCAACAGCCACATGCAGACATGCCAACAGCCACTGCCTCCCCTGTGTCCCCCTCCTCCTCGTCTCCCTCCTCCCTCCCTGTGATGTCTCCACTCACACTTGCATGCACAACATCATCAGCCACTCGTCCATCACCAGCACACCCACCAGAACACTCCGCACACGTGCAGTCACCACCCCCACTACCATTTACACATCCCCTGTGTCCTCTCCCAGTGTGTCTGTCACCCCCTCTTCCAAACCACACAAACGCAGGCAGCCACCCACCCAACAGCCATCCACCTCACGACAGCCTCCAGCACCTGCACCCAAAGACACCAGACTTCACTCTCCTACAACCACATCCTCTTCCTCCACTCCCATACCCACTACACCTACCCTTCCCACTGCTCCTAAAAAGCTTTTCCTGTCCAAACTTAACCTCTTTCCATCACCTGACCCACCCCCTCCATCTCATAAGTCTCCAATCAGCACCTCAGCCACCACAAACCCTGGACCTACAAGGACAATAGTCCAAGGATTTTGGAGTCCACCACCTCCAAGGCCATCTACTTCGGCTAGCAGTAAAGAGACAGCCAGCCCACCCCCTGGAAAAAAAGCCAAGAAAGCCAGTGCCCGGCGCGAGAGGCCAGAGACAGCAGGATCCAAAGGCACTACCCTTGCACCGTCAGGAAGTGGGGTGCCACCTGGCACACCGACAAAGGGAGGAAAGGGCCACAGAGGAGCAGGGAAGGGTGGCAAGGGCAGCACGCCTGACAAGTCCGGCAGCAGGCGAGCTGCCCAGGAGGGCCCCACCAGCCCCATTCCAGGTGTGAAGGAGGACACCCACGGGGCCAGGACGGTGTGATGCTATTAAGTTTGTTTGACCAATGACTTTGTGTTTCACCACTGCGCATATTAGTTGCTCAATGTTCACCAGTAGCACATTGTATGTTTTGTTCAGTTGAACCGCCTATTGGCTTTGACATGGCATTAGCCATTATTTTTTGTATTCAGTTTAGCTGCCTATTGGCTTTGACATGATATTAGACATTACCTTTTGTATTCAGCTCAGCTGCCTATTGGCTTTTACATGATATTATATATTATATTTTGTATTCAGTTCAGCTGCCTATTGGCTTTGACATGACACTAGACATTACATTTGATATTTAGGTTAGCTGCCTATTGCTTTAACGTGAAGTTAGACATTGCAGTTGAGAATCCAAGCTGTATTTTTCCAAGCTGTGTTTTTGCACAAGATGAACCAAGCTGTTTTCTTCTCACACTAGACTAGACCTGATAAGAGAGGGTACATTTGGTGTTGTTCCTTTCGGCTCAGGCTTGGGAGGAGGAGCAGTCTAGGAGATCTGGCCAGTCTCCAAAGGCTTGCGTGGTTTTCCCGAGTCTGAGAGGAGGGGGCACGCTTTTGTAACGGATGACACGGGCTTCAGAGAATTAGATTCGAATCTGCCTGACTTCAGGCTGGAACTTGGTGCCAGTTGCCAGTCTCCCGTGTGGGTAGATAATCTCTTTCTCGCAGTTGACCGGAGTCATCAACTTGCAGACCCCAGAAAGATGAAGCTGTAAATAGTTTCTCACACGGTGAAGTATTTGTTTTGCTTTGCATTCAATATCTTATATATATATAGCCTGCTGTGTACATTGCAAATATATTTTGTTTTCATTGAACGTGTGCTTGAAATCTATTAGTTCTTCTCTTACGAACTTGTGGGTGGGGAAGAATTAACAACAATAAAAGTCTTCTTTGAACTCAGAAGTGCATTCTTGATATGTTACGTAAGCTCTGATTACGAGATAAGAAGGAAAGCAGAACATTTTGGTACCAGGAGTGGGGTTAAGAGGCGAATTATAGATTTCTACGTGCACAATTTAAAAGTGTAATTGTTTTTTATTGTTTGGAGAATTACAGAAGCACGGCAGATCATGTTTGAAAATGCATGTGTAGCTAAACTGCCTGATGGTGCTTTGAGAAACATGTTTTGTGGTGATAAAGCATATTTAGAAAATGTGCCTTTTGGAAGTGATGTTCCTTTTGTTTTTGACAGAAGGGTTTGGATACCTTTATCTGCTTACAGAGAAATGCAGGAGTAATGTAGGCAGTTGGAACATGAAAATGAGAATTTACGTGAGCAAATTAGCCAGAATACATTAATTCAAGATAATGCTGAAAGTTATAAAAATGCTGTTTTAGAAGAATCTGTCTTTTCCCATTCCAGTAATGAGGGGGTTAAGACAGCTTCAAGCTGCTCTGAGCCTCCGTGTGAGCCAGGTTTTTTGGCAAAGTGCATTCCTTAACTGATAACACGGACGAGAACGATGAGAGAGCTCAGAATGTGATTTACGAGTTACTGTTGCAAAATGAATTAAAACGAAAGATTTTAAAGTTTCTTACTGTTTGCACTAAGCAAGAGACACCGAGTTTCATTAGCTTGTTTGATTTTTGGAAACAGAATAGCCCTCATCTGAGTGAAATCCTAACACTTTGGTATATGGTCACTGGGAAAAATTATATGCAGCTGCGCGCTTGTGATTTGGCAAATGAAATAATGCAGACTTTAGGTTTCTGCGCAGTGCAAGAGGGAAACATAGTGCCCCTAGCTAGGATCATACACTGGATCTGGTACTTGCAAGACAGGGCTAGAGTACCACAGGTAAAAGAGTCACCAGTGAAATTGTGTGCACCATTTGAATTCGTGTCCACTGAGGATAAAAAGCATGTTTGTTTTACTAATGATTCATTGACTGAAATGTTATTTTATGGCCCAGGAGAAGGAACAGCGTTGTACAATGTGTGTCAGATTTTAAAGCAAGAGCTACGTGAGATGTGTCATTTTTACACTGATTCTTGGTTCATTGCCAATGGTTTAGCCGTTTGGTTTTCCACGTGGCTTGCACCTCACTGGTTCAATTTCCTTGCAGATGTTAAAGAGAATAATTCAGAGAGAGAAGTGTACACCCAGAATTCTGACTTAGTGGGGATGGCTAAGTGGGTGCCCCAGAAATGTGAACAGCTGGGAGAAAAAGACACTTACAGGTGGGCAGAGATGAGAGAGATGCACATTCCCCTAGATTTGATAAAAACTGTGCAGCACGCACAAAAGCAATCTGTCATGCAAGCAGTCACAGAGCAGTTGGGGAGAGGAGAGTTACCAGAACAGAAATGGCAAATTGATCAGGTTTTAAGGGGAATGATTGCTGCAGATTACCAAGAAGAAATCCAAATTATGCTGATAACTAGAAAAGAATCTGATTCATTCATACAAATTGGAGACAGAATGGCCCAACTTGTCAAAAATGCAGTGAATGCAGGTTTGGTAAAGAAGGAGTCTGCCCCAGCCCTTCTGACAGTGCAAGAAAAGGGAAGCTGTGGTGCAGCAGATAAAAACCTCTGTGCTAAGGTGTGGGTTAAAGCCCCAGATGACCCTCCAGAACCTGTTGAAAATATAACAAAGGGCCAGAAAAACGTCCTGCTGATTATAAAACAGGGAAAGGAAGAGGAAGGGTACATTTTAAATGACAAATGTTATTTGCAAGAAAAGTCATACTTGTTTCTTTTGCAGATCCTACCACGTTTCGCCACTGTCCCTGAGTGTGCTGTGTGGTCCTCCTTCGGGTGTGTGCGTGTGGGGTCGGGGAAGGGACCGAACCCCCAACCTGAACCTGGCGGAGTAAAGTGCGAGCACCATGGATCCATTTTGCGCAAGTGGCGCCTTCAGTTCAAGTTCAACTTGTTTGATTACATTCTTCCACTGGAACTAAGCTGTGTTTTTTCGTATGGAACTCTGACTTTCACTTACCTTCCTGCAAACCTTTCAGGTGGACCGTGCACCTTTACATGAGTATTACTCATGCTACATCAAATTGCTATTTTAGAGACACTATCATTCCATTCAGAGTATAAAAGTTTCAGTCTTTTCTGTTTAGATGTATCTGATGTGAAAGGTTATGAGATCTGTATGTTAATCCACTTCCATTGCTTTACAGGGATTGCTTTGATCATTCAAATCTGACTTGCTGATAATGTTTTTTTTTTGTGCTGATGTTTTTTTGTTTTTTGTTTGAAACAAGAGATATGTGAAACAAAAATTCATTGGTCATAGGGTGGAATGTGATGCTATTAAGTTTGTTTGACCAATGACTTTGTGTTTCACCACTGCGCATATTAGTTGCTCAATGTTCACCAGTAGCACATTGTATGTTTTGTTCAGTTGAGCCGCCTATTGGCTTTGACATGGCATGAGCCATTATTTTTTGTATTCAGTTTAGCTGCCTATTGGCTTTGACATGATATTAGACATTACCTTTTGTATTCAGCTCAGCTGCCTATTGGCTTTGACATGATATTATATATTATATTTTGTATTCAGTTCAGCTGCCTATTGGCTTTGACATGACACTAGACATTACATTTGATATTTAGGTTAGCTGCCTATTGCCTTTAACGTGAAGTTAGACATTGCAGTTGAGAATCCAAGCTGTATTTTTCCAAGCTGTGTTTTTGCACAAGATGAACCAAGCTGTTTTCTTCTCACACTAGACTAGACCTGATAAGAGAGGGTACATTTGGTGTTGTTCCTTTCGGCTCAGGCTTGGGAGGAGGAGCAGTCTAGGAGATCTGGCCAGTCTCCAAAGGCTTGCGTAGTTTTCCCGAGTCTGAGAGGAGGGGGCACGCTTTTGTAACGGATGACACGGGCTTCAGAGAATTAGATTCGAATCTGCCTGACTTCAGGCTGGAACTTGGTGCCAGTTGCCAGTCTCCCGTGTGGGTAGATAATCTCTTTCTCGCAGTTGACCGGAGTCATCAACTTGCAGACCCCAGAAAGATGAAGCTGTAAATAGTTTCTCACACGGTGAAGTATTTGTTTTGTTTTGCATTCAATATCTTATATATATATAACCTGCTGTGTACATTGCAAATATATTTTGTTTTCATTGAACGTGTGCTTGAAATCTATTAATTCGTCTCTTACGAACTTGTGGGTGGGGAAGAATTAACAACAATAAAAGTCTTCTTTGAACTCAGAAGTGCATTCTTGATATGTTCTGTAAGCTCTGATTACGAGATAAGAAGGAAAGCAGAACAGACAGCAGCACAGGAGGGCCCCGCAAGCGAGAAGACAGATCTGCACGAAGGGCCCGGCAGCCACATGTCAGGTGGCGAGTGAAATCCATGTCATGGCCGGATCTGGTGCCCTGGAGACACATGTCAAGCTGAACAGGGCACCGCAGTCTCAAGAATCGCTGAACAGGGCCCTTCAAGTCAAGCACCGCTGAACAGTGCACCGCCGTCTCAAGAACCGCTGAACAGGGCCTTTCAAGTCAAGCACCGCTGAACAGGGCACCGCCGTCTCAGGAACCGCTGAACAGGGCCCTTCAAGTCAAGCACCGCTGAACAGGGCACCGCCGTTTCAAGAACCGCTGAACAGGGCCCTTCAAGTCAAGCACCGCTGAACAGTGCACCGCCGTCTCAAGAACCGCTGAACAGGGCCCTTCAAGTCAAGCACCGCTGAACAGGGCACCGCCGCCTCAAGAACCGCTGAACAGGGCCCTTCAAGTCAAGCACCGCTGAACAGGGCACCGCAGTCTCAAGAACCGCTGAACAGGGCCCTTCAAGTCAAGCACCGCTGAACAGGGCACCACAGTCTCAAGAACCGCTGAACAGGGCCCTTCAAGTCAAGCACCGCTGAACAGGGCACCGCCGTCTCAAGAACCGCTGAACAGGGCCCTTCAAGTCAAGCACCGCTGAACAGGGCACCGCCGTCTCAGGAACCGCTGAACAGGGCCCTTCAAGTCAAGCACCGCTGAACAGGGCACCGCCGTCTCAAGAACCGCTGAACAGGGCACCGCCGTCTCAAGAACCGCTGAACAGGGCCCTTCAAGTCAAGCACCACTGAACAGGGCACCGCCGTCTCAAGAACCGCTGAACAGGGCCCTTCAAGTCAAGCACCGCTGAACAGGGCACCGCAGTCTCAAGAACCGCTGAACAGGGCCCTTCAAGTCAAGCACCGCTGAACAGGGCACCGCCGTCTCAGGAACCGCTGAACAGGGCCCTTCAAGTCAAGCACCGCTGAACAGGGACCCGCCGTCTCAAGAACAGCTGAACAGGGCCCTTCAAGTCAAGCACCGCTGAACAGGGCACCGCCGTCTCAGGAACCGCTGAACAGGGCCCTTCAAGTCAAGCACCGCTGAACAGGGCACCGCCGTCTCAAGAACCGCTGAACAGGGCCCTTCAAGTCAAGCACCGCTGAACAGGGCACCGCCGTCTCAAGAACCTCTGAACAGGGCCCTTCAAGTCAAGCACCGCTGAACAGGGCACCTCAGTCTCAAGAACCGCTGAACAGGGCCCTTCAAGTCAAGCACCGCTGAACAGGGCACCGCCGTCTCAAGAACCGCTGAACAGGGCCCTTCAAGTCAAGCACCGCTGAACAGGGCACCGCAGTCTCAAGAACCGCTGAACAGGGCCCTTCAAGTCAAGCACCGCTGAACAGGGCACGCAGTCTCAAGAACCGCTGAACAGGGCCCTTCAAGTCAAGCACCGCTGAACAGGGCACCGCCGTCTCAAGAACCGCTGAACAGGGCCCTTCAAGTCAAGCACCGCTGAACAGGGACCCGCCGTCTCAAGAACAGCTGAACAGGGCCCTTCAAGTCAAGCACCGCTGAACAGGGCACCTCCGTCTCAGGAACCGCTGAACAGGGCCCTTCAAGTCAAGCACCGCTGAACAGGGCACCGCCGTCTCAAGAACCGCTGAACAGGGCACCGCCGTCTCAAGAACCGCTGAACAGGGCCCTTCAAGTCAAGCACCGCTGAACAGGGCACCGCAGTCTCAAGAACCGCTGAACAGGGCCCTTCAAGTCAAGCACCGCTGAACAGGGCACCGCCGTCTCAAGAACCGCTGAACAGGGCCCTTCAAGTCAAGCACCGCTGAACAGGGACCCGCCGTCTCAAGAACAGCTGAACAGGGCCCTTCAAGTCAAGCACCGCTGAACAGGGCACCGCCGTCTCAGGAACCGCTGAACAGGGCCCTTCAAGTCAAGCACTGCTGAACAGGGCACCGCCGTCTCAAGAACCGCTGAACAGGGCACCGCCGTCTCAAGCACCGCTGAACAGGGCCCTTCAAGTCAAGCACCACTGAACAGGGCACCGCCGTCTCAAGAACCGCTGAACAGGGCCCTTCAAGTCAAGCACCGCTGAACAGGGCACCGCAGTCTCAAGAACCGCTGAACAGGGCCCTTCAAGTCAAGCACCGCTGAACAGGGCACCGCCGTCTCAAGAACCGCTGAACAGGGCCCTTCAAGTCAAGCACCGCTGAACAGGGACCCGCCGTCTCAAGAACAGCTGAACAGGGCCCTTCAAGTCAAGCACCGCTGAACAGGGCACCGCCGTCTCAGGAACCGCTGAACAGGGCCCTTCAAGTCAAGCACCGCTGAACAGGGCACTGCCGTCTCAAGAACCGCTGAACAGGGCACCGCCGTCTCAAGAACCGCTGAACAGGGCCCTTCAAGTCAAGCACCACTGAACAGGGCACCGCCGTCTCAAGAACCGCTGAACAGGGCCCTTCAAGTCAAGCACCGCTGAACAGGGCACTGCAGTCTCAAGAACCGCTGAACAGGGCCCTTCAAGTCAAGCACCGCTGAACAGGGCACCGCAGTCTCAAGAACCGCTGAACAGGGCACCGCAGTCTCAAGAACCGCTGAACAGGGCACCGCCGTCTCAAGAACCGCTGAACAGGGCCCTTCAAGTCAAGCACCGCTGAACAGGGCACCGCCGTCTCAAGAACCGCTGAACAGGGCCCTTCAAGTCAAGCACCGCTGAACAGGGCACCGCCGTCTCAAGAACAGCTGAACAGGGCCCTTCAAGTCAAGCACCGCTGAACAGGGCACCGCCGTCTCAGGAACCGCTGAACAGGGCCCTTCAAGTCAAGCACCGCTGAACAGGGCACCGCCGTCTCAAGAACCGCTGAACAGGGCACCGCCGTCTCAAGAACCGCTGAACAGGGCCCTTCAAGTCAAGCACCGCTGAACAGGGCACCGCCGTCTCAAGAACCGCTGAACAGGGCCCTTCAAGTCAAGCACCGCTGAACAGGGCACCGCAGTCTCAAGAACCGCTGAACAGGGCACTTCAAGTCAAGCACCGCTGAACAGGGCACCGCCGTCTCAAGAACCGCTGAACAGGGCCCTTCAAGTCAAGCACCGCTGAACAGGGACCCGCCGTCTCAAGAACAGCTGAACAGGGCCCTTCAAGTCAAGCACCGCTGAACAGGGCACCGCCGTCTCAGGAACCGCTGAACAGGGCCCTTCAAGTCAAGCACAGCTGAACAGGGCACCGCCGTCTCAAGAACCGCTGAACAGGGCACCGCCGTCTCAAGAACCGCTGAACAGGGCCCTTCAAGTCAAGCACCACTGAACAGGGCACCGCCATCTCAAGAACCGCTGAACAGGGCCCTTCAAGTCAAGCACCGCTGAACAGGGCACCGCAGTCTCAAGAACCGCTGAACAGGGCCCTTCATCTCAAGCACCGCTCCGCTGGGCCCTTCATCTCAAGCACCGCTCCGCTGGGCCCTTCATCTCAAGCACCGCTCCGCTGGGCACCGCCGTCTCTGCACCGCTCCGCTGGGCCCTTCATCTCAAGCACCGCTCCGCTGGGCCCTTCATCTCAAGCACCGCTGCGCTGGGCCCTTCATCTCAAGCACCGCTCTGCTGGGCCCTTCATCTCAAGCACTGCTCCGCTGGGCACCGCCGTCTCTGCACCGCTGCGCTGCGCTGGGCCCTTCATCTCAAGCACCGCTCCGCTGGGCACCGCCGTCTCTGCACCGCTCCGCTGGGCCCTTCATCTCAAGCACCGCTCCACTGGGCCCTTCATCTCAAGCACCGCTGCGCTGGGCCCTTCATCTCAAGCACCGCTCCGCTGGGCACCGCCGTCTCTGCACCACTCCGCTGGGTCCTTCATCTCAAGCACCGCTGCGCTGGGCCCTTCATCTCAAGCACAGCTCCGCTGGGCCCTTCATCTCAAGCACAGCTCCGCTGGGCCCTTCATCTCAAGCACCGCTGTGCTGGGCCCTTCATCTCAAGCACCGCTCCACTGGGCACCGCCGTCTCTGCACCGCTCCGCTGGGCCCTTCATCTCAAGCACCGCTCCGCTGGGCCCTTCACGTCAAGCACCGCTGAACAGGGCACCGCCGTCTCAAGCACCAATGGCCCATTGGCAGAAGGGACAGGCCCGGATCTGTGTCGGGCAGGGCTGCACGAAGCACTCTGGGCACCATGCCTCCTCCAGAACCAGTGGAGTCTGTAATCCACTTGATAGACTGTGGCTTTGCACTCCCCAGGATGGCACAGTGGGCAAGCCACCCACTGTAGAAACTTGAGAGACTGTGGCTTTGCACTCCCCAGGATGGCACAGTGGGCAAGCCACCCACTGTAGAGACTTGAGAGACTGTGGCTTTGCACTCCCCAGGATGGTACAGTGGGCAAGCCACCCACTGTAGATCAATCAATCACTCAATCACTGCATTTGTAAAGCGCGCTACATACCCGCAAGGGTCTCAAGGCGCTGGGGAGGGGGGGTGCTACTGGTCGAAGAGCCAGGTCTTGAGGAGTCTTCTGAAGGCCAGCAGGTCCTGGGTCTGTCATAGGATGGTGGGGGGAGTGTTCCAGGTCTTGGCGGCGAGGTAGGAGAAGGATCTGCCGCCGGCGGTGGTTTTTCGGATGCGGGGGACTGTGGCGAGGGCGAGGTTGGCTGAGCGGAGGCTTCGGGTGGGGGTGTGGAAGCTGAGTCGGTTGTTGAGGTAGGTGGGTCCGGTGTTGTGCAGTGCTTTGTGTGTGAGGATCGGGAGCTTGAAGGTGATCCTTTTGTTGACGGGGAGCCAGTGCAGGCCTCTCAGGTGGAGTGTGATGTGGCTGCGGCGGGGACATCGAGGATGAGTCGGGCCGAGGCGTTCTGGATGCGTTGGAGTCGTCTCAGGAGCTTGTTTGTAGTTCCTTAGTAGAGGGTGTTCCCGTAGTCGAGTCTGTTGGTGATGAGGGCCTGGGTAACGGTTTTTTTCGTGTCGAGGGGGATCCATTTGGAGATCCTGCGGAGCATACGGAGGGTGTTGAAGCAGGACGCGGAGACGGCGTTGACTTGCCTGGTCATGGAGAGAGTGGAGTCGATGACCCCCAGGTTGCATGCGTGGTCCATGGGTTCCGGGGCTGTGCCTAGTGACGTGGGCCACCAAGAGTCGTCCCAGGCTGATGGGGTGGGTCCGAGAATGAGGACCTCCGTCTTGCCTGAGTTCAGCTTCAGTCTGCTGTCCTTCATCCAGTCGGCTATGGCCTTCATTCCTCGATGGAGGTTAGCTTTGGCGGTGTGGGGATCTTCGGTGAGGGATATGATCAGCTGGGTGTCGTCGGCGTAGGAGATGATGTTGAGGTTGTGTTGTCGTGCGACGTGGGCGAGGGGGGCCATGTAGATATTGAACAGTGTCGGGCTGAGGGAGGATCCCTGTGGGACGCCGCAGATGATCTCAGTGGTTTTGGAGCAGAAGGGTGGGAGGCGGACGCTCTGGGTTCTGCCAGAGAGGAAGGATGTGGTCCAGGCCAGGGCCTTCTCGTGGATACCGGCGTCATGGAGGCGTGCTGATAGGGTACGGTGGCAGACCGTGTCAAAGGCTGCTGATAGGTCCAGGAGGATGAGGGCGGCTGTTTCTCCTTTGTCCATCAGGGTCCGGATGTCGTCAGTGGCGGCGATGAGTGCGGTCTCGGTGCTGTGGTTACTGCGAAAACCAGATTGGGACGGGTCCAGGATGTTGTTGACTTCAAGGTAGCGGGTCAGCTGTTTGTTGACAATCTTCTCGGTCACTTTTGCTGGGAAAGGGAGCAGGGAGATGGGACGGAAGTTCTTGAGGTCCTTGGGGTCCGCCTTGGGCTTCTTCAGAAGGGCGTTGATCTCGGCGTGCTTCCAGCTTTCTGGGAAGGTTGCTGTCTCAAAGGAACAGTTGATTGTTTTCCGGAGGTGGGGCGCGATGGCTGCGCTGGCTTTGTTGAAGACGTGGTGAGGGCAGGGGTCCGATGGGGATCCGGAGTGGATGGAGTTCATGGTTTTGATGGTGTCTTCGTCGCTGACGCTGGACCAGACGGTCAGGCGACTGGTGCGAGTGGTAGTCGCAGGGGTAGTGGACTCGGTGGTGGCTGCGGGGGGGTCGGGGTTGAAGCTGTCGTGGATGTCGGTGATCTTGCGGTGGAAGAAGGTGGCCAGGGAGTCGCACAGGTCTTGAGATGGCGGGATGTCGTTGGTGATGGAGCTGGGGTTGGAGAGTTCTTTCACGATGCTGAAGAGCTCTTTGGTGTTGTGTGCGTTGTTGTCTAGGCGGTCCTTGAAGGCGGTCTTCTTGGCGGTCCTGATGAGTTGGTGATGTCTGCGGGTGGCGCTCTTGAGGGCTGTGTGGTTGTCTGGTGTTTGGTCGTGGAGCCATTTCTTCTCCAGCTTCCGAAAGGTGTGCTTGGAGATCCGGAGGTCCTCGGTGAACCAGGCGGCTTTCTCGTTGGTGTGGTTGGTTGTAAAGGTCTTGAGAGGGGCGAGGGTGTTGGCGCAGTCGTTGATCCACTGTGTGAGGTTGGTCGCGGCAGTGTCTGGGTCGGTGGGTGGTTTCAGGGCGAGGGCGGTAGTCAGTTGGTCCCCGGTGACCTTGCCCCAGCAGCGGCGTGGTAGCTGTTGGGTGCGGTGGTGTGTGGTGGGTTTTCTGAAGGTGAAGTGGACGCATCTGTGGTCGGTCCAGTGTGGTTCGGTGGTGTGGTTGAAGGAGACGTGGGGGCTTGCGGAGAAGATGGGGTCGAGCGTGTGTCCAGCGGCGTGAGTGGTTGTCGTTACTAGCTGTTTGAGTCCGAGGTTGGCGAGGTTGTCGATCAGGGCGGTGGAGTTGGCGTTGTTGTTGTTCTCGAGGTGGAAGTTCAGGTCCCCGAGCAGGATGTAGTCCGTGGAAGCGAGGGCGTGGGTGCTGATGAGGTCAGCGATGGTGTCACTGAACTGTGGGCGGGGTCCGGGAGGTCTGTAGATGAGAGTTCCTCTGAGGGTGGTGTTGGGGTTGGTGTGGGTCTGGAAGTGCATGTGCTCGGCGGTGGTGAGGGTGTCATCGGTGTTCGTTGAGATTTTGATGGAGTCTTTGTGGATGATGGCGATTCCTCCTCCCACTCCGTTAGTGCGGTCTCTGCGGGAGATCTTGTAGCCCTGTGGGATGGCTATGGCAATGTCTGGTGCTGAGGTGGCGTTCAGCCAGGTCTCCGTCAGGAAGGCGACGTCAGGGGCAGTGGAGTCTAGGAGGTCCCAAAGTTCGATGGCGTGCTTGCGAGCGGAGCGGGTGTTGAGGAGGATGCAGCGGAGGTGGTTGGGTTCTCTGGCTGGTGGTGTGGAGGGTTGGATGCTGGTGAATCTGCAGTTCCGGCAGGTGAAAGGCCCCTGGGTGCGTTTCGGGGTGGCCCGGTAGCAGGGGTGGTCTCGTCTGGTGTTGAGTGCGTGGAGGGTGCTTGCGTCGTAGTGCAGTCTGGCGTTGCGGGGGTGCGGGTTCTGGTGCTGGGTGCGGTCCAGGCGCGGACGGGCGCAGACGGGCTTGCCTTAGGCGCACCAGCGGCGCGCCCGCTTCGCGCCCTCCATATGAGGGCAGAGGGAGGGAGGAGCAGCTGGGCGGTGGGAGCGGGGCGGCCAATGGGAGTGAAGGGGGCGGGGCAGCAGGGGCTCAGCAGCAAGGGAAAAACCCGGGGAAAAACCCAGGGGAAAACCCAGGGAAAAAACGGCGGGAAAAGACGGCGGGAGAGGGACAACAGAGCCCACGGGTACAGAAAGCAAAACACAGGGGCACAGAATGAAAAAAACAAGTAGCACAGAAGCACAAGCTCAGGGGAATAGAAAAAAGGGAGCGAGTAGTCAGGTGGCAAAAGCGGCAACGGAGGTTCAACCCACAGGGGGCTGCGTGGCAGATGGGGGGAGCGACCTGCCTGGTGACAGGGTCAAAGCTCACTCTCTACCACCGCTTTGCGGCCTCCATATGAGGGCAGAGGGAGGGAGGAGCAGCTGGGAGGTGGGAGCGGGCGGCCAATGGGAGTGAAGGGGGCGGGGCAGCAGGGGCTCAGCAGAAAGGGAAAAACCCGGGGAAAAACCCAGGGGAAAACCCGGGGAAAAAACGGCGGGAAAAGACGGCGGGAGAGGGACAACAGAGCACAGGGGTACAGAAAGCAAAACACAGGGGCACAGAATGAAAAAAACAAGTGGCACAGAAGCACAAGCTCAGGGGAATAGAAAAAAGGGAGCGAGTAGTCAGGCGGCAAAAGCGGCAACGGAGGTTCAACCCATAGGGGGCTGCGTGGCAGATGGGGGGAGCGACCTGCCTGGTGACAGGGTCAAAGGTCACTCTCTACCACCGCTTCGCGGCCTCCATATGAGGGCAGAGGGAGGGAGGAGCAGCTGGTAGGTGGGAGCGGGGCGGCCAATGGGAGTGAAGGGGGCGGGGCAGCAGGGGCTCAGCAGCAAGGGAAAAACCCGGGGAAAAACCCAGGGGAAAACCCGGGGAAAAACCGACAGGAAAAGACGGCGGGAGAGGGACAACAGAGCACAGGGGTACAGAAAGCAAAACACAGGGGCACAGAATGAAAAAAACAAGTGGCACAGAAGCACAAGCTCAGGGGAATAGAAAAAAGGGAGCGAGTAGTCAGGCGGCAAATGCGGCAACGGAGGTTCAACCCACAGGGGGCTGCGTGGCAGATGGGGGGAGAGACCTGCCTGGTGACAGAGACTTGTGAGACTGTGGCTTTGCACTCCCCAGGATGGAACAGTGGGCAAACCACCCACTGTAGAGACTTGTGAGACTGTGGCTTTGCACTCCCCAGGATGGCACAGTGGGCAAACCACCCACTGTAGAGACTTGTGAGACTGTGGCTTTGCACTCTCCAGGATTGAACAGTGGCCATGGAGGCCCCTCGTGGATCTGGCGTCGTGGACTCATCTGGCTGAGGTGCCCCCCCTTCCCTTCCCCCTGACGTGCCTGTAGTTTTGCTATCTGATGCCCCTGCAGTGTTCTCTCCAATGGATTCGGGTCTCCTGTGTGGGCTTTGCCCATGTGTTTAGGCCCATTGGCCCACGAACAATGGCTGATACCCAATTTGGACCGGACAATTTACATATGTGTATATAGTTATAGATGTTTGATATATTTTTTTACTTAACCGTACAATATAATTCAAATTTCATGATCATTTTATTTAGTCTTTGCATTCTTCCGGGGGGTTTGGGGGTGTCACTCTGAGTTGTTGCTCTGCATTGATGTGTATGTAGTTGAGGGTGAGGGTGGGTGTGTCGCGTATGTGTGTCCCCGTAATTTTTTGCCTCCCCCCTCCCCTGTGTCGTAGGTGCAGTACTCACCGGTGTCTTCTGCGCCGGCGTTCGTGATCCTGGTAGAGGAGCAGGAAGACAATAGCTGGTAGGATGTGTAGTTCGGGTTCCATGCTGTCCAGATTCCTCGTGGAGTGTGTAGAGGTGAGCGTTTTCCGTTCGTAATGGCTGTTTCAGCCGTGTTTTTATCGGCGGGGCTACCGCCCCGGAAAAGGTGGCGGATTGGTGGGTTGTGATAGGGTGGGAGGTACATTGTCTCCCGTCTGTCTGTTGGTGGTGACCGCCGCGCTGTTTGTTTGTCCCGCCATGGCGGCCGGAGTGTTAAAGTGGCGGTCTCTGTTGGCGGTTTCCGCCAGGGTCAGAATTCAATTTTTTTGACCGCCTGCCTGTTGGCAGGTTGGCCGCCGCTTTAACTCCGACCTCCAGGGTTGGAATGACCCCCTGTGTCTGCCGAAAGAGTCTTGGCAGCAGTGTGCTGCGTGCAAGCTGACTCGACTTATGTTAAAATGTATGACTTTTAACTTGCACATTTTGACAGCTATTTTATTTTAAGCTTCATTGCCTCTAGTACTGTCACAGTGCAATTCCGGAAATCTATACTTTATTACGTTTTAAAACTTTTTTTTATTTTCCATTCAATTTGATGTTTACAGCAAGCGTAGACCAATAAGCTGTGACTTAATGCATAATTATCTTATTCAGATGCCGTGGTGTATAACAAGCAGTTTATAAACTTGTCAATTTAATATACATACAGAAAACAGATTTGAGAAGAACATAGCATTGACAATTGTTCATTCATATTACCACTTGCTATGCTAAATTCATAATAAGTACATGAAAAAAAATATCAAAAACATATTCTTGTTTATCAGTGACATGGTAACTATAGCCTTTGTAAGGAATGTAGATAATTAGTTGCTTGGGTGTTAGCTGTGTCGATCCACTCCGAATCGTTTTGGAATGTCTTAGAAAGAGTGGAGGCCCCCCTTCTTCTCTTTAAGTAAACCTAGTGAACTCAGCAAAGCAGGCAGGATGGAGCTGCTAACTGCTTTCTCAAACAAGCATTTGCACTGCAACAGGTCTCTCATTTCTCCGAGTTAGAGCTATTAGCAGTTGTAAACTCCCAACCAGACTTTTCTTGCCACATTAAACCTATTGGCAAAAGTGCAATTATCTACGTAACAGGCAAAAGTGCAATTAACTATGTAACAGGGTCGATGTCATGCAAAGCGTTTGACTTCTGCCAAGTGAGATCATGCTGCGAAAAAAGATAAAAAGTAATCCACAAACCGGACGGAAAACAGCGAGCCTCACATGTTTTCAGTACTTGGTCGCTGCGCTCGAGGAGGGCTAACCTCCGGAAAAGGCATGACGTATGCATGCCTTCCGCTAATGAAAGCAAGCAGATTTAGAAAGGCAAGCCCACAAACCAATAAAAGACACTGATGTGACATGGGCGGGGCTCGAGCCCTTTTCTAACTACTAATGCGTCTCGCAAGCGCATGCGACGCAGGCTTGACCCTAAAAATGGTGTTACATGTGGGTTGGGGCATTGGGCCTCCGGCAGTTAGCGCATGTCCGACTTCCCAAGGGGAGCCTGTGCAGGTGTGATTAAGAGCAGGAGGCTCCGGGCGGTGGGCTTGGTGAGCAGAAGAGAGTTGAAACTGCAGCTTTTCCTGCCTACAGTCATACCACCCAGAATGCGCCCAATCTCGGAAACTAAGCAGGGTCGGGCCTGGTTAGCACTTGGATGGGAGACCACCTGGGAATACCAGGTGCTGTAGGCATTTTGCCTCTCGCAGACACTAGGGGCCAGATGTATGAACAAACCCCTTTGCGAATCGCAAATAGCGATTTTTAAGAAATCGCTATTTCTGAGTTGCAATATGCAATGTAACATAATTGCGATTCGGAATTAGCGATTTCTTAAAATTTCTTAAAATTCGCTAATGCAATTTAAGAGGCCTAAATACTGAATCGCATACAATTCGCGATTCAGTATTTGGGCCTTGCTAATTTGCGATTCGGTATTTGAAAATCGCAAATTGCGAGAACGCACACCTGGCAGTGCCTGATGACATCACAAGCAGGAAGTGAGTCGTCCCAGGCAGTTTGCAGGTGCCACACCCAAAGGAGCAGTGAGAGAGACACAGCCCAGCCACAGGGAGCAAGTCTGTGAGCAAGGCAGGACCTCACATCAGTATGGACAACTCTGCAAATGGAAAGGAGAAGGGAGAGAGGAAGAGAAAACTGAAGTTCAGTGAGCAGGAACTGGAGGTGCTCACTGAGGAGGTGGTGAGGAGCCATGACCGGCTGTTCGGGAAGAGCTCACTCCAGGTCCCAGAGAGTGAGAAGCGCAAACTCTGGGTGGACATACAAACCAAAATCTGTGCTGTGGGGGTTGTGCAGCACTCAGTGGAGGAGATTAGAAAGAGGTGGTACGACCTGCGTTCCCGTGCCAAGGAGAGGGTGGACAGAAGACTACAGGAGGCAAGGAGCACAGGATTCGGACCATCCACCCAGACACCCTCCACCCCCATGGAAGACCTGGTGGAGTCGACACTCCTCCCAGAAGCTGTCAGTGGGGTCACTGACACAGACACATCCGGCACACCAAGCACCAGTAAAGATAAGTGCAATATTGAAATGTAACCCCATATGTGTATGTACAAAAGCCCCTTAGTAATTAGCAATTAGTGCAAAGAATTGTCCATTCCACATCTTAGAAGCGGCACAACAATGCCTTATGGGAGTGGTAGTCCACAACCCAAAGCTGAAAGTAGCACATAGAATGTAATTAAGTAGAGCGACACCCAGAAGAACACAACACCCACTACATAGTGATATGATGTAACTGTACATTTATTACCATTGTGTAACTGTTGGTGATACATACATAAATGACATGCTGCACATTGTTGTTGCAGATGGCCCAGGCCCAGCAGCATCAGCATGTGCCGTTGTGGGGGATGCTGAATCACAGCCTCCATCAGACTCCAACACCAGTGAGTCCGTGAATATTGCGCATATCAGACGCAGGGCAATGTTGAACCTCTACCAGAATTGAGCCAGGACTCAGATGACATGCGGGATGAAGGCCACACACCATCCCCAGGCGGCAGATCCACCGTAATGCAGGAGTCCCAGCCCCAGCATCATTCAACACCCCGCAGGAGGCCTCAGTATGCAGGCACACAGCACGTGGAAGCAGGAGAGGGCCCATCATTCTTCGGTGGCCTGGAATCCTCTATGCTTAAACTGCAGCGCCTGCAAAATAAGGAGATCACGGCAATGCATAGGCAGATGCAGGCACACAATGCCAACATGGGGGGGGCTGCATCGGCAGTTGGAGTGCCTTAATTCAAACATTTCCAAGCTGCATGAGGGACAGATCACAGCTGCCGAGAACACCAGGGAGCTGACCATTGCAGTGAAGGAACTCTGCATAGAGATAAGGCATGAGAGGGTCAGCCACCGCAGGCATGAGAGGGGATTTATGGGGATGTTTAGTGGATTATGTAGATCTGTCAATCGCCTTGCAACATCTACGGCCCTCATATCGCGGCGTGCAGGGCCACACAGGTGGAGGCAGCGCACAGCAGTCGGGATGTAGCCCAGGGACTGGTCCAGATAACAAATGTTCTGGACACTATGCTGGGTAACTGCTCTGCTACACCCAGTGAACTTGGACTAGGGGAGACTGAGGACTCATCTAGCCTCAGCAGCCTTGCAGTGTCCACGACAGATCCTAGGCATCGCAGTGCCAGGCACAGCACTGCCACTGAGGTAGATACCAGAGGTGCCGCCGAGGCTGCTGTGCACTCTAGTGGCTTGCGTAGCCGTAAAAAGTGACTTTGATGGCCACAGGGGACTGTCTGCATATTTTCTTTTATAGTGAACTATGAATACAATAGTGAGACACTGTTAATGGTTGTTTTATGACACATGTTTATTTTTTTTTTTGCTAGTGTCACTTATGTTACCTGACGTTAAGGTAATAAAGGTACTAACTACCAGAACACATGTCAATGAAGTTGTGTTGTTATTACTTACATCTGAAATGGTTGTGCGTGATGTCAGCATGCCTTTGCCTGCCCTCTGCTGCACTGGTCCTGTCTGCTGGCTGTAGGGGGGGTATGGGATCATCATCCTCATCTGATTCTGGATCAGATATTTCCACAGGTATGCCCCTGGTGGTAGCTATATTGTGCAGGATCACACATGTGGCCACTGTTCTACAGGTCGTGTCCGGGCTGTACTGTAGTGCCCCTCCGCTTTCGTGGATGCACCGGAAGCGACTCTTCAGCAGGCCAATGGTGCGCTCCCGCTCCACCACATTGCGGGTTGCCCTGTGTGCTGAATTGTATCTCCGTTCTGCTGGTGTTGTAGGATTGAGGTAGGGCGTCATCATGTAGGTGGGCACTGTGTAGGCACTGTCTCCTGGAAGGAACAGAGGATATAATGAGTAAGTGAGCCATCTGATGTCACAACAGCATCAATGCACCAGTGTACAGAGGGACAATACCTAGTAGATATCCTTCACCAAACTCCCCAGCTAGCAGTCTTGTGTGAATCCCGCTGTGGCGAAAGATGTACGAATCATGTGTGCTCCCTGGGTACCTGGCCACAAGATCAGTTATGATGTAGGAGGCATTGAATATCACCTGTATATTAATGGAATGTTGGTATTTACGATTGAGGTACACATACTCTGTGGCCAATGGTGGACAGATTGCAACACGTGTCCCATCTATGGCACCTAGGACGTGGGGGAACTGTGCTATCTAGTAGAAATACATTTTTGTCTGCTGTATTTCCTGTGGGGTGTGGGGGAATCTGATGTACTGGTGTATCCTACTCAGCATGGTGTTGATAAATGCATTGAAAAATCTAGAGACGGCACTCTGTGATACTCCTCCAGCTGCTGCTATGACCCCTTGATAGCTCCCTGAGGCAAGTAGGTGGAGGGAGCATAATACCTGCACCTGGGTGGGTATGCTATTCGACCTATGTGTTGTGCGCTGCAGTATGGGTTGTAGCTCAGCTATCAGGTCAAGTATCATGGTTGAGTTCAACCTGTACTTATCATATATCTCTTCCTCAGTGTAGTCAAAAAGGGTAATGCGTACTCTGAAAATGCGCCCCTGTCTCCTCCTCCCTCTCCTTAAACCTGCCAAGATCCTCATTCTCCTCGCCATGACGTAGAGTGCAGCCATTGTGGAAAAGAGTCTGAGGCATTTTGGGCCTCTTTATATAGGCTGCACCTTGTTACCAACTGGTTTTACTCCGTGGTAATTTGCATGTGCAAAAGGCCATTCTGCGAAAATTTGCAATTTCCAAATTTTTGATGCATCGAATTGCGACTTTGTTTTGCGTGTCGCATTTTGCGTCTTGCAATTTCTGACGTGAAATACCTAATCGGTATTTGCGAGTCGCTATTCTGACTTGCAATTTGCGAGATGCTAATTACGATTCGGTATTTCATGTTGCAAATTGCAAGACGCAAAATGCGACACGCAAAACCATGTTGCTTCATAAAAAAATCACAATTTTTGCGATTCCTTGTTTTTGGCCTGCGAATGCCTTTCATGCATCGCAGACCACGTTTTTGCATTCGCAAACTGCCAAATTCTGTGATTCGCACCGTTTGCAAATGCAAAATGGTTTGATACATCTGGCCCTAGGTGCTGCACATCTTAGCTCAATTACACAGCTTCCTCGCTAATTTCATTTTCCACTTTTTATTTCCTGCACTCTTTTTTTTCCTGTCTTAAAAAAATAAATAAAAAAAGTACAGCAATAACACTAAAATACACACTTTCCAAAGGAAAACTTACAATTATTCTGCACTTTACACTCGGCCCAAGCTGAAGAAAACATTTGCTCCACGATGGGCAAAGGGATCCCTAGCCAAGGCTTTGCTTTCTTGCGGTAAGCATATGCATGAGGTCTTAAGACCAGATCTCACTTCTTGTGATGTCATTTCCTGTCAGATCATGGGTTGTGATGCCACTACCTGTGATTCCAGGTGCAATTTCACACGCTGTGGTGTCATGTGCTGTGATGTCACTTGCATAGTGTCTAACTTGGTCAGTCCCCTCACTTATTTTCTTTAAAACTTGTGCCATGAATAAGCCTTAGCCTCCAAGAAATAGTGCTTGAGCCCACCAAATATCAGCACAGCGTGTTGGAAATGTGATAAAAGGACAATGATGTATTCGGTGTGGAAGAATGAAACGAGTTGCAGACACTAGTGTAACAGAGTCCAAACACAGAGCATTCCGGAAACAGGGAATAAAAAGAGGAAAGGTGCGTACAATTTGAGTTGTTGTAAAAACATTCCAAAGCATTTTCTGGCATTTCATGGCACTGTAACAGGTGTCATTAACTCAAAAATCCATTTATCGACCACGGAAAGAATGGGTGAGCAGGGCGTGTGCAGAATAAAACCTGTTCAACATAGGAAAACATCCCAACAGAAAGCACATTACTCACTGTTGCGTCCTAAGCATTAAACTACAGACCTCTGTCTCTTTCAGTTTCACTTGTATTGTAAGAAGGGGCATTATTTTGCATGTTGTTTGAGAAAGGATTCCATGATGAAAGATCTGATTTTCCCAACAACTCCTAAATACTTTCTGTGGGACCCTGGTTTGACAACAGTAAAGAAAAGACTGGCCAAACTCTGCCTGTAAGGCATGGCGAATATGTTGCAGGTGACACTTGCAGAGTGACAGAGCCTCTCCATTTAGTGAAAAAAGTGCAAGAAGAGGTAAGCCATTGGCTTGCCTTCCCGTTTATTTCTGGATTTGTTAAGGTAGTGTAAAAGAGCTATTTCTCCCGGCCAGAGTGAATGGAGGTGTTGCCACTCAGTGGGATAACGAAGAGAGAACTCCTGCAAGCAGCAACTAATCGTCCATGGGAGGGGAGAATGAATGCTGCTGTTCAGAAGCAGCGTCTCCCCTGGTGACTCCTCCTTGCCATGCCCTAAGGAGGGGTCCAAGGAGGCACAACACATGCTGTGTCAGGTCAGGGTTGTCCATTGTAATTGAGTGTGTGAGAGGGGCCATCTGATAGTCGTGCTAGGTTGGGGAGGGGCTGCTGCAGCATGTGAAGATGAGAGAATCGGATGTAACCCAGAGCATTTTAAATAGAGGAGTTAACGAGAATTTTCAATGCAACGGGTCACGCATTTGCTCGAGTTAGAGCTATTACCGTTATAAACTCCTAACTGGACTTTTCTTGCCACACAAATGAAAAGAAAAAAAACACAGCGCGATCGCGCTGGGGTTTATATAGCGCGATCGCCCTGCGTTTTTTTCCATTTGTGTGGCAAGAAAAGTCCGGTTAGGAGTTTACAAAGCTGGGGTTGGGGTGGGGGTGTCATGGCAAAGGGAGATTAATTGAACTGGAAGATGCGCTGTTCACAAAGGGTGAAGCCAAAACTGAACACAAGCAGCTGAGATCAGCGATGGGCGCCGAATGAGCAGGAAACAATAAAAAAATGACAAGCATTTGGAATGCAATGCTCTGGTGTTTGCTCAAGTTAGCGCTCCTAGTGTTGTAAATTACTGAGTGGACTTTTCTTGCCACACAGACTGAAAATAAAGAGAGCAAGGGCGAGCTGGCCCTGGAAAAGCCCCCCTCTGCTGTTGGTTTATGTTTACATAGGGAGCTGGTGGGGAGGAGGGACTAAACAAGCACCCGCACTGTTGAGGTGAAACAGGCAAATGCCCCAAAAAAGTCCCTTACAGAAGAGATAAACAGGACATAGCACAATTACACAGTACTTTGTGCTGCTTCCAAAGTGAAAAAAGGCAGGACAAAGAGGCAGAACTGACCACTAGCAAGCAAGGATTTTTGAAGGACACTGCAACTAACAAATCAAAACGCTGGAACTCACTCTATTGTATACTTTAGTATACAGCAGGCCGAACACTAACGCTCAACCTAAAAAAGGAATTCGTAAAATGTATTACCTATAACTTGTGCCATTAAGAGTTTAGGCAAGGAACAGGAAAAAAGTACTTTCGGTACTTCCGAGATGCAGAACCATCCCAATACATGGTGTATATGACAACTGAATGTTGCAAAATGCAGAAGACGTGAAAACTAAGCAGGGTCTACTTCTTTTGTAGTCATACCTCTAACTTGTGCCATTAAGAGTTTAGGCAAGGAACAGGAAAAAAGTACTTTCGGTACTTCCGAGATGCAGAAGCATCCCAATACATGGTGTATCTGACAACTCAATGTTGCAAAATGCAGAAGACATGAAAACTAAGCAGGTTCTATTTCTTTTGTAGTCATACATAATGTGCTACCAGAGATACAGTTCCTCTGCATTTAACTACCACCTAACAACAGGACTTGAACCCTTTGTATTCAAGAATTGGATTTCATTGCATTGCCTGTGGGAAGATCATATCAGTGGCCGAGCAGAGTACACATCTATTGGTTTAAAAATAGAAAATAATAACGTTGTTTGTCATGCCTGTCTCTAAATGTGCAAGTATGGTGCAATATTTTAAGGGGGAAATAAGGTATTCTATAGGGTTACATGGTACAGCATGCAGACATACTCTACTGCATTCCGTCAAAGTCTGAGGGAACAAAATTCCATATCTACTAAGCCGCAAAGCTCTTTTTCTATACCCCCAGCAATGGTGTGCTTTCTACTGCTGAACAACAAAGGGGACCTTTCAATATAAAAACTATGCTGTGACACTTTTCCAACTTTGTATGTGTACAATGGAATGCAGCACATCAGGAAAGTTGAAAAAAATTGTTTCCTTGTCATAATTGCCTTGAAGAGGTGTAATGTTTTGGTTCAAATCCCTGTGTATACATGTTAGAATGTAAGGATTTGCAACAAAACCTAAGAATCAAAATTTCCATTGAAAAGTAAATCCCAGCACAACACTTTGCATTGGGTTACTTTTGCACATAACCTAACACAGAAACAAGTAAGCACCATGTGTACCTTTATATTTCTTCTCTGTTCTATAGCTTGGGGACCTAATCGGGCTGCACAGCTTTACACAGACAGACCCTTTACAATGTACAGCAAATGTATCTGGGTGCTGTTTAGCATACGTTTTGTATTTAATCATTTCTTATGAAGTACAAAATAGGCTTCTCAAATAAACTATAAAGGTTTGACCACTTTCTATGTTTAATGTTATAGGAATGGACCTTTTGGTGTCTTTTGGTAGTATTATACACAAAGCAAAAGGTAAGGGCATATATAGCGAATGACCCAGTAGACATATGAACTATCCAACCATGATCTCATGATAGTCACAATGTGAGAGGAATTAGTCCCCTGACAATATCACCTTTCAAAAGCAGTAAGACCTGCTCCTGCTGTCACCTGTGCATATTGTTACGATATATGATACTTATCGTTTCTAGCTAAAGTGCATTGTCTCTTTAACAACAAGCTACTGACTTTTTTCTCGTCCATCAGTTGTAGACCAGCTGATAGCAACCTCTTTGTAGGCATCTCACAAGTATTTTGTCTTGTACTTTGTCGTTCTTTCATTGTCAAACATGTTAAAAGAAATAATTCAACAAATACCAATTTTACGAGTATACGTTTGAAAACACTAATTTCAGTACTTATAAAATAAAGATGTATTGGTTATAGATGACATTACATTGTGACACTGTTACAATTTCTGGCTGTATATTAAGAGATGTAAATCGGCATAGAATAATTTGTTTTTACATATTTTTTAACATATATCATTATTCATCAGATGGTAAAGAATTATTTTATATGCAACATTTCTGAAAATATCACATACTTTTCAAAACAACATTGGTTAGTAACACAATATTCACTTTAAGGTTAAAACAACTGAGTAAAATGTTTTTTTTGTTCTCGGTGAGTGCCATTTTACCATGTGTACTTTTTTACCACTTGCAACTAGGTGCAGGTCTTTAGCACGCTGAATATTTTAAATACATGTTTTTCTTAATAGAACAATGGGGGGCATCCTTGGTATTAAAAAACAACAAAAACTACATGTTAATATATCAACTGTAAAGAGCAGGTATTATAGTTTGCTATGTGATAGATGTAATTTTCAGTAAAACTGTACTAAATGTATACTTAAAGAAAAGGGAATAAGCCCTAAAGATACAAAGATACTCCTCCAAACTAGTACTAAAAAGAATTGTTAATGTAGCTCTAAATGAAATAAAATTGCAAGTCTATACTGATCGTCACCCTTCTGGGGCAGAATGATGACATATATTCAGCAAATGAACAAATGCTATATCTTTGAAACTGGCTCTATCATACTAACATTTCCTTTCATCTTTATTTTTGCCCTTACAATGAACCATAAATCCATAATGACATAATAAAATACAAAAGAGTTTCATTCAATAAAAAGAACAGCATACAAAGCAAATTACGTCACTATGGAGCCTCAGTAATTCAACAGCACACATAAAATGGAGCAGCCATAAGTAGTATCAAGTGCCCAAAAGAAATTAAAAACACGTTGGCATTAATAGGTTAAAACAGGACTATCCTGGTGTAACTATTATAAAACCTGCAAAAAAAGACAAAGTTCATCCGATACCAGAGCTGGCCCCCATGGCCGTGGCCTCAGACCGCTTGCTTACAATGTCAGACAAGTGGTCCATTATGGACAAGAGACTCGTGGTCAGGGCAGATTTCAAAGCTTCAATCAGGTCATTAGTCTGGTTGGTACACCCGGAGGCCAGGACTGAATTGTTTGAAGTGCAGTTGGGATTTCCAGGAGGCACAGGCTAGTGGGCGGCCATAAAGCTGTAGGTCTGGGCTGCTTGCCGTTCCATTTGCGATTCGCCGCTGAGGAAAGGGGAGCCTGGCAGCATTAAGGACAACCGAGGTAGGAGACGAAGTAGAGCGCTAGCGTGGGACAGATGATGCCTTGGATTAAGCGTACCATCGCCCTCTTGTCTTCCACGTGATGAATCCCCTGTGGTGGCCGTCTGGGATCTGGGAATAGCAGGTAAGGACAGGTCAGGGTTGTTGGAGGCAAGGGACACTCTCCTCTCAGTGAATTGTATCTCCTTGTCTATAACACTCACTCCACAGAAAATAAAATCATACATGTTGGAGTTTCTTGCTGTGGCGAGGTTAAAAGCGCCCAATTTACGGTTCCCCATAGTCACCAGAGTCCACAGTCAAACTACCAATCAGGAGAAGAAGTGAAATGGCTGCCACAGACCTCAGAAAGAAAACAAGCATTTACAATGCAATAGGTCTCGCATTTGCTTGAGTTAGAGCTATTAGCTTTGTACATGCATAACTGGACTTTTCTCAACACAGACATTTTTCAACCCTGCTGCATAATTTGGTCCTCTCTCCTAGATAACTACAGTGGCACGGCATTATACCTAGTAATAGGGTGGAAAACAGAGAAGCCTCTCGCTACAGCGCTTTGAAACTGGTATGAAACACTACATGAAAATAGAATAGTATTATTAATAATAATACTGATAATAATAATAATTCTAATAATAATTGTTGTTTTTATTAGTAGTAGTGTAAGTGTTCCTATTATGAACTTTGCTTTTGCTGATATTGGCTATGTTGTCCAGGTCGCATCAGAGAATAAACAGGTCCCATGTCATAAGACTGCTTTCAATTGCAAACTAATTCAAGATTGCCCAACCTAGCATGGACGTCTATCAATCACTCAGTGTGACGCCTTCGCTGAGCGAGGCAGAAGGTTTGACAATTGCTTTTATTAATAGTTTTGTGTTGGTGTCTGCAGCGCTAACAGCTGATATTTACAGACATTAGAAGTGTGAAGACCAACGTTCATTTCTTGCCTAAGGTTATATTTTCAAATTAACGCAGCTCTCCGAAGCCTCTTGGCGTTCTTTGGGGCCTGCATCCTTCCTGCAGAGCCTGGAATGACCCCAATGTCTGCAGGGCACACCGATGCCCACCCACACTCGGGTACGATGAAGTCGCCCATATCTACAATTAATTCATGGTTCTTTACTTTGTCTCAGACAGCAGATGTTGGCCTAGTGAAAGTGTATTTTTTAAAACTACACGCAGAATGCAATTTGTTTCCTCATTGATTCATTCAAATAGTATGATGAAAGAGATGATGTGGCGGCGTGACACATAGTACATTTGCTGCTGCGTGGAGGGGGACAAAAGGTCGGGGATCCACCGAGTCTGTTAACTGCCCCCATATCATTAGATGTGTTGAGATAGTCTACTGTTTTACGTCTATCTTGTAATATTATCCGCATTAATAAAACACATGGCTGTTTATGTAACTCAATTCAAAGTACTATTTAAAGGCGTAGAACGGTAGTTTCATGGGCGTCTCCGCTGCATTACGAATGTCTGCATAAATGTGCAATGAACAGAGCATGAATGTGCGCTGCATGCAATGCTACACCGGGGTCATTCTAGACACAAATATTCAACACTGTCCGTGCTGCTCGTTGTCTGGCGTTACTCCTGATATGCTATTACGTATGGGATGAAGTAACCTATGCTGTACCTTAAAGGATAGTGCACATCACTGAGCATTTCTGTGACCATATAGAACTAGAGAGGGCTAAACACCGGAGAAGGCATAATGTATGCATGCCTTTCACTAACTAATGCACATGCATACGTCAAAAGGCAGTGTAGACGATTTTTGAATGGGTTTCCTTTAATAGTAAATACGTTCCAGGACTGGCAGCTAGGCACAAGAAAGTAGCAGCGTTTTACGACTCCTCATTCTGCGATTGCCAGATGATTACTTTCAACCTGGACTTCCCGTGATGTGACATAAGTTCATTTGCCGAGATATAGACTTGTTCCTTTGTAAATCACGCAAATAAATTTGTGCTTTCAGCCCGTCCACACTGGCAGGGCAAATTCAAGGCAGGAACCAACCGAGGCCACGCCTCTTTCAAAGAAACTCTATTTGACCCATGAGTGGCTTCCGTACACTGTTTGTGTTCTTTCTGCTGCAGCGTTGCACAAAGGGCAATCACATTTTCATTATTTTAAATAGTTTCTAAGCACATGCACCTCCCATACCATGCTAAACACGCTCGTGGAGGTAAACCAAAGTAAGCATTACACATACCTAGTGAGAGAGGAAAATAAGGTCTTGCAGGGCCATTAGCTTGTCCCTTTTAGTAATTAACATCAATAAAAACAACCTGTGTTTATTGTTATGCAAAATAGGAAGTGTGTGTCAGCCTGAAAATGGCCTGCTGCCAAACAATGGAGCAGGAGATTTCAATCAACTGGTGCTTAAACTGTATGGATTCCAAGGTCACTGGTTACTTCTGAGATGTCGAATTTCATGCTTTCTGTGCATTTTCAGTACAAGATGGGATGTTTTTCATAAAACCCATTTGAGTAGAAGAAAGGAAAACTTTCCTAGCTTATGAAAGGCACTTCAGCGGAGCAGGAGCAGGTCAGATCATGTTTAGATGCAAAAGAACATTGTATATTCCTAACTGGACTTTTCATGCCACATAAATAGAAAGGAAACAAGCATTTGAAATGCAATAGTCTGGTGTTTGCTGGAGTTAAACCTCAGAGCAGCACTGATCATCGAAGGGTCGGAATGTGCTGCTCCCTCAGTCCAGCCCTCCTCCCTGTGATTCTGCTGGGCCTCTTAAATGGTGACATGCTGCGAATGGGCTTTGGGAGAGACCAGCTGTCTCATGTTTCTCGGGTCCATTTGCCAGAGGCGTATCCAGCCGAGGATTTGTTTTTGAAATCCGGGACATGATTCAGCTAATAAAAGCAGGAAGACATGTCCCCGGATGCCAAACAAAAACAAGCATTTGAACTGCAATGGGTTTTGTGTTCGCTTGAGTTAGAGCTATTAGTGTTTTCCTGCCACACAGACTGAAAATAAAAAGTAAAACAGTTGACATAAGCGGCCGATTCAAAGTGACGCCGTGAGCTCACAGAGACAGACAAAAGGAACAAGCATTTGAAATGCAAGAACAGAAAATGCGAGGGAGATTAAGGAATGGAGCAAACAAAGTCACACATGACTGCAGATGAAAATCAGTAATAGACTAGAGCCCTGTAAACAGAAATAGCCTGGAGCCACTGAAACATCCAGCGCTCTGGCCAAACGCTATTAGCCTTTAAAAAAAGTAATCCCTAAGCACACGCTACATAAGCACAAGTGGAAGGGTACAAGTACTAGGGCCATGCTCCAGGGGAGTGTACAACTGTGGAAAAGGTGGGCCAAAGAGCAAGCATTGATCACTAGCAAGCAAGGATTTTTTAAGGGCACTGAAACAAACCAGTGAAAAAGCAGAGACCCCACAAAGAATTATAGAAGTATATACTAAAGTATGTACAAGAGGTCTCGAATTCTCTACCTAAAAGTATGGAAGTCTCGAATACTCTACCTAAAAAGGGGCAAAGGAAACTGCCACAGGTGGTTAGTCAGGCAGATTATCAAACAGCCTTACCGGTAGGGTGAAGAGAGCTCAAACATGAAAACCAATGGGAGTGTCCCTGCCCCGGCTCTTCCTGGCGTTGACAGGCACAGGATGGGCTCAGGTGCATAACAGATCTACCTTTTTCCGGGCCTTTCCTGGGAGCAGCAGGAGCTCATGTCGTGTTTTGAAGTGCCTCCAGGCGCAGTTCACCCTGGTACTCGAAGTCCCTTCTGTGGCAGTCTTAAGCCTCTTCACTATATCATACTAAATCCTATATTTCCTGGAACTTTGGTTCCAGAATAACAGCTATGAATGTCTTTAAGTTTCTTGACAGCCTTTCCTTGAAAGCAAGGCAAGTGTTTTACATACAGTCCAACCTGTCCCGTTTGTCAGATAGACGGTATAATGTCCTGATTGCTCCTCCATGTAAAATAATGCAACAATAATAGTCGTTTTTATATCAATAGACACTTGACCATATTTCAAATTGGTTAGCATTCATACCATCTGGTCTACATCTTTGTAGCATTAGGATAACATATTTTCCAGTGTTTCTAATGACTAAACTTGAACATATTTTTGTTCTACAGTTTGGACATGTGTTGCTTTGTACTGTCAAATGATACTGATTTTCAGTTGGGTGTATTTAAATACACACATCGTTCTGATTCACATATTCATGTTCCCAGCTGCAGAAGATACCACATTTCCTAGTATTTCTAGTAGAACAAAAATGCATTTCAGTATATCCTCTTGTGAGTTTAAAGTACACTGTGTTCTTCCTGTGCAGAAATTAACAGTATTGTGAATACAAACCAAGGTGCATTTTCCTTTGCCTGCACTGTTCACATTTGAGTTTACAGTGCTCAAAACAGTTGCTTATCTGTGTTCGCCTTGATCTGAACTGGAGGTATCTGAAATGTACTATTATGTTACAGTAGCAAGTCACTCAAGATAAATTTGTGAATCTGGACCTTACCATATACTTGACTACATCAAATTTCATTTTTTGTTTTGTTGCATGTTTCCCCCTCTTCTACTTTTGTGTCTTTTATCTACAATAATTTTTACAAACTACATGTGATAGAGACTGCAGTGTTTGAGGTATTGGGAAAGGACGCAGATGACAAGCATTTAAATTTGACATCTGTTGTACTCTAACTCATGAGAAGTCACGCATAGCTGATCGGGCCATAGGGAAAGAAGCATACGGAAAAAGGAAATACGTCGTAGTCTGACACAGGAATATGGACGACCACGAAGGAAAACGGATGAAGCACTAGAAACCAAAGCAATACCCTTGCATTGATGACTTTAGAGCGAGCCAGTCACATAAGTGAAGATTGATCTGTGAGCAATGTGAAAGAACAATCCAGAAGATAGTATTGTAGAGTCTCCACCCTCCTTTTGATGGACAGGCATTCTAGTTCAATTGTGGGGTAACGCACTTCCCTAGATAACAGCTTCCCGCTAATGTTTACCACAGGATGCAACACACCACTAACATCAACCTGAGATAATACGGCACCCAGACTCAAAGCAGAGGCGCCTGTTTGTGGAATAAATGGTTTTGTAAAATCAGGATGGGTAAATACTGAATGATTACAAAAGACAGTTCTAAGCCAGTTAAAACTGGCTAGCTGATAGAAGGTCCATTTGGTGATTTTATGGGGGTGGGTGTTTTTGAGAAGATCCATTAGGGGGGGCGGACTTTTTCAGAATAATTAGGTATGAACCTTCGATAGTAACCCATTAGACCTAGGAAGGCTTTGATCCCCTTCTTATTTGTAGTATAGGGTACATCTGTGATTGCCATTAGCTTATCAACCTGAGAGCATATTTGTTCTTTCTGTATGTGGTATCCTAGATATCTAATGGAAGCCATGGCCAATGCACACTTATCTGGGTTGGCTGTGAGGCCTGCAACTCGAAAGGTTGCTATGACAGCACTTAGGTGTTCTAAATGCTGTTCCCAAGAAGAACTATAAATGACAATGTCAGCTAGGTAGGCAGATACGTATTGTTGGTGAGTAGTAGCAGGACATCCATCAGCCTTTGGAAGGTTGCAAGTGCTCTGTGCGGGCCAAAGGGTAACACCTTGAAATGGTATAGACCAGAAGGCGTTGAAAAGGTGTTTTTTTCTCTAGCATGTTGGGATAAGAGTATTTGGCTATAACCTTCAGTAAGGTCTAATGTGGACATGTATTTGGCTGTTCCTAATAGTTCAATGAGTTCATCTACACAATGATGGGTAAGTGTCAAACTTAGAGATAGCATTCAGTTGACGAACGTCTATGCAAAAGCGCACGGTCCTATTGGGTTTCGGTACTAACACAATGGGAGAGCACCAAGGCAGTTCAAGGGTTTGATTATATCACCTTTCAACATCTTAGCTATTTTTTCTTCCACTGCCCATTGCCTGGCTTCCAGTATACAATAAGGATGAAGACGTACTATTTTCCTTGTTTCAGTTTGGATGTTGTGTACTGCTAACAGGGTTTTACATTGGCTTTTGTGAAAAGACATCTAGGTTATGTTCAGTTAGGTTTAAGATATGTCCTCCCTGCTTCTCTAACAATGTTTCCCCTATTGTTATAGTTTGACACTTTGGGTCCTTGTCCAAAGGTAAGAAGGAGATGTCTACTGGATGAGAATCAGTGGCAAACAGGAATTGATGTGCAATGGTCTGTTCTTCTTCCTCTTTTCCCTCCCATTTTTTCAGAAGATTAATATGATATATCTGACCTTTTTCTGGGACATGGGGCATTGCTACGTGGTAGGTTACAGGCATAATATGCCAATATGGAGAAGGGACCCTAACATCTGGTTAACAGTTTATTGTTAGATGAGGGAAGCAATACCAGGACCTATTCCCAACCTGTAGCCCCCTTGAATTATTATCCTTGTTGTGTCCTTTTATTTAGTTTTTTTGGGATACCTTGTGGCATAATCAATCAGGGCCAATAAATATTGATAACCCTGAGCTGAAGCCATTAAGGAAACATCTAAAATGAACAAAGGTCTTAGGGGCGCCTTCACCATCTGGGGAGAATTAATTAATTGACAACACGGCAGATAGCACAGAACTTGCGTCTGTCGAAAAACACCCCTGGCCAGTAGAGGCGTCGTAAGAGATTCTCTTCTGTCTTTTCTCTCCCGTAGTGCATTCCTCCCGCTTGATTGTGGACTAAGTCCAGAACCTGTTGTCTAAAAGGTTGGGGAACAAGGAGCTGGATATGTGTCTCTTCCCCTCTCTTCACATTTCTATACAGCAGACCCCTTATTAGACTAAAGAATATTCCTACCTTTCCTTGTCCATTGGTTACTGCACTGTTCCATGCCTGAGCTAGTGTGCGGTCCTCTCTCTGGGTGGCCCGATAAATGCCAGGTTCTGGAACTATCTCACCAGCTGAGGAAGAAACAGGATTGGAATTAGGATCTCCTGTCAGAACATACATCCTGTCAATAGCCTTTTCTCCTTACCCCCTGGGATCTGCTCATTGGTGAAGGGTACTTCTTTCAGCCATGTCTGGGGGTCTTTGTTGGACCTTCGGCATCTGATAGCAATGGGTATTAGGTATAGTCGACCTTAATTATCATGTCCTCTACTAGATTCAAAAAGGTCCCCAACCTTTAGGTTCCCTTCTGCCCTCTCCAGTCCATGTCAACATCCGCTACTGGATACACCTTGCTGTCTCCATGGACACATGTTATGACCACCATCTCCCCCTTCTCCATTATTGAGTTAGAACCTGATCTGCGCTAATAATGGAGTGTCTACACCTTAAAGCAACTATCACAGAGGTAGGAAGAGCATTGATGTCCATCTGTTTCAGGTACTTGGGTTTACCCCCAACGGAAGGGAAATTCTTCCTTTGGAATACCCCACCACCATAGGATCTGATAGTTGTGGTTTTTGAGGACAATTCCAGGCAATGTGGTCCTGCTCAGCACAGTGGAAGCACTGGGGGCCTGGATGATATTATTTCCCTAGGGGTCGGGAAGAAACTATGTGTGGTTCAGTCTGTAATTTATTGGGATTCTTGAGAGCGGGGTTGCTTCTCCACCCAGGTGATGGAAGGGAGGGACCTCAGGTATAGTTTGACTGAAAGTCAGGTGATCTGTGGAAAGCACAAGCTAAATCAATAGCTACACATACAGTGACATCAGGGTGCTGTCTGATCCAATTCTCAGTGGGACCAGGTAGGGCTTGCAGGAACGGCTTCAATAGGATTTAATCTACTAGTTCCTCTTTCGTGGATTGTGAGGGTCTCAACCAGCACAGTCTTAATAATTACAAAGTGAAACAGGTAAGACATTGCTGATTGTTTATTGGTTCTTTAGTATCCTTGGATTCCACAACAGTATGGTATTTTGGTTATTATCCAAGGTTTGTATTTAGGCTCGGAATAACTCTTTACGTTTATGTTTTAGGTTTCCAGGGTGCTGGGTCTCAAGGCTGACTTCTTGATGGGAGTGCCTAGAAACAAGATAGAAGACAAGAACCCAGGTTAGTCTTTGTGTATCTGATACTTGACTAGGGACAGAGGAAGAAGGGAAGGGAGTGAGGGATGTGTTATGGAAAGGCCATGCCCGTGAGCGGGGATTCGTATGCTACTGCCACCTCTAGCTGCTGTGCCAATACCCCTGATGTTCGTGCTTTTAAGACTCAGTCCTGGTTCTATTCTCAATCACTATCCATTTACTCACAGCTTTTGTGTGCCTCACTCACCCCTCCCATACTTCCCCACCCAAAGTGCCTACAGACTTGAGACCGTATCTTGTCAAGCCACGTTCCTCTGGGTACATGGTGGGGCCCCAGGGACCCTAGAGAATCTCCAGATGTGCAGACATCTTCATAGCCTCTACTCTGTGTTGCTCCCTCCTGGGCTGTGACCACCAAAAGCATCATTTCTGCTGTCTCCCGGCTCCTCCACGCGATGCCTTTCTTCACGTTATCACCCTTAAAGTTATCCTGCTTCACGATGCGGATACAGCCGTCCTCCTGCTCTACGCTGATGATTTTGTCTCCCTGGATCAGCCATTTACACCCCTCCTCGTCTCGCCTATCACAGGGCAAAAGGGCGCCAGGGGGCATGTCCTGCGCACTTGAGCGCTGCACCCTTAACATGTCCTCACTGCCCCCCGGGGACATCACTCCAGCTGCTGGGTCTTTGCAGGCCTCGTAGGAGAAACGTGGTTACTGATACCGTCAAAAGTACATACTGGTCTTTTACTACTAGGAATTGAACACTGCATCTCCCTATCTGTTTAGGTTTCTCTATGTGGTCAAACATGACCAATAACTGATTAAAAGTCACTTCTGTTGAGATAAGTGATAACGTCTACAACATTTGCCATTGCTTCATTTACTGGACCCTTCTCTACACTCAAATTAGGATGTGAAATTATTCTGGAATTTTTAGAAAGGCTTAAAGTTTTTTTTATAAGATAGCTGTAGGCAAAACTGACTTTTCTAATTCATCAAGTTTCTTCACGATTTTTTGACATAGTGGTGAATTTAATCCTTGATGCTCCACCTGGTCCATTGACTTAAGATGAATATCTTCTTGCTGGTGCAACATTTCTGTGTTAAATTGTGCATAACGCATGCAATTTGTTTATAGGCTTTCTGAAACTCCTCCATTTCTCTTGGACGTGAAGTTGTGTTTGGAAATATAACCACCAATGTTCAACCTTTTAGAACAGTTTTAGCTTCTTCACCTACTACACCTATTCTGATGCCTTTCAGCCTGGTGCCATACTTCTCATATGCAGCCTGCCTCATATTTTTTGTCAATTCAGCACCTTGGAAATGTAACCATATATTGGTATTTTCGATGCTGCCTAAAGAGTTCCTTGTGTGCTCATTCTGCAACTTGTTGAAGACTGGCTGCCCTTTAACTGGAGTAAGCTGAAAGTCACCAAACTGATATTTTTTCTCCAAATAGTATGTCACAGTTAGTTCTGAGCACGTCTTGCATTCTCCGATGAATAAAGGCTAGGATCAGATTAAAAACTATGCTAACCTCATGAATAACAAAAAACTTACATTTTCTAAGAATTGTGTGAACCACATGACAAGTAATGCCAGACAACCTGTAAACATTCCAGTTTGATTTCATGTTCCTCTGTAAACACAAACACGCACGTCTCTGATTTCTTTATTATCGGCGACCAGTGATGTACTCAACTATTAGTCGAGTCGAGTTCTGATGGCATGTCTGGTGCCTGGAGCCAAGGTGAAAGGCAAGTCAGGTCACGGAACATAATTGAAGCAGATGTTTAAAGCAATTAAAAGGGAGCATTGCTTTTCTTTCTTCTGCTCTATTTTAATAACTTATGTTGACAAGCAGAGAGAGTATATTTATTTTTTGCACTCCTTAGACAAAGAAAAGATGGAACCTTTCTGCATGTTTCTGCAGGTTACGAGCTACTGCAGCCTTTTCTTTTTAAATGATTTGTATTGAACTGTTTCTAACATCTGTTTGCAACAAATATCCAACTGGTTCTTGATGTGTTTAATTTTCCACTAGAGGTTTTTTTTTTTCTTCATGTTTGCAAACATGCTTGCTCTTTCATGTGAAAGAGCTACATACTAAGAATTAAAGTGGTTTGTGGGAAAGGTGATGATGTGAGGATATTGCAAATCACCACGGAGTCCCATACCCTTATAAAGGAACTCTGCCTTCAGCCTCGTTCCTATAGATAGTCAAGTAACTCCCTAGTGACTTGCAATATCCTTATAACATACGCCAGGAGGTACTTTATCCCTTATACATTGTGAGCAGCTAAACCAGATGCTGCTGGAACAAACAAAAAAGGTTGAAATCTATCTTTTTGTGAAAATAAGCTGTAAGTACTTGTATAAGGAAACTTTTCCCAGTGCCTACCTGACCATTCACATGACGAAGTGTAAGCTTGTATGTGTTACAGGTTTACTGAGATTTCTTATGCAGAATTCCATGTTTGACTGATGCAGCAATATCCCTGAAAATCTTCATCTGCTCAAGTGCTCCCTCCACTTTTCTGGCACTGTTTTTGCTGACTTTAGGACTCTGCACACTTAGCCACTGCTAACCAGTGCTAAAGTGCATATGCTCTCTCCCTTAAAAATGGTAACATTGGTTCATACCCAATTGGCATATTTGATTCACTTATACGTCCCTAGTAAAGTGCACTACATGTGCCCAGGGCCTGTAAATTAAATGATACTGTGGGCCTGCAGCACTGATTGTGCCACCCACATAAGTAGCCCCTTAACCATATCTCAGGCTTTCCATTGCAAGGCCTGTTTGTGCAGTTTCACTGCCACTTTGACTTGGCATTTAAAAGTACTTGACAAGCTTAAACTCCCCCTTACCTACATATAAGTCACCCCTACGGCAGGCCATAGTTAACCCATGGGGCAGGGTGCTAGGACATGTACACATGTGTTTTATATGTCCTGGTACTGAAAAACTCCTAAATTTGTTTACCGCTACTGTGAGGCCTGCTCCTTTCATAGACTAGCATTAGGGCTGCCCTCATATACTTTTTGAATGGTAGATTCCGATTTGAAAGGGGTAACCAGGTCATATTTAGTATGGCTAGAATGGTAATAGAAATCCTGCTTATTGGCGAGGTTGGATTTAATATTACTATTTTAGAAATGCCACTTTTAGAAAGTGAGCATTTCTCTGCACTTAAAACCATCTGTACCGTACAGCCTGTCTCCAATCAATGTTTGGTCTGTGCTGGTTGGCAGCTCCCTTGTGCATTTCACCCGGACAAATCACAAACACAGGACACTCAGTCACATCTGCATTCATCTGCATACTGAATGGGTCTTCCTGAGCTGAAAGGGTGGGGGGGCCTGACACTTAACATTTCAAAGGCCAGTGGCCTGCTCTCACACAAAGGACTGATAACCACCCACTTGGACCCTTGCAGACAGGGCTAAGCTGAAAGGGAACTTGTGCTCTTCAAAATCACTCTTTGAAGTCTGCCCCACTTCAAAAGCATTTTGGGTATAAAAACTGGGTCTCGGCCCCCCCCCCAAAAAAAGATGCTTCCTACACCTGCACCCTGTCAGAGGAGCTGCCTGGCTGCCCAAAGGACTCATCTGAACCGCTTTGCTAGAAAAGACTGCTGCCCTGCTGTTGCCCTGCTGCCCTGTTTGCCGCTGACTTTGCTGGAAGGACTCTGCCTTCTGAAAATGTTCTCTCCAAGGGCCTGGATTAAGCTTGCCTCCTGTTTCTGAAGTCTCAGGGCCAACAGAGACTTCACCTCTTCAAGCAACTCCTTGTGCGTCGAAAATCGACGCAAAGCCTGCAGAAATCGATGCAAAGGCTGCATTCCGGCAGCGAAATCGCCGCACATCTAACCAGAACGATGCAGCACCGGCGTCCCACCTGGAAATTCAATGCAGCGTCTACCGTGTTATGGAAAATTTGACGTATCACCTACCGGATTGACGTAGCGCCTGCTCCTTCTTCCAGATCATCAAGGATTTTCAACACATTATCCCTGGGTGTCAAAATATCCCCGCATCACAGTGAGGAACCAAGACTGCATGCCGAAAAATGATACAAACCTCTTGCAGCATGGAAACAAACAACGCATCTTCTGTACCACGTCTGAAAGGCCAACGCAACACCTTATTTTCCCACACATCTCCTCCTCTGTGGTCTCCTTGCGCCGTTATTTTTGACACATCCCAGATACTGTGTGTAACAAAGAGACAACTGCTTATTTTTAAGGATTGAGACTCCTTTAAACCTTTTAAAAGTGATATTGCAACTTGTGCTTATTGGATCTTTGTCATTTTGACCTTATTTTATTCAAATAAATATTATACATTTTTTAAACCTGTGTGGTGTATTTTTGTGGTGTTTTCACTGTGTTACTGTTTGATTTATTGGACAAATACTTTACATATTGCCTTCTAAGTTAAGCCTGACTACTCAGTGCCAAGCTACCAGAGGGATAATATGCATTGTGTTGTGACTTACCTGTAACAGGGATATTGGAAACCTGCACAGGCTGGCAACACTGGGGCCGATTAAGGTAGAGTCCCCCAGGGGCACCTCCAAGTGCGTTACGTTGGGACGCCGTGACGGCATTAAGAACCCGGAAGAAGATGCGTGGATTTTGGAGGCGCGCAAACAGAAAGGAGTCACGGACAGTGATCGGAAGGAGAATCCGGACCGGAGAGGAACGACGGGGAAGACAGCAGGCAGAGATGAAGAGGAGCCCTCAGAAAGCCATTTTGGGCAGAAGGCGAAGCAAACAGATGACAACGATAGAAGACCCGTGAAAGACGCACTGGCCCAAATCGTCCCTGGAGGGATGGGGTTTAACCAAGTATGTGCCCGGATATGGGTTTAAAGTGCCTTTTGGGGAACAACGAGGGAGACTTGGAAAACAGCAGGAGCAGGCAGGAGGAGTGTAATAAAATATAACATCAACCTAAGAGATGAACAAGGAAGAAAAGTATAATGCCCTACCAGGGAAGAGAGTGGCTCAATAGTAAAACATTCTTCTGCCTTATGTTTTTTATCTTATGTTTTTTTCTTTTTTCTTCTTTCCTCAACTCTCCACCACTAAATCACTGGGCAAAAATCACATAAGTGAACAAAAGAGATAATTCACTGAAGGTGTAATTGCTTCCACTTCGTCTTCACACCCCCCCTTTCTAAAAACATATTTAAACAAAAAACCGGACTTATCTCATTGTTTTATCCTGTGTTTTCTCCCCATGCCTCGGAGTGGAGTATGAAACAGGAACCGCTGAACCCGTAAAAAGAACAAAAAAAAGAAGAAAGAGATTGAGAAAAAGAATAGAGGACTAATAGCTCATATAGATAAAAGAAAATAAATGTATTTGTCTGTCCTCAAATAATAGAGTGGTGGTACTCTATGGAGGAGGATTAATGAATGACAGTGCGACACAATAAACAATAAAGGAGATTCTTCTGATATCAAATCTTTTGTGAGTAGAATGATTTCGAAAGAGGGAGGATCTTACCCCCTCCCCACTACATTACCCTGACTAGGATTGTGGCTCCTACTTGGACCAGGGTGTATACCTCTGCCAACTACATGAAACTATCTAAATCAACTGAGTTACTTCCGATGTGCTCCATATCATTGTTTACTTCATTCATACCTAGGACTGCCTCATTTTAACAACTGGCTGACTTAGAGGATTCTGACTACCTCTGCTCAAACTTACACTTCCTTCAGAGCTCTTTTGGGCAACTTTAGCTGTAATTGTCTCAAATATGTGGGGAAGGATGGACAATGAATGCTGCTTTTTACTGCATTGAAAGTATTCTCATATGAGTCAATCTCCCTCTGTGAAAGCATTTTCAAGCAGAAGCTGTACAGTGTCTTTGCTAAAGATTTGTTTCTGCTGGGATCTCTTCCCATACTTCTTTCATTTCAGTCTTTTCGGACTTTGTTATGTAAAACATTACATAGCATGCAACATCAATAAGATTATCTACAACAAACTGAATGCCCATATTTGCATTACACATAGAGAAAAGGGCATGGTTGCAGTCATTGATAAGTTTGGAAGCCTCACTTCTCCTAATGTTAGACATGTTCTTTGGTGATTTACCAGTCATAGTATGTCTGAATGCAACTATGGAACTATTTATTCTCCTTTTAGAAATGAGCGGGGAGACCAAATTGACACTTTTGTAGTATTTCCCTTTCACTCTGTATAAGACAAAAGTATTTTCTACATTTGTCTGACTGAAATTGCAATACTCGCTAACTTGGGCATTTGTTCTCACACTCATTTAGAATCTTACAAGTTACATATTGTTCAATAAATGACAAAACAGATTCATTACTGTCTTCTCCAATGTTTGCCATGCCTTTTATCCACCAAAATATATGAAAATGTGGGGCACCTCTTGCTTGGTATTCCTTCCACCAAAAGTAATTAATTAACCTCATCAAGTGGAGAACTTTTTTTGTTGAAGATAAAGCAAAATATGTCATACTTTTTTTGATGAAGGTGAAGCAAAGTATCTCTTGAAACATGTGGTTGAAGTACTCACAGAGATTTGCTGGATCCATAAAACACAAATCTCCAGGTGTCTTGAAATTGACACCAGCAATATCTAAGTTTTCTCATCTGAGAAAATCATGAAGATCATCCAAAGCATACTTTGCACTGCACTGAAAGTTAAAAACCAAGTAGGAGCACCTATATTACATAGCATGCACTTTAGCTCAACATATCAATGGAAACAGTACTCGCTTGTCCACAGTGATCAAGTTGCATTCAACAATTTCATCTTAACCAAATACTTTGGAAAATTTACTTTTGCCTGTCTCATTTGATAGAACTCCAATGCACCCCCCATGACATCGTTGGAGTGCAGCTGATGAAAACTATAGTGCTCTACTTTAACGCTGCAGGCCTGAAACAAAAACTAGAGGAAAGGACTGGGTAGCATTTGTAAAATCAAATAAACTCTTCTGCTTCCAGGAGACCTGGGCAGTGGACCCTGCATGGCTCTACTTCATACACCAGAAAAGCCTTTAAGGAAACAAAGGGAAGACACAAAGGTGGATTAACTGTTTGGGAATCCACCAGACTGAGACAGTTTAACAGGCATTTTCTCAAATCAGCAACATCTAGCTGCTACTAATGTCCACTGATCTATGGGAGATAGCTATTCTGAAGGTACATTTTCTGCCGGGGCTTTAACCAGAATTTCACAAAGAGCTTGTCATATTAGAGTAACATGGTAGCAATCTTCGTTTTAACTCCATGCCACCACCAGAATCAGCTAGTCAGGGGCAAGGCATCACATCATTTGGTATGCAGGGACTTTAACACCAAACCGGATGTCACTGTGGCTAACCTAGATGTTCCATGTCATTCTGGAGGTTGCAGTCCCACATACCCATCAACTTTGACAACTTGTAATTCAAGGAGAGGAACTGATATTTCGTCTTTCATGCTTAACAATGACTTACACCCCTTAAAAGGATTTAGGCCCTCAGACTCACCTGCGCAGTATACATTCTGATCTGGGGACTGTGCAATCTTGATAGATTACATTTTAGTCAATCTGGAAGCATGGCAGCTGGTCGATGATCTTGAAGTGGAACATAGTATAAAGGGCAACGTGACACACTAACAGTGCATCTAAGAGTCCCAACGAAAGCATCTTCTATCCACATGTATTGTCAAGAATCAAGAAAAGGGGCACTGCTGTTAATAAAACAGGAGTCCATTGCCTTACGGCAGATCAAAAGCACTAGTGTCGGCCATGGCCCAGCCTTGTATTGATGGCAACTTAAAAGAAAAGAATACCTGGTGAAAAGAAATCCCCATGACCCAGAGGCAATTTTAAAGTTCAAAATCCTAAATAAACTAGCTCTGTAGAAAAGCAAACATACCAGCAGTAGCTACCATATGCATATTGAATGGATTGATATGTAGTGTATTATGCTAAAACAATCTCTATCCATCACTTTAAGAACAAAGCATGCCAGATGGTGAAATTCACAAAAATAAAAACCCTAAGACAAGAGTATAAGCGTCTTGTAAAATAAAACAAATAAAAACATATGTATTTAAAAGCTGACAGGCACTTATGGAACACTGAGAAGCAAGAATACCAGGCACTGCTAGGAATGAGTTGAATGGGGCTCAGAAGGGAGGGCAAAAAATCTTGAAACCAGCATCTCACCCAACTCATTGTACAGCACTGCCAGCCCTGGAACGTCCACTACTACGATGTGCACATTGATGAGCAGTAGCCTGGTAGACAAGGAAGATTATCGTCAGGAGTCCCTAAGGCCCCCTCCTGACAACAACAACTGGAAATGTCCCATCGCATAATTAGTTCACCAAACATGACATGCGAGTAGCAATTATTAGTCAGAAGCAAAACAAAGCTCCTGGCCTAGATAGGGTACCAGCTGACATGTTTCGATCTGTTCTCACAACTTGGATACCCATCTCAGCATCAGCCTATAGTGCCACCTGGCACCAGGAGGCTGTACTGGCCTCATGGAAAAAGCCATAATTGTCCCGCTCCATGAGTAAGGCCCTTTGAATAACCCCACTAACTACCAACCAATTTCCTTACTTGTTGCAGCAGGGAAGATCAATGCTAAACTCTTACACACTTGTCTGGATGATTTGATGTGCAACAATGGGATCATCAAAGCCTCACAGGCAAGCTTTAGAAGAGGACAGAGTATTATAGATCAAGCCATGCAGCTACTCAACATCGGACTGAAATACATCTGTGTAAAAAAAAAATAATCAAGATTGTATATAACATTTATCGATCTTAAAAGTGATCTTCGACTGTGTTGGCCATTAGTTTCTCTGGGACACGTTGTTATCATCAGGCTGCCCCAAAAAACTGGTATCGGCAATCAAAATCCTCTATACTAACAATAATATGTATTTCTTCACTCATATATGGTCCGTGAGGAGAAGTAACTGCCAGCAGTGGTATCAATGCTGGGGTCAGACAGGCCTGTGTTCTGGCTCCAGCTTTGTTTAATATCTTCATCTACAAAGTTGACAGTCATTTGAAGCACCTAAACTCGATGTGCCAGTCGGTGGGGGTCACAAAATGGCGCTTTTGCTTTTTGCTGATTATGCAGTGCTTTTGTCTCCCACTGAGATGGCCATGCCCCATGCACAATCTCCTAAAGGCATTTGAGGGTTATTGCAATATAAGGAACCAGTAGATCAATAGGTCAAAAACAAAATACATGATTCTAAAGAGCAGTGCTTTGCCAAGGAGTGCTTTTAACACATATGGAATTCCTCTAGAACAAATGGATCATTACGATTACCTTGGAGTGAGGTTCCACTCAAAGCTGTCTGGTCAGTCCACCTGCTAAAATGTGAGGCCACGCTGAGCTAGACCGCCGGTGGAGTTTTCAGCTTTGCTAAAAGTCAGGGCTGCAGATTGATGGGCCCCACCCTTGAGGCTTATCAAAAGCAGGCCATTGCATCAGGGACCTATCGGACAGTGTTATGGGGCTATAAACAGCCAAAGGGTTAGGTAAGTGCAGAGAATTATTTATACACCAATTCCTCTTTCTTGGACTGGGGACCCCAATGGATGCACTGTGACTTGAGTTGAGTCTTTATTCCATCGAAAAGCATGTAGCACTATGCCCCCTCTAATACTGAATAAGAATTCGGACAAAACCCAAGTTGTGGAATTATCTGGATACTATGCATGTCGTGTCACAGGCCAAACTAATAAAACTACCCAAGTACAATTTTTTGTCTGTCACACTGAAAGCCATCAGCTGCCCAGAATGCTGGCTCGTACCAGAAAACACAACAACCGAAAGTGGACAGTAGTTATTGGAGAGGTTTTAGCTTTACAATCTACTGGCCACTGTCAGCTTTAAGATCTAGAGTTCACAATTAAGGTCCTGTTCTAACTGGTTATGCCACTGCAATGACTACATTTTTATCGTGTATTTGCTAGAATGTTATTGTTTGCATCCAAAAGCGTTGATTTCAGATACTGGGATAATCACACAAGGAGCATTGGATCTATATTTTTACAATCTGCTCTCACCGCTTCAATCAGTAGCACCTGCGCTTTAGCAGTATTGAGCTTTTTAAGCATTAGTTCAAGGGAAATATTTATTTGATGTTTTAATTGTGGTTTCAAAAATGGGCAAGACAGTAATTTTGGCTGGGCAGCCGCCTATGCACTCATTATAGACATCAGATCTTTATTACAGGGTTGCATTGATAACCACCATCACCTTAATAACTGGCTGAATTTCTTAGATATGAGTGTTTTTTCACAGGGAGGGCGACTCTTTAAAACATTTTGTGTATGAAAATGTTGTGGGATGTCGTCCAAAGCTTAATTTTTATTTGATTATTGGGTAGTATATTGTTGTCCTATTTTTACCAGGCTGAAAAAATAAAGTTGCTTACTCAATTACTGAAATAGTGCTCAACCTTAGCAGAACCCCTCTTATCGGACTGACTACTATAATTTGTCTTTGAAACTTGTGCACCAACTGATGATCATCAATGTCTTTTTAATATTTGCTTCTGCCTAGAAGTATTACAGCAATATTTATACCTTATCTAACCAAACAAGTGCTTTCTATATTTTAAATTCAAATGCTACTGGTTTTATGCAAACATGAGATATATAAGATTGTTAGCATGGGTATCCCAGGCATTTTTTCGGTTATCAGTTTCCAAAAATAACGCCATTCAAAATATGTTATATTTACCTAAAATTGTTAATTGTGCAGCATGTAGTTACAATTTATATATATTGTCTTATATTAAGATGACAGCAGAGAAGAGTGCTTGCCAGTTGCTAGGTCTGGGCTAAAGACAGCTTTAGATGACTAGCCAGCCTTGTGTTTTCCAAAAAATAACATACCAAATACACACATATATACGGGCTCCAATGAACACTATTGGTCTGATGAGATGTCACTCAAATTATGCTCCCTCCCACCACAGCGCAAAGAAAAGGTCATTGAACTAGTCCACTATAGCTGTTAGCTGCTTTCAATTTGAGTGACTGCATTTTGCCATTGCACATTAATACCTACATCTAAAAAAGTAGTATTCCAATCAGAGAACATTTTAGACACTAGTACTTTCCTGTGGCTGTATACCTATATCTGAAAAGTAATGCCCCAAGAATAGAACATTTTAGACATTAGTATCTACCAGGGACTGCTGAATAGTAAGATGTTATCAACTGTTTCCATAACTCCCTAAACATTATTGTAATCTGCAATGCTGTCCCCTCACTAAAAATCAGCTTTAGTATAAGTATCCCACAGAAACTGAACACAAGTCATTAGAGTAGCTAGACTGTATATGCACATTTCTAGGTTGAAGCCACACACCCTCAGGTTTGTGACTGACTTGAAGCACTTGTATCAGACCTGAGAGGGTCATCAGGAGTGTCTCCTCCAGCTCCATTGACTCCTGTCTCTTCTTCTTCCCATTGGCCCTTGTGCAATTGTGCACAGACACACAGCCCTTAGGGCAGTGGAAATCCATGATCAGGAAACACTACCACCCAAAATTACTTATTTAAAGACACTTGTACTTACCAGTGAATGGTAGTTCCTTCCTACATATGGTAGTGTGTCATCAAGAAATAAATTGAAATCTGAAACTTTGATTCATTATTTTTAATTAATTTACCATTCTAGCTAAATGGTTTGCCCTATTCCCAATAACAACCAATTGCCCTTTCTGAGCAAATGCTTCTACAAGATTTTCAACCAACTGTTTGTCTGTCTAGCAACTTTACTCTTCACCAGTTTCATTGAAGACAGAATTTTAATTACTACTCTTTTCCAAAAATCTGTTTCACAGGGCTTTCTGAATTTCTTCCTCCTTACAGTAGTGTTCTCATTTTCACCTAAGATACCTTTTTTGATTTTCCTAATCTATCTTGGTTTGTTCCTGATTCGGCTCACACCGGTTTCTTACTATCAAATTCAGTTCTTGGTCTTCATTTATCTAGCATTTTTGTTATAAATTCTTGATTTCTTGTATCAAGATTTGTTTTTCATCTCTTGGCATCTCTTTCATCTCTCACTCTTAGCTGAATCATTCTCTATGGTAAATGTAATATTAACTTGATGATCCTGATGTTATTTCCTCTTTTGTGAAGCTTAGTTGGCATTCTGTCACGATCAACTGATGAACCTGCAGCAAAACGGAAGAAACTACAAAGATACACATTTTCATTAAATATATACATGTGTAATAATAACTAAATTTTATAGTAAGAAAGCACTGCCTCTAAAGATACCCTCCTATTAATAAATACATACTAATACGAGAGTGGTGTTAGATTCACAACTTTATCATTTTTCCTGTCATTATATGATAGCAGTGCTTTGTACTACCTTAGCTAGACACTACTCGGCTGTACCTCATGAGCTCCCTTAGCGTTCAGAAGTGTCTGGGTTAGCTGTGCAAGGGTGCTTTTTTGTCCAATTGTGGCGCATTTTGATGTCTTTGGTAATGTTTTAACTGAACTGAAACATGTTCTCTCTGTTTGAGCTAAGCATGGTAATGGGATAAAGTTGAGGTGTGTTTCTGCTAGTTCCCCCTGCATTTACATCTTGTTCTCACCTATAAACATGTTAAACGTACTTACGAGTGACGTTTTTGGATAGTTCCACAGGAAGGGAATCTGAACGGGCTGTGCTGAAACCGTAGTTTCCATATTTTTCAGGCCTAGTTGGAAGCTTCTCTTTGTGAGTTTTTAATAAGTTGCAGACTGTTCCATGAAGTCTTATCCAGGTTAAAGAATGAGATGTAAAACTTGTGTCTAAAAGTGTTTTAGAGTCTACTGTGGTGTTGGAAAGTATGTTGCTGATAGAATTTCTGAAGGCTATTATCACCGTTCTGGAGGGCCTGGCTAAAGGTTAGTTTTTTTTTAGTATGTGGAAAGGGTTTTGAACAGGTTGGAGATGGGTTGAACTGGATTTCACTCTTCAGTATGTATGACAGAACTGCAACTATCTCCAGATACAAAATTGTCGGGTTGGCTCACAGGTGACACCAAATCATAGTGTTTTTTTTGTCATGTGTTATTTGGGCCCTCAAATTCTATATTAGTTCCACAGTTCACATGTCTTCAAGTGATATACTAGAAATTAAGGATGGATCACTTTTGTCTGCCTTTGACCTTATTTTGTCAGCAAAAGAATATATGTATGAAACTGCTTTTGCCTCATATCTTTTTCTTCCTTTCTGTACATAAATTACAATTCCACTAATATAGCACAGTGAGCCATGAACTGGCATAAAAGACCTGAAAGCAAACCTCAAGGCATAGATTTGAAATCTTACTTGTTTTTCTTTTCCCAATCTTTTGAGATTCCTAGGTTGGTAAAATGGGTTTCTTTGAGCAACCACTCCTAACTTATAATTCTGACAGGTATAGATGACATGTGACTCCTACCCACTGCAGCCCTCATTGTCCTATGTAACATTTATTATAGATTGTTTTACACACCTGTGTTATTCATTGTTTCTGTATGAAGTGATTGAGCGCTGGCACTATACATTGAGATAATATCTCTATAGAAAACAAAATAGTTGTGAGAAAGGGGCTTGAAGGACACTGGTATATCCTACAAGTTAGACAATCTGTGGAGAAAGAGATCAACATTGAGGGTGCGGGCCCTACAAGGGCCCTACAAGGATTCTTGCACCACAAAGCACACAATTCAGGGTTGTCAAGCAATAGAGGAGATGTCACGAGACACATTGGATACATTAAAGAAGGAAAGAAAAGGATGGCAAAGGAAAGGGATAGAAATGAAAGGAATGGGCATGCAAGGAAATGTGCTTTTCAGAGGAAATGTAAAGGGCATTAAGAAGGGTTCCTATAAAAATGGATTGGCCGTGTAGATAGAGCAGAAGACAGGCAGGTAGTGGAGAGAAGAATAGAAGAGACAAGATGCAGAGAGGTAGGGAGAAAAGATGAGAGTGGGCAGGAGAAGGGACAGGAGACAGGATAAGAGGAGAAAGGAAAGCAGGGCACAGGAGAGAATTTAGGAAGAGACGAGACAAAAGGAGAGGAGAGCAGATCCATATATTGAACAGGATTGGAAAAAGAAGAGAATATAAAGGAAGGAAGGAAAAGTAGGGAATATGTTGGGAAGGATAGTGGAAGAAACAGGAGGTGATGTCTGGGGAAAGGAATTCAGAGGAGAGTAAAGAAAGGGATGGATAGGCTACTAGAAGGGAAGTGAATGTTAACTGCTAAGGGGGGGTAATTAAAATGAAGAGAAAGCAGAGAAGCAGGCAAGAGATGGGAAGTCACAGACTAAGGCGGTCATTTTGAACACAGCGGGATTTCCCGCCATGTTCAGGCTGGCAGTCTTTCCATCGACCGCCAGCCTCCTGGAAAACCCGCCGGCCGTATAATGTTTTCCCCGCCAGGCCGGCTAAAACATCTTATCCCACGGCAAGCAAGAGGACATTTGATTATTTTGGGTTTTCGTTTTACATTTGGGCCATGAGAGCTTGGCTAACTCTCAAAATCGTCCCACTTGGAATGGTGAGGGCTGCACTTTAGGGACTTTGGGACGCTGCCATATTGAAAAATCTACAAGACCTAGACACATCTGAAAACTAAACATCTGGGTGAATTCAGGGTGGTGTGCTTCACATGCACCCGCACCATTTTCTTACCCACAATGCCCTGCAAACCTCCAACTTTGCTGGAAAACACACATTTTTCCTACATTTTTGTGATGGAACCTTCCGGAATCTGCAGGAATCCACAAAATTCCTAGCACCCAGCATTGTCTCATCTATACTGATAAAAATTCTGCTGCACTTGCCTAAAAATGTTTTTTTGCAAACTGCCCTTTTGGACCCCCTTTGGTTCCCCCTCAATATCGACATGTTTTTGGCTCTTCCCTTTCACAAGCACTTGGCCCACCTACACAAATGAGGTATCACTTTTACCAGGAGACTGAGGAGAACGTTGAGGTGTATGAAATTTGTCACAGTGCGGTAATCCCACACAGAAATGTTGGTTAAATGTGATTTTTTAGCTAAATTTGAGGTTTACTGAGGATTCTGGGTAAGAAAACATTGGGGGATCCACACAAGTCACACCTCCCTGGACTCCCTCCGGTGTCTAGTTTTCAGAAATGTCTGGGTTTGGTAGGTTTCCCTAGATGGCTACTGAGCCCAGGACCAAAAACGCAGGTGCCCCCTGCAAAAACAGGTAGTTTTTTTTTTGGATAATTTTGATGTGTCCAGATAGTGTTTTGGGGCATTTTCTTTCGGGGACAGTAGGCCTACCCACAAAAGTGAGGTACCATTTTTAGCGGGAGACTTGGGGTAACGCTGGGTGAAAGGAAGTTTGTGGCTCCTCTCAGATTCCAGAACTTTGTGTCACCGAAATGAGAGGAAAAAGTGTTTTTGGGCCAAATTTTGAGGTTTGCAAAGGATTCTGGGTAACAGAACCTGGCAGAGCCCCACAAGTCACCCCATCTTGGATTTCCCTAGGTGACTAGATTCCAAAACTGCGCAGGTTTGCTAGGTTTCCCTAGGTGCCGGCTGAGCTACAGGCCAAAATCCACAGCTAGGCACTTTGTAAAAAAAGGGCTCTGTTTTATTTGTGAAAATGTGATGTGTCCATGCTGTGTTTTGCAGCATTTCCTTTCTCAGGCGCTAGGCCTACCCACGCAAGTGAGGTACCATTTTTATAGGGAGACATAGGGGAACACAGAATAGCAAAACAAGTGTTATTGCACCTTGTCTTTCTCCACATTTTTTCCTTCCAAATGTAAGACAGTGTGTAAAAAAGATGTCTATTTGAGAAATGCCCTGTAATTCACATGCTAGTATGGGCAACCTGAAATTCAGAGATGTGCAAATAACCACTGCTTCTCAACACCTTATCTTGTGGCCATTTTGGAAATACAAAGGTTTTCTTGATACCTATTTTTCACTTTTTCTATTTCAGCAAATGAATTGCTGTATACCCGGTATGGAATGAAAACGCATTGCAGGGGGCAGCTCATTTATTGGCTCTGGGTACCTAGGGTTCTTGATGAACCTGCAAGCCCTATATACCCCTGCAACCAGAAGAGTCCAGCAGACGTAACAGTATACTACTTTCAAAAATGTGACATCACAGGAAAAAGTTACAGAGTAAAACGTGGAGAAAAATGGCTGTTTTTTTCACCTCAATTTCACTACTTTTTTATTTCAGCTGTTATTTTCTGTAGGAAACACTTGTAGGATCTACACAAATGACCCCTTGCTGAATTCAGAATTTTGTCTATTTTACAGAAATAGTTAGCTTTCTGGGATCCAGCATTGGTTTCTCACCCATTTTGGCCACTAACTGGAATGAGGCTGAAAGCACAAAAAAATAGTAAAAATGGGTATGTCCGAGTAAAATGTCAAAATTGTGTTAAAAAATTGGGTTTTCTAATTCAAGTCTGCCTGTTCCTGAAAGCTGGGAAGATGGTGATCTTACCACCTCAAACCCTTTGTTGATGCTATTTTCAGGGAAAAAACCACAAGCCGCCTTCTGAGGCCCTTTTTTCCCATTTTTTTTTTTACGAAATTTCCGCTGTATTTTGGTTAATTTCTTGGTCTCCTTCAGGGGAACCACAAAGTCTGGGTACCTCTAGAATCCCTAGGATGTTAAAAAAAGGACACAAATTTGGCGTGGGTAGCTTATTTGACCAAAAAGCTATGAGGGCCTAAGCGAGAACTGCCCCAGATGACCAAAAAAAGGCTTGGTATAGGAGGGGAAAAGGCCTGGCAGCGAAGGGGTTAACTGCAAAATATCAAGAGAAACAGAAATTGCTAGCTCACATAAAGTCCCACAATGCCAAATATGGCATAACAGGCTGCAGAAAGAGTTGAAAACAAACATCCAATAGTAGAGAAGGTTAAATCTGGCTTCCTACGATATGTTTGTGAAAACAAATAAGTTAATAATCACATCATCATCTTGACATAGTGACTCTAAAACTGCCATAACAATATGCAATATAAAATATTATGCACGATCACGCTACATTATTGACCACAACTCTGTAATCTCCACTTTATGGAATGCAAATACTAACATCTAGTTTGTTTGAGGACAACCATTGCTTTATGTTTTTATCCTCCATCATAAAGCCACGAAAAACAGAACAATGATGTATTGAATGATTTATCAACAGAGAAAAACTGAAAACGAAAGTTATAGGGCCTGATTCACAAAGGTAACTTATGTTTTTGAGAAAGTTTACCCTTTTAGTATGCTTCTTCCTTCTTTGTATTCACTAACTCTGTGTGTAAGTTACTACTAAATAAAAGTAGCCAAAGCAAATAATAGGAGTATGGACTTAAAATAAAACCCCACAAGAAAAAAGTTAAATTAAAGAATGTAATATAGTTAGACACATAAATGTATATAAATTAATGTTAACAAATATAATGGTATATACTTTATTTCATGTAATAAATTCACATGTAAAGATAAATATATCTTTTTGATTGTGCATTTCATATTAAAAGTGACTTTTAGCATTATTACATTTTTTGTTACAATATTTTGAAATTCGAAATAGGTTATTGCACTATGAACATATTTTTAATATATTATATTTATTTATATTTGTTACTATTTTAAATTATTTACCATTATGTCCTAAGCAGTTTTATTTGTTATACCTCGATTATTTTCTATGGAAGTATCAGTGATTGACTATGTGTAATTCTGTACTTACTGTTTTTTCATAGTAACTTACACTCTGACTTTTTGAATGCTTAAAAGTGTGAATGTACTTAAAAGTGTAGTTACTTTTGTGAATCAGGCCCACACAATGTAGGATTAAAGAAAAGCCACAGAGTCTGGAAGCATAAGAATCTGCTAATTGACTTACAGAAAGTCCTTTGAATGGAAAAACAAATGCATGATAAGGTTTGCTCTTGGGACATGTAACAATGTCTAAAGGGTTCCTAAACCATTTGCAGACACTGAACATTTTGCATGATACAATCCACACAGTGAAGGTATTTTTGAAAGGAGATCTTATTGATGTCTACCATCTCAATCACTCACATGCATTGGAATACATGTGTGTATATGAAATACCAGAAAGCTTTACCCAACAACACAATGTCACACCAGATAAATACAAGCATTAATGTATTGCCAAAAGATATACGATACTCGTATAAAACTCCAAAAACCAAACGTAATTAACCACTGTAAATTATGCTTTCATGAATTCAAGAGGTAAAGGTAACTGCTGAAGTATAGAATAAAACTAAATTAAATAATAATGAAACAATGAAAGTCACTCAAGCACCGGTGTAAGACCCAATAATATATTATGGAACAGAAATAGGTATGTGCAAAGATGAAAATGCAATTATAGAAGTGGTTTCAGCTGAAGAAATGTATTTGGTCTTACAGATGTTAGATTTTAATACAATGCTTTAACATTTAGTACATTCAGACAACGTTGATACTCTAGTACAGATCCAACCTGCATTGATAGCTGCCCTCTTGAACTTAAAACATATTCAGCATTAATACGTTTCCCCTTCTTGCATTCAGTGTTTTTCCACTGATTACGATGTCACAAACATAAAAGTTGAACTATTGCTGGTATTGAGGTGAACCTCATTTATGTATTCTTCTTCTCATTTCAAATGTTAAATAGTTGCCACAGCCTTTGAAATTGGTACGATCTGTTATATACTAATGCAGATGCTATCTCCATGGTGTAGATGTTCCAAACTTCTACCCTCCACTGGTCAAGTTGGGATGTGGTTGGTGCTTCCACAAATGTGCTCTGTTCAATCTGGCTGCTAGTAGCAAATGGGTTAGTAGTGTGCCCAATTTTGTAGTCATTGGGTAAATGTGGGCCTCATCTAGAGCTCAAAATAAAAAAGTGGGGTCCATTGGTAATCTTACCCTGGTTATGTTTTATTTCTAATTCCAGATGGTATTTCTCTACAGCATGTTCAAAATCAGTCACCTGTCCACCACACATGGATAATGGTGCATGATAGCATTAATCTAGCTGCCAACATAGGTTTCAGTCACACTGGAGTGACATACCACATCATCAGAATTTTGTCAGCATTCAGTACAAATGAAGGTTTTTTTCACCTCCTATTTGCTATGATAGTCGTGTGTGATCTCACTATCTAGTTCCTGCTTCTATGTATTTATGTTCTTGATAAGGCCTTACTGTATTGAATAAATGGTAGAGCCTTGATTTGTTTGTAATGAAATATTTGATTTATTAAGGTCATATTGTTACGACTCTGTCATCCCATCTCTAAGGGGCGCTGTAAAGGGACTGTCTGTATCCTGGGAATCACCTTGAAAACTCATCTAGAGCCCCTTTCTGACTCCTGTTTGTTTCCCGTTTCACTATGGTATGCTTTTGTAGAATTACATTTGCTTCCTGGGACTGCAAATCCCATAATGCACAGCCTGGTAGTCAGGAAAGCCTGGATTCTGCTATACATTGTTTTCTATGGGATGAGTCCAGTTGCTCCTTTTGATTGGATTCTCTCCTCCAGGACTTGCAAGTGTCTAAAACTACACACACCTGAGACCTCTCACATGCAGCCCAGTCATGTGATTCCACCTGGGGTTTGCTGCAGCCTGGAACTGCTTATAAGCAGCCATTTCCTCAAGATCCTCTTTATGCATTGGAGTTCGATTCCTTTGTGTTCTAGATCCTTTATCGAATGGTGTTCCAGTCCCTTTAATCGAATGGTGTTCCAGTCTTGTTCCTGTTCTGTTTCAGCTTGAGCCTGCTTTCTGATTCTCTGCCCTGCTCCTGCTTGTTCCAGCCAGAGTCCGCTCCCTGTCTCTTAGCCCTGTTCCTGTTTGTTTCTTCCAGAGCCTGCTCCCTGTTTCTCTGTCCTGTTCCTGCTTTGTTTCAGCCTGAACCTGCTCACACAGTTTCCCAGTCCTGTTTCCTGCTTGTTCCAAAACTCTGCATTCTAGTCCTGTTTTTGCTTGTTCCAGCCAGAGCCCTGGTCTCTGTTTTTCCCAGTCCTGTTTCTGCATGTTCCAGCCAGAGCTTGTGCTCTGTTTTCCAGTCTTATTCCTGCCTTTGCTTCATGTCTTAGCCTGTTCCCAGTTCCTGTCTCCTGCCTCCTAGTTTGTTCCTTCTTGTTTCCGTTCCTCTTCGGTATTTGTGTCTAGTAACTGTACTATCAGTCTTCACTGGTGTATAATTGTTTTCCTTTGTATTGGGGTTGGCTCCTGGTTCCCAGGAGACAATTCCAGCACCCATCCTTTGTCTAGTGTAATAAGTAGTCTTTAGTGCCTAACAGTGACAGTGTGCTATTGCTGTTTTTCCAGGAATTGCCACTGTGTTTCCAGCTGGACCCACAAGGGCTTGTCTTGTGTGTGTAATTATAATCCTTGTTTGTGCTCTAAGGGTCCAGAGACAGAATCACTTCAGCTGCCTCCTTTCTATGGGACTTGCTGGGTGACTATCTGTAAGAGCAATCTGCACAGAGGCATTGACATTCCTGTTGCTGTGGAAGTTCTGAGCCCTACCCTGTGTAGAACCTTAGTGGTAACCCTAGTGTGTTTGTCCATTAGTAATCCGTTTCTGCTTGTTCACACTAAGGTTGCTCTGCTTTTACTTTCCTGTTTCCTGTGCCTGTCCATAGCTGTCCTTTCCCGGGTATACCTTTAGCTGCTCTTCTGCCCCAGTACACTACCTCTCTGGGATTTCTCTGACCTCAAGGGGTGCTCCAACCAGAGTCCTGATCAGACCCCGCCCAAAACCGTGACACATATCTCATCTCACGTCCTCCCATACCTCTCTTGTATTCCACCAATGTGATAGTTAATTCCATTTGTAATTTCCTCTGGTTGTGAGGCAAAAATTACACATTCATAGAAAGAGTAAAACTTCAAACAAAATACACAGTGTGAAACAAAGAGTCTCTATGTCAAACCATTAAAATAATCAAAATAATCCAAACAAAAAGGTCATTTGAAACAGGAGCTCTTTATAATTATGAATTTTAATGATAACAAAATATTCACAGAAACAGGTGTATGTTACTTTAAAAGTACCCTATAAGCAGCCAGTGCAAGAAGTGAAACGTTTGACACAAATACCCTTAACCTCTTTTCAACTTTAATGTTTTAGGGATTTTCATTATTTATTAAACAAAACAAATATGGTTTTCATCATTTTTTTAAACTTCCTTTCAACATTTTTTTTAGGGGAAATATTATATATATATATATGTACGTATATAAAAATTAAGTTAAGTTCCACTCCTCTGTTGCAATAATAAAGGTTCTGCTGGCACTCACCATGTGACAAGATATAATTGCTCCTTTATCTCACTATTAAAATACTGTTTAGCAGTTACCCGTATGAAGGATGAAGGCCATTTCTCAAGACAATCTTGATTTTGCACACTTTGGACATGGAGGACACCATCTACGGTGTATAACTATTTAAAGGATGCTCCAGCAAAAAGCATATCTATAAGAGTATCATTTACCAGAAGTATTGCAACTGAAAACAAATTAATTTTCTATGTCATACTTTAACTTTCAATTTTTATACATGTATAAATTATCTCAGAATGTCATCTACATCTTAAGAGCAACAAAATGCCAATGCAATCCAGCTCTAAATGATAATTTAAAGAAGGACCACATTTCTTAACCACTTCGCTGCCAGGCCTTTTCCCCCTCCTGTGCCAGGCCTTTTTTTTACCTATTTGGGGCAGTTCGCGCTTAGGCCCGCATAACTTTTTGTCCACATAAGCTAACCAAGCCAAATTTGCGTCCTTTTTTTCCAACATCCTAGGGATTCTGGAGGTACCCAGACTTTGTGGGTTCCCCTGAAAGAGGCCAAGAAATTGGCCAAAATACAGGGAAAATTTTGTTTTTTTCAAAAAAATTGGAAAAAGTGGCTGCAGAAGAAGGCTTGTGGTTTTTCCCCTAAAAATGGCATCAACAAAGGGTTTGCGGTGCTAAACTCAGCAGCTTCCCAGCTTTCAGGAACAGGCAGACTTGAATCCGAAAACCCAATTTTTCAACACAATTTTGGCATTTTACTGGGGCATACCCCATTTGTGCAATTTTTTGTGCTTTCAGCCTCCTTCCAGTCAGTGACAGGAATGGTCATGAAACCAATGCTGGATCCCAGAAACCTAAACATTTCTGAAAAGTAGACAAAATTCTGAATTCAGCAAGGGGTCATTTGTGTAGATCCTACAAGGGTTTCCTACAGAAAATAACAGCTGAAAAAGAAAAATATTGAAATTGAGGTGAAAAAAACATCAATTTTTCTCTACTTTTTACTCTGTAACTTTTCCCTGCAATGTCAGATTATCGAAAGCAATATACCGTTACGTCTGCTGGACTCCTCTGGTTGCGGGGATATATAGGGTTTGTAGGTTCATCAAGAACCCGAGGAACCCAGAGCCAATAAATGAGCTGCACCCTGCAGTGCGTTTTCATTCTATACCGGGTATACAGTAATTCATTTGCTGAAATATAAGGAGTAAAAAATAGCTATCAAGAAAACCTTTGCATTTCCAAAAAGGGCACAAGATAAGGTGTTGAGGAGCAGTGGTTATTTGCACATCTCTGAATTCCGGGGTGACCATAGTAGCACGTGAATTACATGGAATTTCTCAAATAGATGTCTTTTTTACACACACCCCTATATTTGGAAGGAATAAATGTAGAGAAAGACAAGGGGCAATAACACTTGTTTTGCCATTCTATGTTCCCCCAAGTCTCCCGATAAAAATGATACCTCACTTGTGTGGGTAGGCCTAGCGCCCGCGACAGGATATGCCCCAAAACACAACGTGGACACATCACAGAAAACAGAGCTGTTTTTAGCAAAGTGACTACCTGTAGATTTTGGCCTCTAGCTCAGCCGCCACCTAGGGAAACCTACCAAACCTGTGCATTTCTGAAAACTAGAGACCTAGGGGAATCCAAGGAGGGGTGACTTGTGTGGCTCGGACCAGGTTCTGTTACCCAGAATCCTTTGCAAACCTCAAAATTTGGCTAAAAAAACACATGTTCCTCACATTTCTGTGGCAGAAAGTTCTGGAATCTGAGAGGAGCCACAAATTTCCTTCCACCCAGCGTTCCCCCACGTCTCCCGATAAAAATGATACCTCACTTGTGTGGGTAGGCCTAGCGCCCGCGACAGGATATGCCCCAAAACACAACCTGGACACATCACAGAAAACAGAGCTGTTTTTAGCAAAGTGACTACCTGTAGATTTTGGCCTCTAGCTCAGCCGCCACCTAGGGAAACCTACCAAACCTGTGCATTTCTGAAAACTAGAGACCTAGGGGAATCCAAGGAGGGGTGACTTGTGTGGCTCGGACCAGGTTCGGTTACCCAGAATCCTTTGCAAACCTCAAAATTTGGCTAAAAAAACACATGTTCCTCACATTTCTGTGGCAGAAAGTTCTGGAATCTGAGAGGAGCCACAAATTTCCTTCCACCCAGCGTTCCCCCACGTCTCCCGATAAAAATTATACCTCACTTGTGTGGGTAGGCCTAGCGCCCGCGACAGGATATGCCCCAAAACACAACGTGGACATATCACAGAAAACAGAGCTGTTTTTAGCAAAGTGACTACCTGAAGATTTTGGCCTCTAGCTCAGCCGCCACCTAGGGAAACCTACCAAACCTATGCATTTCTGAAAACTAGAGACCTAGGGGAATCCAAGGAGGGGTGACTTGTGTGGCTCGGACCAGGTTCTGTTACCCAGAATCCTTTGCAAACCTCAAAATTTGGCTAAAAAAACACATGTTCCTCACATTTCTGTGGCAGAAAGTTCTGGAATCTGAGAGGAGCCACAAATTTCCTTCCACCCAGCGTTCCCCCACGTCTCCCGATAAAAATGATACCTCACTTGTGTGGGTAGGCCTAGCGCCCGCGACAGGATATGCCCCAAAACACAACGTGGACATATCACAGAAAACAGAGCTGTTTTTAGCAAAGTGACTACCTGTAGATTTTGGCCTCTAGCTCAGCCACCACCTAGGGAAACCTACCAAACCTGTGCATTTCTGAAAACTAGAGACCTAGGGGAATCCAAGGAGGGGTGACTTGCGGGGCTCGGACCAGGTTCTGTTACCCAGAATCCTTTGCAAACCTCAAAATGTGGCTAAAAAAACACATGTCCCTCACATTTCTGTGGCAGAAAGTTCTGGAATCTGAGAGAAGCTACAAATTTCCTTCCACCCAGCGTTCCCCCAAGTCTCCCGATAAAAATGATACCTCACTTGCGTGGGTAGGCCTAGCGCCGGCGACAGGAAACACCCCAAAGCGCAACGTGGACACATCCTAAATTTTGGAAAAAAACAGAGGTGTTTTTTGCGAAGTGCCTACCTGTAGATTTTGGCCTCTAGCTCAGCCGGCACCTAGGGAAAGCTACCAAACCTGTGCATTTCTGAAAACTAGAGACCTAGGGGAATCCAAGGAGGGGTGACTTGCGGGGCTCGGACCAGGTTCTGTTACCCAGAATCCTTTGCAAACCTCAAAATTTGGCTAAAAATACACGTTACTCACATTTCTGTGGCAGAAAGTTCTGGAATCTGAGAGGAGCCACAAATTTCCTTCCACCTAGCGTTCCCCCACGTCTCCCGATAAAAATGATACCTCACTTGTGTGGGTAGGCCTAGCGCCCGCGACAGGATATGCCCCAAAACACAACGTGGACATATCACAGAAAACAGAGCTGTTTTTAGCAAAGTGACTACCTGTAGATTTTGGCCTCTAGCTCAGCCGCCACCTAGGGAAACCTACCAAACCTATGCATTTCTGAAAACTAGAGACCTAGGGGGATCCAAGGAGGGGTGACTTGCGGGGCTCGGACCAGGTTCTGTTACCCAGAATCCTTTGCAAACCTCAAAATTTGGCTAAAAAAACACATGTTCCTCAAATTTCTGTGGCAGAAAGTTCTGGAATCTGAGAGGAGCCACAAATTTCCTTCCACCCAGCGTTCCCCCACGTCTCCCGATAAAAATGATACCTCACTTGTGTGGGTAGGCCTAGCGCCCGCGACAGGATATGCCCCAAAACACAACGTGGACATATCACAGAAAACAGAGCTGTTTTTAGCAAAGTGACTACCTGTAGATTTTGGCCTCTAGCTCAGCCGCCACCTAGGGAAACCTACCAAACCTATGCATTTCTGAAAACTAGAGACCTAGTGGAATCCAAGGAGGGGTGACTTGTGTGGTTCGGACCAGGTTCTGTTACCCAGAATCCTTTGCAAACCTCAAAATTTGGCTAAAAATACACATGTTACTCACATTTCTGTGGCAGAAAGTTCTGGAATCTGAGAGGAGCTACAAATTTCCTTCCACCCAGCGTTCCCCCAAGTCTCCCGATAAAAATGATACCTCACTTGCGTGGGTAGGCCTAGCGCCGGCGACAGGAAACACCCCAAAGCGCAACGTGGACACATCCTAAATTTTGGAAAAAAACAGAGGTGTTTTTTGCGAAGTGCCTACCTGTAGATTTTGGCCTCTAGCTCAGCCGGCACCTAGGGAAACCTACCAAACCTGTGCATTTCTGAAAACTAGAGACCTAGGGGAATCCAAGGAGGGGTGGCTTGCGGGGCTCGGACCAGGTTCTGTTACCCAGAATCCTTTGCAAACCTCAAAATTTGGCTAAAAATACACATGTTACTCACATTTCTGTGGCAGAAAGTTCTGGAATCTGAGAGGAGCCACAAATTTCCTTCTACCCAGCGTTCCCCCAAGTCTCCCGATAAAAATGATACATCACTTGTGTGGGTAGGACTAGCGCCCACGAAAGGAAAGGGCCCAAAACACAACGTGGACACATCACATTTTTTTATAAAAAGCAGTGCCTACCTGTGGATTTTGGCCTGTAGCTCAGCCGACACCTGAGGAAACCTAGCAAACCAGTGCATTTTTGAAAACTAGAAACCCAGGGGAATCCAAGATGGGGTGACTTGCGGGGCTCAGACCAGGTTATGTTACCCAGAATCCTTTGCAAACATCAAAATTTGGCCCAAAAAACACTTTTTCCTCTCATTTCGGTGACAGAAAGTTCTGGAATCTGAGAGGAGCCACAAATTTCCTTCCACCCAGCGTTCCCCTAAGTCTCTCGATAAAAATGGTACATCACTTCTGTGGGTAGGCCTAGCGC